>NC_084935.1:17186993-18436993 GCF_958298935.1 Phragmites australis
CATGCATGGCATTGATCCAAGATTTGTGAGTTAATGCATGTGAAACATATTTGGGTTCAAAAGAAGCAATAAAAGTTGAATGAGCATGAGAATTAGAATCAATAAACCTGGACCGTGTGACTCATTCATGCAAATTTTTAATCATCTGATCCGGTGGATGACTCTGCTGAATGTGCAAAGGAGCATTGACTCCTGAAGCAATCTCTTCTTCTCCTTCAACATGCACAGATGATGTAGTAGTTTGAGGATGTCCAACTGTAGCCGAAGTCGTCGAAGGTTTCAAGGGATCTACAGCAGATTGTGTCATCAAAATTAAAATCTCACCATCATCCTCCTCATCATCATCCACAAATATTCTCTCAGACTACCCCTGAACATCTGTACATGTATCTGCATCACTGGATCTAGTTCCAAGACTAGCCTCAACAAAAGTAACCTCACAGGTTTCAATAATTTTGTTAGTCTCTAGCATAAGCACACGATAGCCATGAGTATGAGCAGGATATCTAAGAAAAACACCATCAGTTAATGAGGACTCAAACTTATCCAAATTTCTAGATTTTAGCACAAAGCACTTATAGTCAAAAACTCTAAAATGAGATACACTAGGCCTATGCTCAAACCGTAGCTTATATGATGTTTTGCCCAATTTAGCTATCAAGAAAACACGGCTTGAAACATAACAAGCAATTGATATAGCTTTAGCCTAAAATTTTCTAGGAGTAGAAAATTCATCTAACATGATCCTAGCCATCTTAACTAGAGTTATATTCTTTCTTTCAACTATACTATTTTGTTGAGGTACTCTAGGTGATAAAAATTGATGTTCAATATCTTTCTTGATACAAAAGTGATCAAAACAAGAATTTTTAAATTCAGTTCCATTATCATTTCTAATAGCTCTAGATTCCTAAAATGATCAAAAGCTTCATTCTTAGATGCCATGAGGAAAACCAAGAGTATCTAGAGAAATCATCAACAATAACAAGTACATACCATTTACCTATAAAAGATTGTACTCTAGAAGGACCAACATGACCAAGTCTACAATGCCAAAAGAAAAGATCTTAAGAAATATTAGTAACAAGACATCTAAGCATAGAAGAACGTGATGTTTCAAAACTAGGCTTAAAAACTCTTCCAAACGTGAGGTACTAAAGAAAAGATCACCTGAAGCATCTAATACTTTGCATTCATTATTCTTAAAACACATCTCAAGTTAGTGGTTTAGATCTTATTCATGGTTTGCCTAAGCTTAAGGGTGATAGTGGATTAGTATGCTCTTCGTGTAGACATGGTAAAATACATTCAAGTTCACATCCATCTATTATCATGGTTATGATAAATGCACCGGTCAACTTTTACTCAAGTAAGTTAAATTTCAAGTTCTCGACTGGAGAAACATCCTTGAAAATAAATTTGTCATTTACCAGCACTGTACCTTTTGCAACAACTGATATAGAAGAAGCATCTCCAAAAGTATACTTTCAGCACCAGATGCACGTACAAGGGAGGAGAACCAATTATTATCACCAGACATATGATGGGAGCATCCAGAATTGACTAGCCAAATGTTCTCCTCCCATGCTCAAGAAGCCTACAAGGCAACAGAAGATGTTGAGGCCTCAATACTAGGGTTACTAATAAGGTATTTAGGGATCTAGTATTGAGTTACCCAATTAGAAATGCGAGTAGGTAAAATATAAGTAACCTGAGTAGACTCAAGTCGAGAAGCTCGAGTAGGTTCAACTTGAGAAGCACTAGCAGCTCGAGTAGTCTTAACTCGGGAAGCCCGAGTAAGCTCATGACGAATTACATTAGTAGCAAAAGGTGATTACTGTTTCACCTGAAGCACAAAATGAGGTGCAACAACCTCACTAGGGATAACACGTGCCTTTCGTAAATTAGACCTAGCCTTAAACTTTTCTTTCCTTAGTATTCTAGCTAGTCTAAAACAAAAATCTACTAAATATCCATCTCTACCACAATGAATGCAATTGTACTTAACCCGATGTGTGGATTTAGAAGAAGAAGAAACATTTGCATTCATTGTAGAAGATAAAAATCTAGCAAACTTTTCTTAGGTTCAGATTCAGCAAGTGTTTCAAATTTGCCACTACCAAGTCCTAACAATAGTGGGTGCAATTGTTTTAGAACGAGCATAGGGATAAAAACCTAAACCTTGTTTACATGCGCTTGACTTAGATGAATCTAAAATTAGGTTTAGATTTTTCTTTTCCTTAGAAAAACGTTCTACAGTTTCTTTCAAGTAACCAACCTATTTAGAAAGAGTTGGACACTTATAACAAGCAACATTCATGGATTTATTTTGTTTATGAAAATTGGAGCATGAAAGAACCTCATGAGTAATCATGCCATTAGCTATTTGAGAAACTCTAGCATTAGCATCATGCAACTTCAATTCTAGAATTAAGCAATTAGAATAGGAAGTTGAATCAAACAAATCAGACGCTGAACAACTAGCATTTTTAACTTGTCTGTAATTTAACACAACAAGTTTCTCATTCTTCTCAATTTCTTCTCTGAGTTTCTCAAGAGTAGAAGCATGAACATATCTAAGAGAAGTGAGCTCAGTATAAATTAAGTCACATGGCTTGCAAGTATCATCATCAGGAATTAAAATTTTAAGTCTTGCAATTTAATAATTCAATGATTCAATTAAAACATCATATTTCTTAATTTTTTGTTACATTTCTCTAAGGGCGTACCAAGATGAACAACAACATTAGATAGGTCATCATAAGTAGGTAATACCTCATTACCGTTACTATCAAGTTTCCTCGGTTGAGCTTTCTTTGTTGCTTGAGACACAACCCAATCAAATTATGCAATGTCTTGCTCTTGGATGTTGTGTCATCCTCACTGCTCTCTGAATCAACGTCACTCAAGTTAACTTGTAATCAACGTCACTCAAGTTGACTTGTTCAAGTACCGAAAACACTTGATGCACAACCTTACAGTTGAGAAAGCTCTTCTTCTTCTTGTCATTGATAAAGCATTTCTTTTTCTCCTTCTCCTCTTTTAATGTCTTCTCTGCAAGCTTAGAACAATTGGAATGAATATGGTTGAGATCACCACATTCATAGCATCTTTGAGGACCTCCACTTCCTCACTTTCTCATACGCACATTCTGCAATGCTTTAGAGGAACGAGTAGAGAGTAGTGCTAAATCTTCTTCAGGAATTAACTCAAGTTGATCATTAGTTAGTGAAGATATAGAAGATAATGAAAAGCTTCATGAGAAAGATTCAATATGAGACATGTTAGGTTGAGAGACCAAAGTAATTGATTTATTAACATTCTTCCTAGCAAAGACATCTAGTTCATGAGTTTTTAATTTACAATACAGAACATATAATGTAAGTGTACTTATGAAAGTATATTCCCTAATAGATGTAACTGTCATCTCCCATATTGATATATCTAAAGCTTCTAGTGATTGACATATATCCTCAGCATCAATATATGTAATATTAACAGCACGCAAATTGCTAATAATTTTATTAAACCGAGCAAAGAAATCATCTAGTGACTCGCCTTGTTTCATCTCAAATTTCATGTATTCTTTCTTATATAAATCTTGACGTGCCTCTTTCTTATATAAATCTTGACGTACCTCTCATTTTTGCAACCAATGCAAGGATAAGACATAAATTTCTCATTCTTGTTCAACATCTCTACCTCGGCAATACGCATGAACCCAAATGTGCCATTAGTGAACTCATCACAAGTAGAATTGTCTAGGTACATCCAACTTCGATCGGCAATCTGCAATTTCCAGAAGTTAACATTATTGAATTTTTAATCTAAAGAATTATTTTAAGTGCAAATTTTAGAGGGAATATAATGATTCTGAACTAGAAAAAGAAACAGATGTATTTTTAATAGAAGCTTGAACACAAGCTCAAATACTTTTAAATCTATGGTTCTGTCAACCTACCAATTCGGAGCTAAAGAAAGTAAATTCTAACCTCTATGAATTCCAATAGATGAAGCTTGTGCTGTAGAGGAAGCTCGTGCTGCAGAGTTGAACAGAAGCTCAAATATTTGGACGCAATTGTTCTATGAATCTAGCTACCAATTCTAAGCTAAAGAAGGTAAATACTAACCTTTAGTTATTCTAATAGAGGAAGCTCGCGCACTGTAGAGGTAGCTCCAAAGAAATCACCCCGCAGGGGCAGCTTAGCACGCTGTCTCAAGACTCGCGCATACCTGTGTCTGAAAAACTCACGCCAAAGGATTAAGCTCAATAAGTCAGGGACACCGACGGTTATTACAACAAACCATCTATATGTTCACCATCGTGAAGATGACCGTTAAGTCCAGACGGTTTGTCATTTTCAACCGCAGTTCATACCACAAAGATACATATGGGTTTTGAAAAAAACCGTCTGTGACAAAAATATAGATGGGTTTAAAGAAAACCCGTCTGTATTTATCTGAGAGACACTGTGGATGTTGGCACACCTAGACGGCGAAGATATTACAGACTTGTCTGTTTTAGCAACTATATGTGGCTATTTTGTTATTAACGAATCCTAATAAACCATATGTGACACTCCGTTTGCTTTCATTGTTTCTATGGTAATGCAGGGAGATGATTTCGACTTGATTTGTTAGACTTTTATCTCAAATAGCTTGATAGCCTGCACAATTATGTAGCAAGTATTTTGACATCTTTTAAATCATGTACCAAATTTATGTAGTCAAATATCAGAATATTAAAGTTATTTCATAAACTTTCTTTCAAATTTTTAGCATAGGTGATCTACTTTTTTCCACCACGGGAAAGGTGTAACTTTTGTTTTGATGGAAGATTGCCCTTGGGATAAGCTCTTGTAATTTAAAACTTTAACCACCAATAATGTACATCGATATATTATAATCTTTTTTATATGAGCTATCTATATGAAAGTTATCAGTCGATGTTAAATTACATGAGCAAGGTTTTAATATGACAATCTCGTTATACCAAAAGGCTAGCATGGATACTAACTAATTCTTCTATTATGTGCGATCTTTGATCATTTCTTCTATTTCTTGATTTTCTTCTTCTTCTTCTCATGTTGCTATTTGTGTGGAAAAAACAAACCATAGTGAAATTAGATAGCACTCTGGTTACCTATCTGGACACCATCATCGACTAGTAATGCAAACAGGAAATATATTGTTGGCTTGTCTTCAACTTAGTTTATTTGCATGCATCAATGCTAATTTCTTCTGGGAAAATTTCGATTTGCATGACTTTCGGTGGCTCTGTCACACCCGGTTTTAACGGACAAAACTAGATACGGCTTATATATGCTCAGGATGTTCAACACACATAAGGACATCACATTTGAAGTAACAAAAGAAATATTTTTATAGAATAAATGTTAAACTCTTACAGCAACTGATATATATTATCTTTTATGAAGATATCTGCAGCGAAACAGAAGCACTAGTGCTCAACAACACCACAGGAACCTGACCGGGGGGAACACGCCTAGAACGTCACAACCTCGTCTTGATAGTCTTCAACATCTTTACTCACTGAGCAACACCACACATATCGTATGGTATAGGGAAAATAGCAAGTGTGAGCACATAACGTGCTCAGCAAGTGTAAAAAAGATAATGATATGTATGATTACAATAAAAATAAGCTAACACATGGTATATTTGCAAAAGTACGAGTAAAGAAAATAGTAATGTAATTCAAAAGCATTAAGCAGTTGTTAAGTGAATATACCCCAACAACCCGATAAAAAACCATCCAAGGTTAACCATCCCATAAACCATAACCAACTAGTACCCCTATATTATATCATAACCATCTAATCAAGTGAGGATCCAAGTCTCCTATAACCGAGGGCACGACTGATATATCAGATTTTATACTCTGCAGAGGTTGTACAACATTTCCACGAGTCGTGATTTCATCACTTACAATCAGATGACTGAAGTATCCATGTTGCAATGCCTGTGGTGTATTTCCAGGAGATCACTACGAAGTCTTTACAAAGAATCCTCCCAGCATGTGTCACCAACACTCCAGGTTTCACAACCAGGTGCTGCCACCTAGAAGCCACCTCTTGTGCCATGGGGTTTCTGAGAATTAACTTCCCTCATCCACACCTCCCATCTGGCCCACACAACACTGGAAAAACCCTAATTAATTGGCTAAGCCTACCCATATCATTCTCGTGTTTGTACGGAACTTCTCAGGTTGTCCCTCCACGAACCAGTCCTTAATTATGTCACTTGAGCAAACACTAAACTAACGACATAACCATGACCACTATCACCAACAACCCTATGCTCAAGGCCTAAGGTTTCATGTTGCTAAACCATTAACAAGTTAACCACCATTGTTGCATATGTTCATTAGTCAAGATTACGACACTTCCCAGTATCCCAAAAGCATGGCTAAGCAATCTACCCACCAAAGATACCTAACCATAAACCATCTAAGTTCCAAGGGATGATAAAGAAAAATCTAGGGAAAACTCTAACATAGGTGACTACCCATCAAATTGACAGACACTGTATACAATTTTGTAAAACAAAACAGTTTAAATCATAGGTTCAAGAAGATCCAGGACACTTGCCTTTTACCCAATGCTACTGAGTGTTGTCGAAATCTTAGTCTTGAAATCCCTCGAACAGATCCGAAGCGTTGTCTACTAACCTCGAATTCTACCAACAAGCAAAAATAACATCGAATAAACACCATATAAACTCTAAATTGCAAAAACAATAGAAATAGAACAATAGACTGGGATCTTTGATTGGGCCAGACCAGGAGAACAGAATTGACTGGAGTGCTTATGAAGAAGGATAAGGTTGTTGGGATCTAGATGTTCATGAGAGAAAATTGCTATAAAGGTGTGAGGATTGATACTTGAAATTGGTGTGGTTGGATAGATCATGTTTTTAGAAAAATTTGAGTGCAAGAATCACTCAAATTGGAGCTAAAACAAAGAAGTTATGGCTATAAAAATTTTAGGGTTTAAATCTAAAAAAGAAAATGACTAATTTTGAATAAAACAAAAGGTTAAGGGACCCTTTTTGTAAAAACATCAGGACTTGTTTGTAAATATATAAAATTTTAGGGATTGATCTGTAAAAAGATAGGGCTTTTATTCAAAAATAGAAAAGTTCAAGGACTAAATTGCAAAATTACCAATTCCCTGGAATTTCTCGAAATTGTTTTTATAATGGAAAAGGATTGAATTATTGACTGGGCATTAACTACTGAGGTGTCTAGCTGATTGGGTTGACACGTGAGGGAAATTGATGATGTGGCGCTGAGATGGCATGAGACATGTCAAAGGATCTAACGATTCAGGATGGTTTGGCCGGCCGGGGAAGAGAATACAGTGGCATCGAGGCGAGTCACGGCAACGCTTGACCAGAGATGTCGCTGGAAACACGTCGCCGACCTCGGATAGTGACGGTGAGCTGCGGAATAGATAGATATGCCCACGGGGAAGTTTGAGGCCTTACATCAGGTAGATCGGCTTGGTAGATAGCTCGGCGATGGAAGGGGTGGCGGAGCACTTGAGATCGCGTCGGAGCGGGGTCCCCAGCGGTCTAGAGATGAAGGCGATGGTGGGAGGAGCTCGGGCGGAAGCAGGCACGTCCGATGGCGGCTTCGGGAAGGGCTGGGATGCACTGGCATGGCGAGGCGGCGAGTTCGATCGAGGCGGCACTAATGGCAGCGACAACAGACGGATCTCGGCGGATTTGGTGATGTGAAAGCATGAGGAGGAACGGGCACATATATAGGCGAGCTTGGGACTCTCGGGTTGGCCAGGGACTCTACAGCAGTGGTGGAATTTCGAGTTGGACTTAGATAAGGTGGCAGCCGAACGTGTTCGAGTCGCAGAAGACGGCTCTGACGGACGGACCCCACACAGCAGTGGCGCTCGGTTAAAACGGCATGGCACCGGGGCATCTTTGGGAGTGGGCGGCAGTGCGGGCTGGCACGGGGCGTGTTCTGGAGGTGGACTGCCCTGGCGAGCGGGTTGCAAAGTGGGCTCGGTAGCAAGCTTCGCTGCTGGGCTAGCACAACCCACACTCGGGTGAGGGAGAGGGAAGAGGGACAGGGACCGACCGAATGGGCTGGCTTGAACTGGGTTGGGTTAGAGAAGAGGTTTGGGTCCAACTAGGCTTTAGGGTTTTAAGAATTTTAGAGAAAAGAAGGAAATATAATAAGAGCCAAATAAAAATATTTTGATCTTGTGAAAACATTTTGATATTTTGAAATTTAGATTTAATACAATTGAATTTAAATAATTCCAAATGAGCTCAAATAAAATCCAACAAAATCCAAATGAACCTAGATACCTATTTTCAGCATGAATGCATTCAAATAATTAATAATCCTAATTCAATATTAAAATTTGAATTTAGAAAATAGTCTTTTCCTATTCTAATTATTTAATCTATCAATAAATCTTGAAAAAAATTAGAAATTTGAGAAATCTGAAAATCATGGTGTGACAAATCTACCCCACTTAAAGGAATATCGCCCTCGAGATTCGAGTAGACCAGAGAAGAGATAAGGGAACTTGGTCTTTAATTTTCTTCTTGCTTTCTAAATTGTTTTTCCTTCTTGGCGATGAACTCATTGCACTGACATACTCTGTTCACTTTTCTTTTGGCAGCTTCCTCATCTGTGTCCACTTCTCCCGTGCATACCTGGTCAATTCTATGTCCTTCAGCAAATCATCTGCATTCATAGGCTCTACTACATGACTGAAGACTGGGGGTTGAGTTATCTTCTCCAAGTCTTGATGGTTGATGGGGTTGAGAAAAAAGAGTTGATAGTTGCTGCTGCATCTGCACCATAGTTTGAGCTAAGGTTTGCAAGATCTGAGTCTGCATAGCCATCTGTCGTTCCAGGGTCATTCGAGGAGGCGGGGGTGGATTCTGGTTGTTGTTGTCCTCACTATTGTCACTGATGTTCCTTCTTGTGTTCACCATCTGATTAGGATTAAGGAGAAAGGTTGGGGCAAGAAGAGAAAAGAACTACAAGGAGAAAACCAACTATACTATTAACTATAGAGATATATAAGGAATGTCAGTGCTAACAGATGCTAAAGCATCACACAACGCATTCTGGCACTCAAATAGAAGAGCAAAATCACACAAGGCACACAACACAAACACACACTACCAACATCGTTCTAACGTTTCTGAAGAACAGAGGGAAATCCTCCAATGACTCGCAAACTAAAACTAGGCGAAGCGCGAATGTAGGTCTTCATATCTTCGGTGTTGTGGCAGATGATTCTTCCTTGTAATGATGAACTTTTAACTCCAAATTTGGAAATCTTAAAGCCAGTAGAAGCGTCAAGTGAGATCTTTAAAAGCATCCTTCTCAACGAAATGACTGGGTTGGTTCAACAACTAAGAGTTTGAAAGGGGAAGTGCTGAAAATTCATTATTCTCAATAAGATTGGAGTAGGTAAGTGGAGAGAGAAACTGAGAGGTCATAAAAGCACGGGGATGGATTTTTCAAAATAGGCTTTTAAAAATATAACCTTATAGCATGACAATTTTATCTAGGCTTGCATCCTACGGTCAGTATGGCTCCAATACCACCTCTATCACACCTGGTTTTAATGGACAAAACTAGATGCGTCTTATGTGTGCTCAGGATATTCAACACACATAATAATGTCACAAGTGAAGTAACAAAAGAAATAACTTTGTAGAATAAATGTTACACTCTTACAACAATTGAAATATATTATCTTCTATTAAGATATCTGCAGCAGAACAGAAGCACTGGTGCCCAACAACACCGCATGCAACCGACCGGGGGACACGTGCCTAGAACATCACAACCTCATCTTGATAGTCTTCAACATCTTTACTCACTGAGCAGCACCACACATGTCACATGGCATAGGAAAAAAGTAAGTGTGAGCACATGACGTGCTCAACAAATATGGGAAAGATAATGATATGTAGGCTTACAATAAGAATAGCCTAACACATGGTATATTTGCGTAAGTGTGAGTAAAGAAAACAATAATGTAATTCAAAAGAATTAAGCAGTTGTTAAGTGAATATACCCCAACAACCCGATAACAAACCATCCAAGGTTAACCATCCCATAAACCATAACCAACTAGTACCATTGTATTATATCATAAACATCTGATCAAGTGAGGATCCAAGTCTCCCATAACCAAGGGCACGGCTGATATATTAGATTTTACACTCTGCAGAGGTTGTACAACATTTCCACGAGTCGACATTTCATCACCTGCAAGCAGATGACTAAAGTATCCATGTCGCAATGCCGGCCAAGCACTATACACACGCCAGCGGTGTGTTGCCAGGAGATCACTACGAAGCCTTTACAAAGAATCCTCCCAGTATGTGTCACCAATACTCCAGGTTTCACCGCCAGGTGCTACCACTTAGAGGCCCCCTCTTATGCACTGTGGTTTTTGATAATTAACTTCCCTTATCCATGCCTCCCATTTGGCCCACACAACACTGAAAAACCCTAACTAATCGGCTAAGCCTATCCATATCAGTTTCGTGTTTGTACAGAACTTCTTGGGCTGTTGCTCCACGAGCTAGTCCTTAATTAGGTCACATGAGAAAACACTAAACCAACCACATAACCATGACCACTGTCACCAACATCCCTATGCTCAAGGCCTAAGGTTCCATGTTGCTAAACCATTAACAAGTTAACAACTATTGTTGCATATGTTTATTAGTCAAGATTATGACACTTTCTAGTATCCCAAAAGTATGGCTAAGCAATCTACCCATCAAAGATACCTAACCATAAACCATCTTGGTTCCAAGGGATGAGAAGGAAAAAATCTAGGGAAAACCCTAACATCGGTGACTACCCATCATATTGACAGACATTGCATGTAATTTTGTAAAACAAATCAGTTTAAATCATAGGTTCAAGATGATCAAGGACATTTGCCTTTAACCCAATGCTGCTCAATGTTGTCAAAATCTTAGTCTTGAAATCCCTGGAACAGATCCGAAGCGTTGTCTACTAATTGCGAATTCTATCGACAAACAAAAGCAACATCTAATAAACACCATATAAACTCCAAATTGCAAAAACAATAGAAATAGAACGATAGACTGGGATCTAGATGTTAATGAGAGAAAACTACTATAAATATGTGAGGATTGATACTTGTAACTAGTGTGGTTGGATAGATCATGTTTTTAGAAAAAAAAAATTGAGCGCAAGAATCACTTAAATTAGAGCTAAAATGAAGAAGTTATGACTATAACAATTTTAGGGTTTAAACCTAGAAGTTTAGGGACGTTTTGTAAAAACAGAGGGGACATATGTTTAAATATATAAAATTTTAGGAATTGATTTGTAAAACAATAGGGATTTTATTAAAAAAATAGAAAAGTTCAAGGACTAAATTGCAAAATTATCAATTCCCTAGAATTTCTCGGAATTGTTTTTATACTGGAAAAGGATTAAATTATTGACCGAGCATTGACTGCTGAGGTGGCTAGCTGATTGGGTTGACACGTGAGTGAAATTGCTGATGTGGTGCTGAGATGGCAGGTGACATGGCAAAGGGTCTAACGGTTCGGGATGGTTTGGCCAGCCAGGGAAGAGAATACGGTGGCACCGAGGCAAGTAACGGCAGCGCTCGACCGGAGAGGTCGTCGGAAACACATCGCCGACCTTGGACAGCAACGGAATGTGACGGAATAGATGGATATGCCCACGGGGAATCCGTTTGAGGCCTTACATCGGGTAGATTGGCTCGGGAGATAGCTCCGCAACGGAAGGGGGCGGCGGAGCACTCTGGATCGCGTCGAAGCGAGGTCCCCGGTGGCCTAGAGATGAAGGTGATGGCGAGAGGAGCTCTAGCGGAAGCAAGCGCATTCGATGGTGGCTTTGGGAGGGGCTGGGATGCACTGGTACAACGAGGCGGTTCTAATGGCGGCGACAACAGACGCATCTCGGTGGATTTGGTGATGGGAAAGCACGAGGAGGAACGGGCACATATATAGGCGGGCTCGGGACTCTCGGGGAGGCTAGGGACTCTATAGCGGCGACGGAATTTTGAGTTGGACTTGGATACGACGGCGGTGGCGCTCGGTGAAAACGGCAAGGCATCGGGGGCATCTTCGGGAGCGGGCGGCAGTGCGGGCTAGCACGGGGCGTGTTTTAGAGGCGGACTGCGCTGACGAGCGGGCTGCAGAGCATGCACGGGAGCAAGCTACGCTACTGGGCTGGCACGACCCATGCTCGGGTGATGGAGAGGGAAGAGGGATAGGGATCGACCAAATGGGCTGGCTTGAGCTGGATTGGGTTAGAGAAGAGGTTTTGGGTCCAACTAGGCTTTAGGGTTTTCGAAATTTTAGAGAAAAGAAAGAAATATAATAAGAGCCAAATAAAAATATTTTGATCTTGTGAAAACATTTTGATATTTTGAATTTAGAAAACAGTTTTTTTCTTATTCTAATTATTTAATCTATCAACAAATATTGAAAATTTTTAAAAAATTGAGAAATCTGAAAATGGTGTGACAGGCTCCCCTTTCTCATGCATCTATTGCTAACGTGTGCCTACAAGAGCTTTGCTAAATACTTTGTAGATAGTTTTTGGTTACTGCGGCAGCCAAAGCGATACCAAGTGCTTCGGTGCGGCAGGACGAGTTGACTGCCTCCGCCTTTCGTGATTTGACTACCCGCCTTGGCCGCTTCAACCTTGCCTGTATGCTCCTCATGATCCAAGTGCATGCGCTATGGCTGCAGCTTGCAAGGTGTTCGACAGAATGCTCAAGAGGGGCTTGGGGCACCGACATGTTAGTGAGAGGATGGTGGTTGTCTGGCTGCTATGCTCTACTCACATCACGAACGGTCCTGCTCCTCTTCCAGGTCAGATTTCTTCCTCCACATTCATTGGTTGGTTTGGTTTGTACAAAGATCTTAGTACAGCCCAGCATATGCCTGTTAAATTAGCTTTGCACATATGTCCAATTTTTTACCTGCCGACCATGTGTTCGTTACATGGCCTCACAAAGTTAGACGATTTATTTTCCACTGGTTAGATCATTTTTGTTTGCTCTGCCAGCATTTCATATTCGCTACCTTCTGCCAATGCAATAGGATCACCCTAAATCTTGGTGACATGGTATTGGAGGCCAAGTCTCAGAAGATAAAAAGGCTGTTGCACAAGTTGGAGGAGAGCAATTGGCTCCTTCGTCAGCTGAAAATTAGTCCATCAAGTTGTAGGTAAATAAATGGTTGGAAATTGAAATTCGAGATCAAATTAAGCCAATCGGTAAGGCTCGTATTTGGAAAAGCAAATATAATTTTTTTTCATGATTCAATGAACAAATTTGCCTGAACATATCTCTGGACTGTCTTTTCAAGTGAGCACCCTGCAGAGCCACATATTGCCCATGCTAAGCATTTCAACTTATGCAATTACATCTCTGGTACAACACATACTTCAAGTGCCATATAAATGTCCATTCTGATTGGAGTAGAACAATTGAATGTTGCAAATTATCATTACAACTAATTGCAAAGCTGCATTTACTTAAGGCATGCATATTGGTCAGATAAACTACATTAGGTTCCACCCTTTAAGCCAGCATTTTACATTTATAACATATAGTGATCAGTCTCCATAAAATACTGCAAGTACAAGGATATTCTAAAAATTAAGTGACGGTATCTTCAAGTTGCAAATATAAGGAAATATAATCAAGAACTTTTTACTATTTTCATTGGTTCGTGTTAATTTCTTACTTTGAATGTTGGCAACTGTATGTAGAAATGATTCTGCATGCTATCTAGATTATGTACACATATGATTTTGCATGGTTAGGTCTAAGCTTTTGTGCTAATGTTAAAATACAAAATCATATTTAATTTACTTAGTGTCCAGCTGAGAACAAAGCCTACTAAATCAAGAAGCGACAATATTCTAGCACATGGATGGGTGTCTTGGGCTGGTTTAGACGAACAGACTAAGAATGGATCAAATAGTATATTCTGTATAATGCAAGACATATGTGTTTTACATTGGTACATTTCATTGTGTTTCAATGCTTGCATCACAAAGAAAACCATGACAAGATATCTGAGTGTTTTCCTCAGGCTTCTCCAATGTGATCAGGTTTGATCTTAAACTTTATATCATTGTTATTTTTCTTTTACTTCTTGATTATTGATGATAAGTTGCTATATATTATGTCATTGGGAAGTGAACACATTCAAGAAAAAATTTATCGGTAACAAAAATTTATTGGAGGTTAGTGATAAACATGATTATCGGAATTCTATCGGTGATAGACAAAAAATTTCAGACAAAATTTGAAAAAAGACTCAATTTCTTTAGAAAATCACATAGATTATATCCAAACCATTTGACATAAAAATAACACATAAATGAATTAGGGTTGGAGGGGGTGGTTTGGCGAGCTGCAGCCTGCGGACCGACGTTTTGTTGCCCGCGTGTTGGATCCGGGAATCAAAAGGCGCCAATTTCAAAAATTAACGAAATTTTTAGCCGATAAGTAAATTTACCGGCCCCTGCTGATAAACAGGATTATCGGGTTTATCGATTTTTTTCGGCGATAAATTTTTCACATAGCACATTACAGTTTTATTTTCATGATTTATTGTGTATGCATAAAATATGTAAATACCATTTGGTTTGATAAATTCACATGTTTGGAGCACTTCTGGTAGACATGATGGTGCATATTACACCTTGAACTTGAAGTCTTCGTGCCTTTGTGTATCAGACCAAAACTTATGTAATTTTATTGGTGAACCAATCTATAAGGAGATTGTAGCTCCTCTCTACTTTCGATAGAAAGGACTGCTATTGTCATATTACTTCTTCAATTCAGTTATATTTTATAAAATCGTGATATAGGACACAACTCTGATGCTATGTTAATGTGGATATTCGGATCTAACTTTGAGGCTATTTCATGCACCTAATGACCCTCAAATTGCTGTTTGATTGGGTAGTCTTTCAAATTTTCTATTATATTGTCATATTCCTTTTGGCTTGTGTATTTCACTTCAAGAAAAACTGTTATCCTTGGCAGGTAGTCAGCAACCCTGAGAAGCCACCTTATTCTGTACCTATGAATTGAGTGACATGCCTGCTGAACCAAGGTATGAGAGATCAGGATATGTTATTGCCTTTAATTATTTGACATAAGTGCAAATTTTCGCTTGTTGTCTTATCTATTATGAATCATATTTTTTTAATTTTCACATGGTATGATAGCAAACATGCATTGTGTTGACATACTCTAGTGATTCTCGATTTTGATGATTCTTAAAATGACATGTTTTTATTTCTTACCTTTTATGGTGAAACTCAATGAATATTGCTGCCTCATATGTGGTTTGATGCCATTCAAACCTTTTATTTTTTTTCTAGATAATCGAATGCTGCTCAATGAAGTGTGACATTAGAGAATCGAATGAATCTGTACCTTTAGTTCAAAAGAAATCTTGCTGCAGATCTTACAAGGTCAATGATAGACTGATAGTTTAGGTTGGAGGTGTTCTTCGGTATCCTTTGCACCTACGCTTTCTGAGCCCCTTCTCCAAGAAGTCATCAAGATCAATGCAGTGCAAATCTGATCTGTCATCAGAACCACGCAGTCCCAATACTCAAACCGAGGGAAAGAGAAGATTTTATCTCTATAATGATATTCGAATTGTCTTCCTTCAAAGGCATTCAGACTCAGATGAAGGTGAGGTTCACTCTTCTAAAACAACTTTAGTTTTATTTCTTCATGCAACAGTGATAATGAAAATTTCACCCTCTAACTTAGAAAGCACTCAAGGATCCACAAAACTACTGAATGGGATTCTAAAATTATAGGGTGTTATTATTGCTTTTTCTACCTCTATATCTAATATTTTGCGTTACTGGATACATCACTTGAGTTCAATTATTGGACATAGAAGGATAATTCACTTTGGTTCATTTTAGTAGTCTATCGATATATTTTGGACGATAATTCTTATTTTATTAGTTTCCATGGTGCTTACATATAGCAGTGTGATGTTCGCGCAGATATTTACCACAGTAGCTAGAGGACTGTGTGGAATATTTCGAGAATCGCTCTCAAAGGGCAACAGGACCGCACGATTTTGGATCGGATGGAGGAAAAGAATTCGCCTGATTTTGAATCGGACGGAGCGATTCTCGGAATATTTCACATAGTATTCCAGCTACCACGCTAAATATCTGCGCCCAGAAACTTCTCCCCTCCTTGTTTCCGTCCCAATCTCGTTTGCTGCCGCTCTCCTCTCTTCTCCTCTATTCGTCGCAATGCCACTGCCACCGGCCATTGGCGCCTCCGCTGCCTCCTCCCCGAACTACGCCGCCCGCTTGGCCTCCTGCCTCACCGCACTGCTCCGCCTAGCCACCTTCGAGCCTCATGACGCGCCGCCCCGTCTGGTCACTCCCTGCGCTAACGCTACCCGATGCATGCACCCCCCCCCCCCCGCCCCGGTTGTTGTCTCTTGGCTGCCCAAGTGTGGCTCGGGAGCGAGACGCCAACCTGGCGATCCTGCCTTCACCGGCAGCAACTGGGTGCAGAAGCGGGAGCCAGCGCCGTGATGCCTCCTCCCAAGCCGCCGCCACGCCTGACCACCTCCACACGGCACGGCGAGCCCTCTGGCGCCGCTCCCCCTCGTGGTAGGCCCTGCCTGCATAGTGCGAAGAATCCTCCTCCTGCTGCCAGCCATGATATCCTGCCTCGTGGTGGCCTCCTCATCTCGTTCCATGGTGTGCAAGAGCCCCAGGTTTGGCTGTAGGGCGGTGATGCCTAGTTCAGGCAAACCAGTGTCATGGCGCCTTTGTCTCTCCTACGCCGCTCCGTTCCTGCCCATGGTTGTAATTGGGACACAAACATGGTGGTAAAAACTTTTGTGCATCTGTGTTCATTTTTTTAATTCTTATTTGCTTCAGAATGTGGATCAGAGATTTGGGCTACAGAAGGCAATGGATTAAATGGGTGCAGTGATTTGGCTACGTCTTGGATAAACAATTCTTTTATAGTGATATCTTTTATATGTGCAGCGATATCTCTTGAGTTAAGACTGAATTGTTTGATGTATATCCATGAATTCCTCTTTTGTAGTGATATGTTTTGTAATTTTTTCCAGCTTACAGGTTAGGATGTGTGAATGTGTGCATGTGGCAGCATATTTTGAGATCCGAGTATTTTTTTTTTCTTGTTATATCTATTCTTTTATTGTTTCATTGGTAGTATTCAATAATGTATGCCAATCGCAGTAGAACTTCTAAAATGTCAGTTAGAAACTGCTGCACCTATGACTGCCTTAAATTGGTACTGTTCCTTCAAAACATTTACTCTCCAATTCATGTATAACTTATTTACTGGGTAAGTTTGTCTTCATTTAGTGAATTTTAGTATATGTTACTGCAAGCAGACATGGGGGAAATTTTCTGGATGGTGTTTTTCGGACAACATGTAGTGACAATATGTTAATGCAAAACCATGGTATGACATTTTGTTTTGTCATGTGTGGTTTAATCAAATGGTGCACAAATATTACATATGTTTTGAAATGTGAAATGTCAAATATGCATGTTCAGTTGTTAGGTCTGTTGATGCCTTGCTGGTTTAGCTTAAGCCCGGCAGGAAAGCCTGGAAATGATGTGTTCATTTGTTATTATGTTATGTTGCAACCTGCAGGCACACAAAGAAGAAAGGTAAGCATGACTGCATGAATTGTAAATATGCGCTTATGAATCAGTTGAACACTTGAATATGCAAAATAATATAGGAAAACAAATCTCCTTTTTAGTGGAACAATATTTATCTGCATTAAAATGATGTAGAGGCAACTTGTTAGCACTGTTGCATGGTGGCATTGCCTTCAGGCAGGCTCGAGCAGACTTGGCTTGCGAACCAAGTGGAGCTAGCTTGAGCCACCTCTGAGCCCGAGGGAGCCCTTTCACTAGCATGGTTGGAGCAGTCAAGTTGAGCCTGGCTTGGCTCGCCTCAAAGCGAGCTTGAGCGAGCCGACGTTTTCAACCCTAATCCTAGCCTAAGGGCAAACGTAATCCTAACGTCACATTCAACCTTGTGCGAGAACCATAGTGCATTGGAATGTAGTTGGCCTTGCCCATGCCATAGGCCATTCGTAGGCATCAGTGATGGATCTAGGGCCACCAAATAGAGAGTTTTTTTTTTCCTCCTTTTCTTCTTTTTTCCTATGTCATGCTCAAAAAATGAGGGGGCTTGAGGGGGCTCCCACCCGGTGCGCCTAGAGGGTAGGAGGATTGAGCCCTCTTTGCCCTCTCCTCTCAAAAGCAAATTCTATAAGATCCTGTTTTATAAAAGATCCTCTCTCCTATGATGACACATGTTCACTCCCTCTCTCTCCTCTTCAGCCTAGCTATTGGATAACAGGATGAATGGCGTGGATGGAATCTCACGAGGGTCTTTCTAGACAAGGTCTTCTAGAATTTGCTTCTCTCTTTCTCCGGGTGGATCTACCCTGGTAGGCATCGAAGCTACGGATGACTTAATTGCGCAACTTAATTCAGGGCCTTCAATCTACTTGAAGACATGTACATGGGTTCCATAGTCATGCATGAATGATTTGCTTACCATAGACACAAGCTTTGCATCGGCTAGTTTTCTAGATATGATCTACCCTCATAGTATTAGAACAAAAACCACACGTTCTCATGTCAATAATATTCGACTAACGATGGGGATTTCCAACTCGATTTTGGAAGTGTAAATTCGATACCGGAGTGTTTCACATTGAATCAAGAAAATTCAACTCAACTTTAAGCTTCAAGGGTTAGAGCAACCCATGCCACCATATATGGTTTTTAAGCTGGTAAATTTTGGTTTTTGAAAATTTTACATTCAGCTTTCTACTTTCCTTGAACGTAATTAGAAAGTCATAGCAAGCATAACTAAGTAGACAAATTGGTCCAATAATTTTTAATCAATCTCAGAAAACTAAAGTTGATGCTAAGTTTCAGTTTCAATTTGTCAGCCGTTTTTCGGTAGTTTTTCTTTTTAGAACCTTGGAGACATCTACATCTGTTGATCCGCGGTGCCCCCATCCCCTTCAAGGTTCAGCTTTCAACTACACTGCACACAACCGTGATTGAGTGTATGTGATTATGATGATTAATTATGACATAGTCTATAGGTCTAACATATTTGCTAAATATATGTTTTAATAGGTCTCATAGATGCAACATATGAATAAGTTACTGAAGTTAAGACAAAGATTAGATTGGATTGGACAAGTCCCAAGAAAATGTACACGTCAGATAATCTGACGATGGAGGAATTGTACACATCGGAGCTTTTGTCTCTGAGCATTTGTACATGCTAGATGATCTGGTGATTGAAGAAATTGTGCACGTCGGAGCATTCTAGAAGTTGAAGTTAAAATGTTCCATACATCGGATGGTCCAACGCTTGAGGTTGTGCATGTCGGAGCATTTCAGAAGTTAAAGTTCAAGTGTTCCAAACCTCAAATGGTTTGACGCTTGAAGTTGTGCACATTGAAGGCTTCACTGAAGTATTTTCCAGAGATTTCGTTTGGTTTAATGGAAGATGGAGTTATACGCGCCAAATGGTTCGTTGATTGTATCGAAGGCTTTGCCAGAGGATTTTGTATAGCAACAGCTAGTAATGGCTATTCTTGGGTGGACGATGCACACTAGAAGGTCCGTTGTTCGGAGGTGGTACACACTGGATCATCTAGCGTCAGAAAAAATGTGACCATTGGGGCAACAGCTAGTTCACAGGGTTGAGGCTATATATACCCTCACTTGGTCATTTGAAAGTGCTGGAGTCTAGAGAATCTCACATATATAATCGAGAAGACATCCAAACCACCAAAGTTCTAAAAGTTATCATCCAAGGGAAATAGTACAAGATTAAAGAGTGATTAGAGCTATTAGACCTAGAGAGAGTTATTGCTAGGTACTGCTACTTAGAGAGTGGATAAATGAGTGATCCAACTTTGTACTAAGTGGTACGCTGGCACCTTAGAGTCTTGGTGACTCGCTAGCACTATGAACCTTAATGGTTCAAACTTATCGACCCTTCGGTTTCGTGTGGAGTGACGGCAAGAAGCTTGTATAGGGACATGAAGACCCTTGCTTTGGTGTTCAAGTTCCAAAGTGAAGACAACGACAAGTGACTGGAAGAGAGGCTTGTAATGAACCATATCTTTATGGCTTGGTGATTCAACCTACTTGAGACCTGGTGACTCAAGGGTCATGACCGGATACCGACCAAAAGCAATACCCTAGGTGACTGCTCTAACATGGACTAGAGATGGCGTTTATGCCATCGATATCATAATATAAAAATATTTTATGTCGAGTTTGCTCTCTCTACCTAATTTACATTTTTTCATTTATATACTTGCAAGTTATCTTTGTATATTTACCTTTCTATAGTAGTTTGCTAGGATTACCTATAGGTTGCAAATCTTTTTTAGTGGTAGAGTAGACACACTAGATAAATCTAGAGCATATTTAGATAGAAATTGATATATATTTCTCTTGTAAACTTTTTGGAGACGATTAGTTTTAATTGTCCCAATTCATCCCTTCTTTTAGGACATAATCGATCTCTTAAATTGATATCAGATCCAAGGCTCGCACCTTTCACAATGATATGCCAATCCAAATGGCAGTTGAGTCGTGTTCTCTTTTTTATCGCTTAGGCTTTATTGCCTAGTGAGTTTTGATGTCCTAGGTAGGGATGGATTTCGGTTGTGCTCCATATTTTGATGACACTTCCTCAGTGAAAAATTCTGATGACTTGTTTTCTTCGAGCAAAAGGTTTAGATGTTTAGAGAGTTATCGAGAAGGGATGAAAGAACGTCGTACAAACAAGGAGAGACAACTCGATGCCTTGGTGAAAAGTATCCTTTTATCTTCTCTATCCATTGATGCATTCAATCAAGTATATTCTTTCATCAATGCGCATGATATTTAGACTAACCTCATTGAAATACATAAAGACACAAAGGAAGTGTGCAATGAGAAAAATAATGTGCTAATCTCTGAGCTTAATAGTATTAAACATTTTCCTATGAAAATACTAATGATATGTACTCATGTTTGAATATTCTTGTCAATGAGATCAATGAGCTAGGTTTAACGCCAAATGGAGATGATCAAGTGGTGAGAATGATATTTCAAGTTCTACTTTCAAGGTACAAGTTAATTGTTTTCACTATCTATGACAAACAACGACATTAGTAAGATGACTCCAAGCCAAGTAGTTGGCTAGATCACCGTCTATGAGATGACTATGAATATGGGAGGTTGAAGTTTCCTCCTCACCCGGTATCAAGAATCTTGCCCTCACAAGCAACCAAGCTTTTTGCCCACATATGCAAGAGAAGATGGGGAGGCAAGGGCAAGAATCAAGCTTAAGTGAAAATGATGAAGATGAAGAGAGTAATGAAGAAGATAGGCAAAGTACATTAAGTGATGAAGAAATGGATCTTAATATCACCAAGCTCATCTCAAGATTGAAGGACATCAAGAGGATCAATGCCAAGATTAATCATTTAATTTTCATTAAAGACTTGTCAACACAATTGATCATATCAAAATGGAGAAGAATACCAAGAACAAGAGGGAGACAGGGAGAAGAGCCAAAGCATTTCCAAGCATAGTAAGATGTGTATGTGAAGATGAAGATTCAAACTCAAATGATGAGAACTTAAACATCCCTTCTCAAAGAGAAACACTTTTTCAAAATTGTCATCACATAAGTGTCTTATGGGTAAAGGTAGGAAAATCGATTTAAGTGATGATGAATTCGATGAGGATTCACCCTCTTAAGAACTTCTTGAATTAATAAATGAGCAACAAAAGACCTTAAAGAAACAAGCTAAAGAACTTAGAAGTGGAGAAGCTCAAAAGGACTTAGTAAGATTGAATAACCGTGACAATATGGTGAATAATCTTATAGAGGGTTCACTATGACATGCTTTAAGTGTTGTCAAGAATGTTATAAGTTCTTCCAATACAAGCAAGTTAAGAAGGAGCCTAAGGAGAAGAAGAAGACGATGAACCTCTCAAACAAGACCTTCAATATCTACACCAAACCCAACTATAGGATCAAGATCAAGAGGAGCCACTGCAAGCTCAAGAAGAAGAACAATGATAAAATGGTTTCACACATGGTTGGGTGAAATGACCGAGAAGATAGAACCAACATATTTGGGTGCCCAAGTAAGTTATCACCAACATGAAGAGACCTCAATCGGTTTAGGTTCTAAAAAAGATTTGAAGTCTATGAGTCTGCTCGGGGGATTTGGAGACTTGATGCACAAGATGAAGTGAATGTTAAGTAAAAAGTCAAGTGTAAAAGATTGGACGCATTAATAAAGATCTTAATCATCATATACCTAAATCCTCCATTCAAAGATAAAAGAGGTCATGGTAGCTAGATAATCTATTCATGCTTTTTATTTTGCATTAGTATCTTTTTCTTATCTAGAATTGTCTATGCATATTTTTTTCTTACAATGCTTAGTGTAGATTTTTCATATAGTAGATTGCTTCTCTCTAACCCATGTGCAATATAATGGTTTATTAGTTGTAGGTTCTTCTTATGGTATATTTCTATAAGTGGTATCCTTTATATGTTACGAATCCAACCTATAGGTACCCTTCCTATTGTTATCAATGACAAGTGTATATCTTTCACCAGTATTTGAGACTTATATGCATACATTTATGGGGAGCATATCCTATGGTTTGTGATTTTGAGGCTAACATGTATTTCAAGTGGAATCCTTTATAGTTTTATAAAGTAATATACAAGTCTCCAAAAGTATGAATACTTATTCATCAATTGGTATTGTTGTCAATACATTTGTTCATTTAAGCTATCTCTATGTATAATATAGCTTAAACTTTCTATCTTGATGTATTGTCTAGTTGTACATATATTACACACCAATAAGTGATAGTCACAAGTGGGACTCATTATATGTATGTATACATATAGGGAGAGTTTATATTATATCATGTGAATTTCATGAATTGTGATCCATATTTTTTTTATTTCAAATGGTATCCACATAACCCTTTCATATCAAAGGTGGTACTATTCAGAAGGGTCATAATTTATGAAATTCTCCTTGTTGCTCCAGCTTTTTTTCTTAAGTTCAACATGTGTTTTTAGCCTTTTTGAGATCGTTGATAAATGTGGAGAATTTTGATGACCAAAATAAGATGCAAGATTGTTGACAAAGAGAGAAACATGATGCAAGAAGCGCACAAAATAAGCCCTTGTATGAGTCGATTAAGGGAGATAGTGGTAATGCAAAAAGATGACAATTGTCTTCATGGTAATCACAATAAAAGAGGGATAAAGTGAATGTAAGAACAAGATACGACAAAAATGAGATATTTTTCTTACAATTTTGTATCATTGGTTGTTCTTACTATGGATGCAAACAAAGTGGTAATGTCTTGTGCTTTTTATAATTTTTATAATTTATTATTTGCCAATACAATTTTTATCATTTATTATTTGCTACTTGCTTTGGTTATGTTATTATCAATTATCAAAAATAGGGAGATTATAGTGAACATGACCCTTTCAGGGTATGTATTTGGTTTTGGTAATAAATACCAACATAGTCAATAGGACTACCATGTTTCTCAAATATATGCTTTAGTAGATCTCATAGATACAACATATGAAGAAGCCATCAAAACCAGAACAAAGATTGGATTGAATTGGACAAGTCCCAAAAAAAATATACATGCCGGATGATCCAGCAATGGAGGAATTGTGCACTCAGAGCTTTTGTCTCTAAGCATTTATACACACTAGATAATTCGGTTATTTAAGAAGTTATGCATGCCGGAGCACTCCAAAAGTTGAAGTTCAAGTGTTCCATATGTTGGATGGTTCGGCGCTTGAAGTTGTGCACATCGAAGCATTCCAGAAGTTGAAGTTTAAGTGTTCCACACGTTGGAGGTTTCACTGGAGTATTTTCCAGAGATTTCCTTCCGTTCAATGGAAGATGAAGTTATATACGCCAGATGGTCCGGTGATTGTATCGGAGGCTTCGCTAGAGGATTTTGTATAGCAATGGTTTGTAACGACTAGTCTTGGGTGTACGATACACACTGGAAGGTTCATTGTTCGGAGGTGGTGCAAGCTGGATTATCCGACGTTCAGGAAAAATGTGATCATTAGGGCAACAACTAGTTCATAGAGTTGAGACTATATATCTCCCACTCAGTCATTGAAGGTGATGGAGTCTAGAGAAGTTTATATACATTTGAGAAGATATCCAAACCACGAAAGTTCTAAATGTTATCATCTAAGGCAATTAGCATAAGGTTAGGAAGTGATTATTATTATTATGCCTAGAGAGTTGTTTCTAGGTATTGCTGTCTAAAGAGAGGATCAATGAGTGATCCTACCTTGTACCAAGTGGTATGCCGGCGTCTTGGATGGTGACTTGCTGCCACCGTGAGCCTTGGTGGTTTAAGCTTGTCGACTCTTCGGCTTTGTGTGGAGCGGTGACAAGAAGGTTATACGGAGACGTGGAGACCCTTGTCTTGGAAGTTCAAGCTCTGAAGTGAAGACGACGGCAAATGACTAGAAAAGAGACTCATGATGAGCCTTGTCTTTGTGCCTTGATGGCTCAACCTATTTGAGATTTAGGTGCTCAAGGGTTATGATCGGGAGCAATAGCCTAAATAGCTGCTTCAACATCGACTAAGGGTGACGTTTATACCATCGATACCAGTAGATAAAAATTCTTTATACTGAGTTTGCACTCTCTATCTTATTTATGTTTCCGTATTTACATATTTACAAGTTATCTTTACATATTTACCTTTTAGAGTAGTTTGTTAGAATTAACTATAGAAATTAGCATTTATGTTTTGTGTTCAACACTTAATTTGAACATTATATTTTTATTCATGGTTCTAGCTCGTACAGCTATGATTAGGTGCTTTTTTAATTTAAATGATCGATTCTCAAGAGAAACTTGAGTATATTTAGATAGTAATTTATATAGATTTATCTTATAAATTTTGTAAAACCAATTAATTAATTATCCTAATTTACCCTCCTCCTATAATATCATCTATCCCTCTCACCGAGAGTACGAATGATAAGCGACATTCCTGTCCCATATGTCATCACCGGTATTATCCACCAATACACGCGCATTCCCACTTGGTTTTTCTTTAATTTGTGGCTGCTGTCACGCATCTTGCACTTGCCTGACCATGTGTCCTTATCAAGCCCACAGCAGCAAGCTAACCCGGTGGACGGTGGTTAAGGGGGACGTTATGATGCTCGCTGCGTGGAAAACGATGTATTTTAGTTTTCGAGTGTTGATTTTTTTAAAAAAAAATGTATTTTAGTTTTTGCAGATAAATTATTGTTGAGCGACTTATATTGGGAATTTCCCTTATTTTGGCTGGGAACAATATTTGATTGTAGGTGAAATAATGGAGTTCTTATATGAACCACGAATCCGAATACTGGATTATCAAAATTTACCCGTCAAGTTTGATACGACCGACCAACCAGCCTGTTAGGCTATCTCCAGCAGAGGAGGTATTTCTACAGATCCGACTGCTACAGTGATTTACGGGCTACTGTAGCAACTCCAGCAGAATCGGTGCCCGGTGCTACAGGGGGGCGCTACAGTGTAGCTGCAGTACTATGGAGAGAGAAAGAACCACCAAATCTGTGGAACTACTGCTCACAGAGGCTGACAGTGGGCCCGGATGAAGAAAACAATGTCTGTTACTGCAGAAGTATTGTAGCAACACTGTAGTAGTACTGTTCACAGAGGCTGACAGACGGGCCCAGAGAGAGAAAAAGAGGAGTAGAAGATAGAAAATGGGGTAGCTACTGGAGATGAAAAAAATAAGTGACGCTGTAATAATGATACAGGATGTTGTAATAGTGTTTTTGAGGATGAAAATTTAAAATAACTGTCGAAGATGGCCTAACAACAATGGATACTTCAGGACTGGGCTCGTGAAGCTTTTTGAAGTACCGAGATACTAATCTGAAAATGCAGGGTGACACGAAGCCACCAAACAAAGCGGAGTGCAGACTTCGATGTGATAGTTTATAAACTCGTGTCATCATGGTGTGCTTATATATAATCAAGCATTGCCAACTTTGACCCCTGATCATGCACGCTAACAAAGGTGGCCTAGAAACCAAGCATATTGTCAACTTGACGCCAAAAGAATTTCCATCAGTAGAAGTTCCTAGCTAGTAGCTATTCAACATGATTAGGAATAGATCATGGCCGTCACCTTTTGCGTATTGCTTACTCTCAACTAACAAAGCTTACCCTTGTAATCGCAAGAAAAAAAAAGAAATAGTAAAGCTCCCCTCTCCAAGAGAATAAATTTACTGTGATAGTGGCATTATTACACCGTGCTCAAATAGGATGATTAGATAATGTGCTTTCGTGGGAATTCCAGCCGTTTGTGGTGTACCTAATGTTAGAGAAACTTAGCTTATATAGTACGGTCCCAAAAGATGTATATGTTGGCAAATATATACGTCCACTATGAAGATGTCATATGGAGCTCGGGACTACATGACGTTGACAATTGGATGGTGTTTTTCAACTTGTTGATCCTTGAGATGGTACTGAACTTTATTACCATTGTCATATAACAGCAACATGTTTACATACTTTTAAGCTTTTGCTAAATATCATTATTAGAAGTGATGGACAAAATAATATTTGTAGGCCACAGAGATTGTTCGAAATTATCTGATGAAGTCATGAGAGCGACGTAAAAGATTTGCACTCTGCTAAGATCAGCTCCCAAGCAAGTTTAACAAAATTTGTGCTTCTCGGATGTTGACGAGATATGGGCAACACTTACTTTCGGATGCTTCTAGCGTTGCATCTATTAAAATGTTACTGTTCTTTCCGTAACATACGTACATAACACTTATAACATAAACACTAGATTTTAACCTCAATAATAATATGTGTGCAGTGATGTGGCAACCACGTTAATCAGATCCACATGTTAGTAAAACATATATTCCATATCGATAACAACATATGAGTAGATGAAACCGTACCACAAGAAAATGGTTGCATGAGAGGAGAACACCACGGTCGTGGCATGAGAAAGAGGCAGAGTGCTTCACTGATAGGCGCGTCCAATTGACATTGCTGGTACCTCTTCTACCCACGTGTTGTTGTTGATGTTAAAACCAATTATTTTGTGTTGTATGTGTCATGTATACGGTGTTATGTGAAAGAAAAAAAAATAAAAACATTTGTTTTGTGTTACTCATGCCTCTAAATATGGTGTTTTGTGAATTTTTCTGGTCTTTTTTTTGGATAAATCGTACTGAAAACCAACAGGACGTTCGCTTCCGAGATTTAGAACACAACTGTAGATTTCTTAAGAGGTGAGATGGGATTCTAGATCGATGGATAAAGATTGTAGGGAAGTAACTTTCTACAATTTAATGAAATTTTACTGTTGATACATTGCGGTAGCTATCTCGACAGCGTCGACTTAGAGATCCGGCAAAACCAGTGGAGACAAGAGGGGTTTCAAGGTCAAGTTCGACTGTTAAGATCAAGAGACAGGTATTTATAGAGTATAAACCGTGACTCTCTTGTGGTGATGACCTTACTGTTTTAATTTTTGTCCACGTGACCAGAACAGTGACTCCATGTGCTGTCAACGTTTGAGGCTTTCTCTTGAAAATCCATTCGAGGAATATGCATGGAAATAGCAAATACTAAGGAATACTATTTCAGGCCAGACTTATTCATTGATAAAAAATCAAATGATTCAGCTGTGGTTTTTGACGTTATGGACTTCTGAAGGGAAGCGCATATGGTTTGGATTCTTTGTACAACCCAGTAACCCACACACGCTCACGTATTGTAGTCTATCTGTCCAATAAATAAGGTCGACACTGATACTACTTTCATTCTTTTGTCTTTTTAGTTTTTAGCTTATAGAATAATGTTACAATAAATTTTTTATATAAGATATATTTATTCCTCTCGATTTTTTCAACATTCAATCAATGATATATAAGACACCAATCCACCATACTCATTGAATTAAAACTTCACTTCCTAATAACTTTTAATATGAGTACTCTGGTAAAACATTATATTAAAACCTAAAACGACATCTATTTAAGAACAAAATTAAATTCTTAAAACGACATCTATTTGAGAACGGAGATAATACTATTCAGGTTAGAGACTTATTCATTGATAGAAAACAAATAATTTTACGTAGGTAAGCAGATATACGTTTGGATTATTTGTACAACTCACTTTAATTCATCTATCCAATAAATAAGATCAACTTGGTAAGAGTGTTTTTTAAACAAATATATATATATATTATTTATCTCTACTATTTAAAAAATACGTAATTGTTTCAGCTCATAACTTGCACGCTAACTAGTGAGATCAGGATCTTCTAACTTCACCGTAAGTCACTGATACATGGGACTAATCTCCAGCGTTAGCGACGAATTCACTTTTGACTTCCCACTATCCTCAATCCCCAAATCGCCTCGCCTCCCTCCCATCGCTCGACTTCACCGTCGAGATCCTCTCCCCAACCGCCGAGATCTAGCGCTCGTCTTCCACGTCTATCTGCCCGTCACCACCGTCTCCTCTGCCCCCTGGCTGCTCGCCACCGCCGTCACAGCCGCGCCTCATCTGATTGGATCGGCAGTCACGTCCTTCTCTGTGCCAGCATCAGGCGTCCCCTCACACGTCGTCACTGGTGTACGCCGCCGGACAGGACAGCCCCGACGCCGACAACGTCGCCCGCTGCCTCCATCAGGACCGCGCAGCCAACTCGGTCATTGATGCTGAGGACCGCGCACACAATTAGCTGCGCAAGCACCAGCTCGGTCTAGAAACTTAGGGATAAAGCTCGGTTAGGATTTTCGCGGAGATTTGGCCGGTGGAAACTCTTCAATCCGGTTCGATTTGGGGTAGCTCAGATTGGATTTGGCTCGAGATAAAATGGGGATTCGGTTGAGGACTCAATACTTATCTCATTTGACAGCTTCTAGATGGTTTTGCCCTCGTACTCGAGTTGGATTCCCAGGGGATCTGGCCACTGCTCCGTTCTGGACACGAGAGAGAGCAAATGTGTTAGAGGTTGGAGATGAGTCCTGCACCTCAAAGAGAAAGGAAAAGGCAACGTGAGGTGGGCTTTGGTCGGGACCTCAGCCCAATAGAGAGAGCAAGGGCCTGCTGCCCGGGTGGAAAAGGAAATTGTCTAAGAAAGTCTGGAATCAGCCCAAAAAATGAATCTCAACCCGAAATTCTCATTTTTTTTTGCTTTCTTTATCCTTTTATGTTTGCTGCCGATCGGTAGAATTTTTTTAATATTACTTTTTATGGATATTGGGGAAATAATATCGAAAATGAGAAAATTCTAAAATTAATACATGTTTGTCCAACGGTTTGACGAAAACAAGTGTTTTCGCCCTGTCGTTTGGCGAAAAAATACTGGTGACGTAACACCAGCGGAAGGTTTGGGGTGCCCAGCGGCAGTTTTGAGGTAATTTTCGTCAAACGGTTTGGCGAAAATTAGTTGTCGTTAAATCATACGGTGAAAATTGTATTTTCGCCAAACGGGAAGCCAAAAAATCCGGACCCCTGTATCCCCTCACCCTTGTGCTTGCATGGCTGTGCCTGTTGCATTTCGTTGCCGCGAGTCGCGAGCAGAGAGGGTGCATGCCAGCAGAAGAGAGGAGAAGAGAGTAGAGAAAAGAGGAAGGGAGGAGAGAGAAGGAGGAGGAGGAAGGAGAAGGTGGAGAGAGGAGGAAGGAGAAGGGGAGGAGGAAGGGGAAGGGGAAGGGGAAGGAGAGTAGGAAGAAAAATATTAAGGTAATTTTTTCTTTATATTTGTGTTTTAGATGGATGTTTATCGTTCTATGTGTATTTAGATTAAATTAGGGATTAGAAAATTTGTTTTTCCTTTGTAAATATTAATTTTAGGTATAAGTGCAAATATTAGATTATGGTACTCTAGTTATTTTGGACTTAGGACTAGTGGTTTGCAAAAAAAAAAACCGAAGAGAGGATCCAAATAGCAATGCAGCACCGAAGTATTTATGTTAAAATTTTAATATTAAATGGTATTAATTAATAAGTTCTTGAGAATTAAATATATTCAATTTTTTGGTGCTAGTAATATATTTATTTAATTATGATATCCCTGACGTAGATTTAGGACAATAATATTGATTAGATTTTAGGTAACGAAGACTATAGTACTTTTCCAGAAGGTCATGAGGGTGCGACAATTGTTGGTGTTGTGGCTGTGCCCTGGTACGTGTAGGATGCATCCGTGTGCCTTCGGGGGCACCGGAGCTTGGAGTTGTTGTTGGGGTCACTGCCGAAGGCAGTGTGCCTCGGAGCCTGTGGTTTCCCTAGGGCTTCCTTCTCCCTTGGGAGACCCTCGAGGCCGCCCAGTGAACTGGCTTTTGGAGCCGAAGTGGTTTTGACTATGCCTCCCCGGACGAGGCGAGCTTGGAGTTCCTTGTGCGGGGTTGGCGTTGTGAGGGCGGCGTCGGAGACGCTGGCGAGGTCCGTGCCCCCTGGAGCCCTCCGTCTCCTTGGAACCCTTTCTTGCCTGAGGGGATCAAGGAGGGTGCTGGATGGATAGACTTTTCGAAGATGTTGGCTCGGTCGGGGTATCCCAGTTGCGGTCGAATTGGATACCTGGGGACCAAGCCCAGTTGGGAGCATTCCTGGGCTGGACCGCCCAGAACCATTGGAAGGCAGTCTGCTTGGCTGTGGCTTTGGCCGCGTCCTCTCCTGAAGCAGTGAGGTCTTCGTTGTGCAGGGGCTGGAAGGCCTCTCCGCCGTTTGGAGTTCCTGTACCGACCCAGGGTTCTGGGTTGGCCAAGGTCGAAGGAACGCCGTCCCACACGGCAACGGGGGTAGAGCATGCATATGGTAAGTTTGGAGGAGATAGCCATGCATATGGTTGCATGCTTACAATGGTGGGTATGGCGGGTTTAGCCGATTCTCTTGTGGTTTTCCTGGTGGATTCCTACCTCTCTTAGCACTTCTGTGTTCGATTCCCCACAGACGGCGCCACTGTTGGAGCAAGAGTTCATCTTTTCCCAGCAAGTACGGTGAGTGTTTCTTCTAAGGAGGAGACTCAATCTTGGAGACGAAGTTTAAGAGGAAGGAAGACCACAAATGTATTGATGATAGAAAAATGTATCACCCTGGGAGGAGTATCACAATGTTCGTTGTGATGCATGTTCTTTTTCTTTTTGCCTGTCTCCTTTTCCCAGAGGACCATGACCTCCTATTTATAGGGCCATACGTAGTTTGGCGTACAAGTTATCATAATGTACAAACATCCAGGACTGGTCGCCAATTACGGCCCGTTGCCGCACTGTCAGGGGTGTCAGGATAGCCCTCATCATGCTGAGGTGTCAGAGTAGCGTCTATTCAGCCTAGGCCTTTAATGCCGGTCACTTCCTTGCAAGCAAAGCACGACCGGCACTCCCCTCTCGGCAGATCTTCCCAGGGCCTGCTGACTCACCTCGCTGCATTTCGGGAAGGTGGCCTGATCATCCCGAGGTGGGAGCCTTGGGAGGCACAGAACAGTGAGGTGAAGATGTTGGGAAGCGGGACCCCGGAAGGCTCGGACTTAGGGAGGTCGAAGCTTCGGAGGACTGATGCTTCGGGAGGCCATGTTTTGACAGGCTTCGGGAGGTCGAACCGGCGAAGCCAAGGGAGGGCTTTGTAGTTGCGAAGGGGTACCATAAAAGGATCTTATGATATCGAAGATAGAGCTGTTAACAGAGGGTTCTGAGGTCAAGGCTCCAGAAGGACCTCGATGGTGATCTTCGACCGTTATTCTTAGGCTAGTTTATTTTCCCCCCAATAGGAAGCACATGCATACTTGGTGAATTCCAGTCTATTCATCCATAATCATCATATCGAACCAAATTATATATATATATATATATATATATATATATATATATATATATATATATTAGGTGTTGCATATGGTGCTGAAAAAGTTTCTTCTAAGGAGTTCGTCTTGCCCCAGTAAATATGGCAAGAGTTTCTTCTAAGGAGGAGACTCAAGCTTGGAGATGAAGTTTGAGAGGAAGGAACACCACGAGTATATTGATGGTAGGAAAATAGATCGATCTGGGGGGAGAATTACAAGTTTGTTGTGATTCGTGTTTTGTGTCCGTCCCCCTACCCAGAGGACCATGGCCTCCTATTTATAAAGGCAATGCGTGGCTTGACGTATAGGTTATCATAATGTACAAATATTTGGGATCCGGCCAAATACTGAGCCTTATCTCGTAAGACTACCTTCTATCCTGCTTGGAGATATATATCCACCATGGTAATTATCGTGGTGCCTACCCCCTGAAGGGGGTGAGCCGGTTGCCAATTGCGGCCTGGCGCCGCAGCGCCAGAGGTGTCAGGATATGTACCATCATGATGGGGTGTCAGAGCGGCGTCCACTAGCCTAGGCTTTAAATGCTGGTCACATCCTCATAGGCAAAGTATGACTGGTTCTTGCTTTTTGGCAGATCTTTCTTGAGGGCTGATGCGTCACCCAGTAACCTCCGGGAAGCTAGCCCAGGCAGCTTGAGGCCGAAGCCTTAGGGACCGGGCCTTCGAAAGGCTGAGCTCCAGAAGGCTGGGCCTTCGGAAGGGGGAGGCTTCGGGAGGCCGAAGCCTCGGAGACTGAACCTTCGGGAGGCTGAGCTCCAGAAGGCCAGGGCTTCGAAAGACGGGAACAGGCTCAACCTTTGGGAGGCTGAGCTAATTAAGCCAAGGGGTCGTAGGGGGTCTTTAATAACGAACCCCAACAGGGTGTAACCTCCTTTCTAGTAACATATGGTGTAGCATATGATGGCCTAATATAATTGGCCGAATGATCAACATTACTGCAGCCGTGCATCTTATTCATTGGCATAACTTGTTGTGTAACCATAAGCGGTGAAACCATTGCCAATGAATTAAGAGATACAATTTCTTGTTGTACACTAATGATTGTTCCTCATCATGCTAGTTTATGATACACTAGATGGTGCAAATAATGCCAATGAATCAGGAGGTACAAATTTTTGCTGCATACTGCTAATATTATTAAAATTTGAAGTACCAGCATTATTTAACATGGTATGTTGCATATCATTACTACCATAAAATCGTTGCACAATACTCACACGATTAGAGAACAAAGGCATACCAGCACTAACAGGCCTATTTATTGTATTTTCAAGATAATTTTGAGAGACAAGTAACATACATGCAAATTGTACCTCGGGCTTGGCATAGGTGGATGGCGTGATGATGATGTTGGGGTTGATCTTGAGTTCATATCGCATCATGGTTGGAGAAGATCGATTCCCTATTGGAGTCACCAATTTGTGCTAGCACAAAAATATGGATCCTTGCACCAACACACGAGCACTTCATTTGCACCACGCGCAAGGCGTGTGGCAACAGAGGTAACTATTGCGCTTTCGCGGCAATGAGTGATCGATTTACGAGCAAACCAGTAAAGAATAACTAACCCGCTGAGCAGCACTTGAGAAGCCTAGTCTGGCACTGTGATGATAGAGTTTCTTCACCAAATCGTGCCCGGGAGAGACCTCGTCAGGGCACGGTCAGCCGACAGCTTGTGCTTGATCATCGAAATCAAGAACGAGTAGCAGAAGGAGGAGGAAGAAGGAAAGACGGGACTACATGAGCTACGTTAAAAGATAGATGTGACTGTGTTGTTGATAGATTATGTGATTCTTCTCAATTGGCCATGACCCTCTCATATTTAAAGGGTGGCAGATCTTAGCCGTACAAAATCAGGACTCCTAATTCAAATCGAACAGGACTTACAGATATAATTCGGCTTGCCTTCCAATCTCCAAATTTTCTATAACTAACATATCTTTCCTAGTTGACCACATGAACTCCTATATATCTACCTAAATATTCTTTATTATAGTTCGGCCTTCATGGTTCACCGATCGCATGTACAGTTCACTGGTCAGAGACACTACTCACCAATCGCAAGTATTGTTGACCAATCGCAGGTACTATTTCTTGGTCGTATGCACTATTCACTGGTTGGAGGAACTATCCATCTAGTTGGAGGTATTGTCTATCTAGTCAAAGTTACTATTTATATGGTCGGAGTCACTGTTCATCTGATCATTCATCATCACTGCAATGGCCACTATAAATGCCAAATCTTGTCATCAACATCAAGGATATGTGTCGGAGGGTGAACTCCTCAAGCGGGGATCCGAAGGGACCCCCTTTGAGATTTGGCCGGGGGGATGATTCTGAGTCTGTTTTGCAGGTGAAATAAATGGGCGTAAATGCGATGCAGGTGGAGTGGAAGTATCGGAATGCCGGGAGTAGTATATGCTCAGGGGATTTTTAGACAGGTTCGGGCCGCACTGAGTGTAACACCCTACTCCTGTGTGTATGCTATAAATGCTCTAAGAATGTCTCTCTGAGTGTTTGCTGGGTTACAAGAATATTTGTCTAGTCTAGAGCTTCGTGCTCCTTGTTCTTCGGTGATCTGAGCTTCTGTGCTTGTCTTTGCTGCTGTCTTCCTCAGTCTTGCCTGGTTTTTTTTCTTCTCCGGGGAGCCCTCCCCGCCTTTATAGTCATCGGGACAGTAGCGTGCCCAGAAAGGGATGGCATGAGTTCCAAGGCGCCATAAATAGAAAGCAACCATCATGGGCTGCTGCGCGAGGTGACAGAGAGGGTTGAAAACGCGCCCCCGTCTGGTCTTGTTCATCATCATGCCGTTTTTCAACGGGCGCCGCGGGGAGAGCCCACCGGGCAGCGACCAAGCAGCCCGACGTGCCCGTCCGGTCAGAATGAGCCTGACGCAACAGGGCGGTAGGCGGGGCACTTCGGGCTTCCCGATGTTATCCCGAGGCGCACCGGATGGCCCACGATGGGACCCGTGCATTAAATGTCCCCGCGCTTCCCTGCCAGACCATGGCAGGGACTGGCAGCGAGCGTGGGGGGAGCAGTTGGAGGTGACAGGCCACGCGCCCTCTTAAATACAGCATCGGGCCTTTCACCAGTTGACACCTCACCGCTGGGCCTCTGTGGGGACCACCGGCGAAGGACTTCTCGGGCCCTCGGGGAACCGAGTGCTCGGGGGCCACTGTTCACAGCCGCGAGCACTTTCTCCTAGATATGCCCTTTCTTGGTCCTCGGGGAACCGAGTACTCGGGGGCCGCTGTTCATGGCCCCGAGCACGCTCTCCCAAAATTGGCTGTTCAGGTCCTCGGGGAACCAGTGCTCGGGGGCCATTATTCACGGCCCCAAGCACTCTCTCCCAGAACTAACTTCCCTTGGGCCCTCGGGGGACTCGGGTGCTCGGGGGCCACTGTTCAACAGCCTCGTGCACCCTCTTCCTAGCACTTGGTCTTCTCGGGTCATCAGGGAACTCGGGTGCTCGGGGACCACTGTTCATGGCCCCGAGCACCCTCTCTCAGGACTTGGTCTTCTCGGACCTCGGGGAGGTAAACCCCCGAGGGAGGGCGCCACATGGCACTTTGCTGTCCTGGCCTCAGGACTCGGGGACCCCTGGTTCCTGTGTCACTGACAGCAACCCCCGGGCCCATTGGTAGGTGATGGCCCAGAGACTGCGAATGGGGCCCTCGTCTTCATCTAGGCCGATCCCAGCACCGATGCCACGTGGCCTACTTTTAGATGGTGGTCTCTCTGGCCCAGGCCTCTGGTACGGCCCAGCGGGGAACCGAACGGACGCGCGTCCTTCTGACTTCCGAAGAGCGTGATAACGAGGCGGGCGGCGTGCGTGGCAACCGCGTAGATTGAGGATAGTGCGTCTGGTAACCGCACGAATCGAGGGAGATTCGCCTGGCGTCCGTGCCGAACGAGGAAACCGTGCCTCGCCAAATGCGTCACGGAAAGCGCCGTTTGAAATCCGAAGGATATAAAAAGGAGAGGGGAGCGAACCGTTGCCCCTTTACGCCATTCCTGCGATCAATACTCTTGCCTTCTTCTTCCTTGCACTCGAGAGCTCTCGCCTTCCCTTCAGCTCGCAGCGCACCCTTTCCCCCGCCCGCTCTAGCACACTCCCCACCCTCGAAAGAATGCTGAGGGCAGGCAGCAGCCACCGTGACAAGGGGCCCGACAGCGTGCTGCCGGAGTCGAGGATTGTCAACGAGGAGGGGGTGGAGAAGGTCCGCAAACTTATGGTGCCCGAAGGCCAGCGGGAGGCATCGGTGGTTACGCCGGTGAGCTTCCCGCCCATCACAGATCGGCCGGAGCACATCGTCGTCTTTGTCTCCTTTGTCGTCGCCAGGCTGGTGCCGCTGTTCTCCACGTTCTTCCTCCAGATCCTGGACATCTTTGGCATCCAACTGGTGCACCTGAGTCCGAACTCAGTGGTCATCCTGGCCATCTTCACGCACTTCTGCGAGATGTTCGTGGGAGTGTCACCGTCGATGGCCTTGTTCCGCCACTTCTTTGTCTTGCGGCCGACCGGGAAGAAGAGAGGATCCTCCACCGTTGACGTCGCCGGCTGCTGCAACTTCCGGCTGCGAGACGTGCTGGCCGAGCTATACATCCCCCAGATATTGTGGAGCAAGTGGGAGGACTGGCAGCGCGACTGGGTCTACATCGACGTCAACCACGACCGCCTCGCGCTGCCGGAGGCGGTGGCGGAGCCCCACAGGCCGACCTGGGAGGTGGCCCCGGCGGTGGACGAGAGGATGCGGCCGGTACTGAACCGCATCAACGACCTGCGCCGGGTGGGGCTAACGTCGGTGATGGTGGTGGCGGATTATCTGCGCCGCCGCCTGGCGCCCCTGTGGGAACGGTCCCGCCCTTGGCGAACAACAATGTCACCACGAACCAGATTGGCGAGGACGGGAACCTGGACGAGGGAGCGCTGGTGGCCCTGCTACGGGTGGTGACTGGCATTTAAGACCTCACCCGGGCGGTCCTACCAAGGAGCAGCTACCGGAGTTCGACGCCCAGGGTCTGGTGGACCGTCCGGGGCGCTGGAACCCCGGGACTATCCAGATTCATGGGGTGGATGAAGAGACAGGCGGCGCGCAACGGACCGGTGGCGGGGGCACCATGGGCGGCAGGCCGCAGGCTGGTGGCAGGGAGGCTGCAGGCGGCCGGACGCAGGCCGGTGGTAGGGACGCCAAGGGCAGCAGGCCGCAGGCCGGCCGTGGGGCTGCCGCAGGCAGCAGCCATCAGGCCAGTGAGAGAAACACCACCGGTAGTGAGGCGGCGGCCCTGGGGGACAAGGGAAAATGCCCCCGGGCGTTTGTGCCCCAGCCATCATCTTTGTCGTCGCCGTCGCCTCCACGGCAGCGGTCGGCGACGGGCGACGCGAAGGAAGGAGGCTGGGGCGGCCAGTCGTCGGGTGCGGAGTCCGCGACGGAGGTCAGGTCCAGGGCACGGGAGCCCGAAGACCAAGGCTGGGCTGGCGGCGCTACAGCGAGCACTCGGGCCGACCCACCGCAAGAGGCAGGCTCCACAGCGCCCCCTCAACGGCCTGGAGGATAGAGCCCCCCACCGAAGAGGAGGAAGGCGGAACTCGGGCCAAATCCGCAGGGCCAAGATTTCAAGATTCCAGAGTCTCAGTGGCAATACCGCAGACCGAAATCTACGTGAGTTCCTTTCTTTTCCCGAGCGTGTTTGCCCGGATGTAAGTTAGGGTACTAACCTTTTCTGTTTTCAGGCCGCCCAAGGATCCCGCCGGAGACCAGAGGCGACCAGAGGCCCTCGAGCCAAGCGCGCCCATGCCTGAGCTGAGCGCGCTAGTGGAATCTGAGCCGCAGGCGCCACCCTGCCCTGAGCCGAGGGCAGCGGCTGTGCCCGAGCAGCCAGCGCCGGCCGAGCCCACCCTGAGCACTTTGAGGGAGGGGCAAGTGGCCGCGGTGAGGGCGGCGCCGATGTGGTAGCCATCGGGGAGCCCGAGCGCCTCTGCGGAGAGGGCTCGCAGGGGACCCAGTGCCCGGCCATCATCCAGCCAGGCCCCAGAGCCCCTCTCGGACGTGCTTGGCGCTCGGGAGGTGATCGAGCGGCTGGAGGTGGCCATGGCGGTGGAGCGAGGAGAGCTCGAAAGGGACCGCACCGCCCTCGTCGAAGAGAGGGGATGGCTAGAAGAGGTCGGTCGGCTTCTGGAGGCTCGCATCGCCTCAGCCCGCGCAACCCACGAGAGGGCAATGAGCGCGGTGGCCGAGGAGTGGGAGGCACTGGAGGAGGTGCGCGAGGAAGCTGTTGCCGCGCAGGAGGAGGCCAGCTGCTTGGAGCAGGTGTCGCGGTGGCGGGCCACGGAGCTGCTTGCTCGGGAGCGGCTGGTCCGGGCTCGGGAAGAGGCAATAGGCCAGCGCGAGAAGTCTGTGGAGACCACCTGGGCAGACTTAGCCCACCGGAGCGACGAGCTCGAGCATGGTCGCGCCGAAGTCCACCGTCGGGAGGAGGAAGTTGTGATCCGCGAGACGGATGTCGAGATCACGGTGATGGCTCAAGATACCCGGGAGGAGCAGATTGCTCGGCGCAAAGATGAGGCTGCCTCGGCGTTGGCGGCCCTTACTGCTTGGGAGGAGCAGGCCGCCAAATGAGAGGCTAAGTTGGCCGCCCGGGAGCGGGCCCTCGCCGCCTTAGCCGAGCAGGTGAAGCGGGGACAAGCCGAAGCCCCGGTGACTAGCGGCATCCCGACTAGCGCGGCCGAGGGGATCAGCCTTGAGGAGCGGTTGCATATCGCGAGGGACGAGCTCGAGACTGCCGTGGTCGAGCGGGCCAACGTGAAGCTAATGATGCGAGACATCCTTTGGCAGGCACGGAGGTTCGTGAGGGTCGCCGAGCTCGGGCGAGTCAACGTGGGCGAGAAGGGGATGGCGCTCGGAGGTTCGTGAGGGTCGCCGAGCTCGGGCGAGTCAACGTGGGCGAGAAGGGGATGGACCAAGAGACCCAATTCCGTTATTTCAACTACACCAAATGATCTTTCGAATTGGTCAAGACTCTCCAGTTTATGGCCCTATTTCATCTCGTAAAATTCCATGCTTGCAGTTTGGTCAAGAAAGTTAGACCTAATCCATCGGCCACCTTGCCCTCAGCTTCGAGGAGATCAGCCGGCGCCTCAAGGCTCTCCCGCGGGCTGTGTAGGAGTTGGCATCCCAGGAGGGGCGTGCTCTAGCCCAAGCAGTGGTCGAGCACATCCTTGCCTGCTACCGGAGCCGAGACCCCACCTTCTCGCTGGAACCGGTCCGGCAGGGAGTGGACGAGGCCGAGGAAGTGGCCGCCCGGGAAGCTATCCAGGGTGTCGCCGCCGAGGTGGCGGTGTGCTTCACGCGGGAGCCACCACCGGAACAGAGCAGTGGCAGCAGCAGCGAAGACTCCTCGCCACCTTCAGAGCCTGCCAACTTAGATTAGGCTTTTGTTTTTTGACTTGTTGTAAATATGGGAGTGATCCCCTCCGAATGGTTCTTTTTGAATATAATAGAAGCCTTTCTTCGGGATCGCAACTCCAATGCTTGTCTTGATGATGCCTTTTCGATTTTCACTTGATGTCCCAAGAAGTACTTAGCCGGACCTAGCCCGACCTTCCTTCCCCGAGAGCGAAGTCGCCCCGACCACTCATCGTCCGAGTAGTGAGACTAATCCGCGCGTTTAGCCCCCGAGCCCTCGCGAGTCTGCAGCTGCTAAGTCAAGAGACAAAGGCACGAACTTTCTTGCTCGGGAGATAGGTCGATCTAGCATGGAGCACGCCACGACTAGTGAACTCTTTTCCACTTTACGACCTCTCAAACAAGCAGACCGGAGACACGTGCGGGCGGAAATACGACCAAGAGTCCCCACGGTTTGGTGGTGTCTAGGCTAGGATGGACCAGACCGAGCATCGAAAGCCTGCCCCCATGGTCTAGGCGCCCCGACCACTCTTTGCTCAAGCGGTAGGATTACCCGAGAACCCCAGAGGCTCAGTAGTGCCCGGGGTACTGCCAAGCTGGCCGAACACCGTGACCACCATGAAAGACTTCTGGTCAAACATCGCCGTTCGTACGGTACACCTGTCTACTGTCTGTTCTATCGTTCCGGAAAAAGCGAGCACGTGGGTAGGGTATTGTGCGCGAGGAGACCATCTTACCGAACAGATTAGAATGCGAGTATCCCGAGGATAACTCGGGAACAATAGATTGCTGAGTGAGTAAGAATGTAATTTCGTATGACTTTAGTCACTCACCGAACAGCTGTCAGTCCTTTCGGCCGACCGATCCAGGAGGGGTATGCGCTCCGGGCTCGGGGTACGTGGGAACTTGGTTCCCTCGTACGGAGTGCCCGAGCACTGGGAAGCATGAGAAGGAGCCAGAGGCTAGGCAGTCCCAACCACTCATGCCCGAGTGGTAGGACTACCCGAGGACCCCATAGGCTCGAGCAGCGCCCTGGGCACTAAGGCCCTTGCGGTCGGGTTGCTTTATTCTTGATTGTTGATCTGTGAGCTTGAGAAAAATAGGGAAAAACTCTATGTTTGGTGCACTCTGTTAGTGCGATACTCATTATAGACTGCTCTCATTTTTTACCCGAAACCTCTCGAATACCTAGACAGCGAAGTTTACAGATAATAGCCGTTTGAGTTAGGAAAACCTTTGGTTAAACCAGGTATAGAAAGAAACCTTATAAGTCAAATGTGCCGATTACATTAGTAGTACTTGAAGCAATCTAGGTATGGTATACAGGCATTCCCCGTAAGGTACAGAGATGAATATTTCCTCAACGGCGACGACTGTTTCTGGCTGAAGTTCAAGTGCTTGTATGAAATATACAAGGAAGATGCCCTCGATGTGGCCATAATCAGAGCGTGGACTCTGTAAGTGACTTATGCATATAATTCACGTTATATGATCTTATACATTGAAATCGCATGGCTAACTTTCTCTCTTTCGTAGAATAGAGATTCAAGCGTGCAAACAAAGAATTAGATAATAAAGTAGGATTCATCAATCATGTGCTTGTTAACTAGAATATTATACGGTCGAATCCAGATTTCACCGAGGACTACTTATTGAAGTGTTTGCTTCACCACCAACACAAGACATTCGTACTCTTACCCTACAGCTTTGAATACGTGTTTGCATGCCAGGGTGTTCTCCTTTTATGTGCAACTTGATTCTAGTACTAATTTGCAATTGTGACATATTCCTGCAGTTTTTATTGGATCCTCCTTGTTATGCACCCAAGCTTGAGCAAGATCATTATCTTGGACTCACCAAGACCTCATTGATATACTAAATAGGTAAACTTGATTATTTAATTTTCATGTCAATTGCATCTAAGCTTAATTAGTATTTATATTCACGTACATGGCGTACACAAGATATTGCAAAAAGAGTGTTATGTACCATCCATACAGGAAGCAGTATGATGTAAAAACAACTTTTTATTACACGGGGAATATTCATGACTTGCATTTCCTACTGAATAAAAAAGTTTAATTCATTCCACTGATCAATCCTTTCCTCTTAATGTGTATCAGGCAGCCACCCAAAAAAAAATCTCTGCGGGTTCTATGTTCTTACTTTCATTCATAAATTCAGCCTTGACAGAGACGCTATCATGTTCAATAATCTTGAGGTATGAAATTACATATCGATGCCTTCTTTTCAATTTCTATACATGTTCAAGGACTAATTATTTCGATTCTTCAAACGCAGCACTCCAAACAATGCAAAAGTGTGTTACAACATGAAGAAATACATGCTACTCAAGAACAGGTTACCAGGTTCTTCATGTAATATGTTATCAACCTAGTTAGTGAGTTTCATGAACCGATCGTGCCATCGATATATGAGAGATCTTTAAATCATTCCGTACCTTCTAGTAGAGAGTATGCGACAAGGACGAAGGCTACTGTAGGGTTAGACAACTTATATATCGCCAAATGACACCATTTTAATGAAAGATATTAATTAATATGTATTAATAAAGGATATGAATTACTATGTATTAATGAAGTCATATTTATTATTTATTTACATTAAATATGTGTCTCATTATATGCATGTCAGTGCACTTGGTCCGAAGGATCCTGTTGTGGCCTTCGACTTGCTTTCAGAGTTGATACTGTCGAACGACTCTTCGATAGAAGGGCCTTCCAATGATGATAAGAATGAGGAGCTAGAAGCAGCGGCCCATAAGCGTGACCAGGTGGAGGATGAGAGGCTGACCCATTAGCTGTGCGCTGCGGAGGAGCAAGAAGCAGTGTCTCATAAGTATGCCAAGGAGGAGGAGGATGAGAGGGTGGCTCGTCAGTGTGCTGTGAATGAGCACAAAAGGGTGGTCCATCAGTGCGCTGCAGAGGAGGCTGAAGGATCAAACCGTAGTGATGATCAGGAGTCGAACTTCGATGTCTTTGACACGCCGGTGAGCATAGAGCATAGGCGATGCTATAGTCGATTAGGTGTGGCTGGGTCCTCTACTCCACCACCATCGATCCCCTAGCGTCCCTAGATGTACACACGCCATCAGCCATCCATGCGGAGATGCGGTCCTCATTGCGGGAGAGGTAGAGGGATACTGGACTCGCTCAACTCGACAGACTTTCGAGAGGTGACCTATGAGAACTTTTATGTATATATGTGTTTTTGTTGATGTCTATGACTTGTAATATGTGCTCACTCGAATATGACATTAATTACTATGTACCAATGAAGATGCCTTTATTATTTATTTATATTAAATATATGTCTCGTGTATGCATGTATTGAGAGGGGGAGAGACGGAGAGATCGGAGAGATAAAGAGAGGACAGAGAGTGGGAGCACATGGAGGGATGAGAGGCAAAACACTGCCGGTTGAAGCATTCAGCCAACAGTGATACCTTGGAAATCACTGACGAATAAAACCTTTAGCCGGCAGTGATTTTTCCATCAACACTGCTGACCAAAGCCTTTAGCTGACAGTGATAACTCCTTCACTGCCAGTCCCCTGGGCCGGTAGTGATACTCCCTAACTATCACTGTTCATTACCTACTGTTGGCTCCAAAACCGGCGGTGAAGTGGGTTTTAGAGCTGGTATTGATGTGCTGTTCTGTAGTAGTGTTATGTAGAGACTGTGTTCCAACTTATATTGTATATCAAGCAGTAACTTATGCAGAGATTATGTATCAAACTTTTGTTAAATGAATGGTAGCAACTTATGCAAACATACACCATAAGTTGCTATACAGTCTCTGCATATTGAATATCCCCTAGCAACTTATGTAAAGACTATATAACAAATTTTGTAGCAACTTATCCCGCAGCCTCTTATGTGCACTACAAGATCCCCAAGATTTCCTAAGTGTCTTTTTCGAATGGCTCACGATTATTATCTTTCTTTAGACATTTACTCAAATGATCGAGGGTTTTCAATTCTATTTGGACAACTTCCGAGTGTAATTTAGTAAATGATCGACGGTGATTTTTTCTTGGGAATAATTATTCAGTGTTTTTTTTTTGCTAATTCATTTTCACTCTTAGGAAATCTTTAAATTATACTAGAAAACTTTCGGCCACCTGAGAAAAAAAAATATAAGGACAATAACGTCAGCCATTCGCAAAATAAAAAATACCTGGAAAATCTTGAACGTGTTTTAGTGGTGGATACTGTGTAGCTATTTCAATGAGTGTTCGTCAGCAACTTCAACGATATGTTTGGCATGTTTATACGTAAGTTGCTAGTACTGTTATACGTAACTTGCCAGTATATATAGGATGTCTTTAAAACCTATCCAAAACCTATCCAATATGAATCTCAATTTATTAGGCACGTCGTAAAAGGTCAGTGTTACAAACGGAATTGAAAAAGAATAACGGATGTAACAGAGAAAACAATAGACTAATCAAACCGACGTCAGCTACACATCCATGCTTTAATTTGGCCCAAAAGCCTATTTTTCAGCGTGTTCACACTGGCTGGCTACCCTCAGGCCCAACTCCACGACAAAAACTACCCCCGCACAGCCTGCATGCGCTGCACTGTGGCCCGCATCGCACGCTCACACTCCAGAGCGACCGTGCGACCGGTCACCATGTAGAGTTTCCGTTACCGAAATTCCTTCCCATTACATGTAACTCATGTTTCTCCATGTGGATGAATGTTCCTCATCTAGATCTCAGGTCATGGGGCAAAGAATGAAGTAAATACCACTTGAAATATCTGCCCAGTCTTATAAATGTTTTTGGTGAGTTAAAAACAACTTTCTTAGGGTGCAAAGATACCTAGGTGTTTAGCTCGTATATATTGCCAACCCAAGGATTACTAGGTTGTTAGGAGTTTGGTTTGTGTCAATGGTAAAAGGCACTGGAAAAGCGGAGAGATGGCTTGCCATGTAGTGCTCTTGGCCGCCCAAGTTCAACGTCACTTCCATATGGCACTGTGATAGGTCCTGTATGGTATGTATGCATATGTACTATATATATATATGTCAATTGGCCTAACCTAGCTAGAAAGAATAACTAGCCACAAAATTCTAACTTGCTAACTCTATTGATACATAGGGCAGCCGTAGCTAGTCTAAGGGCTCTATTCTAAAAATTTATCAACTTAAGGAGGTCCTAGAATTAAATCTCAAATCTCAACGAGTAGAAATCACGTATCATGTGTCTAAATTTGACAAACAAATTACAATGCCATTTCTTTTCTCTCATGACCATTGAATTAACGAAAATTTCTCGTGATGATATTAGATCGATCGGACGGTCATGGAAAGAGCAAAAGAAAAAAAAAAGAACTAGAAGTTTGACAATGTATTTATTTGTTACCTCATACATGACAGAGAATCTATTTCCTCAATAATTAGCCTTTTGTTCAAGAAGAGTTTATGCAAAGAAAAATGGCGGGTAAATGGATGGGTCTACGCAAATTGTGTCTAGGGAAGATAGGGATTTAGGTTCCCAAGATTTCAAGTGATAACTTGAAATGCCATGCATGTTCCAAAAGCTGGAATCGAATCTCGCCTACCGCAGGTTGTTTTGATCCCCTTATCCAGAATAATTGGTGGTCTAATACTAGCTATGGAGAACAATTCTAAAATGCTATATATTTAGGGCATGCGGTGGCATCAGCACAAGAAAAATTAGCAAAATAATAAGATGAATAATGCACGACTTTTCACTTTATCAGCAACATTTGGAACAATGTTCCTACAAAGAAACAAAAAATTAAGACCGAGACATTTAAGCGTGTGGCGGCAAGGTTCCACTAATTACATCTCAAAGATCCAAATTTACTTGACAAATCTATAAAATTGTAAATGGTATTATAAAAATGTTTTTGCAGACATTGATTATTCTTGTATTGTGTTTTTAGATATGTGTTGGTCAACTAGAATGAACTGCAGTTTTTCCATTGCCAAATTGTGGTAGCAAAATATAAGTGATCTTTTATATTTTAGCTAAAATATACATCAAAAGTATAACTTAATTAGGCTATCCCTGTGTGTGTGTGTGTATATATGCTATGCTCGGGACCGTGCCAACGCAGCCTTCCTCCCTATTCGCTGTTGCAAGTTGGCACCGAGTGTGGTTTGCTGTATCGGTGCCTCGCACGAAGACGAGGGCATCCATCTACTTGTAAGCAAATGTTCTAATTCCTAAATGCTTGCTTTAGTGCTAATTCCTGGTGCATATTCTTACGAACCATATAACTATATTTTTTTCGCTTGCTTTGCTTGCTTGTCAGTTTGACGAATTGCACATGCCACATCACGACACATTAATAACACGGTAACATATCACCATTATCTGAAGAAACAAATAAAGAAGACACTGCATAAGTGACAGATCTCATAAGAGTTTTAAGTGACGCGTCCTGGTGACTCATCACTTATATAATATCTTTTTTGTCTGTTTTTCGTATAGTGGTGATATGTGACCGTGTTAATCTGCCTTGATGAGGCATGTGAAATTCGTCAAACAGCTAGTTCTGTTACGATCTGTCACTTATGTAGTTTTATATTGGAGTCAAACTATAACCCGTCACTTATAACAGGTCACCAGTGACGTGTCATAAAGTTATTCATCATTGATTACATTAGTGATGGGTGAAGTTGTGGCACGTCACTAATGACCAACTTATCAGTGACGGGTCGTCCTAAGTTAGTCATTAGTGACGGGTCATGTCACAACCCATCACTTATGACTTGTTATTAGTGACGTGATGATAAGTCATAAGTGATAGATCATGTTATGACTCGTCACTGATGACTCACTCTGTTATTAGAGTTACTCAAGTACTATCTTTTCTTACTTAATTTGCCCAACTAAAAACTAAACGTACTGTGCAGATCTAAAAAGATATTGTGCAAAAAGATTACAACCATGCTATCGCTGAACACTTACGCATAAAAGTACAAATGTAAACACTAAACTTATAACCATACTATACATAAGATTCAAACCAAAGAGGTGACTACAAACATTTACAGAAAAATGCATCAACAAGTTACAACTTATATTTAGCCTATTTCATAGATTTCCATTCACATATTGAACAAAACTAGTGTAGGGTACGACGGCGTAGTAGGCACAAATATTTTTTTATTTTTCTTATTTTTTCTCACCTTAGTAGCGCTAGAATGACAACTATTGCAAATTTATGCTTAAATTTGATGTAAGGGATGATGGCTATGGATATAAACATGTGTTATAAAAACGGTGCAGAAACTTCAGTGGGTAAGAACTCAATCTTTCGAGCCCAGTTTGACCTAAAAAAATTGCCAAACAGGCCGAAGTGGGAACGGATACAATATTTTCTATAGATGTCCGTTCAGTCAAAAAAATATTCGTATGTAAAAGTTATGTCCGTTTTACCGAAGACATAAAAATAGTCATTAGTGATGGATCATGGTTATAACTCTTCACTAATGACCTTCATCGGAAAAAAGATTAAAATGATAAAATATCCAGCTTCATCACAATGCACACGAGAGTGTGGTGGTAAGGGCTACGCACAAGAGGGGAAGTCACAGGTTCGATACGCACCAAACATAGAGTATAAAAATAGTGTAAAAAATAACAAGTGACCCGTGACGTGTGGTGATGATCCTTGCATTGGGATAGCTCGGATGAAAAAAGTATATTTTTTAACTTTTCATGTCAAAAAATCGAAAAAATATTTTAGTGACGGATCAGAATTACGATCCGTCACTTATGACACGGTTATAACCTGTACTAATGACCTTCATAAGTGACAGGTCATGACCTATCACTTAAAGATCACGAATGACGTGTTCAAAATAACGGGTGCAGGACACTACTACAAAACGATACTGTACAGGCGGGTGAAAAAGCCTTTTCACAGGCGTTTGGCGCACCCGCCTGTGACAGAAGGCCTGTGGAAATCCACAGGCGCAAAAGTGACCGCCTGTGGAAATGGATTTCCACGGGCGGTTCCTAATGTCAATCGCCTGTGGAAATGGATTTCCACAGGCGGTTCGTTAAGACAACCGCCTGTGGAAATCCATTTCTACAGGCGGGGTCCACATTAGCTGCCGCCTGTGATATAAAGATTTGCACAGGCGGTTCCGTAGGAGAACCGCCTGTGGTATGTATTTATTTCAAAAAAAATAAATAGAATATATTTTATTCCATCCAGATTTCACACAGTTTCAACAATAATATGAATAACATCACATATTTCAACATTTAACACAAGTACATCAATATTTACAAAACAGTATTTACAACATCACAAGCCTATATAGCTAAGAGTCGCTGTCCCACACACAAAGTCTCGGATGGCTAGCTAATTCGCCTCCGCGATCAAAGAATCTACCGTTCTTGTGGATGATTTCGTGCATAATAAACCGGCACATGTCACGTTGGACGTTTTGAATTTCTTTATCGGTGAGAGCTTGGTTCGCACATTGAATCATCCTTGCCTGGTTTGAAAACACACTAAAAGAGTTAAAACACTACTAACAACGGAAACATAACCAAATAAGAATGTGCAGGCGCAATGGTGACTTACGTCCTCAGGGTTCGTTGTGTACCTCCCGTTTATCCTAAGAAATTCGCAAACATAGTATCCACAAAGAACGGTATTGAAACCTTGCTTGTGGCACTTAAAAAAACGCAACGTATTCGTTAGTTCAATAAAACTATTCGTCATTAATAGTGGAATATAAGAATTAGAAGTTGTGTTAGTACCGGAAAATGTGTACGGACTGTCATCGCATCCGGCCTGTCCGTATCGTGTATCCCACCTTTCATTACGTACCACTTGTAGGCCCTATTCGAATACCAACAAGTAATTATCAATTCATAAATAATGTATAAGAATTTTAAGTATGGGAGACTTCCTTTACCTCTGTATAATATCAATGAAATCTTGGTAGGATTTTTGTTGGAAATCGGCAGAGTCAAGGACTACGAGTCTGCTCGACTTCGACATCAGCATTATACAAATGTAGTGATCGCTACATGAATACTTCTGTTAGATTCTTGATCGATCAACTAAGTTGAACACTTATGTTAGATTCATAACGTATGAAACTTACTTAAAGTTGTAGGGAGCGAAGATGCAGTCCTTGTCCTGCATTTCGAGCATAGCCCTTCCTATATAGGTTGACATTTTGAGCCTTTTTGTTTTGGTTGCTTCTCTTATAACCCGTGCTGTATCCTTTTTACTCTTCCCCTTAATCCTAGGGTCATCAGTCCTTATGTTCACGATCATGTTTGGCTGGAAAATTCGTTGCGGATCAAGGAATCCGACAGGCCTCTTTAACTTTTCTGCATCGTTAAATTGCATCCTACAGAACAAATCAATAGTCATTAGCTTCTACAACATATATTGGTACATATATGAACGTAGAGGTAGATTGTTAGCACTTACAGGCACCACACGCTTATGAGATTGACGTCAAGTTTGTCGAGGCGGAACACAGCGTGCATGTCCTTGAAATCCAACATGAGGTAGCTATCTCCGCTTAGATAAACGTTAGCGGGGACAGAAGCAGTGATTATGGAGAGGCCCGCGCGACATGCCCTCATGTACCATTCGTGGAATTTCCGCATCTCCCACGGACCTTTCTGGAGTTGAAATGATGGCAGAAATGGCTTGCCATGCTCATATTTTTCAGGAACATCCAGTGTAGGCACGAAATCTATCTGTGACGTACTTAATGCTTTGACGATCTCTTTCGTGAGATTGCCCTTCGCTGGAGATTCCTATCCGGATGATGCCTTTGGTTTTGACGAGGACAGAAGCCACCTCTTCATCGGATCAGGTAGCTCAATCTTCTCATATGGGGTAATCATTGTATGAACTCTCCGATGCTCAGGTGATGGATGTGCAGGAGGCGGAGACGCCGGAGTCAGAGACGCTGGAGGCGGAGGTGCCTGACATGTAGACGGTGAAGCACGATGCAAAGTTGCCTGCGGCGGAGATACCAGGCGCGGGGGCGAAGGTGCCTGAGGTGGAGTGGGTTGGCACGGGGGCTGAGGTGCCTGAGGAGGAGTGGGTTGGCTCTGGGGTTGAGGTGCCTGAGGCGGAGTGGGTTGGCTCTGGGGCAGCGGTGCCTGAGGCAGAGATGCAGGGCCCTGGGATAGGTGGGACCCTGGCGATTGTGACTTCTGACAGCTTACTATGATATCCCATCTGGGCCACAAAATGAAGTTTCCAATAGCCTCATCAAGAATCTCAATACCCTCAGGTGCGCTGATTTCGAGCTTGTATTTCCTGAAAATCGGCTGCACCGAGTCCACTTGTACCTTGGCGTAACCGGCCGAAATATCTTGACTGTGAAACACACGGCCTGGAATGGCCTGGCCAGTGGCAGCCTCGACACTGAAGTCAACCTTGCCGACCGGAACATGAAGAATGCAAGGGGTAGCCTCTTTGATTTCATCCACAGCATATCTCTGGCTATCGAAATGTGTAGACCCGACGCTGCTCTGAAATCCTGGGTTGGTTGGTTGCTCTATCAGCATTAATGCCACCCTTTCCTTCTCCTTTTCATTCCACATCTTCATGAATTCGACCTTAACCTATTCTTGTATCTGTTCCTCTAGGGTCTTCTTATATCTAGTTCGTGTCTTGTACTGGCCCGCATCATTTGGGAACCCATGCTTCCAGCCCACTTTTGATCCGATGCCTCGAGTGCGACCCGGGTGTTCCTTGTTCCCCAGGGCTTTGGTAAGCAGGTCATTCCCCCTGTCAGCCTCTATAGACCCTTCGTTAGCAAGCCCTTGGATGGTCTGGGTCACCTCCATGGTCTCGGGGCTATTGAAGGCTAAGTCCCCAGACTCGGTTCGTTGTGATCGAGCATAGACCCAGTTCCTGCTTCGCTCGTCACAATTTTCTAAAGGGTTGAGTTTCCCAACCCAGGCAGCCTCTTCCTCTTGCCTCCTCCACTCAGGAATTTTGGGGGCATACCCAGAAGTGCCCAGGTGATGGTGGTGCTTATTCTTCTTCGCAAGTTGCTTGAACGATTCACCCAGTTTGATGGCATCAGGTGTGGTCTTCTGCCTAACAAACTCTGCCCATTGCTCTGGTGTAATTTTTCCGTATTTATTAAAGGGTACCAGATTCTTCTTCACGAATTCCTTGTTGAGCTCACTCTTTCAACCCCGGAGGCTTTTTCCCATAGTTTTCAATGCATTCTGTTTGGCTGCTTCCTCTGTTCCCGAGGGGAATCGGATGGTTCTCTGCAATGTTTCCCATAGAAAATCCTTCGTCTCATCCGACACCAATCGCCAATCAGTTATAGTTATTGGGACGTACTCCTTGACAAGGAATCCGCAACCGTTGCGGAATTTGGCGCAGGCCTCACGAGGTGCAATAGGCTCCCCTTCAACTCCGACCTGTGTTATTGTAAAAATGCTGGACGGCAACTTGTTCCTGCTACGCTCGCCCCTTCTTCGTTTCAGCGTCGGCCCAGAGGGAACCGCAGTTTTGGGCACAGATGTAGCGGTGGGCTGTGGCGCAGAATATTGTGGCGCAGATGATCGACGTGAAGATCTTGGCACCCTCACCCTCTAGAGAGAAAATAAATGAGAGTTGACATCAACAGAAGATATTCCTCCATTTAACAAGTATGAAATGCATTGACTCAACTAAATACCTCTTCGGCGGGATCGTACTCGTTGTCACTTTCCCGACGGCGAATCTCCCGCTCGCACGGAACAAGGCTCGGGCTGTGATACGAGCCTGAGCTTTTGCTGCTGTCGGAGGAGGACGGTTGGTGTTGGCTTGGATCCCTATCCGACCTCTGTGCCGGGGAGGCCTCTATTGCGAGCGTCCTCTGTGCCGGGGAGACCTCTGTTGCAACATCCGACATCCTGGTTGCTTCTGGTTTCTTTGGGGTTACTGTCCTCTTCTGCCCTATAGTACTGAATCGACTGCTGGATTATTGTTGTCCAGAAAAAGCTAACACGTATGCTAGTACGAAAAAAAAGGGGAATTTAGTAGTAGTGTAAAATGCATTATATACAAATGACCAATTGATCAAGGGGGAGTGTTATGATACAGCGTAGATGATCAATTGGACAGCCATTGGAAAGAGATGTCTTCTCAAGAGGACACCTATTGAAGAGGAATGCATCCCCGAAGGGACATGAACTTGTCCCTTCATCTTGTATAAATCTAATATATGTGCAATGAAAGAAACAAGAGTTCATTCTCTACTTCCATGTGGCACTGTGATAGGTCCTGTATTGTATGTATGCATATGTACTATATATATATATGTCAATTGGCCTAACCTAGCTAGAAAGAATAACTAACCACAAAATTCTAACTTGCTAACTCTATTGATACATAGGGCAGCCGTAGCTAGTCTAAGGGCTCCATTCTAAAAATTTATCAACTTAAGGAGGTCCTAGAATTAAATCTCAAATCTCAACGAGTAGAAATCACGTATCATGTGTCCTAATTTGACAAACAAATTACAATGCCATTTCTTTTCTCTCATGACCATTGAATCAACGAAAATTTCTCGTGATGATATTAGATCGATGGGACGGTCATGGAAAGAGCAAAAGAAAAAAAAAGAACTAGAAGTTTGACAATGTTTTTATTTGTTACCTTATACATGACAGAGAATCCATTTCCTCAATAATTAGCCTTTTGTTCAAGAAGAGTTTATGCAAAGAAGAATGGCGGGTAAATGGATGGGTCTACGCAAATTGTGCCTAGGGAAGGCGGGTAAATGGATGGGTCTACGCAAATTGTGCCTAGGGAAGATAGGGGTTTAGGTTCCCAAGATTTCAAGTGATGACTTGAAATGCCATGCATGTTCCAAAAGCTGGAATCGAATCTCGCCTACCGTAGGTTGTTTTGATCCCCTTATCCAGAATAATTGGTGGTCTAATACTAGCTATGGAGAACAATTCTAAAATGCTATATATTTAGGGCATGCGGTGGCATCAGCACAAGAAAAGTTAGCAAAATAATAAGATCAATAATGCACGACTTTTCACTTTATTAGCAACATTTGGAACAATGTTCCTACAAAGAAACAAAAAATTAAGGCCGAGACATTTAAGCGTGTGGCGGCAAGGTTCCACTAATTACATCTCAAAGATCCAAATTTACTTGACAAATCTGACAAGGCATGCATATTGATCCTGGACTAAAATCAAGGGAGAATCATTATGGACAAATCTGTACATGATCTAGGGAGCAAGTAGCCCAGAGTATATACCCAGCATTAAGCCCTCTCGAGCATTCCATCGAACAGCTTATTGGCATCACAGAGAAGGGGGGGGGGGGAACCCGGCCGGCCGGAGAACCGACTACGACGACGCGGCTGGGAGGGGGAACAGGAGGTACTCACCGGCGGCGTTGCACCACGGCATGATGGCCGGCATCACAGAGAAGGGGGGGGGGTGACACACACGACCGGCCAGAGAACCGACTACGACAGCTCGGCCGGGAGGGGGACATGGAAGTACTCACCGGCGGCGGCGGCTCCTCCTGGCGCTGTGGACCTCAGCGGCGGAGGCGACGGTTCCACCTCGGAGCTGTCGAACTCGGCGGCAGCGGCGGCAGCGACGGCTCCTCTTCGGCGCTGTGGACCTCGGCGGCGGCGGCGACGGCTCCTCGTCGGCACAGTCGGCCCTCCACCGGCGGTGGCAGCAGTGGAAACAGAGAGCGCGGTAGGGGGACGGAAGAGCCTGACGGCGAGGTCGAGGTTTTCTGAAAGTACTAAGGTTTTTGGGGCCGCGCGCAGTAATATAAGTAGGGACGATTTCCACAGGCGGTTGACTTAAGGAACCGCCTGTGGAAATCATTTCCACAGGCGGTTCCTTCGGTGAACCGCCTGTGGAAATGGATTTTCACAGGCGGTTCACCTAAGGAACCGCCTGTGGAAATGAATAGTGAATCGCCTGTGGAAATGGAACCGCCTGTGAAAATCCATTTCCACAGGCGGTTGACTTAAGAAACCGCCTGTGAAAACCTGTTGAATATTTTTTTTTTGCTAGTTTGGGAAATACTATTCTATTACACATTAAAGCATCTTAAATGTTCTATTACGTACTAAAGCATCTTAAACAATCTATTACATATTGAAGCATCTTAAATGCATACAAGTCCATAATACAAATTAAAGCTTATCCTAATTGTATACAAATTTCAGGGTTCTATCACATTAGAAAAATAAGTCGCGTAACATTGCACTATTTGCCTTGAACTGTTTTCCCTACACCATCCAGACGCATGTACGGCATCACAGATCTATCGAGGGTTGCTTCTACAAGTTTGATCTTTTCTGGATCTCCAAAAGGCGGTACGTCATCGAACTGATTGTATTCTTCCGCATCCTCCACATTCTCGACTCCGACAATTCTTTGTTTTTCGGCAACAACTACGTGCTTCTTTTCATTTGCGGGGTCGATTATATAGAAAACTTGTGCGACGTGATCAGCGAGTACCCACGGGTCATCTTTGTGGCCTACAATGCTAAGGTCGACAATTGTGAAGCCGTAGTTGTCCACCGCCACGCCATTTGGGTGTTTGACCCATTTGCACTGAAAGACGAGAATCTGCAGATTCACTCCATAGTCGAGTTCCCAGATTTTTTCTACGAACCCATAGTAGGTGACCTTTTTCCCTGTTGTGTCATAGGCTTCTGTTCGAACTCCGCTGTTTTGGGTCGTGCTCTTCTTGTCTTTTGCTTTGGTATAAAACGTGTACCCATTAATGTCATACGCTTGCCATGACGTAACTAAACTTGATGGGCCACATGCCAACATTTTAACATTTTTTTTATCTAGAGATTCACCGTTCGGAAGGTTTTGGTTCTTGAACCATGTGGTGAAGCGACGCTTGTGCTCTTTCAAGATCCAATCATACGAGCGGCCTTGATTTTTTGTGTACAGCTCCTTTAGGTGTTGCTCGACGTACGGCGCCACTAACTGGATCTGCTGCAATATGGTGAAATGTGCTTCTTCCACTGCTTTGTAATCATGATCGATGAATCTTTTCTTTCCTTTGGTCCCTCTCCCAGACAACCTCCCCTCATGTCGAGATACAGGTACACCAATGGGATTAGAATCTTTTATGTAATCGATGCAACACTCAACGACTTCCTCGATACTGTAGCCCTCGATCATTGAACCCTCTGGGTGAGCACGATTCCGTACAAAGCCCTTTAGAATGCCCATGTACCGCTCAAACGCATACATCTGATGTAAGAATACGGGGCCCAGCGCAATTATCTCATTCACGTTGTGAACCAAGAGGTGTACCATGATATCAAAAAAGGATGAGGGAAGCACATCTCAAGTTGGCACAAAGTCTCTACCAACGAACTATGTAGAGCACCCAGTTTTTCAGCATCGATCACCTTCTGAGCAATTGCGTTGAAGAAGTGACACAACCGTGTGATGACCACCTTTATGTATCTCGGCTTGATACCCCTTATTGCAATAGGGAGCATCTGCGTCATCATCACATGACAATCGTGAGACTTCATGCCGATTAGCTTCAAATCTTTCATCGAGACTAGGTTCTTAATGTTGGATGAGTAGTCAGTCGGGACTCTCACCCCACGTAAGCACTTGCACAGTGCCTTTTTCTCCTCAGGTGTCAGAGAGTAGCTAGCCGGTGGAAGATAATGTTTCCCATTTGGTCTGTCTTCAGGGTGTAGCTCTGGCCTAATTTCAAAATGCACCAAGTCCTTACATGACTTGATTCCATCCTTTGTCTTGCCTGGTATGTCCAGTAAGAGGCCAATGATGCTATCACACACATTCTTCTCAACGTGCATCACATCGATGCTGTGACGGACGTCCAAGTCCTTCTAGTAGGGCAAATACTTAAAGAAAATTGGCATCTTCTTCCACAGCGTGCTGGTCGGCGTCTCACTTTTCTTCTTCTTTGTACCCTTCGGCGGCTTCCCAAAAACAACCTTGATGCTACTGACCATTTCAAACACTCGTGCCCCGCTGCGAGGTTTCGGACCAGTATCTTCCTCAACCGTGTTGTCAAAATGTTTCTTCATATTGCGGTATCTGTGAGTTCTGAGTAAGAACCGTCGGTGGCGGGTGTACACTACCTTCTGTGAGTACGGAAGGTACATAGATGCAGTTTCATCCAAGCACACTGCACATCCTTGCTTCCCTTTAACCTGTCCAGATAGGTTAAAAAGGGCGGGATAATCATTGATGGTAACAAAAATCATTGCTTTCAGCGTGAAGTACTGTCGTCGGAATTCATCCCATACCCGGACCCCCTCGTTCCACAGTTTCGCCATATCTTCCATCAATGGTTCCAGAAACACATCTATATCGTTGCCTGGTTGTTTCGGTCCTTGGATAAGAGTGGACAGCATAAGGTACTTCCGCTTCATGCATAGCCATGGAGGAAGGTTGTAGATGGCAAGGACCACTAGCCAAGTGCTATGTGAGGTGCTCATGTCACCGAAAGGATTCATTCCGTCCGTACTCAACGCGAACCTTACATTCCTTGGTTCTTCAGCGAACTCTGGATACATGGCATCGAACTTTCTCCATTGCCTAGCATCTGCGGGGTCTCAAAGCTTAGTTCCATCCTTCTTGCGCTTATCGAAATGCCAACGGATCAGTTCAGAGTTCCTAGGGTTCGAGTACAGGCGCTGCAAGCGGGGTATCACTGGTAGGTACCACATCACCATCGCAGGACTTCTTCTCTTCTTCTCTGCGTTGGAAGAAGTGTCTTCTTCGTCACGACCAGCATTACTTTTCTTCTTCTTCGTGTTGGCGGAAGCAACTTCATCCTCGCAATCATCATTCCTCTTGTACCGACTCGCATTGCACACTGGACATCTATCCAAGGCTTCGTACTCTTTACGGTAGAGGATACAATGGTTCGGACACGCGTGTATTTTTTGCACATCCAATGACAACGGGCAGATAAGCTTCTTCGCCAGATAAGTGGTGGTGGGCAAGGAGTTAGGCTTCGGAAGCATATTTGCCAAGAGACTCAACAGATCCAAGAAACTCTTGTCGGACCATCCATTGCTGGCCTTCAACCTTAGAAGTTCAAGCACCGAATGCAACACCGTGAACTCCTTATCACAGCCCTTCGATTCCTCATACAAAAGTTCGTTCGATGCCTTTTTTAATGCCTCGAAATTATCTAAACCTCTCGTGTCCCTTAAAACATGCGGTTCAGCGTGGCGCAGCATTTCCTCCAGATCAAAGTCAGCATCATCATCCAGATCAACATCGGGTTCATCATCCATCATAAAATCATTGTCGGCTCCGACTGCTCCCTCATCATCACCATCTACTTGATCAGCAGTGATGTCCTGGTTTGATTTTCTTGTACGTTGTTCGCCGTGATTGGACCAACATTTGTAATTCTCAACAAAACCTCTCAAGATCAAGTGCGATTTGATTACACTTGATTTGTCCCACAATTTTTGGTTCTTGCAGTCAGAATATGGACAGTACATTTCCTTTGTCTTCTTAATTAAAGCGTCCTTCTCTGCGGCTTCAATAAAAACAGAGAGTCCTTTGATGTATATTTCTCCATGTCTTGGCGCATCATACATCCATGCTCTGTCCATCTTTAACTTCAACCACAAAATTAGATACATTAATTAATTAAATAATTTATTTGAAAATCAGAATTAAAAAGATTATTATGATTATAATATGTCTACGCAATTGAATCTACATTAACGTAAATTTATGACTCAAAATAATGTGAATTCATTACTCTCTCTCTCTCCCTCTCCCTCTCCTCTAGATCTAGAGAAAATATCCTCATTCATGCATGATGAAACCTCCTAAGGCTAAACATCACATTCTAGCTACAATTTTAAAATATAATACTAGAATCATGTGAATCTACACAATTAAATCAATATTGCAACAAATTTGAGCTAATTTGATGATCAAAATAGCAAGAACCATGAGCATCTCTAGATCACATTGAAACTCTAATTTAGCCTTAAATCTAAATTTAAACTTCAAAAAAAATGCAAGCTAGGGATGAGATATACATACCTTATTTGGCTCCTCCAAGGAAATCAAAAACAAAACCTCCCCCCCTATTTTCCAAATCGGCCGCCACAGTAAATGCTTACTGTTTCGAACGGTAAGTCTGTCTGAATAGAGCTGGCCGAGAAGAAGTAGTATTTATGAAGTATTTTCACAGGCGGTCGACTTAATAAACCGCCTGTGAAAAGTAATTTTCACAGGCGGTTCCTTACGTGGACCGCCTGTGAAAATTACTTTTCACAGGCGGTCCTCGGCCGCACGGGGCCGTAGCCACTTTCTCAAGCGGTTTTTTCTACGAACCGTCTGTACAAATCAATCCTAGGTGTTTCGGAAAATAGGTTTTGTAGTAGTGGGACTCATCACCTATGACGATTATCATCCGTCACTAAAGATTTTTTTTTTCAGTAATGCACTTTGAGATGCTCAATTGTATATTTCTCTCCTGATATTTTTTGCTGCATCCTTTCTTTCTAATATATATATAAAAGAAAGTAGAAGCTAATTCAGCTGACGACTTAGTTGCTTTGTCCGTACTGATGATTAGTTCTTTAATTGGAGGCAATCTACTCTAATTTGTATTAAATTTCACGCCAACACGTCCATTTTTTCTCCCCAATTTGTCCTTCTATTCTTCTCAGACTCTTATTAATGGCATATTCAAATTTGAATGTACGAGGGAAATAGTTTTTGTTTCCTTAGTACAACTCATTATATGTATATTCCAGTGTCTGCCTTTTTATTTGATAGGACGTGAGTTTCACGTGCACACTGACTACTCTATTGAAATATCCTTTTGCTATTCTCTTTTGAATTTCTGTTTTGAATTTCTGTTCATTACAAGCATCCATTTACAGTGTGGTCCCTACCGATGAAATTGTGAATGCATCAGTGCTCGGTACCTGATCTAAGTTTAAATGTCTCCTTTCCTTTTGTTGTGCTTCCTTTAATCGATTTATGCAGCGGCGCAGCGCACACTAACTCTGGGCGGCCTTGCTCTTCCATGATAACATAGCAAATAGAATTCTGTTGACATTTGGGTATTTATGAGTATTGAGATCCACGATGTTTGTTTATCAAGCAAAAAATCTTATGATTAGTGAATATAAGTAAGTTAAACATCGAATGTAGATAAATCAGTGATCTCATTATAAGCAAATCGATGTAGAGAAAGCAGTGATCTTTTATTTTTCACTAGTTTTTCTAGCAATGGTGATCTCATTTACAGGCATGCCAGACAAATTTGTGCGGAGCTCTAAATTTACCAATTTAGGTGGAGGCATTTATGCGGAGGCGGTGCCGCCGAGGGCTGGGTTAGGGTGCCTTGGCAACGTGGACGATGGGTGTGCGCATGTCTGGCGGAGGACGGAAGGGGAACAGAGCAGCGATCGAGGCCCCGGATGCCAATGGGTGCCTCCCTCTCGGCGGCGAGCCACTTCCCGAATCAGCATGTGGTGGTAGGTTCTCTCTCTTTCAGTTGAGGGTTATCATTGTAGGCACCATTGATCCATTCATACCAAACAAGGTTTACATGGTTCAGATGTATTTCTATTTTTTCAAACGCTCCAATTTCCAAATGCTTCACTGGTCGCCAGATCAGCTCCATACATTTTAAAATCTCTTTAGTCCTCAATACCCATTCAGATTGCATTTTGAAATGTGCCTTCCCATAGTTTCTGATTTTTTAGCAGACATCAGTGCGGGGGGGATAAACTGTGTTGCTTGCAGGGATTGCTAGTGAGGTATGCCTCTATTGTTTCCAGCCTAAAGAATAATAAATCATTTTTAAAATTATTTTTGAATAGCTTATTTGTAAGGTATGCATACAATGTTTGTCAACCAAGTTATTTCGACACGTGGATGCTTCTTGCTTCTGTGTGCTATATCCTATCTACATAAATGGTAATTGGGAGATTATCTTTAATTTTGTTCATATGACATCTGATGAAATTTGCAGGTTCTCAAGACCACAATTTTTCTCATTGTCACACCTTCTTTTGCAAGTCAATTTAGCTTAATATTTCATTTCTTGGCACCTTATTCCACGTCCCCCCTCTGATGTACTGTAAACATATTTATCCAACCTAAGAGCCCACTTGGGAGCATTGTTAAATAAAACAGAACCCACCTTTATGAATAAGGGCATCCATTACGCATATAGTGCTTTCCTAATACGTTTTAATTTGTGTAGCTTGAATGATGTCAAAACTCAGTTCCATCTGTTCATTACTGATTTCTATTGGTTGTTGGGGGTCATTGTTAAGAATCCTGGACGGCTCCATGGTTTCACTGGTCCACGCCTCTCAAATGCCGCTTTTTGACTTTCAAGATTCGGAGTAACTACCTCCCGAAGCCATGACTCCGGAAGCCTCTATCTCCTAGAGCCATACCTCCCGAAGCCTCCATTTCCCAGAGCTATACCTCTTGAGGCATCCATCTCCTGGAGCCATGCCTCCCCCCAGAGACGGGGCTTGGGCAGGCTTCCCAAAGACTATAGGGTAGGCCATCGGCCTCAAGAAAGATCTACCAGGAGAGGAACGCCGATCATCCTTTGCCTCCAAGGAAGTGGTTGGCATTAATTACCTAGGCTAGTAGGCGCCGTCCTGACACCCCAGTTCAATGGAGGTTATCCTGACACCCCAGACATCACGGCACCGGGCCGCAATTGGCGACCGGCTTACCCCTCTAGGTACAAGCACCTAAATAGTTACCATGATACATATTTATCTTTTATATAGGGTAAAAAGTAGTTATCCAGGATAAGACCATGTAACTCAACCTGATCCTGAATATTTTGCACATAGCGGTAACTTATACGCTAAGCTACGTCCAACCCTATAAATAAGGGGCCATGGTCGTCTGAGCAAAAGGGCACGCTTAAGACAGTACGGAGGAGCACAATCACAAGTCTTCCCGTGATACTCCCCCTGATCCAGTCCATATTTTTACTATCAATACATTTGTAGTGTTCCTTCCTCTCAAACTTCCTCTCCAAGCTTAAGTCTCCTCCTTAGAAGAAACTCTCACCATACTTGCTGGGGCAAGACAAACTCTTGCTCCAATAGTGGTGCCATCCATGGGGACTCGAACACAGAAATGCTAAGAGAGGTAGGATGCCACCCAAGAAGAAGACCACCAAGGCCGCGACGATGGCACTGACCCCCCCGGTCACACCTGTACGACAGTCCAAGCGACCAGGCGCAGGCCGCGCCGACGATGACCCCCAACCGGGGGGAGTGAGGACCTTACAACCACTGCCGACCCAGTCATGACCACAGCTGCGGCCGGCACTAAGGAGCTCCCTACCCCGGAGACCCAATAGCAGCAGCAGCAGGGTGGGGTCCTCGTTGGACCCCTAGGGGCTGTAGCCAACACCACCGTTGAAAACACTATTCCATCCGAGTGTCAATCACGCTTGGCGGCACTCCTGACCCATATGGAGGAACTACAAACGGCCCTATGGGTCGAGAAGCAGGCTACCCGCATGACCGCCGCTGCCCCGTGACGACTGCACTGTTCCGATCTAAGCTCTACGGGCCGATGAACCCTTCGACGCCAGAGCCCTGCACGTTCAGCCTTCGGAGCCCCGGAGCCAACGTCGCGAGGATCCCCTGCAACACTACGACTCTCCCCTGCAGGCCGACCTATAGAGGACGTCCTTCCTGGAGCGCTTTCGAACCCCAAAGCTACCTAAGTTCAGGGGCGATTTAGACCCTGATGAGTTCGTCTGGTCCTATGCCCTCGCCATAGAGTCTAATGGGGGCGGACCGACCACCATGGCTAAATGCTTTCCTCTCACCTTAGAAGGGGTGGCCATACGTAGGTTCTGGGCACTAGACCCTGGCGTTATTCACGCCTGGTCCCAACTCCAAGACCTATTTCGCAGCAACTTTTAGGGCACCTTCATTGAGCTAGTAACCCTTAGAAGCCTGTTCACTATCAGACAGGAGCCGAACAAAACACTCTGGGACTATTTCCGAAGGTTCTCCTATACCAAGGCCTAGATTAGGGGGATATCATACTCTTCGTTCATCGATGCCACAACCCAAGGCCTGGGCGTAGGCCCCCTGTACGATCGGCTGAACCGACGTCCCATACGCACAGTGGAAGTCCTCATGAGAAAATTCGAGGAATTTGCACACGCAGAGGAGGAAAAACTCCACCGTAGGTGCTCACGAGCTACCGAGACTTCCTGTTTCAACCCCGAGAAGTCACCCCCAGAGGCAGGACCATCAGATGCCCCCTCTCCCCCAGCGAAGAGGGGCTCCGAGGAGGCTCATACCACTAGGTCCCAAAGGGGGCGGCAGCGGCAATGTCGAAACATCAACAATATTAGCCCCAACCGCGGGGCTCCAAACCAAAACCACCCCAAGGGACACGGCCAATGATGCCTCGGAGGCATCCCTGAGCGATGCCGTGCTCCGAACCGGCACTCCAAGGAGGAATCCTGGTGCACTCTACATGGCACGGGATGTGGACACAACACCGACAACTACCGAACCATCACCACCTTCTGAGAAGAATACCTCAGGAGGCAGGCAGCCTTCGCCTCAACTGAGGGGGCCACCCAGGAGTGGTTCGAAGATCGCAAGCTACCAGCCAGTCGGCGTGTTCATCATTTGGCCTTGCAGAACCCTCGACAGCTGGCCCTACCTTCTCCACTCCGGTCATTCGCAAAGCGACACAACAATGAGGGGGCACAAGGCAAACAGATCGTCCTTCCTATAACCAGCGGAGGGAGCTCTAGCTGTGCCTCTAAATGGCTGCGGTGAGACTATGCACACGGGGTGTACCACATTGGAGCAACCAGCATCCACTGACAGGCCCCCGAATGGACCAATGCCCCCGTGACATTCACCATCGACTAGTTTGAGGGGTTGAAACTTCCCCACTCTGATGCCCTGGTCATCTCAGCCAACATCGTCGAAGTCGAGGTTCGGAGAATACTGGTCGACAGAGGTAGCTCGGTGGACCACCTATTCATACATGCCTTCGACTAGCTCCGAATCCCGCGGAGCCGGCTCTCTCTAGGCCACAGACCCCTCCAGGGGTTCAATATGGCCCCCTCGACGCCCTGGGAAAGATAGAACTCCTAATCATCTTTGGCAAAGGCCTCGCGTCATGGACAGAAGTGATGACCTTCGATGTTGTGAATGTACCTTACGCCTACAATTGCATCCTGGGATGAGGAACCCTGAACAAATTCAGAGCCATGCTCCATCACAATTACCTCTGCTTGAAAATGCTCGGACCTCAGGGACTGATAGCTGTCCACGGTGACCAAGACCTGGCTAGGCGCATCGAGTACGAGCACCTTGCTCCCTTCCCCGGTCGCCACATCCATGTAGTAACCCAGGAGGGCTCCAAGGACCCTCTATCGGCATATCCCAGGCACCACAGCCCTCCGAGGCCACAACTAGAGGGAGACATAAAGTGTGTCCCCATACACCTCGACCAACCCAACCATACCTTCCAAATAGGGGCAGACCTCACCTTCGAGCAGGAAGCCTAGCTCCTAGCCATCCTAAAGGGTAATCTCGACACATTCGCATTGTCACCACAGGACCTCCCAGGAGTCGACCGTTGCATTACCGAACACTCTCTCCAGGTTGACCTGAAGGCCCGTCCCGTACACAAGGGGCTTCACAAACTCTCCCCAGAGTGGGCAGAGGCCACAAAAGAGGAGGTCCAGAAGCTCCTGATGGCCGGTGTTATCTGAGAGGTAATCCACTACAATTGGCTCTCCAACACTATCTTGATCAAGAAACACAGCAAAAAGTGGTGTATGTGTATCAATTTCACATCGCTAAAAAAATTGTGCCCTCGGCACCCATACCCCCTTCCTCACATCGACCAACTAGTAGATGCCACCGCCGTCTGCGAACTGCTGAGTTTCCTAGATGCCAGGTGTGGATGGCGATAAAGGATGAGAGAAAGACCGGCTTCATTACCCCCTTCAAGGTATACTGCTATGTCCGGATGCCTTTCGGTCTTCAAAATGTTAGGGCCACCTTCTCTCACCTAGTGCACAAGGTACCGCAACAGCAACTAGGTTGTAATGTTTAAGCCTACATGGACGATATCATGGTAAAAAGCTGACTCAAAACCAACCATGTCACTGACCTGCAAGAAATGTTTGATAGCCTCTGGGCTGCAGGCATACAGTTGAACGCAGAGAAATGCGTATTCGGTGTCAAGGCGGGAAAAATGCTGAGATATCTCATCTCCCGGAGAGGCATCGAGGCCAACCCCGGCAAGATTCATGCCATCATAGAGATGTCACCTCCCACTAATCCAAAAGAAGTACAATGCTTGGCCAGCCGCCTCGCAACCCTCAGCCGCTTCCTCGCCAAATCCATTGAGCATAGCCTCCCCTTCTTCAAAATGCTAAGGGGCTCCAAACCATTCTGCTGGACTCCGAAGTGCCAGGCAGCATTTGAGGCCCTCAAGACCCCACCTTTCCCACCTCGAAACACTAATAATTACCATCCCCGACGAAGGGCTATTCCTATACCTGTCTGTCTCTACCTCTACTGTCAGCGCCGCCCTGGTACGGGAGGAGAAGGGTGACAACCACTCTGCTCAGAAGGCCGTATACTACGTCTCGGAGGCCTTAGCGAGGGCCAAGAAGCGCTACACCAAGCTCGAAAAAATAGCATACGCCCTGCTAATGGCCTCACACAAACTCCGGTACTACTTCCTCACCTACGACGTCACTGTCCCAACCTCGTACCCACTTGGTGACATGTTTCGCAACCGTGAGGTGACTGGATGAATCGGCAAATGGGTGGTAGAGCTAGCCCCCTTCGCGGTAAGGTTTGTGGCCCACACCGCTATCAAATCCAAAATCTTAGCAGACTTCATCGCCGAATAGATTCCATCGCCCATCGAACCCACCACCACCCCTCCCCAAGACATCTGGACTATCTACACTGACAGAGCATATGGCTCCATGGGCACCGGAGCCAGCATAGTCCTCATCTCCCCCAAAAGCCAGCAGGTCCAGTTCGCTGCTCGTCTGGACTTCAAGACAAAAAACAACATAGCCGAGTACGAAGATGTCACACCCGGTTTTAACGGCCAAAACCAAGTGCAGCTTATGTGTGCCCAGGAAGTTTAACACACATAAGGACGTCATAGGTGAAGTAACAAAAGCAATACTTTATTTAATTAAATGTTCACTTCTTACAATAAAAGACTTCACCTAAGCAACCTCAAAATTAACCTAAACGACATCATCTAAACGACGACAACGGGACGAAAGCATTGGTGACCAATACTCCATAGGCACCGACTGGAAGACATGCTCCTTAGAACACCAGGTCATCGTCTTGGAAATCCTCAAAGTCTTCCACTGAGTAGCATATGTTTTTGTAGGAGAAAGCAAGGGTGAGCACATAATGTACTCAGCAAGTGTGGGAAAATAATGACATGCAGGCTTATATCAAGAATAGGCTGACACAAGGTATTATTTGCGTAAATGCGAGTAATGAAAACACATTTGGACTCAAAAGCATTAGACAAGTATTAAATGAATGTAACCCAACAATCCATCATCTAGCATACAAGGTTCCCCACCCTGCATACCACAACCGTCTAGTACTCCCTGTACTAAGACCAAATCCACACCATCTAGTACTCCCTGTACCAGAACCCAATCCACCATCTAATTATGTGAGGATCCAAGTCTCTCATTTCCATGAGCATGGCTGTTATAACAGTTTTACACTCTGCAGAGGTTGTCCAGCTTTACCTACGAGTCAGTGAATTCCATGTTGCCGTGTTTGCAAGACACTTAACACACGCCAGTGGTGTGCCGCCAAGAATCACTGTATGACACTTTCCACTAACCAGAGACTAATCCAGTGTGTGTCTGCCCACTAGGTTTCACCGCCAGGCTTTACACAAGCAAAGCTCCTACCCAGAAGGCCCCTTTTGTGCTGACCCAACGCACACTGGACAGATTCTAATCAGTATATCACGCCTTACCCATATCAGCCTCGTGGTTGGTACGTTACTTCTTGGGTTGTTGCTCCACGAACCGGTCCTTACTTAGGTCACTTGAGCAAACACTAATCCAACGTCATAACCATGACAACTATCACCAACATCCCTATGCTCAAGACCTAATGTTCCATGTTGCTAAAACATCATCATATTAACCATCATTACTGCATATGTTCATTTGTCAAAATTATGACACTTCCCAATATCCCAAAAGCAAGGCAAACCAATCTACCCATAAAAGACTCCTAACCATAAACCATCTAGGTTCCAAGGGATGATAAGGGAATATCTAGGGAAAAACCCTAACATATGTGACTACCCATCATATTGACAGATAATGCATGCAGTTTTGTAAAACAAAACATTTAAAAACGTAGGTTCAATATGATCAAGGACACTTGCCTTCTCCTTGCTACTGCTCAGTGTATTCTTGCTCCTGGCCTTGATGTTCTTCAAATTGATCCGAAACGTTATCGGCTAATCGCACAATCACTGGCAAACAAAAAAACAAAATACACTAAGAACAGAGCACAAAACAAAAGAACAATGGGATAAAAACTAGCTAAAAAGAAAGAACACTGAAAAACGAATCCATCAGCGCAAGAATCGCTTAAATCGGAGCTACGATGAAAAAGTTAGGGCTAAAACAAGTCTAGGGTTAAATCTGGAAAAAGAAAAGGGCTTATATTGAATTAACAAAAAGTTCAGGGACCTTTTTGTAAAAATAGAGGGACCTAAATGTAATTATGAAAAAGTATAGGGACCTAACTACAAAAAGATAGGGCACTTTTGTTATTTCAGAAAAGTTCAAGGGCTAAATTGCAAAATTACCAATTAAAGGAATTATCAGATTTATTTTTATACTGAAAAAGGCTTGAATTACTGACTGGGTAGCTCTGGCTGACGTGGCATGGTGACATGGGTGACACATCAGCAGAAAGGTTGAGGTGGCGGCTGAGGTGGCTGGGTGACATGGCATGGCTGCTGACTGGGTTAAGTGGCAACACGTGGCAGCTTCTGGTTGGTTGACCGAAGGGGTAAGAAGAGATCTAATCCAGGCCGAGGGCTTCGGATCCGACGGCTGGGGAAGGTTTAGGCGGCCGGAGAGGAACGGGACGGCGGCGATCGAAGGAAAGCGGCGGCGCTCTTGCCGGAGACAAGCGCTAACCTCATCGCCAGCCTCGGATCACGATGACAAGCGGCGGAACACAACGAGAAGGGAACGGCGATCTCGTTTTGGGGCTTACCGAAGGCGACGCGGCACGGGAAGGTGGTCAGCGACGGAAGGGGGCGGCGGCTGCTTCGGGAACTCGTCAGAGAAGGCTCTCCGGCGGCGCAGAGACCAAAACGACGACGGGAAAAGCTTCTGTGGTGGCAGGCACTAGCGATGGTTGGCTCGGGATGCACTACGAGGCTCTGGAACGGCGTGGCGACGAGCTCGGTCGAAGTAGTGGCGAGGGCGGCTCGGCAAGCTCTGAACTCGATGTCTAAGGCTCGGGTTTTGGCGATCTCTGGTTGAGATGCGTTCGGCGAGGGAGGCTCTACTTATATAGGCAGCTCGGGGTGTCCAGGGCGATGGCGCAGCGAGATCAACTCGGACACGGCGGCGGGGAGTTGTATTCGAGCTCGATTCCGTGAATTCCTTAGAGATAAGGCCGGCTAGAGATAGAGGAGATCTCGGGGATTTGATTTGGCGGCTTTCTAGAAGTTCTCGGGTTCGGTTTGTGGTCGAATTCGAATGGAAGACGGCGGCCGGTGCATTCCCGTGACTGAGTCAGAGTCCGACTGAGGAAGAAGAAGGTCCTGACATGCGGGACCCACATGTCAGCGGCTCGGTGAGCGGCTCGGCGTGTGGGCTGGCGCGCAGAGATGGGCCGAGGCAGGCGGCCCGAGTGGGAGTGGAGGTCGGCGGTGGCTGGGCCGAGGCCGAGAAAGAGCTGGGCCGAAAAAGGAAAGAGCAGCCCGCGAAGAGTTAATCTTTTTCTTTTTCCTTTGACTTCAAAATCCAAATTCAAATTCAAAATCCAGGCAAAAACTCTTCAAATAAATTCATCAAAAAAATCAAATAAAAATACTACTTGCCTAATTCAGCATGAATGCAAAATAATCACTTATATCCTATGTCATTTATATCTTCTTTCATATAAAATAGGATTTTCTCTCTTTTAAAATATTTAAACTCATTTTGAACTTATCAAATTTTGAGAAATTTTAGAATTGGAAAAAAATTAGGGTGTTACAGAAGACGTCCTCTTAGGCCTCCGGAAGGCCCGAGCATTGGGGCCAGTCAGAGTCATCATCCAGACCAACTCTCAAATCGCCACCAGCCACGTCGACAGAAGCTTCCAAGTTCGACATCTGGACATGGCAAGAGACCTCGAAGCCATTCGCAAAGCCGCAGCACACTTCTGCGGTAGATCAATACGCAACACACCACCGACAGACAGTGGCCAGGCAGACGCCCTAGCTAAAGCTACCACCACAAGCAAAGACCCACCGTAGGGCACCTTCCTCGAGACTCTACACCAGCCGGCTGCTGTTGGGGGGAAAATAAACCAGCCTGAGGATAATGGTTGAAGATTACTATCCAGATCCCTCCGAAGCCTTGATTTCTGGACCCTCAGCTAAAGGCTTTACCTCCAAAGTCATCAGGTCCCTTTACGGTACCTCTTCATACCTGCAAAGCCTTCCCTTGGCTTAACCGGCTCAGCCTCCCAAAACCTGGCCTCCTGAAGCCGCCCCCCAAGACCTCGATCTCCCGAAGCCTCAGTCCCCGAAGCCTCGGCCTCCTGAAGCCTCAGCCTTCCGAAGTCCTGCCTCCCAAAGCCTTCACCTCCAGAAGCCATGCCTCCCGAGGCCCCCGTCTCCAACTGCTCTAGCCGACTTCCCGGAGGCTACAAGGAGAGTCAGCAGGCCTTAGGAAAGATCTGCCAGAAATGAAGCACCAGTCATCCTTTGTCTGCAAGGAAGTGACCGGCATTAAACGCCTAGGCTGATGGACGCCACTCTGACACTCTGGCGTAATGGAGGCTATCCTAACACCCCTGACAGTGCGGCGCCGGGCCGCAATCGGTGACCGGGTTGCCGCCTTCATGGGGCGGGCATCACGATAGTTACTACGGTAGATATTTGTCTCCCAGATAGGGTAGAAAGTAGTTATCCGGGATAAGGCACAGTAATTCTGTCAGGTCCCAGATATTTGTACATTATGATAACTTGTACGTCAAGCTACGCATGGCCCTATAAATAGGGGGCCATAGTCGCCTGGCAGAGGAGAGACAGGCAAGACAGCGAAAAAGACACAGAGGTGAAAACACACCAAGTCACGCTGTGATACTCCTCCCAGAGCGATCTATTTTTTCTACCATCAATACATTTGTGGTGTTCCTTTCTCTTAAACTTCGTCTCAAAGCTTGAGTCTCCTTCTTAGAAGAAACTCTCGCCGTGCTTGGTGGGGCAAGACGAACTCTTGCTCCAATAGCTGCTAAAACTCTTGAAGAGACGGCCGCCACCATCCTCCCCATCGAAACCACTGACTGGAGAACTCCCCTCTTATGCTTCCTCAGTAGAACAGAAGAGCCGGACGACCCAGTTATGCTTAGCCGCATTCAGCATCGCGCCAGCGACTACTGTTTCATAGAAAGCGCCCTTTACAAAACAAGTGTTTGCGCTCTCCTCCTTCGTTGCATCGCTAGATAAGATGGGGCCATACTCATCCGGGAGATACACGAGGGCATTTGCGGCAACTATTTGGCGCCTCGTGCCCTGGATGGCAAGGCCCTCCGTCAGGAACTCTACTGTCCTACAATCATGTCTGATGCAAAAGACCTCGTCCGCACCTACGAAGGATGCCAATGGATGGGACGACAAAGCCATCGGCCCCCGGCTCCCCTACAACCAATCACTCCCGTCTGACCCTTGGCTCATTGGGGCATGGATCTAATCGGCCTATTCCCCCGTGCCAAAGGCAACCTTAAGTACGCAGTGGTAGCATTGGAGTACTTCTCCAAATGGATTGAGACTAAACCCCTCACGACGATCACATCGAAGAATGTCCAAAAATTCTTCTGGAAAAATATAATCTGCCACTTCGGCATTCCACAACAGCTCACGGTCGACAACGATACACAATTCAACTTCGGGCCTTTCACACAATTCTACGACGACCTCAGTATCGAATTATGCTTCGCTGTAGTTTGACATCCTCAGGCCAACGGGGCCGTCAAACGGGCCAACGGCAACATTCTTTCTGGCTTAAACCACTGACTTGTTGGCCTAGCTTGAGGCATGTGGGTCGAGGAACTCCCCAAGGTTTTATGGTCCCTCCGCACCACTGTCACGTGAGCCACAGGGTTCACCCCTTTTCGCCTCCTATATGGTGACGAAGCCATGACCCTTACCGAGGTTAAGGGATGCTCGCTCCAGGTACAAGAGCCACAGGGTTCACCCCTTTTCGCCTCCTATATGGTGACGAAGCCATGACCCTTACCGAGGTTAAGGGATGCTCGCTCCAGGTACAACTTCCACAAACTACCAAAGAAAGAGAACTTTCCCTCGATCTCACTGAAAGAATGCGGCTCCATGCCATCCAGAACCTCGATCACTACATCGTGAAAATCAAGGTCTGGTATGACCCTAAGGTTGCGCCCCAAAGCTTTGAACTAATGACCTAGTACTTCGACGTGCCCTGGCTCCAGAAAAACTGCACAACAAATGGGAAGGCTCATACCTGGTCCTCAGGTCTAACAGACTCGGCTCCTACCGCCTAGCCAACACAGAAGGAACCCCCTACCACATAGTTGGAACGCGAAGACCCTCTGCAAATACTATGTGTAGGGCCCCCCCAGATTCTTCCCTCTCCAAAGGTCCAAAAACAAATAAAACCATAGAGTACACACCCACAAATAAACACCTTACCTAGAGGTATCACCTCCAAGAAAACACCTACCCTACAAAAACAAACCCATACAGAGCCTACTAAGACCCTTCCGCATTTTGAAGGCACTGCCTGTGCTGAAGGGGTAAGACCCTCCGGCATCTTGAAGGCATTGCCTCCATGCCAAGAGAACTAAATCCCTCTAGCATCTTGAAGGCAGTGCCTCCGTGCTAGAGAAGTATATCCCTCCACCATCTTTAAGGCATGGCTGACCTACCTGTGGAGAGGCAAAGACCGCTCCAGCATCTTGAAGGCTTAAGCCTCCGTGCTAGATAGGCATATATTCCTCTGCAATCTTTAAGGTCTAGCTAACCTATGTGGCTGAGAGGCAAAGACCGCTCCGGTATCTCGAAGGCATTGCCTCCGTGCCGGACAGGCATAAGACCCTCTGTCATCTTTAAGGCCTGGCTGACCTACGTGGCGCAGGGATAACCTCCCCGGCATCTTAAAGGCCTAGCCTCCATGCCAAAAAGGATTCATACAAAGTATTGGTCCTCCGGCACCTTGAAGACTAAAAGTCTCCATGCCAAAATCATCTTACCCCTACCGTATCTTCCCTGCTCACACCTAACGCTACGTTGTACCCCTCAGATATCGCACCCCATGACCACTAACAAGCCGCAAAATGCGAAGGGGTTGGGATAGGGGGCACAGGCGAAACATCGATACGATATCAAAGCATTGATGCGATAAATTATAAAAATAAAACTGACACAATGCAATACAAGGAGTCTACACTCAGCTAACCACTGTACATCGAATCTATGCCTACCAAACTCGCTAAGCTATTACGCCTCCCCGGAACACTATGGGAGGATGAGGGCACTCGACCACCATGCCTCCTAGAATCACCACGAGGCCTGGAGGATGGAGCCCGGTAACTGCACACAGGGGGTCAACGCGAATCCCCTCCACGGAGGGAATCACTGCCTAAAGCAGAGCCCCCTCGGCCTCGGGAAGACAAAGGGCCCACTAGGAAGGGATACGAGTCGAAGGCTGAGAAATCCAGCTCATCCTCCTCCTGCTCTTCCGGCAGGGACTCTGCAGCCTGCACCTCCTCCACCTTCACCTCGGCCAGGATAGGCTCAAGACTTTCCAAAGGCACCCTTCTATTAGGATCCCAAGGGAGGACAAGGCGTTAGAAGAAGTGTGAGCCGACAACCTCCTAGGCTGTTCGAGCTGCACACCAGTCGTACTTAACAACAAAACATACGTCCAGGCTAGACACAAGGGGGTCCTCCAGCATGACCTTGACCAAGACATCAGCGGCCACTTTCAGATCTACGCGTCCCTCGGAATCATGGGGCATAATGAAGTGACTCCACCGTTGGATAGACGGAGTGGCCCTGGATGCTCCGGACACACTTGATCCCTCCCCGAAGGCACCATCCTGAATATGAGCGAGGCCCCCTCCGACTTCGTGCCGCGACACCTATATACACAGATCAGACTCTAGTTAGCCTTGAAGGCATGAACACGCCAGAACAACACAGGTGAACCACAAGAAGGTAGACATGACTCCATTTAGATAAGAAAAAATCCCAAATACATAAAGCAAAAGGGAGTAGTCAACATACTAAGACTTTGACCCCCTTCGGAAAGAAACAAAGCAAAAAACAGACGGCCTACAACAGAGCTACACCTCTGGGGCATCCACACATGAAGACTGCTCTTGAGGGGCAATGGCGCGAAGCGAGAAGCCTCCAGAGGGACGTGGAACGCTTGTAGGCTCTGGATGAGGGGCCGAACCATCCAACAAAGAACAAGAACGAAGACCTCCCGGGGCACCTGGAGCCACCTGACCGGCCATGTAGCATAGTGTAACACCCCGGCTGTGCCTTGCCCACAAGTTATGATGGAAGTTCTCCATGGCCGCATGGATCTCCACCGGAGGTGCCTCGGGCTGAAAACTCATGGAGTCCGGCACCGCCTACTCTAGTACTTCGAGAGCACCAACCCCCGCTTGGTGCAGTAGGGTTAGCTGGAGCGCCGCGGCCACGTGTGCACTAGACCTCACGTATGCCTTCACAGCCCTAACCATGACCTTTGCAGCAGACCAAAGCTAGAAGACAGTGGCGGACACCTGGCCCCAAGGACTCTCAAGGCATCGGAGGTGATCCGGGCAACCTCCAACACAGGTGCAGCTAACTGCTGGCACTCCGAGTGCAGTGCTCCCTCCGATGCCTAAGCCTCCTGCAGATCTCGCCGCACCTCACCCACCGCGGCCCAAAGGGTCTTAGTATCACCTTCGGCCGACACCCGGGCCGCATTGGCCGCATCAGTGAACTCCCTGGCCTCCCGATGGTCTTCGGCAACCTTCTATGCCTTAGCCTCCGCGCGCTCCAGCTTCAAAGCCTCCTCCACTGGAGACCCTGCTCACACTCATGGAGCATCATCTCCTCCCGAGGACGACCCTCCGAAGACTCCGCCTGCTTGACGAAGGCTGTCAACCTCGTCACAGGGCACGGCGAAGGCCTAGCGTCCCCCGTCTCAAAATTACTTTCTACAAGGCATAATTGAAGAAGGAAAAGGACCAAATAAGCTACTCAAAATTAGGCACCAGACCTAGTAAAACACAACTAAACCACTAAACCTGTAGGGCCGCCTCTACTAGACCCACCTCCACTTCCTCCAAAGGGCACTAGGCCAAGGATCGCTCGACCTCTCCACTCCAGAGAAAAGAGGAGGCCACAACAAATGCCCTTGACGCTTCCAGGCGTAGCGCGAAGTCATCTAAAGTCAATACCCCAAGGCCAGGAACCACCTCGGCCATCGCGGAGGAAGCCCCGGTGGAGGGCAAAGTGCCCCTAGCACCGGCTGCCCGGGCCATGTCACCAGCCGACTCTGGGCTCCATGGAGACAAGGCCACATCCCCCAAGGCGGCCTTCGGGGACACCTTCAGATAAGTCCCGGACCCCTGTCGGAGCTCCCCAACCTCCGAGGGGGAGTTGAAGACACATACACCTCGGTGGTCGCTATGAAATACCATGAAACACAAGGTCAAGATCCTAGTGCATGACCCAAATAGAATATAGCTAATGAAGCAACAACGCTTCACCAAGTCCCCCAAACCCTCTCATAGAAGGGCCCATGACATCATCGACGTCCGAACCTATGGAGGCCACACCTCCTCTCTGGCTCTGGCAATGGTCAACAATATTCGGAGAGGCTAGGCCCTTCCCCCGGTCACCACCGCCGAGCTGACCCTCACCTTCCGACAGGTCGCTCGCGCTCCCGGCCAGCCTCTAACGCTTCCTGCGGACCAGCGGCAGCTCGGATGACTCAGCCGTTGAGCCAGTATGCGAACCCCTAGAGAAAGAAGGTCGCAGGGACGAAGCGGCTTTGCACGGATCATGGGAGCGGCACACGCTGGTTTCTCGGCAACCTTAGGCTCCGGTGGATCCCGCCACGCTGGAGCCCCCACTTTGAGATAAAAGAAGATGCGGTTGTACCGCTCCCAACTCTGTGTCAAAGCCACCCACCGCTCCCACTCCGCGTGAGTAGGTGGTCCCAGGATCACCTCAGAGATCTCCGTCACGCACTCCAATGGGTGACAACTCTCTGAAAGAAAAGGCAGCTCACATCTGCAAATCAAAAATAGACAACAAAGAGGACTCACCAGAGCTGACCGGGGGGGGGGGGCGGAGTACACCCTCGGTCACTCTTTCGCACCTTTCTCGAAGATGCAGTCCCAGCCCATCTGAAGGGGCTGAATGTGCAACATGGTTAACTCTTCCACGAGTTCACACATGCTCATCCATTCAGCCACCCTCCAGAGAAGGGCCAACCACCAAGTGAACTGGTCGTTCGTGATCCTCGTCTCCGGCTCTGGGACATAGCGATATCTCGGTTTGTAGAGCGAAGGGGGGATGCGAGGCAAACGTTGTAGTAGAACCACCACTGCAACCAGTCAGTATACCACCAACCATTAATAGCCTTTGCTGGGAAGGCATTGCGGTACTACGGCTGTATCTGGAAATTAATGCTGCCGAAGCTGAGGGACCTCTTCGTCCCCTCACCCTTGATCATCTTCAGCTGAAAGCTGGCGAAGTGGAGGGCCACGAAGATGTCCGCCCTCCCATCGCAGCCCTCTGCCCGCATGGCCCACTCGAAGGTGGCCAGGTGGGCGATGGCGTTGTCATGGAGCTGCGGAAGCTCCACATAGTAGTGGCGGAGCACCTCGTTGAGCAACGGCGCCAACGAAAAGCCCAGGCCCACTTCAAAGAAAGCCTCGAACACCACGAATTCGTGGGCTAGAGGCTTTGGGACCTCCTCATGCAGCGGTGGCCGAACGACGACTCTGGAGGGAATCTTCGCCTCACTGACCATCCGATCAAGCTCCTCATCATCGATGGCAGACACTCCCAGCATAGTGGTCTGCTAGGGGTGACTCCTGGTGGAGCGGCGGAGCTCCACCCCAGGCGACGGCCCCATCAACAACGGGTGAACCGGTGCCACCTGAGGGCCTCCCGTCGCGGCCACACTGGTGGTTTCGCTTGCCACCTGAGTTCCTGCTCCACCCAGGGCACTCGAGCTCGCTTCTTCTTTCGCTTATACGCTCGCCAGCCATATGGATCACAGGAAGACGGCGAAAGGCACTGGACGACGAAGAAGAAAGTAGAGCAACAATCGATAGACACACGCACAAAGCAAGGACAACTAGAGGCCAAGGGCAGACTAGAACAAGGCGCGGGTGAAAAGGCCGCTTAGGGTAATCCCTCCCCTTATAAAGGTAAGGGAGAGATTACCACCCACCTAGAAAAATGAGCGTATGACCTATCCCTTGGCTTGCCAAGCCACGATATTAGGGAAGTGGAACCAGCCCCCGCGACCCCCTAACCACATGACGCCACGCGTCCCACGTCCGTCTGATAAGGCGTAGTCACGCCTTTCTCACAGGGCGCATTCAATGCCCCTTGTCACCAGCGTCATCAAACGGACCGTTCGGATCAAGTGGGTTGAATCTTCCCAGGCAAGCCAAGTGATATTAGGGACCATGAGTCATCGGCAGCAAGCCAGGGACCGTCAGAGGCCCTGCTCCAAAAGAATCACGGGCCCGACTGCTTCGCTAGCCGCCCTCACAAGGGGCTACTGTTGCGGGTCATTGTTAAGGACCCCTGATGGCCCCTTTGCTTCGCTAGCCCATGCCCATGGCCCCACACCTCCTGAAGGTCGCTTTCTGACTTTCAGGCTTCAGAGTAACTACCTTCCAGAGCCATGCCTCCCAAGGCCTCCGTCTCCCAGAGCCATGACTCCAGAAGCCTCCATCTCCCAGAGCCATGCCTCCTGAAGCCTCATCTCGCGAAGCCATGCCTCCTAAGGCCTCTGTCTCCCAGAGCCATAGCTCCCCTTGGAGCCCCCGTCTTCGGGGCTCGGGCAGGGTTCGCAAAGTCTACGGGGTAGATCATCGGGCCTCAAGAAAGATCTACCAGGAGAGGAACGCCGGTCATCCTTTGCCTGCAAGGAAGTGACCGGCATTAATTACATAGGATAGTGGGCGCCGTCCTGACACCCCAGTACAATGGAGGTTATCCTGACACCCCTGATATCATGGTGCCGAGCCACAATTTGTTACCGGCTCACCCCTCTGGGTACAGGTACCCTAATAGTTACCATGGTAGATATTTATTTTCTATGTAGGGTAAAAAATAGTTATCCAGGATAAGGCTATATAACTCGGCTTGATCCTGAATATTTTGCACATAGCGGTAACTTGTACACTAAACTATGCCCAATCCTATAAATAAGGGGCTATGGCCGTCTGAGGAGAAGGGCACGCTCAAGACAGCACGGAGAAGCACAATCACATGTCTTCCTATGATACTCCTCCTAGTCTAATCCATATTTTTACTATCAATACATGTGTGGTGTTCTTTTCTCTCAAATTTCGTCTCCAAGGTTGAGTCTCCTCATTAGAAGAAATTCTTGTCGTACTTATTAGGGTAAGACGAGCTCTTACTCTAACATCGGTTAATGCCAAATTGGGTATTGTAAGTTTCACCTCATTGCAGGTTTACCTCTTCAATTCAGAGGCCAGTGCAATTCAGTTACGTTAGGAAGGTCCATATCTTAAATGTTAGCAGAGATTGGTACAATCATTATGCCCTTATGCTAATAATTTTATCAGTTTCCAATAGTACTACAGTAGAATTGCGAACTGGCATTGAGTCAGATATGCATTCCTTGATTGATCTCACTTCTTAGCATCGACACGTAAACGTAGTCCACATTTTTGCAGATATCATACAGAAGAAAAAATCTTTCTTGGTCGTGTACTACTCGCTTCAGAACTACAGTATGACCGATGAAGCAGCCGTGTACTAACGGTTTATTAATATGGCACAACTCGCTTCACTATATGCAGCCAGCAACTAATGTTCCTGATGAGGGTAAAATTTTAACTAGCAATGTGCATGCATTGGGTGCAAATCCCGACCATGTGTTCTCGCATGGTAAGCTCTACATTTCATTGTTAAGGGAGATAACCAGGATTTTACAAAACCTAATGGCATCATAGATACCATGGCTTCATGCAAAATGTCACAATACAACAGCACTTTCATATCCCCATTACACAACAAGCTCATCCGGAATTCCTAAGCTTGCAGTCCCTGCTACAAGGCATCAATATTCAGCGAGGGGGAAAAGACACCTAGTATTATTGCTGGGGAACTCAGACTTATTCGTCCAAAAAGTTCTACAGCATCCCTTTTCGAAGCATAACTCCACCAAGGCCAATACTCTGGATTGAAAATGCAGCAATAAGCTCAAACTTTTCAGTTGGCTCCATTGCATTGACCAACTGAACACCAGAAACCCTCTTAGGAGGAAAAGATATAACATCAATGGCAACAACTACAACTGTGTCCTATGTAGAGCAAATGTTGAAGAAACCAATTTCCGTCTTTTCTTCGGATGGAGCTTTAGTATCAAATGTTGGCAATACATTGGAATTATATGGGATTTCTCCCTACAATTTTACAACATGCTGGACAAGGGAATGAATGATTTTCAAGGCTCCTTCACGGAGATCTTTATTTTGGGAGCTTCGAACATATGGAAACAAAGGAACTGCTTCAAATTTGAAGAAAAGAACCCAGCTTTTCTGCTTGGAAGAAAGGCTTTAAAGATGAATTTCTTCTACAATCTTATAGATTCAATTCCTCTTTGAGGCGTCTCATTTTCTCTTGGATTGACACTGTCGGTGAATCAGGAACCGGGTGAAGGGTTGCGGGTAGGCTACGCTAGCACAAAATAAATTTTCTCTACCGCATTCAACCAGGAAGCCATGCGAGTAGGGGATCATGAATCGTTACCACTTGACGAGCAGTGCAGCGGAAGAAGAGTTGGAGCAGACCAATCCAAAGTCGTGCGCGTCAAGTAGTCGATCGTCAACCTCGTCCCGAGCACGTCCCGAGCACCTTCCGAGTACTCGCGAGTACGTCCCGAGTAGATCAGCACTGCAATAGCAGCAGCGCCTCTACGGTATCCACACGTACGAGGATGGAATCGCCATGCGCCGGTGTGCTAGCACCGCGCGCCCGGCTAGGGTTTCGAAGGGAGTTCGGGAATAGGAGGCGGCCAGGGTTTCTAAAAAACTCTATGCGCCTTGGCCCCTGCCTATTCTTATATAGAGCACGCTAATGGGCCTTTAATCAACATTAAAGCCCATTATGACTCTAAACCCTAATGGTCCTTTAATCAACATTAAAGCCCATTAGCAGATCCAATCCGCAAACTCGATCGCCTCTAGGGCATATTACCAACAATCTCCCACTTGCACTAGAGTCAGCACAAGTTTTATATTCCATCCCCTTAAGTGTGTGACCCGTTAGGTTCATGTGTAAACGGCCGCTATCCGGAAACCCTTTTCCGAATTGCAAGTCAATAGCGGTACCTAGCAGGACATATTGACTCCCGAATGCACACAAAGATCATATCGGCTGAACCTTGATATACTCATGCACCAATCCCTTTACCACACGATACCAGTCAAGCTCAAGGCGAGATTCGTGCCACCCTTGTGATAGCTCGACCATTCACTCGATCAAGTAGTGGATTCACCATGATTAACTCTTTAATCACATTGGCATGGCCATGCACTTTCCAATCCAACTACCTCGAGGGGCCCAGAGATATCTCTCCCATTATTTAGGAGGGGTAAATTCCATCTTGATCACTCACATCCCACGACATGTTTCATAACATACCCGAAAGCAACCTTTATAACTACCCAGTTACGGAATAGCGTTTGGAAGCTCCTAAGTGTGTTACTACACATTCTGGAATCAATGATGATCTCAGGTCAAAGGATTCTGTAGGTACACCATTTGAGATAACAACTGATGGCACATTAAAATAACAATCCCAGCAGTATCTCAGGGTGGGTCTATCCAACATCATGTTCTCTAACATGTGTCCACATTACTGATTTGATATCTCCATATCTATGATCCGTGAAACATGATCATCATTCAGTCAAATGTGCTAATCTATAAATCATTATTGTCCCACACAATGATATGAGATTAGGGACTATTTAGAATAACATCATAAAAACAAAGAGTTTCACAAACAAGTCACATACTTGCTGATCAGTGTAAATGATAATTATTCATGGAACCAGATAACAATTATCCAAAAGTACATTAGCATAGACAGAACACATTCTCTCACATGCACTAGAGTCTATCCCGCAAGTATCTAATACCCATAGAGCTCAAGTGTGCCTCATGCTTGGGCTGTGAGAGAGGCTTCGTCAACGGATCAGCAATATTCGAATCCGTGTGCACCTTGCATATTTTTACATCACCTCTATCAATAATCTCTCGAATGAGGTGATAGCGCCGAAGTATGTGCTTGGACTTCTGGTGCGACCTAGGCTCCTTGGCTTGTGCAATGGCACCACTATTGTCACAATAGAGGTCCATTGGACTGGACGCACTAGGGACCACACCCAACTCAGAAACAAATTTTCTGATCCAAATAGCCTCTTTTGCAGCTTCCGAAGCTGCGATATACTCGGCCTCCGTCGTGGAATCAGCAACCGTTTCTTGCTTGGAACTCTTCCAACTCACCGCACCTCCATTAAGGCAAAACACAAAACCAGACTGCGATCTCGAGTCGTCCTTGTCGGTTTGGAAGCTAGCATCGGTGTAACCATTTACAACGAGCTCCTCCTCACCTCCATAGACTAGGAACATATCCTTAGTTCTTCTCATGTACTTGAGGATACTCTTTACTATAGCCCAGTGACATTCACCTGGGTTCGATTGATATCTGCTCGTAACACTTAGAGCTTAGGAGACATCTGGGCGTGTACAAAACATAGCATACATGATGGACCCGATAGCCGAAGCATACGGGATCGCACTCATCCTCTCGAGCTCATCAGATGTCTTAGGACATTGATTCTTGCTGAGAGTGATGCCATGTGACATTGGCAAGAAACCTTTCTTGGAATCTTGCATATTGAACCGATTCAATACCTTGTCAATGTACGTGCTCTGGCTTAATCCGATTAGTCTTTTCGACCTATCTCTATAGATCTTTATGCCCAATATGTATGCTGCCTCTCCTAAATCTTTCATTGAAAAACTCTTTTTCAATGAAGATTTGACAGCATCGAGCATTGGAATATTATTTCCGATCAATAATATGTCATCCACATATAAGACCAGAAACACAAGTGCGCTCCCACTAGTCCTTTTGTAAACACAAGGCTCTTCTTCATTCTTGATGAAACCAAACCCTTTGATTACTTCATCAAAACGAAGATTCCAACTCCGAGAAGCTTGCTTTAGTCCATAGATGGACTTTTGCAGCTTGCAAATCTTCCCAGCATTTTTCGGATTGACAAAACCTTCAGGCTGTGTCATGTACACATCCTCACTTAGGTTTCCATTAAGGAAAGCCGTTTTGACATCCATTTGCCATATCTCGTAGTCGAAATATGCAGCAATTGCTAGGAGAATCCGAATAGACTTTAGCATTGCGACGGGCGAAAACGTTTCATCATAATCAACACCTTGAATTTGCCTGAAACCTTTCGCCACCAATCGTGCCTTATAGATGTGAACATTTCCATCAACGTCTATCTTTTTCTTAAAAACCCATTTACACTCGATAGTTTTCACACCATCAGGTGGATCGACCAAGTTCCAAACTTGGTTTTCTCGCATGGATTCTAACTCGGATCTCATGGCTCCAAGCCATTTTTCGGAGTCTGGTCCCACCATTGCTTCCGAGTAAGTCTTAGGTTCATCATTGTCCAACAATAATATGTCGCGCTGCCCCGTGGTTAGGAACATAAACCGCTCGGGTGCACGACTGAACCTTTCCGACCGACGTGGGGCTGGTGTCTCGACAACAGGTTCTGCAACATCTTGCATACCGAGTTGTGGTTCAATAGGAGCTGAAACACTTTCAAGTGGTTCCCGAATTTCTTCGAGTTGCACCGTGCTCCCACTAACTCTCTTTGCGAGAAATTCTTTCTCAAGAAAGACACCATTCCGAGCGACAAACACTTTGCCTTCTTCCCGGTTATAGAAATAATATCCTTTGGTTTCCCTAGGATACCCCACAAAGAATTATTTATCAGATTTGGGAGTGAGCTTATCAGACGACAAACGTTTTACATAAGCCTCACAACCCCATATCTTAAGGAAAGACAATCTGGGACGCTTCCCGGTCCATATCTCATATGGTGTCCTCTCTACAGCCTTAGATGGAACCCTGTTTAACATGAAAGCAGCAGTTTCTAGTGCGTATCCCCAGAAGGACAATGGAAGATCAGATTGGCTCATCATCGACCGGACCATGTCTAACAAAGTTCGGTTCCTCCGCTCGGACACCCCATTCCATTGTGGCGTACCCGGTGGAGTCAATTGTGGAACGATTCCACATTGCCTTAGATGATCACCAAATTCATGGCTCAAATATTCACCTCCACGATCTGATCGCAGAAATTTAATTGTCTTGCCTATATGATTTTGTACTTCATTCTGGAACTCCTTGAACTTTTCAAAGGATTCAGACTTGTGCCTCATTAGGTAGATGTAACCATATCTACTAAAGTCATCGGTGAAAGTAATGAAATACTGAAAACCACCTCTAGCTGTAGAACTCATCGGTCCACATACATCTGTATGTACTAGGGCCAATAATTCATTTGTCCTCTCACTTTGACCAGTGAAAGGCGTCTTAGTCATCTTGCCAAGTAAACAAGACTCGCATGTATCAAATGATTCGAAATCAAATGAATGTAGAAGACCATCTTTATGGAGCTTCTGCATACGCTTCTCATTTATATGACCTAATCGACAATGCCAAACAAAAGTGGGATTCAAATCATTAAGCCGAGGCTTCTTTGTATCAATGTTATAGATAGTTATATCCTCAAGATCCAATATATATAATCCATTTACTAATGGACAATTACCATAGAGCATACCATTCAAAAATATCGAACAACACTTGTTCTTTATTATGAATTCATAACCGTCTTCTTCCAAACACGAAGAAGAGATAATGTTTTTGCCCAAGGCAGGAATATAATAACAATTATTTAATTCCAAAACTAATCTTGAGGGTAGCGATAAGGAGTAAACGCCAACGGCCAACGCAGCAACTTTTGCACCATTGCCGACGCGAGCATCCAGTTCGCCTCTTGCACACTTCCTAGTCCTTTTCAGTCCCTGCAACGATTTGCAAGTATGAATCATTGATCCGGTATCAAATACCCATGAATCATCAGGACGAGTAGCAAGATTAATTTCAATAACATTTATACCTGAAGATGAAGTCTTACTTCCCTTCTTCTTTTTGAGTTCTTCCAAGTACAATTTGCAGTTCCTCCGCCAATGACCAGTCTTATGGCAGTGGTGGCAAGTGTCAGAAGCGGCAGGGCTAGCCTTGGGCTTTCCAACAGGTTTAGGCTTAGAACTCGAGATCTCATCCGAAGTTTTAGCCTTGTCCTTGCGCTTTCTCTTCTTGCTATCCTTTTGAACCATCATCACATGACTAGAGCTCTTCTTAATGCTTTCCTCAGCAGTTTTAGCATCCCATGCAATTCAGCCATGCTTTTCTCCATGCTGTTCATATGAAAGTTCAAAATGAACGGCTCGAAGCTCGCAGGGAGCGACTGGAGAATTACATCCGTAGCCAACTCAGGGCTAAGGGGAAAACCAAGTTTTTCCAGGCTTTCAATGTAACCAATCATTTTGATCACATGAGGACTGACTGGACTGCCTTCTGTTAACCTGCACGCAAACAAGGACTTTGAGGTGTTGTACCTCTCGGCCCGAGCTTGGTTCTCAAACATGCCTCGGAGTCCCACAATCATATCATGGGCATCCCTGTTCTCATATTGCTTCTGAAGCTCAGAGGACATATAGGCAAGCATGAGGCAGCTAACATCCAGTGAATCATTGGTGTGCTTCTCATAAGCCCTCCGATCCGCGGCAGGAGCATTATCAGCTGGTTCATCAGGATAGGGGACCTCTAGAACATATTCCTTTTTCTCTTGTTTGAGAACAATTCTCAGATTTCTATACCAATCAATAAAGTTTGTTCCAGAAAGCTTCTCTTTTTCAAGAATCGATCGCAAATTAAAACTGGAAGTGTTACTAGCGGCCGGTGCCATGATCTACAACAGAAAATGCAGGTTCAGCACTATGCCTATGTGAATCTTCTATTAAACAATTTAATAAAAGATACTCCACTATATGTGTTTTCCCTCTAACAACATATAGAGGATCAAGATCCATATTCAACTAAGTTCTAGTGAGCTTTGGCATCACTGCTAGAAACTTAGTGACATAGGTAAGCAACGCCTTGCTAATCACATCCCTATGTGACTCTTGTTTGCTGGGTGGCATCGAATGCCCCGGCGCCCAACATCATGCCCCAAAGCCCAAAACCGTTTTGATAGCTTTATCAAGTAAACCAATACTATGCGTGTGGATGTCCGACATCCACTCTAACTGGTTAAGATAAATGATGGCACCCTGCTTTGGCAGACCTACCACACAATGATCAAAACCTTTGTAGGTGCAGCTATTGGAAGGGCATCAATTACTCTTGATTTTTCTGAGGGAAACTACTCTATCATGAAAATCATATCCACCACATATAAAACATGAAAGAATAGTATGACAGGAACATAAAAACATCACAGGCAATCATATTAACTGTGACATAGTATGGCCCCTTCACATGGTGATCTTCATCGCCACGGTTCCTGTCGTCCGGGTCATCATGCTTCAAATCTCCATGATCTTGTTCTAGTCTATTACACCTAATAGCACTAGATAAATTACATGAGAAGAAGCATCACAAGTCGACACGCAGGCCGTTATACAATAACATGACAGCCTTGGGCTGCAATTAACCATGACACGCAGGCCATGAAAAATTACACACATGCATCACATATCACAAGGCCATACCAGTCACAACATTCTCTGCAAAAACGAGTTAAGCGTAGAATCGAATTCTAATGTCGTGATGGGATCATGTTATTACAACAATCTATGCGTGTACGCAACGGCGGTCCCGCTGACAGATCGCATCTATGAAAACCTCTCGGAAAACCTCTTGGAAATACATAGATCGCATCTATGAAATCGCTATGAAAATCTCATCGGATCGATCGTATCGAGCCAATTCTGAGTCATTCATAATGCCTCAATTTCCATTAGATCAATCCCATTGATCATCGCGTGAGGTTTTTCCAGAAACGATGACAGCACACACGACCTCGATCTGCTGTTCTCCCGACCATGTCGCGATGCACGCAGTTAGCCCCGATGGTGATTCCAGCCGGTAGGGGCAAGTCGCACGCAAAACCAGGTGGGAGATCGAGCTAATCTTTTTGGCTATGTGGTTTCATCGACTGGCATCTCATCCGATCTCTAATTCACCAAACCAATCGTGCATTGATCAATCCATCATATGAACTGATCAAAAACAATAGATCTAATCTATTTCTATCACATATCTTCTATATGTGACTGATCCAGATCAAAAACTACGCAGGATGGCTCTGATACCACTGAAGGGTTGTGGGTAGGCTACGCTAGCACAAAATAAATTTTCTCTACCGCATTCAACCAGGAAGCCATGCGAGTAGGGGATCATGAATCGTTACCACTTAACGAGCAGTGCAGCGGAAGAAGAGTTGGAGCAGACCAATCCAAAGTCGTGCGCGTCAAGTAGTCGATCGTCAACCTCGTCCCGAGCACGTCTCGAGCACCTTCCGAGTACTCGCGAGTATGTCCTGAGTAGATCAGCACTGCAATAGCAGCAGCGCCTCTACGGTATCCACACGTACAAGGATGGAATCGCCATGCGCCGGTGTGCTAGCACCGCGCGCCCGGCTAGGGTTTCGAAGGGAGTTCGGGAATAGGAGGCGGCCAGGGTTTCTGAAAAACTCTATGCGCCTTGGCCCCTGCCTATTCTTATATAGAGCACGCTAATGGGCCTTTAATCAACATTAAAGCCCATTATGACTCTAAACCCTAATGGTCCTTTAATCAACATTAAAGCCCATTAGCAGATCCAATCCGCAAACTCGATCGCCTCTAGGGCATATTACCAACACCGGGGGTCCCCGAATCCCGAGGCCAGGCCAGCAATCCGCCATGTGGCGCCATCTCGCGGGGTCGTCTCCGCAAGGCAAAAAAGATTAAGTCTCGGGAGAGGGCGCTCGGGGCCACAGTCAGTGGTCCCCGAGTACCCAGGTTCCCCAATGATTTGCGAAGTCTAAGTGCCGGGAAGAAAGTGCTCGGGGAGGTATACGGTGACCCCCGAGCACCCGAGTCCCCCGATGACTAGGAAAGCTAAGTACCGGGAGAAGTGTGCCCGGGGTCGTGAGCGGTGGCTCCCTGGGCACCCAAGTATCCCGAGGACCCACTGAAGGAAGTTCCGAGAGAGAGTGCTCGGGGCTGCGTGCAGCGGCCCCCGAGCACTCGGTCCCTCGAGGATCCGTACAAGCATGCTTGGGAGAGAGTGCTCGGGGAGGTGAACAGTAGTCCCCGAGCACTCGGTTCCCCGAGGACCGAGGAAGGGCGTTCTCGGGAGAGAGTGCTCGGGGAGGTGAACAGTGACCCCCGATCATTCGGTTCCCCGACGACCCAGAAAGCCCTCCGTCAGTGGCCCCCACAGGGGCCACTGATGAGGTGTCAGCCAGTCAAAGCCCCGAGGCCGCATTTGAGAGCGCGCATAGCCTATCACCTCCAACTGCTCCCGCCACGCTCGGTGTCAGTTCCTGCCACATTCTGACAGAATGGCGTGGGGACATTAAATGCACGAGTCCCATCCTGTGCCATCCGGCACATCTCGGGATAATGTTGTGAGGGCCGAGGCATTCCATCTGCCGCGCTGCTGTGGCAGGAGAACAAGACAGGGCAGGCACGCCCGGATGCTCTGCGGCTGCCTGGTGGGCCCTCTCCACGACGCCCGTTGCTAGTGCATTTATGGTGACGGATGACTGGGCACGGGGTGCATTTTCCACCCTCGATCACTTCGCACAGAGGCTATGATGACGCCCTTTCCATTTATGGTGCCTTGGAACTCGTGCCCTCCCATTCGAGGCACGCTACTGCCGGCGGGTATTTAAGGCAGCTGGCAGCACGGACAAAGACAGGTGGTTCTGGCTCAGGAAAGGCTAAAGCAGTTAAGGAAGTAGAGAAGATCGAGAAGCCCAAGAGCACCCAAAGCCAACAGATACACACAGACCGAAGAACAAGGAGCCTCAGGCTCTAGGATAGACAAACATTCTTGTAACCAGCAACATCCTTGAGGGACATTCTCAGAGCATTTATAGTATCCATACGGGAGTAGGGTGTTACGCCTCCGTGCGGCCCGAACCTGTCTAAACCCCAGTGCATTTACTTCATTCCGCACTAGATCATTCCACCCCACCAGCCATCGCATTTATACCCATCTATTTCTCCAGCAAACATATTCAGGATCATCCCCCCGGCCGAATCTCTAAAAAGGGGTCTCTCAGGATCCCTGCGACAGGAGTTAACCCTCCGACAGCTGGCGCGCCAGGTAGGGGGAGGCATCCCTGAATTTGTTTGTTTGTTTTCTCCTGCAGAAAAAATGGCCAGCGGTCATCGTCTCCAGTGCTCTGGCTCCAGCTCCAGCGAGGAAATGGCGCCCCTCGCTCAGGAGGCCCCAGTCGCTGCTGCGTCCCAGCAGGAGCCACGATCTGCACGCACGGCGTTCCCCTCTCAAGGGGACCATGGCGCTGGGCCCAGTAGGGCCACTGCCACCATCGCCGGTGCACCATCCAACCCCCAGCAGGTGGCCAAAACTCCTGCCGCCAGGTCCGCGTCTGGACAGCGCCGGACGCCACTCTAGCGTATGCTAGCCTTCGGCAAGGCCAGTCCCAGGAGCGCGCTGCTTGCGGCGCAAGCTCTCCTCAGGCACCCGCCAGTCCAGGCGGTGGGGGAAACCCCGGAAGGCCGCTGTCTCTAGGAGGTAGCCGCCCTAGTCAGCACGGCCCACCGCCAGGTGCTGGCTGAAAGTTCCCGCTCTACCTCACATCGCGAAGCAGCTAAGACCGACCCATCATCAGGTGGCGGTCTCACTGGCCGGGGGGCCTCCAAGCGGAGCGCTTCCCCCCTGGCCACTACCAAAGCTCAGGACCTCCGCTTGCACCTCAACGAGCGGAGGGGCATCGAAGACGCGCGCGTCACCCTCGAGCGCCAGCGGGAGACCCGGCAGGAGGCTGAAGCTGAGGACCAGGCCTCCTGTTTGCTGGCCCATGATCGCCGGGGCTCCCCGACTCACCGGCGTCACCAACCAAGGGTGCTGCTCACGCCGTAGGGTACGGCACCGGTTGCCAAGCCTTCACCAACGAGCTCCGTCGGGTCAAATGGCCAACCAAGTTCCGCTCCGAGCTGCCGGAGAAGTACGACGGGTCCATCGACCCCGTCGAGTTCCTCCAGATATACACCACCGCTGTCCAAGTGGCTGGCGGCAGCGAAAAGGTGATGGCTAACTATTTTCATGTCACCTTGAGGGGCTCTGCCCGCTCTTGGCTTATGAACTTACCCCCAGGATCTATCAGCTCCTGGGATGATCTTTGCCACCAGTTTGTGGCTAACTTTCAAGGCACATTTACGCGCCCTGACCTGGAGTGCGACCTCCACGCCGTCAAGCAGCAGGAAGGGGAGACACTGCGGTGCTTTATTCAGCACTTTAGCCAGGTCCGCAACACCATCTCACAGATAACCCCACACGCTATCATTGTCGCGTTCCGGCAGGGCGTCCGCGACGAGCGGATGCTCGAGAAGCTAGGCACGCACAAGGTTGAAACCACCGCGGAGCTTTTCACGCCGGTCGACAAGTGCGCCAAGGTGGCGGAAGCTCGGGCATGGCATGTTCCGCGCCCTGAGCACCCAACCGCCGATAAGCCAGGTCCTTCCCGCTCCGACAGGCGGGAAAAGAAAAAGAGAAGGAGGCGCGAGGCTGTCCCCATCGAGCCAGCCCAGGGCCCCACCCGTGGGCTGGCCTAGGAACCTGGCCGCCGGAAAGCACGCCGGGCGACTGCCGACAGACCGCCTGCGCCTGCGAGGGCTCCAGCCCGGGCCCCTTCTAGGGCTTTGGCTCCCGCAAGGGTTCCCGCTCCGGCAAGGGCCCCCGCTCCAGCGGGGCCTGAGCCAGGGAAGTGGTGCTCGATCCACCAGACCAGGTGGCATGACCTCACGGAGTGCCACACGGTCAAGGGCCTCATCGAGCAGCGCCAAAGGGACCGCGAGGAGCCCCGCAAGGGTGGCGATGATGTAGCCACCCCCAACAACACAGAGCTCGGCTTCCAGAAACCCGAGCTTTCCATCGCCTTCATCGACGGAGGCGCGTACACGCCCTCCTCCCGCCGCAGTGTCAAGACCATGCGGCGTGAGGTGTGTTCGGCGACCCCGAGCGAAGAGGCCGTAAGGCCCCTGAAGTGGTCGGACGCCCCGATCACGTTCAGCTTGGCCGACCACCCCGCTAGTACTGCAGGTGTGGGGCGACTACCCCTGGTAGTGTCCCCCACCATCTGCAATGTGAAGGTCAGCAGAGTGGTGATCGATGGGGGCGTAGGCCTTAACCTCCTCTCCAAGGAGGCTTTCGAGAAGCTGCAGGTGCCCTCCAGCCGCCTAAAGCCGTCGCTCCCCTTTTACGGGGTGACACCCGGGCACTCCCTACCCCTCGGGCAAGTCGAGTTGCTCGTGACATTCGGGAGTCAGGACAACTTCCGGATGGAGAACGTCATCTTCGACGTCGTGGAGCTCCCCCTCCCCTACAAAGCCATCCTCGGGCACCCGGTGCTCGCTCGGTTCATGGTGGTCACGCACTATGCTTACCGCACGGTTAAGATGCCGGGCCCAGCAGGCCCCATCTCCGTGTCCGTCGAGACCAGCAGCGCCGTCTCCTGCACCGAGCAGTTATACTCGGCCTTGGTCTCAGCTCGGGCCTAGGTCTAAGGTCGTCCAGGGGGCCCGGGACCCTCTTCATCCAAACCTCGACTCACCGCCGACGCCTCCGTTCCTACGAAGGAGGTCGTGATGGGCGAAGACGCCTCCTAGGTCGTCCGAATTGGCGGTGACCTGGGCGGCAAATAGGAAAGCGCGCTCGTCGCCTTCCTCCGGGCTAACGTCGACATGTTTGCATGGCAGCCGTCCGATATGCCCGGGATCCCTAGGGAGGTGATTGAGCACCACCTGGCTGTGCGCCCGGACGTACGCCCGGTGAAGCAGAAGGTCCGGCAGCAGGCGCCCGAGTGCCAGGAGTTCATCCGGGAGCAAGTTAGCAAGCTCCTTGATGCCAGATTCATCCGAGAAGTCCTCCACCCCGAGTGGCTGGCGAACCCAGTTATCGTCCCGAAGGCCAACGGCAAGCTACGCTTGTGTGTGGACTACACCGATCTAAACAATGCCTACCCAAAAGATCCTTTTCCTTTACCCCGCATAGATCAGATTGTAGATGCAACCGCGGGATGTGATCTTTTGTGTTTTTTAGATGCAAACTCTGGTTATCACCAGATTCGCATGGCCATAGAGGATGAAGAAAAAACTGCTTTTACCACTCCGGTGGGGACTTATTGCTATGTATCAATGCCTTTCGGCTTGTACAACGCTGGGTCTTCTTTCCACGGCGCTATCCGCATCACCCTTGACTCGCAGATTGGCAGCAACGTCGAGGCCTACATCGACGATCTCGTGGTCAAATCCCGAGACTGTGCCACCCTTCTCGAAGATCTTGTCGAGACTTTCAACAGTCTCCGCACTACCCGCCTGAAGCTCAACCCCGAGAAGTGCGTCTTTGGGGTGCCTGCGGGGAAACTCCTCGGTTTCTTGGTCTCCAGCCGAGGGATCGAGGCCAACCCAGAGAAGATCCGGGCCATCGAGCAGATGCAACCCCCAGCTCGACTCAAGGAGGTTCAGCATCTCGCCGGCTGCATGGCAGCCCTTGGGCGCTTCATCTCCAAACTTGGGGAGCGAGGACTCCCCCTCTTCAAGCTTCTGAAGAAGACCGGTCATTTCGACTGGACACCGGAGGCCGAGCAGGCTTTCCGCGATCTGAAGAAGTACCTCACCTCGCCACCCGTACTGGTGGCCCCCTCCTAGGGCGAACCGCTATTGCTCTACTTGTCGGCCACTCAGGTCGTGATCATGGTACTGGTGGTGGAGCGCGATGAGTGCTCGGGGCAAGATGCTGGGTCCCAGCTCCCGGCCGCCCCCGAGCACTCCCCAATCCTCGTGGCTCCCCCGAGCAGGGGGTCGAGCCAGTGCACTTGGCTCCCCCCGAGCAGGAGGTCGAGCCCGAGCACTTGGCTCCTCCCGACCAAGGAGTCGAGCTCGAGCACCCGGTCAGCCCAGACCACGTCGCCGAGCTCGGGGGCTGTAACAGGCCCTGGGGTGAAGCCACAGTCTGGGCCCGCCGTGTACAGTGACCGGTGTACTTCGTCAGTGAAGTCCTCCGGGATGTCAAGAAAAGATACCCCTAAGCCCAGAAGCTACTCTACGCCGTGCTCATTGCTTCCCGGAAGCTGCGCCACTACTTCCAGGCGCACAAGGTCTCGGTGGTTACCACGTACCCACTGGGGCCCATCCTCCGGAACCGAGAAGGCACCAAGCGCATCGTCAAGTAGGCAGTGGAGTTGGCGGAGTTCGACCTGCACTTTGTCAGCCGCCAGGCGATCAAAATCCAGGCGCTCTCTGACTACGTGGCAGAGTGGACACCCGTCCCTGAGGTCGTCCAAGAAGAAATCTCCACATATCCCGGGCATGATGCCCCGGGTACTGGATTATGCACTTCGACGGTTCCCTCACGCTGAAAGGCGCGGGGGCCGGAGTTGTTCTCACCCCCCCAACAGGTGAAGAACTTCGGTACGTCGTGCAGCTGCAGTTCCGCGCAACCAACAACATGGCGGAATATGAGGGCCTCATCGCCGACCTTTGAGCCACGGTGGGCCTCGGGATTCGTCGCCTCCTAGTCAAGGGAGACTCCCAGCTGGTGGTCAACCAGGTATCGAAAGAATACTAGTGCACGGATCCTCAAATGGCAGCGTACGTGGTGACAGTCAGGAAGCTGGAGAGGCACTTTGACGGCCTGGAGCTGTGGTACATGTCTCGCCACAACAACGCTCTGGCCGATGACCTTTCTCGCCTGGCCTCCTCCCATGCGCACGTCCCTGCCAGAGTCTTTGAAGAAAGACTCACACGGACTTGCGTGATGCCTACCGAACAGGACGAAGGGGAAACCTCGAGCTCAATTCAGGGGACCCCGGTGGCGCCCTCAGTGGGAAGGCCCGACAGGGTGCCGCCGTCCAGCGAGTGCGCTGCGCTTGCTGGCAGTTCTCAAGATGCCTCGTGGATGGATGAGATTCGAGGGTACTTGAAGGATAAGTTCCTCCCCGGGGATGATGCCTCTACTGAAAGAGTTGCTCGGCATTCCAAATGCTATGCCATAGTAGATGGGGATCTCTACCGGCGTGGCGCAGGTGGCGTCCTCCTGAAATGCATCACCCGAGTAGAAGGCGGCGAGCTTCTCGCTGATTTCCATGAGGGTGAGTGCGGTGGCCATGCATCATTCCGCACGTTGGTTAGGAAGGCCTTCTGGCAAGGTTTCTACTGGCCTACAGCCCTCCAGGATGCTTCCTAGCTGGTTCGGCGCTGCAGGGTGTGCCAGTTCCACGCAAAGCAGATTCACCACCCAGCTCAGGCTCTTCAAACCATCCCCCTGTCATGGCCTTTCGCGGTCTGGGGGCTGGACATTCTAGGTCCATTCCCCCGAGCAATCGGGGGCTATGAGTACCTCTACGTCGCCATCGACAAGTTCACCAAGTGGCCGGAGGCGGTCCCAGTCGTCAAGGTGACCAAGAATATGGCGCTCCAGTTTATCCGCGGTATCACCAGTCGCTTCGGTGTCCTGAACCGTATCAACACCGATAATGGCACTCAGTTCACAAGTGCCCTGTTCGGGGACTACTGCGAGGACCTCGGCATCAAGCTCTGGTTCGCCTCCATCGCTCATCCTCGGAGCAATGGGCAGGTCGAGCGCACCAACGCGGAGATACTGAAGGGGCTCAAAACCCGGACCTACAACGTGCTCGCAAAGCACGGGAAAGGGTGGATCGACGAGCTACCTGCCGTGCTATGGGCCAATCGGACCATGCCAAGTCGCGCTACCAGGGAGACTCCTTCCTTCCTCGTGTATGGCGCTGAGGCGGTCCTTCCCTCCGAGCTCACTCTAGGCTCCCCTCGGGTGCACGCCTACTTTGAAGGCGAATAGGAACAGCAAATGCGCGACGATGTCGACTACTTGGAAGAGCGCCAGCGGCGTGCCGCCATCCGAGCAGCCCGCTACCAGCAAAGCCTGCGGCGCTACCATCAGCGTCACATCCGGGCCCGGTCTCTCGAGGTGGGGGATCTAGTTCTCCAACGCGTCCAATCGCGCGAAGGAAGGAATAAACTGTCCCCTATGTGGGAAGGCCCCTTTACCGTGATCGGTGTCCCGCGAGAAGGCTCCTTCCGATTAGCTGCAGAGGATGGGCAGCCGCTCCCCAACGCATGGAACATCGAGCACCTGCGCAAATTCTTCCCGTAGATGGCAAGTATGCGTGCTCCGGTCAACCAGGCCGGGGGCTTCCCCCCCGCCCAAGTTGACCGGGGGCTACCACTAACCGGGTAAGTCACCTAGTCTTGTAAAAATTGTCAATACAATATATATGTTATCAATGTGCAGTTCTTATGTCAAAATTTTATTTTTCTGGATTCCATATGTTTAATCTGTCTGGTGAGATGCTCGATTGTGCGAGAAAAAATTCGCTCTCCCATTATCCCCGTTGATAAAAGAATCCCGATCGGTATGCGCGCGGGCAGTTGCCGCTGACTTATGTCTGTCGTGGTAGGCTGTGGTGTTCGGTGTCGTGGCAGTCCCCCGGGCATCACCGAGTCCCTGGGGTTCTCGGGTAATCCTATCGCTCGAGCAAAGAGTAGTCTGGAGCCTAGGCCCCAGGGGCGGGCTGTCGGTGCTCGGTCTGGTCTGTCATACCCGGTGCCACCGAACCATAGGACCTCTGGGTTATGCCTCTGCCTGTATAATCAGCCGGTCTAGGTATTCGAGAGGTCTCGGGTCGAAAGCAAGAGTAGCCTATAATGAGTACCGCACTAACAGAGCGCACCAAGCAAAGAATCTTTCTATTTTTCTCGAATCACAGATCAACAATCAAAAGCAAAAGTAGCTCGACCGCGAGGGCCTCAGTGCCCAGGTCGCTGCTCAGCCCAAGGGGTCCTCGGGTGGTCCTACTGCTCAGACATGAGTGGTCAGGATCGCCTGGTCCTGGGCTCCCCACCGCGCTCCCCAGTGCTCGGGTGCTGCAGTCGAAGGAACTAAGTTCCCGGGCACCCCGAGCTCGGAGCGCATACCTCTCCTGGATCGGTCGACCGAAAAGCTAACAGCTGTCCGGTGAGTGGTTAAATTCATATGAATTTACATCAGTAATGTATTGTTCCTGAGTTATCCTCGAGGCCCCCGTATTCTAATCTGTTCGATGAGATGGTCTCCTCGCGCACAAAACCCTGCCACGTGTCCGCTTTTCTCGGAATGACAGAACGGAAAGTAGAAAGGTGTACCGTATGAACAGCGATGTCTGACCAAAGTCTTTCATGGTGGTCGTGGTGTTCGGTCCGCTTAAAAGGCCCCGAGCACTACCGAGCCTCTAGGGTTCTTGGGTAATCTCACCGCTCGAGCAAAGAGCGGTCGGGAGCCTAGACCCTGGGGGTGGGCTATCGGTGCTCGGTCCGATCCGTTCTAGCCCGGGCCCCACCAAACCGTGGGGATTTTTGGTCGCATTTCTGCCCGCACATGTCTCCAGTCTACCTGTTTGAGTGGTCGCAGAATGGGAAAGTGTTCACTGGTCGTGGCGTGCTCCGTGCTGGATCGACATATCTCCCGAGCAAGGAAGTTCGAGCCTTTGTCTTTTGACTTAGCCGTTGCAGACTCGCGAGGGCTCGGGGGCTGAACGCGCAGAGAAGGCCTCACTGCTCGGGCGACTTCGTTCTCAGGGAGGGAAAGGTCAGGCTCGGTTTGACTGAGTACTCCTCGGGACATCAAGTGAGAAGAACAAAAACTTCATCAAGCACTTAGAAGAACATTGGAGTTGCGACCCCAAAAAAAGGCTTCCATTATATTATCAAGAAAGGACAGCTATTCTGAGGGATCACTACCATATTTACATCAAGTCAAAGAAAAAGAAAATTACAAAAGCCTAATCTAAGTCGGAGCCCTCAGGCTCGGAAGATAGCGGGGCCTCCTCGCCGCTGCTACCCAGGTCTGGAATCGGTGGCGCCTCTCGCATGAAGCAAGCCGCCACCTCGGTGGTGGCGCCCCGGACTGCCTCCCGGGCGGCCTCCTCCTCAGTGTCGACCACCCCTTCCCGAGCTGGTTCTAGCGGGAATTTCGGATCCCGGCTCCGGTAGCAGGCCAAAACATGCTCGGCCACCGCTTGGGTCAAGCCTCGTCCTTCCCGGGCGGCTAGCTCCTGGACGGCCTGGGGGAGCGCCTCGAGGCGTTGGCTGATGTTCTTGAAGCCAAGGGCGATGTGGCCGATGCCCGTCGCCTTCGCTCCCACATGGACTCGCCCGAGCCCGACCACCCTCACGGACCTCCGTGCTTGCCGAAGGATGTCTTCCATCATCAGCTTCACGTTGGCCCGTTCGGTCTTGGCGGTCTCGAGCTCCTCCTTCATGCTTTGCAGCCGCTCCTCGAGGCTGAGTCCCCCGGCCGCGCTGGCTGAGGTGGCGTCGGGTGCCTGGGCTTCAGCCTGCTTCACCCGCTCTGCAAGGGCAGAGAGGGCCTGCTCACGGGCGGTCAGCTCTGACTCCCACTTGGTGGCCCGCTCCTCCCGAGCAGCTGAGGCCACCAATGCCTCAGCAACCTCCGTCTCCCGGCGGATTAGTAGCTCCTCTCGGGCATCTAGATCCGACGCCGTGATGCCGACGTCGGTCTCGCGGATCATGACGTCCTCCTCCTGGCGCTGGAGCTCCTCCTCCCGACGCTGGAGTTCAGCGTGGATCTGATCAGCCTCGCCTTTCTGGTAGACCAAGTCTGCCTGGGAGGCCTCCACCGTCCTCTCGTGGGCCAGGACCGCCTCCTCCCGAGCCTGCACCTGCCTCTCCCTGGCGAGTGCCTCGGCAGCCTGCTGCCGTGATGTCTCGGCCAGGCGGGTGGCTTCTTCGTGCTCCTGCACAGCCTCCGTGCGTATTTGTTCCGAGGCCTCTCACTCCGCCTCTATCGCGTGCCACTCACTCTCGTTGGCGGCGCGCACCGTGGCGACGCGGGCCTCAAAAAGGCGCCTGCCCTTGGCTAGCTGCTCCCTCTCCTCAGAGAGGGTGGCACGGCCCGCCTCAAGAAGCGTCCTCTCCCCCGCCATGGCCGCCTCCAGCCGCCTGATCACCTCCCGGGTGCTCCCTACAACGTCCGGAAGGGGTTCTGCTGGTTGGCTGGGCGACGGCCGGGCGCTCGGTCCCCTGCGAGCCCTCTCTAAGGGGCTCGGGGTCCCCGAATATTGCCACGCAGGCACCGCCTTCGATGAGGCCATCCGCCCCACACTCGACGTGCTCGGGGTGGGCTCAGCCGGCGTCGGTTGCTCGGGCGTGGCCCCTGCCATCGGCTCGGGGCAGGGCGGCGCTTGTGGCTCTATCTCGGCCGGCGCGCTCGGCTCAGGCGCGCTCGGCTCGGGGGCTGGAGCCGGCCATGGCGCCTCCGGCCGTCCTTGGTCTCTTGCGGCGTTTGTAGGTGGCCTGCAAAAGAAAACGAGGTCAGTCTCCGAACTCACTCCGGGCAAGGCATGCTCAGGAAAAAGGGGGGAAACTTACGCAGATTTGGGTCTTCGATATTGCCACCTTGATTCCAGGATCCTGTACTCCGGGCCCGACGGCGTTGGACCGGAATCCTCCCTCCTCCTCTTCCGCGGGGGGCTCTGCGGGGCCACCGCGCGGTCTCGGTGTTCCAGACCAGGCCCAAGCAGATCAAGGTCTGGTTCCAGAACCGCAGATGCCACCCCCGTCGCCGGCCCCGCGTTGGACGATTGGCCGTCCCGGCCTCCCTCCTTCTCGCCAGGTGACGGCGATGGAGAGGACGTCGGCGTAGGAATGAAAGTCCGAGGGCGCTTCCCTCTGTCCCCCGACGCTATCGCCGCCCCGCTGCCGGCGGCGCCTCCTCCTCTGGCCTAGCGACTGCTGCCTGCAGCAGCCCCACCGCTGGCCTGCGGCTCGCCGCCCGCGGCGCCCGGGCCACCGGTCTGCGCCGGACCGCCTGCGGCCTCCTCGCCGGTCGCCTCGTCTGCCCCTGGAATCTGGATAGTCCCGGGGTTCCGATGCCCTGGCCGGTCGACCAGCCCCTGGGCGTCGAACTCCGGTAGCTTCGCTTGCAGCACCACCTAGTTCGGGTCAGCGCAGAGCGCTAGCTCCTTCCAGGGGAGCTCCGCCCGGCCCAGGTCATCCACCCCGATCACCACCCAGAGCAGGCCCCTCAGAGCCGCCCTGTCCAGGTCCCACTCCGCACCGATCTGGGTCCTAGTGATGTCCTGGGAGCCCGTGTACACCCAGCAGGGCCGGGCCCGCTCCCGCAGAGGCGCCAGGTGGCGACGCAGATAGTCCGCCACCACCATCACCAAAGTAAGCCCGGCCTGGCGCAGGAAGTTGATGCGTTCCAGGACCGGCTCCATCCGCTTGTCCGCCTGCGGCGGCGCCTCCCAGGTTGGCTTCTGGGGCTCCGCCGCCCTCTCCGGTAGTGCCAGGCGGTCGTGGAGGCTGACGTTGACGTAGAACCAGTCGTGCCGCCAGTCCTCCCATTTGCTCCGTAGCACCTGGGGAATGTACTGCTCCCCCAGCCGTCCCGCAGCCAGAAATTGCAGTAGCCGGCGACGTCAGCGGTGGAGAAGCCCCTCTTCTTCCCGGCCAGCCGCAGCACCCCCACGAACGTCTCGCAGAGGTGGGCGAAGACCGCCAGGATGACAACGGAGTTGGGGCTGAGGTGCACCAGTTGGATCCCGAACGTGTCGAGGATCTGAAGGAAGAAGGTCGAGAACGGCGGTACCAGCCTGGCCGCCACAAAAGAAGTGAAGAGGACGATGTGCTCCAGCCGGTCTGTCACCGGCGGGAAGCTCGCCGGCGTCACCACCGAGGCCCCCCGCTGGCCCTCGGGCACCATCAACTTCCGCACCTTGTCCACCGCCTCCTCGTTCACAAGCCAGGACTCCGGCAGCACGCTGTCGGGTGTCTTGTCGCGGCGGCTTCCTCTCGCTCTCGACATCTTGTTAGGGTGGGGGATGATCTGGAACGGTGGGGGAAGAGAGCTGCTCTAATCACCTAAAGGAGGTTGAGGACTCAGGAGCGTAAGGAAGAAGAAGGCTTGTTCGCAAAGATGGCATAAAGAGGGGGGCGGTTCGCTCCCCTCCTCCTTTTATACTCCAGGGAAGTTCAAACGTCACCTGCCGCGGCGCGCTCAGCGGGACGGTTTCCTCGGCCAGCGCAACCATCAAGAGAATCTCCCTCGGGTCGCGCGGTTGTCAGCAGTTGCCACGCGCGCCGCCTGCCTCGTCATCACGCGCCGCCCGTCCCGTTATCACGCACCTCGGGAGTCGGCTGGACACGCGTCCGTTTGGCTCCCTATTGGGCCGTACTAGAAGCCCGGACCGGAAGGGCCAGTGTCTAAGAGCGCGCCGCGTGGCGTCGATGCTGGTTTCGGCCTCGTTGACGACGAAGGGCCCATCCGCAGTCTCTGGGCCATCACCTGCCAATGGGCCTAGGGGCTGCTGTCAGTGAATCAGGAACCAGGGGTCCCCGAATCCCGAGGCCAGGCTAGCAATCCACCACGTGGTGCCATCCCGCGGGGTCACCTCCGCAAGGCAAAAAAGATTAAGTCCCAGGAGATGGTGCTCGAGGCCACAGTCAGTGGTCCCCGAGTACCCAGGTTCCCTGATGATTTGCGAAGTCTAAGTGCCGGGAAGAAAGTGCTCGGGGAGGTATACAGTGACCCCCGAGCACCCGAGTCCCCCGACGACCAGGAAAGCTAAGTACCGGGAGAAGTGTGCTCGGGGCCGCGAGCGGTGGCCCCCCGGGCACCCAAGTATCTCGAGGACCCACTGAAGGAAGTTCCGGGAGAGAGTGCTCAGGGCAGCGTGCAGTGGCCCCCGAGCACTCGGTCCCCCGAGGATCCGTACAAGCATGCCCGGGAGAGAGTGCTCAGGGAGGTGAACAGTAGCCCCCGAGCACTCGGTTCCCCGAGGACCGAGGAAGGGCGTTCTCGGGATAGAGTGCTCGGGGAGGTGAACAGTGACCCCCCAAGCACTCGGTTCCTCGACGACCCAGGAAGCCCCTCCGTCAGTGGCCCCCACAGGGGCCACTGATGAGGTGTCAGCTAGTCAAAGGCCCGAGACTGCATTTAAGTGCGCGCGTGGCCTGTCACCTCCAACTGCTCCCGCTACGCTCGGTGTCAGTTCCTGCCACATTCTGGCAGAATGGCGTGGGGACATTAAATGCACGGGTCCCATCCCGTGCCATCCGACACGTCTCGGGAAGGTCGAGGCGTTCCGTCTGCCGCGCTGCTGTGGCTGGAGAACAAGACAGGGTGGGCACGTCGGGCTGCTCTGCGGCTGCCCGGTGGGCCCTCTCCACGGCGCCCGTTGCCAGTGCATTTATGGTGACGGATGACCGAGCGCGGGGCACATTTTCCACCCCCGGTCACTTCGCACAGAGGCTATGATGACGCCCTTTCCATTTATGGTGCCTTGGAACTCGTGCCCTCCCATTCAGGGCATGCTACTGTCGGCGGGTATTTAAGGCAGCTGCCAGCACGGACAAAGACAGGTGGTTCTGGCTCAGGAAAGGCTGAAGCAGTTAAGGAAGTAGAGAAGATCGAGAAGCCCAAGAGCACCCAAAGCCAACAAATACACACAGACCGAAGAACAACGAGCCCCAGGCTCTAGGATAGACAAACATTCTTGTAACCAGCAACATCCTTGAGGGACATTCTTAGGGCATTTATAGTATCCATACGGGAGTAGGGTGTTACGCCTCCGTGCGGCCCGAAACTGTCTAAACCCCAGTGCATTTACTTCGTTCCGCACTAGATCATTCCACCCCGTCAGCCATCGCATTTATACCCATTTATTTCTCCGGCAAACATATTCAGGATCATCCCCCCCGGCCGAATCTCTAAAAAGGGGTCCCTCAGGATCCCTGCGACAGGAGTTAACCCTCCGACAGACACCCTTGTTTAGTCATCCTTTCTTCTTTTTCACTCTTTTGTTCTCTAGCTCTCCTTATTGTTCTCTCTGCCTCTTGGTTTTTGTAAAAAACATAGATCCCATGGGAAAAAGCATTAGTAACATTTTATACAGATATGTTTTGGAGTGACCAAGGTGTGTTCTTCTTTCATGCATCTAGGCTTCCACAGTTTTAACTATGTACATATGCTTATTGTTAGGAATAACAACTTGCAATCACTAGTTGGCCTATATATACATATATAGGTGAACAATATGTAGGAAATTCCTTATAACACGGGGATATTACACAGACTCAATATATATCTCTAACACCCTCCTCAAACTCATGGTGGGTCAACCACACTAAGTTTAGAGAGATAAAACCTGTGTTGAACTCTAGTTTGTGCCTTCGTGAAGAAATCAGCCACCTGAAGCTTTGAAGGAACATATTGAAGATCAGTAACATCATCATGTACTTTTGTTTGTGTGTAAGAAGCATCAAGACCAATATGCATGTGACCTCATGCTTCACCGGATCTTGAGCAATACTGAAGCACATGTACTATCAAAGAAAAGAGGAGTAGGTGCAGAAGATGAAACACCAAAATCCTCAAGTAACCACCGTAACCAACTAAGTTCCACTATCAACAAAGTCATGGCTCGCAACTCAGCCTTTGCTATAGTGAACATGGCCCTTTTAGGCATTTATGTGTTTTGGTGATTAATGATAACATAGTCAATAAGACTAACATGTTTATTAAGTATCTGCTTTCATAGGTTTTATTGATGTAATACATGAAGAAGCCAGCGAAGCGGAGCTCAAGAAACTGTAAATTGGACAAACTCAGAAAAGATTGCATACGCCAGATGGTCCGGCGATCAGAGAATTATACATGCCAGAGTGTTTTGACTAGAAGAGGTCCTTCTGGCCTACACACCGGATGGTCCGGCGTTGAGGTGATGAACACGTCGAAGCATTTCCCAAGAGTAGTGTTTCTCAGTGGTAGAAGGAGTTTGAACACCGGATGGTCCGTTGATGAAAAGGCTTGTACATTGGAGGCTTCGACGGAGAATTTTCCAAAAGTTTTTCTCTCGACTCAGTGGAGAAATGAATTCTACACACTGGATTATCCAGTGATCAGAAGGTCTACACACCGAACAAATGCACAGTGAGAAGTGGCTCGGTCCACTCAAGTCTACACGCTGAATAGTCTGGTGATGAAGTTCAAAGTTACACCAGAACTTCCTGTGTTCACAATGAGTTTGAGTGCGGTTCCAACGGCTAGTTTCTACTGCTATACATGCCAGATGGTCTAGTGTTTATACTATTATTGACACCAGGTCATCTGGTGTTCAAAGTCTTTTTTGACCATTGGAGCAAGAACCAGTTTGTGGGTTTAAGGCTATAAATACCCCCCACTCGGCTATTTGAGAATGCTAGAGTTTAGGGAAGCTCGTATATTGAGAAGACATCCAAGCCACTAGAGTGCTAAAAGTGATCATCCAAGGTAATTAACACAAGATTAAGGGAGTGATTAGTGCTATTATGCCTAGAGAGAGTTGTTGCTAGTTATTGCTACCTAGAGAGGAGATCAAGGAGTGATCATATATTGTACCAAGTGGTTCGCTGGCACCTTGTAATCTTGGTGACTCGCTGGCACCATGAGTTTTGGTGGCTTATGTTTGTTGACCCTTCGACTTGGTGTGGAGTGGCGGAAAGATGCTTGTACTGGGACACAGAGACCCTTACCTTAGTGGATCAAACTCCGAAGTGAAGACGAAAGCAATTGATCGGAAGAGAGGCTTGTGATGACGCCTTGCTTTTGTGGCTTGATGGCTCAACCTACTTGAGGCATAGGTGGCTCAAGAGTTGTGACCGGGTGCCATCTGGGAGCAATAGCTTAGGTGGTTGCTCCAACGTGGACTAGGGGTGACATTTATGCTATTGATATCACAAGATAAAAATCCCTTATGCCGAATTTGCTCTCTCTACCGTCGTTACGTTTGCACATGTACATATTTGCAACCTACCTTTGCATGATTACCTTCCTAGAGTAGTTTGCTAGGGTTTGCTATAAGTTGCCAAACTTTTTGAATAGTAGAGTAGACACATTAGATGAACCTAGAGCATATTTATATAGAAATTGATATAGGTTTATTTTGTAAAGTTTTTGGAGCCGATAAGTTTGAGGTGTCCTAATTCACCACCTCTCTTAGGACATCACTGATCCATACATTTGGTATAAGAGCAGGTTCTCATAACCCTATAGTTGGTATTAGAGCAAGTTTTCAAAACTTTTCACAAGGATACATCAATACAAGTGGCATTTGAGACCACAACTAGGCTTTTGATCAGTTAATCACATCTCTTTTTGATTGGTTAGGCTTTACTGCTTAGTGAGTTGTGACGTCCGGGGTAGGGATTGATATCAGTAGTGCTCCATGTGACGGCACTCACTTCCCACGTTGGAAAATTCTAATGACTTATCATTTGCAAACCAAAGGTTTAGATGGTTGGAGAGTCACCGAGGAGGGGATGAAGCAACGTCTCACAAACAAGAAGAGATAATTCGATGCAATTACGAAGAGTATCTTTTTATCATCTCCAAGCATGGATGCATTCAATCGAGTATATTCTGTTACCAATGCTCATGATATTTGGACTAACTTATTAAAATACATGAAGACACAAAGGATGTGTGCAATGCAAAAATATCATATACTAGTCTCTGCGCTCAATAGAATTAAAAAACTTGCCCATAAAAGTGTTAATGACATGTACTCATGTTTGAATATTATTATCAATGACATCAATGGGTTAGGTTTGATGCCAATTTGAGACAACTAAGTGGTGAGAATAATACATTAAGCTCTTCTTCCAAAGTACAAGTTGATTGTGTCTATCATCTATGACAACAACAACATTAGCAAGATGGCTCCAAGCCATGTTCTCGGTAAGATCACCGCCCATGAGATGACCATGAACATGAAGGTTAAACGTTCATTATCATCCGGCGCCAAGAATCTTGCCCTCACAAACAAGCAAGTTCTTTGCCTACACATGAAAGAGAAGATGGGAAGGCACGAGTAAGAGTCAAGCTCAAGCGAAAATGATGGTAATAAAGATGAAGAGAGTGGTGAAGAAGATGAGCAAAACACGTCAGTGATGAAGAAATGGATTCCAAGATCTCTAAGGTCATCTCAAGATTGCAGAAGGACCCCAAGAGGATCAATGGTAAGATTAACCATACAATCTCAAAGAAAGACTTGGTCAACATAATTGGTCATATCAAGAAGGAGAAGAAGACCAAAAACAAGAAGGAGACAAGTGGAAGAGGCAAAGCATTTGCAAGCACAAGAAGATGGGTGAGTGAAGATGAAGAGCTTCACCATCCACTCCTCCAAGAGGACCTGTTAAGACTCTATCCCAGCTTGAGGTGTGTTTCCCTCCATAATTTTTTGATATCATGGTGCATCTCATTGTTCACATTGCGTAAGAGATGCGGATTCTTGACCCTGTGTTTCTGCATAAGATGTAGAGGTTCATCAAAGTTCTGAAGAAATATGTTCGTTACCAAAATCGGCCAGAAGGATGCATGGCCAAGGGCTGGGGAACTGTAACACCCTGATTTTTAGATTTCTCAAATTTCTAAAATTTTCCAAGATTATTGAATAGCTTCACTAGTAGAATAGGTTTAAAATCTATTTTCTTAATCAATCAATATAGGGTATTATTTTGTGTGCACTGCATGGTGAGTTTTGTTAGGAGCCAGGTAAATGCATTAGAGTTCTTTTTCTTTTTTTTTCTCTTTCGCGTTTTGAGTGAAAAAGATTTTGAAAAGGTTTTTACAAAACTCAGTAGTGAATAAGTTAAGGATCTTAATGGTTGGAATTCAAAATCTTTGAATTCATCATCTATTCAATCCTTGATCATACCTATCCTTCTCCAGGTCAATTCAAATTTTATCCAAATTCTTGTTTAAAGCCAATCTCTCCTCTTTTTCAAATTCTACCCAAATCAAAATTCAAATTCCTTATTTCCTTCTATTCTTGTTCAACCTCATTTTTTGTTTCTCTTAAATTCACTCCAAACTTAATTTAAATTCAAACCCTATTCAAATTTCTCTGCAAAAGTTTATTTTCTAAATTCTAGATATACCTAAAGTGTCATTGGGCTCAATCTTGCTCAAGTCCAAACCCTTAGCTAAGTCATCTAGAAGGCCCAACATAAAAGATCCACGAAATCTACAAATTTTCACGGAGTCCTAGATAGCCTCATTTTTCATGAAGTTTCGGAGTTCAAAAAGGCCTCAAATGGAAATCTTGAAAATACCAAAGTTGTAGATCTCGTCGAGAGCTTCGATTTGAACCTATGAAAGTCTTCTTTTCGATAATGGAGCTAGGATTTATGGCCCCCAAAATCAGTGCTGCTCAGATAAGTCCGAGTTCAAATAGTTTATATTGTGGTGCATTTTCCAAAAGTTTCAATGACTACCAAAGTTGTATATCTTTTCGATTAATACAATTTAGATTCAAGAAGCATCCAATTTGGAGTCTGGACGATGGAGATATCATCCTCGGAATAGAGAGCTATGGAAAAGAAAACTGTAATCGACTCGAACTCGAATCCGATTTGTGTTCGAATCCACCTCAACCAGCCGCCCCTAGCCCTATAAATATGAGGTGCAAGCCCCCTTCTACCCCTATTCCACACCCCCAAGCCCTAGAAGTCGCTGCTGCCATGCCCGTGCGTCGCCGGAGCACCGCCGTTCGCCGGAGCCGCCGCCGCTGCCGCCCATGATGTGCTACGTTGTCTTCTCCGTGAATCCTCCTTCCTTGACCACCAAAGCAAGGTGAGGACCCCTTTTTCTCCTCCCTTACTACTGTTTAGGCAAGCTCTAGCCCCGGCCAAAGCCCGATCTACGCCACCACGGTCGTCGCTGTCGTGGATAGCCATAGGACAACGCGGTGTAGCCGATTGGCATCGACGTTCCCGACTGACCAGAGGTCAAATCACCAAGCCGTTTCACCGGTGCATGTCCCATGATGTTCCCCACGACCTCACCAACTAGGTCGGCCAATAGAGCAGCCAAACCACCGCAATCAAGGTCGACATACCCGCTTTCCGGTTTCTGGACGCGTTCTGCGCGCGCATCGGATTTGCATTCGTGTTCCCCGTCAATCTGAAAGCCGTATGGATACACCAACCATGTCACGGCGTGTATCATGGAGTCTTCTACTTGACCCTAGGAGCCCATCCCCGTTTGTCCAGCGACACAACCAGGACGCCATTGCCAACCACAGCACATCGCAGCCATCACCCATCTCATATCTGCTGATCGTCCTTCCTCTCAGTGGATGATCTACCCAAAACTATGCCGTAGCATTGTGTTCCCGAGATATATGAACATCTCGATTCAAATGGATTCTCAAATTTCATAGCTAATCTCCTGAAATGCGAGCATCTTCGTTCATGCATCTGTTCGCGGTCACCACCAAACCTAGAAGCAGTCATCGTTGTTTTGCCACTACCTCGGATGACCCCTTCTAAAATGAACCATACCGCTGAGTTAGTCTTTCTACGTTCTACGCCATGCTTCCCTCGTTTAACTGAAACACCACGGAAGCCCGACATCAATGTCTGTGGCCACACGCCCGATCGCCATCTCCGACGAAATCCGAACCACCACCGCTACATAGAGTCACCAGTAGTATCCTTAACCTAGAAGTGCAACCTTCGGCCTTTTTGATCCATCATAGGTGGTCGATACTAGATATCAGTGTATCCCTTCTTTAATCCAAGATTGTACTTGCATAGCATACCAAGTCAGCGTCACATCATTCTTCTTAGCCTAGTCAGCGAAGTCTGGTCTGCCCTACACTTCTTGAATCTTGTGCAATAATATTATCAAGCTTGACACAGTGATTGTGCAATAAAACGTTTCCCATAGGAAGATAGTTCCAAAAATCAGCATTTCTTTTTTAGTCTAATCCATCTCTCAAAAGCTGTTCTCTTTTCATCTTAACTCCGGTTTAGATGATTCTTGCGTCTAAATATTTCTAAAATCATCCCTATCCAACCATAGTATTTTTAAAGTGTTTTAATGATTTTTGGTATGTTGTTCTTGGTGTTTTCTTTGCGTTGTTTGTCGGTAGCTCTCGTGATTAGTTGATAACGTTCCGAAGCAATTCGAGGGATTTCAAGACCAAGATTTCGACAACATTGAGCAGCATTAGGTAAAAGGCAAGTGTCCTTGATCATATTGAACCTATGTTTTTAAATGTTTTTTTATACAAATAAATGCAATGTCTGTTAATATGATGGGTAGTCACCTATGTTAAGGTTTACCTAGTTCTTCCTTTACATTTCTTGAAGCCTAAGTGGTAGTTGATATGAGTTTCTTGGGTAGAATTACTTAGCCATGCTTTTGGGATGTTGGGAAGTATCATATACATGTTAATGGAGTTATACAATGGTAATGTTGAATTTGGTATAGTAACATGGAACCCTAGGACTTGGGCAAAGAATGGGTTTGGTGATGATGATTCAGGTGGTGGGCTTGTGGATACGTTCCAGGCAGAGATGTTAGGTTGGTTATTTCCCAGTTGGATGTTGGTTCTTGTGGTGGGCTTGTGGATACGTTCCAAGCAGTGATGTTAGGTTTTTTTGATTATTTCCCTGTTGGATAGTTGGATAGTCTTTGCCCAAGTGTCACATATAAGGACCGGTTCGTGGAGCGACAACCCAAGAATTCCCGTGCCAACCACGAGGCTGATATGGGTAAGGCTTAGCATATTGATTAGACACCTGGCTGGCATTTGTTGGAGTACCAGGACCTAATCAATGGACAATGCTTCGTAGTGATCTCCTGGCGGCATACCACTGGCGTGTGTTAAGTGTCTAGCTAACACGCAACATGGAAATCACGACTCGTGGGGAAAGCTGGACAACCTCTGCAGAGTGTAAAATCTGATATATCAGCCGTGCTCGCGGTCATGAGAGACTTGGATCCTCACATGATTAGTTGGTTTTGGTTATGGTTCTGGTGTACAAGGTGAGTAGCCTTGGGTGTGGGATAAAGGTTGGATTAATTGGGTTAAATTCACTTAATAATTGTTCAATGCTTTTAAAATTCAATTGTTTTCTTTACTCGTATTTATGCAAATAAACTCTTGTGTTAGCCTATTCTTGATATAAGCCTGCATATCATTATCTTTCCCACACTTGCTGAGCGCATCATGTGCTCACACTTGTAATTTTCCCTATACCATGCGACATGTGTGCTGCTGCTCAGTGAGTGAAGATGTTGAAGACTATTAAGACGAGGTTGTGACATTCTAGGCGCGTGTCTCCCGGTCGGTTGCCTGCGGTGTTGTTGGGCACCAGTGCTTCTATTTCGCTACAGATATCTTCATAGAAGACAATATGTGTCAATTGCTGTAAGAGTTTAACGTTTATTCTATAAAAGTATTGCTCTTGTTACTTCACCTGTGACGTCCTTATGTGTGTTGAACATCCTGGGCACACATAAGCCGCATCTGGTTTTAGCCATTTAAACTGGGTGTGACAGGAACTAAGGAGGGCATTAATTTCTATGTCGACTACATGAATCTCAAATCAATTGGTGTACCTATATCTCGGCATGAGGGGAGGCTACAGGGGATAGGGACAATAGGTGCAAACTCATTCTGCACTAACGATCCTATTTCATTCATGCAAGCATATTTCGTAGTTCAACAACGATCAGTTGTAGTGGCCCCATATGTCGAAGAACACTAGAAGATGCTACGCACAAAAATCCCAGGGAAGTCCAATGTTTGGATCGCCGAGAGCATCGAGATCATTTTGGTGCCTGGTTACATAGACAGCTGATGGATAAGTAGATAGAGTGTGTTTAGTTGAATGTGTTGGCTAACAAACCATCAACTACAATCCGCACATTCCAAGAATATGGCATAAATGGATTTACATTTTATACGGGGGCACAAGATAATAAGAGCACCAACCAAAATAGCGGTGTTCATATAGATGCATACGACTGCAATGACAATGGGGAGACCTACTATGGATTCATGGAGGAGATCTGGGAGCTCAACTATGGAGTGTTAAATGTTCATCTTTTCTGGTGCCAATGGGCCAAACTCCAAGGGTTGTGAAGACCGACAAGTACGGTATGACTCGCTCTCGTTCATAGGGTGGAATCGAACCACCCACTTCGTTTGGATTTCGATAGGATGAAATGAGAGAAAGGGAAGATGCTGCCTCGACATCTGTTTGTCCGCGTAGTGGACCAAAAATTCGTTGGATACAGAAAAGAACCATTGATACTAGAGAAAGATGTTATGCAAGTCTTCTATGTAAAGGACCCAGACCTGGCTAACAAGGAGGAACACCACATGCTTCTTCAAGGAAAAAGAAGAATTGTTAGAGTGGAGAATGTCATTGACGAGGAAGACTACAATCAATTCAATGTGCTATCTCCTTTCAAAGAGGATGTCGATCTAGGTCTCATGAAAGACACTGACGAACCTCCGTATGTACGCAGTGATCATAATGAAGGGCGAATCGTTAATCTAGATTAAGTAGATTTATTTGCATATTAGTGAAGGACATGAATTAATATGTATTAATGAAGGAATAATAGGATTTCTTTACCTAATGAATTAAAAAAATGGGGTCAGCAGGTACGAGGCCCACAATGATGTTTTTAGAAACAATACAACTTTCAGTACCTTACAGCGATAGACAAAGCATACACTTTGAATTTTTGGACACAATATTCAAGTAACTTTCTAACGATGTTTGAGGCGTTCCTTGACTATGATTTGATTTCAAGTAAATAACCACATATTAATGAAGGACATGAATTACTATATCTTAATGAAGGACTAATTTGATTTCTTTACCGAATGAATTAAAAAATTTATCCATGAAATTTAGGTATATAGCAAGCTCCAATTATATATTTTTAATTATTTACCAAACTCCAATATAGAAATTTAGTTATGTGGATATTTATTTTCCATTTTTATGAATTAAAAAATTTATCCATGAAATTTAGGTATGGATATTATATTTTCCATTTTTTAATTAATTAGCAATGAATATAAACTTTAGGTATGAAATTTAGGTATATAACAAGTTGAAATTAAAATAAATATGTTTTGAAAATAAAATAATATAAATATTAAGGGCTTCCTCGCCCCCCCCCCCCCCCCACCATGCTACAATGAAGGGGATTTCATTGTCGGCTTAATATTTGGGATGACAGTGAAGATAGTTTCACTATCGGCTCAATATTTGGGCTAGCAGTGAAGAGTGCATGTGATGGTCCGCTTTCACTGCCGGCCTAAATATTGAACTGGTAGTGAAGCCTTGTCCCTATAAAAGTTCTGTGCGGCCTATTGGCCTTTGAACACATAGAAAAATTCTCTTCACCTACGTCACCACCGATTCGCTAGTCGAGAAGTTACGCACTGCCGCTCAGCCTCCCCGACGCCACCGTCCCCATATCCCCTAACGCTATTCCAGTCCTCATTCCCGGAGCCCGCACGCTATCCTCATCCACGAAGCATCACTGGCCCCGCTATCCCTGCCGCCTCACAGCCCCATCCTCATCCTCATCACCCGTGCGTCATCTTCATCCCCATCGCCACATGTCGTCCTCATCCCCAGAGCACCACCAGCCCTACCATCCCCATCCCCAAGGGAGAAGCACCAGGAGCCCTCACCGACAAGCCTGTTGTTGTCACCCACACCGACGAGCCTGCCGTCCCCTCTCCCTCCATCCCCTGGGCATAGTGCATTTCAGTCCAAACAGTATAATCAGAATTATAATCAGGTTTCTGAATTACCAAATTAGCCATTTAACTTGGTCTTGAGTACCACTTTTCCTGGTCTTGGGTTGAAAGCTGATGTCAACTATGTTTTACTTGTTTTGCTATTCCTACCTCATGTTCTCGCCCTAAAATGGCATGACTTGAGCACATCAATTTTTACCTAAACACTAACAGATGAAGGGTTCCTTTTTAAAAAAAATATATATAGATGGAATAAATTTAAAAGCTAAGGCCTGCTGACACATACTTTTGCCTCCTAAGTACCCCAAACTATGTGCGTTGTTGAGTAGTTGGTTAGCTTCATCCTTGAGAAACTGTCTTGTTATCATAGAAAATTCTTAGTACCATTTCAAGAAATATTTGAGACTATCAAGTATGATGGTGTGAATGGGTCCTATAGGGAGCTTGAACCCTTCAAGATGCGATTGTTCTGTTCTATTGGTTATACCTATAATAGGCTAAGAGCTCCTGCTATTGTAAGGCTGTGTTTGTTTTGCATTGCAATGGATAATGATAATCTTGGTTGGTAGAACTACTTCTCAATGTTTTGCTTTCTGAGTAGGCCCTTTTCTTATGTAAGATCCAATAATGAAATCAATTGTTCCAAATAACATAACAATTGAATGGAAATATGGAACATCCATGAGAATAGAATATTTGTAACTATAGAATTTGTCAAATGGACTGCCAGATATTTTTCTGGTCACTTTTTCACAACATTTTTAAAAATAAGCACCACACAGCATAGCAACCAGCACAAACTTTCCCTAAGATGCATTTTCAACAAACTATCTCTTTTTTGGTTTAAACTATCTACCAAGTTTGCTTGTTGGTGTTTGTAATGTGATGTTACTTTGTGAGCTCAAGTCATGTTTGACACATCCAATAGCAAGTTCCTTTGTTGAGGTGTCTTCATGCCTCTGGAAGAATTTTAAGATTGATGAGAAAGCTAAGCTGAGAATATAGATAGTTAGAGATTACATAATTGTTTCTAGATATAGTTTATCACAAATTCCAGGTTGCATAGTGCTGAATAACTTATTTAACCATATTGTTGGAGTGCATGTGTCATGTATTTAATTCCATCCCCTATAGAAGTTAGATGAGCAAATGATAAAAGAAGATAACTATTGACCATACATATAGCTGTAAAGCTCGACCGGAATGATTATTACACATGCACCTTGCATGTCTTTTCACTAGTTGAGCTTGCAGTCATATATAATTATCTCCATAATCTGATGCGGTATAGTCTTAGTGAATATCTTATTCAAGTCGTTCAAGTATTGTATTTTGGCATTATGAGGTTTAGTCTTAGTGAAGATCTTATTTTATTTCAAAATTAACTTTCCATTTTTATCACTCAAGTATTGTATTTTGGCATTCTGAGGTACTGCTTATATTTGCAATATTAGCTTGTGATTTCTAGGTCAGCTATGTTGGTGCCCATTTTTATCTTGCTGCACGATAGCTGAAGGTCCTCTATCTGTTGTGGTTAATGATTAGTACTTTTCAATCACTTTTGCATATTTTCTGAAATTTAGGATTGTTATGGCATGGTATGTTGTGCATCGTGGTCGGCAAAGTGGAGTGTTCTCCAGTTGGGAGGCATGCCACGCACAAGTTAATGGATTCAAAAGAGCATGTTAGAAAGGATACAACTCCAAACATGAAGTTGTTGCAGCATACAACAGTTAAGTCATCCAAGCCGGGCTAAAATTGGCTAACTTTGAAAATAAGGAGAAGAAGTGTGATTTCACATGCAAAGATGTTGTAATCCTAGATCTGGTTGTAATCATCGTTATTTTTCTATGTAAGATGATGTGACTTGTAAGATCAATGTGTCACTTGTCAGTACCTTTGTGACTTTTTTGCTATGTAAGATGTGATTTTTTATTAAATGTATTCATAAAATGTACTCAATTACAATATTGTATGTGTATGCATTCTATCTTTTGATAGCCTCTCTCCCTCCCTCATCGGCTTTGTCTCTATATCTCCCTCCTTCCTTAGTTCCCTATCTGTAGAATACTCAACCTCTCATCATCATCATATGCAGAACTCTTAGGAAGGGATGGCACCACCAACTGCCGATCCAGTCCAGGTGCTAGAAGGAGATGTGCCTCCATCAAATATTGAAGAAGGTAGCCCGAGAAACTACCTCAATCTGGACCAAACAGACGCCTGTGGAGGCGATAAGGTATTTCAAAAGTACATAAATGCATCTATTATACATATTATTGTATAGGTTCTCAAAACTTTTTTCGCTTATGTGTAGATGTCTAATACTCTGGAGGGTAATGACAATGAGCAATCCCAAGAATGACATTGTGTTTGAGGTCCCTCAAAGATGCCTACGAGATGATTTGTGATCACAGAGGTCTCACCAGCAGGGGAGCCACCTACACTAGAGAAAGTTCTAGGGCTGTACAAGTCAGTTTGTGGGATAGCTATTAAGGATCACATGCCCATCAACTATAGATTGTGGACTGACGAACGAGGTGATCCACACATGGTTCCAGATTCAGTCAAGAACGACATCTTATGGCCTATCATATTACACAAGTTTGAGTTCCTTGAAGAGACAAATATGGTATTAGTTAAGCATAAGGCACTAATGATCATGGTCCTTTCATTTAACAATTAGAAGGGCACAATGAATGGAACCTATGTGCAAAAAGGTACAATGCCAGATTTCAGCAAATGGTCATAACTGCAAGATCATTGGCAAGCCTTTGCAGAGTATACGTTGTTGGAAGAAGCACAGAAGTTGAGTGAGGTGAAGAAAACTAACTCAAAGAAGAACCTATACCCCCACAAAGTGGTAGTTGTGGGTACATGAGGAAAGAACGTCAGTGGCAGCAAGAGCTAGATGAACTACGAGAGAGAGGTGTCATGCCTAAGATAGAGGGTTGGAGTAAACGATCGACGCACTTCCTTCGTGGGAGGGGTGTTTCTAACTCGGCTGATGGAATCTTTAGCTTTACAACCTCTAAATACCAGGAAGTGATACAAACTCTTGCAAAAAGGCTTGCGGATGCACATGCGTAGTCTGCACAAGGCTCTTTCAAGCCAGATAGGGATTGGGATGAGCTCACCTTGGCCTTGGGAAACAAGAAGCACGGTGGTCGCACACGAGGCGTTGGTGTGATGGGCTGGATATATGGAGTCTCAGGCGCCATCGACAGCTACAAGAGTTAAAAGAGATCCCAAGTAGAGCAAGGTGCATAATGAGAGGCAAAACAAGCTAGGATGATGAACATGCTTGAACTTGTGCTACAACATAAGTGGGAATAGATAGACAAAAATAAGACAAGCAGTACAGTAAGCCATCATACATGAACAGGGCGCCAGTGAGAGCAAACAGGAACAGCCAATAGCGTCTCCTAAGTTGTGTACTCTAGCCCCTGTGGTAGTCGGAGTAGCTGTGCATCCATAAGAGTTATGGGTGTTGACTCCATCACTTATCCTGTAGACCATATCACAACACGGACAAAGTGTGAACTACACATTGTTGCTAAAAACATTACCATCAAGGTGGCTTCCAGTGTGACTTATCCCTATGGCACCCATGAACTTTTGTACGGACGTCCGATACTGGAGAGCTAAGCTGTGGTCAACGTAGACGAGGCAATTAACCATGACCATCATGTTCAGGTAGACTACCTCACTGAGGAGAGGGCAAACACTATAGGAGATGATGGGGGTGTGCCCGATCTTCTGAAACGTAATATGATAAGTCGATTTAGTGGAGCTTCGATGTTGATGATCCAAAGGCTCTGACCAGAATAGATCGAGACCCCTCACAACCACTACACCACTACTCCATAGTTATCAACCATGCCAAGACACGGTTGACCTTGCCAAGAAGGCTTTTCCTACAAGCAAATCGAGAACTCAAGAAAGAACAGATAGAAGCAATTTGAATTTTGTTGATTGCCAATGAAGTACTCGAGTTGGTGTTCTACAAATTGATCTACAGTGAAACTGTCTAAAATAGAATAATTTAAACAAAACCCGAGTCTAAAACTATGATTGCTATTGTATATATACAGGGGAAATGTGAGTACATCGACCTAGGGTTGTGCAGCCGTGGATAGAGGCATACACAACCCGGACTTCGACGGCAACACGATTAAAAAACTGACAAGGCCAAAAACAGTGACACATCATCTGATTTCATCAACTATGACTTATCTATAAGGAATATTAGGTTGACATTACATCCAATGGAAATGGCTCATCATAAGCTTTCCAACAAGTCCAAGAACGCCTCAAACGGACTTCATACGCGAGAGTTATACCTATTTTACTGATGTGATGTCCTGAGACTCCGAGTAGAATTTGAAGGTCAACTAGAGCTCGACTTAGACCTTCGAGTGAAGACGTTCTTCGAGTGATGACATCCAATTGAGCTTGTGATGCTTTTCTCATATTCCTAAGCAACAAAATAACACAAAAACTTTGTAGTATTCTATTCTCTACAAAGAAAATGTGAACAATGAGGAACAAGTTCACCCTATGTGTATCCAAAGGAGTCATGTCCTCATCATACTCCCCTTCTTTACAACAAACCATCCTTGGTTTGCATATAGAATTATCTTAACCATAAATTTCTACACAAAGAAAATGTGAAAGGAACTCTCGTTATGTAATATGATAAGTTCTTTATCAAAGAATTGTGATTCTCTCTGAAACGATTGTACCTGATCATAATTGGTCATAGTGGACAACATTGATACAATATTTGCATGTGTCACTTCTTGCTCCTCTTCTTTAAAAGAAGTGATATTGCATCTCAACTTGGTATCAATTTGCATCTTCTGTACAAAGCATGTTGAAGCAATGGTTGCAGTGTATGGTAGTAGCCAACAACACTTAATCCTCTGCCCAAGAATCCAACACCATCAAGAAGCCAACCATCATCTCGGGAAACATGATCAGATTATGCCGCTTCCAAGAATATGATGTCATCTAAAAAGTCGGTGCCATCAAAGAAGTTTGTGGAATCCAAAGATTCCTATTCACTTAATCCTAAGGAAACCAAAAAGACTGTTGACACTAGTGTAACGGATTATTTCCATCCTCCAGCACCTCCACCGAAGCCTGTTTATCTAAAAAATAGCATGAAATTTTTCATGAATATAAACAAAGTTAAACAGACGCGGCGGCTTCAAGTAAGCCACCAACTAACTATGAACGCATTAGCAATAAGCAGGCCAACATCAAATCATGTCCAATCATTAAGGATGCTACAAGCATTTGGAACTTCCTGGCTACTTCTAGATTAATAATAGAGGAACTAGCACAACTTGTTGCGGGAGCGGAAATCCTAAAGTTGGATGTTACATGGTTATTTGAGTTGGACAAACCTTTAGTCAAACCATATATAAAAAGAAACCTTATAACTCAAATGCGTTGATTACATCTATGGTACTTGGAGTACTCCATTCAGGGTTTTGAGGCATTCCCCGTAAGATACAGAGATGAATATGTTTCCTCAATGAAGATGACTACTTCTGGGTGAAATTCGAGTGCTTATATGAAATGTACAAGGAAGATACCTTCAACGTGGCCATACTCAGAGCGTGAACTCTATAAGTGACTTATATATATAATATATGTTTTATGATCTTGTACCTTCAAGTTGGCTGACTAACTTCTCTCTTTTGTAGAATGGAGATCCGTACATGTAGAAAAGAATTAGATAATAAAGTAGTATTCATCTATCCTGAGCTTGTCAATGAGGAACTTGTAAGTGAGAGTCCAGACTTCATTGAGAACTACTTATTGTAGTGTCTGCTTCACCACCAACACAAAAATTCATACTCTTACCCTATAGCTTTGAGTTCGTGTTTGCGTGCCAGGACATTCTCCTTTTATAGGCAACTCAATTCTAGTACTAATTTTCTATAGTGACATATTCCTGCAGTTTTCATTGGATCCTTGTCACACCCCAAAATTCCAATTTTGGGTTGTGAGCATTTTAAAACAATAAAAAAATATTTTCTTGACATTTGAAAGCTTTTCAAATAAATTTTAGAGTTTAAAAAGAATTTGTTTTGTGTGATGAAAAATGTATTTATAAATATTAGAATAGGTTAAGGAATTTTAAGGTTGGACAAATCCTTGTTCCATTTTTTCCAACATTATCCAAAAATCCTCCATGGACAATCACATCTCGCATCCTTTTGATCCAACCCAGCTTGCACTGCCTTTTCTCAATGTTTTTCTCTCTAGGTTGTGGCTCCACACCAGCATCAAGCCATCAATCTTGCATCATGTTGGATTGCTCACATGGTAGCCCACATGTGCCCTAAAGCCAGCCCAAACTAGCTCTCTTGCATGTGCATGTACCTGATCATTTCCATCCACCACCAATCAACGTCGTCCCTTCGCATACCAGCCAAGGCCGGCCAACAAAGCTCGAGTTAGTGCTCAATCAAGATGCATTGACATCCATTTATCCTCTTTTAATTCATAGCAATTCAGAGTGGAAACCGCAACTTTAATGGCTATAATGGCAATTGAAGCTGGCCGCCGTTACTCCTTGTCACCAGCCTCATTTTCTCACACTGTTTTGGAGGTCAATACAGCATGAAATGCAAACCCTATCAATACCAAAGTGGTAGGTCTCGTCGAGATCTTTGATTTGCACCAATGGACGTCCCTATTTGGATAATGGAGCTTGGAGTTATGGCTACCGAAATCAGTGCTGCACAGATTGGATAGAATTCAAACAGTTTCTCGTGTAACGCATCTTTTCGAGTACTACAAGATAGAGTTAAACAACGTCCAATTTGGAGTCCGTACGGCGATGATATCATCCTCGAACCGAGCTATCTATTTCGTCTTCCTACACCCATTCATTTCAGCTTCCCACCCCGGCCTCTTCCCCTCCCCACTTCATGGCCAGCCGAATCTTCTTTCTCCCCATCAATCGCCTTCCATACTAGAGCTAGAACCATTTCCAAATCCTAGTTCCACCAGCCCATGCGAAATCAATGCGCTTGAATGCCAATTGAAAACGAAAATGGAAACTGTCGGCCTCTAATTGCAACAAAGCATCAATTCATGATGCTAACTGAGCCCGTGTGGTCAATTCCCTAGACATGGACCTCCTTCAGTTTCAGCTGGTCCACAGGCTTCACCACCCCATTCCCCTTCTTCTTCTCCTTGCCTGCCCGCGCTCCTCTACTTCGACCTCGCTGCTGAGCCTCTTCGCCGGCCGTCGCCCTTGCAGTTGCAGCAGCCACCCAACGAGGCCCCTCCTTACCCTCGCATGCTTCGACCCGCCGTTGCCACGCCTACTTACGCCTTCATCATGGTCGTGCGGTGCCGATGCATCTCCTCACTGCCATCCCTGACAACCGGAGTCGTGCGTGGCCTCGCGAACCACCCGTGCATCGCCGTTGTTTTTCCTTGCAAGTGTGCACGCCTCCGCGCATCGCAGCAGAGGGCAAGCACGGTCACAGGCTGACCCCTAGCAGCGACCACGTCTGCACCCCCCCCCCCCCTCACCACTCTAAGTCATTTGTCTCCGGCAACACCGGGAGCCCGCCATCCCGAACGTAGCAGTCGCACGCTACATGTTGCGTGCCACACCCTCCGATGCTGCCCTTCGGAGGAGTTTGCCGAGGAGGCCACCGTCGAGCCTCCCGTCCTCTCTGCCGGCTGGCTAAAGCACTGCTGGCCAGAGCTCTTCGTGCAGCCATGGCAGCATGCATGCGTGCATGCATGCAATCTAAAGGTAGAAGAAAGGTGTTTTTCTGCATAGCCCCCTGCAAGTCATTATGTATATAAAAAAGCGCTCCCACCTCATGAATTTTCTTAGAAAACCCCCTCTTTCTTTCTTTCTTATTTCCTTTTATTATTGCTTAGAATTCTTTTAAGCAAGCCCCTACATTGTAGCTTTATTCTGTTTCAGTCCAATAAGCACAAATACAACTTCACCTATTCAGATTCTTTTCAGTGAATTTTGATCCAAATTGTTGTCTCATACATTCATGCCACATCTATAGTTATCCACCCAAATATTTATACTCAAAGTCGGTAGTTTGTGGCTATGCAATTGATAGGCATTATTTTAATAAATAACTTCATATTTGATTGCCTTGACAGATAGGTCCACGTCTAAACCAAGCAGACCCACATGTCATTACACAATATATAATTATTGTACTAAAATATTTTATTAGGTTGTAGCCTAGCGTTTCTTTAGTTGATATCCTTCTGCGGCATTTAGATCTCACAAATGCTATGCATTATTTTAGTAGTTAGACACGTGGGCATTGTCATGTAAGGTAATAGCTCATGATATGAACCCACCTGCTCGTAGTTGGGTCCTACTTGTCACGTCTCGATATGGATCTAAAATACTAAGATAACTAGTGTCGTCCAGTCCTCCGTCATTTCCTGTACAAGGATCCAAATCGACCCCGTTCATCATGATTGATCTATTCTTACCAGCATTTTGTGTGACTGATCATTCCTTTTCACTAGGTTCTTCAATGTGCAAACTCATATGTAATCATGATATTCGCAATATCCAGTCCTATATGTTCGTTGGCATTTTGGCCCCTATAAAATTAAGATATTGTTTAACAATTGAATTCACATTAGCCTACAATGACATGTGGGCCCCTTGTCATCACATAGCAAATTATGGATTCAATATATTGAACAATATTTTAGCTTTTGTATCTTATTCAATAGTCGATATGTTAATCTTTTTATCATTGTATACAAACCCTAATTTCTATCGCTTCATTCTTCCCTGTATGAATTCCAATCATTTCAATTAAAATACAAGTTATCATTTCAAATCTTGTCCAGCGAATTTTATTCAAATACATGGAGCACCCCTTGGTTCATCTAATCTCATGACCTACCCAACCATAGAGTTTTTATGATGTGTGTGTGTCTCTGTTTGGTGTATTGTTTCTTAGTTATTTTGTGCTTTCTCTTTTGTCGGTAGATCTTGCGAGCAGAATATGGCATTTTCTAGGAATTCGATGAGCTACAAGGTCAAGACTTCAAGATATGCCAGAACCGAGCTTACGAAGATAACTGAACAGCAGCCAGGCAAGTGTCCTTGAACATCTTGCTCCTATTTTAGGGCTTATATGTAGTTATTTATCCTTCATTGCATGCTTGTGTAAAATGAAAGCCTATGATTAGGGTTTATTAGATTTTGTATGATTATCCTTGTCGCCGTTGATGAGTCATGAGAAATGGATGGGTAGATACGCTAGTTGCTGTCATGGTTGAGGTAAATGACGAACTTAACTAATGATTATGCAACATGAATCAGGAGTGGTAATGTTTTGTAGCAACATGGTATAGGGATCCTAACATGATGGTTGGTTTGAGGTTGGTGCAAGAAGGCGCATGTGTTGTGCTGCACAGTGGGAATGTGTCTGTTCCTGCATGGGGTCCTAAGGACCGGTTCTTGAACATGTAACCAGGCTAAATAGCGCAACCACGATGCCTATATGGGTACGGACTGGCCAATTAATTAGCCACCCCTCCGGTTTTGTGAGCACTATTGGACAGTTGAGTGGCACAAGAGGGGGCTTCTACAACGATGTAATCATGTGTTGCAGCGATATAATCATCTGTTAGCGGTGAAAACTCAGTGGGTGCTTGCAAGTTGGTGGGAGCTTTGTAAAGGCCTTGTAGACATCTTATGGCGCACATCAGGTGATGAAATCACGACTCGTGGGTAAAGTGTGCAACCTCTACAGAGTATAAAATTGATCGATCAGTCGTGCTCACGGTCAAGAACGGCTTGGACTTCTTCTTGATTAGTTGGGATCAGGGTTCTAGTATGGATGGTTGGGTAGCTAGGTAATGGGATTACCTGGTGAGTTTTGATAGCCGGATATAGGATATCTGGTGAGTTTTGTTGTCGGATGGAATTTGATGAGCTGTTCCTGTTGCTTAAGTTGTCTTCACACTTGGTAAATAGGATGCCTATTTCGTGGAATGATAAGTTAAGGTTGCTTAGTGCAGTAAAACAGTGTCTATCCTTTTCTCGACTCAAGCCCTCATGTCATGCTTTCCTACACTTGTGGAGTACGATATGTACTCACACTTGCTATTTCCAATAATAATTGTTGCTCAGTTGGAGAAGACTACAACGAGATCAAGGAAGCTGAAGGCTATACGAAGACGGAGCGTTCCAGGTCATGTTGTCCCCAGTCAATTGCCTATGGTGTGCCCAGAATATTCATAGGAGTCCTCTTCTGTTCTTTCGCCGCTGTCTTGTAGACTCTGGTATTTATTTCAATAAAGTTGTTTTATTCGATATAGAACTGTATATCACTTATATGTCACCGCATGTATGATGAAACTGATCCTGACATACATGTGGATTGCACCTGGTGATTCTTCTAAAAAACTGGGCGTGACAATCCTCCTTGTTATCCACCCAGACTTGAGCAAGATCATTGTCTTGGACTCACAAAAGAGAGATAAGAAGACTTACCAAGACCTCATTGACATGCTAAATAGGTAAACTCGATCATTTAATCGTCTTGTCGATTGCATCTAAGTTTAATTGATATTCATATTCACGTACAGGGCGTACACAAGATACTACAAAAGAGTGATGTCTTACCATCCATACAGGAAGTAGTATGATATAAAAACTGACTTTCTGGTATGCGAGGAATATTCATGTCTTGCATTCCCTACTAAATAAAAGGTTTAATTCGTTCCACTAATGAACTATTTCCTCTTTCAAGTGTATGAGGCAGCCACCCAGCAACAATCTATGTGGCTTCTACGTTCTTACTTTCATGCACGTATTCAACGGAGACCGAGACACTATCATGTTAAATGATATTGATGTATGAAATTACATATCCATGCCTTCTTTTCAATTTCTATAAGTGTTCAAGGACTAATTCTTTCAATTCTTCCAACACAGCATTTCGAACAACACACAAGTGCGATACTCCCTACAGAAATACATGCCATTCAAGAACAGATCGTCGGATTCTTCATTGAACATGTTATCAACCCAAACGGCGAGTTTCATGAATTTATTGTGTCGTCGACATGTAAGGGATCCTCAGATGACACTATATCTTCTAGTATGGAGTATGCGACAAGGAGGAAGTGTACCAAGGGGCCTAACAGCGTATATATCGTTAAGCCATATTAAGTAGCTTTTTTGTATATTAATAAATGACATTAATTACTATGTATTAATAAAGGACATGAATTACTATGTATTTATGAAGGTGTCTTTATTATTGATTTACGTTAAATATATCTCATTGTATGCATGTATTGAGAGGGAGAGAGGGACGGAGAGAGGAGAGGACAGAGGTGAGAGAGAGGAGAGGACAGAGAGCAGAGAGTAGAGAGAGATGTAGGAGAGGGAGGAGAGGCAAAATACTGTTGGCTCAAGGATTCAGCTGACAGTGATTCCACGGCTATCACTACCAGCTGAAACCACCAGCCGGTAGTGCTACCAGGGCATCACTGCTGGCTTAACCCCCTTCACTGCTGCTTCGCCGTGCCGGTAGTGATAGTCAGGGACTATCAATGCCTATTGTCCACTGCCGGCTCCAAAACTGGCAATGAAGGGGTTTTGGAACCAGCGGTGAAGGGAGTTTCTGTAGTAGCGACCGGATGCATTAGCACATAAAGATTGCGCTAGTGATTCTGACAGCATGACCTTGGAGACCATCAAGGAGGATGGGTACCATCAGGGTGTAGAGGAAGGTACAACAGTAGAAGAGTCCTGTAGAGAGGAGGACAGGTACAATACGGAAGATCTGGACAATATTGACCGGGATAAATTCTATTCAACCGGTGAACAAGTGCCATTAGATGCTGTTGGTAGAGCGATGGAGACAAATATCATTGTTGTTTCAGAGCAGAATCTGCAACCTGCTGTTCTTGGTGATTGTGGGCGCATTTTAGAAAATTTTAAGTCAAACTCTACTCCAATACAGAGAGAGACCGAGCAAGGGTGGACGAAGAGGTTAGTCTATGCATAATTTAACTGTTTCCTATATGTCTGCATTAACACATAATAAATTGATCCGGTAATGTTGCATATTGTATGTTGGTGCATTAGTACCATATTTTTTGGGTACATCTAGCTCATGAAACATGGTTCCAAAAATGTCTCAAAGAAAATTATATCAGTGCATTAATGCTGGAGGCTACTACAGATGTAGCACATATGTTGAGGCTATTAGCTGTTTGTAACATGATAGTAAAATAGAGAAAGTTTTTGTACAATTGAGATTTATTTAGCACTATGCTCTATCCCACACAACTAAATTAGATAATTGCATGTCACAAAGAATGCATTGCCAGTTTCCGCTTATCCGTTTCATATTTCATTTCGATGATTAGAGTAGCAGTAAATTCTGAGAACCTTGTCAAACATTAGTTTTTGAAAATATGTCAGTAATTGAGCTAGGGAACCTTCGAGATCAGAGATCGAGCAGGAAACAAGACACGTGATGTATACATGTTCGGGCCCCCGGAGAGGAGTAATACCATATGTTATGTGTGATGATGCTTTATATAGATTGTCTTGAGTACAAGAAAGGTGGCTATACCTATTACAATAGAGTAGGTCGGATCTAAACTAATATAGGGTTGAAGTCGCCGAGTATCTCCAAAACTAAGGTTTGAATGCTTGTATCAAGTTGTGTAGGCACTGATCTGTTGTGAGTTGTCCTTGGAGGTCAGGGTCCCCACCTTATAAAGGGGTCCTAGCGCCGCCTTAGTCTCAGCCGTAGTCGATAGGGAGTCCTTCATCTTGTTAGTTAAGGCAAGGCAGTTGAATCCAGCTTAGATACTAGTCGTGCTCAAGTCGTTTAACTTGATCGAGACCTTCCTAGTATAGGCTTTCGTGATCTCCGGGTATACCGGGCTCCACAAATTCGGATACGCAGGTGTCCATCAAGTATATGGTGTACCCTATCCATGTATAGTAACTATTTATGTGCATATACCCTATAATTAGATATTTGACAATAGCCCCTAACTTTGCTCAGCAAGGAAGATTTCCACAAGCGCCTACTCGAGTACTACCAAGCCCAAACTTGCTCGAGTGAGGTAGATCAAGCTTGTAGTCGAAAGAATCGAGTAAGGAAAGCCATGTTCCAAGTATCGAGTGGAAACGCTATTAGGTCGAGTACCCTTCACTCAAGACTTCAGAAAGGCTTGAAAACTCAACTTCTCTACATCTGTCTGTGAGTAGAGTTAAAAAGAAATCTCTGAAATTTGAAGCACTGGGTATAGGTGTATTTAGTGCACTCGGATGGGTGTGTAGAGATTCACACGATGCCATCATCCCATCCTTCACGCCAAATGAGGCACCACAGTAACGGGAGCAGTTACCAAAGTAAACGTTAATCACCAGGCTATTTATCCTTACAAACCTAGATAGTAGCTATTCTTCATTCTCTCACCGTCAGTCCCTGCTTCAAGCTCTCACCTTTCTCCTCCCAAGTTCATGCCACCACATAGAAAATTTCATTCATGACATCCAACCCTTCTGGGAATGCCACCTCTCCTTCCTCGCCTGAGAAAGAATCTAACTTGAAGATGCTGGTGCGTCCCCCAAGCAACTAGATGAGATGAGGCTCTTGACCAAAGCCTGGGCGATCTCAACTATGCAAGAATAGAAGGTCTAGAAACTCAAAGGTGAAGGAATCATTCCTCCTCGCGATCTGGCCAACTAGAGGCTGGCATTGGGTGAGGAATTCCCATCTTGCCAGTTTGACCAGGACATTGTTGTTTTTGACTCCTTTTTTCGCTGCGATTTAAGTTGCTCCTGAACATACTCGACTGTTACCAAATTGAGCTCCACCACTTGAATCCAAACTCGATCACTATGCTTTGTGTCTTTGTCCATCTGTGCGAAGCCTTCCTTGGTATCGAACCAAACTTGAATTTGTTACAATATTTTTATCATCTGAAAGGAATACTGAGAATAAATGTGTTGGAGGTTGTGGTTTCCAACTACGCAATGGAATGAAGAATTCTTTTATCCTGGTTGCTTTGATCTCCTCCTAGCAAAAAGATTGGAAAAAGCTCTAGTTTTATGTCTCCAACCCCGACCTAGTTGCCTCTCCATTAGACTATGGGGGCCTCCAGCCCCACCCAAATCTTTCTTGGTCGAAGAAGCACCACGAGCTCAACCATATTGCCTACTACGTCAAGAAGATTGGCAAACTTAGGTAGAGTGGCTTAACAGGTTGGCATGTGGCCAAAGACTTCATCAGCCGAAGGTCAAGCCCCTTGAAAGCACTAAATCACATCGCTTAGGATTATGCTGGAGATAATAATAGCTCCTGGGATGCGGCCAAATGTAAGATTTGACTAGCATTTTACTACTTATGTAGCTGTAGTCGAACCCTTTTTAGTGACTCCTTTTTTCCTTCAGCCTTTTCCCTGCAGGACACCAATGCTGAGAAAACTATTTGCTAAAGAGGCGGAGCCATGCTCCGTTCAGCCATACTCCCTGAATAATCCTCGATCACATGAACCAGTCAGCCTCCGTAAGCACATTAGTAGTTACAGAGGTGTTTGAGTGTTCGGTAGAGGAGGAAGCAGACATCATTCTTGACATTAAACCTCTAATATCTACCTTCGTCGAGTTCCCGGGGCTCAACTTGCCTGATGATGAATTTGAGGCCAATCTTTCTGGCTAATTGTCTACAATGCTTGACTCTAAACACTTGAAACTTGTTCCATGGGTTGGGGATATCTGTATACATTACTATTATTTTGCTTGTCCAGTATGCTCTTACCACAATTCCCTTGTTAATGAAATAGAATTGGCATAAGTAGATGCTAAAATCATCCTCAAAACCTACTTATGAAATATCCGTTGATACCTTGAGTGACCACTTAAAGTATCCTCAATAACAAGAAAAATACTAGTATACAACTAGAAAGAGAAGAAATAACACGATGATTTTTGCAAATTTTTAGCTGACTCGCGTATGTGACCAGCAACGAACATAAACACGATGGAGAACACATATGAAACCGACTAGAACTTCATAACTTTGTTGGCCGTTAAGCATGAGATGTCTGACAATCTCTTGTGCTATTATGCCTTATGAGATATAGTTGTTCGTCATCGACCCAACACATGCCTCTATTGGTTACATCCAATGCAAGCGATGCAAAGTTAGATATTTTTTTGCAAAAAATGTGTATTTACAGAACATTATATTACTATGTAGTCCTCTACTCTTTGCTCAAGGAGAACATTTTCCAATCGGAAAGTAAGAAAGAACATACATGTACCATCAAATGTATATGATGTATCCCCGTCACTCTACTCGATGACTGAATCGAGTGGAGAGTAAAGCAGCAACATAGAATGTATGCGATGTAGCCCCCGACTCTCTGTTTGATGTGTTAATCAAGATAGAGAGTAGAGTTGTAGCATCGAAATGTCACACCCTGATTTTCAAATTTCATAAATTTCTGAAAATTTCCAACAGTAGACTATAGATTAAATAATTAGAATAGGAAAAATCCTATTTTCTAAATTCAAGTTCAAATTTGAATTAAGGATATTAATTGTTTGAATGCATTCATGCTGAAAATAGCCATTTAGGTTTTATTATTCTCTGGACCTTATTGGATTTTATTTGACCTTATTTGGATTTATTTGAATTCTTCTGGGTTATATTCTATTTCCATAATATCAAAATGTTTTCATAAGTTCAAATATTTTATTTGGCTTTTAAATGTTTTCAAAAGCTTGTCAGAATTTTATAGAATTTTTAGGTTTTATTTGGTATTTTATTTGGGATTTATTTGCTTCCTTTCTTTTCTAGAAATTCCCAAAAAAAACCTTAATCTAAAACCAGCCCACCGGCCCACTTCCTCCTGGCCTTCTCCCTCTCTCCCATATGTGCCGAACTGGAGCCAGCCCAGTCCAGCCCAACCTGCCTCAGCCCATCTCCACCTCACCCATCCCTGGGCCCGTTTCCCTTCCCTTGGCTTAGCTGGCCAGCCGGCCCGAGCCAACCCTACCTCTCCCTCTCCTTCCCTCTCCCATGCCTGGGCATGGTTGTCCCGGACCATTCCCACACCTCCTCTCTACCCTGGGTTGACGTTCAGCTGCCGCTGCTCCAGCCACACCTAATGGCGCCCCGTCTCTCGCCGCCTTCACCATGCGTCACCGCCACGTGGCCCCCACACCTTTTGTCATCTCCATGGACTCTTCCGCCGCCGAATCAAAGTCGGGTCCACCAGATGCCGCCTCCGAGTCCAGGCACTGCACGTCTCCCTAGCCCTTTAAATATCAGACGAGGCACCCACGTCCAGTCCTTGTCTTCTTTTCGCCAAAATCCATCACTCCTGTGCCCTAATTCGTCGAGCGTCTTAACCCTAGAGTCATCACCGCCACCATTAAAGAACCTCATTAGAGTTCACCGATTTGCTACATCCAAGCCATCTCCACCCCTTTGAGTAGCCCCTCAGAACCACAAGCTCATGAGGAGATGATACCATTGCTTCTCGTCGATTCTCCGCCGCTGGAGCATCTGTTCCACCGACGCCAATGAGCCGCCACCGCCTTCTCTCATCCCTAGCTATCTACACCACCTCCCAGAGTGAACCAACACCCTAAGTGAGTTCGCTGACCATATATCTTGCTCCTCTACCACTCATCATTGAAGTCTGAGGTCGACGACAACCTTTTCCACTTTCTCCAGTGAGGACACCACCATCTTGAGCACAGATCCGTCGTCCCTGTCTCGCCGTCGGCCACCAACTCCTCTGCCCCTCTTTCCGACCATCAGATCCATCATCAATGGCCAAGATTAGATTGAACCCATACCCTTTTAGCCACCAATCACAAACTGCCACGCATCCACTTTAATCCCAGTCAGCATGTTAGCCATGTCAGCTTCGCCACATCATTGTCATGTTAGCAAAGTAGCTGATGTCTCATCCTTGTCACCTTGCCACGTCAGAAGAGCTAGCCTAGTTAGTATTAGATTTTCATATAGGTCCCTGGATAGTTTAAATCTTAATTTTAGGTCCTATATTTTTACAAAAAACTCCCCGGACTTTATAAATTAGATTTTAGACCTAACATTTCGCACAAAAGTCCCTGGAACTTCAAACCTTTGTATATTTTTTGTTTTAGCTCTGATTTGAGTGATTCTTACACTCAAATTTTCCTAAATTCACGATCTATCCAACCATGCAAGTTCTAGATATTAATTCTGACATCTTTACAATTGTTTTCCCTTAGTAACAACTAGATCTCTACACCCATAAGAAAATTAGTCAAATTCTATTCTCCTGGTCCAGCCCAATCAAAGATCCCAGTCTATTGTTCTATTCCTTTTTGTTTTTGCAACTTGGAGTTTATTTGGTGTTTATTCGATGTTTCTTTTGTTTGTTGATAGAATCCGCGATTAGTAGACAACGCTTTGCATCTGTTCGAAAGAACTGAGCATTATTGGGTAAAAGGCAAGTGTACTCCTTGATCATCTTGAGCCCATGTTTTTTTTAAATGTTTTGTTTTATAAATTGCATGCAGTGTCTATTAATATAATGGGTAGTCACCTATGTTAGGGTTCACAAAGTTTTTCCCTTATCATCCCTTGAAGCCTAAGTGGGTTATGGTTAGATGTTGTTCATGGGTAGATTTGCTTAGCCATGCTGTCAAGATGTTGGGTAGTGTCTTATACATGATTAGTAAACATATGTAATGATGATGGTGAACTTGATATAGTAATATGAACCCTAGGACTTCGGCAAAGAATGGTAGGATGGTAATATTAACTCGTACCTTACTAAGTTAAAGAGATATCCATCAGAATGGTTTTCATATTGAAACCCATGATGACAGCAATGAGGAATGTCTCCTCTTAATGAAAAATAACGGATATGGAAAATAAGTACTTGAGAAAATGTTAGGATTATACTACACATATATCAAACCCGTAGCAAATGTTATGTACAAAGTAATTTTTCAGAATGTCAATGCATTCCAAACTTGGCATGATCGCCTTGGTCATTTTGGCATAGGGATGATGCGAAAAATTATTAACAGTTCCATTGGTCATGATATATATGATGCTAAACTCCCTCAATCTTTAGATTTTATGTGCAATGTATGTGCCTTTTTAAGGCTATCTTACCTTAAAATTCAAGCAGAACCACTCAAATTCCTTGAACGCATACAAGGTAATATATGTGGTCTTATCCAACCATTAACTGGACCATTCAGGTATTTTATGGTTCTAATAGATGCATCTACACGACGGTCTCACGTGTGTCTTTTGTCCCCACGGAACCATGCATTTTCCAAAATAATGGCTCAAATTATTAAATTATGAACACATTATCCTGAAAATCAAATTCAATCAATTCGAATGAACAATGCTACATAATTCTGCTCATTTGCCTTCAATGACTATTGTATGACCCTAAAAATTGAAGTTCAGCATTCTGTCCCATATGTCCATACTCAAAATGCTTTGGTAGAATCTCTTATCAAGATAATTAAGCTCATTGCAACCCTTATTATAGAATTTCAACTTACCAATTTCTTGTTGGAGTCATACAGTTTTACACGCTGCTGACTTAATTCAATTGCGACCTACTACATATCATAGTAGTTCCCCTATACAATTAGTATGTGGAAATCCACCAAGTATTTTCCATCTGCGTAAATTCAGTTGTGCTACATACGTACCAATATCATCACCGGAGCGTACATCCATGGGCCCATATAGGAAATTGGGGATCTATGTGGGGTATCAATCTCCGTTGATCATTAAATACCTTGAGCCCCTCATAAGGGACATATTCACAGCCCGATATGTTGGTTGTATATTCAATGAGGACCATTTCTCGACATTAGGGGAGATTTCAAATACCAAAAATAATGCCAGGAAATCAATTGAAATGTCCAAGGCATTTCCACCTCAGATCCACGTACTCAAGAATCTAAACTCAAAGTTCAAAAAGCCATCAATTTGCAACATATTTGCAAATAACCTGCCAGATGCATTTATTGACTACAAAGATGTCACAAAATCCTATAATCCTGCCAAAAATGTGCCTGAAAGAATGGAGGTACCAATAAAAACCACTCAACTCCCTGCTCAAAATAAGAGGCGCAGAAGTACGACTACAAAGGAGGATACAACTTCTTGCAAGCACCAAAATAAAATAGAGGAAGAAACCCTCTAAAACAGTAAGTGCAAGTGAACCTAAAGTTGATAGGTACCCAATGGGTAGTATACACTCAGTGGATGGGAAACATCCATAACCCTACTCAATAGTGCACTCAATTAATGATGCTGGGACATGGAATACCCTGGCTCAATCATATTGGGAAATCACAAACACTCACCAAGGGTACAAGAGATTTCCACCAACTATCTAGATTCTAGAGAACCATATGACCAAAAGACTACAATTGTTGACACATACTTCTCCACTATAATTGCAAAAAACCTCCAAAATGATCCATATCCTAAGACCATGGCAGAGTGTAAACAATGCTTGGACTGGACTCAATGGAAGGATGCAATCCAAGCAGAGATAGCCTCGCTCACAAAAAAAGAGCCATTCACAAAAGTAATGCAAACACCTCCAAATGTCTTCCATGTGGGATTCAAATAGGTTTTCATCTGGAAATGAAATGAGAACAACGAGATGGTGAAATACAAAGCAATCCTTGTAGCACAAGGGTTCACGCAAAGACCCAACATTAATTTCAACAAAACTTATTCTCCAGTCATGAGTGGAATCAAATTCCGATATCTTATCTCATTGGTAGTTCAAAATCATCTATCTATGCAGTTGATGGATGTAGTGACCGCATATCTATATGGGTCACTTGATTTAGACATATACATGAAGGTTCCCGATGGAGTCCAAACGCAAATCACAACATATATTGTGTAAAGCTTAATAAGTCACTATATGGCTTAAAGTAGTCGGGATGAGTATAGTACAACCGACTTAGTGAGTTTCTTCTGCAGAAGGGTTACTCCAACAATGATGATTATCCATGCATGTTCATCAAGAAATCCTTGACGGGATTTTGTATTACCTCTGTGTATGTTGATGACCTAAACATCATTGGCAATGCACAAGATATCAATGAAGCACATGATCACCTAAAGACGGAATTTGAGATGAAGGATTTGGGCAAAACCAAATTTTGCTTGGGTCTACCACTCGAGCACCTTCCCTTAGGAATTATGGTACATCAAGCTACCTATATCTAGAAAATATTAGAGAAATTTAATATGGACAAATCATATTAATCTAAAACCCCCATGGTTGTTCGATCTCTAGACATGGAGAAAGATTCATTTAGACCACGGGAAGATAGAGAAGAGATACTGGACCCGAGGTTCCATATCTTAGTGCTATTGAAGCACTTATGTATCTTGCAAATTGCACCATGACTAATATCACATTTGTAGTAAACTTACTAGCTAGGCATAGCGCTGCTCCAACTAAATGGCATTGGACGGGAGTCAAGAATATCTTTTGATATCTCCAAGGCACCAAAGATCTTAGCATATTCTTTCAATTTCTAAGAAACTAAGATTCAAATATGATTGGATACATTGATGCTGGTTACTTATCAAATCCCTACAACATTAGATCACAGACATGCTTTGTGTTCCTATATAGTGGGACAACCATGTCATGGAAGTCTTCCAAATAGACTCTAGTGGCTACATCCAATAATCATTCTAAAATAATTGCATTATATGAGGTATCACGGGAATGCGTGTGGCTTACAGAATGATAAGTCACATACAACAGTCATGTCGATTGGTTCCATTGAATCACCTACCATTATCTACAAAGATAATGCTGCTTGTGTTGGTCAGATGCAAACAGATTACATAAAGAGCAATATCACTAATCATATTGCTCCTAAATTGTTTTATCCTCATGAGTTACAACAGAGTGGGGAGATAAACATCTTGCAAATTAAATCTTGTGATAATCTCGTATATTTATTCACAAAGTTCTTACCAACTTTGACATTTCAAAAATATGTTCATGGTATTGGTATGCGATGACTTCGAGATTTGCAAGAATTAGGGGGGGTATCCTCCTGAATTTAACCTGTTCATACATCATATTGTACTCTTTTCCCTTTATGAGTTCTACTTAGAAAGTTTCTCATAAAAGATTTTTAATGAGGCATAAAATATCTACACAAGATCATATGTCATACCTCTTATTTTTCCTAACGGGATTTTTAAAGGAGGTATATAAGACATATCTATTGTTCTCTAAACTCGCTTATGGGTTTTCCTTTTACAAGGTTTTCTCATATTAGTTAACAAAGAGACAATAATCAATATATGCTGTATTATTTTCTCCTTATTTTCCTACTGGGTTTTAAAGGAGTTTTAACAACATATCACCACTACTCTCCTCATATTTTTCCCACAGGGTTTTTGGAGGAGCTTTTAAGATGAAATGTATAAGTACATGGACCAGCATTGATCAGGGGGGAGTGTTAGAAAATCAAGTGATCTTCATCTAACCGTTAGGCAGTTGCTCTCGACAGTTGATTGATCGAGTAGGTGTCTGTTCGGGAGGGATGTCTCCTCGAATGGACACCTCATCAACATGTATATATTTGTAACAATCATCAATGAAATATTGTGTTTGTCCACTATCTACTTTGCAATCCAAATTACTCTTAATAGTTTGCAATATGTTATTCTTGTGAGTTTTGTTAAGTTTTAGTCCATTAGAATTTGTGTTTGGTTGCTGATCTTAGTTCTCCTTCATGTGACCTTTCAGCCTAGATCCATCTATCTTGACACATGGTGTGCATGAAACAGTCACAATTGTCACATACGGATTTGCAATTCAGTGTTTAAATACTTGTTGGAAAGAACACGTGTTGTTCTACAATTGACAATCTTAGGAGAAAGTCGCAATTTGACTTTTATATACGTGTTTCAGACCCAACAATGTTTAGTACCAGTTTTGAGTTTTGTGTCGTCCTTTAGTTTTAGTTTCAGATCTTTTCAGTTTGTGAATCTTTGTGTCTAGTTCATAATATAGTGTGTGTTGTGTCCATATATAAAAAATAGTGAACCAATTATATTATTTGTGAACACTTCGATCCCATTGAAACTAACTGTAGCAAGTTGCACTAGGTCTTCACACGTTTGTGAATTATATTGAGCAATCATATTTCATCACCTTGTGTAGCAATCTTGTGTGCTGAACAGAACAGCAAAAAAAGGGAAAAAAAGAAGAAGAAGAAAAGAAGAAAAAAAAGAAGAAAGAAAGAAAGAAAGAAAGAAATAAAGAAAGAAAGAAATAAAAAGTGATGCGGTCACCACATTGATTCTTTATACGTGCTACTGCCCAGAAGCTAAACTTTTGTTAGTTTTGTGCAAATCCTGTAGCCCTTTTTCTCAGTTGGAGGAATCAGCTAGCGTCACTCCTTGCATTTTTGCAACACAAGCTTTTTGTTTAGAAATTCAGATTGTGATGGCTCACTCCTTGGTTGCATAAGTCTCATTATTGTTGTGTGTGAGTTGCTTTACACTTCACTTATATCTTGTGGTCAACAACTAGGCATATTATTCTAGCTTGGATTATTACTTAGTAAGACAATATTTTGAATTTAGATTTGCTAGGTAAAACACTAAACTCTCCAAGCTCCACATATTTACTACTTGTGCAATTGTTCCTGAACTTTGAGTTTGCTTAATCATCACCAATGAGTTATGCTACCAGCGGAGTGTGATCAGCCCCTCTTCTCAAGAAGGAAGAATATGAACTTCAATTGGTAAAAATATTGTCTCGGCATCTATAGTATAGTATATTTTCTATCATTAACCCTAACAGGTGGTGGGTTGATGGAACTTCCATTCTATGGGAGAAATGACCCGGAGGAGTACATTGAGTGGGAATACAAAATTGAAATGTTGCTTAAGTTTGAGAAGATTCCAAAAGAGAAAGAAGTTATGCAAGTCACAATGCAATTTCTGAATTATGCATACAAATGGTGGCAACAACTTCTAGTGAAGCTACTTATTACTTCGTCATGTGGGGAGTATCAAACAAGGGTGCAAACGTATAAAAGATTACTATGTTGAGCTAAGTGGTGCAATGCGACATGCTGGTATCATGAGTGCATTTAAAGTGAAGGCGTACTTCAAAGGAGGTTTGAATTCTAAGATGGTTGTTGCACTTGAACATAAAAAAATTAGTAGTGTTCACAATCTTGTGAATTGCGACATTGACGAGGAGAGGAGAATTGAGAAGCAACGAGTACCTCGATTCAGCTTGAGCCAAAATCACTCTCTTCATTGTAGGAAAGATGCCTTTGCTGCTGCGTTGTCCAAGAATTGCGCAAATTCAATTCAAGAAAAGGAAGAACAAGATCCAATGGATATGAAGAATGAGAAGACAGTCGAGCATGGGACCTTCCCTTCGATCGATGTGACAGATAGTGCTACAATGCTTCATGTAGCGCAAGATATCATGGTTGATGGTAATTACGCCATTGGTGGCCCATGGTCTATGGCTGGTAAGATGCATCAAAACCCATGTGAGGATGAGAGCCACATAGACAAATTGAGTGAGATTGCAGAAAAGAATAACTTGTGTGATTCTGCTAAATGTGAGGACGAGTGCATCCAATTTCTGAGTGTGAGAGATACACCAAACGAAAAGAGAGAAGTAAATAATAGGCCATGTGAGGTTGTTTCTGAATCTAATGCAATAATCTCTACTTCTAGTATTGTTTCTCCTACTGTACAAGCTGACAAAGAAGAGGAGAAGTTAGATGCTAACCAACTAGCATTGTATAATGAGAAAGATGAGGAGATAGCCACGGTTGGAGATATGATGCTTGTTGTTCTGTGGTTATTTTTCATGGTAACAGTGGTATACATCAAGAAGTGCCACCTACAGCACTTATGCCATTTGAGGAGATCATTAAAGGTGAAAACATAGGCGTTGATGTGTTATTGCACCAAAGCATGGTGAGTAAACTTGATCATATGAATGTTGCAATTGAGTCAAATGTGTTTTTATGTTATACGTTCATGGTCCCATGTTCTAATTATTTTTTTTGCTTAATTTGCATAATGTGGAATTGATTACTCACAAATAAGTGTTAGCTAGAATACTCCCTGACGGTTTTCTTTATTATATCATGTTGGATGAACCAATAGAGATATCTTGTTTAGTTGAGCAAGTTTTTGAAATTTCAAGTACTCTCAATGACAAGTTCGATTTGATTGGTGATTATGATATTCATAACAAATTTCATGTGTTTAGAATATGCATAAGTTATTATAAACTTTCTGAATTAAGGTTGAATATAATTGAATGTCAATCTTTTGTGCAAAATTGTGAAGTTCTAGAGATGAGTGTGCATGGTAGTGCTTACTGTTTGAATAAAAATTTGCTACCCGCTATTTAAATCTTTTGTGCAATATGTTTTGAAAATCAGAGTAGCACAGCTGAAGCATGGAAGGCTACAAACTTGTTTTCAATAACTTCTGATTGGTATATAAGGTTTAATTATGAAACTATACCTCAAATGTGCATTTCCAATACTCTCATCCTGTCCTCTACTTCTAACACAATCTTGAAAAAGTCAGGGATGACTTTTCTTCAGGGGAGAGGGATGATATGAGTATGATGTGAAACGGGTGGCGCACGGGAAATGGCAAAGGTCAAGAGTCCATGTCATGTACAACTTATGTGGATATATTCTGTCTATTTTAAGACAAATCTTGGGTTTGAAAGGAGCCTATCTACAATTTTCCCATGGATTCAAACCTTCCAAAAGAAAGGATTTGAAGATAGGAAAGATTGGATTCAATTCAGATTCAGTTTGGGACAGCCTGGACAAACCCGCACTAAAACGATCATAACTTTCGTGTCCGGACTCCGTTTTGGATGTATGAGTACTTGTTGGAAAGCTAACTTCATGGCCCACATGATGGATAGGGCCTAAGACTCAATTCCTTCTAGTTTCACCGCAAAAGCTGAAACAACCCGATGGCTATACTAATAGAGTTTCCTTTTTGTATGTATTAGATTCCTAGTTAGTTTCTAAGTCATGTAATGGCTATATAAGCCTTTCTACATGACCCCCAGGGGTTAGACCACGTTTATTACAGAAAAACTCAGAAATTGCTCTTGTTCTCATCTAGGGTTTAGCCCTCTTGCAAACCAAAATCTAGATAGGGAATTGGGAGCTACCGTCGATTGTTCTTTCTTTTCCGCTGGGAATTGAGGGAGCAATTCATCCACTTCTATATGGTCAAGTGGATTAATCCATCATAGTGTGTGGTTCTGCAAATTCAAGGTGAAAGGCGTGTTGCACGGGCAGTGTGTTGTTCATCCACTTTGTCAATTTTCACAAGGTATCCAGATTCTACGTGTAGAAGGTCAGGCGCCCCACATCAACTTGACCATCCTCCATAGCTAACCCATACAACCCTGGTTTGTTAACTCAACCACTTTATAGGGACCGTCCCAGTTCGAAGATACCTTGTTGCTATTTTTCTAGCTCTGTACAGATCATGGAACCAAATCTCTGTGCTCGAAGGATCTTTTGCGGATGTTCTAGTCATGGTAGAGCTAAAGAGCTTGCTGGTACCACACTGATCTTATCAACACTTGCGTCCTTTTTTTCTTTGAGAACATTGAGGTCATCATGTCTTCTCGGGATTTCATCCTTGTCGGGTAGCGTTGTTTTGGCCCCATAGACTAGGAAAAAAGGCATTTCACCCGTCGCCTTGTTGGATGTCGTTTGGAGTGCCTAGAGCACATTAAGCAACTTGGAAACCTAGGCTTTAGTGCAGCCGGATAAGAGGTTGAGGACGCGGGTCTTGATTCCTTGAAGTACCAAACTATTTGCCTGCTCAACCTATCCAATACTTTGTGGATGAGCCACAAACACAAAGCAGACTATAGTGCCTAGTCCTTCATAATAATCAATTAACGTCGTGCTAGAGAACTAAGTGACAGGGCTGGAGAACTAAGTGACAGGGTTGGTGATGATCCTTCTTGGGACACCAAACCTTGTTCTGGCCCTCTTCGTGATAAACTTCTTGGTGGCTGCTAAAGTGATTTTACTAATCGGCTCAACTTCAATCCACTTGGTGAAGGTGTCAATTGTGATGAATAGGAACTTGAAGCCCCTGAGCACTACCAAGAAGGGCCCCAAAATATCCAGCCCCCAAGTCACGAATGTCCATAAAAAGGGGATTGGGATTATATGTAGGTCTTGACAACAACAAAGGGTTAGTTCTAAAACACCTTTTAGATACCCCATACTTGTAAAGCACACATTGTAAAGCACACTCTCAACACAAATACATCTCGCACTAAGCACATGGTTTGAGCACTCCACATAACAATCAAGCAACACTTTCAACAACCCCTCTTGATAGTATGTCTATCGATCTTACAACCTGGCCTCCCACCAAACTCCTGGAGACCAGACACTAGAAAGACTATTTTAGTTATACCTTTGCCTTAAGCAATTATTTCGGACTTGACGAATACATCATCCAAGCTCCGATGCTTCTCATAGCTCTTCAAGGCTTACCGTCACTTCTCTTTCATCTTGATGATGATGATTCATCCCTGCTTTCCACTTTGATTTTCACTTGATCTTCCTAAAGTTTGATGAAATTCACTTGATTGCTTCCCATGCACCAAACATGGAAGACTTTTCTCTTTTCATCATCTTCATCTGGTTCACCACTTAGGCATGAACTGTGAGCATCAAGCACACAAGTTATTCACTAAATTTGTTTTGGCCTTGCTCTTCCAACATGACATATTGAATATCTCAATTTAACTCATACTTTCTTATGGAATCTAACCCCAACTTACTCTCAAGCATAAAGCACATGGATTAGTCCATAAAATCTAATTGACAATTTTATATCTTAAAAAAGTTATCATAGAACCCCTCATCATTAGGGAGAGAGGTAAAGTTATCATAGAACCCCTCATCTGAAAAACCGGTCCTCAATGTAGACTTGGTGAAGCTGACTACATGTTCTATGCAGAATCTTCAATGCCTATTATCATGATCCCCACGGACAGCGTCAGCTGTCGATGATTAGTGAACCGTCGATCTTACGAACTTATAGAATAGAAGGGGATGCTTCGAGTAGACAAAGCAAAGTAACACATAGATGAGTGTTTAGATAGATTCGGGTCTCCTTTAGAATAATAACCCTATATTATGTTTATCTTGTATTGGTATGAACTTGTATAAGGGGTGCATGACTAGTCTAGATGGATCTAAACCTAAACGATGACTTGCTTGCTCTGCTATGGCATCTTCTGGCTTGGGCAACTTCTAAAAGACATGTAAGCACTTTGTCTCACTTGTTCTCGGTAGGGGCTCTAGGTTCCGTATATATAAGGATATCGTACGTTTTTTGAGTCTTTCTTCTCGTTCTTAGAGATAAATTTTCTTATTTACAGGATACCTAGGTACTTACGGGTAGTTTTTTTTCATTTAGAGATCTTTTTTAGAAGATAGAGATATACCTTGAGAATTACGGAAAACTCTAAGATGCTCTATGGTAGTTATCCAATAGTTATCATCACAAGGTAAAATAGAGAGAGATCTGGTCCCAATTTATGGCCTGATGTGGCGAGATTTCTCCAATGTGCAAGACTAAGAAAAGCAAAGAAATCAATCTGAAGAACGAAGCTTTACATGGAGAGCGAGTGAGGGAGGCTAACAAGCAGAGACGAGGCAACCGCTGGGCAGCAGCATCCACTCCGCCGTGACGACTGTGCTCGAAACATGAAAAGTTAACTGAGCTCGCTGGGAAATGAGAAATCAGAGGGAGTTGAAGACGATAAAGGAGCAGCCAGGCATTTTTTGTAGTCGAACACGAAAACAAGAGATGGAAGAGTTAGTGGGTGAATACGGACCAAACGAGGAAGAGGAATCAAAAGTATAGCAGGGCACGGGGGCAGTTGGACTGGCAGGTTGCACGGTAGACATACCTATTGACAAGTTACAAGACAAAATTTCGTCGAAGGTCCTGCAGGATTCCAGGGCAAGTGAGAAAGAATAGAAAGAGAGCACGTACAATTTCAATTTATCTGTGAGAAAGATTTCATTATTCTTCAACGTATGTACTTAGCACTGTTACATTATTATTGTACTTATCAGTCATTCACACCCACACATGATACAAGTCAAAGACACACAGATAATACTTGATACAAGTATGCCTGGTTAGATTACAGCAAGCAAGCATGTAAAGAGCAAATTACACCCAAACATGACAATTCCAGATTCTTTCATCGGGATCCAGATTAGGTGCCTAGCTGAAGGTATTATACATACACAGATACATAGTCCAACTGACCATGGAGACATATATTAAAGTATGGGGGCTGGGCGGCATTCTTAACCTCCCTACTCTCAGTTGTGCACTTCGTATCGGATGGTTGTGGCTGCGGAAAATAGAGCAGACAAGGCCTTAGGCTGGGCTGCATCTGTATGTTCATCCCAACGCAAAGGCTCTCTTCGACATAGCTATAATGTCCACAGTTGGAGATGGTACAAATATAAAATTATGGACGCATAGGTGGCTCCATAGTAAGTCCATAACAAAAGTAGCGCTCAACCTTGTTGCTTTGGTCCCTCAGTGAGCTGTTAACATGAGGATTGTGGCGCAAGCCCTTCATCAGAGGAAATGGGTATCAAACATTAGAGGAGGTGTACCCGTGAAAGCTCTCGACGAATACCTGCATTTATGGGAGATACTAGAAGAAATTAATTTACAACAAGGTGTACAAGATCATCGTGTTTGGAGGCTGAATAACTCAGGTATATACTCAAGCAAATCAGCCTACAGTGCCTTCTTCATCGGGTCCATCAGATAGGTGCCTTAGAGACAAGTTTGGAAGACCTGGGCATCTTCATGCTGCAGGTTGTTTATATGGCTCGCCATCCTTAACCGGTGCTGGACAGCGGACCGGCTTGCGGGGCATGGGCTGCCGCACCCGGTGGCCTATCCGCTCTGTGTTTAGACTGATGGAACAATGCAGCACATTTTGGTCTCTTGTGTGTTTGCTCGGCATGTTTGGTTCTCGGTCCTGCAAAAGTCTGGCCTACAAGGTGTGGTGCCAACGTCAAACACAAACGTCTTCTCTACCTGATGGTACCGCACAATCAAGGGAAGGGACAAACATACCCGCAAAGGCCCCAATTCACTCATCATCTTGGTGGCTTGGGAACTCTGAAAACATCGAAATGAGTGTGTCTTCAATGGCGCTGCACCAAAGAGTGAATATGGTGTTACAAGCGGTGGCAGATGAAGGTGCTTTGCGGTGTGTTGTTGGAGCTCCACATCTCTGCAGCATCCTGCCAGGGTAGTCTAGGAGTTGTTGCTCCTAGATCTTGCATCGATCGCTCTAAAAGCGTTGTGGCACCCATGTAACTTTCATTTTGGGTGTGTTTTGATGTTGTACTTCATACTCTTTTCTTCATTAATGGAATTACGCGTAGCTCTTCTGCACGTTCGAAAAAAAAACATCAATAAAAATACATGGAGAGATCATAAAAATTACAAACACGTCAGATAAAATACGATATAATAACCCATAGGTTATGCATCAATTTACAATAGGTTCACCTGAGCATTTTCTACAGAAATATTCTGATAATATTTGATAATTATATTAGATAGCAAACTATAAGACTGTAATGGCTATTATTGAATAGGAAAAATATATATCTTACCATTAAACAGTAGTTTGTAATAACGTTGCTCATCTTTATGATAGTTGCATAGATTGGTGCTCGAGAACGTGCTTTCTTTGACATAGTGTTCCAGTACTTGGCTTGATGATATGTAAGAGTTGCTCCACGGGGCAGAATATATCATGTTGGCATGTTCAGCCAGTCAGAGGGTGGGACAAACTATGGAACTCAGTCCCAAGAAAAAAGAGCTTTCCAAGCAAGAATTTGGCAGGCACAAGTATCAGGAAAGAGAACGCGAAGATACAATCAGCAAACAATGGACTAAACACTATGAGCTCTAAAACATGGCATAGAAATACAATACTTTTTTTAAGTTCAATGAAGTCAACTCAAACCCCCTGGAAATGTCTGACAGAAAAACTAATGGCAAAACGTGTGTCCTAGTCAATCCATCCATACAGAATTACACTGTACATATAATTAGTTTTCCTCACAAAATAGGACATATAAATATGTCCTAGTCTGACATAATTATGTGTTTGTGCCTAGGGGAAGGTTGGGAGTTTGGCTATATAGGGCTCAGGCTACCGTGTAGTAGATAATATCATCTCAAATAGACATAGATTTCTGTAAACCCCGTTTCCATACAAGTGGTCTCTATCCCTCAACTTCTCCTTCTCTTTTCCTCACCAATTGTTGAGACAAAATAGATATAAGTTTGTGCTCTATGGGGCTAAGGAGATAGAAAGCTCGAAACTTACAAGCTGACTTCACTCATGCTATGTGCTATTATTAGCAAGCACTACTACAAAACTAGTTATAAGTGTCGGCTTATCAGTGTTGGTTTAGCCAAAATCAACACTGATAGTGTATCACTGTCAGTTCATAGTAAAACCAGAAATTCACCCGTCCATTCAGACAAAAATCGGTATTGATAAGTAGTATCGCTGCCGGTTTTTAATACTAACCAGTAGTGATGCCATGTCCAGACCCGAAGTTTCATTTCACTGCCATTTTGGCTCATTTATCTCCTCGTTCACGTCCACCGGCTCTCTCTCCCTAATCTCTTTGTGTGACTCACGCCCGACTGTCTCTCTCCCTTATCACTTCGATCTCTGTTGGCTCTCTCTCCATTCTCTCTCTCGCTCTCCCCTGCTGTAGCCGGCCCTACTCCTTTCCCACCCCTGTCGTAGCTGGTCATCCCCTTCTCCCTCCCACCACCGGCCAACTCCCCTTGCCTCTCCCCACTGGCCTCAAGATCCACGGTGAGATCCAGTGGGAATCAGGCCATGGATCTCGTTAGGACGGAGGGATCCAGGCAGAGGGATCCAGGCGAGGTGGTGGAGGGATCCAAGGCGAGCGTGTGCGGAGACCAAGCGGGCATGGTGGCAGAGTGATCCAGGTGTGGTGGTGGAGGGATCCTAGAGTGGTGGCTGAACGGTGGCCGAGCGGTGGTGGAGGGATCCAAGCATGTGAAGCAACTGAGCGGCAGCCAAGCGGTGGCAGAGGGATCCAGACATGTGTAGCGGCCGAGCGGTGGCGGTGGGATCCAGGCACGTGAGGCGGCCAAGGGATCCAGGTGTGGTGGTTGAGTGGTGGTGGGATCTAGGTGCGTATCTATGTGTTGTGGTAGCGGCCTTGGAGCTATCGCATTATCTTGTTTTGTAGGTGTGCCAGGAAGTGCCCAGCAGCAGCCTCTCCCCTGCCGCTCCCGTCGTCGTCAATTTTCTCCTTTTTTTATTCTATGGAAATGGAAACACTATCGGATGGTCAACCGACACTGATAGCAGCAGACTATCACTGCGGGGTAAAGAGTGCCGGTGGAAAAAACAGCAGTGAAGCCATTTTTTAGTCGGCCCTGATCTGCCTTTTTTAGTAATGAAGCTGAGTCAATATGTGCTATTAAATATAGGTTATGTGCTTTTTCAAATTTTTATGAACAGCTGTGTCTAGAAAATTACCTAGATGACTTGATGATTCTTCATCCCCTATGGTTTGATGACCATGGTAATGAGGGGTTTTCTGAATAATATCTGCTGGAACTTTTTCACAGCCATACGGGCTTTGAAATGAGACAAGCCATCATAATAGAAAATCAAGGTGCCAAGCAGGGTTAAATTATTGGCTACTACAAATGAGGCCCATCCAGAGATTTGAAGACTAAGATATCTCCTTCTTTGATAATCTGGATATCAAAAGTGTTGCCACCAAATGCTTTGAGCTTTACAATTCCAGGAAGCTGTCCTTGAAAATGTTGCGTAAATAGTGGTGGTAGCTTCTGATTTGGGAAAGAAAAGAAGGTATTAAACAGGATGATTGAACATATATGATAATTGGGGAGTACCATGAATGTGATGAAGCAAATAAAAAAGTAATAGCAAAAGATAGGAAATTACATGAAAACAAAGCTATCCTCTGCTGCTCGGCCGCCGCTCAGGCTCCACTGCGCTCATCTGGCCGCTCCGCCGACCCTGTCTCTGCCTCATCTCCTCCCTCTTCGCCTGGGGATGGAGAAAGAGGAGGAGGAGGAGGAGGAGGACGGCGGCGGCCAGCCACTGGAGCGTCGGAGGGGATTGATTTGAGAGAGGGAGAGAGAGGAGGCTGGAGGGGATTGAATCGAGAGAGGGAGAGAGAGGATCGATTCGAGAGATAAGGCCGAGCCGTGTGAGCGGACGTGTGAGCCAGAAGTCGATTGAATGAATATTTTGAGTCCGATCCAAACATCAGTTCTGGTTGGCACTAAAAACCGGCACTGATACTTTCAGTACCAGTTTTTAATCGCTCAGTCATTTTTGAGGTGCGAGAGAGTAAGAACCAGCACTGATACCCTATCAGTATCGGTTTTGGTCAAACCGACACTGATGAGTCAATAGTTATGACTAGTTTTGTAGTAGTGAACGTAAAAATTTTAACACCAATCCAACAAATATTCAGCGAGTCCAGCAAAGTATTCACCATATGGTAACCACACTTAAAGTGAGCTTAGAAGCATAACATTCCAAGGGCTGAAACCCTTGTTAACGCGGGAACTACAAAGTCGTATAGGCATTAGACACTTCATAAAATTATAATCATAGTATTTGCTCTATGATTTCTTTTGACAAGGTCAACTCAAGCACATACCATAATATGAACAGCTTCACTATTACTTGTCCCCAATATGCTCACTGTTAGTTACCCAGAATTCATGCCAAGCTCCTCTCCCACAAACAGTCACACATGCCGGTGATGTCAACCATCCACCTAGCTAGATAACCACGAGATCAAGTGAAATATTATAAATAAACTCCCTCCCAAAGTTACTCAGTGAAGATCTTCTGAATCTCTAATAATTTGATTCAGCTAACTAATCTGAATATATATGTGTATGCATCCTCATATATTTCATGCTCCAAGATATATATAGCATGAACAAACAGATGTATGAATTTATTGGTACCTAGATTACAATAATTAGAAATTTCCTAACATAAAGACAATACTTTTAGCATACCTCTCCTACTTAAAAAAGCCTTAAGGCGTGTTCCGTCCGCCCGCCAGATTCCTCTGCTCGCTCGCACAATCGCCCGATCTGATGCCCGTGCGCTTCGTCTGCACGCTCGCGCCCTCCTGCCCTCGCTCAGCACCACCACCGCTGCAACCGTGCCCTCCTGCCCTCGCACAGCCACGCCGCCACGTACCCCTCCTACGCCCCCTCTCTCCCATGGCGCACATCGGGGGCAGCCAAATCTGACGGCCCCCGAGCTCGGGGCGGCTAGATCCGCTGGCCTCGAGCTCTAGATCCCATCGCCATGGATGCCACATCGCGGGCAGACGAGGGGGCGCCTTTGCTCGAGTCGCCATGGATCCCGCTGCCCTCGCTTGAGCCACCACCGAATCCCGTCGGGCTCCCTCCAAGCAGATGCACCGCCGGGATGCCTCCATGGAGAGATGAGGAGGACGGCTGGATCTCGGTGGTGGTACATCCCGGAGAAGAGCAACTCCATGTCGCGGTTGCCATAGCCACACTCGTCGCTGTTGACTTGCCTCTGCTCTTCCTCCTCTTCCCCAGCTCCTGCTCCTACGTCGCCTCGTCGCGGTCGCACACGCCGCGGGGTCTAGGGCGAGGAGGAAGGCATCGCAATGGATGCGTCGGGGTTGGAGCTCGTCGATGAGGCGCACGGTGGCCCATGGCAGTGGGATGGGGAGGGGTGGAGGCGGCAGGAGGTGGAGGTACACGCGGAGAGTGGCCGAAGGATCCATTCTTCTGGATGTTGGGTGGCCAAAGGATCCCTTCCTCTTCCCTGCATCGCACAGCTGCCGCCATCTCCGATGATGCCAACCGACGAGCCGCCGCAGCCCATTCACAGCACGAAGGAGGCCATGGACTCCCTCGACGTCATCCTCGATGAGGTGCTCCCGGGCTCCGTCGCCGCGGCCGACGACCCCACGACCGCGCTCCTGCACGATGCCGACGTCGCCCACGCCATAACTAGACACCTCCAGGGCACCAGATCAGGCGTTGGGAACGACTGCCTATGCCGCTGGCTCTACGACGCGTTCTGGTCCAGCGTCTCTGAGCTCCAGCTCGCGGTGCTGCGCTTCGTGCCTATGCTCGCCAGCGTGTACATGTGTCGTGCTGTGTCCCAGAAGCCACTGGCCGGGTTCGAGGCCATGCTCCTCGCGTTGTACACGCACACCGCGACTCAACACGACGCCGGGGAGGCCGAGACCGTTGCACTCCTGAACCTAGCGAACCCGAGCCCGTACCACGATGCCAAGGTGTCGCCCAAGGCCAAGCCCGCCGAGGTCGACGTCGCTGTGCTCTCCCTACTGCTGAAGTCGCACGGCATCATGCGTACGAGGTAAGCAAGACCATGGCTTAACTCAGCTTCTTTTTATTATAGATGCCATGATTTTTTTTACTCGTGTTACGATAAGAATGATTTTTTGTGATTGCAACCCAAAGTTAATAGCGCATAAATACATGCATCACCATATTTCGTAAGTTGGCTTGCTTCATACAAGAAATAAATTCATATTGTGGGTAAGATTTTGGAAGCCGAGATATTTATTATTGAGGATCAAATCAGCGACGATCAGATAGCATTCATGGAAGCGCTTCGACGGATGAGGCAACTCGTCTGACCAGGTGTGAAAAATCGAGGACTCTCAGATTTGAGTCTATTTGGTTGTGTTTCAACTCGAATATGTTGTGTTGTTCTAAGTTGCAACTTTTAAAATGTATTGCAGTTTTCATGTGAATCTGGATTGTGCTGTAGCATTCTTTATCATTTCTTGTCATCTTGTGTGGAGCAATGTGGCGTTGTTTGCTCTCCTTCGCGAGATCTGTGCTGGCCACCATCACGGAGAGATGGAGTTGCCGCACATCTGGTCCTGCATGTCCCCGTTTGTACGTGGCTGCGCGGCATCATGGGCGTTCATGGAGCGGTTTGTGAGGAGCTGATGCCAGAATTCGTTAGGCTACGGTGAGTTCAATGAGATGGAGACGGGGTACTGTGGGATGGCGACGACGAGTCCATTACGGCGGTATGGCACAACTGTAGAAGGAAAATTGCCATCAGAAGTATGCATTGATGTTCATCGAACGCACATCTTGATGTTTATCTGCTACACATCTCCTATTTTTTGTTGGAGATTTATCCGTGTTGTAGTTTATTTTCATTCTGTTGGCCTGACCCATTCTGCTTTTATCTAACTTGCAGGCAATCTCCGGCAATGAGAAGAGCGACGCTGGATTCTTTTGGAGTTGGTCGTACTGAAGCACATTTATCCTAGCATGGTATGTCAATGATCACAACAACCGGCGTTTCAGTCTCGTCCCCATGGTACCAGTGTTGGAAGACTTGGAATGATACCTACTGTAGCTCTTTGTATTGCTAACGAGTAACGATGAGCTCAAAACTTGACATGTCCAGTCATAGCATTTATGTAGTCTGAAACTGCTACACATGCATTGAATTTTTAATTGCACAATTGGTCAACATTCTTTTTTTTAGGAAACATTGGTCACTGTTTAACTGAACGTTTCTGAACATGGTTACTATATGAGAAGATCCTGACCTCTTGGTCAGTATTGTTGTTTTCATATTAAATATCATATTTGTCGTGCGAGTTGTCACTGATGTCAAAAGTTTCTGATGGAATGAATTATTTTTCCTTGCATCTATTTAGGTTCACAGTTATTAGGTTGTTTGTCGAAATGCACATTTTTACAGTATTGTCATTTGAAATTCTGTTTATCTATCTGTATAGGTCTATTGTTGCGACTGTTAAGGGCTATGAAGACTCCGGAGATTTCACATTCAAAGAAAGGCTGAAATCTAGCATCCACAAGAATTTGACCCATTATGCAATTGTATGAGCTACTGGCCTTTTCGGTCTCATTCTGATTATAATCATGTGTCATGATTGGTATGCTTTGAATGTCTATTGAGTTTGTATAATCCTCGATCAATCTAATATGTTTCTGCATCTCATGCTCAAACGTGATTGATCTGTTTAGAGTGCACTGGAACAAATAGCCGATCTGTTTAAAGTTATCCAGTTTTAACCACTCTCTTAAATCTTTCTTGACAAAATTCTTTATTTTGCTCAGTCCTTTTAGCAATCGCTATTTGGAGAAGGGGGCCATTTGAATTTTTACTTCACTGTCTTAACTTGAAATGATGCTACTGTTGGCAGGATTGGTGGTATCTTGGGTTTTATCATGGCATGCTCGAATACCTTTGGGTTAGTGATAGGCGCCTTTCTTCTTGGTTTTGGCTTGAGCGAAATTCCAAGGAATATATGGAGAAATACTGATTGGACTCTGTCGGTGTATCAGGAACCGGGGGTCCCTGAGGTCCGAGGCCAGGCCAGCTGTCTGCCACGTGTCACCATCCCGCGAGGTCCCTCCCGCGGGATGAGGAAAATCTAAGTTCCGGGAGAAGGCGCTCGGGGCCACAGCCTCTGGTCCCCGAGCACCCCAGTTCCCCGACGACCCGCAAAATCTAAGTTCCGGGAGAAGGCGCTCGGGGCCACAGCCTCTGGTCCCCGAGCACCCCAGTTCCCCGACGACCTGCAAAATCTAAGTTCCGGGAGAAAGTGCTCGGGGAGGTGCCCGGTCACCCCCGAGCACCCTAGTCCCCTGACGATCAGAAGAGCAAAGTTCCGGGAGAGAGTGCTCGGGGGGCTGCGTGCGGCAGCCCACGAGCGCCCGGTTCCCCGAGGGTCAGTGCAAAAATGCTCGGGAGAAAGTGCTCGGGGTTGCACGTGGCAGCCCCCGAGCACTCGGTTCCCCAAAGGTTCGTGCGAGAGTTCTCGGGAGAGGGTGCTCGGGGAGGTGAACAATACCCCCGAGCACTCGGTGCCCCGACGACCCAGAAGGGCCCCCGAGGGGCCCGCCGATGAGGTGTCAACCAGTCAGAGGTCCGAGGCCGCATTTAATGGGCATGCGCGGCCTGACATCCCCAACTGCTCCCGCTGCAGTGTCAGTCCCTACCATGCTTTGGCAGAGAGGCGTGGGGCCATTAATTGCACGGGTCCTGTCCCTCATCATCCGGTGTGTCTCGGGATAACATCACCAGGATCAAGGCGTTCCGCCTGCCACCCTGCCGTGGTAGAGGAACAAGACAGGGCGGGCACGCCGGGTGCCTCTGTGGCTGCCCGGTGGGCCCTCTCAACAGCGCCTGTCGTCAGGGCGTCCACAATGACAAGTGACCGGACGCGCGCCGCGTTTTTCCACCGCCCCAGTCACTTCGCCCAGAGGAAATGATGACGCCTTTCTCAGTCGTGGCGTCTTGGAACTTGTGCCCCTTCCTTCCCGTTCAGGGTATGTCACGGCCGGCGAGTGCATAAAAGGATCGGCATACAAAGAGAAAGAAAAAAAGAGAGCCCAAGCAGTCAACCGTGACACACTCAGACGAAGAAGACGAACCCCACAACGAACCAAGCCAACGGACGAAGACATTGCAAGCAAGCCTGAGCAAAGCTCCTGCCGGAGAACAAGGAGCCTCAAGCTCTTAGTTAGACACTATATTCTTGTAACCAGATACATCCTTGAGGGATCCCCCGCAGGATAAGTTATTGCATCCATACAGGAGTAGGGTATTACGCCCCCGTACGGCCCGAACCTGTCTAAACTCCGGTGCATTTACTTCCCTTTGCACTAGGTCGATCATCCCCCACCACCGGCCGTTGCATTTACTTCCATTTCCATTTATTTCTCCGACGAACTTATTCAGGCTCATCCCCCTGACCGAATCTCTAAAAAGGGGTCTCTCGGGATCCCTGCGATAGGAGTTAATCCTCCGACAGCTGGCGCGCTAGGTAGGAGGGAACATCCCTAAATCTGTTTGTTTGTTTTCTTCCGCAGGAAAAATGGCCGGTGGACACCGTCTCCAGCGTTCCGGCTCCACTTCCAGTGAGGAAATGCTGCCCGACGTCCAGGAGGCCCCAGTCGCTGCTGCGTTCCAGCAGCAGCCACTATCTGCACGTGCGGCTTTCCCCTCCCAAGGGGACCAGGGTGCTAGGCCCAGCAGGGCCGCTACCGGTGCACCGTCCGACCTCCAGCGGGTGGTCGAAACCCCGGCCGCCAGGTCCACCTCTGGACAGCGCCGGGTGCCTCTGCGGCGTAGGCTCGCCTTCGGCGAGGCTGGCCCCGGAAGTGCGCTACTTGGGGCGCACGCTCTCCTCAGGCATTCGCCTGTCCAGGCAATGCCGAACACTCCGGAAGGCCGGTGGATCCAAGACGTCATCGCCCTGGTCGGCACTGCTCGCCGCCAGGTGCTGGCCGGGAGTTCTCGCGCCACCACCCAGCGTGGCGCTGCTAGAACTGGCTCATCAACGGGCAACGTTCGCGCGGGCCGGGGGCCTCCAGGCGGAGCGCCACCCCCCTGGCCGCGTCCGAAGCCCAGAACCTCCGCTTGCGCCTCAACGAGCGGAGGGGCCACGAAGATGCGCGCGTCACTCTCAAGCGCCAGCGGGAGACCCAGCAGGAGGCTGAGGCAGAGGATCAGGCTTCCTCTTTCCCGGCCCACGATCGCCAGGAATCCCCGGCTCGCCGGCATTCGCCACCAAGGACTACCGCCCGCGCCACGGGGTACAGCACCGGTTGCCGTGCCTTTACCACTGAGCTCCGTAGGGTTAAATGGCCCTCCAAGTTCCGCCCTGAGCTGCCGGAGAAGTACGATGGGTCCATCGACCCTGTCGAGTTCCTCCAGATCTACACTACCGCCGTCCAAGCGGCCGGGGGCAGTGAAAAGGTGATGGCAAATTATTTCCATGTTGCCTTGAGGGGCTCTGCCCGTTCTTGGCTTATGAACTTACCCCCAGGGTCTATTAGCTCCTGGGATGACCTCTGCCACCAGTTTGTGGCTAATTTTCAGGGCACATTCACGCGCCCCGGTTTGGAGTGCGACCTCCACGCCGTTAAGCAACAGGAGGGGGAGACGCTGCGGCGCTTTATTCAGCGCTTCAGCCAGGTTCGCAACACCATCCCGCGGGTAGACCCCACGTTGTCATCGTCGCCTTCTGGCAGGGTGTCTGCAACAAGCAGATGCTCAAAAAGCTAGGTACGCACGAAATCGAAACCACTGCGGAGCTCTTCGCACTGGCCGATAAGTGCGCCAAGGTGGCGGAGGCCCGGGCGTGGCATGCTCCGTGCCCCACCACCGACCAGCCAAGTTCTTCCCGTTCCGACAGGAGGGAAAAGAAGAAGAGAAGAAAGCACGAAGCCGCTCCTGTCAAGCCGGCCCAGGGCCCCGCCCATAAGCCAGCCCAAGAGCCCGACCGCCGGCAAGAATGCCGGGCGACCGCCGACAGACGGCCCGCGCCCGCAAGGGCCCCTGCCAGGGCCCCTCCTCGGACCCCGGCCCCCGCGAGGGCCCCGGCACCAGCTAGGGCACCGGCTCCCGCAAGAGAGCCGGCACCCGACCGGGCTCCTGCTCTAGCGAGGGTCCCCGCTCCTGCGGGGCCCGAGCCAGGCAAATGGTGCCCCATACACCAGACCAGATGGCACGATCTCACGGAGTGTCGTACGGTCAAAGGTCTCGTCAAGTAACACCAGAGGGAGCGCGACGAGTCCCACGGGGGAGGCGATGCTGAGGCCGCCCCCGGCAACACCGAGCTCGGCTTCCAGGAGCCCGAGCATACCATCGCCTTCATCGACGGAGGCGCCTACATGCCTTCCTCGCGCCGTGGCATCAAGGTCATGCGGCGCGAGGTGTGCTCGGCATCCCGAGCGAGGAAGCCGCTAGGCCCCTAAGGTGGTCAGACGCCCCGATCACGTTCAGCATGGCCGACCACCCCGCGAGTACTGCAGCCGTGGGGCGACTACCCCTGGTAGTGTCCCCCACCATCTGCAATGTCAAGGTCCTCAACCTCCTCTCCAAGGAGGCTTTTGAAAAGCTGCAGGTGTCCTCCAGGCGCCTAAGGCCATCGCTCCCATTCTGCGGAGTGACACCCGGGAACTCCCTGACCCTCGGGCAGGTCGAGCTACCCGTGACCTTTGGGAGTCGGACAACTTCCGCACGGAGAACGTCCTCTTCGACGTTGCGGAGCTCCCCCTCCCCTACAACGCCATCCTCGGGCGTCCGGCGCTCGCCAAATTCATGATGGCCGCGTATTATGCGTATCTCACGGTTAAGATGCCGGGCCCAGCAGGCCCCATCTCCGTGATTGCCGACTCCGGCGGCGCCGTCTCCTGCGCCGAGCAGTCGTACATGGCTCTGGTTTCAGCACAGGCCGAAGTCGAAGGCTGCACAGGGGGCTCGGGACCCTCTTCATCCAAAACCCGACTCGCCGCCGATGCCTCTGTTCCTACGAAGGAGGTCGTGGTGGGCGAAGGCGCTACCCAGGTCATCCGGATCGGCGGTGACCTGGGCAGCAAATAGGAAAGCGCGCTCGTCACCTTCCTCCGGGCTAACGCAGACATGTTCGCATGGCAACCGTCCGACATGCCCGGGATCCCCAGGGAGGTGATCGAGCATCACTTGACGGTGCGCCCGGACACCCGCCCGGTGAAGCAGAAGGTCCGGCGGCAGGCGCCTGAGCGCCAGGAGTTCATCCGGGAGCAGGTCAGCAAGCTCCTTGACGCCGGATTAATCCGAGAGGTCCTCCACTCCGACTGGCTGGCAAATCCAGTCATCGTCCCGAAGGCCAATGGCAAGCTCCGCATGTGTGTGGACTACACCGACCTAAATAAGGCTTGCCCTAAAGATCCTTTTCCCTTGCCCCGCATTGATCAAATTGTAGATGAAACCGCGGGATGCGATCTTTTATGTTTTTTAGATGCAAACTCTAGGTATCACCAGATCCGCATGGCCGTTGAGGACGAAGAAAAAACTACTTTTACCACCCCGGTGGGGACTTACTGTTATATGTCAATGCCTTTTAGTTTGCGCAATGCTGGGTCTTCTTTCCAGCGCGACATTCGCATTACCCTTGATTCGCAGGTTGGCCATAACGTCGAGGCTTACATCGACGATCTCGTGGTCAAGTCCCGAGACCGCGCCACCCTGCTCGAGGACCTTGCCGAGACTTTCAACAGTCTCTGCACCACCCGCCTCAAGCTCAACCCTGAGAAGTGTGTCTTCGGGGTGCCGGCAGGCAAGCTCCTCAGTTTCTTGGTTTCCGGCCGAGGAATCGAGGCCAATCCAGAGAAGATCCGGGCCACCGAGCAGATGCAACCCCCGGCTCGACTCAAAGAGGTCCAGCGTCTCACCGGCTGCATGGCGTCCCTCGGGTGCTTCATCTCCAAGCTCGGGGAGCGAGGGCTCCCCCTCTTCATGCTTCTGAAGAAGACCGGTCATTTCGACTGGACGCCGGAGGCCGAACAGGCCCTCCGCGATCTGAAGAAGTACCTCACCTCACCACCCGTGCTGGTGGCTCCCTCCGAAGGTGAGCCCCTACTGCTCTACATATCAGCCACTCCTTAGGTCGTAAGCATGGTGTTGGTGGTGGAGCACGACGAGTGCGCGGGGCCAGGTGCTGGGTCCCAGCTCCCGACCGCCCCCGGGCACTCCCCAGTCCTCGCGGCTCCCCCCAGGCAGGGGGTCGAGCCCGAGCACTTGGCTCCCCCTGAACAGGGGGTCGAGCCCGAGCACTTGGCTCCCCCTGAGCAAGGGGTCGAGTCCGAGCACTCTACTCCTCCCGACCAGGGAGTCGAGCCCGGGCACCCGGCCAACCCCGACCACGCCGCCGAGCCTCGGGTGAAGCCACCGCCTGGGACCGCCGGGTACAACGACCGGTGTACTTCGTCAATGAAGTCCTCTGGGAGGCCAAAGCAAGGTATCCCCAGGCTCAGAAGCTGCTCTACGCCATGCTCATCGCTTCCCGGAAGCTGCGCCATTACTTTCAATTAAAAGCTCAAGGTCTCGGTGGTTACCACGTATCCGCTGGGACCCATCCTCCGGAACCGAGAAGGCACCGGGCAAGTTGTCAAGTGGGCGGTGGAGCTGGCGGAGTTCGACCTTCTATTAAAAGCTCTATCTCCGATATCATCAGATCCTTTTACGGTACCCTTCGCACCTACGAAGCCCTCCCTTGGCTTCGCCGGTTCGACCTCCCGAAGCCTTCCAAAACATGGCCTCCTGAAGCCTCGGTCCTTTGAAGCTTCGACCTCCCTAAGTCCCGGCCCTCCGGGTTCCCGCTTCCCAACGTCTTAACCTCCCTGTTCTATGCCTCCCGAGGCCCCCACCTTGGGATGATCAGGCCACCTTCCCGACGGCAGCAAGGTGAGTAAGCAGGTCCTACGAAGATCTACCGAGAGGGGAGTGCCGATTGTGCTTTGCCTGCAAGGAAGTGACCGGCATTAAAAGCCTAGGCTGAATAAACGGCACTCTGACACCTCGGCGTGATGAGGGCTATCCTGACAACCCTGACAGTGCGGCGCTGGGCCGTAATTGGCGACTAGCTCGCCCCCTTTAGGGGACTGGCACCACAATAATTACCACGGTAGATATTTATCTCCCGATAAGATAGAAGGTAGTCATCCGGGATAAGGCTCAGTAATTTGGCCGGATCCCAGATATTTATACATTATGATAACTTGTACGCCAAACTACTCATGGCCCGATAAATAGGAAGCCATGGTCCTCTGGGTAGAGGAGGGACAGAGAACATGCATCACAGCGAACCTGTGATACTCCCACCAGATCGATCCATTTTTCCTACCATCAATACATTCGTGGTGTTCCTTCCTCTTAAACTTCGTCTCCAAGCTTGAGTCTCCTCCTTAGAAGAAACTCTCGCCGTATTTGCTGGGGCTAGATGAACTCTTGCTCCAACAGTGGCACCGTCCGTGGGGATTCGAACACAGAAGTGCTAAGAGAGGTAGGAATCCACCAGGAAAACCACCAGAGAATCGGCTAAAGCCGCCATACCCACCGTTGCAAGCATGCAACCATATGCATGGCTGTCTCAGCCATACGCACCAGATGCATGCTCCAGCCCTGCTACCGTGTGGGACGGCGTTCCTCCGACCTTGGCCAATCCAGAACCCTGGGTCGGTACAGGAACTCCACACGGCGCAGAGACCTTCCAGCCCCTGCACAACGAAGACCTCACAACCTCAGGAGAGGACGCGGCCGAAGCCACAGCCAAGTAGGCCGCCTTCCAATGGTTCTGGACGGTCCAACCCAGGAATACTCGCAACTAGGCTTGGTCCCCAGGTATCCCCTTCGACCACACCTAGGATACCCCGAGCGAGCCAACATCTTCGAAAAGTCTGTCCACCCAGCGCCCTCCTTGGGGCGCGGACCCCGCCAGAGACTCCGACGCCGCCCTCACAATGCCAACCACTAACCCTACTACTAATGGTACTGTACCCAGTAACGAGAACTGAGTCGAGGACACACCGTCACGGGCTCCGAACGAAGTACCTCTGGAGCTGGGCAGCAGCTAAGGATCTAATACAAGTAATGCAACGGAGAGTTTTACAAACCTCTAGCAAAAATGGAGGGTTTTAAAAACCTCCGAAAAAATGGAAAACCTTACAAAACCCTCCGGTATAAATATGAAAACTTTACAAAACCCTCCGGTAAAAACGGAGAGCTTTACAAAACCTCCGGTGAGAACGGAAAACCTTACCAAAACCTCTGGTAAAAACGGAGAGCTTTACAAAATGTCCAGTGAGAACGGAGAGCTTTTACAAAACCTCCGATGAGAACGGAAAACATTATCAAAACCTCCGGTAAAAATGGAGACCTTTACCAAACCTTCGGTAAGAATGGAGAACTTTACTAAACATCCGGTAAAAACGGTGAACTCTACCAAAAACCTCCGGTTAAAACAGAGAGCTTTACAAAGCCTCCGATAAAAACAGAGAGCTTTTCCAAACCTCCGCGCGACGGAGAGCTTTTACAAAACCTCCGCACCACGGAGAGACTTCCGAAAACCCCCGCGATAGAGATGCTTCTTCAAAAACTCCGTCGGGCAAAAAGATTCTGAAAAGATATAGCGGGAAGGGTACCCCAGCATCTTGATGCCTAATGCCTCTATGTCGAAAGGGTACAGCACCTGCTAGCCTCTAAAAAGGCACAACAAACAAATCAAAGGGGGTATAAAAATCCCCCTCCCTACAAGGAAAGGTATGATCATGTGACTCAAACACGTATGGTAAAAGGTAACAACATTACCCTACCATCTCCTCCGAAAATACCTTTTACATGTTATTTTGTGAGGGTTATACTAACATTTAATAAAAACCCGCGCCTCATGGCACGGGAAACATAGTGGAACCCCTGACGATCCACTGTAAAGACAACAAGGCCGGGCAGCGGCTAAGGGCTGAGGGGGTCGCGGACTATCTCTTCCGCCCGGCCTTCGGCTTTACCTCCGACGCACCATCACTAGGTTCCGGATGGAATACCTCCGGAGCCGGGCAGCGGCTAAGGGCTGAGGGGGTCGCGGACCCTCTCTTACGCTCGACCTTCAGCTTCACCTCCGACGCATCATCGCCAGGCTTCGAATGAAATACCTACGGAGCTGGGCAATGGCTAAGGGCCGAGGGGGTCGTGGACCCACTCTTCCGCAAGGCCTTCGGCTTCGCCTCTGATGCATCGTCGCCAGGCTCCAGATGGAATACCTCCGGAGCCGGGCAGTGGCTAAGGGTCGAGGGGGTCGCGGACCCTCTCTTTCGCCCAACCTTTGGCTCTGCCGCTGATGCACCGTCGCTAGGCTCCAGACGGAATACCTTCAGAGTCTAGCAGTAGCTAAGGGCCGAGGGGGTCATGGACCCTCTTTTCCGCCCGGCCTTTGGCTTTGCCACCGATGCGTCGTCGCTAGGCTCCGGACATAATACCTTCAGACCCGGGCAGCGGCTAAGGGCCGAGGGGGTCGTGGACCCTCTCTTCAGCCCGGCCTTTGGCTTCGCCTCCGACGCGCAATCGCCAGGCTCCGGACAGAATACCTCCAGAGCCAGGCTGTGGCTAAGGCCCGAGGGGGTCGCGGACCCTCTCTTCCGCCCGACCTTCGGCTCCGCCTCCAACATGCCATCGCTAGGCTCCGGACAGAATACCTACGGAGCCAGGTAGCAACTAAGGGCCGAGGTGGCCGTGGACCCTCTCTTCTGCCCGGCCTTCGGCTTTACCTCCGACGCGTCATCGCCAGGCTTCAGACGGAATACCTTCGAAGCCGGGCAGCGGTAAGGGCTGAGTGGGTTGCAGACCACCTCTCTTGCTTAAGCCTTCAGCTGCACCTCTGACACATCATCACCTTCAACCTGGGCAACTGCTAAGAAACCCGCAGGGTCAAGGAACACCTCCGGAGCTCATCTCCAAAGGTTCCAGAGGGACTTAGCCGAGTCAAAAATCTGGAGCAAATTAGGAAGGAGTACGTAGTAACCAGGCTCGAGGAGTACGCAGTAACCAGAGATGATGAGATCGCCACTACTCCACCCGGTTCTCCTCAGTTACCCTAAGTATCCACCGGTCATTAGAAAAACTAACCATCGCCTTCGAAAGGGATGAAGAAGTACAGTTTGGAGGCACGAAAGAATGCACGCACGCGTCCACCCGTTTGAAAGGTCCTCTCACATTGCGATATGGAAGGAGTCACGACCGTTCCCGAAGATCCATGTTATATTATTAAACAACCAATACATCCAGGGGATACAAACTAAAACAACCGTACAGAAATTGCCACGAAGTAGATGGATCCCTAGGGAGCAAAACAAGGTGAGAAAGAGTACAAGGTGACTAAGCCCCTCCGTAACATAGGTATATAACGGTGTCACCAAGTACACCATCCCGGTGACCGCCTTCACCTCCTACGGGTCCTGGCAGGGGCCACGCATGAGATGGCGTATGCGCCTCATCTGCGGCTTGCCGTTGCGGAAGCCGATATAGTAGCCGACTCCCGAGCAGTCAGAGGACACTGAGGAGTCCGAGGAGGTTACCAGCGAGGCCATGTCCCTCACCTTCCTGGCCTCTTCCTGCTTCACCGCCGGGCCCATAGACGCCGGCTCACTCTCCCTTAGCAGGAGATCCCAGTCGATCTCCTCGTCGTCATCAGAGATATCGATGATCTTGACAGACATGCCCTCCCCAGCCAAAGGTCTGGCCGGAGCAGTGGACAACCGCCTCCCTTGCAAAGGAGGAAGCTATTTTGCCTCCGATGATCGAAACAGCCCAGCTCCCGAAGGAGCCATCGAGATCATCGATGTCTCTGAGGAGGATGAGGAGGAAGACGATACCATACTCAAGTCAAGGTTAACTGCTTGCTCATGGGTTGTGGAGACTCCAACCCTGACTTTATACCCACCCCCGACTTTATACCCGAGCACGCAGCCACGTAGGTCCAGAAGATGAAGCTGGACGAATGTCGTCGTGTCCTCCTATTAAAACTCCTAGGGGAGGGGGTCGTGGACCTATCCAGTTTCCCTCTAACATGTGGCAACACTCCACGATGAAACACCTCATTTTCTCGTGCGGACGTCCTGTCACATTAATGACACAAACCCCTTTCGGCGCGTGATAGGATCGTGGGCACAAGACCCTGGCAACTCCTCGCATTATCCAGTCAGAACGCAGCAGTGGCACATCTTGTCCCGCTAGACAAATGTTTGGGATTCTCCAAACCCACACGAAACCTCTACTCTGGCGACTCCGAAGGACAGAGAAATGCCATCAGGCATCCTTGATACGATACCAGGCTGGGGTTGATTTTTCCTCTGCATCCTCTCCCCCCTTCTGAAACATCGGGGCCCGCGAATGAGGGGGTACTGTTGGGGGGAAAATAAACCAGCCTGAGGATAACAGTCGAAGACCACCATCCAAGTCCCCCCGGAGCCTTGATCTCCCAACCCTCTGTTAAAAGCTCTATCTCCGATATCATCAGATCCTTTCACGGTACCCTTTGCACCTACGAAGCCCTCCCTTGTCTTCGTCGGTTTGACCTCCCAAAGCCTTGCAAAACACAGCCTCCCGAAGCCTCGGTCTTCCGAAGCTTCAGCCTCCCTAAGTCCCGGCCCTCCAGGGTCTCGCTTCCCAACATCTTCACCTCCCTGTTCTATGCCTCCCGAGGCCCCCACCTCCGGATGATCAGGCCACCTTCCCGACGGCAGCGAGGTGAGTCAGCAGGCCCTGGGAAGATCTGCTGAGATGGGAGTGCTGGTTGTCCTTTGCCTGCAAGGAAGTGACCGGTATTAAAAGCCTAGGCTGAATAGACGCCACTCTGACACCCCGGTGTGATGAGAGCTATCCTGACACCCCTGACAGTGCGGCGCCGGGCTGCAATTGGCGACCGGCTCGCCCCCTTCAGGGGGCAGGCACCACGATAATTACCATGGTGGATATTTATCTCCCGACAGGATAGAAAGTAGTCATCCGGAATAAGACTCAGTAATTTGGCCGGATCCCACATATTTGTACATTATGATAACTTGTACGCTAAGCTACGTATGGCCCTATAAATAGGAGGCCATGGTCCTCTAGGTAGAGGAGGGACAGAGAACACGCATCACAGCGAACCTGTGATACTCCCCGAGATCGATCTATTTTTCCTACCATCAATACATTCGTTGTGTTCCTTCCTCTTAAACTTCGTCTCCAAGCTTGAGCTCCTCCTTAGAAGAAACTCTCATCGTATTTGTTGAGGCAAGACGAACTCTTGCTCCAACATCACTCTTTAGGAAGAAATCGAGTGGCAAATACTTCCGATGTCTTGCTTCAGACCACAATGTGGCTATCTGTAGGGAGCCCATGCTGCATCCTCTGCTTCACTTTTGCTCATCGTTCAAGTTGGTTCCCCTTCAGGAAGAATATTGATTGTCTCTGCACTTCACGGCTTGTTAGTCATGACCTGATCGAGCCATGGCACCAGATGCCTCCTTCATCCCTATCCTCGGAGGCCTTCCGTCCCCTTCAGAGTCATATGCCGCCAATCCAGTCTGGTCCTCGAATATCATGACTGCTCCCCACTTGGACGGAGCACATTTATTGCTGGTGGGCGCCAGCGTGTGCGATCTCTGTCTCTTTTACATGGTCGGCGCTCAGTCTCAAGTGTGTGCTCTCCTCCTACATGTGGGCATTGGATTATATGCTCTCCATCTCCTTTGGGTCATGGGTGCCAGCATGTGTGTTCTTAGTCTCCGGCATGCAATCGGCATCAGCATGTGTGATCTCTGTCTCCATCGTAGGGTGGGTGCTCAAACTCACTCCTGCGCTCTTCGTCTTGTGCTCTCTCACCTACTGCGTTCATCGGGTTTCATCAGGCCCCTGATAAGATTCCAAAAGCGAGGCGAGCGCACACTATCAAGGCAACATTCTCTGGATGCTTGTGGATGTCCTTGGGAGGCCTCTCCTCTCCTAGACGCTTCGGGGATATTGGCTTGCCCTCCCCTTACCCTTCTCATAGCTAGCATCGATGGAAGAGCCCGAATCCCCCAGTGTGCGTAGAGCCTCTGCTCTCATGCTCCAGTTCTCAACAGTGCTCACAAGTGACAGATGTGAGTTTGCTCCATTTGTTTGACAATAGAGTTCAGGAGGTGGCCATCCGTGCTTTTCCACATCAAGGCTAATGGGAGAAGAAAAAAGAATTATATCCAGTAGCTAAATACCTCTACGGGTTTGGCTGTTACAAATGATGCAAAGGCCTAGGAGTTGCTCAAACATTTTTCTGACCACATGGGTAGGAAAGTGTGTAGAGAATTGTCGCTAAATTGGATGGCCTTAGATGCTCATGCTGCTAACCTCTCCCACTTGGAGGCGACTTTTGAGGAGGAGGAGATAAAAGAACACCATCATGGACATGCCATCTGAAAAAGCCTCCGGCCCATATGGTTTCATAGGCTTTTTCTTTAAGCTTTGCTATGACATCGTCAAAAACGATTTGGTAGCTGCCATTCATCAGATCTACAGTCTTAATTGAGATCAACTTCACCTCATCAATACAGCAAACATCTCTCTCCTTCAAAAGAAAACAAATGCCTCAAAAGTTAAGGACTTTAGATCGATTAGCTTGATTAAGAGCATAGCAAAAAATTTTACAAAGCTACTAGGAAATCGACTTGCACCATATTTCAATGACTTGGTCTTAGTGAATCAGAGTGCCTTTGTCAAAAAAGTGTATTCAGGACAACTTTATTTACACTCAAAATTTGATCAAGTCCTTGCATAGAAACAAAGAGCTGACCTTCTTTCTCAAACTGAACATTGCTAAAGCTTTTGGCACAGTGAGTTGGGAATATTTGTTGGAGTTCCTGCAGAGGTTGGGCTTTGGGTAACGATGGCATGATTGGATCGTGCTTTTCTTTGCCACATAAAGTTCTCATGTACTACTAACTAGAGTGTCGGGTAAACGTTTCTTCCACAAACGAGGTCTACGCCAGGGTGTAAGGAAAATAGTCCTATTAGGCCATGTTTGTGATTTTGGTGATTAATGACAACATAGTCAATGAAACTAACATATTAATCAAGCATATATGTTAGTAGGTCTCATGGATGCAATACATGAAGAAGCCACCGAAACAGGGATAAAGTTTGGTTGAATTGGAGAAGTCTCAGGAGTTTTGTTCTCACTGGATAGTCCGATGTTGTATGTGTTGCACACAGTGGACAATGAACAATGCATACAGACAGAGGCAGTTTTGCCTCACCAGATGGTCTGGTGTTATGGAAGTGCACACACCGGAGAATGAATAGTGTAAAGAGGAAAAAGAAGAAGAAGACCCTACCGGATACTACGATGATGAAGCAAGAGTACATCGAACAAATACACCGGATAATGAACAGTACAAAGAGGCAGACGAAGCTCAAACCATCGAATGGTCCGGTGCTATGGAAGTACACACACTAGATAATGAATAGTGCAAAGAGGAAGAAGAAGCAGAAGACCCGACTGGAAAGTACGGTGATGAAGCAAGAGTATAGCGGACAAATACACCATACAATGAATAGTACAAAGAGCAGGCGAATCTTAAGCTATCGGATGGTCCGGTGATGAAATCATCTGTACACCGGAGTATATTTTCTAGAGAGGGTTGCATTTGGTGATTAATGACAACATAGTCAATGAGACTAACATATTAATCAAGCATATATGTTAGTAGGTCTCATGGATGCAATACATGAAGAAGCCACCGAAACAGGGATAAAGTTTGGTTGAATTGGAGAAGTCCCAGGAGTTTTGTTCTCACTGGATAGTCCGATGTTGTATGTGTTGCACACAGTGGACAATGAACAATGCGTACAGACAGAGGCAGTTTTGCCTCACCAGATGGTCCGGTGTTATGGAAGTGCACACACCGGAGAATGAATAGTGTAAAGAGGAAAAAGAAGAAGAAGACCCTACCGGATACTACGATGATGAAGCAAGAGTACATCGAACAAATACACCGGATAATGAACAGTACAAAGAGGCAGACGAAGCTCAAACCATCGAATGGTCCGGTGCTATGGAAGTACACACACTAGATAATGAATAGTGCAAAGAGGAAGAAGAAGCAGAAGACCCGACTGGAAAGTACGGTGATGAAGCAAGAGTATAGCGGACAAATACACCAGACAATGAATAGTACAAAGAGCAGGCAAATCTTAAGCTATCGGATGGTCCGGTGATGAAATCATCTGTACACCGGAGTATATTTTCTAGAGAGGGTTGCATTTGGCTTGGTTGGCTGAGGGTTGCTCACCAGATAATCCGGTGATGAATTTATAAGCACCGGAGAAGGCACTAGAGCAATTTACACAAAGTACAAGTTGCCTCGGATGGCTAAGGTATACTCACCGGAATGTCCGGTGTATCTGGTGTTCACAGTGGCTTGAGTGGGGTTCCAACTGCTAGTTCACGAGAGTGTACTCAACGGATGATCTGGTGTTAGTGCTACTATTCTCACTGGATCATCCGGTGTTAACAGCTTTTCAGAGCCATTGGTTTAACGGCTAGTGCGTTGGTTTGAGGCTATAAATACTCCTCCACTCAGCCATTTGAAGGTGTGGTGTGCTACTGGAGTCTAGAGAAGTTCATATACACATCCAAGCCACTAAAGTGCTTAAAGTGATCATCCAAGGCAAATTAAGCACAAGATTAGAGAGTGATTAGTGCTCATAGGCCTAGAGAGTGTGTTGCTAGGTGATTGCTGCCTAGAGAGTGGATCAAGTAGTGATCCAAGCTTGTACATCTTGGTATGCCAGCGCCTTAGAGTCTTGGTGACTTGCCGATAACTTGAGCCCGAGTTGCTCAAGCTTGTTGACCCTCCGACTTGATATGGAGCAACGACGAGAAGCGTGTACGAGGACACGAAGACCCTTGCCTTGGTGGCTCAAGCTCTGAAGTGATCATGGCAGCAAGGAACCGGAAGAGAGGGTAGTGATGAGACCTTGCCTTGGTGGCTTATTCGGGTGACGGCCTTGTCTTTGTGACTCGGTGGCTCAAGAGCCGTGACTGGGTGCCGATCAAGAGCATATCCTTTGTGGAGCTCCAACGTGTACTAGAGGTGGCATTCATACTATCGATACCACGGGAAAAAAAATCCTTGTGCCGAGTTTGCTCTCTCTACCTTATTTACTTTTCCGCGTTTATTTACTTGCAATTTACCTTCTTAGATAGGTTGCAAATGCTTTGATTGGTAGAGTAGGCACACTAGATAAAATTAGAGCATATTTAGATAGAAATTGATATAGGTTTATCTTGTGTTGTTTTTTGGAGCCGAAATAGTTCTAAGTGTCCTAATTCACCCCCTCTTAGGACGTCACTGATCCCTACAGAAAGGAACTGAACAAGCTAATGGAGGATGTTGCTTGTTCAACTGGAAGAAAGTTTGTCGGCCAAATTGGGAGGTCTTGGCTTAAAAAACTTTAGTATGTTTGGGAGAGCCCTTTGGTTGAGATGGTTGTGGTACAAATGGTAGCAACCGGAGAGACCGTGTCTTGAAGTTGCTTTACCATGTGATGAAACGGATCGTTGTTTGTTTGCGGCTTCGACAACGGTCATTATAGGTAATGGTCAGATGGCTAAATTATGGGATTCATGTTGGTTGCATGGTCAGACACCTAAGGACTTGGCGCCAAATCTATTTCTCATCTCCACAAGAAAGCACCAAAGTGTTGTGCATGAACTACAAATGGAAATTGGATACGCTCTGTAAGAAACATCACTACATCCATACAGAGTCATGAATTCATGGATCTCTGCATGAAAATTTAAGAAGTAGTACTGCAGCTGGCTGTCTCAGACAGTATCGTTTGGAAGTGGACACCAGACGGCAACTACAGTGTGATATCAGCATATACGGTCCAATTTTATGGTTCCTTTTGCCATTTCAGAGCCAGTTATATTTGGAAGGCCAAAGTTGAAAACAAATGCAAGTTCTTTGCTTGGTCATTTGTGCAGCACAAGCTGAACACTTCGGACAACCTTGCTAGAAAGAATTGGCCACACAACAACTTGTGCCCTCTTTGTGATTAGGCTCAAGAATCGGCACTTCATCTTGGTTTATAGTGTGTGTTTTCTAGGGAGATTTGGGTACATGTAGCGCATTGGTCACAAACGCAGGAGTTCTGCTCAATGCTGTCGCACAACCATGCTTCTATCAAGGATTGGTGAAAGAAAACAATAGCATCGATCGCAAAAACAGAACAACAAAAGGCAAACTCCGTGTTCATCAATACTTGCTGGAACATTTGGAAGGAGAGGAATCGAAGAATTTTTCAGAAAAAAAGTTTACAACCTTCTCAGATTTCGCAGTTGGCTAAGGAAGACATCTCGGCTAAGCTAGGAGCTGTCATAGTGTCTGGTTGAGTGGTTCTGTGCTACTGCTCTTGTTCTTTCTTATGGGTGTCCTCTCCTCTTTTCCTCTAGTTTAGTTCCTTCCTTCTTTTGGTGATTCCGCTTTGTTGTGTCCTTTGATGTTGTAACTGGTAACTTGTTGTTTATCTCTTCTTCTTCTTTAATGAATTGTAGAGCTTCTGCCCTCTTTTCAAAAAAAAAAACTCTGACACCAACGTGTCCGCCACCACAAGTCGCCTGCTAATCGGACGCCAACCCTAAGTCCACCATTCGGCTCACCCCACCCACGGCCCACCGTCGTCCGCGCCTGCGGCACGATTGCGTTGATGGTGCCGCAAGAGTCGACGGGCCCTTAGCTCCTTGGCGGCGCCACATGGCATTGCTTCATGAGATGAGGACAAGCTCCATGTGCTGATGCTCTCGCGAGGAAGAAACTGAGAGAGTACGGGAAAATGGAAATGAGGTGGGATGCATGGAGGTGGGTATGGGTTTGGGTTATGCAAATTTTTCCTATTCTCTTATTTGGAATGGACTGGGTTTGAGTTTGAGATATAACATTTTATATGACCATAATACTCTTCAAAAGAAAGCTAGGAACATATATGTATATGGAGGGCATTTTTATAATTTCTTAATTCTTAATTCTTTATTCCACCATAATTGGGCCATAAGCGCGGTCTCCATTGAAAATAAAATACTGAGAAATAAGACCCCATATCCTATTCCTAAACCCTATATCCAAACATTGTATTAGTTCTAACCCACCCATCATTTCTCCTTCCCAACCTCCCTACCCTCATATCCAAACGCCATCTGAGATGCTGGGAGCAGGTTGGCCCACCAGTCAGACGGGCATGACTGGTATTTCTCGAAGAACATTACCTGTCAAATCTAGCGGAATTGACGGCGATGGCAAAAAAACCCCCGAAGATTTAGCAACACGCTGATGTGGTTCAGATTAGCCTTCCGAATTACACTTTCCCGTTGGCATAAAACAAATTATTCCTATAGTAAACGAAGGGCCCTGCCCAATGTCATAAGTGCCTTCGCCGTGCTGACGCCCAACTTATCCGCTGGGCGTGCATGTTTGATTCTTGGCGGCTCGGCTGCGGGTGCCGCCCCGATCCTATCCTACAAACGAACCACCGCCACAATCCAAACGCCCCCCAGCAACCACAAATATCCGTACATTACCCTCGCGCCTCTCGCTCTTTCAGTCTCGTCGCCTGCGCTCCCCACCCGCACCACCTGCGCGCCGTCCAACCAAACCAGCCCATCGGGCCGCGGATCCTATTCCACATGTAAATGTCCCGATCTCTCCTGATCCTACCGTGTTCTCCCGTTCTTCCTCGTTATGTACCTCCTGTTTCTTTTCTTTTTTCCTTTTTGGTTTCTTGTTCTGGTTTTTTTTTTTTTTACCTTTTTGAGATTTCTTGATTCCATTGGTTCGATGTTTCCCAGGGACGGGAGCGGTGCCAACAATGGAGCCAACGGGAGCGGCGGCGGCGGCGGTGGTGGCGAGGGCCTACGGCCGATGGACGCGGAGCAGCTGCGGGAGTGCGGGCACCGGATGGTGGATTTCGTCGCCGACTACTACAAATCCATCGAGGCCTTCCCCGTCCTCAGCCAAGTCCAGGCACGCCATCTCCGCTCCTATATACCCTACGGCCTCCCTACCTGCAGTGTTCAGATCACTCATTGACTGCTCACAAGTCACATGCTGCATGCTAGCGTTACTCTGTCACCTGGATGGTGCTCTATGTTTTCGTACTCGTATGAGTGAGTGCCATGCATGTTGTGTAAATGCGGGCATGTTTGTAAGTCGCCACAAATAGCCGGACTTGTATGTCAAACAAACCGGCTATGCGGGGTTATTAGGCTATTGTGTGGTTTAAGGTCGGTCAAAAGTGTGGCACGTTAATTCCAAAAAAAAGTGTGTCAAGTTGGTCCAATTGTCTGCGTCAAAGTTGTGATAGCTGTTTTGTTCCACACAAAAAAGTGTGGTATCCTACACATCTCATGTGCGATGTGCCACATCTCTTTGAAGCAATTTTCCAGTGTTCATGTCTTAACCGAATAGGCTCCAAGTATTCGTGTTGACATGAGGCAAGCTGGGGCTAACTTGTCACACTTCTGCCTGACGCCAAATTCCAAAACAAGAATTACTCAAATGGAACGTAGCATGTAAGTTTCACAGTGGACAGTTCATGTCCTGTAATTGTCTCTCTTGCCAAATTCTTAAATCTCTGTTAGAGTGGACAAAATTCAGGAGCACAAGGGCCAAATAAATAAATAGTTTTACAGAAGAGTTTAAGTGTATGGGCGCTTCAAGAGAGTCATAAAGAAAATAGATAGAGCTACACAAGTCCACAAAACAACCTTAACGTTCTGTTTTATCTTGTTGTAATTTTAGCCGAGGCACTTTGCTCCCATCCAGGTCCATGTGCTTGCTTCCTCCTTAATCTTGGATAGTTGTGTGGTCGTGTGGTAGTAGTTCCTCTGCATTTTTATTTTGCCTTTTTGCATTACAGCATTAGTTCCATAGATCGGCCGCATACCAGGATGCGGATATTGCTTCTCTTGGTTCCCCTAACCAATGTTAGGTTCATCCACCATTCGCGAAGAGTCGTGTGTGTACTCCAGGAGGCATGTTGAAGTGTTATGTATGCAGCCACTGCTATACTGCATTCCAGATGCGTGGCATGCACGCGTGTAGAATATCTACATGCAGAGAAGAGATGTACTGCTGTTTCTGGTTTGCATCAGCATAGAGGACAGGTTGATTGGTTAGGCCATCCTATTGCGCCTTTCTACGGCTCTTTCCAGTTCAAGCTGTTCACTACAGGGAAAAACTATGATGTGTTACGTAAAGGTGACGGCAAACAATACAACCTTCAGATTGTGCAGTGGTGAAATATCAGTATAGTGACTATATATTAACAACAGTTAACTTAGTGTTCTTTGGTTTATGCTTTCGTAGTCATTGATTGAGTGATTTATTTGCAGCCAGGATATCTAAAGGAACTTCTTCCAGATACAGCCCCAAGCAAACCTGATACTTTGGACGCCCTTTTTGACGGTGATGATTTCTTTCAGTCCACTTTCAAGTACCGTTAGAATTCGCTCTTTCCATTCCTGATCTTCAATAATTAGTAGTTGTTTGTTGTTAAGCAAGTTCATTTCATGGGTTAGTTGTAACAGCATAGAGTCCAAACCGGCTTAAACCTACCCTCACACTGGGTAAACCACACACTCCATAAACACGTTTACGCTTTCGTTCTCACTTCGCATAAAAGAGTTAACCCAGGGTTGATGGCTTGAACTCTAGTGTCTTAATAAGTTGGTTTCACTCTTACTCAACTAGCAAGGTGGTACTAAACATATGCACTTGTGCACTCATGGGCTCGATCCAAATCGGGCTAGATGTCATGTACAACCCTCAAATGACCCAACGTCCTCGTCGGACCAACATACCCATACTTGAGCAAATGACCAGAAACATTCCCTCTTAGCACATGTCCATGCATCCAGTATCGGCACATATGCCATGCTGTGTGACCACTCAAGGCCCACACATGCCATGCACCATATGCCCACGCCCTTGGCCTGCGCACGTCTATGTAATCGTGATGATCGGCTCTGATACCATTTGTAACAACTTAGAGTTCAAACCGGCTTAAACGTACCCGCAAACTAGGAAAACCACACACTCCACTACTCCGCTTATGCTTTTGTCCTCACTTCGCGTAAAAGGGTTAACCCAAGATTGGTGGTATGAACTTTAGTGGCCTTATAAGTTGATTTTACTTTTACTCAACTAGTAAGATGGTACTAAATATATGCACTCATGTACTCATGGGTCACTCATGGACTCAGTCCAAATTGAGCTAGATGTCACATTAGTGAACCCTTTACTTGATCTATTCTAATTTGTGATAAATACTGTAATGTGCAGATATTCGGGAGAAGATAGTACCGGGAGTAACCCATTGGCAAAGTCCAAATTATTTTGCCTACTATCCTTCCAATAGCAGCACTGCTGGCTTCCTTGGGGAGATGCTGAGTTCTGCCTTTAACATTGTCGGCTTCAGTTGGATAACTTCTCCTGCTGCAACTGAACTAGAGGTTATTGTCTTGGACTGGTTTGCAAAAATGCTTAAGCTTCCAAGCCATTTCCTTTCAACTGGTAAGTGTGCATAACATTTTATTTCATGATGCATGCTGTTAGAAATGTTTTGGTGATCTCAGCATGCGAAATATTAAATTGGTTTTGTTTTAATATTGTAGCACCTCAGAACTGAACTATAGCTTGATTTCTCAAGTGATGAATTTCAATAAGCTAATCGAGGAAGTAGGAGGCACTAAGCATTATGCCAACTAGGTTAAATCCTGCGTAATTACGCAAATAATTATACCAAGCATATATTAATCTTTACTTCTATGAAGACTCAGCTGATGGTACATTCTCTCTCATCTGCATCCCATCCCCTGTGCCCCCAGACCACCTCTCCTCTTACAAACTGTTGCAAAGAAAAGAGAAAGCATCTCAACAACAAACCCCAAACAATCCATATCTCCTCTCAACAAACTGGCATTATCTCAAACAAACTCATCTTGTATCTACTGATAAAGGCATCCTAACTAGCTCACAACGTCTCAGTCAACCCAATAAACAAACATTATCTCAGAAAAAACTCATCATATCTCTACTAAATCTTGTTGTCACCTGTCTTCTTCTTGGGTGGCCCTGTCACCCACATTAACGCCACTGTGAACGTCCCAACGAACGAGGCTGCAACAAACCCAGCCTGATTGGGCCAATACTCAGCACCACTTTCAAGTTGGGCCGCCACGCCTTGTTCTCGCTGGCAAACTTTGGTCACTAATGTGGCGATGCAGTGATAGCGCCACAGTCCAAGCATGGCAGCAAACTGAGGGTGCAATGCAGACCGATCACAGCAGCAGAGGTGTGATGCAAGCAATGGTGGAGCTTGGTCACGTGGGTAGTGAATCTGAGGGCGTAGTGCAGGCTGAGTAAGGCGGTATACAACTCTAACAGTTGTATCTGTTATACAATGCTAAGTTGTAAACTTGTAATAACTCTAGGAGATATTTGATAATGCACGCCATTATAATTATGTCTCCACAAATAAGTGGTAATATCCTTCTCATTTTATCTTGGCTACTGAGAGGATTTAAAAGATTTTTATCTATTTATTTCATGATTGTTACGGTGCCTTCAGTCTCACACCTGTTCATACATACATAAATATATTATCAAATGAAGCCAACAAAGTCTAAAATTGATGATCTGAAATGTGAAGCTTTGATTAACAAGCATGTTCGGCAAAGTCTTTTCCTTTCTTTTTTGGCCATTGCTCATGTTAAGCGATGTATCTTATTTCCTTTCTCTTTTAACATGTTGAATGTTTCTTCTGTTTCTAAATGCTGTGATTCATCCATTGGAGTCTCGCACTAGTTATTTATGCTATTCGTCATGGGTGCATATCCAGTGAAAATGGACCTACAACTGCAAATGCAATAAAATGGAGTCTGGAAGTTTTTTTTAAAAAAAAATATCTCTAAAAATTACTAGAGATAGGATGTGCTCTATGTTTGCAAAATTTCAAGAGCAAACTCAAATGAACAATGCACATTCACTATTATCTAAGTATTTGTCTTTTCTATATAACTCAAATTAAGTTGCGTTTGCTCTTGGAATTTTGCATGCATGTCCTTCCCTATCTCTAGGCCCAATTTTTACATATTTGAAATACCTGTCCATTTCACTGGTTATGCACCCATTCATCGTAGGTACTAAAACAATATAACTTATCTAATTTGTATATGAAATATGAGAAATCAATATATGCTGATCTTATCTCTTGATATAGTGTCTGTAAATATCCATTTTCTAAAGCATATACAATTGCATACTCATCTTGCTTGCATAAGTCACATTTCAGAGTTGATTCATTGTTTCCCTCTTTACAGCGCTTGGTGGAGGTGTAATCCAGGGTACTGCCAGTGAAGCAGTTCTAGTTGTACTCTTGGCTGCACGAGACAGAACATTAAGGAAGCATGGGAAGACATTCCTTGAAAAACTGGTGGTTTATGCATCAGATCAGACACATTCTGCTCTGCAAAAGGCATGCCAGGTATGTCTGTGAAAATAAAAACATGTCAGCTATGAAGATAGAGCCAGAGTCTCACTTGTCATAAAAAATCCACCCATTCTCTACAGACCTTTTTTGCACTTTCGATGTATTTTCTGCTTTCCTGAGCTGGCATACTTCTGATTATAGATTGCAGGGATTTTCCCAGAGAATTTCAGAGTTATAAAGGCTGACTGCAATACAAACTATGCTGTTGCACCTGAAGCAGTTCGTGAGGCCATTTCCACAGACTTGTCATCTGGCTTGATACCATTTTTCATCTGTGCAACAGTTAGTAATATGCCCTACTTTCTTCGTATGCAACTTCCTAGAGTAGATATTGAACTACTTGTTGATGAGTCTGATCATTAACATCTCAACTTGAGTTATTATACTATTTCTAACAAACTACTTGAGATACTATATTGATAATTCACATCCTGATATTTCATCAAAGTTCAGTTATCTTATCGGTAATGTAAGTCATATTGAACAATTTGTTCTCGATCTTCATCTGCTTCAGAAATAGGATGTTTTTTATTTTCCTGGCATTGTGCAGGTTTGGAAAGTTGAAACCTTATCTAATGCTACGAAATATTATTACTCAATTGTTGTTATTGAGACCCCATGCAAAATAATGGCGATAGCTTTTAGGTGTTAAATTTGAAACTGTAGCTTAAAACTATGTTGAAATAGCTACTTAGTTTGTAGTATTGAGTTGTTCTGTCCTTAACTAGCTCTTGTGACTGCATATTGATGACTCATGTAATGAAATGTAGTGTTGTCTTCTGGTTCATTAAATATCTCTACTTGCAGAGCACAACTTATAATTTCTTCAAACGAAGGCAACATTCTGTTCTGAAAAAAAAATACTTATTTACTGCAGGTTGGCACGACATCATCGTCAGCTGTGGACCCCTTGCCTGAGCTTGGACAAATAGCAAAGGTTGATAGACATGTAGATTATGATAATTAGGGATGATCATAGATGTTACTAAGATTCTATGAAAGACATGTTTAATCAGTCTATCTATTTAATATTTCCATTGTTTTTATATTCACAAAAAAGTGTTTTTTCAAATTTATCAACTTTTAATGTGAATTTTGTAATTTTATTGTCAACTCCGATAGAACTAGAGCAAGTTATATGCATTATTCGAGGAACAAGTATGCTATTTGAAATAGAGCAAGCACTGGTATTTTGTTTTTGTTACATTTTGCACTTACTTCACAGGGTTTTGAATGCAGCCAGTAACTGGTTGGTTCTCAGAAATCCCTCGAAGGACCAGGTTTAAAACAATTCGGCTTTTCATGAAATTTGTGCTTAATTTTTTAATTCAAAATTCAAACTGATTTATAAGCAAAATTTGTACTTGAATTTGATCTAGCAACAGTCTGGCTTTTCCCCGGTTCTCCAGTGGGAACCGGTAGTGTCCTATGTCTTCACTGGAAATTCGGTCTACATCCTCAATGCCACTAATTATTTATTCTGAACATAACTTGTGCATTTTCTATGGTTGAATGAACACATCGATTATTATTTGGCATGTACTATGCACATTCATCAAATGTTTTTATTTATTATTTTCTTAGGCCCATGACATGTGGTACCACATTGATGCTGCATATGCTGGAAGTGCCTGTATATGCACAGAATACCGACATCACCTCAATGGAGTTGAAGAAGCTGATTCATTCAATATGAATGCACATAAGTGGTTCCTCACAAACTTCGATTGTTCCTTGCTATGGGTGAAGGTAGGCCATGTGATGAATCCAACTTGCATGTCGTGTTTTCCTCGTATTGCTGAATGATTGAACTAAAATAATTATGGCTTGTTTTTGTCCTAAAAAAGATAATTACAGCTAATTTCTTTTGGCCGTCCTATTTTCTTTAGTTCTTCCTATATATCTTACTATGATTATATTTGGTTACTGAATGGAAAGATTGATACCACACATAACAGGACAGAAGTTATCTCATACAATCGTTGTCTACAAATCCAGAGTTTCTCAAGAATAAGGTAAGATTCTTTCCCTTCATAAGATTGTGGTTTTCCGAATCCTTTTCGGCATTATTGACAATATATAATTTATTTTACTATTAAAGAGATTGCATCTTTTGATAGTGAGTGACAAAACAGGGATGATCACAAACCCAAATAAAGTTATGTAACATGAAATCTACAATTCCACTAAAAAAGCATGAAATCTACAAGTTCTGCTCTGTAGCTGAATGTAATGGTATGGTACTTAAGTGATTAATCCACATCACTCATATCCGCCATGTATTCATTATCATTGCGTTTTTCTTGTACATTGAGTTTAAGCTGCAAGGGTGAATTAAAACTTACGTAAAAAGGTTGGTCCCTAAACTTTCAAAGCATGTCGTTTAGGTAACTTGGCATTTCTTTTAGTTGGTCAAGCCTAAATGCTATTGTGGCAATAGAATGAAGGCTCCAAATTGATGGGCATTGTTGTTGAGATGGGTGAACCATGTGGCAGTTTAGGAGTCAAGTGATGCTCTGCTTTTTGCCTTCATTTCACTGGCAAATCAGCAGTTCATCATTGACAGGTAAGTAAAAAGCTAGAATGAAGTACTAGGGGAACATATTTAGCAAAGTTTAAGGCCAGGTAAAATTCTGAGATATGAGTGCTGCTTCCATGCTAAGGGGCATTTGGTGCCATTCTCTAAGGTGACAATGTTGGTAATTTAGTCAAATTGATAGAAAGAACTGAAGTGTATATTTTCGAGAGAATAAAGGGATTGGGTTTCACAAACAATACTTAGGACCGCTCTGTAATTTAATAAAAAGGACTTCCATGTATTTGTAAAACTAGTTTACTCTAAAAGAGATTTCGGTGAAAAGTCGTTAGCTGTTAATGTAAATTCATGATTTCTTGGTGCTAATGTGTATTAGCAATCTAACATTTCAGGCTTCCCAAGCAAATTATGTTATTGATTTCAAAGATTGGCAAATTCCACTTGGGCGCCGTTTTAGGTGAAACCCACTTGACAATTTCTATTACCGTTTATGTACTATTGATCTCTTATATTCTTACTACTTTAATCTTTTTTTACTTGTTCCTGAAATAATGATGTTTCCATGTATTTGGTTGCAATGATAAGTTACACAGTGTTTCCTATAACTGCCTACACATAAAATTGAATTGATCTGTTAGGTTGTAGTGATATTACCATAGCTAGCGTACATGGTAATTTGCTGACCAAGTCATTTCTTATGTAATTTGAAGTCCATTTAACATACTTTTTATGCAAGTAAATGAGACTTGGATGATTATTGGGACACTTTCTACACCCATGCAAAAAAATCAGTTGTCTCCTTTCTGGAACATTTCCCACCAATAATTTGAGTCAATCCCATAGAAATTTCTTAATATTTTATTTTAATATATAACCCCTGGAGTTGTTTCTTATTTTTGATCCCCTCCCACAGCATCCAAAATATTCCACAAATTTTATGTTATTTTTAATGCTGCTTAGCCCAATTTATCAAAATATATAGCATCCTCTTCATCTAAATGCACTGTTTCGGACTCATTGCAATTTCTCAGGTATTATTATGACAGTTTTATATTTCTCTTACCAAGTGGAGCTTCTGTTTCAGATCACTTAAGTTATGGATGGTCTTGAGGCTTTATGGCATAGAAAATCTGCAAAGCTATATCAGAAAAAACATTGAGTTGGCCAAACATTTTGAACAACTCATAATCTCTGATTCAAGATTTGAGGTAAGATAGAAAAGAAACAACCTTGTTCTTCTTTTCGAGGTTATGAAACTCTTGGTTGACTTGATTCTGAAATCACAGAATATTTTATTCTGCATCCTGAAATATTCATCTGAGAAAAATCCAATTTGCTACAAAAATTTAGGTTGTGACTCCAAGGACATTTTCACTCGTTTGTTTCCGCCTTCTGCCCCCGGCCTCTGATCAAGACGATGCTCGCAAACTGAACTATGATTTAATGGATGCCGCTAACTCAAGTGGGAAGATCTTCATATCTCATACGGTGCATCACTAGCAAATCTTTCAGTGCTCTTGATAGCTACTCCAGAAACGTTCTTATACTGATAATACATTGTTTTCTTCCCCACTTTACCGAACAGGTTCTTTCTGGCAAGTTCGTCTTGCGGTTTGCAGTAGGTGCGCCGCTTACAGAGGAGCAACACGTCTTAGCTGCTTGGAAGCTTCTACAAGGTGTGGCCACCAAACTCTTCGAAAGTTTGTAGGTTACAAATACAAGTGTACATTGATTCACTTCGCTGCTCAGTGTTCATGCCGATCATTCGGAGCCTAGATAAGCTGCCAGTTCAGCCAACTGCTTCAATTTGTTGTGTGGATTGTTGGCAGCGTTCTCGATCACTTGGCAGCACAACTCGCCTGGAACGCGTCGCGCAGCTCTCCCGGTGATTCGCTCACGCGAGGTCGCGATGCGCAGCTTACTGAATCGCTCATCTCTCTGCTCTTGGAACGTGACGCATAGCTGGTGAATCACTCACCTCTGCTCTTACGGTCGAATCACAGACGTACAAAGTTGTTTGGTGCTGCCTCACACGCTTTGCAGCGGGCTTTTCTCTGTTGATTAAATAGGCAGTCGGCACGAGGATTACATGGGCTGTTAGCCCGACTCTTCAGCCACGAACTCAAACGTGCCATCCCACGTCCAGAACATGTGCAACTACTCCACTAGCTAATGACGTGCATGTACTATCTTAACCAAATCACTTGGTATTGGCATATACATGCAACCACTAGATAAACGGCAAAGCTAGCGTCGAGACGTCCGATATATCAAACGTTGCAACTGTCTATCATAATATCAAAAACTAACATCTGTAATATTTTAAATCAACATTCGCAACATAAAAAAATTGCAAAAAAAAAACACATAGATTCGGATCCGAAAAATTATCCATTTGAGTTAATTCCTATATTCCGAGATGCACCATACGAAAATAACTCTTACAACGAAATTTCATAACGTCTAAAACATTTAATTTTAACGTTTGAAATATTGGAAATGCGAAGATATAGGAGTTAACTCGAATGGATAATTTTTTCGGGTCCGGATCTGTACACAAGAGATTCTGGGATTCAACGTTCTCGAAGAACTTATGCAATAAATTTTCATAATGTTTGAAACATTAAATTTGAAATTAAATTTGAACATCTGAAACATTAGAGATATATAAGACTTAACTCGAACGAATAATTTTTTCGGGTCCAGATCTATACGCAAGATATTCTTGGGATGCAACATACGTAAATAATTATGGCAACAAATTTTTATAACATCTGAAATATTAAATTTGAATGTCTAAAATATTAGAGATGCAGAAATATTTTTGGGCCGACATAATGATACTGTGGGCTGAGTGGGCCATCCGTCTGATGCATTAGACGTGTGAAGGGGAGCATTTCCGCTAGATAAACCCAGCCAAATCTCTCGGCCTACGACACCACCTGACTCAGAGACTAATTCATGCAGTATGTTGGCTCCATTGCTCTCGCATGCAGCAGCGCTTCACGTGGCAACATCCGTCTCGCACGGCATATCAGCACCTCTCCATATCCATGCATGCTCTTCATGCTAAGCACAATAGACTACACAAATATGCTAACTACATGCAAAACGAAAATAAACATATAGATACAAAATATCAAGATTAGCTCCAACAATCACCCCCTAATCTTGATATGCAATTCTCCATGCAGCTTCAAAGAAGTGCTGGTTCGTCGCTTATATAGCCTTGACCTAACAGGGCTTTCTCCTCCTTTTCTTTCTTAGGACATTCCCAAGCGTAATGTCCATACTCTTGGCACTTATAGCATTGTACCTTGCTCTTGTCTTTACGCCCTTAGCCATGATGATAGCCCCGACCACGTCCTCGTGACGAGTCATGTCCTCTTGCCATGAGAAGTTGCTCTTCCGTTTCGACCTCCCATCCCTTGAGCAACTTTTCATGTGCGTTCAGTGGCCCAATGACCTCCATGGTCATAGAGTTGATGTCGTCGAAAAACATCATCGACGAAGCAACATTGATGAATTTGTTGGAGATGACTTGTAGCAGCTTCTTCACGATATACTTCTCTTCCATCGCGTATCCAAGCTCATAGATGCACCCAACTACTGTCATGAACTTCTCTACGAAATCATCCACTGCATCACTAATCTTAAGGTTATCAAAATCCGAGCGCAAGGACTGAATCCTTGCCTCCTTGGACGCGTTCGACGCCCACATGCATAGAGCATAGTGCCACCCACACATAAAAGACGGTCTCTTTCTCCACGGCTTGTAGCAGCGTCTTGTCGTCGATTGACTAGGAGATGATCGTCAAGGCCAGCTGGTTCTTGCTCTCATCGATGCCCTTGGACACCTTCTCACGAACAACAACATCCCATACACTGTTGGTTCGTAAGAGGTACCTCATCCTCATGACCACGTCATATAGTTCTTCCTTGTCACCATTGGATACGGGAGCCTCCCGCCGTCGCTGTCATCGTCGAGTTGCCCAGGCCACTGCTCACAATGACTCTGCTCGGTGAAGCATCGTTCGCGCGGCATCCTCTTGGTCATAACTCGGTTCTGAATACCAAATGTTGGCAGCGTTCTCGATCAATTGGCACCACAGCTCGCCTGGAACGCGTCGCGTAGCTCTCCCGGTGATTCGGTCACGCGAGATCGCAATGCGCAGCTTACTAAATCGCTCACCTCTCTGCTCTTGGAACGTGACGCACAGCTGGTGAATCACTCACCTCTCTGTCTCACGGTCAAATCACAGACGTACAAAGTTGTTTGGTGCTGCCTCACACGCTTTGCAGCAGGCTTTTCTCTGTTGATTAAATAGGCAAACGACGCAAGGATTATATGGCCTGTTAGCCCGACTCTTCAGCCACGAACTCAAACATGCCATCCCACGTCCAGAACGTGTGCAACTACTCCACTAACTAATGATGTGCATGTACTAACTATCTTAACCAAATTACTTGTATTAGCTTATGCATGCAACCATTAGATAATTACCTAGCCAAATCTCTCCGACACCATCTGATTCAGAGACTAATTTATGCAGTATGTTGGCTCCATTACTCTCGCATGCAACAGCTCTTCACGTGGCAACGTCTGTCTCGCACGACACGTTGACATCTCTCCATATCCATACATACTCTTCCTGCTAAGCCATATCAGACTACACAAATATACTAACTACATGCAAACAAAAATAAAACATACAGATATATACAAAATATCAACATTAGCTGGATGGCTGATCGAATAAGCGTGATTTCTTCCGCTGTGCTGCAAAATACTGTTCAACGTCTTTTGTCGATCAGTCGCTTGATCACAAACATTCAAACTGAACTGAACAGTGGGCTGCCGTAGACTGTGGAACACGCTGACATACGTTTGACTGATTGTCATCAACACCGAGCGGCCGAATTCTGTCGTGGGTACTCCAACAGTTACAGTGTATGGTCGTAGACAGAGCCGTACCGTAGTATACAGGGCTCTGTGCAAAATTAAAATTACATCTTTTCTCGAATATAATTGTACATATACCATTAAAAACATAATTAATATTATATATGGTCAATATTTATAAATAAAAGAGGAATATTTGAGAAATTTATAAAAATATAATAATGTCTAAACCTCTACTTGACAAGCACTAATTATCACTTATCAAACACAATAGAATGATATTTATGGAATATCGCATCTTTTCTTTTTCTACGGCTACGAGGATAAAACGCACACAACACACACTCACACACTCACGCCTACGAATGACAATATTAAAAACACTCGCCTGTGTAATTCATGGACACTAGGATTTGAACTTTGATGGTTTGAGTCGTATTCTGATGCGTAATATTGCAACTAGAGAAAACAAATCTAGGTGACTTGTGGTTTGTGAAAAGTCTATTTATATTCTATATGGTATATCATATTGTCTAATTTAAACGGGTGATAAAAATCCAGTTGCACCTAAAGGCTAAAATATGCTTAATACTAGTAGTATATTTCTATCTAATCTTCGCATGAAAATCTATAAGACGTAGTTGTTTGCAGTGAGATGAATGACTAAGTTAACAGGCTGCTGATATAATTAATAACCTAAAATTACAAAAAATTAATTTGGTAAGATAGGATTGATGGTCACATAGAGCCCTTACAGGATGGAGGCCTATGTGGTCGCCGGTCCTGTACTTGCTACTCGACGGCCCTGGTCATAGAGCTGGTGATTTCCTCTCTTCTTAGGAAGAGATGAAGAACGACAGGCCACACTCGTAATAGCAGTAGATTAGTAGTAGAATCCATTGCTCGGGTTGGTTAAACTGTCACCGAAACATTGACTGTCTGGAACTCTAGGTGTGCTTTTGTAACTCCCTTTATAATATCTGGATGATGACGTTAAGTTTCCATGTTTTGCGAATCAGTGATCCTAACCAACGGCCCCACACAGGAAGTGAACTAGCTATGACTATGAGCATAAGCCCGATAATATGCACAATGTAATTCTTTGAGGCGCCTAATCATGTCCAGGATATCAACATATCATCAATCGGATTTATTAGCAATATTTAGATATAAGGAGAACCCCAATCTATTCTTGAAATAGAAAACTCGCACACACTCTCTTTCCAGACAAATCAATACATCAACCGCTACAGTTAGATTATTAGATTTCTTGAAGCTTCTTGCTCATATATCTCATTAAAGGGTGCTAATTTTATAATGTTCCTTCCTTTAGTGGATCCTATACATAACGCGAACGAGCTTCCAATTTTTTCCCTACATCCGTGAGGGCACTTTTAAAATTGGAGGCCATATCAACATGTGTTCCATGTTGCAAATAGGACATCTTGCCTAGGAAGTTTTTGAAAATGACACCTATTCGTTCGTCTTCCAACTATTCCCATTTTAGTAAAATATATTTAGGAACCATTGCATTATGAGGTCCCTTTGCATATATTTCAGATTGATAAATGCACCCTCTTTTGCCTATAGGAATCAAAGGGAAGTTTGCTTTTTTTTCTTTTCAAAATAGCAAGAGAGTTGCCTATCATTATATTAAAAAGAAATAAAAATCGGTCCACTACTGGAAATTAACGGCTCCAAAAAAAAAGAGAACAAACAAAATAAACAAGACGTAAAACCCTAACAAAGCGAGGAAGACCCTCGGCCAACACATCAAGCTAGCAGCTGAGACAACCCCTTTGCGCCCATCATAGACCAAAGCGTAGCCTCGTCCCAAATCTCTAGCTCTAGCCATTGCCCCTCCGGTTTTCGACTATCAAAGACGTATTCGTATCTATGCTTCCAAATGCATCAAGGCAAAAGGATGATCAAAAAGTTTAGCCCATTGAGACATTCTTTTGGTGCTCAAGACGTTCCTGTTCACAACCAGTCACTAAAACAAAAGTCAGTCGGCTGGGGAGTGTGCTGCTGCAAACCAATTCTTTCATGCTTGTTTTGATCATTTGGATTAGAAATGAGTTTTCAGAAAAGAGGATTCACTAGAAAGTTTAGGAAACTTGGTTTCAAAGGGTTTTTTTTTTTTCTGTTAGAACAATTTTTAGGTTATCTTGTTTGGATGAGTGCTTCTTCAATTAACGACATACAGATGGCAAATTCGTTTTGTGAAATAGAAGCAGGATTAGTTTTCTATTTTCTTTTTTCTTTTTTCTTTTTTAAGAGGGTCTCCCATTTCCATTCCACTCCCGGAACGGAAATCCAAAGTTTACAGAAGTTCTTGAGAGATTTGATAAAGGAATTAATGGAAAAGGACGAGGCATCTCAAATACCTACCGCTACCTATCTGATCCCAAGAAAGATAACTAGAGGCATAAGAGAATAGTACGACACACGATTTCATAACCAAAAAACAAGTGACATGGCGATCGACAAGTTCCTGTTGACGTGAAAAGATATCACACTAAACACCGAGCATCTTATATGTACAATCCGGCAAGTAGCACCTAGGATACCCTAACCGTGACGCTACGTTGTCGAACCTTCATCGTCACTCATGCTCGGGAGGGACCCCATCGGAGCACGGATAACCGGTGGCTTGTCCTTAATCATCGAGATCAATAACAAGTAGCAATATATATCGGAAGAGAGAACATGACTACATAAGATAAGAAAAAAAGATAAAAAAAACAAAAGATAGATTGTGTTTTGATCAATTAGTTGATGATCTCAATGAGCTATGGCCCTCTCATATTTAAACGTGGTAAGTCTTAGCCATACAAGATCAAGACTCCTAATTCAAATCGAACAAAACTTACAGGTATGATTTGGCTTACCTTTCGATCTTCAAATTTTCTATAACTGACATATATTTCCTAGTTGACCACGTGAGCTCTTATATATCTACTCGAGTATTCTTTATTGCAGTTCAACCTTCTTAGATTCGACTACCTACTCGATTTGAATATTTGCTCGCATATTACCTTCACCGTGGGCGAAGATCACCTGGTCGGAGTGATGTCCATGGTCGGTGGTACTATTCATAGGTGGAGTACTGTTCATTGGTCAGTGTACTGTTTAATGGTCAAAGTTACTATTCACTGGTCAGAGTATTACGCACTGGTCGTAAGTACTATTCACTTGTCGACCAAAAAATTTCAAAAATGAAATTCTTCACAATATGCCAATTTTAATCGTCAGCACATGCCCTCCTATTTTTTTGGTAAAGCTTACATGCCAAAAAACATATCTTCTCTATTTCTATGTTTCTTAAAATGATGATCAAGACATCGACCATGAATTCCTTAGGATGATGGTAACTAATGCACTGGTCTTACGTCTTTGCTTATTGATTCACTTCATCATTTAACCAAAACTCTGAAGATAACATACAAATCATATTAATGTTCATATCTTCGGTTGGTAAAGCATCATTGGCATGCAACAACGACTCTCCATAATGAAGTAATTTTCCTTGTCATCTTACATAGGCGTCGGCGTTGTTGTTGGTTAAGGGGCTGTTATAGGAGCTGTTATAACATCTAGTTTTAGTTTTGGTCTCCATATTTATTTCACAGGTTGCATTAGCTTAATCTCATTGAAAGTAGCATCCCACAACTTTTTAGCTTGTTGCTCCATCAATTATTGCTTGCGTAACCGCTGCAATCTTTGTTTCTTTGTGTGAGATAAGCCTGAGGGACATCACCTTGGTTGTAAGTACTTAAAAAACAGCTTGCCGCTACTTGCTTCATGTCATTAGCTCTTGGAACAACTTGGACAGTAATAGATATGTGTTTAGACTTGATTGATTTATCACCAAAGATGATCGGTCCTCTGCCAAGTTCTTTGGCCACTACTTTTATTGAATCAATCTCAAAAATATCAGCAGTAGTAGTACTTGTCTTATTAATATTAGAATCTGAATTTTGAATGGAAACACTACCCTCCTTGGCCTAGTATTCTTTCTTCACATCTCTAGCATATTGAACATGATTAGACCGATTTGTACGCTTTAATTGGTCATGGACTGGACATGGTATTCTATCAAATACCGGTCTTCGTGGTGCTGTCCACATTGAATAAAAAAGATTATATTGCATAGAAGGGGGTGTCATCCACATACCGTTATAGCCCCAAGTTGGACAAGGAGAAAAATGTATTGGTGGAGGCATCTAGGACCATGGCGCCATACCGAATGGCGGGTAGATGTTAGTAGCATTATCCTCCTTTGGTTGATGATGATTGCACACTCCTTGCTTTGAAGGTGATCTTGATCGCTTAGCTCCAGTTGGCCAATTTGTATTTGCTAGGATGGCTTTATCTTTCTCATATTTAGATAATAGTTGCTTGAAAGTGGGCTTGAATTTCTCAAACTTGTCGTGTTTCTTCGTCCCATTGATTTTCCACTTGCCAACCTCTAGATTCTTTGGCTTGATCATCTTTGGCTTAACATTGACATGCCCCCTAATGGCTGAAGTGTTCTCCACAGTCTTGACCAATTCTTTGCCTTTCGGGAGTTTTTTCATGTAACGCCTCTTCAACAAGTTTTTGTTCTCTCCAAAGGCTTTGGCCTTTCTTCACCAATGATTATGTTTTTCCCTTTAGCTGATTTGGCTTGAGTTGGCCAAATTAATACGCTCTTGTTTTGGAGATCAACCATATTAACCAAGAGCGGTTGAAGGTCTATTTGCATCTCCGCAAACTTCAATTGTCCTACATTAATAGCGATTGAATCTGTCAACAAAAAATATTGCAATCATTAGTAGCATGAGAATAAGAATTATACCACTTACAATAAGCTCGCCTCTTTAATTCATATAATAAAAGAATCATATGACCATGAGCCAGCTTAATCTGTTTTTCATGTAGAAAGTAATCAAATATTATATCACACTTTGCTACATCAAAAGTAAACTTAATTTCTTCTTGCCAATTCTTAGGAGGCATCGACCTAAGAGCAAAGCAAACGAATGGTTTAGACTTAGAAGACTAAGTCCATTCGGCCACATGTATATCAACATCACCATTGTCCGAATTTTCAGATTCATACTCAAGCATGTGCACATTAAGATGATCCTCTCTTACTCTATACTTTGATCTATGAAAATTTCTAGACTCTTTAGCCCAGCTTTCTTGATCAGAGCTTTTTGTATTACTCGGTTAACATCTAAGAAATCATGATTCTCTAGCTTTTCCTTTAAATGAGAAGGTAAACCAGAATAAGCTAAGTAGGCCAAATCTGTATTAGAAATTGTCAAATTAAGACATGTGCTCTACCCTTAGGTTGTACCCCAAAGTGTTCCTTCAAAATACTAGCCATTTGCTCTCTAATATTTTCATGCCCCCATAGGTTTCTCGACCAGGGGTCGAGTAGGAATCACATTAGTTTGTTGCTGCTGCTCAAAAGAATGTGGGTGTGTATCATGAGAATGCGGCACAACGGGCTGCTTATATGGAGTGCTTTGTGGAGACACTTTGAAACAAGCTTCCAACAATGGATCATAAGGGATATCAGAGCCTTGTGGAGGTATAGGTGGTGTACTATATGCAACGGTATTATATAGAACTACCAGCATGTTTGCTAAAATTTATGAACTCGGCTGTTACTATTAGCTACATGTGGAACCGAGTTAATTTTACTAGATTATACTAGATGTAGTGTTTGATAATGGAAAAACAAATGGTGTGACCACCGGTTTAGTGACATCTAGTGAAGTAGGTGGTGGTGTCACAGCATTGACCGAACCTACAACATTAGTTCGGCTATAAATTTGTTCCATCATCATACTTTGTTGTGTAGATATAGGTGGTATAAATTTTGCCGATGAATTAAAAAGACCTTGCTAAATTCTACTATCATTATTAGAAGTTGAAGCACTAGCATCATGTGATAGAGGCAGTTTTAGTGTATCCTTAATATTTTGCATCTCAAGAACCATAGACTCTAAACGGCTACTGACTGATTGATTAAAACCCTTAACTAATGCATCAAACTTGTTACTGATAACACCACCTACATACTGATCAATCATCAAAGCAACTTTCTCTTCAAAAGGAGGTGTGTTACTTACAATGGGAGTTACCTTGGTCTTGGTATAGATAGGCATGAAATCTCCTTTTCAGACGATGCCCTGCCTCATCTTTTGGTAGCGCAAAGCGAATGGCCTGTCAAACTCCATCTTGCGCCTTTCATATTCTTGTTGGGCCTCCTCATCTACCTCCTCGATGGCAGGTACAATGACGTTGTTGGGGTTGACTTGAGATCCGTTCAGCATGGCCAAGGTTTTAAAATTTGGCTACAAGGCAGCTGGAAGTTTTGTCCCTATCAGAGTCCCCAAAAAGTGTGTTGATGCGAAAAGATGTCATGCCAAACACTAAGGATCTCATGTGCACAATCTGGCAAGCAGCTAAAGATGCACCTAGCCCCTAGGTGTGATTTTGGTAATTAATGACAATATGTATAGACTAATAATTATGTTGAGAATTATTAGTAGGTTATTCCATAGGTGATGCAAGGAGGATTGATCATGGATTCATTAAGAAATGTCATGTGATCAAAAGAGATACATCAAGAAGAATGAGCAAGAGGTGATGCTTGGGTAAGTAATGACAATACCTATGGACTAACAATTATGTTAAAAATTATTTGTAGGTTGTTCAATATGAGATGCATAAGTGATGAAGCATGGATTCATTGAGGAATACCATGAGATCAAAGAGATGCATCAGAGTCATTGAGCTCTAGGTGATGCTCATGTGATGTAGAAGAAGCTTAAGTGAGAAGAGACATTGGAGTTTGATGGTGGTCTCAAGAATATTGGCAATAAGCGTGAAGACAAAAGTTACTTGTGGAGTTCAAGTAACTAATAGTATTGCATTGTCAATTGAGTTTTATGGACTAACCCATGTGCTATTGTCACATCCCAAAATCCAAATCATGTCATTAAGCATAAGTATGTCATTAGCATCAAAAATCATCATGTTTATTTTTTAAGCATTGGATTCTTGGCTTGTTATTGAATTGGTGTTTTGATATTGTTATGTGTTTTAAAAATAATCGACGTTAGAATTTTCTTTAGTTCTTGTCTTGCTTAAAAGTTTTAATCGCTGCACTTGATCTGAAATTACTTGTCTCTCTTACGAGTGGGGCCCACTTTTGGCCGGCCCCACCACCCCTCCTTTTCCCCCACCAGCAGCCCCACTTTTTCCCTCTCCCCCTCATTTCCCCTCCAAACCGAACAGCACTAGAACTGCTGCTCTTTCTCTCTTCCGCTCACTAACCCTCTAATTTCTCCACTCAAATCTTCCCCTCAAGAACACGATTCAAGGTATGCATGTATTACCACGGCAATCCCCTTCTTCTTAGCTTCCAATCCATCCAACAATCACTCACATGCATGAAGATTTGAAGTTTTTACAAAGCAAATTCGTCACACTAGTTTTTCTGAAATTTCAGCACCTTGCCTTCCTCTTCTCCAAGCCATTCGTTCATTTCTTCCCCAAATCAATGGATGCAAGCTTTGGCAAATATTTGGGTAAGTCTCCTTGGTTATCCTTCTGAGAATTCACGTTTTGATTGGTTAGATTTTGAGTTTAGGAGCTACAAAATCAAAGAACGTTGATGCATGCTCGTTCTTGAGAGGATAGAACTAGAATGAAGGTTTAGATGAGTTTGAGCTAGTGTCTTGTGGTTCCAGTGAGTGCATTAGGTCTAGAACTAGTGTATTAGAGCCTATACATGCTTAGGTGGTTCAAGGTTAACATGCAAATCGAATCAATCAAGAAATCATCTCAAAAACGCAGTTCTGGAAGGTATCGGAAGTTCTGATATGTATATCGAGGGAGATCCAGATTTCATTTATGTAAATTGTGATCAACTTGAGCACCAAGGAAAGCATCTAAGCATTTTTATCCTATTATTTTAGATCGCATATTGTGTCAATTGATAAGTGATGCTTATGTATGTTTGCATGTCAATGAGTCTTGTATTGGGTTTTGGGAGTAGATTCTAATTGTTGCATTACCCTTCCTTGGTATTTATATCTCTTGATTCATGGTAACCCTGGGTATAGCACTTAATGGTCTAACCTAAAACGAACACGTTATGCTTAGCAAGGTTTAGGTCACTAGTAGAAGTCGAGCGGTGGTTCGGCCATCGTTCGCGAGCTTAGGGCTTAGTTCTATGCACAAAGATGATGATGGGATGTGTGAGTCAGTGAGGGTGAGATGAGATTTGAGCAGGCGATAGGGATGGCTCGAGAAGGGAGTCTCAGATGCTTTAGGCCCGCTTGAGTCGATTAAGCACCGTCCGTTGTTGCCGTTGGATTTAGCACTTTCCATACTAACCACATGTCGATATAATGGTAGATAAGCTGAACACCTTTTGCAGTTGTGACCTTTGGCTTGTGGGCTTATGGTGTTGTGGGCATAATAGGCTTGTAGAGGTAACATCGTAAAGGTGGTGTGGGCATAATAGGCTTCTAGAGATATCTAATTTGCTCGGGGAGTAGTTCTAGTTACTTCCACACCTTTAGGCGTAACTGGGGTACTCTGGGAGTAGCCCTAGTGAACCTCCGCGGCTATAGGTGCATGTTCAAATGGTGGGGGCTCAATTGGGAAAAGTTGTCACGAGTACCCTCTTGTGTGCACTTTAGCGGGTGGCGCAAGCCTAATGGTACTCGTGTCGTGTGGGTAAAGAGGTACCCCTGCAGGGTGTAAGATCAATTTGAATTGCTGCGCTCTCGGCCATGAGCAAGCTATTGTCCATTCGCATGAATAACAGAGATTCGATATTGGGATATTATTGTGGTATGATAGCTAGTGGATGGTGATGTTGATGATGAGTTAATATGGTACAAGTACAGTTCTGGTTATGTTGATGATCTCAAGTTACAAGGAAGTCTTGGTTAGGTATAGATGCTTACACTTGAGTCCAAATCGTTTTTTCATATGAAGTTAACTTAACCGTTGCGGCCTAGTCCATGCTAATTACCCAAAATGCATTCTCCTTAGAGTCGGGCTATTTATAAGTGCCCATTATGGAATAAGTCTTGCGAGTACCTTCATACTCACGTGCTTTGTTTGCTTTTCAAGTGAGGAAGACTTAGTTTTTGGCTATTTTACGCCCGCCGATGTTGGTGACGGGCAAGAATAGTGCCGTCTACTCGGTGTGTTGCTATTTTGGAGTGACGCCTTAGGGCAAATGATGCTACTCATCTTTTGTTATCATGTATTTTATTCAACTATGTAGCTACTCTAACAATGTTCGATTCATGTATTTGTTGTAAAAGTTTAATCTACTTAAAGACTTGTAATATAATTTAATCACTCGCTCTTTATTATGTCTTGTGATGATGTGCTTGTTCTAAAGGTGTGTGTTCAAATCCTGGAAGAAACACATGCCAGGACTATCAGGGTGATATTCTGGTTAGTCATGAGAGTTGTGATTCCACAAATGATCGACTTAGTGACTAACTGGAATATTATCTAGACGGTTCCTCACAGCTATGTGCTTGAGAGTAAGCGGGGGTTAGGTTTTATATGAAGGCAAATATTGAATTGACTATGTGCTTGAGAGTAAGTGGAGGTTATGTTCTACATGAAGGCAAATGTTGAATTGAGGGATTCAATGTGTTGAGTTGGAAGAGCAAGATCTAGACAAGCTTAGTGGACAACTTATGTGCTTGATGCTTAAGGTTCATACCTCAGTGGTGAACCGGATGAAGATGATGTGGAAAGAGAAGTCATCGTCAAGCTCCCCACCAAAACGTAAAATGAGGCTTCGATGGTTCAAGTACTTGGTCAGCAAAGATAAGCATTTTGTCCGACCACGTCATCGAGTAAGGCTCGGGTTTCCGATTAGGATGATACGTCTAACCTAGTTCTTAGATCATCTGTTCGGGGTTCTAAACGCCTCTGAGTTCTCAAGCGAGTTCTTGAGAAGGTGTTCCATCCAAGTAGGTTTTCTGATCAGCCCAAAAATATCGTCCTGATCTCATGGAAGGATAGGGAGGAGAAGACTTATTACTGGTCGGGTTTGAAAGTTGGACCGTCACAGCGGAGATTTCAGGTAGTGGTGAGAATCTTTTACCTGACAAGGGGTCATGATAATGCTGAGAAAACACATGCGTGCGGCAGTGTGGTGCGCCAAGTTCCTTAAGTTACTATTCCAACTGATCCGCATGTGTCAAGCATTAAATGGGACGTGACAGTAAAACAGGAGATTGTGGCCTCGAGTCGTGCCATAACGTCAACCGAAGAGGCGTTTCCGAGAGCTACCACCCTGTATAAAAGCATAGGGGGAGCCCACTTTGTCGTTTACCCAACCGTCATCATTTACGTTCCATCATCCTCTTCGTGCCTCTCGTACCTTTGCCTCCAAAACCCCTCAAAACCGTCCTCCAACTCCTTTGATGCCATGGGCTGAAAGAAGATTGAGAAGGAGAGATTCACTACTGACGAGCTTCACTGTCTGACATCACAGAGGAGGCTCTGGAGAAGTGTAAGAATGGTCCAAATCGTACTCGGCTTAATTGATAATGCCAGTTGTCTATAAAGATGAGAGATAGCACATACATGTCATTTGATGCGCCGAGTTGTAACCCACATCTGAAGACGTCCCTTGCAGCCACTATTTGATTAAAACAAGAGCAATTCTAGTTGTCCTGATATATGCTCAATAAGGCCCAAGATCCCAATATATACCGTTTACAATATTGTTTTCATCATAAGATATAAATAGAGTGCGAAGGTTTAACTTACATTACATACCTTGTTCACAAAACCAATTTCTACTTAATATCAGAGTTTTCACCGTAGCGGAAAATATTGACAAAACAAAAGGTCAGTAAAACCATTGCCCCTAAGGCACCACTGGAATCAACTTGATAAGACATCTTCTACTCCTGCCCATCATCGACATCGGCAGGATAGAAATATCCATGCAATAACTCGTCTTCACCCGCAACAACTTAAGGGCAGCACTTTGAGTACGAAGGTACTCTCAAAACTTACATAATATAGGTATATACTATTTCTAACTCTAAAGATAATGCATTTGGATGAATAGCAAGGAATAAGGCCACAAGTTAAGTTGGTTCAGCAAATAAAACACTTTAATCAACATAATGATCTAAACAACTAGCATTAATCATCAATGATCATAATATCCAAGAAAAGTAAACTTTCTCAACTCAATAAGCATCTGCAAAAGCTTCTCCTAACTGCCCATATACTTTCCATCCCACCATACGGAACAAATTTCTACAATGATGTCCAATGGACCTTAAGCGTGCTCATGACTCAGAGCACGACTATTCAAATAGTTCTCACACCCTACAGGGAAGTACTTCTTTATGCACATGATACGAGACTATTTGGCTTGTACAACTTACATGTTGCACAAAGGGGTACCTATGACAATCTTTCTCAAATAAGCCCTAACAATTTGGAGTATGCACCTATAGGTGCGGAGGTTAGTTAGGCCTACTTCCAGAGCAACCTAGATGCCTCTGCAAGCTCACTCGCTCACATCATAGATCAGCAATCCAAAGGGTCACAACAACATATGGTATTCGGCTCATCCTTAGCATATTCAGATATGTGGTAGTATGAAAAAGTTCTAAAGCCAAATGATACGAACGGTCGATGCTTAATTTACTCAAATGGGCCTATGGAATCTGGGATTCCTTTTCTGAACTACCCCTACCACCCGCTCAAATCTCATGAAAAACCTCACACTACTCATCATTCCAACTTTCCATCCTTGTGAAACAAGATTAAAGCCCTATAGCTCGTGAATGACGGTAATATCCACTGCTCGACTTCTACCGAGGACCTATACAAAGGCTAAGCAATTACCACATTACTTTTAAATTGGACCATGATACAATATACCTATTTTACAACGATCAGGATTAACAACTTTGTCAAGGTAGGTACTACGCAACAAATAGGATCTACCTATATTCCCAATATCAACTCACTAAAATATGCATATACGACACATAATAATATCTAGAAATTTGACCAACAATTCAGTAAAATATAGGAGAAATATGATATATGATTGTATGGTGCTTCCTGTTCTTTAGTCACGAATTCCACTAGTTCGTCTTTTAGTTCAAACACATGACTCTCTGAAACATCATTTTCTAAATAAAGGAACGATGCATCGCAATAAGTATTGATGATATGCGATGAGAGATACTCTACAATGCATAACAAAAGTGGAGATGTGAAGCATCATGTCATGAGTTTATAGCATCAATGATTTCTTAATTTTGGTTACTGTTAATCGTTTAACATTTATCTAGATTAATTAAGTTTAAACCCAGGCTTAATACTAAACATAAAATTAATTATGCATAACAAAAGGGTAAGTATTTTTAATAAATAGTGCATAATATAATAAGATTAAAAATTGTTTTCACCAATTTTGGACTTAGCAATAATTAATTATGAATTAGTGAAGCCTAACACATTTCATTAATTATAGGAATTTAAGTACATATTTCATGCTTTCTAATATTTTTAACATGTAGACAATGATAATAGGAAGCCAACAAAACTCGTTTCATGATTTTTTATCCCTATTTAATTTCCTATGCATTTTCTAATGTCTCAGCCGACTTACAGTGTAACAATTAATCTACTTCGCAAATTCCAGGATTTATCCAAAATCAACTGACCTAATACTTTTTGCACCTTAGGCTAGCTAACCACTGAGATAGATATGGGCTGGTCTCGCACTGACCAGGTCAGAACTTGGCATTTGCCAAGCTCGAACAGGGCCATGGCTGGTCGGCTCGGCATGGTCTCGGTCCGGCGCGCCGGCATCGAGGGTGCGGTGGTGCTCAGCTGGGGAAGCACGGCAGGGGGACTAGCTCATGGAGGGGGCCTCATTTGGGGTCAGCCAGCCGGTAACGGGCTACCGGATATGGCCGGAGGTGGCAGCTTGGCGGGCCGTGTTCCGCCAATGGCGAAGAAGGCGAAGGAACGGGGGATTCGGCCAGAAAAAGGACGGCTGCGGGTTCAGTGCAACACAGGGAATCCGGCCAATGGCTGAGGGCCTGGCCGTGGTTTGTCCAGCGGCATGCAGCTAGAGCCAGCGGCTCGGTTACCGTGGTCGACCGCGCCAGTGACGGGCCGGGGCCAATCTAGCACGCGCAAAAGCTTCATGAGGGTACAGGGAAGATCACCAAGCTCTCGGTTGGGATGGATGAAGATTGCTCCGAGTAGAGGGTCACCAGTGGAGTCATGGAGCTCAGCGCTAGAGCTAGAGAAGAGCAGCCTGGCGCACCAAATCCAACCGAAAAACCAAGGGATTTGCGTGGGAATTACTGGAGATGGACCGGAGGACCTCCCCACTCTCTTCTAACGGCTCGGCCTAGGCGAATTTGGCATGGAGGCGAGTGATTTGGCCAGCGGCGTACTGCTCTATTCTGGGCTCGGCTTTGTTTTGGTTCTGTGCTCAACTGAGTGAGAGGGAGTGAGGGAAAAAGAGAGCGATGAGTGAGAGCCAGGAGAGGGAGATATAAGGGGGCGGCCGGCCTTGCTAAGGGTCAGAGAAAGAGGTGCCGGCCTGTCGTCCTGAGCAGCTCCGTGGCAGCCGTGGTCAGCAAGGGGACGAGAAAGTCCAATTGCAACAGTAGCCACCATGAACAGTGACCGACATACTAAATATCTCTTTTTTTTTTCTCTGTTCCACAGGTACACTATCAAACTCATAAAATTTGTAGGATAGTTTTTATAGGATACTATAATTCATATGCAATCTATTTTAAATCGTTTGGCCTAAAAAGCTTGAGCCAAACTCAAATTAATATTCTTCAGAGTTATCAACTTTTATTATTTGCATAGATTTTTTAGGCTCAACTTAATTCCAAATATCTGGGAAAAATCACTGATTTATAGCCCTAAGTTACAGAGTAATTTTGTGAGCTCTTTCACAATGCATCGTTTCTCATTCAACTTAACAATTTATGTTTAACTTCAGTTGTATTAATTACTTGCTGAAAACTTCAATTATGATGCTTACTGAAATGTTTAAGAATTTTGGTATGTGACAAGAGGCAGAGCTCAACGAGGTGATTCCTCCTTAGGCCATAAGCGGGGCAGATAATTATAACACCCAGTTTTAAAAGAATAAAACCAGGTACAATCACATGTATACCAGTATCAAGTTTTATACATGTGTTACATCATTAGCGTATCATCATATTGCCATTATTACATTATCATCTTAACTTATTATAAAAAACCCGAGGGTCAAGAAGAAAGGCACAGAAGAAAGGTAAACTCCAACGCCAGATGGACTTCCATCTTCCACAGACGTCAATTGGGGGAACACTAGCCTAAAAAAGGAGCTCCAGGTCGAAGTCTCCATCATAGAGTGCAGCTTCATTATTGGCTTCCGAACAACAGTAGAGAGCAATAGAGGAAGCAACGAGTGTGAGTACATATTGTACTCCGCAAGTGTAGGAAATCATGAAATGGGGCTTAAATCAAGAAAAGGTTAACACTAGTTCACTGAACTAAGCATCCTTAACCTATAACTCTAACAACAGGCATCTAATTACTAAGTGTGAAGACAAAACTTAACCAAGAGGAATAACTCATCGGATTCCATCTGACTACCAAAACTAACCAGGTAAACCCCTAACATGGCTACCCGACCAACCATACCAGATCTCTGATCCTAGCTAACCAAGAAGAAGTCCAAGCCATTCTTGACATTAAGCACGACTGATCAATCAGTTTTATACTCTACACAGTTTGCACACTTTACCGACAAGTCATGATTTCATTGCCTGCATTACCAGTTGATAGCCTCCATGTTACTGTGCTGATCAAGCACTTGCACACTTCCTATAGTGTATCGCTAGGGGATCACTAAAGGCCTTTACAAAGTTCCTGCCAACCCATAAGCACCCACTAAGGTTTCACCACTAACAATGATTCCATCACTACAGTGGCCCCTCTTGTGCCACTCAACGATCCATTGGTGCCTACAGAATGGGGTGGCTAAATAATTGGTCAGGCCATACCCATATAGGCCTCATGGTTACGTTGTTTAGCTGGGTTACAGGCTTCAAGAACCTGTCCTTAGGATCCTACATAGGAATAACCACAAGCCAACTGTGCATTCCTCACACACGTGCATTCCCGCACCATCATCAATCATCCATCCTGTTAGGATTCATATACCATGTTACTACAAAAGATTGCCATACACGGTGCATGTTGCACAACCATTAGTAAAGTTTAACTCATAACCCAACCGTAACAGTGACTAGAATATCTACTCTTTATTTCCCACGACACGTTCAACTGTGACAAGAATAATCAGACAAAAACTAGTAAACCCTAATCATAGGTTTCTAACTTAGACAATCATGCATGAAGGAATAAACAACTAGCATAAAATCCTAAAATAGGTGCAAGATATTCAAGGATACTTGCCTTCAACAAAGAGTTAGTCAAAGTCTTCAAAAGCTTGGTCCTGCAAGTTCACAAACTGCTCACTGTCTAGAGTGGCATATCAAAAAAGCACACAAAAGGAATTACTAATAACAGTACACCAAACAGTAAGAAAACTTAGTTTAAAAAACCCTATAAAAAAGATTCTACATGTCGCTACAAGAATTTGAGCATGAAAATCACCCAAATCGGAGCTACGAGCAAAAAGTTATGAGGGTTTAAAGTTTTAGGGGCTAAATTGAAAATCTAGATTTATTTTATATTGAAAATCACAATTATTGTGCATGGTGATGTCATTAATCAAATTTGAATTATTTTTGTCATTAAAAATTGTGTGGGCCAGGTCTACGCAGTTGTGAACAGATACGGTGGCCCTCGGTCTGTGGGTCCACCGTGTACCAAAGGCGCCGACAGGGCTTTGCGCACCGACGGGCAGCCAGAGAGCGGCCAAAACAGCACTCCGGCAGCCGAAGAGCTCCGACGAGCGGCAAAAAATGGAGAGGAGAGTGCGGCGGGCTCACCCTGAGCGATAACAAAGATGGAGCGGGGATGTAGAGGTCAAGAAATGGAGATGGCGGTGGTGGCGGTAGGTGCGGTGTCAGGGAAGGGGCTTTGTCGGAGGGTGAACTCCTCAAGCGGGGATCCGGAGGGACCCCCTTTGAGATTCGGCCAGGGGGATGATCCTGAATCCGCTTCGCAGGTGAAATAAATTCTGGCCTCGGGACTCGGGGACCCCTGGTTCCTGTGTCACCGACAGCAGCCCCCGGGCCCATTGGCAGGCGATGGCTCAGAGAATGCGGATGGGGCCCTCGTCTTCATTGAGGCCAATCCTAGCACCGATGCCACGTGGCCTGTTTTTAGGCGCTGGTCTCTCTGGCCCAGGCTTCTGGAGGAGGTGCACGACGAAGCTGTTGCCGCGTAGGAGGAGGCCAGCCGCTTGGAGCAGGCATCGCGGCGGTGTGCCGTGGAGCTGCTTGCTCGGGAGCAGCTGGTCCAGGCTCGAGAAGAGGCAATCGGCCAGCGCGAGAAGTCTGTGGAGACCGCCCGGGAACTCTTAGCCCGCTGGAGCGACGAGCTCGAGCGTGGTCGCGCTGAAGTCCACCGTCGGGAGGAGGAGGTCGCGATCCGCGAGACCGACATCAAGATCACGGTGACAGTGCAAGATGCCCGGGAGGAGCAGATCACAAGGCGTGAAACGGAGGCCGCCTCGGCGTCGGTTGCCCTTACTGCTAGGGAGGAGCAAGCCGCCAAATGGGAGGCCGAGCTGGCCGCCTAGGAGCAGGCCCTTGCCGCCTTAGCTGAACAGGTGAAGCGGGGACAAGCTGAAGCCCCGACCACCAGCGGCGTCCCGACCAGCGCGGCCGAGGGGATTAGCCTTGAGGAGCGGCTGCAGATCGCGAGGGACGAGCTCGAGACCATCGTGGCCGAGCGGGCCAACGTGAAGCTGATGATGCAAGACATCCTTCGTCAGGCACGGAGGTCCGTGAGGGTGGCCGGGCTCAGGCGAGTCAACGTGGGCGAGAAGGGGATGGCCCAAGATACCATCGGCCACCTCGCCCTCGGCTTCGAAGAGATCAGCCGGCGCCTCAAGGCTCTTCCTTGTGCTGTGCAGGAGTTAGCATCCTGGGAGGGGCGCGCTCTGGCCCAGGCAGTGGCCGAGCACGTCCTTGCCTGCTACCGAAGCCGAGATCCCACCTTCTCGCTGGAACCAGTCCAGCAGGGAGTGGTCGAGGCCGAGGAAGGGGCCACCCGGGAAGCTGTCCGGGGCGTCGCCGCCGAGGTGGCGGCGTGCTTCACGTGGGAGCCGCTGCTGGAACCGAGCAGCGGCAGTAGCAGTGAAGCCTCCTTGCCACCTTCAAAGCCCACCGACTTAGATTAGGTATTTGTTTTTTGACTCGTTGTAAATATGGGAGTGATCCCCTCCGAATGGTTCTTTTTGAATACAACAGAAGCCTTTCTTTGGTATCGAAACTCCAATGCTTGTTTTAATGCTTGCTTTGATGTCGTCTTTTTGCTTTTCACTTGATGTCCCGAGAAGAACTTAGCCGGAGCGAGCCCGACCTTCCTTCCCCGAGAACGAAGTCACCCCGACCACTCATCGCACGAGTAGTCGGACCAATCGAGCGTTCAGCCCCCGAGCCCTCGCGAGTCTGCAGCTACTAAGTCAAGAGACAAAGGCACAAACTTCCCTGCTCAGAAGATAGGTCGATCCATCACGGAGCATGCCACGACCAGTGAACACTTTTCCACTTTTGCGACCTCTCAAACAAGCAGGCCGGAGACACGTGCGGGCGGAAATGCGACCAAGAGTCCCCATGGTTTGGTGGTGTCCGGGCTAGGACGGACCAGACCGAGCACCAACAGCCCGCCCCCGGGGTCTAGGCGGTCCCAACCACTCTTTGCTCAAGCGGTAGGATTACCCGAGAACCCCAGAGGCTCGGTAGTGCCCAGGGTACTGCCAAGCTGGCCGAACACCATGACCACCATGAAGGACTTCGGTCAAACATCGTCGTTCGTATGGTACACCTGACTACTGTCTGTTTCTGTCGTTCCGGAAAAAGCGAAAACGCGGGCAGGGTTTTGTGCGCGAGGAGACCATCTCGCCGAATAGATTAGCATGCGAGGGTCCCGAGGATAACTCGGGAACAATAGTTTACTGAGTAAGTAAGAATGTAAATTCGTATGACTTCAGTCACTCACCGGACAGCTATCAACCTTTCGGCCGACAGATCCAGGAGGTGTACGCGCTCCAAGCTCGGGGTACCCTAGAACTTAGTTCCCTCGTACAGAGCGCCCGAGCACTGGAAAGCATGAGAGGGAGCCAAGGGCTAGGCGGTCCTGACCACTCATGCCTGAGTGGTAGGACTACCCGAAGACCCCATAGGCTCGAGCAGCGCCCTGGGCACTGAGGCCCTTGCGGTCGGGTTGCTTTATTCTTGATTGTTGATCTGTAAGCTTTAGAAAATAGGGAAAGATTCTTTGTTTGGTGCGCTTTGTTAGTGCGGTACTCATTATAGACTACTCTCATTTTTGACCCGAGACCTCTCGAATACCTGGACCGGTGAAGTATACAAACAGAGGCATAACCAAGAGGTCCTATGGTTTGGTGGCACCCGGGAAGGATTGACCAGACCGAGCACTGACAGCCCGCCCCTGGGGTCTAGGCGGTCCCGACCACTCTTTGCTCAAGCGGTAGGATTTACCCGAGAACCCCAGAGGCTCGGTGATGCTCGGGGTACTGCCATGGCACCGGACACCACAGCCTACCACAACAGACTTAGGTCAGCGTAACTGCCTGCGCGCATACCAATCGGGATTCATTTTTATCAATGGGAAAAATAAGAGAGCGTGTTTTTATCGCACAATCGAGCATCTCACCGAACAGATTAAACATATGGATTCCAGGGAGAAAATTTTGAAATAAAATTTGAAATAAGAGTGTATATTGACAATTTTGTACAGAAGTGGCAACTTACATGGTTGGTGGTAACCCCCAGCCAACTTGGGCGGGTGGGACCCCCGGCCTGGTTGGCCCGAGCACAAACATGTCCACCTAGGGATAGAACTTACGTAGATGCTCGATGTTCCACATGTTTGGGAGCGGCTGCCCATCCTTCGTAGCCAGCCGAAACGAGCCTTGTCGCGGAACACCGATCACGGTAAAGGGGCCTTCCCACATAGGGGACAATTTATTCTTTCCTTCGCGCGATTGAGCGCGTCGGAGAACTAGATCCCCAACCTCGAGTGACCGGCCCGGATGTGACGCTGGTGATAACGCCATAGGCTTTGCTGGTATCTGGCTGCTCAGACGGTGGCACGTCGCCGGCGCTCCTCCAAGTAGTCGACGTTGTCGCACCTTCGCTGTTCCTGTTCGCCTTCGGAGTAGGCATTCACTCGAGGGGAGCCAAGAGTGAGCTCAGAGGGGAGGACCACCTCGGCACCGTACACAAGGAAGAAAGGAGTCTCCCCGGTGGCGTGGCTTGGCGTGGTCCGGTTGGCCCACAGCACAGCAGGTAGCTCGTCGATCCACCCTTTTCCATGCTTTGCGAGCACGTCGTAGGTCCGGGTTTTGAGCCCCTTTAGTATCTTAGCATTTGCACACTCGACCTGCCCATTGCTCTGAGGATGAGCAACAGAGGCGAAGTAGAGCTTGATGCCGAGGTCCTCGCAGTAGTCCCTGAACAGGGCACTTGTGAACTGAGTGCCATTATCGGTGATGATTCTGTTCGGGACGCCGAAGCGACTTGTGATACCGCGGATGAACTGAAGCGCCGTGTTCTTGGTAACCTTGATAACTGGGACCCCCTCCAGCCACTTGGTGAACTTGTCGATGGCGACGTAGAGGTAATCATAGCCCCCGATTGCTCGGTGGAATGGAGCCAGGATGTCCAACCCCCAGACCGCGAAGGGCCATGACAGGGGGATGGTATAAAGAGCCTGAGCTGGCTGGCGAATCTGCTTTGCATGGAACCGGCACGCCCTGCAGTGCCGAACCAACTCGGAAGCGTCCTGGAGAGCTGTAGGCCAGTAGAAACCTTGTTGGAAGGCCTTCCCGACCAGCGTGTGGAATGATGCATGGCCACCGCACTCGCCCGCATGGATCTCAGTGAGAAGCTCACCGCCTTCTGCCCGGGTGATGCTTTTCAGGAGGACATCGTCCGTGCCGCGCCGATAGAGATCCCCATCTACTATGGCATAGCGTTTGGACTGCCATGCAATCCTCTCGGTAGAGGCATCATCCCCGGGGAGGATATTTTCTTTCAAGTACCCTCGGATCTCATCGATCCACCAGGCATCTTGAGAACCGCCGGCAAGCGCAGCGCACTCACCGGGCGGCGGCACCCTGATGGGACTTCCCACTAAGGGCACCGCCTGGGTTCCCTCAACTAGGGGGGTTCCCCTTCGCCCTGGTCGGTAGGCAGGACGGAAGGCCATGTGAGCCTTTCTTCAAAGGCTCTGGCAGGGACGCGCGCCCGGGAAGAGGCCAGGCGAGAGAGGTCATCAGCCAGAGCGTTGTCGCGGTGAGATATGTACCGCAGCTCCAGGCCGTCGAAGTGCCTCTCCAGCCTCCTAACTTCCGCCACGTACGTCGCCATCTGAGGATCCATGCACTGGTATTCCTTGGCCACTTGGTTGACCACCAGTTGGGAGTCTCCCTTGACCAGCAGGCGACGAATCCTATGGCCCACTGTGGTTCAGAGGCCAGCGATGAGGCCCTCATACTCTGCCATGTTGTTGGTTGCTCGGAAATGTAGCTGCACGACGTATCGGAGTACTTCACCCATTGGGGAGGTGAGAACCACTCCAGCCCTACACCTTTCAGCGTGAGGAAGCCGTAGAAGTGCATAACCCAGTACCCCGGGCGCGTCGTGCCTAGGATATGCGAAAACTCTTCATGGTCGATCTCGGGGACAGGTGTCCACTCCGCCACAAAGTCAGAGAGCGCCTGGTGGCTGACGAAGTGCAGATTGAACTCTACCAGCTTCGCTGCCCACTTGACGATGCGCCTAGTACCTTCTCGGTTCCGAAGGATTGGTCCCAGTGGATACGTAGTGACCATCGAGACCTTGTGCTCCTGGAAGTAGTGGTGTAGCTTCCGAGAAGCGACGAGCATGGCATAGAGCAGCTTCTGAGCTTGAGGGTACCTTGTCTTGGTGTCTCAGAGTACTTCACTGGTGCGGCGGTTAGGCATCCTTAGACGAAAGAGTGGTCTTTCAGGATTGGTCGTTGTACGAAGTACACCGGTCGCTGTACACGGCAGGCCCGGACCATGGCTTCACCCGAGGGCTTGTCATAGCCCCCGAGCTCAGCGTCGTGGTTGGGGCTGGCCTAGTGGTTGGGCTTGACTCCCTGGTCGGGAGGAGCCAGGTGCCCGGGCTCGACTCCCTGGTCGGGAGGAGCCAGGTGCTCGGGCTCGACTCCCTTCTCGGGAGGAGCCGCGAGAACTGGAGGCTGCTTGGGGGCGGCCGGGAGCAGGGACCTAGCGCCTTGCCCCGAGCACTCATCGCGCTCCACCACCAGTACCATGCTCACGACCTGAGGAGCGGCCGAGACGTAGAGCAGTAAAGGCTTGCCCTCGGAGGGGGCCACCAGTACGGGCGGTGAGGTGAGGTATTTCAAGTCGTGGAAGGCCTGCTCGGCCTCCAGCGACGAGTCGAAGTGACTGGTCTTCTTTAGAATTTTGAAGAGGGGGAGCCCTCGCTCCCCGAGCTTGGAGATAAAGCGCCCCAGGGCCACCATACAGCCAGCGAGACGCTGAACTTCCTTAAGTCGAGCCGGGGGTCGCATCTGCTCGATGGCCCGGATCTTCTCTGGGTTGGCCTCGATTCCTCGGCTAGAGACCAAGAAATCGAGGAGCTTGCCCGCGGGCACCCCGAAGACACACTTCTCGGGGTTGAGCTTCAAGCGGGTAGTACGGAGACTGTTGAAAGTCTCAGCCAGATCTTCCAGCAAGGTGGCGCAGTCTCGGGATTTGACCACGAGATCGTCGATGTAAGCTTCGACATTGTGGCCAACCTGCGAGTGAAGGGTAATGCGCACGGCGTGCAGGAAAGATGACCCAGCGTTGCGCAATCCAAATGGCATTGACACATAACAATAAGTCCCCACCGGAGTGGTGAAATAAGTTTTTTCCTCGTCCTCTACGGCCATGCGGATTTGGTGGAAACCAGAATTTGCATCTAAAAAACAAAAAAGATCGCACCCCGCGGTGGCATCTACAATTTGATCTATGCGGGGTAAAGGAAAAGGATCTTTTGGGCAAGCCTTGTTTAGATCGGTGTAGTTGACGCACATGCGGAGCTTGCCGTTGGCCTTCGGGACGATGACTGGGTTTGCTAGCCACTCTGCCTGCATGACTTCTCGGATGAAGCCGGCATCAAGGAGCTTGCTTACTTGCTCCCGGATGAACTCCTGACGCTCGGGCGCCTGCCGCCGGACCTTCTGTCTCACCGGCCGTGCGTCGGGGCGCACAGCAAGGTGGTGCTCGATCACCTCCCTAGGGATCCCGGGCATATCGGATGGCTGCCATGAAAACACATTGACGTTAGCCCAGAGGAAGGCGATGAGCGCCCTTTCCTATTTGTCGCCCACGTCATCGCCGATTCGGACGACCTGGGAAGCGTCTTCTCCCACCACGACCTCCTTCGTAGGAACAGAGGCGTCGACAATGAGTCGGGGTTTGGATGAAGAGGGTCCCGGGCCCCCTGGGGTCCTTTGACCTCGGCCCGAGCAAAGACCAAGGCCGAGTAAAGCTGCTCGGTGTAGGAGACGGCGCTGCCGGCCTCGGCGGGCACGGAGATGGGGCCTGCAGGGCCCGACATCTTAACCGTGAGTTATGAATAGTGTGTGACCACCATGAACCGAGAGAGCGCTGGGCGCCCGAGAATGGTGTTGTAGGGGAGGGGGACTTCCGCGATATCGAAGATGGCATTCTCCGTCCGAAAATTGTCTCGGCTCCCGAATGTCACGGGCAGCTCGACCTGCCCGAGGGGCAAGGTATGCCCTGGTGTCACCCCGTAGAAGGGGAGCGACGGCTTTTGGCGCCTGGAAGGCACCTGCAGCTTCTCGAAGGCCTCCCGGGAGAGGAGGTTTAGGCCTGCACCCCTGTCGATCAGCACTCTGCTGACCTTTACATTGCAGATGGTGGGGGACACTACCAGGGGAAGTCGCCCCACGCCTGCAGTACTTGCGGGGTGGTCCGCCAGGCTAAATGTGATCAGGGAGTCCGACCACTTCAGGGGCCTCACAGCCTCCGTGCTCGGGGTCACCGAGCACACCTCGCGCTGCATGGTCTTGACACAGCGGCGGGAGTTAGGCGTGTATGCGCCTCTGCCGATGAAGGTGACGGTGTGCTCAGGCTCCTGGAACCTGAGCTCTTGGTTTCGGGGGTGGCTCTGTCGCCATCGTCCCTTCGGCGCTCTTCGCGGTCCTTCTGGCACCGCTCGATGAGGCCCTTGACCGAGCGGCACTCCGTGAGGTCATGCCACTCAGTCTGGTGGATCTGGCACCACTTTCCCAGCTCGGGCCTCGTAGGAGTAGGGGCCCTTGCGGGAGCGGGAGCCCTTGCGGGAGCCGGGGCCCTCATGGGAGCCGGAGCCCTCGCGAGCGCGGGCCTTCTGTCGGTGGTCGCCCGGCGTGCCGGCCGGCGGTCAGGGCCTTCCGTCGGCCTACGGGCAGGGGCCTGAGCCGGCACGACAGGGACAGTCTCGCACCTTCTTCTCTTTTTCTTTTCCCGCCTATCAGAGTGGGAAGGACCAGGTTGATTGGCAGCGGGTTGCTCAAGGCGCGGAACATGCCACGCCCGAGCTTCCGCCGCCTTGTCACACTTATCGGCCAACGTGAAGAACTCTGCGGTGGTCTCGACCTCGTGCGTGCCCAGCTTTTCGAGCATCCGCTCATCGTGGACGCCCTGCCGGAATGCGACGATAATGGCGTGGGGGGTTATCCGCAGGATGGTGTTGCAGACCTGGCTGAAGCGCTGTATGAAGTACCGCAGCGTCTCCCCCTCCTGCTGTTTTACGGCATGGAGGTCGCACTCCAGGCTGAGGTACGTGAATGTGCCTTGAAAGTTAGCCACAAACTGGTGGCAGAGGTCATCCCAAGAGTCGATGGATCATGGGGCTAAGTTCATAAGCCAAGAACGGGCAGAGCCCCTCAAGGCTACATGGAAATAATTGTCTATCACCTTTTCACTGCCGCCCGCCGCTTGGACGGCGGTGGTGTAGATTTGGAGGAACTCGACAGGATCGATGGACCCGTCGTACTTCTTCGGCAGTTCTGGCCGGAACTTCATGGGCCAGTTGACCCGACGGAGCTCGTTGGTGAAGGCACGACAGCCTGTGCCATACCATACAGCATGGGCAGCGCCCTTGGGCGGTGAACGCCGGTGAGCCGGGGAACCCTGGCGGTTATGGGCCGGCATAGAGGAAGCTTGGTCCTCCGCCGCGGCCTCGTGCCGGGACTCCCGTTGGCGCTCAAGGGTGACGCGCACATCTTCGACGGCCCTCCGCTCATTGAGATGTAAGTGGAGGTACTGAGCTCAGGTTGTGGCCAGGGGGCCGACACTCCGCCTGGAGGCCCCCCGACCAGTTTGGCCTCCACCTCAGGATGGACCGGCCTTGGTTGCGCCGCGGTGGGAGCTGGCACGGGAGCTCTCGGCCAGCACCTGCTGGTGAGCCGTGCCCACCAGAGCGACCACCTCCTGGAGCCAGTGGCCTTCTGGGGTTTCCCCCGCTGCCTAGACAGGCGGCTGCCTGAGGAGCACTTGCGCCGCAAGCAGCACGCTCCCAGGACTGGCATCGCCGAAGGCGAGCCTACGCCGTAATGGCGCCCGGCACTGTCCTTACGTGGATCTCACGGCAGGAGTTTCTGCCGCTTGCTGAGGGTTAGGCGGTGCTCCTACAATGGCGGCAGCGGCCCTACTGGGCCCAGCGTCATTGTCCCCATGAGAGGGGAGCGCCGTGCGGGTGGACCATGGCTGCTACTGAGGAGCAGCAAAGACTGGGGCCTCCTGAGCAATGGGCTCCATTTCTTCACTGGAGCTGGAGCCGGTGCATCGGAGACGATGTCCACCTGCCATTTTTTCTGCAGGAAAACAAAACAAATTCAGGGATGCAACGCCCCTACCTGGCGCGCCAACTGTTGGAGGGTGAACTCCTCAAGCGGGGATCCGGAGGGACCCCTTTGAGATTCAGCCAGGGGGATGATTCTGAATCCGTTTTGCGGGTGAAATAAATGGGAGTAAATGTAGTGCAAGTGGAATGGAATGATCGGATGCAGGAAGTAGTAAATGCTCAAGGGATTTTTAGACAGGTTCGGGCCGCACTGAGCGTAACACCCTACTCCTATGTGTATGCTATAAATGCTCTGAGAATGTTTCTCGGGGTGCTTGCTGGGTTACAAGAATATTTGTCTAATCTAGAGCTTCGTGCTCCTTGTTCTTCGGTGCTCGTCATCGTTTGTCGAGAGTTCGAGCTGGTCTAAACTACGTCTTGCCTGTCCTTCTCCGGGGAGCCCGCCCCGCCTTTATACTCGCCGGGACGGTAGAGTGCCCAGAAAGGATGGCGCGAGTTTCAAGGCACCATAAATGGAAAGCAACCATCATGAGCTGCTGCGTGAGGTGACAGGGAGGGTTGAAAACACGCCCCGTCCGATCTTGTTCGTCATCATGCCGTTCTTCAACGGGCGCCTCGGGGAGGGCCCACCGGGCAGCCACCGAACAGCCCGGTGTGCCCGCCCGGTCAGAGCAAGCCTGACACAGCAGGGCTGCAGGCGGGGCACCTTGGGCTTCACGATGTTATGCCGAGGCACGTCGGATGTTTCGCGATGGGACCCGTGCATTAAATGTCTCCACGCCTCCCTACCGGGCCGTGGCAGGGACTGGCAGCAAGCGTGGGGGGAACAGTTGGAAGTGACAGGTCACGCGCCCTCTTAAATGCAGCATCAGGCCTCTCATTATCCAACACCTCACCGCTGGGCCTTTGTGGGGGCCACCGGCGAAGGACTTCTCAGGCCCTCGGGGAACCGAGTGCTTGGGGGCCACTGTTCGCCGCCCCGAGCACTCTCTCCCGGGTATGCCCTTTCTTGGTCCTCGGGGAACCGAGTGCTCGGGGGCCACTGTTCATGGCCCCGAGCACTCTCTCCCGGAACTGGTTGTTCGGGTCCTCGGGGAACCGAGTGCTCGAGGGCCACTGTTCACAGCCCCGAGCACTCTCTCCCGGAACTGACTTCCCTTGGGTCCTCGAGGAACTCGGGTGCTCGGGGGCCACTGTTTGCAGTCTCAAGCACCCTCTTCCCGGTATTTGGCTTTTCTTGTCGTCGGGGGACTCGAGTGCTCGGGGGCCACTGCTCGTAGCCCCGAGCACTCTCTTCCAGGCACTTGTTCTTCTCGGGTCATCGGGGAACTCGGGTACTCTGGGACCACTGTTCATGGCCCCGAGCACCCTCTCCCGGGACTTGGTCTTCTCGTACCTCGGGGAGATACCCCTCGTGGGAGGGCGCCGCGTGGCACTCTGCTGTTCTGGCCTCGGGACTCGGGGACCCCTGATTCCTGTGTCACCGACAGTATCTTATCACCGGACTAATTCTTAGCAGTAATGGCTAATGACAGCTGGCACATGGGTATGAAAAATTGTACTCACTGGATTGTCCGGTGTGAGTAAGGATATGCTCATCAGACCATCCGATGATAACAAAAAATGTAGGTGGTTAGGCAACGGCTATAATTTAGATCTTTAGCCTATAAATACCTCTCCACTTGGTTTCATTTGACACAGAAGGAACCCAGAGGAGTTCATACACTGTGTGTGTCATCAAGTAGCAAGAGAGAGCACTTAAGTTGATTTCCAAGTCCCTAATTGAAGATTAAGGATATCATTAGTGCTTGAAGAGTAGCAAGTGTGCATCTAGCTGTAGTCTAGGCTTGATCCTGGTCAAGTGAAGCTATTGGCTTATTACTCTTGGTGCTTGTCAACACCTAGCCGGTCTTTGGTGATTGGAGGTGTCTCGATGAGCTCTTGGAGTTCTTGTGGCAGCCCCAAGAAGAGATATGTACTTGGTTTGATGCCCGCCAATCTGGGGATGGAGAAGTGGCAATCATGAGAGAGCACTTGAGTCTTGGTGACTCAAGGGGGAGCAATATCCTTGGTGGATGCTCCAACGAGGATTAGGAGGGAGTGCCAATTCCTCGAAACCTCAAAGAAAAATATGGTGTTCTCTTGTCCATCTCTTTACTATTCTGCAATTTAATTTGAGCATTTATATTCTTGCAAGCTTTCTTCTTCGCTTTTTCTTAGTGTTTTTGTTTGCTTGTTTTGTTGCCTTCTCCTAGCTTGTTCGTGTAGTTGTATTTCTTTTCATCTAGGCTAAGATTGCTAATTGTTCTAGATTTCAGTAGAAGTTTTTTATTACCCAATTCACCCCCCCCCCTCTTGGGCCATTTGATCCTTTCACTGCGGCCTCCCGAAGCCCCTCTCTCCTGAAGCCCTCGACGCCCTCGAAGCCACAGCCTTCCAAAGCCCCTGTCCCCCGGAGCCCCTGTCCCCTAGAGCCTAGGTAGGCTCCCCCGGAACCCGGAGGGAGGGACCGTCTGATCTTGGAGAAAGAGAAACCAGAGGGGGCCCTCCAGCTGTCCTCCTTCAGCAAGGAAGTGATCGGTATTCAATACGATGCATGTGGGAGCCGTCCTGACATCCCAGGTACAAGTGGGGGTTGGACTGACACATTGGATAGTGTGGCGCCACAATAGGCGACCGGCTGGGCGCCACATCCCTGGGGCCAGTTGCACTACTGTATTGCCATCGTAGATAATATCTTTTGGTTATGGGTAAAAATACATCCTACCTAGACCCATGCGAGTGATTCGACTGGTCCTAGGCCCCTGCGGCATAGCAATGGTTTGTATCGCTATCTCTGTTGGGGTATATTTTATACATTTGCACGCAGTATGGCACTATAATACAAACCCGTGGCCATCAGACCAAGGGACTAATCCTTTTTTACCATCATATATTTGGTGTTTCTCCCTCTCCACTTCTTCTCCAAGCTTGAGCACACTCATGTTAGTGTACTCTCGTCGCACTTATTTGCGCAAGACATATTCTTGTGCCAACAGTGCGCCGTCCATGGGGAGCTGAACATAGAAGTACCAGGGGAGGTAGGAAAAACCATCAAAAACAACAAGGTGCTAACCACAGCGGCCATTCTTCACCAACACACCCTTGCAAAAACATGCATGGCAGCTGCGACCAAGCATACCATGTGCCCCCACTAGCTTCACAGCTAGGCAGAACATCGACTCTCCAAACAATGCCAACCCAATATCTTAGGTTGGCATGGAGCTCCAGGCTAACATCCAATAGTGGCACGATGAGGACCTCTCTACACCCTAGGATGTTATGCCCGAGGCCGCAGCCAGGCAGGCCACCCTCAAATGGTTCTAGGCACTCAAGCCTAGGGGCACCCACACTTGGGCCCAACCCCAAGGCATCTCTTGTGACGATGCCCAAAGCACCTTTGTTGAGCTAACATCTTCGGAAAGTCTGATTGCCCAACAACCTCCTCGGCACCCTTTGGCGGAGTGAGGCTCCAAGGAGGCCCAAGATCCCAGGGTGCACAGACCTCGACTGTGCCATCGACGCGGCGATCGCAATATTGACCGCTTGCAAGGGGCTCGAGTCCACCACGGTCTTGAAGGCATAGCTAGGACCACTCTGGCTCCAGGGGCTTGGTCGCCCGGCTGCCACATCAGCCTCCTTGGTGGAAAAGGGACCCGGGGGGACCGTGGGCTCTGGTATAGGTAGCCCTCGCTAATGCCCATTGCGCCAACCACAGGCTTCGGCACCACCAGACAAGTACCAGTGCATTTTGTATTGGGCTGGACGTGGGTACAACACAGATGGTTGCCAAACCCTCATAGCTTTCTGGGAGGAATACCTCGTGAGACAGGAAGGACACTTGACTGGGAAAAAAGCTAGTAATGGCTGACCAAGCACTATAAACGATCCATTTATGTGGCCATTCACGCCATGGGGGCAAGATATTCTGGGGTCCTTCCCGGTAGCGTCCAGGGGCTTCATGTTATTATTCGTAACAATGGACACCTTCACCAAGTGGATTGAAGCTGAGCCGGTTGGTAAAATCACTTCAGTGGCTACCAAGAAGTTCATCATGAAAAGCGTCATGACAAGGTTTAGCGTCTCGAGTAGGATCATCACCAGAAACACCACTCAGTTCTCTAGTGTTGTGTTCATTGATTACCACGAAGAACTAAGCACCACAGTTTGCTTTGTGTTTGTAGTTCGTCCACAATGTAATGGATAGGTCGAGCATGTGAATGGTCTAGTACTTTAAGGAATGAATACTTAATGTGCTTATCCACCTACGCTCAAGCCTAGGCTTTCGAGTTACCTTATGTGCTTTAGGGACTCCGAACGACATCCAGTGGGACAAAGGGTGAAACTCCTTTCTTCCTAATCTACAGGGCTAAAGCAGTGCTGCCCTGTAAGATAAAGGTAAAATCCCCTCAAGTTGAACTTTACATTGACAAGGATGAAATCCCAAGAAAACAAGATGACCTCAATGTTCTAGAAGAAAAAAGGACACAAGTGTGACTAACATCAGCATGGTACCAACAAGCTAACACTACCATGACTAGAACATACGTAAGTGATATTTTGTACCCAAAGATCTAGTTCTACGACTCGTGCAGAGCTAGACAAACAGCAACAAGCTATCTCCAAAGTGGGAAGGTCCTTATAGGGTGGTCGAATCTAACCGACCAGGGTCATATAAGTTAGCTATGAAGGATGGTCAAGTTCTTGAAAATTCTTAGAATATCGACCAACTTCGTAAGTTCTATGTGTAAGTGCTTAGGGTTTATTTTGTCATAATAGTTATAATCTTATCAATATATGTCATTATCGACGATTTGTGAACCACCAATCTAATGAACTTGTTGAACAAATAGGGGATGCTTTGAGTAGACTGATTGCAGGAGAATACGCAGGGGTTTTTCGACAGGTTGAGACCTTCGAGACGATAGTAACCCTATGTTATGTTTGTCTTGTACTGATATGAGCTTGTTACAAGGGGGTGTAGCTATTCTAGATGGATCTAAACCTAGTCGGGGACTTCCTTGCTCGCCTTTTGTTGGCTTTGGTTCAACTTTTGTTGGCTTTGGTTCAACTTATCTGGTTTTGCCTCTCATGACTTGTCCTCCTCAGGGCTCGTGACTTCGCATATATATATGGGGGTGTCGAACATCCTCTGCACTCCTCCTTCCTGTTCTTGGAGATAAACCTTCCCAGTTACAGGATGCCTTAGGTGCCTACAGGTAGTTTCCTTTCATCGAGGGATTTGCTTCATGGAGATAACGATATGGCTCGAGAATTGTGGGAAACACTGGGGTGCCCGGATATGGTAACTATCTATTATTCATTGTCAAGCCCCCTATCAGTATGTGAAATGAGGTCTCGATGGATCAAGTATGTGGCCAACAAAGATAACCTTTTTGTCCGACCACATCATCCAGTAGGACTCGGGTCCCCAATTAGGGTGAAGCATCTAACTGGTTTTGCTGATTTTCTACTCAGGCTCCTGAACGCCTCCAAGTCCCCAAGAGAGTTCTTGAGAAGGTGTTCTATTCGAGTAGGTTTTCTAGTTAGTCTGTAAAAACTCATCCTATCCTTGCATAGGTACAATGGAGATAAGACTCATCGCAGGCATGGCTCAAAAGTTGAACTGTTGCAGCGGAAATGGCATAGTGGTGAAAAGATTCACTGTGACAAGCACAGAAGGGTTGCTACTCCGTCTTCTCATCTGTATCCCATGCACTAAAAAACCGAATGGATAAACGGGTGCACCAGTGACTGCCTCTTTCCATGTGCAAGCTAGCCGAAAAGATGTAGGCTCGATGACCGCATGTCGCTTGGGCATCCATGGCTCATAATGCGGCTGCACCCAGAATTACTATTTGGGAGACAAAGCTATTCATCTCTTGACCCGTTGGCCTATACAAACCCCTGGGTGCCTGAACATGGCTGCATTAAGCCAGAACTCAATTATGGAACCTCCTACTTTGCCTGAATCCATTCCTTCATCTTATGACTATTCTTCATCCTCCCCCGAGTACTTACCCTTTACCCCGCCATCATCTCCCACCGAATTTGGTTCGGTGGTAGAGGTTATCAATGTCTCCTCTAACGAGGAGGCCGAAGAGAGCATGATGACTAACGGCGTCCCTGTTAAAGATGGCAAGCCCCTAACATCTCTAGTCCAAGATGTGGTGGACTGGGACCTTCTGGAGGCAAAAATAGAAGGGGAAGAAGCGGCGGCTGAGGCAAAGAAGAGGGGGGCCCCGGCAGCGCCTCCATTAAAGGTGGCAAGACACCATCCACTCCATCCTCTCCATCCTCATGTTATTTGAGTAAGGATGGCCAGAGGGAGTACCTAGAGCTACGACACCGACAATGAGGGTGGAGAGCCAATGTCTCTTCCCAACCCTATATCATCAGAGATGTTGATGATCGGGAGGTGACACCAGCGAGCTTAGTATGAGGCCAGAATCTCGACGACTATTGGGGGGAAAATAAGCCAGCCTGAGGATAACGGTTGAAGATCACCATCCAGGTCCCTCCGAAGCCTTGAGCTCCGTACCCTCTACTAGAAGCTCAATTTCTGATATCATCAGATCCTTTCACAGTACCCCTTCGCACCTATGAAGCCTTCCCTTGGCTTTGCCGGTTCAACCCCCCGAAGCCTTCCAAAACACGGCCTCCCCAAGCCTTAGTCCTCCGAAGCTTTGGCCTCCTGAAGTCCCCGCCCTCCGAGGTCCCGCTTCCCAATGCCTTCACCTCCCTGTTCTATGCCTCCCGAGGCCCTCGCCTCGGGATGATCGGGCCACCTTCCTAAGGCAGCGGGGTGAGTCAGCAGGCCTTGGGAAGATCTGCCGAAAGGGGAGCGCCGGTCGTGCTTTACCTACCAGGAAGTGACCGGCAATAAAGGCCTAGGCTGATGGGTGCGACTCTGGCACCCTGGCATAGTGAGGGCTATCTTGATATCCCTGACAGTGCAGCGTCGGGCCGCGATTGGCGACCGGCTCGCCCCCTTCAGGGGGTAGGTACTATGATAATTACCATGGTGGATATTTACCTCCCGACAGGATAGAAGGTAGTTATCCGGGATAAGATTCAGTAATTTAGCCAAATCTCGGATATTTATACATTATGATAACTTGTACGCCAAGCTACGCGTGACCCTATAAATAGGAGGCCATCGTCCTCTGGAGGGAGGAAGGAAAAAAGAACGCAAGAGAACGGCAAAAACAGAAACACACCACAGCGAACGCTGTGATACTCCCCTCCCAGAGTAATACATTTTTCTATCATCAATATATCTGTGGTGTTCCTTCCTCTCAAACTTCTTCTGCAAGCTTGAGTCTCCTCCTTAGAAGAAACTCTCACTGTACTTGCTAGGGCAAGACGAACTCTTGCTCCAACAGCACGCCGTCCGTGGGGACCCGAACACAGAAGTGCTAAGAGAGGTAGGAATCCACCAGAAAAACCACCAAAGAATCAGCTAAAACCGTCATACCCATCGTTGCGAGCATGCAACCCTATGCATGGCTGCCTCAGCCATACGCATACTATGCAAGCTCCAGCCCTGCTGCCGTATGGGACGGCGATCCTCCGACCTTGGCCAACTCAGAACCCTGGGTCGGTACAAGAACCCCAGACAGTGCGGAGGCCTTCCTGCCTCTACGCGACGAAGACCTCACCGACTAAGGAGAGAACGCGGCCGAAGCCACAGCCATGCAGGTCGCCTTCTAATGGTTCTGGGCGGTCCAACCCAGGAGTGCTCCTACCTGGGCGTGGTCCCCAGGCGTCCCCTTCGACCACACCTGGGATACCCCGAGCGAGCCAACATCTTCGAAAAGTCTATCCACTCAGCGCCCTCCTTGGGCCCCTCAAACGAAAGAGGGTTCCAAGGAGACAGAGGACTCAGGGGTGCCTGGACCCCGCCAGCGCCTCTGACGTCGCAACACCAACCGCGTGCAGGGAACCCCAAGCCCACCTCGTCCAGTGAGGCATAGTCAGAATCACTTTGGCTCCAAAAGCCAGTTCACCAGGCAACCCCGAGGGTCTCCCAAAGGGGAAGGAGCCCCTAGGGAGACCACCAGGCCTGGGACACACCACCTTCGGCCGCGACCCCGACGACAACTCCAAGCTCCATCGCCCCTTCCATCGCCGCCCGCCTTCCCGTGCCGCCAAGCCCGCGGCAAGCCCCAAAACGGATTCCCCGCGCTCCCCCGATTCTATTGCGCTGCTCGTCGTCACCGCCGGCGAGCCTTAGCCGATTCCGGCGAGAATCCCAGCCATGCGCCGCCGCTACCCCTCGGGCGTCGCCCAGCTCTTCCCCTCCGACCGCCCGATCTGTTTTGTGCCGTCAGATCTGTCCTCATCGGCCTAGATTAGATCGCATCCATACCCTTCGGCTGACCAACTAGAAGCTGCCATGTGTCACTACTCAAACCAGTCAGCAGCCATGCCATGTCATCTAGCCACCTCAGCTGCCACCTAGCCCTCTCTACTGATGTGTCGTCCCTGTCACCATGCCACGTCAGCCAAAGCAGCCCAGTCAATATTTCAAGCTTTTTCAGTATAAAAATAAATATGATAATTCCTATAATTGGTAATTTTGCAATTTAGCTACTAGACTTTCTGAAATAACAAAAAGAGCCCTGTCTTTTTACAGTTAAGTCCCTAGACTTTTTCATAATTACATTTAGGTCCCTCTATTTTTACAAAAAAGTCCCTGAACTTTCTGTTTAACTCAAAATAAACCCTTTTATTTTCCAGATTTAACCCTAAACTTGTTTTAGCCCTAACTTTTTCATCGTAGCTCCGATTTAAGCGATTCTTGCATCGATGGATTCGTTTTTCAGTGCTCTTTCTTTCTAATCAATTTTTATCTCATTGTTCTTTTGTTTTTTGCTCTGTTCTTAGTGTATCTTGTTTGTTTGTTTGTCGGTTATTGTGCGATTAGCCGACAACATCCCGGATCAATTTGAGGAACATCAAGACCAGGTGCAAGAATACACTGAGCAGCGGCAAGGAGAAGGCAAGTGTCCTTGATCTTTTTGAACCTATGTTTTTAAATGTTTTATTTTACAAAATTGCATACAATGTCTGTCAATATGATGGGTAGTCACCTATGTTAGGGTTTTCCCTAGATTTTCCCTTATCATCCCTTGGAACCTACATGGTTTATGATTAGGTGTCTTTTGTGGGTAGATTCCTTAGCCGTGCTTTTGGGATACATGGAAGTGTCATAATCTTGACTAATGAACATAAGCAACAATAGTGGTTAATATGTTAATGGTCTAGCAACATGGAACCTTAGGCCTTGAGCAAAGTGGTTTTGATGGTTGTCATGGTTATGATGTTGGTTTAGTGTTTGCTCAAGTAACCTAAGTAAGGACCGGTTTGTGGAGCGACAACCCAAGAAGTAACGTACCAACCACGAGGCTGATATGGGTAAGGCGTGACATACTGATTAGAGTCTGTCCAGTGTGCGTTGGGTCAGCACAAAAGGGGGCTTCTGGGTAGGAGCTTTGCTTGCGTAAAGCCTGGCGGTGAAACCTAGTGGGCAGACACATACTGGATTAGTCTCTGGTTAGTGGAAAGTGTCATAGAGTGATTCTTGGCAGCACACCACTGGCGTGTGTTAAGTGTCTTGCAAACACGGCAACATGAAATTTACTAACTCGTGAGGAAAGCTGGATAACCTCTGCAGAGTGTAAAACTGTTATAATAGCCGTGCTCATGGACATGAGAGACTTGGATTCTCACATGATTAGAGGGTGGATGGTTTTGGTTCTGGTACAGGAAGTGCCAGATGGTGTGGTTTTGGTCATAGTACAGGGAGTACTAGACGGTTGTGGTATGCAGGGTGGGGAACCTTGTATGCTAGATGATGGATTGTTTTGGTTACATTCATTTAATACTTGATTGATGCTTTTGAGTCCAAATGTGTTTTCATTACTCGCATTTATGCAAATATTACCATGTGTTAGCCTATTCTTGATATAAGCCTACATGTCATTATTTTCCCACACTTGCTGAGTACTTTATGTGCTCACCCTTGCTTTCTTCTACAAAAACATATGCTGCTCAGTGGAAGACTTTGAGGATTCCAAGACGACGACCTGGTGTTCTAAGGAGCGTGTCTTCCAGTCGGTGCCTGTGGAGTGTTGGTCGCCAATGTTTTCATCCCGCTGCCGTCATTTAGATGCTGTCGTTTAGGTTAATTTTGAGGTTGCTTAGGTGAAGTCTTTTATTTGTAAGAAGTGAACGTTTATTTAATTAAAGTATTGCTTTTGCTACTTCACCTATGATGTCCTTATATGTGCTAAACTTCCTGGGCACACATAAGCCGCACTTGGTTTTGTCCATTAAAACCGGGTGTGACAGAGGTGGTATCAGAGCCAGGTTGACTGTAGGATCGCAAGCCTAGCTAGAATGGTCGTCCTAAGGAATTAACTAGTCGTCTAAACCCATCCAAGCATTTCCATAGTTCTCAAACTTGTCTCTTGCTATCCATAAGTTTATTTCTTATATCCCATCTCTTCCTTTTTAGATGGTTCGCCAGCTACTTACTGCCCGCAAGTCAACCGAAGGACGTCCACCCATTCTTCAACGTGTACCAACTGAAGAGGAGATTGATGACTCCACCTTCCGGAGTATGGATCTCATTCCTGACGTTTATGAAAGTGATGGCCTTCATACTGGACACCTTCCGCTCCTCTTTTGGGGGATACTTTCTGGACTTGGACATACTCAGAAGCCAGTCTATAGGGGAGTGAAGAAACAATACTCTGGATATGTGGAATGGAAGGTTGAAGTCACTATTTACAATTACGAGCAAAGTCAAGATGAGGGTATGGAAGTGCGAAGAGTGGTGAGATTTCACTCAACAATGGTCCCAAGAGCAACCTTCACCGCTGGTGTTCGAGATGCAGCTCGTCAAGCCATATCCCGTGTTCGTGATCAATATAACAGCAAGATGGACAACTCTCCTTATGCATATTGTCCTCGCAGAACTCGTGGGAGTAACAAACCATTCGTGAAGAGCTCCTTTAGAGAAAACCCCAAGCTACGAGAGCAAGTTGCCCTTACTATGGCCTTGGAGGACGAACTCGACTGTGCTTTATGGGAGTTGGGAGAAGTTCGCCAACACCTTGCATTCGTCTCCGCTTCTCTTGAGGATGAACAAGATGCCAACCAAGAAGGATCTGAAGATGACGAGGAAGACTTGTCTATCCACTCGCCCCCGCGTAAGAGGATCTGCTTCAACACCCCCGCCACCTTTGAGGATAGATCAGTTGATTCCTCCCCCTCAGGATCCCGCACTAGAGAGGAGTCCCAGTAGTATGATCTTTCCATAGGTAGTATTATCCTTGTTAGAACCTAGCGTCGATGTAATCGTTAAGGGTAATAATAATGTTAGTGTGAGCTTTGTTATGGTGCTAAGTGTGCAAGTTGGAGTTTTTGTTTGAGTACTGATGTGAGCTGTGGATGCTTTGGCACCTTGTCCACAGACGCATCTTTATTCCTATATAATATAATATAGATAGGTTTCTTTAGTTAAACTATTCCAGACTTGCTTATCTACTTCTGTTTACTTCTTCAACCCTAACCAGATGGTTAACATGAGGAGGAGCATTAACACTCAAGAGGAGAACAACAACAACCAGAATCCACCCCCGCCCCCTCCATCAACCTTGGAGCAACAGATGGCTATGCAGACTCAAATCTTGCAAGCTTTAGCTCAAACTATGGTGCATATGCAACAACAACAGCCAAACCATGTTCCTCAACCGCATCAACCATCAAGACTTGGAGAATTCAAGAGAACTCAACCCCTAGTCTTCAATCATGCAGTGGAACCAATGGATGCAGATGATTGGCTGAAGGATATAGAGAGGAAGCTACATGTTGCTCAGTGCAACGATAGGGAGATGGTTCTCTACACCTCGCATCAACTCACTGGTCAAGCCCTAGACTGGTGGGAAGCATACTGCACTGCACATGAAAATCCAGAATCTATCACATGGATGGAGTTTAAATCTAGTTTCCACACCCATCACCTGTCATCTGGAGATGTTCGTCTGAAGGAGTTCATGAACTTGAAGCAAGGACCAATGACTGTAAGGGAGTACCTAACCAAGTTTACTCAGCTGTCCACATATGCACCCAACGAAGTGGACACAGAGGAGAAGAAGCAGAAACGTTTTCTGGAAGGCCTGAATGACGCCATAGAATATGCTTTGCTTCCCCAAGAGTTTCCCCATTTCCAAGTATTGGTAAACAAAGCCCTAATGGTTGAGCACAAGCGCCGCCAGCTGGATGAGAAGAAGAGAAAGATGTCATTCCAGGGACAAGGAAGCAACACACGATCCCGTGGAGCAACACAGATGTCTCCGCAAGGCCCTATGTTTCGTTCCAACGTTCAGTACCAGACTTAGTCGCAAATCCCTGTTCAGCGCTCCAACTATCAGACGCCCCGATCAACCCCACCAGCTACTCCTCAAATCAAGAACAGTCCAGCAACTCCAGGCCCAAATAAAGGATGTTTCTATTGTGGAGAGGAAGGGCACTATGTGAATAAATGCCCTAAAAAGATGCAGGATCTGACCAGAACCAACAACACACCAAGGAACACTCCAGTTTCAGCCCAGTCACGCAATGGAAGTTAGAACCCCAGTCAGAACAATCGCGGACAACAGAATTATGTTCATGGGAAAGTCAACCATGTCACAGCAGAGGAGGCTATTGATGCTCAGGATGTGGTGTGCGGTATGTTCCTCGTTAACTCCCGACCTGCATCTGTTTTGTTTGATTCTGGAGCTTCGCATTCTTTTATCACCATTCAATATGTTGCAAAACATGGATTGCCTATGGTTATGATGAAGAATAATATGTTTATTAGCTCGCCTGGAGGGAATTTGAAGGCAAAATATATATGTCTTAGGATGAGGCTTAGCATAAGGGGGGGGGGGTAGAATTCCCCGCGAATCTTATAGTCTTGGAAACCAATGGCATTGATGTAATCCTTGGAATGGATTGATTAGCCAAGTTCAACGGAATTATAGAATGTGTCAGAAGGGCAGTTCACCTAACCAATGGAGAAGGTACCAAGGTTGAGTTCGTAGCTTATGGATTGGTCTCTCAATTCGCTTGAAGGAACAACCATTGATCAGATCAAGGTAGTTTGTGAGTTTCCCGATGTCTTCCCCGATGAATTGCCAGGTATGCCACCTGATCGAGGAGTCGAGTTTGTCATTGAATTGGTACATGGTACGGCCCCTGTAGCAAAAAGGCCATATAGGATGTCGGCTAATGACCTAGTCGAGTTAAAGAAGCAAATTCAAGAGCAGTTAAGCAAAGGTTTTATTAGACCAAGTGCATCACCTTGGGGAGCCCCAGTTCTTTTTGTGGATAAGAAGGATGGTAGCCGAAGGATGTGTGTAGATTACAGAGCGCTTAATGAGGTAACTATTAAGAACAAGTACCCGTTGCCTCGGATTGAGGATTTGTTTGATCAGATGAGAGGAGCCCGAGTGTTCTCCAAGATTGATCTAAGATCAGGATACTATCAGCTAAAGATTCGACCATCAGATGTACCAAAGACTGCTTTCAGTACCCGATATGGGCTATACGAGTATATTGTTATGTCATTCGGATTAACCAATGCCCCAACCTACTTCATGAATCTCATGAACAAGGTATCTATGGATTATCTGGACAAGTTTGTAGTGGTGTTCATTGATGATATTCTAATTTTCTCTAGAAGCAAAGAAGAACACGAAGGACATTTGAGAATTGTGCTACAGACACTCAGAGAACATCAGTTGTATGCCAAGCTTAGCAAGTGTGATTTTTTGTTAGACCAAGTCGCGTTTCTTGGCCATATCTTAACCGCTGGAGATGTAGCGGTAGATCCCAGTAAAGTAAAGGATGTATTGAATTGGTTACCACCGACCAACGTGTCAGAAATTTGGAGTTTTCTTGGACTAGCAGGATACTATCGCCGTTTTATAGAAGGGTTCTCTAGGATAGCCCGACCTCTTACCTCTTTTCTTCAGAAAAATGTGGTATTTAAGTGGAGTCCTGCTTGTCACTAGGCTCTGGATGGAATACCTCCGGAGCCAAGCGGCGGCCAAGGGCCGAGGGGGTCACGGACCCTCTCTTCCGCTGGCCTTCGGCTTCACCTCCGACGCGCCATCGCTAGGCTCCGAATGGAATACCTCTGGAGCTGGGCGGTGGCCAAGGGCCGAGGGAGTCATGGCCCCTCTCTTCCGCCCAGCCTCCGGCTTCACCTCTGACGCGCCATCACCAGGCTCCGGATGGAATACCTCCGGAGACGGACAGTGGCCAAGGGCCGAAGGGGTCGCGGACCACCTCTCCGGCCTAGCCGTCGGCTTCGCCTCCGATGCACCATCGCCAGGCTCCGGATGGAATACCTCCAGACCCAGGCAACGGCTAAGGGCCGAGGGGGTCACAGACCCTCTCTTCCGCCCGACCCTCTCTTCCGCCCGACCCTCGTCTTCGCCTCCAACACGCTGTTGCCAAGCTCCGGATGGAATTCCTCTAGAGCCGGGCTACAGCCAAGGGCCGAGGGGGTCAAGGACCCTCTCTTCCGCCCAGCCTTCGGCTTCACCTCCGTATCCACCGGTTGTCAGAAAAACTAGCCGTCGCCTTCGAAAGGGACAAAGAAGTATGGTTTGGAGGCATGAAAACACATGCACGCGTGGCCACCCATTCGAAAGGTCCTCTCGCATTGCGATATGGAGGGAGACACGACTGTTCCCGAAGATCCATGTTATATTATTAAACAACCAGTACATCCAGGGGATACAAACTAAAAAAACCGTACAGAAATTGTCACAAAGAAGATGGATCCCTACGGAGAAAAACAAGGTGAGAAAGAGTACAAGGTGACTAAGTCCAGCTGTGACATTGATATATCACGGTGTCTCCAAGTACGTATCCTGGTGACCACCTTCACCTCCTACGAGTCCCGCAAGGGCCACTCATGAGACGGCGTACGCGCTTTATCTGCGGCCTGCCATTGCGGAAGCCGGTATGGTAGCCGGCTCCCGAGCTGCTGGAGGATGCTGAGGAGTCTAAGGAGGTCATTGGCGAGGCCCTTTCCCTCGCCTTCCCAGCCTCTTCTTGCTTCGCCGCCGGGCCCATAGACGCCGGCTCACTCTCCCTTAGCAGGAGATCCTAGTCGATCTCCTTGTCATCATTGGAGATATCAATGATCTCGACAGGCATGCCATCCCCAGCCAAAGGTCGAGCTGGAGCAGCGGACAACCGCCTCCCCAGTAGAGGTGGAAGCTGTTCCACCTCTGACACCTCTGTCGATAACCAAAACAGCCCGGCTCCCGAAGGAGCCATCAAGATCATCGATGTCTCTGAGGAGGATGAGGAGGAAGACGATGTCATACTCAAGTCAAGGTTAACTACTGCTCATGGGGCTGTGCAGACTCCAACCGGGTAACCCCCGGCTTTATACCCAAGCCACGCAGCTACGTAGGTCCAGAAGACGAAGTGGGGTGAACGTCATTGTGTTCTCCCATTAAACACCTAGGGGACAGGGCTGTGGCCCTATCCGATTTCCCTCCAACATGTGGCAGCGCTTCATGATGAAATGCCTCATTTTCTCGCACGGACGTCCCGTCACATTAATGACCCAAATCCCTTTCGGCGCGTGACAGGATCACAGGCACAAGACCCTAGCGACCCCTCTTATTATCCAGTTAGAACGTGGCAGTGGCACATCTTGTCCCGCCAAGCGAACGTGTGGGATTCTCCAAACCCACACGAAATCTCTACTCTAGCGACTTCGGAGGACAGAGAATCACCATCGGGCATCCTTGATACGATACCAGGCTGGGGTTGATTTTTCCTCTGCATCCTCTCCCCCCTCCAAAACATTGGGGCCTGAGAATGAGGGTGTACTATTGGGGGCAAAATAAGCCAGCCTAACGATAACGGTTGAAGATCACCATCCAGGTCCCTCCGAAGCCTTGATCTCCAAACCCTCTGCTAGAAGCTCGATCTCTGATATCATCAGATCCTTTCACGGTACCTCTTCGCACCTACGAAGCCTTCCCTTAGCTCCGCTGGTTCAACCCCCCTGAAGCCTTCCAAAACATGGCCTCCCGAAGCCTTGGTCCTCCGAAGCTTCGGCCTCCTGAAGTCCCGGCCCTCCAGGGTCCCGCTTCCCAACGCCTTCACCTCCCTGTTCTATGCCTCCCGAGGCCCTCACCTCGGGATGATCGGCCCACCTTCCCGAAGGCAGCAGGGTGAGTCAGCAGGCCCTGGGAAGATCTGCCGAAAGGGGAGTGCCGGTCTTGCTTTGCCTTCCAAGAAGTGGCCAGCATTAAAGGCCTAGTTTGATGGGCGCCACTCTAGCACCCTGGCGTGATGAGGGCTATCATGACATCCCTAATAGTGCGGCATCGGCCGCAATTAGCGACCGACTCGCCCCCTTCAGGGGGCAGGTACCACGATAATTACCACGGTTGATATTTATCTCTCGACAGGATAGAAGGTAGTTATCCGGGATAAGGTTCAGTAATTTAGCTGGATCCCAGATATTTGTACATTATGATAACTTGTACGCCAAGCTACGCATGGCACTATAAATAGGAGGCCATGGTCCTCTGGAGGGAGGAAGGAAAAAAGAACCCAAGAGAACGGCAAAAACAGAAACACACCACAGCAAACGCTGTGATACTCCCCTCCTAGAGTAATACATTTTCTATCATCAAACTTCCTCTCAAATTTCATCTCCAATCTTGAGTCTCCTCCTTAGAAGAAACTCTCGCCGTACTTGCTGGAGCAAGAGAAACTCTTGCTCCAACAGTGACCATATTCTCTCTATTGGCACTAGTGGTTGGACAAAGACAAGGGAGTCTATCCTTCCTCTTCATCAAGTAGATCTTTTAGGACTCCTTATGATCCTCTTTCCCTTAGCTCATCTGTAAAAGAGCTCAAAATCTTGTAAATAAAAGGTTCATATTTCTTTTGCAATGTTTGTGTATCACTATTAATCTTCTTACGAACATAGGAAAAAATTTAAACTATTTTTCCTTTGTTTCTTTTGAGTAAGTTAGCGAGCTTTTGGAATGTTCATCGCGATCGCCTTAAGTCAAACTCCGAGTGGAGAATGTCTTAGCTCTCAGGCACTTTGAGGACACGATAAGGTTTCCTACGGTTCTCAAAGATATATTTTTTCATTTTTTTCAAAAATATGGCGCACATGACAAGTTTTGTGATCCTAGTGTACGTGAAGCCCCCGGCTGGTTATCAGGGAAGGATTCCAAGACTGGCAATCTTAGAAATTTGAGTGCGCATATGGGCATAAGTGTCCGAATAGCGGCTTATCTCAGTTTTATTTTTCTTCTTTTTTAGGCATTATCTCAAAATAGGTAAAAGACATATATTGATAATATGGCAACTAATATTTACAAAATATATCCTAAATACTTACACATAAAATTTATGAAGCTGGTCGATATTTCAAGAATTTTTAAGGACTTGACCATCGTCCATAGTTAACCTATACGACCCTTATTCGTTAGATTTGACCACCTTATGGGGACCTTTCAACTTCAAAGATAATTTGTTGTTTTTTTTCTATGTTGTACTAGTTCCCCACAACTCCTTTTAGGGCATCAATCCATAGCAAGCCCCTGAGCTGGTTAATATATTTCCTTTGTCTTCTTAGTCAAAGCATCCTTCTCGACGGCTTCAATAAAAGCAGAAAGTCCTTTGATGTATATTTCTCCACGTCTTGGCACATCGTATATCCATGCTATGTCCATCTTTAACTTCAACCACAAAATTAGATACATAAATTAATTAATTAATAATAAAATCACAATTAAAATAAAAAATTAAAATATAGAAAAAATTGGGCATGTTATGATTATAATATGTCTACGAAATTGAATCTATATTGGTGCAAATTTATGGCTCAAAACAATGTGGATTCATTACTCTCTCTCTCCTCTACATCTAGATCTAGATCTAGATCAAAAAAATCACCATTCATGATAAAACCTCCTAGAGGCTTAAAAAAACATCAAATTGAAGCTACATTTTTGAAATATAATGCTAGAATCATGTGAATCTACACAATAGAGTCAACATTGCCACAAATTTTAGCTAATTTAAGAATCTAAATGGCTAGAACCATGAGCACTGTAGAACATATTCAAACCCTAAATAAGCCATAAATCTAAATCTATACTTCAAAAAGATGCTACATAGGGATGAGATACTCTTACCTTAGATGTCTCCTCCATGGAATTCAAAAACAAAACATTCCCCCTTTGTTTTCAAATTTCGCGACCGCCTCTTGGACGAATAACAGTGAGCTTGGTCTGAATCGAGCTCCCCACGGACAGGCACTATTATGGAGATATTTCCATATGTGGTTCCTAATGTGAACCGCCTGTGGATATTAGTTTCTACAGGCAGTTTGTTATGTGAACCGCCTCTGGAAATAGTTTCATTTCCACAAGTGGTTCCTTATGTGAACCGTCTATGAAAATGGATATTTTCCGAGACGGTTCCTTATGTGAACCGCCTGTGAAAATGGAGCTATTTCCACAGGCAGTTCACATTGGCACAGAGCCACAGCCAAGTATTCAGGCGGTTTGTCATATGAACCTCCTGTAAAAATGAAACCTAGGTGTCTTGCAAAAATGCTTTTGTAGTAGTGTGATCTGCAAAAACTTCCTCACAATTCTTTTTCTTGCCCTTACCCCCCGCTTCGCCCTGGCCTTGTCACCCTCGAGTTGGAGTTGAGGGCACTTGATGTCTTGAGTCGTCTCCATGATGAAGAGAAGCGTGTCTGCACCCTTGGTAGACTCATTGACGATCTTCATCAGCCCCTTAACCATCTCGGGCTCTTGGATGGTGATACTTCAATGCATCTCCAGCTCTTGACTGCTCGGGTGAATGCTTGTATGACATCATAGTCACTGACCTTAGGGATGTTATTCTGAATATTGCTGAAATGGCATAGGAACTCTCACAAAGTTTCACTCCCCATCTGCTCGCAATGGTAGAGATTGTTTTTTGTGCTAGGGAAAACGTATATACCCTGGAAGTTAGATCAGAACACATCGCAAAGCTACTCCCACGAGTAGATTGTTTCGAGCTGTAAATTAGTCAGCCATATCATGGTTGCCCCTTCAACAGCGGTTGGGAGGTAATTAGCCATTACCTTTTTATCCCCACCAGCTCCTTGGATGGATGTGGTGTAGATATGAAGAAACTCAACAAGATTTGTACTTCCATTGTATTTCTCGATCATCCCGTGTTGGAACCTTTCTGGCCAGCTTACATTTTGCAGTTCTGGAAAGAAGGCCAGGCATCCGTTTATGGCACCTTGCCTAGTTCTAGCATCCTCGAGGGTCTTTCCCGTGGAGATCGGTCCAGATTCGATCAATGTCAAGACATTAACCAATGAGATCGATATAGGGTGGACGAAGCCTCTTCTGAAGCCCTTGAGTGCCTTCACTGGTCATTGAAGACCTCACATAAGTCATTGATCGGATGACCATTCACAGGTGAGATCCAGCTATAGTTGTTTGCCCAATTGTCATCCCAGGGAACTTTGTTCCTAGGGTTATGCCTCTCCGATTCCAATGCATCTCACGATGGGGGATTGCCTGATTTACCCCGATTAGCACTGTTTCAAGCTAGGGCCTGATGAGAGTTATCAGCTTGACTGATGATCTCCTTTGTTAAGTCGACCACCGAGTTCATCCAATTCTTACCAGCTAGGGTAGCCAGATCTATGGTCGGATGGCGCATGAAGGCCTCTTGTAGAAGGAGGATCCTCTTAGAAGTTGCAGGTTCAAAGTGGTAAGCCCCCTGCTGGTTTTCAGGAGACAGTAAGACTAGGGCTCCATTGAGGACCGAGGGTGATGTGCTCATCTAGGGCTGGCCATTGCGCACTGTTGGAGCCAGAGGACCCTGACCATTTGTAAGGTTGTCACAATGATGTTCCAAATCATCACCCCCATCTCTGATAATGAAAACTCTCGAGGGTAATCTCCACTAGAGGAGGTGTCTAGATCTATCGTGGATACTCATCAGATTACTTCGGGTTGGTATCTTGACAATCCATGTTGTCAGAAGCTGTGAGGATCGATCTTGACTTGTTGTGAATTGGACATTCACAGTCGTCTTGGCAACCGAGTGGTTCGAACTCAATGTCATAATCCCCATGCAATGATACATAAATTGACTTACCTCATTCCTTGAATCGTTGTTGGAAAGTTTGTCATTGAAATTTACCCAGTCGATATCGGCTCGCTAGGGAAAGGCATAGAGTTGTCATAAACCCTTCATCTAAAAAACTGGTTCACGATGAAGCTTTGAGTGATGTTGATGACATCTTGTCTGTAGATTCTTCAACGCCTTTTTTTCATGATCCCCACAGATAGTGCTAGCTATCGAAGATTAGTGAATCGTTGATATAATGAACTTGTTGAAGAAATAGGGGATGCTTTGAGTAAACGTATTGTAGGAGAATACACAGGGGTTTTTAGACAGATTTGGGCCACCATGAGGATAATAACTCGACGTCTTATTTGTCTTATATTGATCTAAACCTGTTATAAGGGGGTGTGTAGCTATCCTAGATGGATCTAAACCTAGTCAGCGACTTCCTTTTAAGGCTTCTATTGGCTCTAGTTCGACTTGCCTAGTTTTGCCTCTCATGACTTTTCCTCCGTAGGGCCCTCTGTCTCCATATAAATATGGGGTGTCATACGTCCTCTAGACTCCACCTTCCTATTCTTAAAGATAAGCATTCCCGGTTACAAGACGCCTTGGATGCCTTCGAGTAGTTTCCTTTTATCCAGGTATCCCCTTCACAAAGATAAAGATATGCCCCGAGAATTACGGGAGCCCCTAGGGTGCCTAGATATAGTAACTATCCATTATTCATCGTTAGTCGTTTACTTATTTCAATCCAATGCCTTCAAGAGCTAAGATAAGCCACTATTCGAGATTATACGCCCATGAGCATACTAAGAATTCTAGACTGCCCATCTAGGAATCCTTACCCGATACCTAGTCTGAGGCTTCACAAATACTACAATTCTAATGAGAAGGGAAGAAATATCTGTTAGGGATCGCAGAGAACCTTATTGTGTCCCCGAGTGCTTGAAGGTTGAGGCATTTTCCACTTGAGGCCTGGCCTAAGGTAATCGTGATGAACATCCCAATAAGAGATCCCAAAAACTTCCAAAAAGTACTCGGAAGAAACAAAAGCCGAACATTTGTTTAAACTTTCCTTGTATTCACGAGAAGGTTCACAGTCATACACAGACATTGCAGTAGAAATAGGATCCTTTCATTTAACAAGATTTTGAGCTTTTTTACAGATAAGCTAAGGGAAGGAGGATTACAAGAAGTCCTAAAAGATCTACTTGACAAAAGAGGAATGAGAGACTTCCTTGACTCCCTTCAACCGTTGATGCCAACAGAGAGGATGGGGTCCTCGACGCACTGGTCCCCCTGCTGAACTAGCTGTTGTTGTTGCCCGATCATTGACATCTTCGACGACATAGGGTTTGGGAGAGGCATTAGCTCCTTGACGTCATCATCGTTCTCAGTGCTCAGGCTACTCCCTCCGATTGTCCTCATTGGTATAACTCGAGAACGGAGAGGATGAAGCAGCTGGCATCTTGCCGTCTTTAACGGAGAAGCTACTGGATGCATCACCTTTCTTTGCCTTAGCCATCATGTCTTCTTCCTCTATTTCTGCCTCCAAGAGGTCCCAGTCCACCTCGTCTTAGACTAGGGGCGTCGGGGGCTTGCTATCTTTAACAGGGAAGCCACGAGTCACTACCTTCTCTTTAGCCTCCTCGTAGGAGAAGATATTGATAACTTCCACCACCAAACCAGATTCGATGGGAGGCGACAGTGAGATAAGGAGCGAGTACTCGGGGGAAGTTGGGGAGTAGTTAGGAAAAGAAGGTGTGTATTCAAGCGAAGGAGGAGGTTCCATGATCAGATTCATGATTGATGCAGACAAGCTCTGGCACTTGGAGGTTTATATAGGCCAACAGGTTAAGAGGTGTGTCGCTTTATCTCCCAAACATTAATTCCATGAAACCACAATATTCGAGTCTACATCTTATTAATTGGATTGTGCAAACAAAGAAGTAGGCACCGGTGCAACCGTTTATCTTTTAGATTTTCTAGTGCACAGGGTACAATTGAAAAGATGGAACGACAACTCTTTAATGCTCATGATAGAGAATCTTTCACCACTACGCAAAAATTCCACTATAATAGTTCAACTTTTAAGCCTAGCCAGTGATCCTTCTCTCCCTCATACCTTTGCAAGGATGGGATGATTTTTATGGACTGATTAGAAAATCTACCCAGATAGAATACCTTCTTGAGGTGAACTCCTTCCCCTGCTAAAAGATTTCCGTTTCGTAGAAACATAGATAGGGTCAACGACGGAACGAACTCACATGAGAACTCGGAGTCATTCGAAATCCCGAGTAGGTGATCTGAGAACCTGGAGAACCCGATTAGATGCTTCATCCTAATTAGAAGCCTGAGTCTTAATTGATGATTCGGTCGGGCAAAAACTCGCCATTGATAGCCATACTTGATCCATTGAAGCCTCATTTCATGTATTGATGGGGGCTTGACGATGACTATTGGGTAACTATCATATCCAGGCACCATAGGGTAACTTCCAATTGAGATCCATTAGAAGTCATCATAACCAGAGCAAGCTGAGCAAGGAAGTTGTCGACTACGTTTAGATCTATCTAGGCTAACCATATACCTCCTTGTAATATGCTCAGATCAATACAAAACAAACATGATATAGGGTTATTATCCTAACGGAGGCATGAACCTGTATAGAACCCCCTCTATGTTTCCATGTGATTCATTTACTTGAAGCATCCCCAACCTATTCTACAAATTCATAAAATTGGTGGTTCACCAATCGTCGACAAAATCCATGAAGGGGTGTGCAGTGCTTATGCTTCTTTCCAAATTGGTTAGGAAGGCATTTAGACAAGGTTTCTATTGGCCTATAGCTCTCTAAGATGCAAGTGAGTTGGTAACAAAGTGTACCAGCTATCAATTCCATAGTAGACGTGTACACTAGCCCGCTCAAGCCTTATAGTCCATCCCCTTATCGTGGTTATTCGTGACTTGGTGGCTAGATATTCTTGGGCTCATCCCGGTAGCACCCAAGGGCTTCAAGTTCCTATTCATCGTAATTGATAATTTCACCAAGTGGATTGAAGCGGAGCAGTTGGCAATATCACCTCGGTAGTGGCCAAGAAATTCATTACAAAAAGTATCATGACAAGGTTTGGTGTGCTGAGTAGGATCATCATTGACAATGACACTCAGTTCTCCAACGTAGCATTCATCGATTACTGTGAAGGACTAGTCACTACAATATGCTTTTCATCCATGGCTCATCCACATAACAACAAGTAGGTCAAGCAGGCAAATAGTTTGGTGCTCCAAGGAATCAAGACCCGCATCTTCAACAACTTGTCTGCCTATGATAAAGCTTGGGCTTCCGAGTTGCCTAATGTACTCTAGGCACTCCAAACGACATCAAGCAGGGCGACGAGTGAAACATCTTTCTTCCTAATCTAGGAGGCCAAAGCAATACTACACTATGAACTAAAGATCAAATCTTCCCATGTCGATTTATACGCTAACAAGGTTGAAACCTCAAGAAGATATGATGACCTCAACGTTCTCGAGGGAAAAAGGACACAAGTGCTAATAAGATCTGGTTCTACGACTCATCCAGAGCCAGAAAAAACAAGTTATCTCCAAGTGGGAGGGTTCTTATAGCGTGGTTGAGTCTAATCGACCAGGGTTCACTACGTGAAAAATAGACAAAGGAGACACAACATAAGTGATGGGTCATAATATGATCCATCACTTATGGTAAAAGTGACGGGTCATAGTTGTAACTTGTCACTTTAATGATGACTCATCAGTGATAGGTCATTCTAGACGAGTAATTGGTGATGGGTGAAAACTTGACCCGTCACCAATGATGACTCATCCGTGATGAATCATCCTAGGCCAATCTTTAATGACCTCATCAATGACAGGTCTCCTAGGCCTGTCATTAGTGATGGGTCAAGTTATGACCCATCACTAATGACAATATTCACAAATACTTGGCTCAGTTTTGGTAGTAGGATAGTTGTGACCCATCACTTATATACTCTATATAACATATGTTGACACAATACTAGCCTACTACCGTACTGATGCTAGAATAACGTAAGGGCCACAAACTCCAAATATCATCGAGTTAGAAGATCCATATTTCAAATTGAAAGTGTATTAAAAAAAGCAAGTCAAAAGTATTTGATCTTCAATTTGATGTGTGTTCAGTATCAAATTAAAAAATTTAATGGGTAGCTTCGAAAGTGCTTCGAATTCCTCTAGAAGAAATAAATCTCGAATAAAGTGTTAATTCTCCATTGGATTTGTTTTTCATATCTTGCTTGAAGTGAAATATCTTGAATTCAAAGTGAAATATATATTTTTTAATTTTTGTCTTATTTTTTGTCACTTCAGCAGCACTAGAATAGGAACCATCGTACATTTTTGCTCAAGTTTGATGTAAGGGATGACGGCTATGGATACAAACGCACATTCTGAAAATGGTGTAGAAACTTCTGGGGGCGAGAATTCAATCTTCCAAGCCGTTTTTACCTTCAAAAATTCGCTGAACCCGACAAAGTGGGGGGAGAAATGGTGTAACGTTTTTTATAGATGTCCGCAGAGTAAAAAAAATATCAAATTCGGAGTTCGTATGCAAAAGTTATACCCGTTTTACCAAAGACACTCCAGGTCAACTGGTTTGTATCTATTGTACAATGAACATTAAGGCACTCCAAGTCAACTGGTTTGTGTCTATTGTACAATGAACATTAGTGACGGGTCATAACTGTAACTCGTCACTTATGTAACCCGTCACTTATGACTTTCGGCAAAAAGGTTAAAAGGATATTTATCCGGCCCCCTTCAGAATGCATGCAAGGGTGAGGTGGTAAGGCTGCTACGCGCGTGAGGGTAGCTCGCGAGTTTTATTCTCACAGAATACAAAGTATGAAAACAGTGTGAAAAACTGCAAGGGACATATGGCGAGTGATAATGGCACTGAGCTAGGTTGGCTTGGTTGAATTTTTTTTCAACTTTTTCTTGTCCAAAAAGCGTGAAAACCGTTCATCCGTCATAAGTGACGAGTTATAACTATGATCCGTCACTTATGACTTGTAATAAGTGATGGGTTAGAGTTACGACCCGATACTTATGAGCTTTATTAATGATAGGTCATCACCAATGACCTAATGGTGATGGGTCTTTACTCGTCACTGATGACTAGTCATCAGTAACGCGTTCGGAGTGACGGGTACAATACCCGTCACCCATAACGGTTATCACCCATTACTTACGATATTTTTTCATGTAGTGGTTGTATATGTTAGCTACGGAAGATGATCAAGTCCTTAAAAACTCTGGAAATATCGACCAACTTGGTAAGTTCTATGTGTAAGTGCTTATAATATATTTTGCAATAGTAGTTGTCATATTAATAAATAGACTAATATATATTGTTTTTCCCCTAATTTGACCCAATGCCTTCAAACTGAGATAAGCCACTATTCGAGTACCTATGCCCATATGCACACTCGATATTCTAAACTGCCTATCCAGAAACTTCTCCCCGATAACCAGTTGGGGGGTTCATATATACTCGGACTACAAAAACTTATTGGGCACACTACAAAAATGTTTTCTGATGAGAAGGGAAAGTCATCTAAAATCACTTTCTATAGGGACCTTGGAATCCCTGATCAAGTCCATGAGTTCCTAAAAGCTAAGACACTTTTTGCTCAGAGTCTAACCTAAGGCAATCAAGATGAACATCTCGACAAGTGGTCCTGAAACTCCCTAAACTAATCAGAAGATATGATTCAAATGTTGAACACTTGTTTAACATTCCTTGTATCCATGAAGATCCATAGTCATACACATGCATTGCAGTAGAAATAGGGCTTTTTCATTTAATAAGATTTCAATCTCTTTTACAGATAAGGTAAAGGAAAATAAAGAAGGTTTACAAGAGGCCCCATGATCTACTCGACACTGGGCAGAGAGAAAGAAAGAAAACAATCAAGGAAGTCTCTCCCACCTCCTTTTCCTCTCCGTCCGGTATCGTCATTGTTGGTGTCGCTACCTTGGCTCTCCCCCTCAGCCGTCATCATCAGCGTCGCTCAAGGATGAAGGTGATGAAGAAGTTGAGACCTTGCCGTCTTTTATAAATACGCTACTGATTGCCCACTCTTTCTTTGCCTTAGCTGCCGCCTCTTCTTCCCACATCTTCGCCTCCAAAAGGTCCTAGTCCACTTCACTTTGGACTAGGGACAATTCTCGGGAAGCCGAGGGCTTGCCGTCTTTTACAAAGACATTGCTGACCATTGCTTCCTCTTCTGCCTCCTCATCGGTGGAGATGTCGACTACTCCACAACGGAGTTGAACTGGGCTGGAGATGGCGATGGCATTAGAGGAGGAGATTTTGGTGGCGAAGGTGGAGGGCTCGATCGGAATGAAGACTCTATGGCTAAGTTCTGCTTTGGTGTAGTGAAGACTCGTCACGGTAGAAGTCGAGCGATGAAATGTTTCATCGTTTGCAATCATAGGCTTAATAATTACTTACACAATGATATTGATGATAAGTTATCATAGGCTTAATAATTACTTACACAATAATATTGATGATAAGTTGATGAGTGGTGAGTATGAGACGAGATGTGAGCGGTGTTATGGGCATCATCTGCCCTGGAGGAGGTTCCCGTGGTAGTTAGGGGAATGAGCCCGGATACCATAGACTGCTTTGCATTGGTTAAGCACCAATCGTTGGCTGCCGTTGGCTTAAGCACTTACTGTACTCACAACATGCAGATCTAATGGTAAGGAGAGCTAAATACCTTTGTAGCTATGATCATTTGGGCCAGAACATCAACGGTGTGAGCGAACGGGCTTGGAAGAAGTATCTAATTTGCTCCGGGAGTAGTTCTAGATACCTTCGCACCGAGCGATACATGTATCAAATGGTTTGGGTTTATTGGGAAAGGTTGTCACGAGTACCTCCTCTTATGCACTTTAGTGGGTGGCACAAGCCGAATGGTCCTCGTGTCGTGTGGGTAAAGATGTATCCCCCTACAGGGTGTAAAAATATTTTAAAATGCCGCGCTCTCGGTCATGAGCATGTCTTTTATCCATGCGCACCATCGTAGAGTTCCGTTGTAGATTGTGGTTGGTTATGTTGGTTATAGTGGAGATGATTCGTGTTACATTTATGTTCATTATGGTTCCAGTTACAATTATGTACAGTTGGTCTTTGTAGGGTATAGTGGTATTATTGTTAGTTAAGTTTAGGTGCTCATACATGTATGTGTTAAGTTGCTTTTGTATGTAAGTTTTACTTAACCATGTGGCCGTTTTCTTGCTAACATCCAAATGCATGATCCTTGGAGTCGGACTAATTATAAGTTGCCCATTACGGATTAAGTCTTGCGAGTACCTTCGTGCTTAGCTGCTCTACAGGTTTTGTAGGTGAGGAGGAGTTGGTCTTTGGTTACTTCATGCCTGCCCAGAGTGGTGACGGGCATGAGTAGTGCATCTTAATCTATTGGCTTGCTTTTGTGATGGAGCTTAAGGGCATGTGGCTCCATCCTACTTTTGTTGTATAGTTTTAGTCTTCTGCTGCGTAGTTTTCTTTGCAGGTAAATTGTAATAACTTAGTAAATCCTAAAGAATTTGTAATATAATTTAATTACTTGCTTTTTCTTAAGCTGTGTTGTGATGCTATATGTTGTAAAGGTATGTGTTTCTGTGAGGAACCGTCCAAATAGTATTCTAACTAATCATCAGGAGGATCATTATTCATGATCACAACCTCGACGATTAACCAGAATACCATTCCGGTAGTCCCGGCACGTGTTTTGTGCCCAGGATCGGAACACATGCCTTCCAACTCAAATATCACAACACAGTTTAATAGAGAGCAAATAATTAAACTGGATTACAATTATTAACAAGCAACTGCTTCCACAATTTACAACAAAAGAGGAACAACAACAACTATGCAGCGGAAGAAAAACCTATACAACAAAAGAGTATGGAGCCGCATGCCCTTAGGCTCCATACCAAAAGCGCCGGAGTTCGGAGTAGAAGGTGCTACTCCTGCCCGCCACCCTAATCGGCAGGCACAAAGTAGCCGAACACCGCCTCTTCCTCGCCAACCTGAGAACCTGAAAACAACTTAAGGGCAGCACCCCTTAGTACGAAGGTACTAGCAAGACTTACACAGCATGAGTATATATATTCTCGACTCCAAGGATCATGCATTTGAAGTTGTAGCAAGGATTAAGACATGTTTAAGTTCATTAAGCGGTAAGCAACCTAGACTCTAGGTGTAAGCAACTGACTTAACCAACCACCGACTCAAACCCTGCCAACCAACTGATCAGAACAGATATATGAACAACAAGTGTATAAAAGCAAACCATTCCCACCAAAACACCAACCACATACCGACCAAACCACCCCAATCCAACCAAGCCACAACCCACATCGAAACTCTACGACCAAAACATGGTCGCTCGGTGGAGATAAGCGATAGCGATGCTCATGACCGAGAGCGTGGCAGTTCGAACTGATTATACACCCTGCAGGGGGATACTCCTGGACCCACACGACACAGGGACCATACGGCTTGTGCCACCCGCTAAGATGCACACAAGGGGGTACCCGTGACAACCTTTCCCAACCAGGCCCAACCATGTGGATCAACCATAGCTCGGCACGGCGGTATTAGAACTACTCCCCGAGCAAACTAATACCGCTAAAAGCCCGGACTCAAACCGGACTCACACCGTCTATGACGAGGCCCACATGACCACGTCTGCGAAGGTAATCGGCTCGCCTACCATTATATCAGCATGTGGTGAGTAAGGTATGTGCTAAAGCCGACTACACCGACGGTCGAAGCTTAACCGGTGCAAGCGGTCTACGGTGTCCGGGTTCCCTCCCCGAACTGCCTGAGGACTCGTCGTGAGCAGATGACACCCCTAACACCGCCCACACCTCATCTCAACTCACCACTCACCAAACCGACTCATCATCAATACAACCATAAGTGTGAACAAGTAATAAGCCCTAGGCTCGCGACAACGGTGGACGCCGTCGTTGACTTCTACCGGAAAGCCTAAGTACCACTAAGCATAGCAAACTAAAATTAGACCGCGATGACACCACTAGGCTCCTAAGAACAACACATGACACGTGACCGAAATGGGATAATGCATCTGCATAGGTTCTACCCAACTCGGTACCCGACACATGCAATGTATACATAAGCGTAGATAACATATTAAATTTTCAAGTAGACACGGTGCAGTATGAACGATGCTTGCCTTGCTGCCCTGGATCAGAAAGGTGGGACGCCTCACGATCGCCCACGGCCTCCGGGATCGACGGATCGGCGTTCACTATAGAGAGCAACGCGTGCAATGTAATGAGCATGTATGAAATGCGACCATATAAGAAAAATATGCTCCACAATACATGAAAATATTTTCCCAGATCACACTATGCAAAATAAGAGTTTTCCCAGTGGTCTCACGACTTTCGAACATGGCATTGACTATTTGTGCTTTAACTAAGCTGAAACACATTTAATCACTAAATAAATTCTCAGAACGTATTTAATGAGTTTCAACATTTTTAACATGTAGTTCATATTCCTACGAAGCCAACGCAACTGGTCTCATGAAGTTTGGAGTTCGTACGAATTAACTATGAATTTTATAAGCTACCAGCTTCCAAGAAAGCCTGATAACCGCCCTGCGACCACTGCTACAGTACTCGGGGGTACCGGGGTGATCAGTGCTCGGTACCCGGGATGAACCGTGCTCGGGTGCTCAGGGTGAACAGTGCTCTGGTGCTCGGTGAACAGTACCCGGGAAGTGCTCGGGGTGAACCGTGCTCGGGTGCTCGGTGAACAGTACCGGGAGTGCTCGGGGTGAACAGTGCTCGGGTGCTCGGTGAACAGTACCCGGAGGTCCTCGGGGGTGACTGTGCTCGGGTGCTCGGGTGAACAGTACCCCCCGGGGAGTGCTACAGTAAATCAGTCTCGTGCAGCTTCAGAACAGCAGCCATTACGAAGGGAAAAACTGGGCTAAACTAACCTGGGAGTCTCTCTAAATCAAAAGTAAAAATGCCTAGAAGGATGTACAGGGTCTAGACTTTGCTCAACCACTTAGCAACATGATTCCTAACTCAAATCCACATAAATCATCATTTGTTCCCAGACTGAAGAACTTTAAGAACTTTGCCACCCTAGTTCCAGATTCAAGATCTATCCAACCAAAAATGAGCATACTTGCCATGGGAGCCTAGCAGACTCACCCAAGGTCCTTTGCTGAGGTTGGTGACCGCCAGTTGAAGGAGGAAACGACGGAAAATGGCTTTGAGAAGAGAGGAAAAACTACTGCTTCCTTGCTTCTCCCAAAGAACACCAAACAAGTTCAGAACCAGCTCGAATTCCTTCGGGGAAACTGAAAATGAATTGGATGGACGAGTAATCCTTAAGCTGGTGGTCACGTGAGTACCACATACGTACCTTGATCTTGCTCCCAGAGGTAGGGATCCAAAGGGGAAAAAGGGAGCCTAAGAGAGAGAGTGAGAGACAGCCAACTCCAACTTGCTTCCTCAAAAAGCCTTATCTGGTGGAGTGGGTGAGTAGTACGTATGGGCAAGCTTTTTAGGGGGAGAGAGAGTGTTGTTGCCCACCTATAGAGAGATATTTTCCACCCAAGTGGGCCCTATTTACCTAGAGGAAAGTCCAGACTTGCTTCTAGCTCCTTTATTTCTCTTAGTTTTTTTCTTCTCCCACCTCATTGATTCAAAGTGAGGTGCTCCAGTGACCCAAACTGGAACATGAAGCTGAAATTGCATGTTTTAGGATTAAAACACACAATTACGGATTTCAGGACGTGACAGTTTCGATCCTGAAAGTAAACACGTGCTATGACTACCGGAATGTCATTCTAGTTAATCATCGAGATTGTGACTGTGAATAATGATCCTCCTGGTGATTAACTAGAATACTATTTGGACGGTTCCCCTATAGTCGCTGTCTCGGACCTCAGGCTTCTCGGCGCCGGTGGTGTCGCCCCTACCCTCACCCCAACCGTAGGCTAGAGCGTTATCTTCTTCACCTTCTCTACCTCATCACGTCAGCATCTACGACATCAAACCCTACGTCTCCTCCTCTGGTGCCAACTAATTTGACAACGCCTACCCGCATGAGTGCCAAAGCAAGAGTTTAGATGCTTTTGCATTTCAATTAAAACCAATATATGTTTTGAGTTTTGAAGGATTTGTTTTTCAATTAAAACAAATTTGCTTTCTGAGTTTAGATGGATTAGCTTTTCAATTAAACAAATTTGCTTTTCTAAGTTCATACAGATTTCACCTTCTAGTCTTTTCTAATTTGCTTAAGAAAATATTCTATTTGCTCTTCCAAATATTGATCCGGCTGCTCTCGTGCCTCTGCTAATAATGATGATTTTGCTTATCAGATTGAAACAGTTTGTTTATAAGGTTGAAGTAATCCACCTAATCTAGATAGTTTGCCTAATGAGGAATGCAACTAATTAAGTATAATTTTCTAATTACAAGTGTGCAGCAGATGAACATTAACATGCACAGTCAGTATTTAGCCATATCTATGTTTTTATTAATCCTCGACACCTCCAAATGCATACCTCAAGGCTAACCGAAAAAGTATCTTTATCTCAACCGCTTTTTGACAAATTTTGTTTCTATAAGAAAAAAAATACCTTTTGCTATCCTTATCTTATCTTTTATAGCCAAACACGAATGCCTAGCAACTTCGAGAAAATTTGCTTTTGATGAAACAATGGGTCCAAACAACCTCTCCAAGTGCATACCTCAATGCTAACAGAAAAAGCATCTTTACCTCAACAACTTTTAAACAAATCGAAACCAGACAAAAGCTTGACAAATATACCAATAAGACGACCTACCGCGATGCATCAATGCATGACGTCCTTACTTGCCGCTCTCTACCAACTCTTCCTTTTGCTCGAGTAGTCGAGATAAGCATCCCACCCACGCACAGCACTATTGACACGTCACTTGGCCCAGTGCAAGCCGGCGTGAAGTCAGCATCCTTTCCTCCATTTCTCCTCCGGTTCTCCCCCTTTCTCCTCCTCTCACCATTCTAAGGGCGTGCTTGTTCCGTAGCTGCCTCGCCCCGCTCGCCTCGCTAGGCAAGGAGAGGCAAAGCAAGGAAGGAAGGGCGTTTGGTTTCCCTTTCCTCACCTCCCCTACCTCTCCTCTTCACCGACGGTCAAGGGCTTGCTTTGAGCGGCGCCCGAGCTGAGTTCGGTGCCGTAGGGCCCTGCGCGGAGGAGCTCGGTTTGGGAAGAGCTCGATTCGAGCGAGCAGCACCCCGACCTAAGCAAGGAAGGAAGGCTGTTCCAATCCAAACCCTAGCACTCCTCCGCCCGGACCCGGAGCCGCGGCGGCCGCTCCCGGTGGCGGGCGGGCTGGCGGCGGCGAAGGTGTTGTCCCTTTGAAGCCTTCTTCCGGGGAGGCGCATCCGGGGGTAGGATTTCTTTTGTCGGTGAGTCCTGTCTAGCTTTGATTGGTTGATTTTTTCCTGAATGTGCCGTGACCTGGAGCGATTAAGCCTTTGTCTGGGAGTGGGGTTGAATTAGTCGCGTGGGTGCTTCCGGTGTTGGATTAGTTGCTAATTTGTTTGATGTTAATTCATGAGTTATATCAGTTTCATGAGAACCCAGCCTTGGCTTGTGTGGATAGTGGAGATCGTTGTATCCTTACCAGATCAATCCTCAGCTTTGCTCCTTGCATGTCTCACCAATGCGGAATTTCTTTTGTGGTAGGTGACATACATCGACAATCTCTAAGCTCTGCATCTCCGGTCTTCGGTAGGCGCTGTGTGAGTGCGTGCGCGCGGTGGTGTGAGTGTGGGTGCGTCTACATGTTGCACTGGGGTTTCTCAAAAAAAAAAAATCAGTTCCGTGAGTGGGGTTGCGTTTATCAAACTTCAAAACTACCTGATTGTTACATTGCAGTATCATTCATACTTTGTACCCTGAATAGTCCTGCAACTTTCCCAATTTAGAAATAAAGCTTGCCTGATTGTTGACTTTAGAACTTATCTATCGTATGGAGAATTTCTTCAAAAGATTAGAGTACATGGTAGGTGTGGAATGTGTGCAAATTTTTGGTGTTAATCGCGCTGATGTGGCACTGCACGTGCTCAGGGATGCCAGTATGTACTTTTGTGATTGGCTATTGAACCACTTAACACACTTTACTGGTATAAATGTGCATTTAATTAGTTCTGTGACCAAGATTAAACATCCTCCATAAGTTCAGTGACCTGGACTGTAATTTACACATTTGAACAATCAGGAAAAGTTACTGCATCTTCAGAGTGCCATGATCAGTTTATTTTCATCAGAGAGCATTTCTTCATGTTTTAATCATTGGCTAAGGGAGCTTTTGCTATTGATATAGTTCTTTTCGTAGATCTTCTTTTATCATAACTGGAGTTTATGTTGATATTATTTTTTACGTACTTGTTATGTCATCGCTTCGTGTGAAAGGGTTAACCCGGAGATGCTATGTTTGGAACACAAAAGCTATAAACTGGAGTTTATGTTGATATTATTTTTAGGTACTTGTTACTTCTTTTTTGTATATATGTTGGGCTTATTCTGTAATATCATTAGATTGCTATCTTGTCCTTGCTTTTTTTTGCTGACATCATATTAAATGAGACAAGTTCTAACACGGTGTTGTACAATTACCATAATACACTGTGCTACCAAGCATAACCTGATATTTGTTTCCTTAGTTTTGACCTAGATACTAATTTTTTTTAGTTTGTACGCACTGAAATGTTGCATGTTCCTTGTTAAGCACTACAGTTGTGTTTCTTTTCTGTAGGTTAAGCTACTTTTTTTGCTTGGTGCTCTTGGGCTAATAAGTAATAACACACTGTTTGTCAAATAAAAAGGATAGAAGGCAATGAACTATTATCTGTTAACTGTTTAAAATAACAATGACTTATAGATCCTGCTTCATTGTTATTCTTTAGCCAAGACAGCTTGATGGAACCTAGGAAAGATGTTCGCTCTGCAGCTCAAAGTACCGTGCGTGGATCCTCAAGCTCAGCATGTATCAGTTCTCCGGTTCCAGAATACCCTAATGCAGGCACCATGAAGCCTGTCCTTAATTATTCAATTCAAACCGGGGAGGAGTTTGCTCTTGAATTCATGAGAGATCGAGCAATATCCAAGAAGAATCTTGTCCCTGGTATGTCCCATGACCAAAATGTTGCACCTGGTGTGGTTCACAAAGATTCTAGAGGAAGCCTTGGTGCTCATCATACAAGAGCGGAAACTAGAATCGATGCAGCAATTTTTTTGACCTCGGATAATCAGGAAACAGATGTTCAAGGAAAACCTTTCACTGTTAATGAAAATAGGAGTAGGCACATGTCAGCTATGTCAGTTCCGCGAGTTCCATCTGGTGGTGGTAGTAGTCATGGACTGTCTCTTGGCTATGCTTCTTCTGAGGCTTCAGACACTTCCAGAAGGATAAAAATCATCTGTAGCTTTGGGGGGAAAATATTGCCCCGACCAAGTGATGGAAAGCTTAGGTATGTTGGTGGTGAGACACATATAATTCGGATCAATAGGAATATTTCTTGGCAGGAGCTTAAACAGAAGACAACTGCCATCTATAATCAACCTCATGTTATCAAGTATCAGTTACCAGGTGAAGATCTTGATGCCTTGATCTCAGTTTCAAATGATGAAGATTTGAGAAACATGATGGAAGAATGTGTCTTCCTTGATAATGGGGATGGGTCCCAGAAGCTTAGGATCTTCCTCGTTTCCTCTATCGATTTTGATGACATGAGTTTCAGCCTGGGCAGTATGGATAGTGACTCTGGAATCCAGTATGTTGCTGCCATCAATGGAATGGATGGGGGATCTGTGAAGCCTTCAAGTGGGCATGGTTTTGTAAACACATCCATCAATGAGTTGGATGAGTTCATTAATTTCAATATTGATAGTAGGCAGGCAGATTCAACCAGAGACCGTTCAAATTTGGATACAGTGAATGCACCAAATTTGGTCCCTCCTGCTATGCTCCCAAGTCCAATGCCATCGGGTCTATCCGGTGATCGTTCAGCAAATTTGCATTCTTACCGTAGCCATGAGATGCAGCATGTGCAGGGTTCTGATTCCTCTTATCCAACTTACAATGAAAGATTTCATGACATTGAGAGCCAGATTTCTATACCTCTATCGGCACCGTCTGATTGCAGATATACCTCCCAGTATGCTCCTTACTCAGGAACTGCTTCATTGCGTTCTTTTGATCATCAGTCTAATCAGGAGGTCATGACGGAAGGATCAATGAAAAATGAAAAACAGGCTTCTGGTAAAATGACTCATCAAAATAGTGAATTCGATTATTTTCAATCCCTTGAAAATCTGAATTCTAATACTACGCATCATGACTCATCTATTTCAAATTATATGCATTCAGGGCCCCCCCTTAATGCTTCTGTTCAAGAAGGTCTAGCGATTTCTCTCCAACCAAGTGACAGTGTAAAGAGCCTAGAGACTTGCACAGCGCCAAGAGCTAGGTCTACAGCACAGGGTTCAGAGATGAGTGAAGATGACCGCCACTCTAGTGGAGCGTTTCCATCAGGCTTTTCGGACTTTCAGACTGATACGATGGATCACAGTTATAAGAATCCACCACCTCACCCTGGACGAGTCTTTCATTCTGAGCAGATTCCAAGGGAGCAAGCAGGTTTTCTGAACCGGTTATCTAAATCTGAAGATTCACTTAATCCTCAATTTCTAATTCTTCAATCGCAGTCTTGTGTTGAAAATGAGTACACTGAAGGAAATACCGACCCTGCATCTGAGGGGACTGAAAGATCAAATTTAGCAGTTCAGGCAATAAATTTGAACGATCCATCTGTGGATGATAGTCTCATACAGTTCGAGAAAGAATTTACCAATACTGTACAACAAACATCTCCGTTTGGTGAACAACTACTTGGTGAAAAGAGGTCCTCGAATGACATGAGTTGTAGAAATGCAGAGAAAATTACCCATGCAACTGAAAAGGTTGTAGCTAGAGGCCAACCGAATGAGAAAACTTCTCATGATGCAGAAACAACTGACCAGATGGAATCTCATGCTGCTGCACTCCCAACTGATGTCGAATCTGATCCTGTTGTACCATGTTCCACCAGCTCCGTGGATGCTTCTCACAAGGGACCTATTGTCCCAAACACAGAGAATACAGATATTGCTGGTGGTACCGATGAGAGGATCTCCCCTGATATTCTTTCTGATTTCTTTACAAATGCCAATGCTGCAGCACAGTCAACCAGTCCTTTTATTGATGCAGTCCATAGCTTGAACATGCCTAATTATGAACCCCAGCGGTGGTCATTCTTCAGAAATCTTGCACAAAACGAGTTTCCACAAAAAGATAAGGACCAAGACCTGGAAAAGATAGAGGAGGGAGTTTATCCATTTGCACGTTTAGAGCATGATGCAACTAATGTGAAGAATTTGGCTGATCAGAATAATTTTAATGTGGAAACACAAGCAGTACCTTCCCGCACGAATGTTGATTCAAGCATTTCACCTCCAAGTTTTATCTCATCACAGATCGACAATCCACCGATGATGAAGAATGTTGAAGGCTTTCAGGTTGACAATCCTTTTACAAATGTGCGTGAGATGATGCCATCTCTTCCTGAGTTTGAGGTATGCATGTCTATGAATAAGTGTGAAGTTCTTTTTATTTTGTGATTTTGATTGTGCTTAATTTTGAGATTGTTTACTTGGTCCCAGGAACCTAAGACCGAAGAGGGTAAAGCTGTTGGACCAGTCATGGATGCTTCCTTTAAAGATAATGATTTTGAATACTTGCAGGTATAAATGGCTTTTGGTTGCAGAGAAGTTTATGCACTTTCCTAGTAGTAATATCCTTTTGCATATTAAGAGTGCTTGGTTGTATTCCATAAGTACTATCACTCTGAGTCGATTCATGTTTGTGTTTGCCCACTGGCTATGCATCTGTATGTAGGTAAACCAGCATGTTATTTTTATGTAGGGAAGCCAGCATGTTCTTTTCTTTCCATGGTGCTGGCTTGAGTGAACTCTGAAACAAGAGGAATAACAGCATGTTAAACAGCAGAAAGGTGTGAAAAAGTAGTTAAAACAAGGGACCTGAAACTAGCTCCTGATCAATTTTGGGACTCTGGGTGCTGGCCACCTGCCACATAATGGTCTGAAATTGGCTAAATCCAACTGTAAAAAATAAAATAAAATCTGGACCAACCAAGAAGTAACTAGTTGAGTCCCAACTTTTTTGTCCAATCATGATATTTTAAAGTTTTTAGTTATTAAGTTGTTCCATAATTATGGTGAAACATTTGACTCGATATAAAGTAGCCCACCACCACGTAAATTGTTCAAATATGACAAATTGGCTGATGGTTCTTCACACTTGTAAAACCAACTGTTTGCCTTTTCTGGTTATTGCCTTTGAGATTCATGCCCAAAATGCCAAAACTAATGTAATTGGAATATGATTTCTCATAAAAAATCTTTTTAGTTTTGGGTTAATATATGGTTTTCAGAATATGGTGGCTTTTTTGATGTGTGTTTGATTTGGTTTAGTTCCCTATATTTGGATTAAATTATTTTAGGTACATCCTCTATGTAAAGAGGTGGTGTGAAATTCAGATTAAAGAAGTAATGAAGCGTCCTAAAGTCCGATCCTTACATATTTGTCCCATAAATCTAACCCCATATCTTATTTTTCTACTGGTGAGCTATGGTTCATCACACATGGTATGAGAGACAACACCATGCCTTTTGTTGCCGAAGTATCCACGGTTTCTCTACTTGATAAGATGAAAGTCCATTGTGGGAAACAAGATGCTTTAGTGGAGAAGTTGAAAGACCCGTGAAGGTGGCGCGACCTGTGACATCGCAACAGAACAAAAGGCAAATGCCATGGTGCAATAGTTTTTCAGTGGCACCAAGGCTTTGATGTCTTGAGTGTGGAGCATAGAGGGTGTCATGTATCGGACTATGACTTCGCTGTCGGCCGTGTTGTGTGCCACTTCATGGTGGAAAGACCTCCCCTGCTATCCCTCATAGATTCTGGATCCACTAATATCATCTTCAACTTTGAACAACACTAAGAAGTGTGCGTTGTTTCCTTGAACAAGCATCAAAGCCTTGATGATGACATCATGTAAAGGCCAATATCCCCATTGTGCCCTATTGTAGTGGTGCTACCTCCAATTGCTTCATTCATAGTTGGAGCACATCTCTAGAACGCACTATCATCTGAAGGCAGATGTTGTTGTCATGTTTAGTTGTTTTACTGGCCAGAAGTGACCACGACATCGTCCATGGCAACTCCGACATCATGAGCCATGCCAATTCCTTTAGCTTAAAGTGGGCACATCAAATGGGAAATATGAAAGTTTAGGAGTGGCTTCAAAAAATGCGGTGGTTTCAGAAGATGCGGCAGCGACGTGTAAGATCGCTGGACGTGTCAAAAAATGCTATGGTTTCGGAAGATGCGGCGGCGACATGTAAGATCGTTGGACGTGTCAAAAAACGCGTGGCTTTGATACCATGAAAGTTATGCTGCGAGGACGAAATTGCGATGCCTCAATTCATTACATGTACATGAGAGTTGTACAACAAAGAATCGTACATGTCAAATGCAGAAAGGCAATCAACCAGTGGCCATAATTCCTAATTTGGCACAGCTCCTGTTCCTTGTCCAACACTGGATGTGGAAAGGCAATCAACCGGTGGCCACTATTCCTAATCCAGCACAACTCTTGATGCGGCAATACTGGTGTTGCATGACAAGCGTAATTGAGTCCTCTAACAAGCTACGTTTGTTAAGTTATGAGTAAGTGTATTAATTTTGATTGATTAGCTTTTTTTCTTCCAAAGATGAGTTTGATAAGTTTGTTATGTCAATTATTGGTGCCTAAACCTATTGATGTTGCCTATTTTTTGCTTAGGAGAATAAATTAAGAAATAAACTCCTTCCATCAAGTCAAGAAAGATCAGAGCCTTTTGTCATGGCAGGGAGCAAGTTCTACCATGTGGAGATCAATCACCTTAGCCTTAACATTAACTTTGCGTTCTAAGGCCAAAATTATGGTCTACCTTCTCCATGACTCTATTGCAAGAGAGTGTGAGCTCATCACCTTGTGCTTGAAGATGGCGGTGAGAGAGCCTGTCATGGCTTTGGCCGAGGTGGACCATCTGATAATGCAGAACAAGATGTTCATGTCGGTTGTGTCCCCGTTTTGGCTGGAACTTCTAGCCAAGGCACACAACACAAGGCATGAGGGCGTCAGAAGACCCTCCATTGTCTCTAAGCGTTTTCAACTCTCATGCCTCACTTGATGGTTCAAAAGTTTGCCCTTGGGTGTTACTGTTTGTAAATGCAACAAGACCAAATAACTCCACCTGAGTGGCCTCTTTAACATCTCAAAGTCTGATAGGTCGTTTGGGAGGACACTTGTCTCGATTTTATTGAGGGATTTCATATGATGGCGGCAAGATGATTGCTAACAGGTTCTCCAAGTATGCTCACTTCATCGCTTTATGGCACCCCTACACTGCGAACTTAGTCTCCTTCGACAACATTGTGTGGTTTCATGGTCTTCGTTTCACCATTTTGAGTGTTGTGCTCAAGCAACCTCTAAGCAAAGCTATTCCACCTTGTCGATGTTAGGCTTCACACGTGCTACACTTTTCTATCTCTAATCTGATGCGCAGTTTAAGATCTTCAACCGCACCGATGCCTTGTACCTTCGTTATGTATGGGGATCGGCCAAAGAAATGGCCAGGTGCATTTCGAGCGCAATGGTCTTACAATTCTAACACCATTTCAAGCAGCTCTCCAAGTTGGATCCACTGTGTTATGGCCCTTTCTAGATAACGACAAGAGTTGTAAATTCTGATTTTTCATGTGGCTCTACTCAAGGAATTCTTTGGTAGTCCACTGAACTCTTATGTCTCCTCGCTAGATACAGTCCACGATGTAATAGTTCCTTTGTCACTCAAGGTGATCAAAGTTTGGCCCTCATCTGTGGTATTTGTGAGGTGCTCGATGACTTCACGGTAGAACTATCCGACATTCTAGCTCGAGGATGAGATGTTCCTCAAAGAGGGAGGAATCTTTTGGATGCGTTTATCACCTAGAAGTATCAATGCAAGCATTGGCACAAGGCAGTGTCCACAGTTGATGTAGTAGCACCAAACATGCTGTTATGGTAAACACCCGCCAGGAGGATAGCCGAGCGGCGTCAACTGCTAAGGGAGGGGTTGGGCTATAGATTGGTTAGACTTAGAACTATAGGGAGACATAAGGGAAGGAGACTGAAAACTATATTGATTTCTCTTTCTTGATTGATTTCTTAATCACAGCTAACGCTGTGTATATATAGTTGGCGAACCGATCTACAGAGTCATAATTCAAATTCAACTATAACTTATCTCTAGCTAAATTTGATTTAAACTACTAACTTTTCTCTAACTAATCTAATATGATTCGGTGCTACAGTAACTAAATAGTTCGTCTTTATTCCAACCGCCCATAACATCACTAACTCCCTCAGCAAACAGCTCGTCCTCGAGCTGAAACTAAGGTAGGCAAGCTTGAATTCCGCGATGCGCCATCAGCCAACGTCATGCCCTGCCATCGTCGTTCTAGTCGGTCGTCCTCAGCGTGGCATTATTGGTGACTAGTAGCTTCTCAAACTCTTGGAACTGGTGCTAGAACTCGGCGGGGGTTGGAGGATTGCCTGTCGGGTCCTTAACCTTCACCACTAGGGAAGACACGAAGCCGTTGTCGAGGCCGAGCCGGTAGTTGGGGCCCGTCAGCGCAAGCACCATGGGTGGCTGAGGCGTTGGCACCTGCATCATTGCCACTGGTGGCTATTGTTGCACGAGCACCGTCTCTTGCTTTGCTAGCGACGACGATGACGACGACTGTTGCGTGAACACTGCCTCTTGCTTCTGCTGTGGTTGCGATTGCTGCACGGATGACATGTCACTGTATAGCGTGGCCACCTGATTCGCGACCATCTGCTGCGCTAATTCGCGCATCTGTTGTTGCATGCTTTTCTGCAGATTGGCCACTACCTTGGCCAAGGTGTCCACGACCTCAATAGTAGAGCCCTCGCCTGATTCAGAACATGACATCTTTGATACTAAATGTTAGGGTAAACACCCGTCGGGAGGATAACCGGGCGGCGTGGGCTGCTAGGGGAGGGATTATACTATAGATTGAGAAGATGTATTCAAAGGACCAAGCTAGAAAATCTTGAATTGTTCTATTTTTTATGAAACCATACTGATTTTGATGGATAATAGAAATAATAACTGACTGGAGTCTATTGGCCATAAGCTTAGTGATAATCTTAAGAACACAATTCAGCAGAGAGATAGGCCTGAAATCATTAACCCCTACTGGGTTATTATTTTTGGGTATGAGCGTGATAAAGGAGTTGTTGATTGCCTGCAAACTAAGACTGCCCTTGAAGAAGTTGTTGCAAAGGTCATAGAAATCCTCTTTGATGATGTTCCAGCAGCTTTTAAGGAAGAGCCATTGAAACCATCTGGTCTTGGGGATTTATCATTGGGCATTTGAAGAACAATCCTACCAATTTCATCCTTGCTAAAAGGAGCAGAAAGATGATCTAGATTATCATTTTTGATTACAAGGTCTTCTAGAGCAAAGTGCATCAATGGATTATGCGAGGTTCCCATTCTAGCTTTATAGGTCTCATACAAAATTGCAGCCTTTTCCAAATGACTAGTAACAATTCTACCATCTTGAGATTCTAAACTAGTAATAGTATTATGTCTGAATCTTTCTGTAGCCGCAGCATGGAAGAATTTTGTACTTTCATCCCCAAATTTAGTCATCTGATAGTGTACCTCTTTCTCCAATAATCCTTCTTGTACTGTAGTAATCTAATGATATGATTTTTGAGGATAAGTCTGAAGTTTCTTTCTTGGGTGAAAAGGGATCTTTGCTCTTCTAGCTTATCCAACACATTTAAAACAGAGTTGCATTCTTTTATCAAATTATTGAGCTTTGATATTCCTTTGCTCCACCTTTTCAAGGCTATCCTTAGAAGCTTGAATTTAGCTGAGATTTTGGTAGCACTGTTGCTAGATCGTACTTTAGATTTCCAAATACTTTCTACAGTTTCAAAGAAACCCGGGTGATCCATCCAAAAGTTCTCAAATCTGAAGACTTGTGCCTTAGGGGTGGAGGTTTGTATTTGCACCATGCAAGGGATGTGATCCGATAGAGGTTTGACCAAAGGTTGAAGAAGAGTATTAGGGAAATTTGAAGACCAATTGACTGTGGTGAAACACCAATCCAACTGTTCTTAAGCAGTAACGAAGTAAAACCTCTCCCCTGTCTTAAAGTAAACCCTCTAAATTTCAAGATTGGGCCTTTTTCAATATGCCAATTCCTTTAAAAGTGGGGAAGTAATAAATAGGCACCAACCTAAGAGAAATTAGTTGAAATGAAATTTTAGTTTGTGATTATCATGTTGTCATGAAATACTCTTGAAAAGAAACTTCCGCTGAAGCTACCCTACGCTCTGGTCTTAGACATTGTTGCGAAATACCACACAGAACCAATTCGTTATGTTGCATTACTGTAAAACTGTTAACATATTGAAAATCTACTGCAATATACTAAATTCTTCATATTGGATTTTACTAAGTCTCTATTTTTTTTTCTTTTGGGTTTCATCTCCATAAGACTGTTGTTGTTGCTGCTAATTTTTTTTTCTTAGATTCAAATGACAATTAATTTAGGAACACTACCGCTGATTTGGATTCGTCTAATGATAGGGAAAATTGTTGTCAGAAGGTTAACCAACCATGGATATCAAAATCTACAATAATTAGCACTGAATTACACGTGTGCTAACTTGTTGTGAAATTACAAAAGTAAGGTGCAATCACTTGAAGGGGTAGGTATAATAAATCAAGAAACTAGAGTGACAAGTCTGATGTTTTTTCCACAAATATGTTGCTACTGTGGTAGCCACGGAAAGGAAAAGGCCAAGCAAAGATTAAAAATCATTTGCTATCTTAATATAGTGATGAAGATGAAAAGGGATAAAAGGTTTTGATGCAAAAGGCGCTGTCACTGCATCTTTGGAAGTAAAGGCATTCATGTAGAATGAGGTTGTATATCTTGGTTCTTCGATATCATTCTGCTGAGGCAAGGTCAATATTTTTTAGATTCCAATTAATGTTTTCCTTAATTTGATATTACTTTTGGTAGTCTGCTTCTGAAAATAGGCCATGAGATGAGCCATTCTAGTGTTTTCCACAGTGAACTAGTGCAGATGCAATCTACCATCCTGCTATTTCTTTGTGGTCCTTGTTAGGTGCATGTTTAACTAGAATGTACATTTGGTCATTTGGCAATCTCCATGAGATACTACCCCTAGTTGTTTCTCGTCCTGAAATTCCTGGGCATGATTGACAGTATATCTTCATTTTGTCTTTTGTGAATTTTATTTGTTAAATTAGGCCACAAAGAATGGCAAATCTTCTGTTTGGAAAGTCCAATGGTTGTGCCTGGAAACGGCAGTACACTCATTTGATTAATTTCTTTATGAACTATCTGGCTGGAATATTGAACTTAGAAATATTTCTCCACAGATCATCAAGAATGAAGACCTTGAAGAGCTTAGGGAACTTGGTTCTGGCACATTTGGAACTGTGTACCATGGAAAATGGAGGGGAAGTGATGTGGCCATTAAGAGAATAAAGAAAAGCTGTTTTACAGGAAGATCTTCAGAGCTAGAAAGACTAGTAAGCTCTGAACCACCATTTGTTATATACCTGCAATAAGTATTTCTTATTTTATTTGACATTATTTTTGGAGTCCTACAAAATATTGCAGCAGGACATGAAATCAAAGGTCACAGCACTATCTCAGCATAACAACTCTTGACCATATTAGGGACTTATTGTGCGATTATGTAATGTATTAACAATTTCTACATGCACCATACTAGACATGGTCCCACCAAGTCCAAATGTTGATGACTATGTCCCCACTTCCACCATAGCTCAAAATAATCTAATAACCATCAGCGGACATCATGTCATCAAGCATCAAAATTTACCTTCCATTCTTGGTTTTTCAGGCACATGAATTCTGGCGGGAAGCTGAGATTCTCTCGAAGCTTCATCATCCAAATGTTGTGGCTTTTTATGGTGTTGTAAAAGACGGGCCAGGTGGTACCTTGGCGACTGTGACTGAGTTCATGGTTAATGGTTCTCTTCGACATGTTTTGCAACGCAAGGACAAGTAATTGCCTTTTGTGGTTCTTTCATTTTACCTGTTCTTTACTGTGAATAACAAAATGTTTTTTCTTACTGGACAGATATCTTGATCGTCGTAAGCGGCTTATCATAGCAATGGATGCAGCATTTGGCCTAGAGTATCTACACTCGAAAAATATTGTGCACTTTGATTTGAAGTGTGATAACTTGCTCGTAAATCTTAAAGATCAATCGCGTCCTATATGTAAAGTGAGTTCCATCTATAGTGTTATTATTTATATAACTGTTCTGTTTATATCTTCTCAATTGCTCTGCATTCTACTCATCAAGCGAGTTTATCATTTATGTTCAGGTTGGTGACTTTGGCTTATCCAAAATAAAAAGAAACACACTAGTTTCAGGTGGTGTGAGGGGCACACTCCCATGGATGGCCCCAGAATTACTCAGTGGAAGCAGCAATAAGGTGTCTGAGAAGGTAAAACCATAATTCTTGGGTCTTTCCATAATGTTCCATACTGGAGCACGAGTTCAGCACGTGGTTGTCATTTATACTTTCAGGTTGTAGATTTATCATGTTCATTCAATTAGGAGGCAGTAATATCTATATTTGCTTCAGTTTTATGGTAAAAAGTTACATTTTAGGTACTCAGTATTGTTTCCACTGCTTCAGGTTGATGTATTTTCCTTTGGTATTGTAATGTGGGAAATCCTCACTGGTGAAGAACCTTACGCCAACATGCATTATGGTGCTATTATAGGTATGTAGTTTATTCCCTACAGAATTCTCCATGAATTGTTTGTTTTAACTTAAGGTTGTTTGCTGGTTTTTTCTTTTGGTTTCCCTTTCTTTGTGAGAAAATGGTGTTCTTCCCCTGAGTCCCACTTCTGCTGAGATTCGATTTATATGTCGACTGATGATTGTGTAAACTGAAAATCCTGTATACTAATAAAAATGTAATTTTAAACTATAACCATATAAGGTCTTTTTGGCTTTTCGGAACTACATTGCGCATAGTGGGTCGTGGACTGTTGGATCTTTCACCAAAAGAGCCAACAAAAGCTACTAGTTTAGAGAAAACAAAAAAGTGAAAACAGCCTCATCAGCATAGTTTTGATATTGGTCCTGGGAGTGGGAGCTTGACCCGCTAACAAGAAGTGTTGCAGCCTGCAGGTAACTACCCTTTTCTTAGAAAGGTCATTACCCGTTGGCCCAATGAAGTATTGTTTTTTTTACTTCGAACTAGTTAGACACTTATTTGTACTTAAACTGAAATAGAAATGCTAAAATGTCTGATAAAATTAATGTAACAATACCAAAATAAGTGTTCTGCTTGAAAGCTGCACATCCATTCCTGTTCCTGGTGGTTTTACCATATCACCATTGGAGTCAACCACCTCCACATAGGTATAAGGTATCATTATCAGTTTTACATATTGGTTATGTATTCGACATATTTGGGGATAAACACATTCCACCTAGCTCAAACAATCACATTTTAAATGTTTGAAATTTGGAGTGAAAAGACATGGCCTTCAACTGTTTGGCCATAACGAAACATGCAGGTTGGAATGTTCATAGTCTATCTGATTGGTTGAACCAGACAGAATCACATATAAAATGAAACACATTACTTATCCCTAATATGCTTGAGATCATTTAACAGCTGCGGAACTGATATGGCTAGATTGTGGAACTTACTCACCCTCTTCTGAGGCTCTGAGCAGCTATTAGATGGAACCTTAAACTTTATTGATGCTTTTTAAAATCGAACAATCCAAACTCTTAAATAGAGCTGGCGCCTAACATATCGACTAACAACCCTATCTCCAACTTAAACTGACTAACAATCATATCTGAATTTAACCAATCTATCTAAGCTAACATACTCTATCTCTAATTAAACATCTATCCATCTGCCGAAGCAGCTGCAACTGATCCTCCTGCATTTGCCGGACTCGCCTGTTGCTACCGCCTAAAGACGCGTCCGACAAAAGTGTCTACAACATTTCCGCCCTCCTGGTGAAACAGCTCGTCCTCGAGCTGGAACATCGAGTACTGCTGAGTGAAGCTCTCAAGGGTCTCCCACGTTGCATCTGCCACGCTGCTTCCGATCCATTGCACCAAATCTTTCCAAGTGCCATGGTTGAGCCGAGAACGAACAATATGAGCTCGCTTCGGTAGAATACACCTATGCTTGATGTGTGGCAAGCGAATAATGTCTTTAGGAGGGTCGCCAACAAACTTCTTCAGGAAGACCGCATGCAACCTGACCAATGCGCTCAACAATTTGAAATGGACCATACTACTTGGGAGCAAGTTTGTCGGTCGACTTGTCCGTAATTGTCGTCGTCGTTTGATGTCGTAGTTGCAATCAGACCCAATCGCCCATCGTGAATTGCACATCGTGATGCAATCATCATAGGACAACTTCATAGCATCCTAAGCCAGACGCAAACGTTCCTGAATTTCCGGAGAAATTGATCATGATCCTGCAACTGCTTGTCCACTGCGACTACCCGCGGCAGGCCTAATTAATAGGAGATCAGCTCAGGCGGTGGACGACCATACACCACTTAGAATGGAGTGGACTTCAAGGACGTCTGAAACAAGTGTTGAAGTAATATTCGGCCCAAGGCAATCATCGAAGCCTACTGCACGGCCAATCCCCCGCAAGGCAACGCAGATAACACCCAGAATCCTGTTAGTCACCTCCGATTGGTCATCCTTCTATGGGTGAAAGGCCGAACTGAGCTATAGCTTGATTCCCATGAGCTTGAACAACTCGGTCCAGAAAGACCTCGTAAACATGGGGTCACTATCGCTCACGATCGAACACGGGATGCCATGTAATCGGAAGATGTGATCAAAAAATGCCTGAGCTACTAACAGTGCTGTATATGGGTGCCCCAACGCGATAAAGTGGGCGTATTTGGAGAACCGGTTCACCACAATCAACACCACCGACGTGCCAGACACCTTAGGAAATTCTTCAACGAAGTCCATAGTGATGTCCTCCCAAATTGCCCAAGGCATGTCCAAAGGTTAGAGGAGTCCTGCCAAATTGCCCGAGGCATGTCCAAAGGTTGGTGAAGGTGTTCAGTTTTATTCTGTTGGCAATTCACACAGCCTTGGATGAAGTCAAGTACCAGTTTGGTTGCGTGTCGGTTGAAGGATGCACACAAACGGTGTAATGTCTTCTGGACACCCTCATGGCCAACCCTGTATGCCACTGCAAAGATTCGTGGACACAATTGCGACAATGTCGGCACGAATATGCGTTCCTTATGGAGGATGAATCCATCCACCAATGTCCAGTGATCTTTCTTGGCCTGCACCTCTAGCAAGGGGGCAGCTTCCTGCTAAACCTCCTGAAAAGAGCAAACTCCGGTGTGGATAAAGCATGGATGGAGGTCTTGTCTTCATCACGACACGAGAGCACGTCAGCTACTACATTTTAGCGTCCTGGCCAAAACTCCACCGAGAAATCATAACCGAAGAGCTTGCTGACTGATGTATATTGTGGTATCGTCGAAAGGCATTGATCCAATAGGTACTTCAGACTATAATGATTGGTGCGGACCACGAACAACGCACCCAAATATATAGCCGCCAGTGCTACACAACCTTAACAAGTTCAATGAGTTCGCGCTCGTACGTGGCTAGCTTGGCGTGGTGAGTAGCTGCGTCCTGAGTGAAGAACGCGATCGGCCCGCCTCCCTGGTGCAGTGCCTTGCCAAAAAACTAATCTCAACGCTTCATAGTCGATGTATAATGGTTGATCAAAATTCAGCAACTGAAGCATCGACCCCTCCATTAGCGCACGTTTGAGTGTTTCAAACGCGTGGTCTGCTTCAGCCATCCAAATGAAGGCCTCTTTCTTCAATAGCTGCGTTAATGGTTGGGCCACTGCGCCATACTCCTTGTTGAATTTGCGATAGTAGCCTGTAAGCTCGAGGAAGCCCCGAAGCGCACGTACTGCCCCCGGCGTCAACCATGCTTGGACTACCTCTATTTTTGCCGGATCTATGGCAACTACTTGACTTGAGACGATGTGGCCCAGGTATGCCACCCTTTGCCCATCGAACAAACATTTGGATTTCTTCACCGGGAGTTGGTATTCTCGCATCAACAAAAAGATCGCTCGAACATGCTGCAAATGTTCAGACAAAGACGCGTTGTAGATTAGGATATTGTCGAAGAAAACAAGCACAAACCGTCGAATGATCGCCTTCAACACATCATTCATTAGTGCTTGAAACGTCAAGGGAGCATTGGTAAGCCTGAACAACATGACCAGGAAATCATAGTGGCTGTGGTGAGTGCGAAACACCATCTTCTCAATGTCTGGTGGGTGCATCAGAACTTGATGGTAGCGGCTGCGAAGATCCAATTTTGTAAAGAACCATGCACCCTTCAATTCATCGAGCACCTCATGGATGACTGGGATTGGAAATTTGTCCTACGCTGTCTTGGCATTCAGAGCACGATAGTCGACACAAAAGCGCCATGACTCATCTTGCTTGCGAACTAGAAGAACATGTGATGAGAAGGCCGATGTGCTCTCCATAATGATCCCCTAGCGCAACATCTCCATACATTGATGCTCAATTTCATCTTTGAGTAATTGAGGATAACAATATGGTCGGACGACAATGGGCGTAGTTCCTGGTAATAGATGAATGCGATGGTTGAAACGTTGGCGTGGAGGAAGACCTTGCGGAGCCTCGAAGATGTCCGCAAACTTGGCGAGCAGCAAGCAAAGGAGGTCGTCCGATTGTAACGCATGAAGGCGAAGTGTAGGTGTGATGTCCATTCCAATCCACTAACATGATGATCGTCGCGCCAAAACGACATGGACAAATGCTTGAAGTCCCATAAAACCGGTCCTAAGGTGTGTAGCCACTGTACGCCCAGAACCAGGTCATACCCCTCCAAAGGAACCACATAAAGGGTAATGGAGAAAGGTTCCCACCTATCTTCACAGACGTCGTGGTGCAAATTCCTGTGCACAAAAAGACGATCACTGTTCGCGAGACCCACTGTTATGCCTAGTGGGGCGTCGGTGCGAGGCTGAGGCGACATGCAGTTTGGTCGGCCACAAAGTAGTGGGTGGAGCTGGTGTCGACTAAAGCTCGCAGAGTCTCGCTAGCAATGTTGACTGACAAATGCATCGTTTGGCCCGACACAATCCCAGTGATGGTGTGCATAGAGATCCTAGGGCCGTCCTCTGGTGTCACCTCCGGGGCAATAGCATCTTCAAGCTCCAGGAGATATGATGGTCCTTAGAAAACTTTCCGTGTAGTTGAAGCACAAGCCTTTTAGGCGACGCTCTGCCATCCCCGCATGCGACAAGCATGTGAAGCGTGTTCCAGGCTTAAGGACCGTGCGAGGTTGCTGCGTCAGAATTGAAGACACGGATGGCGCTAAGGTGGATGGGGGCACACCTTTCTACTGTGATGGCGTGGACGTCGTGCCGCACCTAACCGGAACAACATGAGGATGAGTCAGCTGCGTCCTCGATCGCGTGTTCTTATCGTCAACGTCTAGGCGCCGGGCAAAAGCTCGAGCCAAGCTCATGACGTCCTCCAAGGTCGTAGGATGTTGCAACTCGACGTCGGTATGAAGAGGATTCTGAAGGCCAGCTGTGAATTTGTGCACTTGTTGCATCTCTGTGATGCCGTCGTGCCGAGAAAGAAGCGTCAAGAACTACTCCTAAAATGCTTCACGGATCTTGTGCGATGTAGATGCATCAATTCACCAAAAGGATTACTACGAACAGGTGGTCCGAAACGGCCATTGACGAAATTGACGAACTACGACCAAGTCGGGACACCACGGTTGCGTTCCAAACGATAATATCATTGGCTTGCTGATCCAGCCAAACCTTCTCGTCATCTAGAGTGCATTGAGCTAAGAACTATTCACAGTGGTGAATCCACATGGGCAGATCATCCTTGCCATCATAATCCGGAAATCGAAGCTTGTGGACATGCGTTGCTGGGCGGGCAATTTATATGCTGGCACTACCGGTCATCGTCCTGGCCAGGCACTGCCGGTCTCACGCGCGAGCTGTTTGCTCTGCAGATGATTTATGGCGACGTTCAGCGAAGCAAACTATGTTTGGATGTGTGCAATGTCATTGTTGTTGCGGTTGACGGTGAGCAAGAGCCAATCGAGCTTGGATGCGAGGTCGGCCATGGTCGCAAGATCGCCCATACCAAAGATGATATGGTTAGATTGTGGAGCGTACTCGGCCTCTTTCGAGGCTCTGAGCAGCTATTAGATGGAACCTTAAACTTTATTGATGCTTTTTAAAACCGAACAATCCAAACTATTAAATAGAGCTGGCGCCTAACAGATCGAGTAACAACCCTATCTCCAACTTAAACCGACTAACAATCATATCTGAATTCAACCATAAACCGACTAACAATCATATCTGAATTCAACCAATCTAACTAAGCTAACAGACTCTACCTCTAATTGAACATCTATCCATCCACTGAAGAAGCTGCAACCGATCTTCCTGCATTTGCCGGACTCGCCTATTGCCGCCGCCTGTAGACGCGTCCGACAAAAGTGTCTACAATAGGAACAGACCAGATCCTTCCTTTTGGACAGGGCAAATCCTTTGTCTATTTGGGCACTTCCTGCTGTTTAGAAATCTAGAGATTTCTTGAGAGAACCATGTTAGGTGATATCATGTAAGCTTCTAGCCTGGTGAGTGGTTACTAGTCCTGTTTGGCACTTCGTTTATGGTTGGCGGCCGCTGGACTGCTTTGATAGAAACTTTTTCATTCATTAATTATAGGCAAGGAAAAGTAGTACAGATAAGGCTATTTAACCGTTTGCATCTTATTCATCATTTTCTCCTCTTAGTTTTTCTTTATTTCTCATTTGCCAAATTAGTGATGTCCTGGTACATAACAACAAACTTAAATATGAATTCTTTGATATCTAATTAGATTTATGAAGGCAGTTTTCTTGTAAGGATTAATTTTTTGGTTGCCGCCACTCAATATGGTGAAAATTTGGTTGCCTAGTATTCCAAGTTATCATGATACTTCACAGCAATCCTATGATGAAAATCGGTTGTGCTTATGTGTATTTTGTTATTTTCCAAGATCCTAATATTTTCTTTTCTTTTCGGCAATTAGCACATAACATGGGATTTTTGAAACTCTTGCAGGGGGGATTGTGAACAACACACTGAGGCCGCCTGTACCAGCATCGTGTGATTCGGAGTGGAGAAGGCTAATGGAGCAGTGTTGGTCCCCGGATCCGGCACAGCGCCCAGCATTCACAGAGATAGCTGGACGACTTCGCTCCATGTCCGTTGCGGCAAATCAGGCGAAGGTGACCAAATAAAGTGTGCAGGCGGAGCATTCCCCTTTAGGCTCCAATTTGTAGTTTTCTTTTTCCCTTGGAGGGTAATATATACATGTATGTTATCGAGTTGTGTAAAAATGAGTGCTTTGATTTATACCATCTCATGGGTTGGGCTGTATCCTGACTCTATTTGGAGGTTGTGATGTGTAGAACTTTATATGGAATTTGGAGAATGGTCATTGACAGGTGTTACTCCATAAACAGAAAGCAGGGTTGTAATGTACTCAAAACTGTGAATAAGAAGCTCCTACAACTTTGCAAAAGAGTATATAAAAAGTTTCTGTTTAAGCATTTTTCGGTGTGTCTACATTATTTTTCTTACACCATCTATAACAGGGTTGCCATACGTTCCCTATGGTAAGGTCAGGTGGTTTTATCGTCTTTTTGAGTAGCTTCTCTTGAGAAATACTCCCTCCAATCTCAAATATAAGTCCATTTAGGTTTTTAGCTTTGACCATAAATAGCTAAATAATTATATAGATTGATAACATAAGTTGATGTTACTAGATTTTTCATTAAATACTTTTATACTATATATATATTTCTATTTAAAATAATATATTTTTATAGATATTATTAATCAAAGTATCATATTGGAGATCGTGTCTATATCCTTATTAACTTATATTTGGAATCAGTGGAAGTAGACCTTTACTGGTTATCAGTTCTAGTTGTTTACACACAAATGATGGTGTCACCCTCTAGTCTGATTTAAATGAAGTTTTAGCACTTGGGATAACGGCTGGAAATAAGTGATGTTTGGGAAGTTTCAACCCGGTTTGCCACTACAACCCGTGTGAGTTAATTTCCTGCATGAGTTTTGAATGCCTGTGCATGCTCCCGAAACACTTAATGCCTGGGCAGGACGACGTTGTTCATGGTCGCGCCGACAGGAGCGCATTGGAAGGCAAGAGTCTTCATGGCTGGTGATGCAACTAAAGCCAGGACTTGTGCGATGGGTAGGAAGATGGAGGAAAAATATGGTGAGTTCGATTAGTTTTGTTTTATTAGTTGATTGGTGTTCATGATTCTAGTCATTCAAATGTGTTTCTTCCACAACATGTAGAAGTGGCACATCAACGGACAGAGAGGGATGTTCTTGACAGAGAAATGGTGCTTTTCATAACTGAACTAAGAAGAATTTGGTTTCCAGTTTGTGAATCATGTCCCTCTTCGCTTCTAGGATCTGGTTCATAGGAAATAGTGCCTGATTCAATGGATAGCGAAGTCGTGCCTGATTCCATAGTGAGTGAAGTGCCTGATTCCATGAAGATCGAAGTAGTTCCTGACTCCATGGAAAGCGAAATAGTGACTGATTCAATGGAAGTCAATGCTGATGTCAACATATTTACCTCCAAAGAAGAAGAAGAGGCAATGACTCGTATCACAGATGAACTACAGATGATTTGGTTACCTGTGTGTGATCTTGTTTTGAAAAAGAGGTGAGTCAAGATCTTCAGCACACAAACAATTTTTTTCCTATGCGTCGTGGAAAATTGGCACACTACTACAGAACACCACATAATAGCTGTCACCTTTAGTGCTGGTTCAAAGGAACCGGTATTGAAAGTGGTATCAGTGCCGGTTCTAAAACTTCCGCCCGCGATCGAGGGTCTAGAGTTAAGAACCGGCACTGATAGTAACAGTGCCGGTTTATGGTTAGAACCGGCACTGATAGTCTGCTACAGTATATATATAGCCCATCTTCTTCCTCATCTCGACCCAGAACAGAGCCGTCGCCGCCGCAGCCCAGTGTTACAGCGCTTCCTTGCCATTTTTTTTGGCGATTCAAGGGTTTTTGTGTGGTAGCCTTCAAATTTTGGAGGAGTCAACTGTTTTAAGGTTAGTGAGATATATATTTCATTTTTGGATAGATTACTTGGTAGATTGCTCTAGGGTTGATGATGGATGGTGCTTGTTCCATGGTTATGGATTTAGAGATGTAGTTGAGATCTAATTTAGGTAAAGTTTGCAACTTTATCGTTATTAGATGTATAGAGATTATCTACATTTGATTCTTAGTTGGATTTTAGTTGCTAGATTTCTCTAGGTTTGAATTTAGGTGGTTGTTAGTTGGTGTTGAAATTTGGAATGAGCAAGAGCTCAAATATCCATATAAATTAGAGAAAGGTCGCAATTTTTTCATTGTAGATGATTTAACGAGTAGATTAAAAGTCACATGTAAATAGAGTTGGGTACCTACATTAAAATCTATGGATAATTGCAAATTTGCCACTTGTTGAACCGTTATTGCCATTCAAAAATTGCAAAAATACCGCTAGAGCTGTCATTCGAGTGGCATTCAAAGAATAAAAAATCAGGGAGGTATTTGCAAAATGTCCCTAAAATCTAGCTCTAATTTTCTAGTATGTGGATTGCGTATATTTTTAAAGTCATGAATTTTAATAATAATCCAGTAGATTTCCTCTGTTAATTAATCAACATAGTGAATTTAACATGTACAGTTGATAAAATACTGTGTTGTAGGGATGGCACGTCCACCCACGGGTCGCAATCAGACTCGGCAGCCTTTGGAAGGCGGGTCTCCCGACCCGGCCCAAGTACCGGAAGGAGATGGGCTCTCAAATAGGGACCAATCAGGATGCGAGGTAATTCGATGAATATGTTCTAGATTTTGAAATGGTTAATGATTATAAGTCCAATGTGTCTAATTATAATGATTTACAGATAGACCGGTCATGGATGTACAAGCAATGAGGGCCAGAGTTCATTGTTGGCATCGAGGCTTTTTTGAGGGCTGCCGCGGCGTACAAGAAGCAAAAAGGGAAGCGTGACGAGCACTATATATGCTGTCCGTGTGTCGACTGCAAGAATGAGAAGCGGTTTTCAAACATAGAGCAGATCCGTGCACACTTGATTCGCAGGGGTTTCAAGGCTGGCTACACCCATTGGACTGAGCACGGTGAACTTGCAGATGTTGGGCATGAAGGGCAACCAACAGTCGAAGGAGACGGAGGCAACGATCCGACGGCTAACGAATACTTCGATATGTCGGCATTTGAAGATACTTTTGTCGAGAACGATGATCGGGACACTTTTGTTGGTAATAATGAAGAAGGCATAGAACAAATGTTGCGCAATGGGGAGGGGGACTTCACCATTGAAAGACAACATCAAAAGTACCAGTATATGATAGAGGACGCTAAAACACTAGTTTACCCGAACTGTAAAGATGAGCATAACAAGTTGCATGTGGTGCTGACACTGATGCAAATGAAGGCTAGCAATGGTTGGGCCGATAAGGGTTTCAATGAATTGTTATAATTCTTGAGGGAATTGCTTCTAGAGGGGAACGTGTTACCCGAAAACACGTACCATAACAAGTAGGTTGTCTGCCCGTTGGGATTGGAAGTAGAGAAAATACATGCATGTGGAAACGACTGCATGTTGTTCCGCGGCGAGGATGCAGACTTGGAAGCGTGTCGCGTTTGCAATGCACCACGGTACAAGAGTAACGTTGATGATATCGAGAGCGATGGCGTAGGGGTGAAGAGAAAGAAGAAAAGACCCCCCGTTAAGGTGGCTTGGTATTTCCTTATAGTCCCCCATTTGAAGCGATTGTTTGCTAACAGAGCGAATGCCGAGCTGATGCGATGGCATACCGAACAGCGCAAGAAAGATGGAATGCTTAGACACCCTACTGATGGCATGCAATGGAGGAGATTTGATTCGAAATACAAGGAATTCAGAGATGAAGTGAGGAATATAAGGTTCGGGTTGAGCACGGATGGGATGAATCCTTTCGGCAACACAAGAAGTACTCATAGCACTTGGCCTGTGACTCTTTGTATCTACAACCTTCCACCTTGGATGTGCATGAAGCGGAAGTACCTTATGATGCCTCGGCTGATTAGTGGGCCGAATCAACCAGGCAGCGATATTGATGTGTACCTCAAACCATTGGTGGAAGATCTTCTTGTACTGTGGAAAGATGGCGTACGGGTATGGGATGAGTACAGACACGAGAATTTCACCCTGCGCGCGATGCTGTTCGTGAGATTTCAGATTGGTCTGCTCTTGGTAACCTATCAGGACAGACTGTAAAAGGGTACGATAGATGTGTTCAGTGCTTGGAGGAAACGGAGGGACGGTGGCTAAAAAACAGCCGGAAAATGATCTTCATAGGTCATCGTAGGTTCCTCCATCCGGATCACCCATACCCCAAGAATAAAAGAGCTTTTGACAGGACAATGGAGCTTCGTCAAGCTCCGAAGATTCGCAGTGGAGAATAGGTATTTAAGATGGTTAATACACTTAGAGTTGTACTTGAAAAGGGGCCAGGCAGTACAAAAATGCAGGCTGGGCAAAATACTCCCATGTGGAAAAAGATGTCAATATTTTGGTTGCTGCCTTATTGGAAGTATCTTATGGTCCGACACGCAATTGACGTCATGCACGTGGAGAAGAATGTGTTTGATAGCTTGATTGGTACCTTACTAGACATACCCGGCAAAACAAAAGATACACTAAATGCACGGCTGGACCTGGAAGAAATGAACCTTAGGAAGGACCTACACTACATACAATTAGACAACGACAAAAAGAAACTTCCCACAGCTTGCTACACTATGAGCAAGGAAGAGAAGATCCGCTTGTTTGGTTGCTTGCGTGATGTCAAAGTTCCGACCGGTTACTCCTCCAATATCAGGAACTTTGTAAACATGAAAGATACGAAGTTAGTTGGCATGAAGTCTCATGATTGTCACGTGATGATGACGCAGATGCTTCCAGTTGCAATTCGAGGTATCCTGCCGGATAAGGTCCAAGACCCAATCATTAAGCTGTGTTCGTTCTTCAACGCAATTTCACAGAAGGTCATTGATCCGAACAAACTGGCAAAGCTGCACGAAGACGTGGTCCATACTATATGTCAGTTTGAGACTATTTTCCCTTTGACATTTTTTGATATAATGCCCCATCTAATTGTTCACATTATGGGTGAGATAAAGAGCCTTGGCCCCGTGTTTCTGCATCAGATGTATCCTTTCGAAAGGTTCATGGGGGTTCTGAAGACATATGTTCGTAACCGAGGTCGTCCGGAAGGTTGCATTGCCCAAGGGTGGAGTATGGAGGAGGTCATTGAGTTTTGCATTGACTATATGAAACTGAACGCGATTGGTATGCCTATATCTCGCTATGAGGGGAGGCTAAAGGGGAAAGGGACGATAGATCATACTTCAATCCATATCAAAGATCGTGCTTCATTCACTCAAGCACACTTTGCAGTTTTGCAACAGGCAGTTGTAGTGATCCCGTATGTCAAAATGCATGTGAGCATGCTACGCTCCACAAATCCAACGAAGTCAGATGATTGGATCACAAAAGAGCACAGAGATAATTTCGGTAATTGGTTACGTCAACTCATGATGGGTAAGGATACCGACGATGCTCTGTTGGAACTGTTGGCAAATGGCCCATCAACTACGATTCGCACATTCCAAGCATACGAGATTAACGGCTATACATTTTATACGCGAGTCAAGACAACAAGAGCACTAACCAAAATAGCGGTGTCCGTACTGATGCCTGTGATCGTGCTGGCAATAGGGAGACGTACTATGGATTCATAGAGGAGATTTGGGAACTTGAATATGGCGAGTTGATGGTCCCTCTGTTTCGGTGCCAATGGGTCAGGCTCACAGGGGGAGTCAAGGTCGACAAGTACGGTATGACTATCGTGGACCTCAAACTCGTCGGATACAGAGAACAACCATTCGTGCTTGCCAACGATGTTGCACAAGTCTTCTATGTAAAGGACCCGGACCCAGCTAACAAGGAGGAGCGTCACATGGTTCTTCAAGGAAAAAGAAAAATCGTCGGTATTGAGAATGTTGTCGATGACGAAGACTGCGACAAATTCGAAGACCTGCCTCCTTTTGGAGAGAATGTCGAACTGCCTCTCATTGATGACACTGCGGAAGCTACCTACATACGCCGCGACCATAACGAAGCATTAATCGTTCAGTGAAAGCAGCTTTCATGTATTTGGTGAAATTTGTATAATATTTAGGTTAACCTTTATTTTGTATCAAGGACATGTATGGGTGATGTAATAATATGCTTTAATTTATATCGAGTGCATATTGAATTTTTCTAGAATTATTTTTCAACATAAAACAAGTTAAAAAGATTTTATAAAATTTATTTGCAATTTTCTAGAATTAAAACTAATTTTATATGCAACAAAGCACATTAAAGCATTTATTTTGTCAAACAAAGCACATTATAAGAATTAATTTGCTGGGAAAACTTGTATCAATGCCGGTTCTATGCAGTAACCGGTACTGATAGTTGAAGTATCAGTGCCGGTTGTACATAAAATCGGCACTGATACTTCAACTATCAGTGCCGGTTGTAAATATAACCGGCACTGATACTTCAACTATCAGTGCCGGTTGTAAATATAATCGGCACTGATACTAGTGTCAGTGCCGGTTAGAAAATAGAACCGGCACTGATACGTCTCCTATATTTATCTCCAACACTTAGCTGCATCCTCGTTCCTCTATTCACCCTAGCGCTGCCTCCTCCCAACGCCACCACGACGCGCCGCCGCCTCCTCCCGACGCCGCCCCGACGCGCCGCCGCCTCCTCTGACTCCGCCTCCTCTGGACGTCGCCCCGACGCGCTGCCGCCTCCTCCCGATGTCGATTTGTCCCCGACCTCTTGCCACCATCACCCCCATGGAGGAGGAGCCGCTGCCGCCATTGATGCCGACGCCGAGGACCACCTCTCCTGCTCGGTTTCGATTTCGGTTAGCAACCCACCCACCCATTTGTAAACTTGTAATCTATTACACATGCAGAGGGTACCAGGCAGCGTCCAATTTGACTCGAACAGCTCAATTTGAATCCTTCAACTCAAATTAGGAATATTACACATGCAGACCATTGTTTATTTTGATTGCACATGAAAGTGCACTCATATTGACTCCACATTGTGAATTGTTTTGCAATGACAAAAAATATGCCCATGACCCTAAAGGATGTTGAAGAAGCAATTTAAGTAGGTAAAAGAAAAAGTTATCGATGTGGCTATTATCCCATAAATTGCTAGATATTATGGTATAAAGCATATAGTAGCTTTTCTTTGAATTGTTCTTTGTTTAAAAGTGAGGCCCAATCTCTGTAACGAAGTTATGATCTTAATAAAGTAGTCACCATCATTTCCAAAAGTATGAATTATTGTAGCAAGTATTTGAATGGTACTTGCTATAGATGGATTCAGGAAGTTAATATCATAACAATTTGCTAAATTAAGTTGGAAGTTTAGTTCTAGTGAAATAATGCTTGCGCAATTCCTAAATCTCCTAAAGCTAGAAACAATAGACTCTGCTATGTTTTCTTTTCTTTCTGTGTTCAGTAACGTCTCAAAGACATGGTTTTCTTTGTTCGGTTAATGAAGATATCTTTGAGGCCACCTGCAACTTGGACGCTGCTCGGCAGCAGCATGGATGTTGTGTTTATCTGCTACTTGGCAGCATACATAAGTGAATTGATTTTGTTCTGTGCGCATGTGTTTATCTGCTGTTCTGCTTGTGTATATACATTGTGAAAAACGTGCTGATATGTTGCCCAGATATTGTTATTTTGCTGCATTTGTCACTCTGTTTTTGCTTTGTGGCTGTATAACTGCTATGCTAGGAGTTATGAGTGCCAAAATGCCGTTGGTGTTAGATCCCAAAAGCAATAATGCAACATCGTTCAAGTTAGTGCTTTTGGATGCTCCTGTGGTGGAGCACTATTATGAACCTTGTAGTAAACTTGTTTAACTCAGTATCTATGCCCGATTTTCATTGAGTGTTTCATTCCATACCTCTTTCTATCAGTTTCACAAACTGACTCCACTTGCGCAATTCCTAAATCTCCTAAAGCTAGAAAGCTAAGGTAGTATTGGTTTACTTGATGTCGATGATGGAAGTATACAACCTGTAAGAGATCTACTTGATTTCTGAAATGTGAAACATTGTCACTGAATCTGCAGATATCCAAAGAACATGCATTTTTCTAGAAAATATTACCTATTTTTGCACTTTCTATAGATTTACTGGAGATATTCTGGTTGGTTTTGTTAATTCAGTGCTGTGTTGGCACTAGCAAGTTGGCAGTTTTATTTGGTTATGCCGGAAATATTTAGAAGTGCAAACCTGTATTGCTGTTCCTATTCTTACAAGTTACTACCTATGGAAATTAGTTGTGTACAAAAGGATAACACTGACTTGTTTCCAGGTTTTTATTTTGTGGCATAGGATTAATGCAGAATTTGAGTAGCACACACCAAGCAATAAAATCTTTGATCAAGCTATATGCTTCCTTAAATTTTTCCAAAAGAAGTTCAAGTCATCCTCCATCTCAATACAATTAAATTTTTCAAGAATTCTTCATAGCATTAGTACAAGGGAAATTCGATATCTTTGTATATATAGTTTTGTCATTGATTCTAATATGTGCCTTTCATTTATATATATAGCTTTGAATATAGCTTTGTATATATAGCTTTGTCATAAATTGGTATGTCATATGTGTTTTCCTATCCGTTTTGGATGGTTGTAGAACAATGACTAATGGTTGGGCGTGGACCATCGAAAAGATCGATGATATAGTTGTAGACCTAAGGAAATGGCTAACGAAAGCTTCGATTCCTATTCGTGCAAGTGCTCTATGGATGCGAACTGGCTTGTACTCCAAATTGAGGAGGTAGTGAGCAGGTTTCAGAAGTTGTCCATTCAATCGGCCGAGGTGCTGGACCATCAAGATGTTGGCCACCTTGATGGCGGTGATGTGGATTCTAGCGTGGACCTGAACGACGTGGTTCCTTATGACTACGTTGAGGGCGATGATGTTGGCCACATTGAGGGCGACGAGTACTGGTGGTTGCCGAGTGATGATAGCGATGAGTAGTTTGAATGTATAATGCTTGTGTGGACCTGATTATTATGTGTTCTGTACTCTGGCTATGAACACTTGTATAACTGAAACTGATGTATGTTGTATTTATGGACCTGATCAATATGTTGTACTTTTGCATTTCTGTGTGCCTTATGCCCTTGCATTTTACGTCCCTTTCTCCTCATTTCTTCTATGTTCCAGTATAGCATTCGGTTTTAGATTATCTCTAAATCAAGTGCTTCTTGTGTCTAAAATGTTGATGTAGGAATGACACATATGAAATTCAACTGCCGTGCACGGCCCCATCCCGTCCCCCCTCCGATACAAGGTCCCTCAAGTCCGGCCCCAGCCTCAGTACATGATGAGCCTGCAAACATGGAGCCGGACCAGACATGGGGTGGTAGCCCGAGGTTGTACTTGAATATGGAACAGTTTGAGTTGGAGACAGCCGCTGAGGCTGCACAGGGCATGGCCGAAGGTGATGCACCGGAGGGTCAGATCGACCCTGATGCTGATGCTCCGGGTGGTGATGAGATGACTGGAGAAGAGAGGAGTGGACGAGATCCCAGCAGGATGCCTGAGGGACGTTTCATCATTGCGGAGGTCAATGCTGTCGGGGATCCCACGAGACCAAAAGTTATTCTGGGCCCGTACAAGACAACAATCGGGTGTCTGGTGAGGGACCATGTCACAGTCACATACAGAACTTGGAGAGGCAGACGGGATGACATGTGGGTGGTTCCCGAAAATATCAAGGATCTTATGTGGGGCAAGTTGTTGGCAAAGTTTGAGTTCCCTGAAGGATGCAGCATGGCCAAAGCGAAGTGTCGTGCCCTATCAACAATGTCCATCACGTTCAAGAATTTCAAGTGTAAGCTGTGGAGAAATTATAGCTTGGTGGGTCGGACACCAAAATAGGACCATTATCCGACGGTTCAACCATTCTGGAACGATTTCATAGAGCACAAGCGTTCAGAGGAAGCACAACGACTAAGTGAGATCAACAAAGCCAACTCCCAGAAGACCACGTGCACTATCTGTACGCGAGAGGGGTGACCTTGGCGGCAGATGGCAGTCTGAACTTCAAAAGCGACAGAGAACAGGAAGTGATGCAGAGAATTGCAGATGCCCACACCCAGTCTTCCCAAGGCTCTTTCAGGACGGATAGGGAGAACGACCAGCTAACCTTGGCACTAGGAACCAAGGAGCACCCGGGTCGCACAAGAGGCAAGGGTGTGGTGCCCTAGAAAGAGGGATTCCCAGAATCCGCCGGAAGTTATAGGAGTCGGAAGAGAAGGAGAGAAGAGCTGGAAGACTTGCTGGCTGTAGTGCGACAAGAACTTGTGCAAGAGCGTCAGATGACAGATGCCAAAATCAGAGAAATCAAAGAATCATTTCTGCAAGGAATCAGGCAGCAGCAAGGCGAAGAAAATGTTGTGAGCCCTGGTGGTTGTCGCAGCAGCTGCGCATCCGCGGGGTTTGGAGAAGAAGAATTAGCCCGTTTCCCCGTGGACGACATCACAGAAAGGAATGTGTGCAAGCTTGTCGTGCCCACTATGAACATTACCATGACGGTGGCTATGGGGCAGGTCGACCAATGCGTCGAAGGGGCTCTCTTGAACGATCTCCCGATACCACGGGGATATGTTAAGGTCCACGTGGACTCTGTGCGAAAGCCGTACCGTAAGCTTGACATGGATTACCCCGGAGAGACGGGTTCCAAGAGGCTCGGATCAAACGTGGGTGGCTTCATTTTGTGGCACAAGCACTACATATTGTTTGAGGATGAGACAGACGAGTCGTCTGATGCGGAGTCGGACCCAGCACACAGAAGAGATCCAACTCCTCCACGGTCGGCGCCAGTGCCACCGTCACCAGGAAGAGATCCAACTCCTCCACTGTCGCCGCCACTGCCACCGTCACCGAGAAGAGAGCCGACTCCTCCCCAATGCAAGTCGCCAACAAGAGAGTCAACTCCTCCCCCTCCAAAGTCAGCAACAGTGCCACCAAGGGAGCCAACACCTCCCCCTCCGAAGTCAGCACCAGTGCCACCAAGTGAGCCGACTCCTCCTCCTCCGAAGTCAGCAACACTGCCACCAAAATTGCCAACTCCTCCTCCGAAGTTGACAACACGCTCTCAGTCTAAGAAGGTGGCAGCACCTGAGAAGTTGCCTTATGAAAGAACTGCAGAGGAAAACAGAGCGATAGTGAACGCCGAAGTTGAGAAATTTTTTAAAAAGCGAGAGCCTGAGAAGAAAAAACCACTCACTGAAGAAACCAAAAAGTTTCTCTTGACACTGAGCAAACCTGCTATGGCTAAGCATCAATCAGACTACGAGCGTATCAAAGGAAAGAAATCCTTGCGGCAGGCTTCTATCGACCAGGTACGGGAAGAACAACAACTAAAAAGATTCCTTAAGGATGCCAATATGACAAGAGAGCATTTTTTTAATGAGTCCGTGGCACCCAAAACAGCCGAGAGATGGCAATTTAAGCTGGGCGAACTGTTGGTCGCGCCGGACGAGTGGGCCAAACTGACATATCAACTTCGGAAATTTCATGCGTGGTACATGAATGAGTCGAAGGAGGGTAGGAAAGTTTCGAGGCCAGAGTCAAGGAACAAGATCTCCTCCACGGGGACGGCAGTATTTTTATATTCTTCGAGGAAATGTATCGACTGTACCAACATGATGCCCTCGACGTGTCTATCTTGAGTTGTTGGACTCTGTAAGTGTTGTATACGTATAATTCACAATATACATTTCTGTACCATTGTATTGATTCTCTTAACTTATTCCTTGTGTAGAATGGAGGTACAAAGATGCAGGAAGGAGTGCATCATGCATGTGGGATTCATCGACCCATATCTTATTAACCTGACAATGATGAAATCTACCGACCTAAAGAAAGCCGAGGATTATGTATTGAAGTGTCTTCTGGAGCTACAATTGAAGAAATACATACTTTTACCCTACCACTGGGGGTACGTGTTTCTACTCTTTTTGAGCAATACATCGTTAGAAATTAGGACCAACTAACCTATAGTGACCTATGTACAGTCATCCAGTCAGATATTAGCAAGAACTTTATTTTCGACTCACAAAATAATCTGAAAGAAACCTACCAACCCGTCATTGACTTGCTACAAAGGTAAAAACCGACCATTTCGTTACTGCTCTTGTAATATTTGATTTGATTGAATCTAAGTCTACTTACGGTAATAATCACACACATACAGAGTGTACCTGAGATACACCAAGAATAGCGTTAGATACAGGCCATACACGAAAGAATGGACAGTCCAACATGGCTTTCCTTGTAGGAAGCAGGGTTCGGGCAATAATTTATGTGGTTTTTATGTAATGGAATTCATGCACAGCTTCATTACAGAGGATTCGATCCTGCTGGAAGATCCTGAGGTAGGCGGTATATACATTGATGACTAATTTTTAGGTTTGATATGCCAAAATCATATGTATTGATTAATTCAATTCTTGAAATTGCAGATCCTCGAGCTGTCCAAAGAACGTCTCATGCCTCATGAAATCAACGCACTTCAAGAACAACTTGTCGGGTTTATCAATGATGAAATCATCAATCCAACCGGCGAGTTCCATGAAATTGGATCGTCTTTCTCGTTACCTTCAACCCATAAAAAAGGGCAGAGTTCAGAACCATCGGTTCACAAGAAATCTTAAACTCCATAAGATTATTGTAATAAAACTTGATAAGTATGCGGTGTATATATATTGTGACGAGACTTGATGTTTTATAAATAAAATTTATATGTGGTTGTGTATATATGCTGTGATGAAACTTGATATGTATGCGTGTCTATTTTCGGTAACGTCCAAAATTTGAAAATGGCACTGTACTGGCGGCAACCGCTACATTTTTTAAAAAAGGCGGGAAACACCTATCAGTACCGACCGGTTAGTAACAAACAACCAGCACTGATAGCACTCATATCAGTGCCGGTTGGTAATATTAACCGGCACTGATAGTGATTTTCGGTGCCGGTTTTATACCCAGCACTGATAGTCACTGACTATCAGTGCCGATTCATAAACTGATACTGATCATATTTTTGAACCGGTACTGATCACCTATTTTGTAATAGTGGCAGCAAGTAGCGTGGAGTAGGTATGCACATGGGAAATTGGCAGCAAGTTGCGTGGAGTACGTATGCATGTGTGCATGCACTAGCTAGCGGCCGATACACCAATGCATGCACAAGTTCCTGAGTACGTGCAACACACTAAAACATGCTTAGCTTATATAGTCATTGCCGCTAAACACAAGATCGATAAAAAAAATACAGGCATCAGGTAATACGGTTAATTTCCAAACTTGCACTGTTCTGTGAGCTTACCCCATTGCCTCTCGCGCCAACGAATATCACAACTGATCTGTAAAGGTATACACCCTTCTCTTTTTAAGACTCATTTCTTGATGTGAGGAATCTATTTCCTCCTATGCGCATGATCTCCATCATAGTAAGAGGTAGTGTGAAGAATATTCTGTTCGCTAATGACAATGAATATTCTTGAAAGGCCCTCTAGAAAATGCAAAAGGTGTGTCACCTCATACTAAAAAGACAAACGTAGAGAAGAATAGAAAAAGGGATATCCACTACTACATAACTAGGATTATATATCGACCCATCACTACCGGTTCCTCATAGGCCTGCAGTACTGGGACATCACTGCCGATTCATTAGCCGCGCCGGAAGAATCAGCCGTTGTGCTTATGAACCGGTAGTAATAATGGTCATCACTACCAGCTGATGGATTGAGCCGACAGTGATGCACCAACACCTCATCACTGCCGGCTTAATCTACTAACCGGCTGTGATATCTCTACATCACTGTCGGCGGATTATATGAGCTATCAGTAATATCCTCCTCTTCCCTACCTTCTTCTACCTCAAGCTAACAGAGCTATTTCAGTACTCTCTCCTTCACAAAATCTCCTATGGTAACAACCACTTCATCCCTTCTCCCGCATTGATTCCCCGACCACTCAAGCTTAATTTTGGTCAAGAAGGAGGTCTAGATGAGCTCTCTCTAACTATCCAAACAAAATCCCTTCTTTCCTCTCCATTTGCTCATTTGCCCTTTCTTCATTTTTTAGGACAAGTGAACTCTGGATTTTTCCCCAACAGCAAGCAAGCTTCTAGCAGGAGCCTCTTGATGTCAAGTAAGTTGAAATCCCCAAGGTTAATCCTATATTTAGCATTTTAACTCAAAATTTTTCCTGAAAACCAAAGTTGATCTTATCCCTATAGAGACCTAGGCAAATCTTCAATGTTGATTCTAATAAACCATAGGAATAAATTTAGAAGTCTACAATATAGAAACTTTAGGTATGAGCATATTTATTTTTTATTTTTAATGAATTATAAAAATTAGCCATGATATTTAGGTATGTAGCAAGATCTAATTGTATTTTTTATATTTTATTTAATTAGCAACCTTCAATATAGAAACTTTAGGTATGAGTGTATTTATGTTTTATTTTTCCTTAATGAGTCATAGATAAGGGTTGACTAATAAAGAAAATTTCTAGGGACGGCACCAATAAATACTCATCAGAAGCGGACGCGAAAGTATGCAAAAGGCAGCTACTCCAACCTGGGCCAATTGCCGGTAGGAGATGGTAAGGTAATTTATTTGTTGGTGATCGCAAAATCTTCTAGATATTTGGAATTTGGATTTACAATAATGATATAATTGTAGATGGACAGAAGATGGATGTACGATGCGAGTTGTGTGAGCGTAGAGTACAAGAACGGTGAGGAGGGTTTCCTGGTAGCAGCCACGACGCACAAGTCAAATACATAGTCTCAATACATGTGCTATCCATGCGTTGATTGCAAGAACAAGAAGCAGTTCTCCACCACCGAGCAGATGCCTGGCTATACCCATTGGATCGAGCCCAGTAAAGCTAAGTTCGTACAGGAAGGGCAATACATTAGAAGAGAAGACGAAGACATATGCACCGATATGCCAGTCGACAAATACATCGATATACCACCTGCCAGAGATACGTTGGCCGATGATGATCTAGAGGAGATGTTGGCCGACATGTCGATGATCTAGAGCAGATGTTGCGCGATGGGGAGGGGAATTCACCAATGAAAGATAGTTTCAAAAGTTCCAGCGTATGGTAGGACTTTAAAACATCGTTGTTCTTGGGCTACGAGAAGGAGCACACAAAGTTACGTATCGTGCTTTCACTGTTGCAATTGAAGGTAAGCAACCGGTAGCCTGATACAAGATTCATAGAGTTGTTACTTTTTTTTAAGAAATTGCTTCCAAAGGAAAATGTGCTACCAGAAAATATGTACAAGGTCAAGTAGGTTGTGTGCCCATTGGGGTTGGAAGTACAAAAAATACATGCATGTCTAAACGATTGTATGTTGTATCGTGGAGAGCATGCAGACTTGCAAGCATGTCCCGTCTATGGTGCAGCACGGTACAAGCATGACAGTGATGATATCGATGGTTAAGGAAAGAAGAAAAGGCGTCTTGTGAAGGTGATGTGGTATTTTCCTATAGTCCCCCGTTTGGAGCATTTATTTGCGAACAAGAGGCATGCCGAACTGATACGATGGCACGCCAATGAGCGCAAGGATGATGGAATGCTGAGACACCCGCTGATTCTACGCAGTGGAGAAACATCGATAGAAAATACAAGAAGCCCTTTGCAGAAGATGTGAGGAATATAAGATTTGGGTTGAGTACGGATGAGATGAATCCATTCGGCAACATGAGCAGTAGTCTTAGCACTTGGCCTGTGACTCTATGTATCTACAACCTTCCTCCTTGGTTGTGTATGAAGCGAAAGTATATTATGATGCCGGTGCTGATACCAGGGTTGAGGCAACCTGGCAACAATATCGATGTCTACCTGAAACCATTAATGGAAGATCTTGTAATACTGTGGAACGATAGTGTGCAGGTATGAGATGCCAACAAATGAGAGAATTTCACCCTACGCGCAATGCTGTTCATAACAATCCAAGATTGGCCAGCCCTTGGCAACCTATCGAGCTAGACTATCAAATGCTACTATGTATGCGTGCATTCCTTCGATGAAACAGAGCGCTTGTGGCTAAAGAACAGCTTAAAAATAGTGTACCTAGATCATCGTAAATTTCTTCACAAGGATCACCCGTGCCGCAGCAACATAAGAGCTTTTGATGGGAAAGTTGAGACTCGATCACCTCCTAAGCATCGCACTAGGAGATAGATATATGAGATGTAAAGGGACTTAGGATTATCCTTGGAAAGGGACGCGGGAGTACACCGGTACTGAAATCTAATCTTAGAGCTCCTATGTTCAAAAAGAAATTTGTCTTTTATGACTTAGCATATTGGTCGGATTTTGTGGTTCAACATGCAATCGATATCATGCACATTGAGAAGAACGTATGTGATAGCTTGATTGGTACGTTACTAGATATACCTGGCAAAACAAAGGATACACTCCAAGCACGGAAGGACCTGAAATGTTTGAAACTCAGAAATGATCTACATCCCAAAAAGATGGAAGAAGGCGACAAATATCTTGGCCCCGCTAGCTACAATCTAAGCAAGGTGGAGAAAATTATAATGTGCAAGTGCTTTCATGGAATCAAAGTTCCATCCGGTTACTCCGCCAACATAAAAAGACTAGTAAACATGAAAGACTTGAAATTAACTGGCATGAAGTCTCATGATTGTCATGTGATGATGACACAGATGCTTCCAATTGCAATTAGAGGTATTCTACCACCGAAGGTCCGAAACCCAATCATAGAGTTGTCTTCATTCTTCAACACGATATCACAGAAGGCCATCAATCTGACCAAGCTAGATAAGCTGCAGGAAGACGTGGTCGAGACTCTATCCTAGCTTGAGGCGTTGTTCCCTCCATCGTTTTTTGATATCTTGGTGCATCTCATTGTTCACATTGTGAAAGAGATATGGATTCTTGGCCCCGTGTTTCTTCAAAGGAGCATGTTAAAAAGGATACAAGTCCAAACATGAAGCTGTTGCGGCACACAACAGTCAAATCCTTAAAGCCAAGCTAAAATTGGCTAACTTTGAAAATAAGAAGAAGTGTGATGTCACGTGTAAAGATGTTATAATCCTAGTTCTAGTTGTAATCATCATTATTTTGCTATGTAAGATGATGTGACTTGTAAGATCAATGTGTCAATTATCAGTACCTTTATGTCTATTTGCTTCGTAAGATGTGACATCTTTATGTAAATGTGGTCACAATGTACTCCTTTATGGTTATCTCACTCTTTTGACAACCTCTCTCCCTCCCTCATCAGCTTTATCTCTATTTGTAGAATACTCAGCTGCTCATCATCATCGCATACAGAACTTCCAAGAAGGGATGACACCACCAACGACCGATCCGGCCTAGGTGCTAGAAGGAGATGTAGTGCCGTCGTCAAACATTGAAGAAGGTAGCCCGAGCCACTACCTCAACCTGGAACAAACAGACACCTGTGGAGGCTATGAGGTAATTCATAAGTAGATAAATGCATTTGTTCTACATATTATCGTTTAGGTTCCCAATAGTTTTTTCCCTTAAGCGCAGATGCTTGATGCTCCAGAGGGTCACAACAATGAGCAATACCAGGAGTGGCATTGTGTCCGAGGTCTCTCGAAGATGCCTACAGGGTGATTTGTGATCACGGAGGTCTCACCAGCAGGGGAGCCAACTGCATCCGAGAGAGTTCTGGGGCCATGTAAGTTAGTCTGTGGGATTGCTGTTAAGAATCACGTGCCCATCATCTACAAATTGTGGACTGGAGAACGAGGTGATCAACACGTGGTTCCTAATTCGATCAAGAACGACATCTTGTGGTCTAAGATATTAGAGAAGAATTAGTTAAGTGTAAGATACTAATGATCATGTGCCTTTCATTTAAGAACTAGAAGGGCACACTGAATAAAACGTATGTGCAGAAAGGTACAATGCCAGATTTCCACAAGTGGCCACAACTGGAAGAAGCACAAAAGGTTGAGTGAGTTGAACAAAGTGAACTCAAAGAAGAACCTCTACCCCCACAAAGTCGACAGTCATTGGTATGTGAGGAAAGAATGGCAATGGCAACAATAGTTAGATCAATTGCGAGAGAAAGAGGTGTCACACTTGAGATAGAGTGCTGGAGCGATCGATCGACGTGCTTCCTTCTTGGGAGGGGTGCTTCTTACTCGTCTAATGGAAGGTTATGCTTTATGACCTTAAAAGACCAGGAAGTGAAGCAAACTCTTGCAAAAAAGCTTGTAGAAGCCCACGAGTAGTCTGCAGAAGGGTCTTTCAAGCCAGACAGAGATAGGGACATGCTCACCTTGGCCCTGGGAAACAAGGAGCACGGTGGTTGCACTCGAGCCGTTGGGGTTATGGGTTGGAAATATGGATTCCCAGGCGACGTCAACAGTTACAAGAGTCGAAAGAAATCCCAAGGGGAGCGAGAGGCAGAACAAGCTAGGATGATGCAAATGCTTGAACAAGTGCTACAACATGAGAGGGAACATACAGACGAAAAGATAGCATAAGCGGTACAATAAGCCCTCATGTGTGAACAGGGGTGTAACACCCAGTTTTAAACGAACAAAACTGGGCACAACACATGTATGCCGGGATCAAGTTTCATACATGTGCTTACACCATTAGTAATATCATAACAGTGCCTTTATTACAACATCGTATTTAACTTAATACAAAAGGACCCAAGGTTCTAAAGAAAACACAGTGGGGAAACTAAAGGGTCTTCAGCGCTAGCGGCTCCATCTTCCACAGGCTTCGACCGGGGGCACCATAGCCTAGAACAGCAGCTCCGGGTCGAAGTCATCGTCGAAAGCTCCAGCTTCATTGCCAGTCGGCGATGGGAGGAAGAAGACGAGCCGATCAGCGGGCAGCTCGGCTGGCGGCTCGGGGCCGGGCCTGCGCGTAGAGAGAGGCGAGGAGCGGTTTGGCGGGGAGCTGGCTCGGGCTGGCGGCCCAGCGCAGAGAGAGAGGGGCGGCCTGCTCGGAAGAGAAAAGAAGGGAGGGGGAGAGGGGTTGGGCCAGGGGAGAGAAGAAACGGCCCAAAGGCAATTTTTCCAATTAGAATTCCTTTTCTATTTAGATTTTCAACAATTTTCAAAAGGGGTTTTAAACGAGCGATTTCTAGCGAATTTTTGGAAGCTTTTTCTACACAATAAAACCTCTATTGCATCTACAACGGCATGAATGCATCAAACATTATCCTAGGACAAATTAAATTTAGAAATTAATTTTCCTATTGAATAAAAAATGCAACCACCTAATTAAATTCTAGCAAAATTTTAAACTATTGCAAAAATTGAAATTTTGGGTGTTACAAACCTACCACCCTTAGGATGAATCTCGCCCTCGAGATTCGGAAGGATCGGAGAAGAGATGGGGAAACCCCGTCTTCAGATCATCTTCTCTTTCCCAGGTTGCTTCTTCTTCTGAGTGATGCTTCCACTGTACTTTGCACATTCGGACTTGCCTGTTTTTGGTAACCGTTCTGATATCTCAAGAATCTTAACTGGATATTCAAAATATGAGAGATCTTCTTGTATCCAGTTCTTCTACTGGCATCTGTTCTTCGGGAACTCTTAGACACTTCTTTAACTGTGACACATGGAAAACATCGTGTACTCCTGAGAGTTGAGGTGGTAACTCAAGCTGGTAAGCTACTTCTCCTCGTTTTCCCAAAATCTTGTACGGACCAATAAACCGAGGTGAAAGCTTGCCTTTAACCTTGAATCTGCGTAGACCTCTGATTAGTGATACTTTGAGATATACGAAATCTCCTACTTCAAAAGTTAGTTCCCGGTGTCGATGATCTGCGTAGCTCTTCTGTCTTGACTGTGCTGTTTTCAAATTATCTCTGATCTCTTGCACTTGTCTTTCTGCTTCTCTTAGGACTTCGGGACCGAAAACTTGACTTTCCCCGGTCTGATTCAAGAACAGCAGGGTTCTACATTTCCGTCCGTATTGGGCTTCAAAAGGGGACATCTTGAGACTAGCTTGATAACTGTTGTTGTACGAGAATTCTGCATACGGTAGATTCTTGTCCCAACTGTTACCATTCTTCAGTGCACATGCTCTCAACATGTCTTCAAGAATTTGATTTACTCTTTCTATCTGTCCGTCAGTTTGTGGGTGGTACGCTGAGCTGAAATTCAATCTTGTATCCATAGATTCATGCAATCGTTGCCAGAACCATGAGGTAAATTGGCTGCCACGATCGGATACAATTATCTTGGGTACTCCATGTAGACACACAATTCTGGACATATACAATTCAGCTAACTTCGGACCTCGATAGGATTCTTTGACTAGAATGAAGTGAGCTACTTTTGTCAGACGGTCAACAATGACCCATATAGAATCATATCCTGATTGCATTCGTGGTAGATCCACTACGAAGTCCATGCTGATTTCTTCCCACTTCCATTTAGGTATTTTCAATGGCTGTAGCAGTCCTGCGGGTCTTCGGTGTTCGGCTTTGACTCGATGATAGATATCACACAAAGCTACATGTCCTGCTACTGCACGCTTCATTCTGTACCACCAATACTGATCTTTGAGATCTTGGTATATCTTGGTACTTCCAGGGTGGATAGAATAAGCTGAATCATGGGCTTCTTTTAAGATGGTGTCCCGAATAGGCTTTACGTCCGGAACACAAATCATGTGCTTGTACCAAACTGTTCCTTGCTCATCCTTAGAGAAATCTGGGGCTTTGTCGACTTTGATCAACTGCTTGATTTCCAAAATCTTTTCATCTGCAAGCTGACCCTTTCTTATATCTTGTTCAAGTATTGAATCAATTTCCATTGCAACTACCTCGGTGTTACACACCATACCTAGATTCATTTTCTCGAACTCCTTGCATAGCTTGGGACTCATCTCTTGAAGAGTCATTGCATTAATTTGAGACTTTCTGCTCAAGGCATCAGCTACTACATTTGCCTTTCCTGGGTGATAGTTGATTCCCAGATTATAGTCCTTGATAAGCTCTAACGATATGCGCTGCTTGAGGTTAAGATCCGGTTGAGTAAAAATATACTTCAAGCTTTTATGATCAGAATAGATCTCACATCTCTGACCAATTAGATAATGCCTCCAGATCTTGAGTGCATGAACCAATGCGGCTAGTTCCAAGTCATGCGTCGGATAATGTTCTTCTTGTTTCCTTAACTGTTGGGATGCATATGCAATGACATGACCTTCTAGCATGAGCACACATCCCAAGCCTTGACGGGATGCATCACAATACACTGCAAAGGGCTTCTGAGTATCTGGCATGATCAAAACTGGTGCTGAGGTCAATCTTTTCTTCAACTCATTGAAACTGGCTTCACGGGTGGCTATCCACTTGAACTTTGCTCCTTTTTCTAGCAGTACAGTCATTGGCTTCGCTAACTTGGAGAAACCTTCGATAAAACAACGATAATATCTTGCTAGGCCTAGAAAATTGCGGATTTTGTATAAATTTTGCGGTGGCTTCCAATTCAGAACATCACTTACCTTGGATGGATCTACTGACACACCACCTGCTGATATGATGTGACCAAGGAAAGGAACTTCTTTCAGCCAGAACTCACATTTGCTCAGTTTAGCGTACAACTGGTTTTCCCTGAGCTTCTGTAAAACCATCCTTAGGTGTTCCTCATGTTCTTCTTCGTTCTTGGAGTAGACCAAGATGTCATCAATGAATACCACAACAAACTTGTCCAAATATTCCATGAAGACCTTGTTCATCAAATACATGAAGTATGCTAGGGCATTGGTCAGTCCGAAAGACATCACTGTGTATTCGTATAGACCGTACCGAGTAACAAATGCTGTCTTGGGGATATCCGAAGCACGAATTTTCAACTGATGGTATCTAGATCAAAGATCAATCTTGGAAAATACACATGCGCCTATCAACATATCAAATAGATCTTCAATGCGGGGGTACTTGTTCTTGATTGTTACTTCATTTAGAGCTCGATAGTCTATGCATATCCTTTGTGTACCATCTTTCTTCAGAATGAAGATTACTAGGGCTCCCCAGGGTGAAGAACTGGGGCGGATAAACCCTTTGTCTAGAAGCTCTTGGATTTGTTCCTTGAGCTCAGCCAACTAATTGGCATCCATCCTATATGGACTCTTGTATACAGGAGCCGTTCCAGGTACTAATTCAATGATGAATTCAATTTCTCGATCAGGTGGCATACCTGGCAAATCCTCCGGGAAGACATCCAAAAATTCACTGACCACCCTGCTATCTTCCACTGCGTTGGCTTTGTTTAAACTGGCGTTGATATCTGACTCTGTCGTGGCCTGAAACTCCACCTTGGTTCCGTCTTTATGGGTCAACTGAACCGTCTTTGTAGCACATCTGATGACTCCTTTGTACTTGGTTAGCCAATCCATTCCTAGAATGATATCAATACCCTTGGACTCTAGAATGATGAGGTTGGCCAGAAAGTCTACCCCCCTTATGCATATACCTATTTTAGGGCATACATGCCGTGATTCCATTTCTCCTCCAGGAGAACTTACTAGCACTCGATTTTTCATTAATGCTCTTGGCAATTTATATGTATTCACGAACTGATATGATATGAATGAATGCGTAGCACCGGAATCAAATAATACTATTGCAGGATGAGAGTTGGCAGAAAACATACCCAGAACCACGTCAGGAGCTTTCTCGGCTTCCTCCACTGCAACATGGTTGATACGACCATACATTGCATTCTGGCGAGGCTGCTGCTGCTGATTGTTGCCCTGGGCCTGGCCTTGCTGCTTCTTGGGACACTTGTTGGTGAGATGCCCAAAGTTACCGCAACTGAAGCATGGACCAATGTTGCTTGACCCTTGGCTGTTGCAGTTCTGCTACTGTGGCTGGTTGTTGTTGGGTCGCTGCTGCTACTGCGGGAAGCTGGGACGAGACTACTGCTGCTGTTGCCGCTGCACTGGCGGCTTGAACGACCCCGTACCCTGATTCTGCATTTTCTGCTGCGGCCTCTACGGCTAATTCTGCTGCTGGTGGTTCTACCCTCCATGGCGGAACATCGGTCCAGTGGCAGAGGTGTTGAAGCAGGGGCGGGTGTTACTGCCAAAAGGCTAACCCTGCAGATAGCGCTTACGCTCTTCACCCAGATTCTGGCGCTTCTTCTCCATGATGAAGGCGGAGAGGGCATACTATAGACCAGGGTTAAGACCCTCAAGAAAATAATCTTGCTTCTTCTCGTCTGTGTCAACATCATTGGGGGCGTAGCGAGACAGTTGAGTGAACTTGGTGAGGTACTCCCTCACAGACATGGGGCCTTGCTTGAGACTGAGGAATTCCTTCCTCTTCAGTTTTAATTCTCCGGCGGGAACATGGTGGGCACGAAAACTATTCCTGAATTCTGCCCAGGTAATCTCCTGGGGATTCTCGTGAGCAGCAGTGTAAGCAGTCCACCATTCCTGAGCTGGCCCGCTCAGCTGGAGGGATGCAAAGAGAACTTTTTCCCTTGCATTTCACTGAGCTATCTGAAGCTTGCTCTCTATTGTCCTCAGCTAGTCATCTGCCTCCATAGGCTCCACTGCCTGAGAAAAAGTGGGTGGTTGAGCGCTCAAGAAAGTCCTGAGCCTGGACTGCAGCTGCAGCGGTGGTGCTAGCTGAGCTTGGGGTTGCTGATTGATGGCTTGGACCAAACCTTGAAGAAGAGTCATGACTTGGTTGGCGTCCATGAGGGGTGGCGGGGGAGGAAGGTTGTTGTTGTTGGCAGTGTTGTTGTTGATGTTGTCGTTGTTGTTGCGCCTAGTGTTCACCATCTGTTGTTGCCAAGGTATGGAAAGCATAAGAGAGAGGCAAGGGCGGAAAGACTACACAAGAACAGATAGGAATTGAAGGAAACAGATAGAAATGACTCCCAACTATAATTTATTAACTGATGAAAATGTAGAGGGGAAAACCCCTACATCACACCAACACACATGCAAAGATCCAACTCATTACAAGGCTCACACTAAACAGACACAAGCACACACAAGGAAAAACAACATGAGTCTAAACGATTTATTCTGCTAGGGACATCTTCCTAGCTCGACTCTACTCCTAACCGGCGGTGCCTGAAGGGCCTGCAACATCTGCCTGACGCAGGGGCGGAAAACGGTGCTGGGGGAACCTTGTCGGGGTGCTGGTCAGGATCCTGCAACATCATCTCCATCTTGTAGATCATCTGCTCATGCTCGGCGTGGCGCTGGTGAAGATCCTCCAACTCGTCGAGTGCTTTGTCCAGCTTGGCGTAGAGGGTGGCAGTGAGGTGGACCTGCTCTCGTAGACGGAGATCCGGCTCGCTGTTGACGGGCGCGAAGATGACCTCCAGACTGCCTGACAGGCGCTGCAGGAACTTCCCGAACTGAGTGAGGCGGAGGTCCTGTCTGTTCTCCCGGCAGAGAACAGCCAGAGCCTGGCGACCAGCGTCCTTGATCCCTGCCTCGAACGTAGCTCTGAGAGCGGTGGCGGTGTGGACTCGGGGAACTCGGCGAAGACCGTCGTCGGAGGGCTTCTCAAACATGGTCACCTCCACTGATGTCACACCTGGTTTTAACGGCCAAAACCAAGTGCGGCTTAGGTGTGCCCAGGAAGTTTAACACACATAAGGACGTCATAAGTGAAGTAACAAAAGCAATACTTTATTTAATTAAACGTTCACAGGCACCGACTGGAAGACACGCTCCTTAGAACACCAGGTCGTCGTCTTGGAAATCCTCAAAGTCTTCCACTGAGGAGCATATGTTTTTGTAGGAGAAAGCAAGGGTGAGCACATAATGTACTCAGTAAGTGTGGGAAAATAATGACATGCAGGCTTATATCAAGAATAGGCTGACACAAGGTATTATTTGCGTAAATGCGAGTAATGAAAACACATTTGGATTAAATGAATGTAACCCAACAATCCATCATCTAGCATACAAGGTTCCCCACCCTGCATACCACAGCCATCTTGTACTCTCTGTACTAAGACCAAAACCACACCATCTAGTACTCCCTGTACCAGAACCAAAACCAAACCACCATCTAATCATGTGAGGATCCAAGTCTCTCATATCCGTGAGCACGGCTGTTATAACAGTTTTACACTCTGCAGAGGTTGTCCAACTTTACCCACGAATCAGTAAATTCCATGTTGCCGTGTTTGCAAGACACTTAACACACGCCAGTGGTGTGCCGCCAAGAATCACTGTATGACACTTTCCACTAACTAGAGACTAATCCAGTGTGTGTATGCCCACTAGGTTTCACCGCCAGGCTTTACACAGGCAAAGCTCCTACCCAGAAGCCCCCTTTTGTGCTGACCCAACGCACACTGGACAGACTCTAATCAGTATGTCACGCCTTACCCATATCAGCCTCGTGGTTGGTACGTTACTTCTTGGGTTGTCGCTCCACAAATCGGTCCTTACTTAGGTTACTTGAGCAAACACTAATCCAACGTCATAACCATGACAACTATCACCAACATCCCTATGCTCAAGACCTAAGGTTCCATGTTGCTAAAACATCATCATATTAACCATCATTACTGCATATGTTCATTAGTCAAAATTATGATACTTCCCAACATCCCAAAAGCAAGGCTAAGCAATCTATCCATAAAAGACTCCTAACCATAACCCATCTAGGTTCCAAGGGATGATAAGGGAATATCTAGGGAAAAACCCTAACATAGGTGACTACCCATCATATTGACAGACATTGCATGCAGTTTTGTAAAACAAAACATTTAAAAACGTAGGTTCAGTATGATCAAGGATACTTGCCTTCTCCTTGCTGTTGCTCAGTGTATTCTTGCTCCTGGTCTTGATGTTCTTCAAATTGATCCGGGACGTTATCGCCTAATCGCACAATCACCGGCAAACAAACAAACAAGATGCACTAAGAACAGAGCACAAAAAAAAGAACAACGATATAAAAAACTAGCTAAAAAGAAAGAGCATTGAAAAACAAATCCATCGATGCAAGAATCGCTTAAATCGGAGTTACGATGAAAAAGTTAGGGCTAAAACAAGTCTAGGGTTAAATCTGAAAAAAGAAAAGGGACTAAATTGAATTAACAGAAAGTTCAGGAATATTTTTGTAAAAATAGAGGGACCTAAATGTAATTATGAAAAAGTATAAAGTCCTAACTGCAAAAAGACAGGGCTCTTTTTGTTATTTCAGAAAAAGTTCAGGGGCTAAATTGCAAAATTACCAATTAAAGAAATTATCAGATTTATTTTTATACTGAAAAAGGTTTGAATTACTAACTGGGTAGCTCTGGCTGATGTGGCATGGTGACAGGGGTGACACATCAGCAGCAAGGTTGAGGTGGCGGCTGAGGTGGATGGGTGACATGGCATGGCTGCTGACTGGGTTAAGTGGCAACACGTGGCAACTTCTGGTTGGTTGACCGAAGGGGTAAGAACAGATCTAATCTGGGCACGGCGGCGACTCGCCGGAGACAAGAGCTAACCTCGTCGCCGGCCTCGGATCACGATGACAAGCGGCGAAACACAATGAGAAGGAAACGACGATCTCGTTTATAGGCTTACCGAGGGCGGCGCGGCACGGGAAGGTGGTCGGAGACGGAAGGGGGCGGTGGCTGCTTCGGGAACTCGTCGGAGAAGGCTCTCCAGTGGCGCAGAGATCAAATCGATGATGGGGAAAGCTTCTGTGGTGGCAGGCACTCTCGATGGTGGGCTCGGGATGTGCTGCAAGGCTCTGGAACGGCGTGGCGGTGAGCTCAGTCGAAGCGGCAGCGAGGGCAGCTTGGCAAGCTCTGAACTCGGTGTCTAAGGCTTGGGTTTTGGCCAATTCTGGCTGAGATGCGTTTGGGGAGGGAGGCTCTACTTATATAGGCATCTCGGGGTGTCCAGGTCGACGGCGCAGCGAGATCAACTCGGACACGGCGGCGGGGAGTTGTATCCGAGTTTGATTCCGCTATTTCCTTAGAGATAAGGCCGGCTAGAGATAGAGGGGATCTTGGGGATTTGATTTGGCGGTTTTCTAGAAGTTCTCGGGTTTGGTTTGGGCTCGGATTTGAACGGAAGATGGCGACCGGCACGTTCCCGTGTCTGCGTCGGAGTTCGACTGAGGAGGAAGAAGGTCCTGACATGCGGGACCCGCATGTCAGCGGCTCGGTGAGTGGCTCGGCGCGTGGGCTGGCGCGCGGAGATGGGCCAAGGCAGGCGGCCCGGGTGGGAGAGGTGGTCGGCGGCGGCTGGGCCGAAAAGGAGAAAGGCAGCCCACGAGAGGTTTTATTCCTTTTTCTTTTTCTTTTGAATTCAAAATCCAAATTCAAATTCAAAATCCAGGCAAAAACTCTTCAAATAAATTCATCAAAAATTCAAATAAAATACTACTTGCCTAATTCAGCATGAATGCAAAATATTCACTTATATCCTATGTCATTTATATCTTCTTTCATATAAAATAGGGTTTTCTTTCTTTTAAAAGATTTAAACTCATTTTGAACTTAATAAATATTGAGAAATTTTAGAATTGGAAAAAATTAGGGTGTTACAACTGACCAGGAGTAACCACGTCCTCCAAGCGGAACTTTTGACGCCTCTGAAAGGGGAGCGTCGTTGTAACCGAGACCCTGCAGCAGGTACCACAGCATACGGGTGAAGTACCCGGCCAGCTGTCCGTCGGAGTAGAACTCAGCTGGGGGTTGGTGCCTCCAGACTACACCAGCAGGAACCTCCACGTCTGGGACCAGCACGCGCTTGCGCGGGGTGATCTTCGTCCGGGCCATCTAAAATTTTTGAAGAAGACACAAATTAGTAACCATTTTATAAAGAGCAAAAGACAGAGAAAGGAAAAACTGGAAGAAAAGCAATTTTTCTAAAGTAGTTTGTACAAACATAAGTTCTTAGCACGTCCAGTCTATCTAGGCTGCGTCCTACGGTCAACACAGCTCTGATACCACTTCTGTAACACACAGTTTTAAATGAACAAAACTAGACACAACACATGTATGCTAGGATCAAGTTTCATACATGTGCTTACATCATTAGTAATATCATCACAATGCCTTTATTACAACATCGTATTTAACTTAATACAAAAGGACCCGAGGGTCTAAAGAAAACACAGCGGGGAAACTAAAGGGTCTTCAGCCCCAGCGGCTTCATCTTCCACCAGCGTCAACCGGGGGGGCACCACAGCCTAGAACAGCAGCTCTGGGTCGAAGTCGTCGTCGAGAGCTCCAGCTTCATTGCCAGCTTCTGAACAGCGGTAGAATGCAGTGTAGGGGACAACAAGTGTGAGTACAAAGATTGTACCCCGCAAGCGTAGGGAAAAACATGATATGCGGCTTAAGTCAAGGAACGGCTTTGACACTGGCTAACAGCACTAAGCAACTACGATCTGCCTATGACTCCAACATCAGGCATCCTATTTACTAAGTGAGAAGACACGACTGTATCCAAAGGTTTGACTCATCGGACTCCATCTGACTACCAAGACTCACCAGATAATTCCATTACCTAGCTACCCCAACCCACCATACCAAACCCTGACCCCAACTAATCCTGAAGAAGTCCAAGCTTGCTCTTATCCATGAGCACGGCTAATCGACCAGATTGATACTCTGCAGAGTTTGCACTGCTTTCCCCACAAGTCGTGATTCCCTTGTTGCTCCAAACTTCTGGGGTGTAGAGTTGGGGTCTCACTACAAGGCCTTTACAAAGCTCCCTCTAACCTGCAGGCACCCACTGAGGTTTCACCGCTAACAGGCAATTACATTGCTGCAGAAGCCCCCTCTTGTGTCACTTATACCGACCTATGGTGCCCACCAAGCTAGAAGGTGACTAATTAGTTAGCCAGGCCATACCCATATAGGCCTCGTGGTTGTGCGGATAAAACTTGGTTACATGACCAAGAACGGTCCTTAGGACCCCACACAGATAAAAACACAAACATGCCATAGGCTCCACCTCAAGCTATCCATTCTGTTGGGGAAAACCTATACCATGTTGCTACAAAAAGAATTACCATCTCCCAACATTTTTGCATAGTTCATTAATCAATATTAAGATTTCCCAACCAAGACTGCGTGTGAGGAACCGTCCAAATAGTATTCTAATTAATCATCAGGAGGATCATTATTCATAATCACAACCTCGACGATTAACCAGAATACCATTCCGGTAGTCCCAGCACGTGTTTTGTGCCCAGGATCGGAACACATACCTTCCAACTCAAATATCACAACACAGTTTAATAGAGAGCAAGTAATTAAGCTGTATTACAATACTTAAACATGCAACTGCTTCCACAATTTACAACAAAAGAGAAACAACAACAACTACACAGCGGAAGATAAACCTATACAACAAAAGAGTATGAAGCCGTATGCCCTTAGGCTCCATACCAAAAGCGCCGGAGTTCGGAGTAGAAGGTGCTACTCCTGCCCGCCACCCTGATCGGTAGGCACAAAGTAGCCGAACACTGCCTCTTCCTCGCCAACCTGTGAACCTGAAACTTAAGGGCAGCACCCTTAGTACGAAGGTACTAGCAAGTCTTACACAGTATGAGTATATATATTCTCGACTCCAAGGATCATGCATTTAAAGCTGTAGCAAGGATTAAGACATGTTTAAGTTCATTGAGCGGTAAGCAACCTAGACTCTAGGTGTAAGCAACTGACTTAACCAACCACCGACTCAAACCCTGCCAACCAACTTATCAGAACAGATATATAAACAACAAGTGTATAAAAGTAAACCATTACCACCCAAACCACTGACCACATACCGACCAAACCACCCAAACCAACCATGCCACAACCCACATCGAAACTCTATGACCAAAACATGGTCGCTCGGTGGAGATAAGCGATAGCGATGCTCATGACCGAGAGCGCGGCAATTCAAACTGATTATACACCCTGCAGGGGATACTCCTGGACCCACACGACACAGGGACCATACGGCTTGTGCCACCCGCTAAGATGCACACAAGGGGGTACCCGTGACAACCTTTCCCAACCAGGCCCAACCATGTGGATCAACCATAGCTCGACACGGCGGTATTAGAACTACTCCCCGAGCAAACGAATACCGCTAAAAGCCCGGACTCAAACCGGACTCACACTGTCTATGACGAGACCCACATAACCACGTCTGTGAAGGTAATCAGCTCGCCTACCATTATATCAGCATGTGGTGAGTAAGGTAAGTGCTAAAGCCGACTACACCGACGGTCGGTGCTTAACCGGTGCAAGCGGTCTACGGTGTCCGGGTTCCCTCCCCGAACTGCCTGAGGACTCCTCGTGAGCAGATGGCACCCCTAACACTGCCCACACCTCGTCTCAACTCACCACTCACCAAACCGACTCATCATCAACACAACCACAAATGTGAACAGGTAATAAGCCCTAGGCTCGCGACAACGGTGGACGCCGTCGTCGACTTCTACCGGAAAGCCTAAGTACCACTAAGCATAGCGAACTATAATTAGACCTCGACGACACCACTAGGCTCCAATGGAATAACACATGACACGTGACCGAAATGGGAGAATGCATAGGCATAGGTTCTACCCAACTCGGTACCCGACACATGCAATGCATACATAAGCGTAGATAACATATTAGATTTTCAATTGACACGGTGCAATATGATAGATGCTTGCCTTGCTGCCCTAGCTGCTGCTCACAGCTACCACTGCGGGAACCTCCGGGCACAGCCTCGTTCGCTGGGTCGAAGTTAACTAAAAGAATAACGCGTGCAATGTAATGAATATGAATGTTATGAAATGAAGGATGCTCCATAGAATGCGATAACAGTGCAAATCGTCAGGGCACAAGTTCTAAAGCATCAAAGATTTTTCTTAAGTGGGATTACTGTTAAATGTTTGAACACTTCTAGGATTAATTAAGCTTAACCCTATATAGAATTGTAACAACATATAACATGTGGGTGATTATTTTTGCTGAACAGGGGGTATTAAACAAGAATAACAAAATTGGATTCATCAATTTTGGAAATACCAAACTTTAACTATGAATTATCAAAGCCTAGACATATTTCATTAATTCAATAACTCACAGCACACATTTCATGGCCACTGGTATTTTTAATGGATAGATCATGTCATAATAAAGCCAACAAAATTGGTTTCATGAATTTTGGAGCTCTACATAATTTCTTATGCATTTTCAAGATTTTAGCCGATTTATCAACTCAACAGATATTCATTTCACAATTTCTGATTTCCTCTAATATTAAAATGGGCCCACACCTTTTTCTACCGGTGCCCAACTAGCCACAGGCACAGACAGTGGGGCCAGACCCATTTTGACTTGTGTCAAAATTGAACCCCGCCCAGCACACAGTGCAGCGCGGCCGGCCGGTGGCTCGGGTTGTGCCCGCCGGCGGCGAGCGGCGCAGTCCAGGCAGCCGGGAAGGGCAGCTGCGGCTCCAGCATGCACGCTTGGACCCAGCTGAGGCATACGTGGTCGCCGGCGACGGCTGGAGGATGGCCAGCGGCGGCGGACGGCGGAAACTACACGGCGGCGGCACGGTTTTGACGCGCCGACGGCGAACGGCAATGCAACAGACTCGGACGAGGGCGGCTATAGCTTTTACGAGGACGCGCGGACCCAACGGTGTGGCCGAACACTGAGGATCTTGGCGGTGGCTCGGCCGACGCGGCGGAAGGCACGCCGGCGATGGGCTAAGCCCCAACGGACACGAGCACTAGACTCAGTGGGGGACGGTGATGCTTACGGTGAGTTCGGTCGCCGGGGAAAGGCAGCGGTTCGCCGGTTCAATGGAGAAGGGTGGAGACGGCTGCCGCCGTTGGGGAAGAAGACGCGGCCGGCTCAACCCGTGCGGAAAATGGCCGGGGAAGGAGGGGAAACGGCGGAGGAGCTTGGGGCGCTCCTCCCTGCGGCTCCACTAGGCTCAGGCTCGACGTAAACCATTGACGGCGCGGTGATTCTTGCCGGCGGCTAGTGCTGTGCAGCTTGCTCTGCTCGTGTGCCTCCCCCGTGAGAGAGTGAGCAGAGGGAGAGAAAGGGAGAGAGCCAGGCGAGAGGGCAGGGGTGGAAAGGATAAGGCGCCTGCGCTGAGATCTTTTGGCCGGCAATTGCGGCTTAGCCACCGATGTCAAGAATAGTTGCTGCCACTTGCTTGCTGAGAGAGCGGGAGAAGGGGGAGCAGAGCTGTGTATGTGCGAAGGGGATGATGGGTGGGGCCATGAACAGTGCCGGTAGTGCAATATCCCACTCCTCTGATCTTAAGCCAAAAGGAAGGCTTCCCATTGCCCAAAATTGGTAAAACAAATTTTGTTGGAAACTAAAATTCATAAGGAACCCATTTGAACTTGTTTGACCCAGAATGCTTGAGCCAATTTTGAATAAAAATTGTTCAAAGATGCTATCTTTTCCAACTTGTGATAATTTTTATGCCTTCTAAATATTTCCCAAAAATTTGGGAAAATTCATTTATATTCTTCTCCTGGCATCTACTAATTTCTAAAATTGTCACCAGCCCTATGTTCCATAGAAGTTTTGGGAGATGCTTTACAACGCATCAGTTAAACCTGGTTTAACCAAATTCGGTTTAATCCACATTGCATGTCTATACTGCTCAAAACAAAAACAAATGATGCTCATGATGCTCATTAGCCCTTAATTACGTGTTTAGAAACTCTGGGCCGTGACACTGCGCTAGCATAAACTACCCATTTTCATAACATGATGAACAACGGCAACAAGGAAATATTGATTCAAAACTAGTAAACCCTAACATAGGATTCATGTTTAGACAAGCATGCATTTTGAAGGTTAAAAACTACACCTGCAAATCCTAAAACAAGATAAATATGCTCAAGGACACTTGCCTTCGACAGGGTGCTGCTCAACGTCCTCAAAAGCTTGGTCTTGGAGATTGCCGAACTGCTCAGCTCCTAATCGACAGACCGGAAAAAGACATACAACACGAAAATCTAAGAACAGTACACCAAATAGTACTGAAACTAGATTAAAAAAAACCCTACAAAAAGATTCTACACATCGTTACGAATATTTGGATGCAAAAGTTTCCCAAATCGGAGCTACGAGCAAAAAGTATTGAGCTATTGAAGTTATAAGGGCTATTCTGCAAATTTTACTTGAATTTCATAGCCGAATTGTTTTTATACTAAAAAGTTGAATTATGACGCAATAAAGGAATTGCCGAAATATTTTCTATTGGAAAAATTGGTGGAATAAGTCTATGAGTCCCATGGACCATGGCCTTACGGCTGGTCCATGGTCCACGGTGGACCAAGGCCTCAAGGGGTATGGCTGGCCTAATCTGGGCTGTCCATCTGGGATCGGGCGACGGCCGGCGGCAAGGGGTGGAGTGGGCGGCAGTCGACGGCGACAGGGGGTGGCGAGCTCGCTGACGACACGCCAAACGGCGCATCCGGCCACGGAATTCATTGGCGAGCGGTGCAAAAGAGAGAGGAGAGGGAGGGAAGTCTCACCGCGGACTCGACAGTGGTGGAGAGGGTCCAGAGGCGGCTGGTGACAGTGAAGGAGGCGGCGGACGACGATGAGGTGACGTGGACGGCGTTCAGCGGCGAGAAGAGCTCCGGGAACCGTCGGGATGCACTCCTTGAGGTCCGGTGACACCAACAAAGCAAGAGTCGAGATCAATAAGGGTTCGGCCGAGGAGAATTTGAGCAGTGGCGAGCTCTTACCGACGACGGGGAAGAATCCGAGTGGAAAAGAAGGGAGAAACGGGTGCAAAATGCGCAGAACGACGCAAGGGAGATGATGGATGGCTTAAATACGCGAGATAGGGAGAGCATCGGCCGGAATTTGGAGAAAATGGCCGGTGGCCATGGACTTTAATGACGTCGATTTTTGCTTTGATTGAGCGATAGAGAGGGTTTAAGAAGCGGGAAATGGATGGATGCACTTGATGGAGGGTTAAGGCATTGAATCCGGCCATTTTTGGGAGGGGAGAGGGCGCGGGGAGGCGTGGGATTGCGCGGCGGCCGGCGGAGGGGAATGAGTCGGCGATGGGAGGAAGAAGACGAGCCGGTCGGCGGGCGGCTCGGCTGGCAGCTCGGGGCTGGGCCCGCGCGCAGAGAGAGGTGAGGAGCGGCTCAGCGTGTAGTCGGCTCGGGCTGGCGGCCCGGCGCAGAGAGAGAGAGGGGCGGCCCGCTCGGAAGAGAAAAGAAGGGAGGGGGAGAGGGGTTGGGCCGGGGGAGAGAAGAAACGGCCCAAAGGCAAATTTTCCAATTAGAATTCCTTTTCGATTTAGATTTTCAACAATTTTCAAAAGGGGTTTTAATCGAGCAATTTCTGGCGAATTTTTGCAAGCTTTTTCCACACAATAAAACCTCTATTACATCTACAACGGCATGAATGCATCAAACATTATCCTAGGACAAATTAAATTTAGAAATTAATTTCCCTATTGAATAAAAAATGCAACCACCTAATTAAGTTCTAGCAAAATTTTAAACTATTGCAAAAATTGAAATTTAGGGTGTTACAAGGGGCACCATTGTGAGCGATCAGGAATGGCCTGCAATGTCTCCTAATGTTGCGCGCTCCAGCCTCGGTGCTCGTCGGCATAGCTGTGCGTCCACAAGAGTTCCGAGAGCTGACCTCATCACTTATCCCGTGGATCTCATCACAGCACCGACACCGTGTGAACTGCACATTGGTTCTAGGAACATTACAATCTAGGTGGCTTCCGGCGTGGCTTATTCCCATGGCTCCCATGAACATTTGCACGGATGTTCGATACCAAAGGGCTACGCCGTGGTTGAAGTAGATGAGGTAGTTGATCAGTACCATTATGTTGAGCTGGATTACCCCGCATAGGAGGGGACGAACACTAGAGGAGAGAACGAGAACACATTCATCGCATGGGAGAAGGCCTACATAGTTTTTCCACCAGGGACTGCTACCAAGAATCTCTACTCTCCACTACACCGCGAGCTATCATCGCCTCAAAGATCTTCCTCTCCTCAACCATCTCCCAAAAGAAGTCCACCTCCTCTGCAATCGCCTCAAAGAAGTCCATCACTCAAGAAGCCAGCACCATCAAGAAGCCAACCATCAGCTCGGAAAATAAGATCAGGTTCTGCAACATTTAAGCAGATGACATCATCTAAGAAGTCGGTGGCATCTAAGAAGTTGGTAGAACCCAAGGATGTCTTTTCACTCGTTGATGAGGAAAATAAAAGGATTGTGGACGCTAGTGTCACGACTCATTTCCGTCCTCCACCACCTTCACCGAACCCTGTTGTGCCTGAATATACCATGAATTTTTTCATGAATATGGCCAAATCTAAACAGACGGGGGCAGCTTCAAGGCCTCTTGTCTAATATTATTGAAGAAGTCCATTGCAGCAATGTTCAGGAGTAATATCTCTTTTGCTTGTAATATGCAGCAATGTGATGACAGGTACTGCAATGTTCATAAATGTTGAGAAACAGAAATAAGAAGGATCTTAACATAGCCATGTTGTCTCAACTCCTCCATAATGTAATTTGCACACTCTTTTCAGGTGGGTGTGGCCCTGTACAGGCATACACCCCCAGTTCCACCGCTCAATGTATATAAACTTAGCATAGATAAAGGTTCCAAGTACAGAGTACATGTTAAGGTTACAAAGTTCAGCTAATATTATGAATTACACACATTACTCGGCATCACTTTCATTATCTGAGGCATTGGCCTCGTCATTACTACAGTACTCCATTAATGTGTTATCCTCATCTTCACTATTAGTTTCGTTGCCATGAGTTGGTGCGTGATGGTTGCGGATCTTGGCAACAATCTGAGAATCGATAGTAGTTGCAGTCTCATCAGCATTGTGCAACAAATCCATATCAGGATTAATGCCTCCCTAAACACAACCTGCTGATGAAGAATTATCTAGTTGATATGCCACTTCAGACCTCACATGTAGCTCATTTTTGTTGCTCTAACTTTTCTCAAATTCAATCACATCATACATGTGCATGTGATCAAAATCCTGCACAACTCACCAACCTTTGCCAAATTTTGTATCTTCCAAGTTAAATACCTGTGATGCTTGTGTGGCAAGAATGAATGGATCATTCTTGTACCAACAACCTCCAACATTAATGCTTTTGAAGTAACCATTATCTTTTACATGCTTATTCTTTGCCTCTATATTAAACCAATCACATCGTAATAAAATCACACTTCTAGCTCTATTCTTATTTGCAATATAATTCAACTCTATAATTTCTGTTAGGATCCCATAGAAGCAAGGTTCAAAAGTTCATTTGGGAGCCGAAAACTGCCCCCAGTGATTTTCTGATATTCATAAAAACTAGAAAATCTGGTTGAATTCGGCAAGAATTAGGATAAATTCACTCAGTCAAATTTATTAGTCGGAGGTAAAATTTGGGTGAACTGACCATTTGGTAATTGCTCAAATTCCATCGAAAGTCGACCGCATTTCCCACATTTCGTTTGTGATAAAAAACCGCTCGAATTCCATCAAAAACCATTCAGTTTTATCGAATTTTAGTGAAGTTAAAAAAAAAATGGCTCAACTTTGTAAAATTGATAACTGATTCATCTGAGCTTCAAATCAAGTGAAACAATTTTTTTTGGTTTTCTTATAACATGATCTACATGATAAAAGTATTTATACTCATGGAAAGGTTGTATATTTTCTGTGAGATAATATATTTGTTAAACCTAATTAAATGTATAGTTAATACTCTGCTAATCCAAAATTAGTAAACCAATTTTGTTAGTCTTCTTACATGATCCTATGGTTTTAAAAATGCATGAACTAATGAAATGTAACTGATAGGATGGTGTAAATGTGTTGCACTAGATTAATTCATAACTAACCCATCACACATCCAAAATTAGTGAAACCACTTCTATTAGTTTACTTATACTATGATTAATGTAGGAAAAATAATGTAGACTCGAAAAAGTTAATTACAGTGCTATTTATTAACATGTTCACTTTTTGCTTATGAACTTTGTAAAAATCATGGAGAAATTAATAAAACCCTAAATGAAGTGACATAGATTTTAAAAATACTCTTAAGATACTCCCTACACAATAAAAATAAGGTTTTGCATGTTAAGCTTTTCCTTAACATGATAGGCCAAATTCATGTTCATCCAACCCATTTTAGTATTTTTCTTTTTTAAAACAACTTCCTCCATAGAGAATATAACGATATTATTTTTGAATTTTTTTTATAGAAGGTCTTAGAATTGTCTCTAGTATTTGTAGAATTTTTTGTGATTTTTAAATTATTTTTTGAATTCAAATTAAAAACCGGTCCAATTCATAATTCGGTGTGGTCCGAATTGACCGGTTTTTGCGAATATCAAGCGGTTTTTGACGATTTTTGAACCCTCCATAGAAGTCGATAGTTTCATTATTGGGAGTACCTTCATTCTTTATGCCACAATTTTGAGTTTTCCTATGTGCCTCACGAGCGACGGTGTTGTATCAAACACCATTTACCACACATGCAGAGCATGATCTCACACATGTAGAGTATGATCTTCATTGACATATGTTGTCCCTCCATGATGTAAACTGCTAATTTGTAGGCAAGTAAGGCAAACTATCAATTATGGAATTTTATAAAAAAAACAAAAACAAACTTATTCTTTGTATTGATCAACCTCAGGACAGTGATTAAGCACAAACCAAACCATCAATTCATATTCACTATTCAGGTATTTCAGTTTTAATGCTCCCAGTAGATTAGTACCATGTGCGAAAATCAAGAAATCATCGGCCAAGATATTTTCTCTCCCATCTTTCTTCCTTTCTTTTCTGTTGAAGTTTGTTTGAATGTCACTGAAATAGCTTGAGCAATGTAACAAACACCGGTATGCAGTATATGCTTCTGCAACAGATCCTTCTGGTCTTGCTTTGTTGCGCACAAATCTCTTGAAGGTGCACAACCATCATTTGATGGGATACATCCATCCATATTGGACCGGGCCCCTTAGAATGACCTCATCAGCTAAATGCACAGCCAGATGAACCATGACATTGAATAATGCAGGAGGAAAATTTTTCTCTAGATTGCACAAGATTAGTACGATCACATCCTTAACTGATGCACAACATGAACTTTTAGTGTCTGAGCACATAGTTGTCTAAAAAAGGTTCCACACTCAACTATTGCCTCATATACATCTTCTCGCACCAATCCTCGCAGGCCAACTGATAAAATATGCTGAAGGAGTATATGGCTATCATTTGTTTTCAGCCCATGCACTTTACATCCATCAAGATCCACACATCTTGCTATGTTAGAGGCATATCCATTTGGAAATTTAACTGCACTAAAAAACTAGTAAAACTTTCTCCTTGCCTCCTTGTTCATAATATAGCATGCTTTTGGCTTGGAGTAGGAATTACCTTCTTCCTGCATATGCAGCTCTTTCCTTATACCTTGATCTTTCAGATCAAGTCTAGCACTAATTGTGTCCTTTGACTTGTCCTCAATGTCAAGAAGAGTCCCAATGATGTTATCACATATGTTCTTTTCTATATGCATAACATCTAGGTTATGTTGTAACTTAAGTTTTGACCAATATGGCAAATCATACAATCTAACCTTAATATGCCAGGTTCGTTCATCCTTGTTTGTGTGTTTTCTCTTCTTATTTACAGGATGCTTACCTGGAACATCTTGAACTTTCTCCAACCTCTTCAACACTTCATTAGCAAAAAAATTTCTTTGTTTATCCCTGTTTTCAGTCTTACCATTGAAAGCTCTATTTTTCCTCCATGGATGATTACGCGGGAGAAATCGACGGTGGCCAACATATCCAATTTTGTTTCTCAAACCTTCCAAGCACAAATCCTCGTCATAGTGCACACATGCGAAGTAACCCTTTGTGCTTCTCCCTAACAATTTGAGCAGGATATTCATAAATTCCCCAAAAAAATCATTGCACGTAGTGAAATTTTTCTCTACCATATGCATCATAAGTAGGAACACCATTCCAAAGACGAATCAAGTTTTCTATCAAAGGCTGCATGTGTACATGAAAATCTTTTCCTGGTGCTATTGGTCCTGGAATAAGTAAAGCCAACATATAATTGGATTGCTCCATTCACATCCATGGTGGGAAATTATATGGTACTACTATCACTGGCCACATGCTACACGCTTTTCTCATGTTACCAAATGGGTTAAAACCATCCCTAGCAATGCCTAGCCTTAAATTGCAAGGATCTTGTGCAAATGACTCAAAGGTACTATCAAAATCTTTCCAAGCTTCTCCATCGACAGGATGTCTCATTTCATTTTCAATGGGCACCCTCTTCTCCTTGTGCCATCATACAAGCTCAGCTCTATCCGATAACACAAAAAGCCTTTGCAGCCTTGGAATTATCTGGAAATACCGAAGCACCTTGTGGGGAACTCTGTTTTCCCCCTCACTATTGTATTTCCACCTTGACTCACCGCATACTGGACACTGGTTATCATTTGCATGCTCCTTCCAGAATAATGCACAATCATATCTACAAACATGAATTGACTCATATCGAAACCCAACTTGTCAGAATATAGTCTTGGTTTCATTGTAGGACTTTGGTAAAGCAGTACCATTTGGCAATGCCAATGAAAGTAGCTGAAGAAATGCATTGAATCCTGAGTTTGTAATCCGATGATTTACCTATATATGAAGTAGTTTAATTGGAAAGACAACCCTGAGAATTTTGTACAGCCTGGATAAAGTTTCTGCTTTGCTTCTTCCATCAATTTTTCATATATGTTTCCACTGATACCATAGCTTACAGCTATGTACAGATCCTCAATTAATCCTTGAATTCCTCCACCATCTGCTTCTATGTCATCTTCAGCATCTCCAACCCCAAGTCACTCACCATAAAACCCTTGCTGATCTTCACCATCATCATTGCCATCACATTCATCATCACTAGCTGATTCTCCATGGTGTATCCACCGAGTGTAGGTCATTGATGATACGCGTTTGCCTGATCTTCCGAAGGTAATATGATAAGTTGATTGGTGGATTTTTGATGTTGATGATCCAAAGGATCTGATCAGGATAGATCGAGAACCCTCGCAACCACTACACCACTACTCTGTGGTTATCAACTATGCCAAGATGAGGTTGACCTCGCCAAGAAGGCTTTTCCTGCAAGAGAGTCAAGAACACAAGCAAGAATAGGTAGATGCAATCTAAATATTGCTAATTACCAATGAAGTGCTCCAGTTGGGGTTCAACAAACCGATAAATGGCAAAACTATCTAAAACAGAATAATATAAGCTAAACCCAAGCCTAAACTATGATGACTACTATGTATATATAGGGGGACATGAGGAGGTCGACCTAGGGTTGTGCAGCCATGGAAAGAGGCGTGCACAACCTAGACTCCGACCCCAACATGATAACAAGACCCAACAAGGTCCAAAACGGTGATGCAACACCTTATTTCTTTGACTCTAACTAAACTATAAGAAATATTTGGTCGAGCTCATATTCATTGGAAAGGGTTTGTTATAGGCTTTCCAAAATGTCTAAGATCGCCTAAAATGGACTTTGTATGAAAGAGTAATACCCATTTTACTGTCGTGCTGTCCTGAGACTCGACCATGACCACGACTTTGACCACGACCACGTCTTCGACCATGACCACATCTTCAACCACGACCACGACTAGAGCTCAACCTCGAGTCCGAGTAGACTTGGCCTTCGAGGGGTTACGTCCGGGTAAGGCTGTGGTGCTTCTCCCACATTGCTAAGCAATAAAATATCACAAGAATTTAGTAGTAATCCATCCAAGAAAGCATGAATAGCAAGGAACGAGTTCACCTTGTAGTTTAATTGTTATGCACGTGCTCTTGTAATTGGACCTTATATGATTTAAGGAATATTAATAATATTGATCTTATCTAAAGGAGCCATGGACTCATCATCCTCTCCCTCTTGCATTGGAGTCATCCTCGACTCAAGCTCTTCTTCTCCCAAGTAAGGCTTCATATCTGAAATGTTAAATGTGGGACTAACCCTAAAATCTATAGGTAGGTCCAATTTGTATGCATTGTCATTGATTTTCTCAATTATCTTAAATGGTCCATCAACTCTAGACATCAACTTTGATTTTCTTAGTTCTATAAACCTATCCTTCCTCATATGCAATGAAACTAAATCACCTAGTTCAAATTTTATTTCCTTCCTACCTTTACTTCCAGCAATCCTATACTTTTCAGTTGTTTCATGTAACTTAAGAATAAATTTAGCACGTTTCTTAGCATCTAAATTAAGTCTTTCAAAAGTAGGCAAGTGTAGTAAATCAATAGAAGCACGGGGATTAAATCCATACACTACATGGAACAGACTTACCTTGGTAGTGGAGTGTACCGACTTATTGTAAGAAAATTCAAAATATACGGTAAACACTCTTCCCACATCCTTAAATTCTTTTTTAAACAGCCCGCAACATGGTCGATAATGTGCGGTTGACGAACTCTGTTTGACCATCAGTTTGGGGATGACACATAGTAGAAAATAGTAGCTTCGTCCCCAATTTATTCTAAAGGGATCTCCAAAAGTGGCTAAAAACTTTGCATCACGATCTGAGAGAATTGTATTGGGCACTCCATGTAGTTGAACGATTTCCCTGAAAAACAAATCAGCTATGTTTGTAGCATCATCGCTCTTGTGACAATGTATAAAATGTGCCATTTTAGAGAATCAATCCACAACTACAAATATTCTATCCCTCCCCCTCTTTGTCCTAGGCAATCCCAAAACAAAATCCATGGAAATATCCTCCTAAGGTGCACTGCACTAGGAACAGGAAGAGCCATGTAAAGACCATGTTGATTTAAGCGAGACTTAGCTTTATTGCAAGTGGTGCAACGTGACACGTAGTGCTCAATGTAATGTCTCATCTTTTGCCAAAAGAAATGAGTTGCTAGCACATCTTCAGTCTTCTTTGCTCCAAAATGTGCCATCAATCCTCCTCCATGCGCCTCCTGCAACAACAAAAGATGAACGGAGCTAGCTGGAATGTATAGCTTGTTAGCACGACAGAGCAATCTATCATTTAGCATATGTTTATTCCATGTTTTCCTTCTTTATAATGTTCAAGAACTTTTTTGAAATCCAAATCAGCAGCATATAATTCTTTAATTGTCTCTAAACAAAAATCTTTTGATCCAGGTGAGTTAACATGGTATAACACCAAGAAAGTGCATTAGCTACCACATTGTCCTTTCCTTTCTTATGTTTTATGACATATGGAAATGACTCAATAAATTCTACCCATTTAGCATGTCGTTTATTCAGTTTAGCTTGACTCCTAATATGTTTCAACGATTCATGATCAGAATGTATAACAAATTCTTTAGGCCAAAAATAATGTTGCCAAGTTTCAAGCACTCGAACTAAAACATACAATTCCTTATCACAAGTAGAATAATTCAGACTTAGCCCACTTAATTTCTCGCTAAAATAAGCAATAGATTTACCTTCTTGAATTAGCACACCTCCAATTCCAATCCCACTAGCATCACATTCTAGTTCAAAGGTCTTACCAAAATCAGGGAGTTGGAGCAATGGAGCATGGGTGAGCTTCTCTTTCAACAACTTGAATGCTTGTTCTTGTGCAGGTCCCCATTTGAAAACTACTTATTTCTTTGTCAACTCATTTAATGGAGCAGTAATAGTGCTGAAATCCTGCTCAAATCGTCAATAGAAACCCGCAAGACCATGAAAGCTTCTCACTTGTGTAACAGTCTCAGGAGTTTGCCAGCTCTTTATTGTTTAATTTTTGCTTCATCCACCTCTATTCCATGTGGAGTAACAACATAGCCAAGAAAAGAGACTCGATCCATGCAAAAGGTGCACTTTTCAAGGTTACCGAACAAACGTGCATCTCTCAAAACATTAAAACAGCACGTAAATGATCAAAGTGTTGTTCTTATGTATTGCTATAAATTAAGATATCATCAAAATATACCACCACAAATCTTCCAATGAAAGCACATAAACTTTGTTCATCAATTGCATGAAAGTACTAGGTGCATTAGCTAACCCAAAAGGTATTACTAACCACTCATACAAGCCAAACTTAGTTTTAAGAGCGGTTTTCCACTCATCTCCAAGTTTCATCCTAATTATGTGGTATCCACTTCACAAGTCAATCTTAGTGAAAATTATAGAACCACTCAACTCATCAAGCATATCATCTAACTTAGGGATGGGGTGACAATATCTTATAGTAATATTATTGACGGCTCTACAATCAACACACATACGCCAACTACCGTCTTTCTTAGGAACCAAAAGAATAGGAACAAGATAAGGACTAAGGCTTTCTCGTACGTACCCATGATCTAATAGATATTGGACTTGTCGCTGAATTTCCTTAGTCTCTTCCGGGTTGGTCCTATATGCTGCACGGTTTGGCAAAGTTGCTCCCGGAATCAAATCAATTTGATGCTCAGTCCCTCGAATAGGTGGTAATCCCGAGGGTACCTCAGCCGAAAATGCATCCACAAACTCCTACAAATGGTTAGTAACAGTAGGAGGCAAAGAGCTAGATATATTCTCGTGTGAAACTAAGGCCTCTTTGCATATCAAAGCATAGAATGGTAGCTCGTTAACGCAAATTTCAGCAAGGTTAGATTTAGTAGCAAGCATAACTCACCCTTTCAATCTAATTTTCCATCAGACTTAGAAGTTGTTGTTGCTTTCTCCTTTTTGGGTGGAAAAACTTTTTCCGCTACTTGCTGATTTTCATATTCATTATCAAACTTTTTTATCTTATTTTCAGCTCTCTCCTGCTCACATTTCACAATTTCAGCAGGGTTAAAAGTAGAAAAGTTATTTTCTTTCCTTTATGCATAAGAGTGTACTTATTACTTCTACCATGATGTGTTGCATCAATATCAAACTCCCATGGTCATCCTAGAAAAAGAGAGCATGCTTGCATGGGAACTACATCGAAATCAGCACAATCATTGTATGAACCAATATAAAAATGCACCCTAACTGTTTGCATTACCTTCACCTTACCACTGTTATTGAACCAATGAATATGATAAGGGTGAGGACGGTTTATTATCGACAAAGCAAGCTTCTTGATCATATCTGAACATACCAAGTTGTTATAGCTTCCTCAATCAATAATGACTCGAACACTATAATACATGACTATGAGGAACATCTGAAACAAATTAGGGCATTGTAGCTATCCCGCTTGATCCATTTGAGTACTTAACACTCGCTGCACAATGAGGGTATGATAATCCTCCATGGCTGTGGGGAACTGTCCATATTTAATTAATCACCAGGAGGATCATTATTCATAACCACAACCTCAATGATTAACCTGAATATCGTTCCGGTAGTCCCGGCATGTGTTTTGTGCCCAAGGATTGGAACACATGCCTTCCAACATGTACATCACAACATAGCTTAATAAAGAGCGAGTAATAAACATTTATATTACAAGTATTAAGCATGCAACTGATTTCGACAATTTACAACAAAAGCGAGGTAGGAGGAGACAAAACCCCTCAACTCCTAACCACAAAGGAACTATGCAGCGGAAAGTTAAAACTTATGAACCACAAAAGAGAACGGCGCCACATGCCCTTAGGCACCATCTAAACACGCCACCTTCAGAGTAGGATGCACTACTCTTGCTCGCCACCCTGATCGGCAAGCACAAAGTAGAGAAAAACAGTTTCTTCTCCAGCAACCGGAGTACCTGAAAGCGCAGGCATGAGTACAAAGGTACTCGCAAGACATAAACCATATAGAGCACATATACATAGCTCAACTCCAAGGATTATGCATTGATCATTAGCAAGGATGAATCACAGGTTAAGTAAAACATAAGCACTAAGCATCCTGGACATATGTGTGAGCGACTGAAACTTTGCTAAAACATAAGAAAACTGCCCTGCAACTAACAACTGAACAAAAGTAACTGTAAGCAACATGTATATCAATAAGTAACAAGTACCAACATCACCAACTCCCACATACTGAACCACAAACCATACTTGAAACTCTACGACCGATGCAGATGGACAGAAGCATGCTCATGACCGAGTGCGTGGCAGTTCGAACTGTTTATACACCCTGCAGTGGGACACTCCTAGACCCACACGACACGAGGACCAGTCGGCTTGTGCTACCGGCCAAAGTGCACACAAGAGGGTACTCGTGACAACCTTTCCCAACCAGCCCCGACCGTTTGGATCATGCATCGCTCGGCGCGGCGGTACGAGAACTACTCCCAGAGCAAACTAGTACTGCTACAAGCCCACCCGCTCACACCGTCGATCTCCAAGCCCAAAAAGCCACAACTACGAAGGTATTCGGCTCCCCTTACCATTAGATCGACATGTGGTGAGTAAGGTAAGTGCTAATGTCAACAACACCGATGATCGGTGCTTAACCGGTGCAAAGCGGTCTACGGTGTCCGGTTTTCCTCTACCGACCTACCCAGGGGAACTCCCCATCCGGGCAGGACAAAACACCATCCTAGCACCACCCACACCTCGTTTCATACTCACCACTCATACAACCATCTCAACCTCCACAAGTGTATGTAATCATAAGAAGGTCCTATGCTCGCGAACAACGAGATGCGCCATCGTTCGACTTCTACCGAATGACCTAAGCATGGCTAAGCATATAAGTCGAACTCATATCTAGACATTGATAACAGCTCAAGGCTACAAGGAATGTAAATACACAAGTATTCAAGGTAGAAGAATGCAATCGACATAGGTTCTACCCATTGGTACCCGACCTTGACTCACTAAACATACATACATACATACATAAGTATATTTCAAAAAATTTAAACATATCCAATTACACAAGAGGGATCAATATGCTTAGTTGTTTGCCTGGATGCACTGGCTCAAACAGGTGGGGCGCCTCGGGATTGCCCTTGGCCTTCGGGACCGACGGATCGGCGATCTCTCAAAAGGATCAACGTGTGCAATGCAAATGAGTATGAATGAAGTGTAAAAAGGTATGCCACAAGCTTAACACATGCTAGAAGTATAAGATATGCGAATCAACACAATACTAAACGATCTAAACGAAATCCGGGAATTAACAGCCATTCGGAGTATCCGGAATAGTTCAGAGTATCTGGGCTCAGACCCTTCGGGTGACCCTCCGGAAGAGGCACTCGGTTACTGCTTTTTATTTGAATGGCCCAGAGTATCTGGGTGAATCCGGAATATCCAAGTTCCAGAGTATCTGGGCCATCCTCCGGTGAAGGCTATCGGTTAGTACTATTCTAACTTGACTCGAAACCTCCGGGTTGGTCCAGACTATCCAAGATATACTGGACACTTCGAGTGAGGTTCCAAACGAAGCTCTCGGCTACAAGATCAAATAACCACCCCGAGTCTCCAGGTTTGTCCAGATAATCTGAGCGACACAGGCTTGGATTCGTCACAATTTTCGCACTCGGGTGATTTGACTCATTTTACAAATCTGTGCTACACAAACGTGCATATGCCCTATGCAAGAGATCCTATACCAAACTCTCAGCCTAAACCCTAAGCAATTTTGAATACAATTCAACGGACAAATTCTGTTGAACCCGGAGTATCCAGGTGAGTCCAGAGTATCCGAGTCAACCCAAAAAAGTTGTCCTCGAGTGGATTTTTGGTTGATTGAGCTGTGATCTTTTCCAATCCTAATGGGGACATGTTAGGGATAGTCCAAGGGTACTAGAACTTGCTCATCAACTACCAATACGACTCTAGAGCTCAGATTTGACCAAAACTCCATTTTTGCTCCAAAAAGCTCAAGAACGCCAAGAACTTCAAGAACTACTCGATTCTTCGATGAAAATGAAAATGGATTGGATATATGGGTAGCTCATGATCTAGAGAATGCAATGGTACCACATGCATACCTTGAATCCTCCACTTGAGCTCAAATTTTGGAAGAAAAGAGAGAGCGCTTGATTGGGAGAGGGAGAGAGGGAGGAGAGGAGCTGCTGCAGCAGCTTGGGTGGGCATGTGGAGTGAGGAGAGGAGAGAGAGAGAGGGCAAGTGGGGTGCTGCCCACTTGAGAGAGGGAGTGGGTGAGATGTTGGGGCCACTTATGGGGCCCACATGTTAGAGAAAATGGGTATTTCTAATGCAATTTCTATTATGTTCTCCTCCAATTTTCTTTCTCTTACCCAACGATTTTTAACGAAGTGCATTAGCGCTCTAAATTACCATTATGCAAAATTAAGCATAATGCTTAAAAAGCATGATTTTGCTTAAATGCATGATTAAGAATTTGGGACATGACAGTGGTAGTGGCATCGAACACTTCCTCATGGTCGATATCTGTCTCACGTCCATCCTCGTCACCTGCAAGGTTAGCTGCAAGAGCATATTCATCCTTAACATCACTAGCACTTACATATCCACCATGTTCTATTACAATGTATGCTCGCTAACTTGGCATTCCTTCATGATTTGGCTCATTCCCTTGCATCAGTGGCATAAAAATCCCGAACGATCGACCTGTGGAAGCAACCGAAGAAGAGCTCTTGGTTGGACCCTGCACACTTATGGATTTTCTTACATCGGGAGTGTGTGATGATGTCAAAGGTACTGCTGAATGCGCCTTACTCAAGAAGGGGGTAGCAGACCGTGTAGCTGAACATGGGGCTATTCTGACTTGTCCTAGTGTTGATTTTGAAGTAGTCGTACTTCTAAAATTGCTCCTTGGCCTCTGTTGTCATCCCTGCAATTTGTTTTCTACCAAACACGTAGGTTGGAACAATCTAGGAACACTATCATATTCTCTGTAATCAACTATATCTGGAATTTCATGCCTTAAGCCTCCATAAAAGCGTGCCATTGCGGCCTCTTCATCCTCAATAATATCACAATACAACATACTAATTTGTAGCTCCTGATAATATTATTCTACGGATCTATCACCTTGGTTTAAGCGCTGCAATTTCTTATGCAAATCATGTTTAAAAGAGGGTGGAACAAATATGTTACGTATAGCAAACTTTAAAGCATTCTATGTAGTAGGCGCTAGCCCATCGATGCAAACTCTGTTGAATAATATGATTGTATAATCTTTAAATTTACTAGTGGCTTGCCTAACTCTATGCACTTCAGGAACCATTTGAGCATTAAACTTCTGTTTGACCGTCATCTCCCAATCTAAATACTTTTCAGTGTCATAAGCACCCGCAAAAGATGGTATAGTAAACTTAACCTGCAAATAGATCATCATTAACACGTGGGTTATGTTGCTGAAAATTATTACCTCTCATACCTTGACGGTTGAAGTTCAATCAATTCTGTTGTCGTGCATTAAATGTGTCTTGTTCTTGCCTCAAAATTTCATCATCTGCGATGGACTCCTCTTGCTCATGGGCTGCGCCATGATGATCCACACGTCCATGGTTTGGTAACTGATTAACCACTCGATCAAAGCTTGTATTGAGCATGACAATACTATCATTAAGTCATTGCGATGTAGTGTTTATCTCCGCAAGCTTCTTATCGATGCCGTCTTTAATAGCTTGTTGATGATCATCCAACAACATTATGAGTTCTTCTCTCAAAACACACTCTTTTGCATCCGATGTTTCACCTGCCATGGTTAGTAGTAGACAGAAGATAACAAAAGATATTATCCCTATCAACTACTAGGTGGTGGAAAGTGAAGTGGAGTCACACACTCTCAAGCATCTTACCATTCTTTTGCAAGTGTTCTTACCAAACACAGAAGTTGGCACAACCAGTGGCTGGTTCGTGATACCTTATCGGGTGCGAGTGATGTAGTTGCAAGGGGAGAAACTGTTCTGATCGAGAGAAGGTGTGGCTTGGACAGGGAATATTTAGTAGCAAAAAATAGCAATAATTGAAATCAAATTAGCAAAGATGAATAAAAGTCCATAGTACTCGTCATAGTTGCTGGCTCAAACACGTTCATAGAACTAGCTCAAGCAAGCCAAAAATTATAACAGACACAAGAACAATGGAACAAAATGTGCAATACAAACCTGATATATTTTTTCTTTTTAATTCTTGCTCCTTTTTTACACTCTTTGCTTCTTCTTTTTTGGCACTCTTTGTTTCTTGCTTTCTTTCTTTTTTTTTTGCGAATGAGACACAAACTCAAAACTCTTCTACTGCCCTTTGTAAGACCAGTGAGGTACGCAGGTCAGAAACTTTTTCTGGAGAGCAGGGGTATAACTCTCTCTCTGTCTCCCTAAACTTTGGTTACCTCTGTTTCGGCTATGGTGGTCGGATCCGAGAAGGTGAGCTACTCCGACTAGGTGTTCGGATCTGAGAAGGTGGGCGAATCCGACTAGGTGGTCGCGGCGACTAGGTGGTCGAACCCGAGTGGGTGGTCGGAGTGACTGGTCGGGACCCCGAGTGGGTAGTCGGAGTGACTGGTCAGGACCCCGAGTGGTTGTTCGGAGTGACTGGTTGGGACCCTGAGTGGGTGGTCCGATCGATTGGTCAGGACCCTGAGTGGGTGGTTGGATCGACTGGTCGGGACCCCGAGCAGGGACACAAACTTGGCTATAGCAGACTAGGGCAAGCCAAGTAACTCGATGACTAAATTAGCAAAGACTCGACGCTAGAAACTAGAATACAATGACTTGACTAGCAATAAAGGCATCGATGATGGACTCAAACTCAACAACGCAAAAACTAAAAACAAAATTGTGAAGGGCACAAAGTGGTTTGGACAGCGGAAAACTAAGATCTAAATCCTGTTTTTCTGGGGTAATTTTCTGGACTCTCGGCAATGGAACTTGATGAAACAAAAGGGATAACTTAGATTGCCTAATGGGCAACTAAGGCTCTGATACCACTTGACACGCATTTGCTCGATCTTCCGAAGGTAATATGATAAGTTAATTGGTGGAGTTTCGATATTGTTTATCCAAAGGCTCTGACAAGGACAGATCGAGAACCCTCACAACCACTACACTACTACTCTCTGGTTATCAACCGTACCAAGACGCGGTTGACCTCACCAAGAAAGCTTTTCCTGCAAGCAAATTGAGAACACAAGCAAGAATAGATACATGCAATCTAAATATTGCTAATTACCAATAAAGTGCACGAGTTGGGGTTCAAAAACTTGACAAACGGTAAAATTGTCTAAAATTGAATAATCTAAGCTAAACCCAAGCCTAAACTATGACGGCTACGGTGTATATATAGAGGGACATGAGGAGGTTGACCTAGGGTTGTGCAGCCGTGGAAAGATGTGTGCACAACCTGGACTCTGACCCCGACATGATTACAAGACCCAATAGGGTCCAAAACGGTGACGCAGTATCTTATTTCTTTGACTCTAACTAAACTATAAGGAATATTTAGTCTAGCTCATATCCATTGGAAAGGGCTCATCGTAAGCTTTGCAGAATGTCTAAGATCGTCTAAAATAGACTTCGTATGAGAGAGTTATGCCTGTTTTACCGATGTGCTGTCATAAGCCTCGAGTCCGTGTAGACTTGGCCTTCGAGGGGTGACGTTCGGATAAGATTGTGATGCTTCTCCCACGATCCTAAGCAATAAAATATCACAATAATTTAGTTGTAATCCATCCAAGAAAGCATGAACAGTAAGGAACGAGTTCACCTGGTGGTTTAATTATCGCGCACATACTCATTTAATTGGACCTTGTATGATTTAAGCAATATTAATAGTATTGATCGTATCTGAAGGAACCATGGGCTCATCACTTGACATACCAGAAATATTAATGTGATCCTCCACTTCATCTAGAGATAGCAATTTTTTATTAAGGCATCGGCGGCAAGAGCATTTTATTTCTTCATTTTTACTAAAATGAGCTCTAACATGTTGCATAAATGGAAGAGTAAAGAGAAAACTGTTGTAACTCTAGGTCCTATCCATTTGATCCTAGGAAAAATGAGTTTAGAGTTAGGTAATTAACCAATAGCAACATGAATGTCTTGTTTAGGAATTTCATCGAGCACCATGTGGGCAGCTTGCAGCTACTAGTTCCAATCGATTTATTGATCAACCAAGCAACAAAACCATGGTTTCAAAATAAGAATCCACAAAGCATAGCTTCAAACACACCAATTCTCATAGTTCATGCCAATCCTAATGGACTATCAAACAATCTGCAGATGGAACCCATAAATGAACTCACCTTCAATATCCTATCCAAATCAATTGTGTGTCTTCCCTTGGCTACATCCAATGAATTTGGAGGCTAAGAGGACCAATGAGCATAAAAGATTGAAGCTGCTACAAGCCCACATGACTTAAGGAGAATAGGGGTGCCGCCACGCCAGGGTATCGAACAACTAGGGATAAGAATGGGGAAATTTCACGAGAGGAAACAGATGACAATTTGTTGCAACAAAGACATTCATCACAAAGGCACACGGTAAAAGGTCCCCGCATCTGGTTGCTGTGATGACCAAGATCGTCATAATAAACCAAACAATATATGACATCTGTATAATTGTCACGAACACTATATTGAGCATCATAAAATCTCCTTCCATAGATCAACACCAGGATAGCGGATTTTATGACATTTGTTAAGCACCTTTTTTGACAATGTTTATGTTTTTACCGTATGTAGTTGTGACGCCTCCAATTTTGTGACAATAGTATTTTCACCATCATAATATGATATAATACATGACAAAAAATGGTTGTCGTCGTGAGGGTTTTCGTCATAAAAGGACAGATTTTTTGTAGTGCGTGTACATTTTTCCTGAGACTTGTCCAATTAAATCTAATATTTGTCCAGCTTTGGTGGCTTCTTCATATATTGCATGCATGAGACCTACTAAAGTATATACTTGACAAACAAGTTAGTCTCATTGACTATGTTGTCATTAATCACTAAAATTGCATACATGTCCTAAAACGGCCATATTCGCTATAGCGGTTGCAAGCCCTAGTGCAACTTCTACCAGACTAACAACCACGGCCTCCATGAATACCAAATCTGGCAAACGTTAGTCAAGGCTGAGGTCGACAAGGCCAAAGGGAAGAACACCTAGGTCATGGCCCAGAATAGGTACTCTAGCTCTAGCAGCAGCAAGGATGACTCGAGCCTGATGTCCTACCACCTGAGGGAGAGAACCATTAACCACATGTTCGAAGATTCCATGACCTATGGGTCCAAACAGCAGCACAAGATGGTGACCCAAGAAGTCTTAGCCACTGTCCCCAAATGTCGTTAGGCCATTAAGTGGTCAGATGTCGAAATCTCTATCGGCCAAGATGACTGCCTAGAAAACTTCGTACTACCAGGCCATTTCCCGATAGTGGTTGAGCCTACGACCTACAACTGCAAGGTTTTTTGAGTGCTTATCGATGGAGGAAGTTCTCTGAACATCCTATTCTCAGGTGCACTTTATGCGATGCAGATCACCTGATCTGTCATCAAGCTAGTTACTCAAGCCTTCCATGGCATAGTACCCAGATCCTTATCCATGCAGATATCTCTTCCCATCACCTTCGGGAAGCATGACAACTTCCTGAAAGAAAAGATTATGTTTGATGTGCTCAATTCTAAGACGGCGTACAACTCTATCTTAGGACGACCAACCTTAGCCAAGTTCATGGCTGCCACGCACTACGCCTATAAGTGCATGAAGATCCAGGACCTGGGGGAGTCTTCACTGTTTGGGGTTGCCCCAAGGCAAGCCTCCACATCGATAAGTGGAGTCTCGATATGGCAACTTAGCATCAACCTGACAAGGAGACTAAGAACTCGAGGCCTAAGGTAGCCGTGAAGTCTCATGACGAAGTCAAAACCGTTCTCTTAGACCCAGCGAAGCCATCCAAAACTGTTCGGATTAGCTTTGACTTGGATTTTAAATAGAAATCTACGCTCGTCACTGTCACACCCTGATTTTCAAAACTTGCAATTCTCTAAAATTTTCCTAAATTTAATTTGAGTTTAAACAAATAACATAGGATAAAACCTAATTTCTAAATTCAAATTCAAATTTGAATTAGGAGTATTATTTGTTTGAATGCATTCATACTGGAGTTAGGCATTTAGTTTTCTGTTTGACTTATTTGAATTGTTTGCTTGAGAAAATACTTAGCAAAGTTTAGATGGAATAGAAAATATAATTGGAATAAAGAAATAAAAAGAAAAGAAAAGATTAGAACTCCCTCCCAGGCCTCCCTTCTTTCCCTCTCACCCCCTTCGGCCCAGTCCAACCAGCCTGCCTCGGCCCGCTTGCCCGGGCCCAATCCCCTCTCCCTTCTCTCTCTCTGGCCCATCTTCCCGCACCGGCCCACTTCCCTCTTTCCCTTCCCGCCTGGGCCATGCCCGAGCCGGCCCAGCCAGCCGCTCGCGCCCACGCCCGCAGCTGAAGACGCCTTCTGCCGTGCCGCCTTCGCCCGAGTAACTGCCATGTGGGTCACGTGGGTCAGGACCATCTCCTACCTCCGGACGGAGTCCCAACTGAGCACGAGACCGCAGCGCCGCCGCCTTCCTCCTTGTCATTCGCACCATGGACTCCTTGGATCTTCGCCTATATATAGCACCCGACGCCCCTCCGTCCCATCTCGCCAAAAACCGCTGCATCCCGTGCTCTATATCGCCGAATCGCCGAGCTGCGCCGCCGCCCGCCATCGCTCTCGACCGAGCTCGCCGTCCGCCGTTGCCGCCGCCTCTCCGCCGCTTCTGAGAACGCCATTGTGACCGCGTGCTTGCATAGAGTCTTCCCCACCGCTCGTCGTCGCCTTTCCGCCACCGGAGATCACACCCCGACGATACTCCGAGCTTCCCTGACGCCTTCGTCGACGCCGGCCAGTTCCCGTGCCGTTCCAACCACGATAAGCCCTAAAACGAGCTCCCTATGGCCGCCACACCGTGTTACGCCGCTCGCCGTCGAGGACCGACACCGGCGACGAGGTCTGCGCTGATCTCCGGCGAGATCGCCGCCGTGAACCCCTCGGCTCAGCCGTGTTCATCCTCTGAGCCGCCCGTTCCATCCTGAGCCGTCCGATCTAGTCCGAACGGCCCAGATTAGATCCCGATACCTCTTCGGCCACCCAATCCTAAGTTGCCACGTGTCGCCTCTTTAAACACAGTCAGCACTTTAGCCACGTCACCCTGCCACATCAGTGCCACATATGCGCCACATCAGCCAATATGCCCAGTCATCTATCCAGTCAGCAATTCATCTTTTCCAGTACAAAGAAAATTCCAAAAATTCCAGATAATTCCTTTTAATGGTAATTTTGTAGAAAGACCCTTGAACTTTTCTGTAATTACCTAAAAGCCCTGTCTTTTTACAGTTTAGTCCCTGAACTTTTTCATAATTACAAGAAGGTCCCTATACTTTTCCATAATTACAATTAAGTCCTTTTCTTAATTAAAATAAACCCTAATCTTGTTTTTAGCATATCTTTTCCGTCGTAGCTCCAATTTAAGCGATTCTTGCGCCGATAGATTTGTTTCTCCGAGCTCTATCTTTCTAGATAGGTTTTGTCTTGTTGTTTCTCTGGTTTGTGCTCTGTTCTTAGTATGTTTTGTTTGTGTGCTTTGCCAGTTATTGTGCGATTAGTCGTCAACGCCCCGGATCAGTTTGAAGAATATCAAGACCAGGAGCAAGAATACACTGAGCAGCAGCAAGGAGAAGGCAAGTGTCCTTGATCATATTGAATCTATGTTTTTAAATGTTTTGTTTTACAAAACTGCATGCAATGTCTGTCAATAAGATGGGTAGTCACCTATGTTAGGGTTTTCCCTAGATTTTTCCCTTATCATCCCTTGGAACCTAGATGGTTTATGGTTAGGTGTCTTTTGTGGGTAGATTGCTTAGCCATGCTTTTGGGATACTGGGAAGTGTCATGATCTTGACTAATGAACATATACAACATTGATGGTTAATTTGTTAATGGTCTAGCAACATGGAACATTAGGCCTTGAGCAAGGTAGTTTTGATGGTTGTCATGGTTATGACGTTGGTTTAGTGTTTGCTCAAGTAACCTAAGTAAGGACCGGTTCGTGGAGTGACAACCCGAGAAGTTCCGTACAAACATGAGACTGATATGGGAAGGCTTAGCCGATTAATTAGGGTTCTTCCAGTGTTGTGTGGGCCAGAGGGGAGGCGTGGATGAGAGAAGGAAATTCTCAGAAACCACATGGCACAAGAGGGGGTTTCTAGGTGGTAGAACCTAGCGGTGAAACCTGGAGTGTTGGTGACACATACTGGGAGGATTCTTTGTAAAGGCTTCGTAGTAATCTCCTGGCAACACACCACTGGCGTGTGTATAGTGCTTGGCCGGCATTGCAACATGGAGACTTTAGTCATCTGCTTGCAGGTGATGAAATCACGACTCGTGGGAAAGTTGTACAACCTCTGCAGAGTGTAAAACTGTTATAACAGCCGTGCTCACGGATATGAGAGACTTGGATCCTCACATGATTAGATGGTGGTTTGGTTTTGGTTCTGGTACAGGGAGTACTAGATGGTGGGGTCTTGGTCTTAGTACAGGGAGTACTAGACGGTTGTGGTATGCAGGGTGGGGAACCTTGTATGCTAGATGATGGATTGTTGGGTTACATTCATTTAATACTTGTCTAATGCTTTTGAGTCCAAATGTGTTTTCATTACCCGCATTTACGCAAATAATACCTTGTGTCAGCCTATCCTTGATATAAGCCTGCATATCATTATTTTCCCACACTTGCTGAGTACTCTATGTGCTCACCCTTGCTATCTCCCACAAAACACATGCTGCTCAGTGGAAGACTTTCAAGACTTTCAAGATGACAACCTGGTGTTCTAGGAGTGTGTCTTCCAGTCGGTGCCTGTGGAGTGCTTGGTCGCCGATGCTTTCGTTCCGCTGTCGTCGTTCAACAGATATAGATTGATTAGTTGAGTTGTTTAGGTGAAGACTTTGTGTAAGAGTTTGACGATTATAAGTAAAGTATTGCTTTTGTTACTTCACTTATGACGTCCTTATGTGTGTTAAACTTCCTGGGCACACATAAGCCGCACTTGGTTTTGGCCGTTAAAACCGGGTGTGGCAGTCACCTTCCTCCAGATAAATGTCAATGGGTTTGCGTGGTAGTTATTCGACATGCCTGGTATCTCTAGGGAGGTGATCAAGCACAAGTTAAATATCCGGTCTGGAGCTAAGCTAGTTAAATAGAAGCTCTGGCAGTTCATGTTCGACTGGAAGGAAGCAATCAAGGAGTTAATCAAAAAGCTCACCAAGATAGGATTCATCATAGACGTGAATTATCCCGAGTGGCTCGCTAACCCTATCATGGTTAAAAAGTTAAACAGAAAGTGGCACATGTGTGTAGATTTCACTAATCTTAACAAAGCTTGCCTAATGGACACCTTCCCTCTTGTCACACCTTGATTTTTAGATTTTGCAAATTTCTAAAAAATTTCAAGATTTGATTATAGGTTGAATAATTAGAATAGGAAAAAAAAGCCTATTTTCTAAAATCAAATTCAAATTTGAATTAGGATTATTATTTGTTTGAATGCATTTATATTGAGATTGGCATGTAAGGTTTATTTGGTTTTGTTTGGTTTTTGTTTGGCTTTATTTGTTTTGGCTTTGCTTTAGAATAGAAATAGAATAGAAAATAGAAAAGAAATGAAAAACCAAAAGAAGCCAAACCTAATCTAAACCCACTCTCTCCCTCACCCGGCCTGCCCGGCCTTCTCCCTTCCCGTGTCTCCTTTTGGGCCGGCCACACCAGCTCAGCCTCTCTCTTTTCTTCTCGGGCCACGCAAGCACCGCAGCCCGCCAGTAGTCACCAGTCCGCCTCCCGTCGCCAGAAGCGCCCAGCCATTTCCGCGTTCCCTTCGAGCCACTGCCACACAGGCCCCACCTATCAGGGCTATCTTCCACCTTGGGCTAGAGTCCGAGTTCAACATGAATTGCGCCAGCCGTCGAGTCCCACCAAATTCGTGCCTAATCTGAGGAGGAAACCATCTAGAAGCTTGACCCATGAGCCCTATATCCCTTGCCAGCCTTATCTTTAATGAATTGTGATTTAAATGGGGAATTTTTATTCGGTTTTGAGCGACCACCACCAAGAGTCCAAATCGAGCTCGCCCCTGTCTCCTAGAGCCTCCCTCCTATAAATAGTCACCCATATGCCCACCCCTAAAGCTGCCGAGCATTTCCCCAACTTGCCGAGGAGTTTGCACCGTCGGAGAGCACTCACACCAAAGCTCCGATGCCCAAAGTTGCCGTTGCACATCACCAGGCCGCTCCGTTGGTCCTCCACTCCTGAAGAAGCCATGTACGAGTTGCCAAGCCCCCCACATCTCTGTTATGCCGCTCGCTGGAGCTCCACGCTCATCAGAGCTCGATTCTGGCGAGAATCCGACCGCCTACCACCGCACCAAAGCCACGTCGTCGCTCTGTTCATCGGAAAAGAACGAGGTGAGCACCAGCTGTCCAATCCAATAACCACGGTCAGGATTAGAACCCACCAGACCGTTTCATCTACAAGTCACGTGTTGCCACATGTCCACCTTAATCCGACTCAACATCAAAGTCCTAGTCAGCAAGCCACGTGTACGCCACGCAAGGCACTCCAGCTTGTCAGCCTCAGTTTTGCAAATAGACCCCTGAACTTCTCTATTTTCATAAAATACCCCTATCTTTTTATAATTTAGTCCCTAAACTTTTCTATTTTTACAAAAGGCCCTTCATCTTTCTATTTTATTCAAAATAAGTCCTTTTCTTTTTCATATTTAATCCTAAAATTGTTTTAGCCATAACTTTCTCATTTTAACTCCTATTTGAGTGATTCTTGTTCCCAAATTTTTCTAAGAACATGATCTATCCAACCATGCCACTTTTAGGTGTCAATTGTCACAACTTTATAGTAGTTTTCTCTCATTAACATCTAGATCCCTACAACCTTATCCTTCCCCGTAAAAACTTCATTTAAACTATATTCTCCTTGTCTAGCTCACTAGAAGATCCTGGTCTATCGTTCTTTTCCTCTCTTTTTTTTGAAATTTGGAGTTTATTCGATGTTGCTTTTGTTTGGCGGTAGAATTCGCGATTAGTCGACAACACTTCGGATCTGTTCGAGGGATTTCAAGACCAAGATTTTGATAACACTGAGTAGCATTGGGTAAAAGGCATGTGTACTTTTTGATCATCTTGAGCCTATGTTTTTTTATGTTTTGTTTTACAAATTGCATGCTGTCACACCCAGTTTTAACGGACAAAACCAGATGCGACTTATGTGTGCCCAGGATGTTCAACACACATAAGGACGTCACAGGTGAAGTAACAAAAGCAATTGACATATATTGTCTTCCATGAAGATATCTGCAGCGGAATAGAAGCACTGGTGTCCAACAACACCGCAGGTAACCGATCGGGAGACACGCGCCTAGAACGTCACAACCTCGTCTTGATAGTCTTCAACATCATCACTCACTGAGCAGTAGCACACATGTCACATGGTGTAGGGAAAATAGCAAGTGTGAGCATATAGAGTACTCAGCAAGTGGGGGAAAGTAATGATATGCAGGCTTATATCAAGAATAGGCTAACAAATGGTATTTTTGCGTAAATGGGAGTAATGAAAATATATTTAGACTCAAAATATTAAGCAATTATTAAGTGAATGTAACCCATACAGTCCAACACGCAGCATACAAGGCTCCCCACCTTGTACACCATAACCGTCTAGTACTCCCTGTACTATATCCAAAACAACAACCATCTAGTACTCCCTATACCAGAACCATAACCACAACCATCAAGTACGCCCTGTACCAGAACCATAACCACAACCATCTAATACTTCCTGTACCAGAACCATAACCACAATCAAATTCATAACCACAACCCACTAATCATGTGAGGATCCAAGTCTCTCATAACCGTGAGCACGGCTGTTATGACAGTTTTACACTCTGCAGAGGTTGTCCATCTTTCCCCACGAGTCAGTGAATTCCATCTTGCCGTGCTGCGCAAACACTTAACACATACCAGTGGTGTGCCGCCAAGAATCACTGTATGACACTTTTCACTAACCAGAGACTAACCCAATATGTGTCTGCCCACTAGGTTTCACCGCCAGGCTTTATGCGAGTTCAACTCCTACCAAGAAGCCCCATTTTGTGCTAACACAACACACACTAGATAGACTCTAATTAGTATGTCACGTCTTACCCATATCAGTCTCGTGGTTGGTACGTTACTTCTTGGGTTGTGCCTCCACGAATCGGTCCTTACTTAGGTTACTTGAGCAAACACTAAACCAACATCATAATCATGATAACCATCAAAACCACTTTGCTCAAGGCCTAAGGTTCCATGTTGCTAGACCATTAACAAATTAACGACCATTGTTGCATATGTTCATTAGTAAAGATTATGACACTTCTCAACATCCCAAAAGCATGGCTAAGAAATCTATCCACACAGACACCTAACCATAAACCATCTAGGTTCCAAAGGATGATAAGGGAAAATCTAGGGAAAACCCTAACATAGGTGACTACCCATCATATTGACACTGCATGCAATTTTGTAAAACAAAATATTTAAAAACATATGTTCAAAATGATCAAGGACACTTGCCTTTTACCCAATGCTGCTCAGTGTTGTTGAAATCTTGGTCTTGAAGTCCCTCGAACTGCTCCGAAACGTTATCGACTAATCGCGAGAACTACCGACAAGCAACACAAAAGAAAACACTAAGAACAACATAGCAAACATCATTAAAATACTTTAAAACACTATGGTTGGATAGGGATGATTTTAGAAACATTTAGATGCAAGAATCGTCTAAATCGGAGTTAAGATGAAAGGAGAACAACTTTCGAAAGATAGATTAGACTGAAAAGGAAATGCTGATTTTCCTGAACTATCTTCCTATGGGAAAGGTTTTATTGCACAATCACTATGTTAGGCTTGACAATATTATTGCGCAAGATTCAAGAAGTGTAGAGCTGATCAGACTTCGCTAACTAGGCTAAGGAGAATGATGTGGCACTGACTTGGCATGCTATGCAAGTAACATCTTGGATTAAAGAAGAGATATGCTAAGGTCTAGTCTCGACAACCCATGATGGATCAAAAAGGCTGAAGGTTACGCTTCTGGGTTAAGGATACTACTGGTCCCTCTATGTGGCGGTGGTGGTTCGGGTTTCGTTGAAGACAGCGATCAGGCATGTGGCCACAGGCATCGATATCGGCATCAGTGGTGTTTCAGTGAAACGAGGGAAGCATGGCGTAGAACGCGGAAACACTAACTCAGCGGTATGGTTGGTTTTGGAAGGGGTCATCCGAGGTAGCGGCAAAACAGCGATGACTACTTCTAGGCTATGAAATTTGATAAACCGTTTGAACAGAGATGTTCATATATCCCGGGAACACAATGCTATGGTATAGTTTTCGGTAGATCATCCACTGAGAGGAAGAACGATTAGCGGAGATGAGACAGGTGATGGCTGCGATATGCTGTGGTTGGCAATGGCATCCTGGTCGTGTCGCTGCATAAACGTGGATGGGCTCCTAGGGTCACGTAGAAGACTCAATGCGACACGCCGTGACACAGTTGGTGCATCCATACGGCCTTCGGATTGACGGGGAACGCGAATGCAAATCTGGTGCGCGTGCAGAACACGTCCAGAAACCGGACAACGGGTATGTCGACCTTGATTTTGATAGTTTGGCTGCTCTATTGGCCAAACCGGTTGGTGAGGGCATGGATAACATCATGAGACATGCACCGGTGAAAGGGCTTGGTGATTTGACCTCTTGTTGATCGGGAACGTCGATGCCAATCAGCTACAGCGCGACAGTCCCGCGGCTGTCCGCGACGATGACGATTGTGGCGGCGTAGATCGGGCTTTGGCCGGGGCTAGGGCTTGGATAGGGACTTAGTATGATGCTAAAACATTTGTAAGGGAGGAGAAGAAGGGGTCCTCACCTTGCTTGATGGTCGAGAAAAGAGGATTCGTGGAGAAGATGACGTAGCGCATCATGGGCGGCGGCGGCGGCTCTGGCGAACGACGGCGCTCCAGCGACGCACGGACAGGGCAGCAGCGACTTCTAGGGTTTGGGGCATGGAATAGGGGTAGTAGAGGGCATGCAACTCATATTTATAGGGCTAGGGGTGGGTGGTTGAGATGGAGTCCAAGTGGAGCACGAATCGGATTCGAATTCGAGTCGGTTACAGTGTCCTTTTTCGAAGCTCTCTATTCTGAGGATAATATATCCATCGTCCGGACTCCAAATTGGACGTTTCTTGATTCTAAATTATAGTACTAAAAAATATATACAACTTTGTTAGTCATTGGAACTTCTGAAAATGCCATCTTGATTTCGAAAAATATGCCACAAGATAAACTGTTTAAACTCAGACTTATCTGCACAGCACTGATTTCTGGGGCCATAACTCCTAGCTCCATTATCCAAAAGAGGACTTCCATAGGTTCAAATCGAATCTCTCGATGAGACCTACAACTCTGGTATTGTCAAGATTTGCATTTGAGGCTGTTTTGAACTCCGAAACGTCATACGAAGATAAGGATGTTCAGGACTCCACGAAAATTTACAGATTTCGTGGATCCTTTGTTGGGCCATCTAGAAGACTTGGCTAAGGGTTTGGACTTAAGCAAGATTGAGCCTAAAGAAACTTTAGGTATATTTAGGGTTTAGAAAAGAAACTTTTGCAGAGAAATTTGAATAGAGTTTGAATTTGAATTGAGCTTGGAGTGAATTTAAGAGAAACGAAAAATAAGGTTGAACAAAAATAGGAGTAGATAAGGAATTTAAATTTAGATTTGGGTAGAATTTGAGAAAGAGGAGAGATTGACTTTAAAAAAGAATTTGGATAAGATTTGAATTGAACTGGAGAAGGATCAGGTATTATCAAGAATTGATTAGATGATGAATTCAAGGATTTTGAATTCCAACCATTAAGATCCTTAACTTATTCACTACTGAGTTTTGTAAAAACCTTTTCAAAATCTGTTTCACTCAAAACACCAAAGAGAAAGAAAAAGAAAATAAACTCTAATGCATTTACCTGGCTCCTAGCAAAATTCAGCATGCAATGCACACAAAATAATAACCTATATTGATTGATTGATTAAGAAAATAGGTTTTAAACCTATACTACTTGTGAAACTATTTAATAATCTTGGAAAATTTAGAAATTTGAGAAATCTGAAAATCAGGTTGTTACACATGCAGTGTTTGTTAATATGAGTGGTAGTCACCTATATTAGGGTTTTCCCTAGTCTTTCCCTTATCATCCCTTGGAACCTAGGTGGTTTATGGTTAGGTGTCTTTTATGGTTAGATTGCTTAGTCATGCTTTTGGGATGTTGGGGAAGTGTCATATACATGTTTAGTGGAATTATTCAATTGTGATGATAAACTTGTTTTAGTAACATGGAGCCCTAGGACTTGGTCAAGGAGTTGGTTTAATAATGGTGGTTCATGTGGTGGGCTTGTGGATACATTCCAAGCAGGTAGTTTCTCTTCGTTAGGTTGGCTATGATATCTAATTTTCCTCTCCCTTGCTTTACAATGCTTATCTCTCTGTTGAGTAGTCTTTACCCAAGTATCACATATAAAGACTGGTTCGTGGAGCGACAACCCAAGAAATACTGTACCAAACATGAGGCCGATATGGGTAAGGCTTAGCATATCAATTAGATACTTGGCTGACATTCATTGGGGTACCAGGACCTAATTGATGGACCATACTTCGTAGTGACCTCCTGGCGGCACACCACTAGCATGTGTTATGTGTTTCGCGAACATGGCAACATGGAAATCACAACTCATGGCTAAAAGTTGGACAACATCTGCAGAGTGTAAAACTGTTAACAGTCGTGCCCGCGGTTATTGGAGACTTGGATACTCACATGATTAGATGGGTTTGGTTTGGTCGTGGTTATGGTTACGGTGATGGTTATGGTTTGCAAGATGGTTAGTTTTTGGTGAAGTCTAAAGGTTGAATTAACTGTTCAATGCTTAAGAGTTAACATTTATTTAATAAAAGTATTACTTTTGTTACTTCACCTGTAAAGTCCTTATGTGTGTTGAACATCCTGGGCACACATAAATCGTATCTGGTTTTGTTCGTTAAAATTGTGTGTGACATCTGTACTGCAAATAGATCAGTTAGTCGACTCCACCTCCAGGTGTGACTACCTAAGCCTTCTCCATTCCTACTCCAGTTATCACTAGATTAGTATGCATCCTGAGGATGAGGAGAAAACCTCCTTTATAACTCCCTTCGGAGTATTACGTAAAAATGCCCTATGGATTGAAGAACGCTAGCATAACCTATGAACGGAGCATGCAGATAACTCTTCATGACCATATTGGCTGAAATGTCAAAGCCTATGTTGATGATCTTGTCGTCGAGACAAAAAAAATAAGGAAGATCTTTTCTCCGACCTGCAAGAGATCTTCAATAATCTACGCAAGCACCGAGTCATACTTAACCCAGAGAAGTATGTTGTAGTGAACATTGCCCTTTTAGGGCATGTATGTGATTTTGGTGATTAATGACAACATAGTAAATGGGACTAACATGTTTGTCAAGTATATGCTTTAATAGGTCTCATGGATGCAATACATGAAAAACCCACCAAAGGGGAACTCAAGAAATTTTTAATTGGATAAACTCAAAAAAAAATTGCATACATTAGATGGTCCGATGATAAGAGAATTGTACACGCCGAAGTGTTTTAACTCAGAAGAGGTCCTTCTAGTCTACACGCCAGATGGTCCAGTGGTGAAGATTGGCTACGCCGAAGCATTTTCCAGGAGTTGTATTTCGGTGGGAGAAGGAGTTTAAACATCGGATGGTCCACGATGAAAAGGTGTGTACACCAGAGGCTTCAGTGGAGATATTTCCAGAAGTTTTTGGCTAAGTGGAGAAAGGAATTCTACATGTTGGATGGTCCGGTGATAAGAAGATCTACACGCTAGATAGTACTCATTGAGAAGTGGCTCGGTTGGCTCAATTATACACATCGAATAGTCCGATGATAGAGTTCAAGAGAACACCCGAACAACCGGTATTCACAATGAGTTTGACTGCAGTTCAAACGGCTAGTTTCTATTGCTAGAAAAGTCGGATGGTCCGGTGTGTGTACTACTGTTAACACCGAATCATCCGGTGTTTATAGTCTTTTTGAGCCATTGGAACAACAGCTAGTTCACGGGTTTGAGGGTATAAATACCCCCTACCCCGCTCAGCCATTTGAGGATGCTGGAGTCTAGAGAAGCTCACATACACTTGGAAAGACATCCAAGCCACCAAAGTAATAAAAGTTATCATACAAGGGAATTAGCACAAGATTATGTAGTATTTAGTGCTATTATTTCTAGAGAGAGTTGTTGTCTAGAGAGTGGATCAAAGAGTGATCCTACCGTGTATCAAGTGGTATGCCAGCACCTTGGAGTCTTGGTGACTCGTCGGTATCGTGAGCCTTGGTGGCTCAAGCTTGTTGACCCTCTGACTTAGTGTGGAGCGGTCAAGAAGCTTCTATGGGGATGTAGAGACCCTTGCCTTGGTGGCTCAAACTCCGAAGTGAAGATGGCGATAAGTGACCAGATGAGAGGCTTGTGGTGAGGCCTTTGCTTGGTGGCTTGGTGGCTCAAGGGACAAGACTGAGTGCCATCTGGGAGCAGTAGCCTAGGTTGCTACTCCAACGTGGACTAGGAGTGACGTTTATTTCATTGATACCACAGGATAAAAATCCTTTGTCTCGAGTTTTCTCTCTCTACCTTATTTACATTTCCGTATTTGCATACTTGCAATCTACCTTTGATTGTTTACCTTCCTAAATAGTTTGCTAGAATTGGCTATAGGTTTCAAACCTTTTTGAATGTTAGAGTAGACACACTAGATGAACCTAGAGCACATTTAGATAGAAATTGATATAGGTTTATCTTATGAAGTTTTTGGAGCTATAAGTTCTAAGTGTCCTAATTCAACCCCCCTCTTAGGAAGTCACTGATCCCTACATGTGCGTTCATATTTGATGCAGGAAAGCTACTCTGGTACCTGGTGTCAAATCGGGGAATAAAAGTTAACCCCAATAAGATCAAGCCTATTGGGGGGAACGCACGAGCCTAGAGATATTTATACGATACACTGTGGTATTACTATAGCTGTCACAGTATCTTTGCCACCATGTGGTATGTGAAGTGGTGAAATGCCAAAAGTACTCTCAGGCATATGATTGTTACATAATATCTTAAGGGTAGGCTAATAATTTCCCCTGCCCTTCTCTCTATAAATAGGCCCTCCAAGGGTAGGAGAGAGGACCCCAATGGTTTTTTCTCATTACACAAATGTTATTTCTCTTTCTATCTCCTTTCCAATCACAAGTTTCATCTCCAAGCTTGCGCCTATGAGTGGGGCTCTCACCATATCTGTTCGGGGCACACTTCGACGTGCCCCAATAGTGTGCCATCCAAGGGGATGCGAACAAAGAGCCTTGCCAGAAGGAGAAAGCGAGAGAAAGCACAAGCATCACAAACAAGACATTGGCGTGCAGGCTACCTCCAGCCCCGATGTGTCATCGCCACATTAGTAGGTGCGGTTTAATGCACGCACAGCGACCATGCCCTATATGCGAGCGAGATATGGCCAAAACTGTGTGAGTATGCACATGCCAGCACGTACTTGGCTATAGCTGCAACTGTGAGCCAGAGTATGCCCTCTCCCACCCTTCGGAGAGAACGCAAGGGCCTCCCGGGCTCCTCCAAACACATCCAGGATAAAGGGGATGTAGCTGCGAGCGCCACTCCGTGAGCATGGCCCCATTGGCGTTTTGTGAGTGAAGAGCCTATGCTTCAATCAGCCCGGGCGAGCATGAATGACGACTATGGCATGCTGCGAGCTACTCCCAAGACTATCCAGAGGCAAAGCACGTATGAGTGTGGCTCCCTATGCCCCTCCAGTCTCGAGCGAAGGCTAACCCATGTCAAAGGAAAAGATAAGGTAAAACCCATGCGAACCTCCACGAACAAGGTAAGTGTATGCACCCATTTATTGTGCAACACTTAGATTTCATTACTAGTGTCAGCTGGTGGTTAGTTTGACCTACAAGTGGAGTAGCTAATACTCCTGCTAATATTTTCATTGTTATGTACTATTCTCTGGGCAAGCGTACATTGCACCTAGTCGCTGTCAGCTTTGGGGCGTTGAAAACCTTCGTTTCTTAACACCAAAGATCTGCATCCAAGCTTGAAAGATAATGGTGAAAAATGGAGTAGACCTGTTTAAATACCACGAGATAAGGTTATAAATGCTCCATCGTGCATGTAGTGGCAAAGATAGAGCATGTAGCTAGTAAAAAATATAATATCCCACCTAACGCACACACTGTCCACTGCAGAGCATGGCGCCGCAACAATAGACAAAAGCTTTTGCGTTCACACCATGACCCAGGGATATTTACTCTCATGGTATAAGAAATAGTAGTATATTTTATTTACCATACGCAGAAGAAATAGTAGCATGCATGTGGACGATATGGGAGGATAGCTCTTAACTTTTGTGGTACCTACGTTTTCTTGCCGCTAGCAAGCTTATCTTGTGTCAGCATGTTAGAACATTTAGTGCACCTTTACTGTAGCCACTAACTCCTATGGGTTGTCGTACTATCATACGCATATTCCCACTATGTGAAAAAAGTAGTTAGTGACGGGTAATAACTGGCATTAGTGACATGTCATATACCCATCACTCTTATCGCGTCACTAATGATAGGTCATTAGTGACGGGTGATGACTCGTTACTAATGAGATCATTAGTGATGGGTCGTAATCATGACCCTTCACTATTGACTGAACATTAGTGATGGGTTGTAATTTTGACCCGTCACTAATGACGGATGAACATTTTTCGTATGTTTTAGACACAAAAAAGTCAAAAAAATATTTTTTCACCCGAGTTATCCCAATGCAGGCCCATCCCATATGCCTCACAAGCCATGATTTTTTTCACATTGTTTTCAAGTTTGTGTTCCATAGGAATCAAACTCGCGACCTCCTTGTGCATGTAACCACCTTACCACCTCTGCTACCACGTACTTGTGATAGAAGCCGAATATTTTATCCTTTTAACCTTCTTTGTCAAAGGTCATTAGTAATGCGTCATAACCATGACCCATCACTAATGACTAATTTTGCCAAATTTCATCGAGGGTTATAATTTTGCTAAATGAAAATAAAAATTTTGTGTCCAACCCGTTCAATGTTCAGTAAACAGCCATAACTTTTGCATATGGAGTCCAATTTCGACGTTTGACCTCTACTTTCGAAGCTAATGAGGAGGCGCATCCGAAACAAATACAGCTATTTAGACTTGTAGCTCTCTTGACCCCCAAAAATGGCTCAGAAGACCCTTGACACGACCTCTCAAGTTTTTCGTCGAAAATTGACCTTTTTCGATTTGCTTGGAAATTTTTTGAGACATAGTGCTACATCTGAAAGTTAGTGCTGCGCAGACGTTTCATCAATCCAAGTTACCAAACTCACGATAAAAATCTTTGAATTTACAATTTTTAACTTTGTGGCCATATGTGTGTCTTTTTCAATGATTCCTACTAGTTTCACACTAGATCCAGCACTTTAGTTTGTGACCCTATGTGTGGTTCCTTCGAGTCTTTATATATTTATTTGTGCATCTATATTGCTTCAAATAAAAAAGTGATTAACTACAAAGTTGTATACCTCGTCGAGGGCTACAATTTTTATATAAAGTTTTTCCCCATCTAAGTTAGTATAAAAAAGTTATGAATTTTTTACTTGACTAGCAATGACCCAGGATCCGACCAGTCATCAGTGACGGGTCACCTAAAGGCCCATCACTAATGATCATATCCTCTTTACCCATCACTAATAACTCTATCATTAGTGACAGACTTTAAGGTCACCCATCACTAATGAGTGTGCTTTCTCTACCCGTCACTAATGACTCCATCATTAGTAACGAGTTTTGAGGTCACCCGTCACTAATGAGTGTGCTCTCCCTACCTGTGACCAATGACTCCATCATTAATGATGGGTTTTTAGGTGACCCATCACTACAATCTTTAATGATGGGTTGTTCCCTCGTCATCACTAATGACCCCTTATTAATGACGGGTCTTGGCCGAGTCTCAACCTGAGCCACACATTAGTGACGGGTCATCAATTAACCCGTCACTAATAGTACATTAGCAACGCGTACTGAGCAGCCGTTACTAATGACTTGTCTCCTTTGATAGTTTCTTACGTAGTGTCTAACAAATGCATGCAGCTGGCCGAGGGCAATCTCGAGCGTGTGCTTAGCTTTGATAGGTCCTCAAGTCGTGTTAGCATGCTATCCATTAGGCTGCTCTGAAGGTCGAGCACTCCGCATCATCTCCACGGATCACGTCGGAGAATGAGGGCGTCGAGATACCTCCATGCTCTGCGATGCCTCCATGGCCTCCACTTCTCTGAGCCGCCAAGCGAGAGCCTCCCTGAGCCACCACATCAGAGCCTGGCCGGACTGGACCCTCCCCCATACTCCAGAGCCTTGCCATAATTTGGCCTCGACAGACTCCAGCCTCATCGACCTCTGGCGCCTCCATGCCTCGTCATACTTCGAAGCCTCATCGGAGCCCTCCTGCTTGCCGAACCACCTCCGCACTCACTGTTAGAGCCCTCCGTGCTCATGACCAGAGCCCTCCACGCTCACGACTGGAGCCCTCCGCACTCACTGTTGGGTCAGGCACAAAACAAGGAGCACACAAGCTCTCAGGGAGCACATGCAAGCACTGAAGAGAAGCCAACACTCAAACTCAACGTGAACACACATGTGAGCGCATGCACATTGAGAAGAAAGCTAACACTGCTCACACCACAGAAGCTTACAAATTGAATACACACGAGAGGAACACCTCATGGTTGGAGCTCCTTCCAGCTTTTGGAACCTACTGCGCTCTACGTTCAGAGTCTCCAAGCCGTGCCACTGGCGGAGCCCATCTCCAGCCACCAAAGCCTCCAAGTCGTGCCTACTTCGGCCTCTGGAGTCTCTGGCCACGACTACACCAGAGCCTCTAAGCCGCGCCTACTCCAGCCTACGGAGTCTTCGACCACGATTGCACTGGAGCCTCCAAGCCATGCCTACTCTGGCCTCCAGAGTCTTTGGTCACAACTACACTAGAGGCTCCAAGCCACGCCTACTCTGGCTTCTATAGTCTCTAACCATGACTGCACTAAAGCCCCCAGTCGTGCCACTCCAGCGTCACCTACACCAGCTCTAATGCCTCTGGTCACGCCAATCTGATGTCGCCTACACTAGCTCTAAAACCTCCGGTCGCTCCACTCCAGTTTCGCCTACACCGGCTCCGATGCCTCCAGCCGTGCCACTCCAGCGTCGCCCGCACCAGCCTCTAAAGCCCCCAGCCGCTTCACTCCTGTGTCACCTATGCCGGCTCTGAAGCCCCCAGCCGCTTCACTCCTGTGTCACCTATGCCGGCTCTGAAGCCTCCAGCTGTGGCTAGGCCTCCTCTAGCTCGTTGCCACACCGAAGAGCTCCTCCGAGCTCCTACCACGTTGAAGGCTTCCTCCAGCTTCAGCCACCTTCATGCCAAAGTCGAAGCTCTAACCCACCTAATCGGAGGCCATGCATACTCACCGAAGGCCAGGCAGTGCTCCGGGCATCTGCGCCAGAGGCTGGACTGCCCTCTGATCGACTCTCCGCTGGAGGCCGAGCTTCACATGGCAGAAACCACTTCCGCACACCTCACCGAAAGCCTTCCGTGCTCCCACTAGAGGCCTCACACAGAGCCAGGCTCCCCGCCAAAGCTTCAAGTCCTCGCCTGAGTGCTCATGTATTAGACCGGCCAATGTCTATTTCTTGCTAGCCTTCATCATTGCACTTATCTTCCCCGTGCATGCACATTTTGCACACTTCGAGCTACTTGCCGGAGGAGGTGCTCCGGCCATATTCCATGCCGAGGGCTGAGCTCCTCATTGTGGGCCTCGCTCTGGCCGTCCGCCTTGATAAAGGCCACGCTCCATCCACCACCCTTCGCGTTAGTCAGCCGAGAGAACCCACCTCCTCAGGTTGTGCCGGCTTCCACAGGAGCTCAAACGAGCTAGCTTGCCCCTGCAACCCATGAGCAGCAATGCGAATTAGCATCTTGGGCCGCATGGGATAGGTTGGCTACATTCATAATCAATATAATAAGGTATGTGCTAGACCACCAGCGCGTAGTCCTTGCATGCATTCCTTTATAAGGTACGTGTTACCTTGCTAGTGCATGTTCTTTGCATGCATATCCTTTACAAGGTAATATTGGTGCACGGTCATGTCCATCGCAAGCTGAAAAACCCAGCAACTAACCAATGTGTGCCAAGCGTCTGAGCGTAGCATGTGTATTTAATGCTTAGCAGGCATGCACTCTTTTCCTCACACATAAAATGTCACGTCCTGAAATCCGTAATTGTGTGTTTTAATCCTAAAACATGCAATTTCAGCTTCATGTTCCAGTTTGGGTCACTGGAGCACTGTTCATCCCGAGTACTCCACGGGTACTGTTCACCCCGAGCACTTCCGGGTACTGTTCACCGAGCACCCGAGCACTGTTCATCCCGAGTACTCCACGGGTACTGTTCAACCCGAGCACCCGAGCACGGTTCATCCCGGGTACCCGAGCACTGATCACCCCGGTACCCTCGAGCACTGTAGCAGTGGTCGCAGGGCGGTTATCAGGTTTTTCTGGAAGCTGGTAGCTTGTAAAATTCATAGTTAGTTCGTACGAACTCCAAACTTCATGAGACCAGTTGCGTTGGCTTCGTAGGAATATGAACTACATGTTAAAAATGTTGAAACTCATTAAATACTTTCTGAGAATTTATCTATTGATTAAATGTGTTTCAACTTAGTTAAAGCACAAGTAGTCAATGCCATGTTCGATAGTCGTGAGACCACTGGGAAAACTCTTATTTTGCATAGTATGATCTGGGAAAAATATTGTCATGTATTGTGGAGCATATTTTTCTTATATGGTCGCATTTCATACATGCTCATTACATTGCACGCGTTGCTCTCTATAGTGAATGCCGATCCGTCGATCCCGGAGGCCGTGGGCGATCGTGAGGCGTCCCACCTTTCTGATGCAGGGCAGCAAGGCAAGCATCGTTCATATTGCACCGTGTCTACTTGAAAATTTAATATGTTATCTACGCTTATGTATACATTGCATGTGTCGGGTACCGAGTTGGGTAGAACCTATGCCGATGCATTATCCCATTTCGATCACGTGTCATGTGTTGTTCCTAGGAACCTAGTGGTGTCGTCGCGGTCTAATTTTAGTTTGCTATGCTTAGTGGTACTTAGGCTTTCCGGTAGAAGTCGACGACGGCGTCCACCGTTGTCGCGAGCCTAGGGCTTATTACTTGTTCACACTTATGGTTGTATTGATGATGAGTCGGTTTGGTGAGTGGTGAGTTGAGACGAAGTGTGGGCGGTGTTAGGGGTGTCATCTGCTCACAAGGAGTCCTCAGGCAGTTCGGGGAGGGAACCCGGACACCGTAGACCGCTTGCACCGGTTAAGCACCGACCGTCGGTGTAGTCGGCTTTAGCACATACCTTACTCACCACATGCTGATATAATGGTAGGCGAGCCGATTACCTTCGCAGACGTGGTCATGTGGGCCTCGTCATAGACGGTGTGAGTCCAGTTTGAGTCCGGGCTTTTAGCGGTATTAGTTTGCTCGGGGAGTAGTTCTAATACCGCCGTGCCGAGCTATGGTTGATCCACATGGTTGGGCCTGGTTGGGAAAGGTTGTCACGGGTACCCCCTTGTGTGCATCTTAGCGGGTGGCACAAGCCGTATGGTCCCTGTGTCGTGTGGGTCCAGGAGTATCCCCCTGCAGGGTGTATAATCAGTTCGAACTGCCGCGCTCTCGGTCATGAGCATCGCTATCGCTTATCTCCACCGAGCGACCATGTTTTGGTCGTAGAGTTTCGATGTGGGTTGTGGCATGGTTGGATTGGGTTGGTTTGGTCGGTATGTGGTTGGTGGTTTGGTGGGAATGGTTTGCTTTTATACACTTGGTGTTCATATATCTGTTCTGATCAGTTGGTTGGCAGGGTTTGAGTCGGTGGTTGGTTAAGTCAGTTGCTTACACCTAGAGTCTAGGTTGCTTACCGCTTAATGAACTTAAACATGTCTTAATCCTTGCTACAGCTTCAAATGCATGATCCTTGGAGTCGAGAATATATATACTCATACTGTGTAAGTCTTGCTAGTACCTTCGTACTAAGGGGTGCTGCTCTTAAGTTGCTTTCAGGTTCGCAGGTTGGCGAGGAAGAGGCAGTGTTCGGCTACTTTGTGCCTGCCGATCAGGGTGGCGGGCAGGAGTAGCACCTTCTACTCCGAACTCCGGCGCTTTTGGTATGGAGCCTAAGGGCATACGGCTCCATACTCTTTTGTTGTATAGGTTTTCCTTCCGCTGCATAGTTGTTGTTGTTCCTCTTTTGTTGTAAATTGTGGAAGCAGTTGCATGTTTAATAATGGTAATCCAGTTTAATTATTTGCTCTCTATTAAACTGTGTTGTGATATTTGAGTTGGAAGGCATGTGTTCCGATCCTGGGCACAAAACACGTGCCGGGACTACCGGAATGGTATTCTGGTTAATCGTCGAGGTTGCGATTATGAATAATGATCCTCCTGATGATTAATTAGAATACTATTTGGATGGTTCCTCACAGCTTGGTATCAGAGCCTGGTTTAATTTAGTAGCCTAAACATAATTAGTGCGTTGTTTAGTAAGTCGACAACTTCACCTAAACAACCCATAATTTATGTTTATGCCTCTTCATGTTTAATATGTATTAAACTGCTATCGTTTATGCCCCAAAGTTAAAATGCGTATTATGAGTGACGTTTATATGTCTTATACCACATTGTTTTGCTTTCGACCCTGCATTGATTCTTGTTGAGCATTGCATCTTCGGCTTTGCATCGTTGGAAGGTAAGGTACGACGCTCGGTGGCGGTTAATCACCGAGGGCTCAGCCGGATGCGAGGCAGGGGCCCGGCATGTTCCGTACGGTGATCCGTACGGGAAGTGAATACGCTAGCAATAGCGTATGAACATCCACCATGCGATGGGAGACATGGTCGTCTACTCGTGTGGCGTTTACACGAGATGTCCCGTAGGGTCTACGGGAAGTGAATACGTCGTTGTCGACGTATGGATTGTCGCTTGTACGGCATGTGGTACAAGAGCCGTTCGCGCTCTTACTCTTTCTAGCGCGAATGGTACGTTCTGGATGTTATAAACTGCCTGTGATTTTGATGCTTGCAGGTGCGGTTCTTATTTTGAGAAAGAAGCGGTAGCTAGGTTCGAGCATGCATCATTTCATGGCATTCATGCATGCATTCATATTTATACATGTATTACGGGATTCTAACAATATATCCGGCGAATGCATTGTGCTGAGTCGGAATTTGACGTTTCCCCTTTTAGTTTTACATTTCAGAATGGTTGTCACTCGGCGTGGTGGGGAGGTTCCGGAGGGTTCCGGTCAGAACAACCCTCCTCCACCGCCGACCATGGCGGATGTGCTCATGCAAATCGAGCAGAACCGCCAAGCGAATCACGCTCTCCTCCAGACGAACCAAGCGCTCCTGGAGGCTCTCGTGCGCAACGCGGCTCTTCATGGAGGAGGTGGAGCCGTGCGCCGAGACGACTTCTCGGACTTTTTGCGGACTCAGCCGCCGGTCTTCTCGCGAGCTGAGGATCCTCTCTATGCTGATCACTGGCTCCGAACGATTGAGCAGAAGCTCGCCCTTCTTCGCTATGAGGATCACGAGAAGGCGCTCTTCGCCGCCCATCAGCTTCAGGGCCCGGCGGGTGCGTGGTGGTCCGGCTTTCTGGCCATGCACCCCGCCGATCACCGCGTGTCATGGGCGGAGTTTCGCGAGGCCTTCCGCTCGTTTCACATACCGAGTGGCCTCATGGAGGCTAAGAGGCGGGAGTTTGAGGACCTCAAGCAAGGAGGTCGGGCGGTGATGGAGTACGTGCAGGTGTTCAACCACCTTGCACAATACGCTACCGAGGAGGTCAGCACGGATGCGCGCAGGCAACGCCGCTTCGTGAATGGCCTGAACTCGAAGATGCAGGACCGGTTGTCCGCGCATAAGTTCGCCGACTTCAACGAGTTGGTGAGCACGTCGATCACGGTGGAGCTCAAGTATAAGAGCCACCAAGAGGAGAAGAGGCAGAAGAGGGGTTCCTCGTCTTCTGTGGGCGGGAGCTCGCAACGCGCTCGCTCTGAGAGTCAGCCTCCACAGTCTCAGGCGCCGTCGACTGGCTACCCACGACCAATGTGGTTTGTACCACGTCCTGCGTTCTCCGCTCCACAGGGGCAGGCTGCACGACCAGCCGGCTCCCAAGTGAGCGTGACTGGTGGATCAGGCGGTCCGTGCTTCAACTGCGGCCGCGTCAGCCATTTCTCGAGGGAGTGCCCGTATCCGAGGCCGGGAGCCGCGGTGAGTGCCCCGCGACCACCGCCGGCTCAGTCAGCACCGCAGTCTTCGCAGGCGACTCATGTTCCCAAGCGTGGTTGAGCTCGCCACACTACCGCCGACGAGGTTCAGGAGGGTGACATCGTCCTAATGGGTACGTTGGATATGAGTTTCAACTCTGACATCTTTTCTGCAGTGGTTTTGTTTGATTCAGGAGCCTCTCACTCCTTTATATCTTCGGATTATGTTTGGGAAAGTGGGTTGAGAGTCAGTGCTACCCACACGTCGTACCTTATAGACGCCCCAGGGGCCAAAGTTTTAATCAACCAGTGTGTGAATAAAGCGGCGGTAATTGTCAACGGAGTTCCCTTCTTTGTCAATCTGTTAGTGATGAACTCGAAGGGAATTGATGTTATTTTGGGAATGAATTGGCTCTCCAAGAACAAGGCTGTGTTGGACTGTGCTCAGCGGACCGTCACCCTCAATGGTCTATCAGGTACTCGGGTCCAGTTAAAGCTAAAGGATGTCAAATCCTGCCTGTTCGCCGTAAAGGCTGTCCCCACCAGGATTATGGAGAGCATTCCTGTGGTGTGGGAATTTCCGGATGTCTTTCCGGATGAGTTGCCTGGAATGCCGCCTGGTAGGGCAGTGGAGTTCTCTATTGATTTCGTGCCCGGTGCGGCCCCGGTTTCGAAGAAGATGTACAAGATGTCGCCAGTTGAGCTAGTTGAGCTGAAGAAGCAGATCCAGGAGCTGCTGGCGAAGGGTTTCATTCGTCCTAGTTCCTCACCTTGGGGATGCTCGGCTCTATTCGTGAAGAAGAAGGACGACACTCTCCGGATGTGTGTTGATTACCGTCCGCTGAATGCAGTCACGGTGAAGAATGTGTATCCGCTTCCTAGGATTGACATCTTGTTTGATCAGTTGACTGGAGCCCGAGTCTTCTCAAAGATTGACTTGAGGCTGGGCTATCACCAGATCAAGGTCCGACCAGAGGATATTCCAAAGACAGCGTTCTCTACTCGATACGGCTTGTATGAGTTCACCGTTATGTCGTTTGGCTTGACTAATGCGCCGGCTTTCTTTATGTACCTCATGAACTCGGTATTCATGGAGGAGTTGGACAAGTTTGTCATTGTCTTCATCGACGACATTCTGATATACTCCAAGACTGAACAAGAGCACATTGGGCACCTCCGTATTGTTCTGGGCAGGCTCCGAGAGCATCAGCTGTATGCCAAGTTCAGCAAGTGTGAGTTCTGGCTCAGGGAGGTGGCTTTTCTGGGACATGTTCTATCAGAGAACGGAGTGGCAGTTGACCCGAGCAAGGTGCAGGATGTGCTCGACTGTGTTCAGCCCCAGAATGTCAGTGAGATCCGGAGTTTTCTTGGACTTGCAGGCTATTACCGTCGGTTCATCGAGAACTTCTCTAAGGTTGCGAAGCCGATGACTGAGTTGTTGAAGCAAGGCAGCGTGTTTGAGTGGTCAGATGCCTGTGAGTCTGCCTTCCAGACATTGAAGAAGCTGCTCACGACCGCTCCAGTGCTTGCTCAGCCTGATGTGACCAGAGGATTTGATGTGTATTGCGACGCGTCCGGTATCGGTCTTGGCTGTGTTTTGATGCAGGAGGACCGAGTCGTTGCATATGCATCCCGATAGCTGAAGCGTCACGAGGAGAACTATCCGACACATGATCTTGAACTTGCAGCTGTCGTGCACGCTCTGAAGATGTGGCGCCACTACTTGATGGGCAACTTGTGCCGTATCTACACGGATCACAAGAGCCTGAAGTACATCTTCACGCAGTCAGATTTGAACATGAGGCAGCGCAGGTGGCTTGAGTTGATCAAAGACTACGAACTGGAGGTTCACTACCATCCTGGCAAGGCGAATGTGGTCGCCGATGCTTTGAGTCGAAGGGCTCATTGTCACTGTCTTGTAGCCTCGCCGATGGATTCCACGTTATGCGACGATTTCCGGCGTCTTGGGCTTGATATGGTGCCGGATGGTTTTATTGCCAATCTCGAAATCAAGTCCACGCTAATTGATGAGATTGAGGCTGCACAGAGGGATGATAAGGGTATGGCCCGAATTCGAGAGAAGAGGAAGATCGGGCAGGCCTTGTGCTTTACTGAGGATGATCAAGGCGTTATCTGGTTTGGGGACCGTCTAGTGGTTCCGAGGGTCGAGGCGCTGAGGAAGAAGATCCTTGATGAGGCTCATGATTCGTTGCTATCCATTCACCCTGGCAGTATGAAGATGTATCAGGATTTGAAACCCCGTTTCTGGTGGACTCGCATGAAGCGGGAGATTGCTAGGTATGTGTCTGAGTGCGACGTCTGCCGAAGGGTGAAGGCTGAACACATCAAGCCTGCCGGCACACTCCAGCCTTCGCCCATTCCATCTTGGAAGTGGGAAGAAGTTGGGATGGATTTCATTACTGGCTTACCGAAGACTTCGAGTGGGTATGACTCTATTTGTGTCATCGTGGACCGGTTGACAAAGTCCGCGCATTTCCTTCCTGTCAGGACCACTTATTCTGCTAAGCAGTATGCGGAGTTGTACCTCACTAGAATTGTTTGTCTCCATGGAGTGCCGAAGAAGATCGTTTCTGATCGGGGTACACAGTTTACTTCTCATTTCTGGAGAAGTTTCCAGGAGGCTATGGAAACCGAGTTCTTCCACAGCACGGCGTATCACCCGCAGACGGATGGTCAGACGGAGAGGGTAAATCAGATTCTCGAAGATATGCTCTGTGCTTGTGTGCTCACTTATGGGAAGAAGTGGGACATATGCCTGCCGTTCGCGGAATTTTCGTATAACAACAGTTTCCAGGCTAGTATTGGGATGGCGCCATTCGAGGCCCTTTATGGTCGGAGGTGCCGTACGCCGCTGAATTGGTCTGAATCCGGTGAGCGGGCTTTTCTGGGTCCGGATTTGGTCAAGGAGGCCGAAGACCATGTCCAGAATATCCGCAGGAGTATTCTCACGGCCCAGTCTAGGCAGAAGAGCTATGCGGATCAACGTCGCCGAGAGCTCACATTTGAGGTGGGGGATCACGTGTACCTGAAGGTCTCACCTCTCAAAGGCGTTCGTCGATTCCAAGTCCGAGGCAAATTGGCGCCTCGGTATGTTGGCCCATTTCAGATTCTTGCTCGGCGTGGGGAGGTCGCGTACCACTTGGACTTGCCTCCGTCTCTCTCCGCCGTACACAATGTGTTCCATGTGTCACAATTGAAGAAGTGTCTCCGAGTCCCGACGGAAGTCGTTGATGTTGCACCCCAAGAGTTGCAACCGGATTTGACATATTGTGAGCGACCAATTTGTATCTTGGATGAAGCCGAGCGCAAGACACGGCGCCATTCTATCAAATTCCTGAAAGTCCAATGGAGCAACCATACAGAAGCCGAAGCGACATGGGAGCGGGAAGATAAGCTCCGCTCTGAGTATCCTGAGTTCTTTGAGGGCTTGTGAAAGATGTCATAATATGGCATATTTGGAATCTCTCGCATGAGTGTGCTCATCGTTCTCTCCCCGACTCGTACTGAATCTCGGGACGAGATTCTTTTAGGGGGGGAGGTTTGTCACGTCCTGAAATCCGTAATTGTGTGTTTTAATCCTAAAACATGCAATTTCAGCTTCATGTTCCAGTTTGGGTCACTGGAGCACCTCACTTTGAATCAATGAGGTGGGAGAAGGAAAAACTAAGAGAAATAAAAGAGCTAGAAGCAAGTCTGGACTTTCCTCTAGGTAAATGGGGCCCACTTGGGTGGAAAATATCTCTCTATAGGTGGGCAACAACACTCTCTCTCCCCCTAAAAAGCTTGCCCATACGTACTACTCACCCACTCCACCAGATAAGGCTTTTTGAGGAAGCAAGTTGGAGTTGGCTGTCTCTCACTCTCTCTCTTAGGCTCCCTTTTTTCCCTTTGGATCCCTACCTCTAGGAGCAAGATCAAGGTACGTATGTGGTACTCACGTGACCACCAGCTCAAGGATTACTCGTCCATCCAATTCATTTTCAGTTTCCCCGAAGGAATTCGAGCTGGTTCTGAACTTGTTTGGTGTTCTTTGGGAGAAGCAAGGAAGCAGCAGTTTTTCCTCTCTTCTCCAAGCCATTTTCTATCGTTTCCTCCTTCAACTGGCGGTCACCAACCTCAGCAAAGGACCTTGGGTGAGTCTGCTAGGCTCCCATGGCAAGTATGCTCATTTTTGGTTGGATAGATCTTGAATCTGGAACTAGGGTGGCAAAGTTCTTAAAGTTCTTCAGTCTACGAACAAATGAGGATTTATGTGGATTTGAGTTAGGAATCATATTGCTAGGCGGTTGAGCAAAGTCTAGACCCTGTACATCCTTCTAGGCATTTTTACTTTTGATTTAGAGAGACTCCCAGGTTAGTTTAACCCAGTTTTTCCCTTCGTAATGGCTGCTGTTCTGAAGCTGCACGAGTAGCGCCCGAGTACTGTTCACTCGAGGGCACCCCGGGTACTGTTCACCCCGAGCACTCCGAGCACAGTTCGCCCCGAGCACTCCCGGGTACTTTTCACCGAGCACCCGAGCACTGTGCACCTCGAGCACTCCCCCGGGTACTGTTCACCGAGCACCGAGCACCCGAGCACTTCCGGGTACTGTTCACCAAGCACCCGAGCACTGTTTATCCCGAGTACTCCCCGGGTACTGTTCACCCCGAGCACCCGAGCACGGTTCATCCCAGGTACCCCGAGCACTGTAGCAGTGGTCGCAGGGCGGTTATCAGGCTTTTCTGGAAGCTGGTAGCTTGTAAAATTCATAGTTAGTTCGTACGAACTCCAAACTTCATGAGACCAGTTGCGTTGGCTTCGTAGGAATATGAACTACATGTTAAAAATATTGAAACTCATTAAATACGTTCTGAGAATTTATCTATTGATTAAATGTGTTTCAGCTTAGTTAAAGCACAAGTAGTCAATGCCATGTTCGATAGTCGTGAGACCACTGGTAAACTCTTATTTTGCATAGTGTGATCTGGGAAAAATATTGTCATGTATTGTGGAGCATATTTTTCTTATATGGTCGCATTTCATACATGCTCATTACATTGCACGCGTTGCTCTCTATAGTGAACGCCGATCCGTCGATCCCGAAGGCCGTGGGCGATCGTGAGGCGTCCCACCTTTCTGATCCAGGGCAGCAAGGCAAGCATCGTTCATATTGCACCGTGTCTACTTGAAAATTTAATATGTTATCTATGCTTATGTATACATTGCATGTGTCGGGTACCGAGTTGGGTAGAACCTATGCCGATACATTATCCCATTTCGGTCACGTGTCATGTGTTGTTCCTAGGAACCTAGTGGTGTCGTCGCGGTCTAATTTTAGTTTGCTATGCTTAGTGGTACTTAGGCTTTCCGGTAGAAGTCGACGACGGCGTCCACCGTTGTCGCGAGCCTAGGGCTTATTACTTGTTCACACTTATGGTTGTATTGATGATGAGTCGGTTTGGTGAGTGGTGAGTTGAGACGAAGTGTGGGCGGTGTTAGGGGTGTCATCTGCTCACAAGGAGTCCTCAGGCAGTTCGGGGAGGGAACCCGGACACCGTAGACCGCTTGCACCGGTTAAGCACCGACCGTCGGTGTAGTCGGCTTTAGCACATACCTTACTCACCACATGCTGATATAATGGTAGGCGAGCCGATTACCTTCGCAGACGTGGTCATGTGGGCCTCGTCATAGACGGTGTGAGTCCAGTTTGAGTCCGGGCTTTTAGCGGTATTAGTTTGCTCGGGGAGTAGTTCTAATACCGCCGTGCCGAGCTATGGTTGATCCACATGGTTGGGCCTGGTTGGGAAAGGTTGTCACGGGTACCCCCTTGTGTGCATCTTAGCGGGTGGCACAAGCCGTATGGTCCCTGTGTCGTGTGGGTCCAGGAGTATCCCCCTGCAGGGTGTATAATCAGTTCGAACTGCCGCGCTCTCGGTCATGAGCATCGCTATCGCTTATCTCCACCGAGCGACCATGTTTTGGTCGTAGAGTTTCGATGTGGGTTGTGGCATGGTTGGATTGGGTTGGTTTGGTCGGTATGTGGTTGGTGGTTTGGTGGGAATGGTTTGCTTTTATACACTTGGTGTTCATATATCTGTTCTGATCAGTTGGTTGGCAGGGTTTGAGTCGGTGGTTGGTTAAGTCAGTTGCTTACACCTAGAGTCTAGGTTGCTTACCGCTTAATGAACTTAAACATGTCTTAATCCTTGCTACAGCTTCAAATGCATGATCCTTGGAGTCGAGAATATATATACTCATACTGTGTAAGTCTTGCTAGTACCTTCGTACTAAGGGGTGCTGCTCTTAAGTTGCTTTCAGGTTCGCAGGTTGGCGAGGAAGAGGCAGTGTTCGGCTACTTTGTGCCTGCCGATCAGGGTGGCGGGCAGGAGTAGCACCTTCTACTCCGAACTCCGGCGCTTTTGGTATGGAGCCTAAGGGCATACGGCTCCATACTCTTTTGTTGTATAGGTTTTCCTTCCGCTGCATAGTTGTTGTTGTTCCTCTTTTGTTGTAAATTGTGGAAGCAGTTGCATGTTTAATAATGGTAATCCAGTTTAATTATTTGCTCTCTATTAAACTGTGTTGTGATATTTGAGTTGGAAGGCATGTGTTCCGATCCTGGGCACAAAACACGTGCCGGGACTACCGGAATGGTATTCTGGTTAATCGTCGAGGTTGCGATTATGAATAATGATCCTCCTGATGATTAATTAGAATACTATTTGGATAGTTCCTCACATAAAACGAGCAAGGCATTAGGACACGCATGCCACGCCTGTGTGTAGCTCTTGCTTTTTGTGATATATGCATGCATGCGTGCACAGCTTTCTCTATTTTTTAGGAGTTGGAAGCAGGACATTGAGTGGGCCTAGGAGCAAAGAGTGGTTGAGACCTGGCTTTGCAAGGACCAAACTGGTGGATCATCCAGGTGCATGCACGAGCCTCTCTAGCCTAGCCGGCTCCGCCTCCGGCCCGGCAGGACCCTAGCCGTGCGCACCTAAGGTAACATGCCTAAACTCCTACTAATCACCAGGTACGCCCCACTGCTGTCGCCTCAAGTTAAGCATCATTGTTTACTTTTGACCTTTACATGACATTCTACTGTAATTAGCTATTCACTAGTAATAGTAAAACACCAAAACTTAAAGTTATAATATATTCTAGCATTCGCCAAGAATAGTCATCCAACCTAGTCATAACTTATGCTGCAACTAGCTATTCGCTGACAACAGTACACAGCAAAACTTAAGTCATATCTCTATTCATAGTAAACAGCAAAACTTAAGTTATATCTTAGTTTGGCATGTGCTAAAAATAGTCGGCCGACCTATTGATAACTTATACTACAACTAGCTATTCACCGATAACAGTAAGGTATCAAACTTAGCTTAAGTTATGCCATTGCTCAAACAGTGTATAGGCATCAAAACCCTCCTCACCGATTGCATAGCCTTGGTGACGGAGATGTATTAGAAACCTCCGCACGAGGAGATGTCTTCAAAATCTCCTCACCGATAGCATAGCCTTGGTGGCAGAGAGGTCTTAAAGACATATCGTATAAACCCTCCGGCATCTTGAAGGCAAAGCCTTCGTGCCAATGAGGTGCAAAACCCTCCGGCATCTTGAAGGAAAAGCCTCCATGCAGCCAGCATCTTGAAGTCAATGTCTCCGTGCCGGAGAGGTACAAAACCCTCTGGCATCTTGAAGGCAAAGCCTCCGTGCCAGAGAGGTGCAAAACCCTCCAACATCTTGAAGGCAAAGCCTCCATGCCAGATTAGCATTGGACCCTCTATCATCTTGAAGGCCTAGCTAGCCTCCGTGACGGTTGTGACATGCACCCTCCAATATCTTGAAGGCAAAGCCTTTGTGCCGGATCAGCACGGGACCCTCCATCATCTTGAAGGCCTAGCTAGCCTCCATGATGGCTGCGGCATACACCCTCCAGCATCTTGAAGGCCTAGCCTCCGTGCCAAACCTACGAGGACTCTACGATATCTTGAAGGCCTAGCTAGTCTCTGTGACGGCTGCGTCATGCACCCTCCGGCATCTTGAAAGCCTCGCCTCCGTGCCAAACCTATGAGGAGCCTACGACATCTTGAGGGCCTAGCCTTCGTGCTGGATAGATCTAACACCTTACGCTCCAAAAAATACGCAGGTCATGGCAAACCGCTAGCCAACATAGAATTCAATTTTGCCCCAACCAACGCAACTAAGTTCCCCTAAAAAAATCGCACCCTCTAGCCGCTAGCAGCCATAAAGTGCGAGGGGGCCAACAAAGGGGAGACAAATGAAGCATTCGTATGACCAAAGTTAAAAGGTAAAAGTCATCACAGTACAATTTCATTCATACATCATACATGTGTACATAGGCATACGCGTGGTACAACCGCCTTAGAAACTTCCCTATCTGGCTAAAGCCATGGTATTAGCACTAATAGAACACGCCCTCCACCCGCTCATGGTCGAAAAGCATAAGGGCCAGGAAGTTAGGGAGCCAAAAGTCTTGATCAATCCTGCACAAGTTACAGAATTTTGCTATTCCCTATCATAACAAATTATCTTTGAAACACTCTGGCATCTTGAAGGCAAAACCCTTCATGCCAGAGAGGTAATTATACTCCAAACAATTATAGGAACAATGCAGGAGCTGAGATTCCAACAAATTTGAGTGGGACTCAAAAATTTTTGGCTCCAGATAGCACCACACCGCCTCATCCTCGCCGTCAACTCCACCTCCAGCATCCATAGCTGAGGGGGTAGTGACCTGCCGCAGCCTCACCGTCAACTCCGCCTTCGACTTCCACCACCGAGGGCTCCAAACAGCTCTGCCCTATAACACCTCTCAGCCTCATTATCAACTCCACCTCTAACATCCACCACTAAGGGGGTAGCGGGCTGCCTCAGCCTTGTCGATGACTTCGCCTTTGGCTTTCTCCACTGAGGGCTCCGGACGGCTCTACCCCTGTCACGCCCCTCAGCCTCGTCATTGACTCCACATCTAGCATCCATCGCTGAGGCCGTAGCGGGTTGCCTCTGGCTTCCAACGGTGAGGAGGTACCAGGCTACCTCAACCTCGCCATCTACTCTGCCCCCGGCTTTTGCTGCTAAGGGCTCTGGAAGACTCTGCGCATCATGCCCCTCAGCCTCGCGGTCAACTCCACCTTCAACATCCACCGCTGAGGGGGTAGTGGGCCATCTCAGCCTCGCCGATGACTCCTCCTCTAGCTTCCACAGCTCAGGGGTAGCAGGCTACCTCAGCCTCACCATCTACTCCACCACCGGCTTCCGCCACTGAGGGCTTCGGATGGCTTTGCCCCATCACGCCCCTCAACCTCGCTGTCGACTCCGCCACCGGCATCCACCGCATAGGGGGTGGTGGGCCACCTCACCCTTGTTGATGACTCTGTCTCTGGCTTCCACCGCTGAGGGCATAGGAGGCTGCCTCAGCCTTGTTGTTTACTCAACTCTTGGCTTCTGCCACCAAGGGCTCCAGACTGCTCTGCCTCCATCACGCCCCTCAGCCTCGCCATCGACTCCACCTCCGACATCCACGACTGAGGGGGTAGCAGGCTGCCTCAGCTTCAACGTCAACTTCGCCTCTGGCTTCCACCGTTGAGGGCTCCAAACGACTCTGCCTCTGTCATGCCCCTTAGCTCCGCCAACAAGTCTACCCCGGCTTCAACATGATGCTCTGGCTGGTCTAACCTCCATCAAACCTCATCGACGTTGCTTATAGCCATCACCGAGTGGTTTTACAAGGAAGGGAAGTTGCTCGGGGTATCCTAACACCTAGGTGGGGCTAGAGCTAGTTCTTTGATCATCCACTCGCCCCTCGTAACCTCAGAGCCACAAATGAGGGGTTACTATTGGGAGAACACCCCAGCCTGGAGATATTTAGATGATGCACTATGATATTACTATATTTGTCATAGTATCTTAGCCACCACGTGGTATGTGAATGGGTGAAATACCAAAAGTACCCCTGTAGGCATGTGATTGTAACATAATATCTTAGGAACAGGCCAGTAATTTTCCTTGCCCCTTCTCTATATAAATATGCCCTCCAAGGGCTTGAGAGGGAGGACCCCAAATGGTTTTTTCCCATTACACAAACAATATTTCTCTCACTCTCTCCTTTCCACTCATAGGCTCCGGCTCCAAGCTTGAGCCTCCTCTTATGAGTGGGGCTCTCAACGTATCTGTTCGAGGCACACTCCAGCATGCCCCAACAAAGACCAATGAAGAAATGCATACCCTAGGTCAGTACGAGAAGTTTAAGAACTAACTGGGTGCATGGCAGCTCCCTGCTTGGAGACCAAGGGCTTCCATTCTTCAAATTATTGTGCCAACATGACAAGTTTGAATGGTCTGAAGAGGCTGATGAGACGTTCAAAAGTCTAAAGAGGTATCTTTCTCCCCCCACCCCCCCCCCCCCCGATCGTGCTAGTCTCTCCCAACCCAAACAAAGAACTCTTGTTATACATAGCGGTCAAGCCACGCGGCATGAGCGGAGTATTGGTGGTGGAACAAGAAGTGCCTGACAAGCGAGAAAAGATCCAACGTCTGGAACTATGTCACTAAAGTACTTCATGGTCCAAAGGAGTGCTACCCGCAAGTACAAAAGTTTCTATATACGGTATTGATGGTCTCGTGCAAACTAAAGCACTATTTTTAGGCTCACAAGATCATCATACCATCAATATTCCGACTCAAAAAAATCCTCCACAGTAGAGACACCATTGGACGACTCGCTAAGTGGGCAATTAAGCTCAGAGAATTTGATGTTCGCTTCGTACTTCAGATGGTGATCAAATCACAACTACTCGCTAACTTCGTCGCCAAAATAGGACACCCGCGACGACATGTCCAAATTATGGACTCTCTTTTTTGATGGGTCACTTACGCTGCAACACTTGAGGGCTGGAATTATACTCATCTCTCCCACATGAGAAAGGCTGCAATATGCTTTGCAACTTGACTTTTCAGCAACAAACAATGTAGCCGAGTATGAGGGTCTCCTCATTGGTCTTCGAGTAGCTTCTGCTCTTGATATCTGCCGCCTTATCATGAAAGGGGATTCATAATTGGTGGTGAAGCATGTTAACAAGGAGTATCAAACCTTAGACAAGACCATGACTAATTACCTAGTGGAGGTGAGGAAGCTGGAAACAAATTCATCGGACTCAAGGCTAAGTATATCCTCATGAAGGATAATTGTCTCACCCATAGTATTGCCCGACTAGCCTCCTCATGATCTCGACAACAAACCGGGGTTTCATAGAGAGACTCTCAAAGCCGTCCATAAAGTCATAAGATAACATGACGGAAGGAGTGGTGGTCTATGAGACCTATAACCAGCCCGGAACATGCTAGGAATCAACACCCTAGAAGGAGTAGCAAGGGAACTCGTAACTCCACTCGAATACGAAGATTCGTGGATGGATCCCATCCGTGAGTTCCTTCAAGATTGAGTTATAGTTGAAGATGATGCACTATCCGAGCAAATATCCCATTGATCCATGATGTACACCCTGGTGTACAGTGTCCTCTATCGAAGAGGCACTCACAAAGTACTCATGAAGTGCATGTCTCAGAATCAGGGTAGAGTATTACTTGAAGAAATCCATGGAGGGGTATGCGGAGCTCATACTTCCTTCCAAACCCTGGTCAGAAAGGCATTCAAACAATGTTTCTATTGGCCTATGGATGTCCATGATGCGAGCAAGATGGTAAAAAAGACATGTGCTAACTATCAATTCCACTGCAAGCATGTACACCAGCTCGCCCAAGCCTTACAAACTATTCCCTTGTCATGGCCATTCGTGACTTAAGGGCTAGATATTCTGGGACCTTTCCTGGTAGCACCCGAGGGCTTAGACTTTCTCTTCATTGTAATCGATACCTTCACCAAGTGGATTGAAGTTGAGCCAGCTGGCAAGATCACCTCGATAGCAGCCAAGATGTTCATCATGAAAAGTGTCGTGACAAGGTTTAGCATCTCGAGTATGATCATCATCGACAACGAAACTCAGTTCTCAAGCATGGTGTTCATTGATTATTATGAGGGACTAGGTACTATGGTTTGGTTTGCGTTGGTTGCTCATCCATAGAGAAATGGACAAGTTCAGCAGGTCAATGAGGTAGTCCTACAAGGAATCAAGACTCTCATCTTCAACTGCTTAACAACCTACGCTAAAGCCTAGATGTCGGAATTGCCTAATGTACTATGGAAACTCTGGATAACATCCAATAGGGTTACAGGTGAAACACGTTTCTTCCTAGTTTACGGGGCTAAACCCATGCTACCCTGTGAACTAAAGATCAAATCTCCTCTCATCGAGTTGTACGCCAACAATGATGAAATCTCGAGAATACAAGATGACCTCAACATTCTCGAAGAAAAAAGAACTCAAGTGCTGATACGATCGACAAGATACCAGCAAGCTCTCTAGTGCTACTGTGATCAGAACGTTAGAAAAAGAACCCAACAACCCGGGGATATAGTTCTACGACTCGTATAGAGTCAGAAAGTGGGAGGGTCCTTATAAGGTTGTTGAATCCAATCATCTTGGGTCGTATAGGTTAGCAATGGAAGATGATCAAGTCCTTAAAAATTTCTGGAATATCGACCAACTTCGTAAGTTCTATGTCTAAGTACTTAGGATATATTTTGTAATAATAGTTGTCAGATTATCCAATAAGTTGAATGGATCTTTTTCAATCCTTTCCTATTCCACATTGCAACTCAATGCCTAACAATGAGATAAACCGCTATTAGGGTGACTATACCTACATTCGTGCTCGAGATCATAGACTGTTTATCTAGGAACACTTCCCTGATAACCAGTCAGGGGTTAACAGGTATTTGGTACTAAAGGCTGCAAATACATGTCGTGCGTGCCTCAAAACAATTTCTAACGAGAGGGGATGATGCTTCAAAGTCACTTTCTGCGGGGATCGTGAAGTTCCTTATCGAGCCTTGAAGTGCATGAAGGCTAAGATGGTTTTCACTCAAGTCGGACCTAAGGCAATACACAATGTACATTCCCACATGGCTACAAAATTCTTGAACTAATCACAAGAAAACTTTTCAAAGGCTAAACACAATAAGTTGATGCATGGTTTATGTATCCTGCATTCGTGAAGTCCCATGTTCATACACATGCATTGCGGTAGAAAGTAGAGATTTCATTAACAAGATTTCAAGTTCTTTTTATAGATGTGCTAAAGAGATTACATATCCAAAAGAAGATCCAAAAGAGGCCCTAAGTCCTAGCTCGATGCCGCGCGAAAGAAGAAGAATGAGAATATCAGAAGGTCCTAATAGAAGAGCCTACGTCTAAGGTTCCTCCCCTGGAGTAACTGATGTAGTAGTTGACTGCTACGCTGTCATCGTTATCATCATTGTCATCGCTTGGGGATGAGGATAAAAAAATAGTAAGAGAACAAGATAAAAGAATAAAATTTTATGTTACTCATATTTACATTCTATAAAAGTATTTCTACATATTTGGATACGGATATTATCCATATTTTACATATCTAAAGCTCGGTATGCAGCTCGGCTCGTGGCTGGACTGTTAGATGCTGAGGATATATTGTATGCCTTTTTTCCCTAGAACTTCGAGCGATTCGTTATCCAATTACTAAGCAGCAGCAATGGAGGGATGGTAGCTCCATCTCCTTGCCCAGCCTCACAACCATCGCCTCCTCAGTTTCATTCTCGACCATCACTACTATAAAATTATTTTTAGATACTCAGAGTACTTTTTCACAGGCGACACATATAACAAAAGTGTCTGAGCAGTTGGCGTGGCCCCTAGGGCTTTGGACTATATGTGGAAACAAATTTTCACAGTTGGTACGATTTCCAGATGCGGGTGACATAAAAAGCCACCTATGTAAAAGGTTATTTTTGAGATAATTTCTTATGTGAACCATCTCTAGTAAAGGGATGATTACTACAGGTGAGCCACATAATTAGCCACCTATAATAATAGACTATAGCTTATCTTAAAAAATTCATAGTTTTTCATACAAAGTCGAATTAAGACAAATTTTATATGAAAATTATAGTTCTCGATGAGATCTACATCTTTGAGTTGAAAATCTATTCATTTGAAGTCATTAAACGTTCAAATAATCATTTGAAATTTCAGACATAAGAGATCAAAAAGATTGCATATGCTATTAGTATTACTAGTACTTTTATTGTGAGATGTTAAGAACGTATCGCGTGAGCTGAAAGGTCTCAGGTTCGAGTGCCACGAACCGCACGCAAAATATTTTGAGTGAAAAATCGTGTGACTTGTGACTTCAACGGCGTGACAGCGGGGCAGGGGTGCCTAGTGGGGACAAAAAATCGGTTTTTTCAGGCCAAAAAATATCGATTCGGAGACCAACTACCACACATGGTTCATTAAGTGAACCACCTCTCGTAATCATTTTTCACAGGTAGTCTCTTTTGCAGGCCTTCGACTAAAGGTGGGTAAATACCTCTGAAATTGGGTTAACACTCACCTCTGAAAATAGTTTCTATAGTAGTGTCCACCCTCCTCCCACCTTCGACTCCGCACCCACCATCCCAGGGTGAAGTGCATCGCCACAGCCCCCTCGCACCCACAAACTCTAGCTCTACGCACCATGTTGGCTCCAAGGAGCGCCATTGTCCCCGTCCACCGCAACCGTCGTTGCCTCCTTCTCCATTTCCCCTCAACTGGAGCAATATGCTCATTTGATTTCCTTTTTGTTTTGTGCAACTCCGATCTCCACGCACCTTGGCCTCCTCCTAGACTTCCTCGCCGTCGCCGCCGCTATTGCAACCGTGTGCCCCAACCCCAAGGTCGCACCCTCCCTCCCTCTCTCATATCCTGATTTCATGGGTTTCAAATGGTGGTGGAGTTAAGTTTTTCGCGCATCACGTTTGATCCATTTGGTTTGAATGAGCCGAAATGCTTTTTCAAGTGGTGGCGGAGTTCAGGTGTTTGTTGAAATGCCCCTGTGACGGTGGCATCTTACTTTTCTTTTTTGATCAATTAGTAGCACCATTGCTAACTGAACATAGGTGATCTAGCTATGATACTTCTATTTCTACCCTTAAAAACCTAAGAGCAGAACGTTAGATTCTACGAGTTGTTTACTTCCTGTTTTTTTGTTTGCTACGTTTCCAATTGAATATAGTAAAGTATTACCTGCACATAGATGAAGACATAAGAAAGAAAGAAAAAAACCATGCCAATAAAAAATGTACATTCATATGAAATGTTTCTCTTTTCTGAGGAAGACATGATGATAAAAGAATTTGGTATGATCCTACTGTTGGTTGCTTCAGCTAGGAGTATGAACCATATAATTTATGTCCTACTACTGGTCCTTGTCTTTTTTCCTAGTTTTAAGGCACATCAAGGTTTGCTTGTAGCCCTTACATTCAAGCATGTATGTCTTCTGTTAGCAGCCCAGTCCTACTGCGGCATGCAACCAAATATAACTCTAGGCAATATTCCAAATGATTTTGCAACTTCATCAGCAATCTGATCCCTGTATCTTTGTATGGTTGCAAGATTTGATTGTGCCTCATGACTTGATAGCCAAAATGGAGGTGTGATCCCTTTATGATCGTCATGCCATGCTGCTATATTAAGTCAGATAATAAACTATGATGATGTCATAGTTGATTGATTAATAAATCCACTATAAGCCCTTTTTGCCGGGAACTCTTTCGAACATGTAGCAAGGATGAAAATATGTGAATCAAGCTTGAGGCAGCAAGACAGCAACAGGACAAGGAGCCTCAACATAACAAGTGATAACATTCATCTGGTATTTATTCAGTCTTATACAAGGTAATCTAGTCTATATCTATTTCTAAGAAAACGGATTCGGATATATCCATATTCATATATGAAAAATGAATTCAGATATATCCATATTTGTATTCGTCTGCTAATCGAATAGATATTTTTCTTATCATATTTATATTTAGTTAAATATGAATATCAAATAATATGAATATCTGTTATTTATTTTCCACGCTAGTGCTGGGGAACCAAGGCCTAACCAACACACCCGGTGGCGTTCCGACCGCACTCATCATGCCCATTGTGCGTGTCGGCGTGTCGTGCACCGCATCGGCGGAGGAGCCTAACCTCCACGCGTGCGGCGTGCGGCCAAACTTGAAACTTCGGCAGGTTTCCTTTTCCTTCACCTTGTTTTCGCTTGCCTTCCTCCTCCCCGTCCCCGCTCTCTTTCTCTCTCTGTCTCTCGCGTCGCCCTCCGTCCAAGAGGCTAGTCTTGCGGGGGCGAGGCGAGGCGAGGCGATGTTCGCGTGGAAGGAGAAGGTGGCGGACAGGCTTGCCTGCCTCCTCGCCGACTCCCCTGTCTCCCCCTCTCCGACCGCCCCCGCCGCCGTCGAGCCGCCGAATGTGAGAGATCCGCTTCCGTCCCACGCTCACATTGTGTCGGTCCGATTCCTATTTAGTTTTTCCGTTTTTGTGTGGATTTGGTGGTTGGTGAGGCCGCGAGGGAGTTGGGGGATCTCCCCACGGTCCCGTGGCCGCGGAAGCGGGGAAGGTGGGATCTTGGAGGGCTCTTGCTATCCAATCAGGATTGAAGAATTGATTTTTCGTAGTCTTTCAACAATTGCGTGCATTGTGGGTGAGGTAACTGTTAGGTGATTGGTTCCCTGGTCCTGCTTCGGATCTGTGGTGGGTTTCCTCCGAAAAGGGCGCCGCTTTGGAGTGCCATCGTCTGAGAAGCATCGGTTTTGTGCTGCGATTGAATCGGTTGCTGCTGCATCTCTTCATGGGGATTTGTTGCTGCGTAGTCCCTGGGCCTGGGCGTGTAGGTCTGCGCCGGGAGCTTGCATTGTCGTTGCAGATGTGGTTTTGCTGCTGCCGCTGCCTGCTCGTGCGGACTTGATGTGCATTGGTAGAATGTTCCAAATAGAGCGGTGTAGACAGATCGTCTGTCCTTACCGCATAGCAGCTTTTCCTATTGCATAGATGTGCATTGTCTTGTCATCACTTGGATGATTGAGAGACCGGACTGTGCGGCACCACCATTGAAATTTGGCAAATAACTCTTGTATGGCCAATCAGTCCGCACGCTTTAGAGGATGATGAAGTATTTGTGGTTCACATAACATTAAGCCTTAGCTTGGTCTTAGAAATCTTGGCCAGTTATCTAAGATATTGCACTTATTGAATTTCTGATGTTTAAGTCATCAGAATAAGTTTGTGTAAAGTACACTATTCAGTGCGAGAACCTTTGAAATATGCATTAATCTGAATCAGGCCCTTGAACTATAAATGTATTGATCAACAGTCTTAAAGTTATCTATAATAAAATTGCATGCGGCCTTTAAATATGCAAAGCTCACCATGTCTGTTGTCCATGCTGATATCCCAGTTTGGTTTCTTGGTGCATCATTTATCAGTTTAAATTAACTATCTTTTATAAATTAGGGTACATTTATTACTCTACCCTTCTCGGAGTTGCATGCTCGACACAGCATATGCATCACGGGAGTACATTCTTCTTGGGAAGGAACGGATGACCAAAAACTGTGGCCATGCTCAGTTGCCTAATACACTGCCTATTTTTTACACTATCCTTGAATAATAAAAGCTAATAAAGTTGTTTGAGGAAAGAAAAAGCCTAGTTTACATTGATTTGAAGTAGTTAATAGATGCAGTATCTTTGTCAATTACCATGTCTTAGAAATTACGTGGACAACATTGCATTCCATACTAAATCAAAATATTTGATTCAACAGTTTGTCAATTCGAATTACCTTCCTGCCTTGATTTAGCAATGACTTTTGAGGGCTAGATTCTACTTTCATGCATAATAATATTACTATTACTTATTCGCAAGCCCTTACAGTACTGCTTCCTGATACAATCATACAATATTTGACTTGAAGGCTCAAATCAACCTTAACACATCGCTTGAGGGGTTCATTTGATATTTTATATTCTTAGTTTGTTAGCAATAAGCCTTGATGTGTGTAGATTTCCAGCTAGCAGATTAGGGAGAATAATAGTTAATTAAAGCAGTAATGGTTGTAGTTATTAGCTGATTGACCCAGGGATTTCCAGCTAGCAGATTAGGGAGAATAATAGCCAATTAAAGCAGTAATGGCTGTAGTTATTAACTGATTGACCCAGGCCATATTGTAGTGGTCAGCAGTGTATAAATAGAGAAGAAAACAGAAAAGGCAGCAAGCCATTGCAGCACCAAAAAATACCATTACTAGTGTATGTGTCTTGGGTGAGTTCCTGGGCTACTTGTGAGGTTGTAGGCCTTTCAATTGGTATGGGGGGGGGGCTGTCATGGCGGGTGAAGATGGCCCTTCTACAGCTTATGCGCCTGTGGTACAGCGCGTGGTGAGAGATGTCGGAGGCGCATACCCGTTGCTCACCAAGCACAACTACGCCGAGTGGTCGGTGATAATGGAGGTGATGCTTGAAGCCCGCGGCCTCTGGGAGGCCATGGACAAGGGCGGCGTGGACAGGGTTGACGACAAGTTGGCAATGGAGGCCATTTTTCGCGCAGTCCCGCCGGAGATGGTCACCTCTCTTGCGAAGAAGACGGCGAAGGAGGCCTGGAACGCGATCAAGACGATGCGCGTCGGCTGGGACTGGGAGGCAGAGCTGCAAGACGGTGGAACAGCCACACCTGACTTCCATGTGGAGGCAGTGGTCAACTACATCCACCCAAGCGCGTTGGCTCCATCCGCAGGCAGCGTAGAAGGCGCTTATCCTGTTGTGCCGGCGCCCACAGGGGTGATCTCGGCGCCCACGCCTGTAGGGGCGTCCTCCGCGGCAGACCCACCCGCAGATCTGCCCGTGGGCCGCACATCAACAGCGCCTGCAGGGGCGCCGGGCCCCCTTGCAGGCGGCGCATCCGCGCCCTTCTCATCCGCAGGGGCAGGATCCACGCCCACAGGGTCTTCTCCCGCGGCGGCCTCGCTCCTGGAGTTCGTCTCTCCTCCGCCAAACGACTCCGCCAGGCTGGATGTGTACCACGACTCCTCCCCTCTCCGTTACCGTCGCATGACGACGTGCTTGGAGGGGGAGAGGCACCAGGCCTTGCCAATCGCATCGTTGATGGTGAGGGGCTGTTGCTGGTCAGCGAGGAGGGAGAGTCGCGCTCCTTCGCTAAAGCAGAGCACGATCCAGCATGGCAGGTGGCTATGCGTGAGGAGATGGACTCCATCGAGCAGAACAGGGCATGGTCGCTAGTGGAGCTTCCTCATGGGCATCGACTTATTGCGCTGAAGTGGGTCTTCAAGCTCAAGGAGAACGAGGCACGAGCAGTGATCAAGCACAAGGCTCGCCTCGTCGCCAAGACCTATGTGCAGCAACCGGGCATTGACGTCAATGAGGTATTCACACTCGTTGCTCGTCTTGAGTCTGTTCGGTTGCTGCTAGCTATTGCTGCGCAAGATGGCTGTTCGGTGCATCACATGGATGTGAAGTTGGCTTTCCTCAACGGCGATTTGGGGGAAGAGGTGTACGTCGCGCAGCCGCCAGGTTTCGTCGTCGCCAGAGCAGAACAGAAGGTGTTGCGCTTGGGGAAGGCGCTCTACGGGCTGCGGCAAGCGCCGCAGGCTTGGAACGAGAAGCTGCACACGACATTGCGAGCTCTCGGGCGTATGGTACGTGAGTTGCTTCATGGAGCGGCCTACGGAGGAACACATGGCGGCAGTGAAGAGGATCCTGCGCTATGTGGCTGGGACGTTAAGTCTCGGTTGCTACTACGGGAGGACAGCGGAGGCACGGCTTGTCGGGTACACTGATAGCAACCTCACCGGCGATGTTGACACAAGGAGGAGTACATCCGGCGATTTGTTCTTCTACGGCAGCAGCTTGGTGAGTTGGCACGCTCTCATGCAAAAGGTGGTGGCACTCTCGTCCTGTGAGGCGGAGTATGTTGCTGCCACTACCGCAGCCACACAGGCGGTGTGGTTGGCTCGGCTGCTCAGTGACTTCAAGGGGAGGGACGCTGATACCGCCGAGTTGAAGATTGACAACAAGTTAGCCTTAGCGCTAATACAAAACCCTGTCTTCCATGAACGTAGCAAACACATCGATGTGCGCTATCACTTCATCAGGGAGTGCCGGGAAGATGGGAGGATTAGTGCTGATTTCGTCAGCACTAAGGACCAACTCGCTAACATTCAAACGAAGGCACTTGGGCGAGACAGATTCCATGAGCTTCATGTTAGGATTGGAATGGTCAACATCAATTTCAAGTCCACACACAAGGATTCGGAGGAGATTGTTAGCAATAAGCCTTGATGTGTGCAGATTTTCAGCTAGCAGATTAGGGAGAATAATAGCCAATTAAAGCAGTAATGGCTGTAGTTGTTAGCTGATTGACTCAGGGATTTTCAGCTAGCAGATTAGGGAGAATAATAGCCAATTAAAGCTGTAATAATTGTAGTTATTAGCTGATTGACCCAGGTCATATTGTAGTGGTCAGCAGTGTATAAATAAAGAAGAAAACAGAAAAGGCAGCAAGCCATTGCAGCACCAAAAAATATCACTGCTAGTGTACGTGTGTCTTGGGTGAGTTCCTGGGCTACCTGTGAGGCTGTATGCCTTTCATAGTTTACGGATGTTGCTAAATTCTTCGTTGAGTAGTGATCTATTTGAATTTTAATAGTACATCTTTTATTTCGTGTTATTCAGATGTTATAATAACCTTTATTTTTCAGGCAATACCCTTCCCATCAGAAATTATTACTGCCCCCAAGAAAGCATCGTTATCATCTTATGTGTTGTCCCTTTTACCAACCTCAAACTCACGGCATGAGAGCAATTCACCTTGTTCAGAAACTTTGAGACCATTACCTCCTGAATCACTTCCTAAGCGATGGAGAGGGAATAATTTCACATGGAAAGATCTGCCTCTGGAGTTGAGTGAGGAATCTGGGTCTGAAAGTGAGATGGAGGAAAGGAATGGGAATTTTAGTAACAACCAGATCCTTCAGTCATACAGATCCGTGGATAACTCAAATGAAAATGAGGAAACATCAACTTCAGAGTGTGCTCGAAATCTTCATTATCTAACTGAAAAGTCTATGTTTGTATCTCCAAAACTGTTTGCATTCTTTCAATCTTCTCTCCCAGGAACCTTAAAGGGATGCCACTGGGTATTGCTCTATAGGTAAACTATTAACCAGCATGTCATGTTTACAGTTTTTTAAAATATGAAAATGCCCTGTTTAATGTTATGTTTATCTTCACACTTCTTAATTCCTTCTTGTTTTTAACAAATGAAGTGCAGCACCTGGAAGCATGGGATATCTCTAAGAACACTTCTTCGTAGAAGTGAGAACATTCAGGGTCCATGCCTATTGGTATGTCCCGCTATCTTCTTGGACTTTACCATTTTAGGGTGTTGCTACTTTTGCCATACTTATGTGCTAATTTAATCTTCATTTTCTTTTTCAAAAATTGGGCCTTTCATTCTGAAGATGTTTTCCCTCCTTTTTGGTTAGATTGTTGGAGATATGCAAGGGGCTATGTTTGGTGGCTTATTGAACAGCCCTTTGCGGCCTACAGAGAAAAGGAAATATCAGGTCAACTATAGAGAAATTGTGCTTTCTACTTATGAATATGGATACAAGTCATGCTGCATGCGCATGAAGAGTTGCTAAGTTTTGTCCAGCTTATAGTAATTATTATTACCTTTCTGATGGAGCAGGGAACAAATCAGACGTTTGTGTTCACAACGGTTTATGGTGAACCTAGAATTTTTAGACCAACTGGTGAGTATTATTTACAGAAAAAAGCATGTGAAACGAGTGGATGATGGGCTTGTGGTCATTATCTAAAAAATGTGTTGAGTTGTTTCACAGGTCCTTAGGCTTCAATCTATTCAGTCCCTAAACATTTGCACAATACCACTTTAGTTGAGCTACTGGTTAGTGGGACAGGACGACTAAAATGCTTGGTAAAATGGCCTTAAAATTAATGAGGCAATTTAATGAGACATGCTGGTGGATTAGTGTGTATAAATTTCTAACAAACACAACTTTATAATGTGTTAAGTTATTTTGAAATATATTTTAATGAAATTTGTATATGCCTTCACCCTTTTCATAATCTTTCTCAACTGTTCTATATTAGATTAATATATAAAAGAAATTTGAAAGTTATGTCTATTGTTTGAAAGAGCTTACTTGGAAGTATATCCAGGTGCAAACAGATACTACTATTTGTGCTTGAAAGATGCTTTGGCATTTGGAGGTGGTGGAAACTTCGCATTGTGTGTTGATGAAGATCTGTAAGTTTTCTGTACTGGGCTGCTGGGATGCAATTTTCCTCTTTTTTGTGGAGACTGTATCAGTATGGTATCTAAATTATGTTTGAATAGGTTGCATGGAAGCAGTGGACCATGTGAGACATTCGGAAACTCATGCTTGGCCCATAGTCCAGAGTTTGAACTAAAGAATGTTGAGGTAAGATCTTTTTTCAGTAACATAATAAAGATTTGATAGTCATATTAGTTCACAACTTGGCTTATGAATATGACATGTAAGATATACTTTGGAGTGGCCTAATTTATTGAAACACTTGAGTTTAATCCTGATAAAATTGTGTACTTTGGCCATAAGTTTGTTATCTTCATGTCTGTATACAATCTTTTAGTAAAATATAATGAAATAATTTTATAAGAAAAGGTCAAAATTACTTCCCTGAACTATTCCTAGTGTCCGGATAACCCTAAACTTTAAAATCGTTTATTTAACCCTCGAACTTTAAATGCTGGATCACATAACCCTTTAGAGTGGTTTTTCTCGGTGGTTTTGCTAACTTGGTAGCTCAAGATGTTATTTTCGTTGATATGGCAGTACACAGTGGCAAGCAGGCCAACATGTCATATTTTCTCGCTCATCCCTCTCTTGCTAGCCTCTCTCCCCCTTCGGTCAGCCTTGCTCTCCCTCCCGCTGGCCTCTCTCTCTCCCTCCCATTGTCCTCTCGGGCCGGACGAATCAGGCCATATGCGACGAGATCCGCCACTGCCCAAGCTAACTCGGTTCCAATACACGTGAGAGGGATGACGTGGTAGCCACGTGGCAAAAACAAGTGACATGGCAGCCACGTCATCAAACCGTTGTTGTAAACCACTTTCGGCGTTATGTGATCCAGTATTTAAATTTCGGTGGGTTAAATAAACAGTTTTAAAGTTTGGAGGTTATCTGGACACTAGGAATAGTTCAGGAGTAATTTGAACTTTTTCCATTTTATAATAAATCTTCCTACATCACTATGATGTGTTCAATGTCGATATTTGAAGATGTTATTGATTGGAGATAGGAAATTTCTATGCACTTCTTCCATGGTGATAATTTCTGTGATTAGATAGAGTCGTGAGTACTCTAGATGCTTTGTTTAGATGGGTTTGATCGAAAACCATCTTTGCAAATTTACATCCTTTTTATGATTAATTCAAGTTCAATAGTTCTCTGTTTTGGGTGTGCATATAGATATCAAATACGTATACTAATGGGATATTCTTTTTCTGTTTCTTTTTTTTTTGAACGGTGAGACCTATTTCTGCGGTCTTCACTGGAGGCAGGGTCGAGTAGGCTGCTCCGTGCGAGCCCGCCGAAAATCGGGAAAATCCCGTGCATACCGCGCGAGCGCAGCGCTCGAATGCGGCTGGCTCGGGACGGGAGCTCCGTGCTCCCTCCTTCATCAGAGCGCTGCGCTCGCATTGTATGCACGGATTTTTAGTGGGCTTGCACAGAGCGGCCCGCTCGACCCTGCCTCCAATGAAAACCGTGGAAATGGGTCCTACTGTTAAGAAAAAAGGGGATATTCTTGTTCATTTCAACTGAATGTAGACGTGGGCACAATATGTGCACTCCTAGATAAAAGTAGACTTGTTGAAAATTGATTAGAAATTGTACAACCATTTTCACTCTCATTGTCCTATGACATAGTGCGAATTCGAATAGTGAGAAAGCACTATTCATATAGGGAAATCCACAAGCTGGCATGTAATTACGAATTGTCAAATAATTCATATCCAGTTTGCACCCCTAGACACATTTTCGCTGTTATACATGATTTCACATGTCTTGTTCTGGCCATTACTGACACTTCTTTTCTACAGCTGTGGGGTTTTACGCATTCATGGAGTCGTTCGACATAGCTGAATAGCTGTCCCGTCTATGATGTTTACTTGTGGTTAACTCGCAGTACTTATTCTTTGTAATCTCATTCTTATTTCCCTCATTTAAAATTATTTCAATATTTTCGTAGTATGTACTATAAATTGATTCTGGTAATAAGAGCAATTCTGATTTCTGAATGAGGAATATTGCTATGCCTCCGGCGGTATTTTAACTTTGCTTTACTCGAGTCATGTGTCTGAAGCGCGGGATGAGAACGCTGATAAAACACGTGAACCGAAACTACCATACCGCCCGTGTTATTAATTAATTAAATTTATTTACCCACATCGGCAAATCACCCAATGGGTCTTGCTAATAAGTTTCCGAAGGATGAGATTAACCCCCGAAAAGGGCCCAAATTTCTAATATTATGGCTGGTTTCGGCCTCGGATTTCACTCACCGAACCGTAGAATTAACCGGGGTGACTGGTGGTCTAAAAAAACTGAAATGCAGCAAGCGGTGAATTGTAAGTTTACGCCAAGACTGTCGAACGACTCCATGATGCTGCACATCAATTGCATAAGCAGCTGCTGCTACCTTTTGCGTGTCCTTGCCGGTGCGAAATTAGGGATGGCAACAGGTAAATGTGGGTTCAGCTAAAATCCATAGCGGCCAGAAATTAAAAAATCGGCCTGAGCTGAATTACTTATCAGGTTAAAATATGCTCTCACATGAGTCACATCTGAACCCTGTGGGACCCAAAATCTAAAAATACCCACCCGGTCTTACAACAGAAACAACATAATAGCTCAATAGCAAAAGCTCAGAATAGCAATAGCTACCAGCAGCAGAATTGCAAATGCTCAAAACAAGAGAATAGCTCAGTAACAACAGAATAGCTCAATAGCAAAATGTCATAATGCTGAATGCTCAGGAGCTCAGAATAGCAATAGCTACTAGCAGACGTGTAGTAGAAGCACCTGCACCTACAGCCTAAGACCCGTTGGTTCAAGGAGTCAACATTTGGTGTCCAAACAACCCTAACTTCTCTTAGCCTCCTGAAATTACATTAGCTAATGAGAACACCATGCCAGATTGCCAATTTCAGAAAATTAAGTAACATTAATTATGGTCAACTACAGAGCTTCTAAAGCACAGTATCAAAGATGGTCAGTATGGAATGAATTAATGCATCGATTGGATTTTCTAAAGGAATAAGTCCATTTTACTTCCTCGAACTATCACGTTTGTCCGGATAACCCCTAAACTTTTAAACCGTCTATTTTACTCTCCCGAACTATCAATACCGTCTATTTTACTTCTCGGAGTGGATTTTCTTGGTGGTTTTGATAACGTAGTGGCGGTTTCGCCACGTGGCAATCCTAGTTAGCGTGCTGACATCAGCGTTGCACAGTAATTTAATTTTTCTTTAGAAAAATAATTCATGAAAATAGATTATTCCGAAAAATAAGTTTTATGTTTAGAAAAAATCCAAAAAATATAAAATGATTTAGATTTCTGTAAATATTATTTAATGTTTTTCTAGTGTAAAAATTATTCCAAAAATGTTATAATAAATGTTTTAATTTGGAAAATAGTTTTAGAAAATATAGATTAATTTAAATAAAGTTTAAAAATATTTTCTTTGATAAAATAAATGCTTTTAATATGTTTTGTTGCATATAAAATTAGTTTTAATTCTAGAAAAATTAGGTGTAAATCCAGAAAAATAGCTTTTGTCATTTTTAGTCATAGTTTGGTGTCGTTTCTAGCCATTTAAAATTCGTTTAGCCGTACTTTTGTGCATATTTTGGGCATATTTGAGCACATTTTTGGTACATTTTGGGCACATTCACCACATTTTAGTCCCATTTGGGCTCATTTGGATCACATTTGAACATATTTTGGTCATATTTAAGCACTTTTTGTCATATTTGGGTACATTTTTAGCACATTTGGATATATTTTGGTCACATTTTTGCATATTTGGTCATATTTGGCCATATTTTGGACATATTTGAGCATATTTTGGTACATTTTGGTATATTTGGGCACATTTGGCCATATTTTGTCCAAATATGCCCAAAATATGCTCAGAATGTGCCCAAATATGACCAAAATATACCCAAATATGACTAAAATGTGTCCAAATTTAGCAAAAATGTATAAAAAAATGTGCTCAAAATGTGTTTAAAATGGGCCCAAATGTGCCAAAATGTACCCAAATGTGACCAAAATGTGGCAAAAATGTGTCAAAATATGGCTAAATGTGCCCCAAATGTGACTAAAATATGGCTAAATGTGTCCAAATGTGCCAAAATATGCTCAAAATGTACTCAAATGTATCCAAAATGTGTCAAAAAGTACGGCTAAACTAACTTTAAATGGCTAGAAACGACGCGAAAACTACGGCTAAAAATGACGAAAACTATTTATCTGGAATTAAACCTAATTTTCTAGAATTAAAACTAATTTTATATACAACAAAACGTATTAAAAGTATTTATTTTATCAAATAAAATATTTTTAAACTTTATCAGAATTAATCTATATTTTCTAAAACTATTTTCCAAATTAAAACATTTATTCTAATATTTTGGAATAATTTTTATACTAGAAAAACATTAAGTAATATTTAAAGAAATAAAAATAGAGCTAAAAACATAATAAAAATTTATCTAAATCATTTATATTTTTGGATTTTTTTAAACATAAAACCTATTTTTCGGAATAATCTATTTTCATGAATTAGTTTTCTAATGAAAAATCGAATTACTGCGCAATGCTGATGTCAGCACGCTGACTGGACACGCTGACTAAAACTGCCACGTGGTAAAACCGCCACTATGTCATCAAAACCACTGAGAAAAACCACTCCGGGGGGGAAATGGACGGTATTGATAGTTCGGGGAGTAAAATTGACGGCTTAAAAGTTCAGGGTTATCCGAACAAATGTGATAGTTCGAGGGAGTAAAATAGACTTATTCCTTTTCTAAATGAAACATTTTTTGAATGATAATAACATAAAGCGGCCAATCATATGCACAAGCCAGAATTGGGATAACAAAACTAGAAATGTGCAAATGATCAAAAGGAGATTGATAATCAGTTGCCATCGTACAAAATGTGTTGGAACTGAAGTCCCGAACAAGGAAAGCCTTTACTCTGAGGGAAAGTCGAAGGCTTCTGGGTGTAACACGTGTTTAGAGGTAAATAACCTTGATTCTCCTCCATCTCGAGTACAGTATGGCCATATTTATAGCTCGTACTCAACCACTCTATGCTAGGATTTACAGTTTCACCCCCTCACCTACCACATTCTCGGCATATTCGGGGGTATTATGGTACAATCAAGTACATTTACATAATTTCAATTCTGCCCTATGCAGTTAAGTGGGCATCGACGTCCATTTGTGGTCTTTGGCCAATCTCATGGCTGCAGTGAAGGTTCCTCCCCAGCTTCCAACCGAAGGTTTGCCACGAGATTCGCTCCTGCCCTCCGGCGCCATGAGTTGATCTTCGGCCTTCGACCAAAGATACGCTAGTACCTTCACACCCTTCAGTTAGCGGAATCGACGGTCGACCTTCGGCTCCCGACCGAAGGCCTGTCAATGCCTTCGCCGACGTAGGCGACAGGAACCATAGACGTGCCTCCGGGCTTCGAACGAAGGTCCGTTGTAACACCCTAGTTTTTCAACTTTTTGGAAATAGTAATAAATATCCATTTCCTTAGAATAGGGTGTTATTCTTTGCCTCAAAATCATAGGAGAAAGAAATTATTTTCTAAAAGCTAGAAAAATGAACCTAGGCTATATTATAGTTTGATTGCTTTCATGCTGAAATAGCTGTATTAGGGTTTTTACTGTGCAAAAAATAAGTTTTGAAAACCCCGAGGCGTGCCATTTAAGTTTTTGGAAAATATTGCAAAATTTTTCCTAAAAGAAAAGTTTTTTTTCTTTTCCTTGGGCTTCCTTTCTTTCCTTTTCTTTTCCTCTCTTTTTTCTTTTCCTTGGTAGCCCAATCAACCATCCTTTTGGGCTGAGCCGGTCGGCCTCCTTTCTTTCCGGGCCGAGTGCCAGCCAACTCCCGCTTGGGCCGGCCAAAGGCCGTGGCCCAGCAGTGCATCCCTTCGGCTGTTGACACGTGGTCGGTTTTCGCCTCCGCCCGCTCGATAGCGCCCCACGGTCTCCTTCTTCCTCCCGTAGCCACCCCGAATGCAACCGAACCGGACTCGAACATCTCCGTGTACCGCGCGCCTTCCCCTCCTTCCCCGAGTCCGAATCCCAACCAACTCAAGGTTATCCGCAGCCGCGTGCCCGCCTTTATAAGCACCCAGCACCCTCGGTTTCCCATCTAAAATCCGTGCCGTCTCGAGCTCTTCCACCGTCGCCATAGCTGCTCAGCCCAACTCCGCCCCGACGAAATCCATCGCCCGATTGCCGTAGCTGAGCCACGCTTGAGCATCTCCATCGCCTACCATGCCCGCTGGTGTTTTCACCGACGAGTTTTGGCCACCGGAGCTCCCTCCCCGTAGCTCACCCGAGACCGCCGCCGTCTACCTCGCCGCCGACTGCCTTTCGGTGCCCCGCCGCTCGAGGTAAGCCCTAAAACGGATTTCCCTTGTCCACTTCTCCCTCCGCTGCCGCTCGCCGTTGACCCCCATGCCCGGCGACAAGGTTCACCATCTCTCCAGCGACAACACCGCCGCGCCGAGCTGTCCGCCACCGCTTTCATCTCTAGAGCCGGTCAACAAACCCCCCCCCCCACAAACAACCGTTAGATCTGTTTTGGATGGCCATGATTAAAAGCTTCGCATACCCTTTCGGCGTCCAATCGCATGCTGCCACGTGGCCACTTAATCCTAGTCAGCAAGTCAGGCCATGTTATCGCTGCATAAGCCGGCTACCTCATTGATTTAGCCCACGTGGCAGTGGCATGTCAGCACACCTTATCCAGTCATATTTTCTATTTGATTTAATTCGGGAGTAATGGCAATTTTGCAAATAAGCCCCTGGACTTTCCTGTATTTAAATAAAAGCCCCTATAGTTATGCAGATTAGCCCCTGAATTTTTTCTTAATTACAAATAGGTCCCTCAATTTTTGCAAAAAGGCCATAACCTCTCTGTTTTTATTTAAACTAAGCCCTTTTTATTTTCAGATTTAACCCTAATCTTGTTTATAGCATAACTTTCTCGTTTTAGCTCCGATTTAGATGGTTTTCGCGCTCACGTGTTCGTAGCGACGTGTACTATCTTGTAGTACCTCTTACATAGATGTTACCTATGTTTGATATACTATTCTTAGTTGGTTTTGTTGCATATTTTTTCGGTGTGTTTGGAGAGCAGACGAAGAGCAGTTCGAGCAACTTTTTGAAGAGTCTGAGAAGCAAGTTGGGAGAGGCAAGTGTCCTTGAATATTTTGATCCCAGTTTTGTTTAGAATGCGTTCTTTTATTTCAAACATGCATGCTGTTAATCCTGAATCCTATGTACTATAGTATCATGTTCCGTATAATTCCTTGTCGCCATGCTGTTAGTAGATGATATGATTGGTAGTCATGCTTAGCTTTGCACAAGGGGATGGTAGATATAAGGGTTAAACATGATTAAAAAATTAATGCAACTATGAGTTGGGAATATTAATGACGACATTAGCAACATGGAACCTTAGGCCTTGAGCAAAGTTGGGTCGATGATGATGAAGTTATGATGTTGGTTTAGTGTTTTCTCAAGTAAGCTAAGTAAGGACCGGTTCGTGGAGCGATAACCCAAGATATATCATACCAACCACAAGACCTGGTATGGGACAAACCTAGCCTATTAATTAGTGGATTCCAGTTTTTGTACGTGCCAAATGGAAGAGTGGATGTGTGGGGATGGCAAAGGCTAGAATTATTTGGTTAGTGGTACGAGATGTGTAGTGGAAGAGAAGGGTGAAAACTTTCTAGAGCTACAAGGCGCAAAAAGGGGGCTTCTGGGTGGTGTGAATGCCACTTTAACGGCGATGAAACCTAGCGGGCATGCACATACTGGATGAAACTTTGTAACGGCTTTGTAGTGATTTTCCGGGCAACACACCACTAGCGTGTGTTAAGTGTTTCGTGGACACAGCAACAAGAAAAATCACAACTTGTGGGGAAAGCTGGACAATCTCTGCAGAGTGTAAAATCTGATATATCAACCGTTCTCACGGTTATGAGAGACTTGGATCCTCACATGATTAGCCGAATGGGTTTGGGTTGTTTTGGTCTGTTGGGAGCCTGATGTGGGATTCAGGTGGATGGGAAATATGTGGAGATGTTTCTAGGAGTTGGAGGTCTGTTGATGAATCACCTAGATAAGTAGGATGCTTTCATAATACTTCGTTAGTATAGTTGGCTTTTATGCAAAACTTTAACTGTTACAGCTTGTTCCTTGTTTAAGCTAGCATGACATTTTATCTTCCCACACTTGCGGAGTACTAGTTGTACTCACACTTGTTGTTTTTACCCAAATGTCCTCCAAGCGCTGCTCAGACATTGAAGGAGATCCAGATTTCTTCGTTGATGAAGATGAAGACTGCTAGGTTGACGTTTCCCCCATCAATTGCCTGTGGAAGTTGGAGTTTCGCGGAGTTTAGTTGTGTGCTTTTGTTTAAGGATTTGTAGTCTCTTTATTTGTTCTAGTTAAACATTGTAATAATGACACTGTGTGTGATACACTGATGAAGTCGCTACATGTATGAAACTTGATCCTAGCATACATGTGATTTACATATGGTTTTGTCCCTTTCTAAAACCGGGGTGTGACAGAGGTGGTATCAGAGCCGTGTTGACCGTAGGTCACAAGCTTAGCTAGAATGGATGAGTTTCTAAGGACTATTTTGACAAAGAAAACTAAATTTGAAAACTCTGCTCCGTCTTATTTCGTGCGTTCCTTGCTAATACTATTTAAAACCATGCTGCTGACTCTCCTTGTTTTTAAAATGTTGTAGATTGTCCGGACCTGTAAGACTGCGCGTAAGAGTACTAACGGCTGCCTTCCTGCTCGACCTTTGACCCCGACTCGTGCCATGGCCTTTGCAAGACAGTAGCCACCCCGAGTTCAGCGATGGAGCCGTGTCTACCACTCCGACGGACACCGCGCCAGATGGATCCCCGCCAAGCTTTGGGAGATACTTCATAATTTGGGATCCGAGAAGGCAGTAGAATACGTCGGAGTGAAGACTGAGTACGCCGATGCCCCTCCTAAGTGGATGTCACACCCGGTTTTAAGACCAAAACCAGATGTAAACTATATGTATGCCATGATCAGTTTATTCATACATATAGCGACTTCATTAGTGTAACAGACACAGTACTTCTTATTACAACGCTAATTATTACAAAATGACCACACACGGGTCTAAAGAAAAGAAACACCACAGCGGACAAAGAACGGCGCAGCTCAAAGCCAACAGGCAGCCGACCGGGAGTTCCACAAGCCTAGAACTCGGCATCATCTTCAGGGAAGTCATCCTCAGGAAATTCTTCAAAAGTTTCACCTTCTGAAACAGCAAGCGTGAGTATTTCCAATACTCAACAAGTGGGGGAAAATTTAATTTGATATGGTGGCTTGAATCAAGGCTTCCTATTCTCTAGGGTTTCATTTGCATAAAAGCCGATTTTAGCCCTGAACTATGGAAAACAAATTTTATTTTAAACGGGAAAAGATGTACCAAAGATTTTCTTTAACCTCCGAGAACTCAACCGAATTCCCAATCCAAGAAAAACAACCACCCGACTAATCATGTGAGGGTCCATGCTGCTCATAACCGTGAGCACGGCTGAATATTCAGTTTGACACTCTGCAAAGTTTGTACACTTTACCCACGAGTCGTGATCTTCTCTGTTGCCGGCAGCTAATGGTACCTTACATACTTTCGGAGTGTGCGCCAAGAGATCACTACGAGGCTTTTCCAAAGAGTCTCCCAGTTATGCACTTGCCCACTGAGGTTTCACCGCCGTACATAAGTGGACTAACTATTTAATTGGAAAAGGGTGCGAGATATATTCGGATCATAAGAGTTTGTAACGGAGCTACAAGACGCAAAAGGGGGCTTCTGGGTGGTGTGAATGCCACTTTGATGGCGGTGAAGCCTAGCGGGCATGCACATACTGGATGAAACTTTGTAACGGCTTTGTAGTGACTTTCCGGGCAACACACCACTGGCGTGTGTTAAGTGTTTCGCGGACACGACAACAAGGAAAATCATGACTTGTGGGGAAAGCTGGACAACCTCTGCAGAGTGTAAAATTTGATATATCAGCCGTGCTTATGGTTATGAGAGACTTAGATCCTCACATGATTAGCCGAATGGGTTTGGGTTGTTTTGGTCTGTTGGGAGCCTGATGTGGGATTCAGGTGGATGGGAAATATGTGGAGATGTTTCTAGGAGTTGGAGGTCTGCTGATGAATCACCTAGATAAGTAGGATGATTTCATAATACTTCGTTAGTATACTTGGCTTTTATGCAAAACTTTAACTGTTACAGCTTGTTCCTTGTTTAAGCTAGCATGGCATTTTATGTTCCCACACTTGCGGAGTACTAGTTGTACTCACACTTGTTGTTTTTACCCAAATGTCCTCCAAGCGCTGCTCAGACATTGAAGGAGATCCAGATTTCTTCGTTGATGAAGATGAAGACTGCTAGGTTGACGGTTCCCCCATCAATTGCCTGTGGAAGTTGGAGTTTCGCGGAGTTTAGTTGTGTGCTTTTGTTTAAGGCTTTGTAGTCTCTTTATTTGTTCTAGTTAAACGTTGTAATAATGACACTGCGTGTGATACACTGATGAAGTCGCTGCATGTATGAAACTTGATCCTGGTATACATGTGGTTTACATCTGGTTTTGTCCCTTTCTAAAACCGAGTGTGACATCTGTCCTAGCCTTCGCCTGCACGGATGGGCCAACCTTCGAGCTTTGACCAAAGGTACACCATGGTCTTCACCTGTATTTCCTGAAACATCCCTGCAACACCCATTAGTGTTTAGCCACCGGTAGACTTTGACTTGCCATACGAAGTGGGGCGGGAGATCATCCCCAATAGTAGCCCCCTACGGGTAAGGTTCATCTTCAATCGGCCGAGCCTGTAAACTGAAAGATGTGTCTCAACGCCGTCCCCTTCGGCCCGTCGAAGGCTTGCGGGGGCATGTTGCATTTTTGTAGACTTCCGTCTGAACTGTTGGTTGCGGTAACAATATATGTTTTTTTATTATTATTTTTTGTTTTTGGTATGACCATCTTGCCCCTCAACAATCGTTACATAAATGGGCATTAAATGTCTTTGCTGGACACCAAAACATCTTTTCCGGCTTCGTTTCTCCGACGTGTCTCATTTTAACCGCTCTCCTTTTCACTGCTATAAATACAGGTGTGAGGTGATTTCTTTTTACCACGTGCCATTGCTTAAGCTGCAGCTCTCGTACGAAGCATCGCATTCTCTTGCTTTCAAGTTTCTCACCATCTCAGATTTTTCAACTCAGCGTGATGGTGCCGAAGGCTAGGTCGAACCACACGAAGACATATTGGATTGTGCAGATGAAAGTAGATGACGAAGTGCTGGTCAGCCTTGTGAAGGAAGGACTGATCAGTGACATTTCAAAGGTTAGGCTCCCAGGGAGCCACGAGACGTCGGAGCCTACTGATGATGAAGCTGTCATCTTCTTTGACTATTTTTGCGCAGGCCTCCGCTTCCCTTGCGATGATATGGTGACCAAGGTATTGAAATTATTTGAAGTGTACATACACCAACTCACACCCAATACCATTATGAGGCTAGGTCTATTCGCTTGAGCTGCTCGATCTGAAGGAGCAAAAGCGTTAGCCAGGGGCTTTGCCGCTGCCCACCGACTTCATCACCAGCCAAAGCCCGTATTCGCCTGCAGCATGCAAAGCGAAGCACATTATGGGTGTTTAAACTTCACTTATCACGCTAGATTGTCCATGCCCACCATTGTGTACAAAAATAAATGGCCGAAGGACTGGACGCAATGGTAGTTCTACAAGGTGGAACAACAGGAATTTCTTGCTTCAAAATGCGAAGAGGTGAAGGGGAACCGTGCCCCCGATGTGAAATTGAAGGCGTCTACGGCCTGCTCTTCAAACCTTCGCTAGATGCGCGAAGTATTTGTCCACCCGGGGCCTCATAGAAGAATTCATAAGTGCCGGAGTATGGCCCCTTAGCTAGGATTGGAGCATCCTGGAGTTCGGTGAAAAGGGACCGGAGGGGCTCTGCCGTCCCCACCCTTCTGTGCAAGGCTTTAAGGGTACACATACATTTACTATTAATGTTTCTAGATGCACCTTCACTGTCGTTTGCTTACGGTTTTTTGATCTTCGCCAGACCTATCGGTGGTCGAAGTTGAAGCGAGGGCTACGATGCTGCTTGGGAGGTTCATGCCGTTCGAAGCCCAGTTATGTGCTGAGGTCTTGGCCGAAGTCTAAACTGAGTCTTGGAGTACAGGGGCCTTTCCTACAGGGATAGGACGAAGACCAGCTCCTGCAAGGTCCTGGAGAGGGTTCCCCGGCTGAGGACATCAGCGAAGAACTCCCCACTAGTGGCTCGAGAAAGCGAAGACACCCGGATCATTCGCCACAAGGAGGCCGAAAGAAGAAGGCTCTGGCCCTCAGGAAGAGGCCTCGCGAGGTTGCATTTGACGATGTTCGCGAGGAGGTAACTCCCGAGGGTTTAGTGGCATTGCGCGCTGTGCCCCTATGGCAAGAGCTACCCAAGGGCACTCAGGGTCTCTGCCCCTCACTGAAGTCATCATTTTGCTCTCGCATGGATCTTCCCACGCTAATCCTGAGCGATAATGAGGATCCATCAATACGTGCACCATCGTTGAAACTACGGCCAGGGATGCCGAGGTCGAAGGGGCTGAAAATATCGAGGCAGTAGCTGACTCTTCATCCTCTTCGTCCTCGAGCTCGTCCTCCGACAAGTCATCTGGTGGCCATAGAGCCACCGAGACGGAGGAGTCTACGCCCACCATGCCCCACCGTGGCGGGAAAGGACTGATGATCCATGGTGGGTTGATTAACGCGAAGGCTATCGAGCCTGAGGCATTTAAGATGTCATTGTTTGAACCAATCTCTGGGGAGGTTAGCGATGCCAAGATAATCTTCAGCACCTTCGTCCTACCCGAGCTTGAGATATCCCTCTTCGGGAAGCCTGCCACCGAGCTCCTTGACGCTTCCGACGTGGCGATTGTGAAGGTATATTCCTATGTTTTATTATGTTTATCTATTGCCTTGTGTCATTTTGTTACTCGTTCTCATACCCTGCGACGTCCTAGGCTATGCTTATCTCGCAGGCTCAGCACAAGCAAGCGGAAAATTACAAAGCCCGCGCTAGGAATGCGGAGGCACAAAGGGACATGTTACAGAAGCGGGCGGAAAAAGCCAAAGGCCAGAAGCACGAATTTGCACGTTGAGCGAGGGAAGCTGAGGCGCGCCTGCAACAACATGAGAAGGAACTAAGCTCCCTCTGCTCAGAGAAACAGAGCGCCGAAGAAGAGGTCAAATGCTTGTGACAAAATCTACAATCATCCAAAGAGCAAGTCTCGGACCTACAGGCGCTCTGCACTGCTGAAACCGCTAAAACGCAGCAGTTGCATGAAGAGCTGAGTGAGGCGAAGGCTTTGTTCGAAGATGCGCTGAATGTACTTGGAGAGCTAGAGCCGAAGGCCGTTGCTGCCTGCGAAGCCATAAGTAGCACTTTTGAAGGGATTGGTGTTTCGGCCACGCCTCCAACACTTGATATTTTCGGCTGGGTGGTCTCATAGGGTGGATTATTGAAACCAGCGAAAGCCTTCTCCCTGCGGCTCAATTGTACGGTGACTTCTACGCAATGGTCTCAGCCTAGAGCCTTGTACAATCAATTGAAATGACTGGCTACGACCATCACGTTGCACTTCAGAAGCACACCTTCCGGTATCCAACAAATACGTCTACTTTTGGCCGTGTTGAGGGTGTTGAAGGCCACCGCTCGATCATTCACCACCAATTATTGGTGTAGACATAGCCGCAATCTCGCCCTCCTGGAGGCGGAGATCAACCGCCAGCGAGTACATTGTTTCTTATTATCACTTTTATTTAATTGGTTCAGTCTTGTGCTTATTGAAGAAATCTTTCTGTTGCAGGTGAAGGCGAGGGACGACCCTTCCGCTAAAGCCACGACTGCGACGACCGAAGAGACAGGGAAGATGTGATGAAATAGCGCGAAGCGTCATATTGACTCTTGAAATTTTGTTATAAACTGAGGCAATATAATATATATTAGCAATGTAATATATGCTATTTTTACTTGTCACCAAAACTTTTTGACTATTTGCGCTCCCTGCGCAGGTCCTCCCCTCAGACACTACGCAGGTAGCCGAAGACACTGTTCCCATTACTGTGATGCGGGACAATTTTTGTGTGTCTTGGTCCTGCTGGGACTCCTTCTGCCGCCGCCATCTAGATATTGAATTCGAACGGTACTGGGGGGCAAAGTGTAGGGCATACGACATGATGAATAACAAAACCAAAGAATTTTGGAGATCTTTTAACCCTTCAGCTTTGGTTACTCGTAGAGCTGAGTGCAATTCGCGTCGGATTGCGCGCGAAGACGTCGAACCTCCACCTACTCTCATCGATCTAAAGCCCAAGCCAGAGGACGACAATGACGGATTCCTGCCTCACCAGCCTCAGCTTTGTTACCACCGAGGGCCCTCTTCACAGTTTGTGTAACACACCGAAAGTGGGAGCGCCCCTCATGTATCTCCCTCCTCTTCATCTTCTTATGTTGGGTCCCCATTGGACCCAACGATGCCTTTTCATGCTAGTCAAGGCATAGCCTTTCAATTTGGTTTTAGTCGATGGTATAAGGATTTTTTGATCCTGATATTGATCACTTTGCAGAATAAAAGTGTTTTTTACAACTGAAGTTACTTCATTTTGGGCGGTTGAGTTGTTCGTTCGGCGGCACTGTGCTTGAAGTGTGATCTCAATAAAGCCGTTTCGTGATGCTGTCTAAGGTTAGGAACATTTTGCAATGACACGTGCGAAGCCTTCCTCGGCAAACGCTGTTCACCCGACTCTAGGGCTGCAGGAACTTTGAGAGAACTACCTGCGAAGCGTTTTCTTGAGTGTCGTCATCCCCGATATTTTAGCCAGGGGGACGCTTCGGCGGCAGTGAAAGTTAAGGACTGCTGAGAACGTCGTCCCTCCCCGACTTTTTGTCGTAGGTACCTTTGGCAGCGATTCAAGTTAAGTATTGTTCCGAGAACACTGTCCCCCTTGACTTTTTGCCGTACGTACCTTCGGCAGATGGAACCTTATTCCTCGTGTTGTAATTCCTATCTATTATCTCTTTTTGTTTTTATTTCTGAAGCTTTGTTTTTCTTCGGTGTGGGGGCATGCACTCTTAGCCCCCGACTTTTGGCCGAGAGGTGCGCCGCCTTCTTTTAGGTCATGCAGCACTTCAGCTTTTTTCTTCTGAAGGTTTGTTTCTCCTTCGGTGCGGGGGGCAGGAACTCTTAGCCCCTGACTTTTTGCCGAGAAGTGCACCGCCTTCATTTAGGTCAAGGGGCACTTCAGGATTTTTCTTCCGAAGGTTGGTTTTTCCTTCGGTGCGGGGGCATGCACTCTTAGCTCTCGATTTTTTGCCGAGAAGTGTGCCGCCTTCTTTTAGGTCGAGCAACACTTCGGCTTTTTCTTCCGAAGGTTTGTTTTCCCTTTGGTGCGGGGGCAGCCACTCTTAACCCCCGACTTTTTGCCGAGAAGTGCGCCGCCTTCTTTTAGGTCGAGCGACACTTCAGCTTTTTTATTTTAAAGGTTTGTTTTTCCTTCGGTTCGGGGGCAGGCACTCTTAGCCCCTGACTTTTTTTGCCAAGAAGTGCGCCGCCTTCTTTTAGGTCGAATGGCACTTTGGCTTTTTATTCCAAAGGTTTGTTTTTCCTTCGATGCGGGGGCAAGCACTCTTAGCCCCTGACATTTTGCTGAGAAGTGCGCCACCTTCTTTTAGGTCGAGTGGCACTTCGGCTTTGTATAATTTTTTTTCCTTGACACTTCGCACCTCAAGTTTTGCCATGAATTTTTGGTGCGCTCCTCGTTGATTGGAGTGCCGCCTTGTTCTAAAGGGCTGCCACACTTCGACGATGAGTTATTCATACTCAAACCAAAGAGCATTCTTTTTTGGGGGTATTTCCATATATGTTGATGTTTACAAAGGTCCATGCCTCATTAAAAACCTCACGCCCTAACGAAGGGTTCCCTCTGTGAGGAAAAGAATGCAGATCCTGTACATTTTTTATTACATGAAAAGAAAACAAAATTACATAAATGCTGCCCTGGCACGGGTGCTTCGATCAGAGATGTGAAGACTTTCATCGTTACTACATGTAGAACTTGCGAAGGTTGTCTGCATTCCAAGTATGCGGGAGCTCCCCACCCTCCAGAATAGCCAAGTGATATGAACCGGGCCTTAACGACCTCTTGACCAAGAAGGGGCCGTCCCACTTGCTTTGCAGTTTTTCCACTGATGAAGCATTGCTGAGTCTTCATAGTACCAGATCCCCAGGGGCGAAGTTCTTTAAGGATATTTTCTTGTCTCTCCACCTTCTAGTCTCCTCCTAGTATTTGTTCAAATTTTCGGCAGCCTGCAATCTCACTTCTCGAGCACATCTTTTGATGTTAATTCTTTGCTTTGCGCTGATTCATTTGTGACCCTAAATGATTTGTTCTTACATTCTTTTGGAGTCATCGCCTCTTCGCCGAAGAGCAGGCGAAATAGTGTGAAACCGGTTGGTCTTGTTACTGTTGTTCTTACAGACCATAAGACCTTTAGCAGCTCTTCGACCCATTTCCCTTTCGCTAGGCCTTACAGACGCCTCGCAACACCAATGAAGACGATGCCATTCGCCCTTTCCACGACTCCATTTTACTGTGGGTGATATACGGATGCGAAATGGACTTTGATTCCCAAGCCTTCGCAGACTTGCCAGAATCCTACACTATCAAATTGGGTGCCATTGTCCACGGTCACTTTGCGCGGGACTCCGAAATGGCAGATGATGTTTTGCCACAAGAATTTTTGGATATTTTTTGATGCTATATTCACGAGCGGCATTGCCTCCACCCATTTGGAGAAGTATTCGACTGCAACGACAGCATAGCACAAGTTCCCAGGAGCGGCCGACAGCTGGCCGACAATGTCAATTCCCCACCGTGTTAATGGCCAAATTCGTGGAATGAGCTGTGTCTTCATTGAAGGCCTATTTGACCCCTTCGCCCAGTACTGGCATTACATACAATTTCAGACTATGTAATCCGCATCACTGAGCGCCTTCGGCCAAAAGAATCCCTATCTGTATACCTTTCTGACTAAGGTTCGAGTGCCTACATGCGAGCCACACAGTCCCCCATGTATTTCTCTCAGCAAACTTTGTCCTTCTTCCTAAGATATGCATCGCAGCAAAGGTGCACAAACTCCGACCTTGTACAAATCATTTCCCACAATTTTGTAGTTTCTATCTCTTTGGGCCATGACTTTCGCTTCAACATTATCTTCGGGCTCGTGATAGCCACGAAGGTAAGACATTATTGGAGAGCGCCAATCTTCGCTTTCAATTATAGAAACTGAACGTGTTATCCATGAAGAGTCGTTTATAGCTGGCATGCTCAACTTTTGGTAGAATACATCTAGCGGTATTGGCAGATTTTGTGCAGTGGCCTTTGCGATGTCATCTGCTTCGAAGTTGTCATTCCTCGATATACTCTTGACCATGAACCCCAGGAAGTGCTTTTCCATGCTTCGGACTACTTCCCTGTACCTAACAACCCCAGGAATGTCTTGTCAATCTGGCTTGCTATTACTTTAGAGTTCATCTTAACCAACACCCTTCGGGTGCCCAAAACTTTCGCCTTGCGAAGGCCAAGGAGGACGGCTTTGTACTCTACGACATTGTTTGTTGATCGAAATTCTAGTCTGGCAGCATATCTTAATTTTTCCCCTGTAGGAGAAGATAGTACGACCGCTGTACCTGCTCCTGTGGCCTCCTAGGCCCCGTCGCAATATGCAATCTAGACCGGGTCTGACGGTTCTTCTACTGGGGCTTCGTCAAGCGGCGTCCATTCTGCTACGAAGTCCGCTAATGCCTGGAACTTCATCGCTGTTCTTGCCACAAAAACTATCACCTGTGGGGTGACCTCTGTAGCCCATTTTGCCATCATTCCTGTAGCTTCCCGATTTTCAAACATGTTGCGAAGGGGTAGGGAGGTTGGCACTGTAATCTTGTGAACTGTGAAGTAATGGCGAAGCTTGCGCGATGCCATTACTAGTGCATATGCCACCTTTTCCATTTCGGTGTAGAATCTCTTCAGGCCCGCAAGAGCTTCTGACACGTAATATATTAGAAACTGTTGTAGCTTGTTATTTTCTTGCCTCTCCTGCACAAGTACGACGCTTACTACCGAAGCGGATGCCGCTATGTACAACAAGAAATCAGCCTCAGGATCAGGACTGGATAGGGCTGTGAGCTTCGTTAGATAGTTCTTCAGTTCGTCAAAGGCTTCTTGCTGCTCCGTGCCCCATTTGAATGAGTCGCAACTTTTTAATGTCTTGAAGAAAGGTAGGCTTCGCTTTGCGGATTTTGCAATGAACCGATTCTGCGCCGCCAACCTGCCTGCCAAGCATTGTGCTTGTTTTCTACTCTACAGAGGTTTCATGTCTATTATTGCCTGGATTTTTTGGGGTTCTACTTTGATGCCCCTCTTCGACACCAAGAACCCTAATAGCCTCCCGGACTGTACTCCAAAGGCGCATTTTTCTGGGTTTAGCTTTAGCCTTGCCCTTCGCAAATTTTCGAAGGCTTCCCATAAGTCTTCGAGATGTTGGCTCTTTCTGGCACTCTTGACCACTCTGTCGTCAACGTATGCCAGGGCACTTCGCCCTATTTGTGAACTTAACACTATTTGCACCAACTTGGTGAAGGTAGCGCTAGCATTTCGGAGGCCAAAGGGCATCCTCACAAAGCAATATATGCCGAAGGAGGTTCTGAAACTTGTCTTCTCCTCATCCTCCTTCGCCATCCAAACTTGGTGGTACCCAGAGTATGCATCTAGGAAACTCAACATTTCACAACCGGCAGCAGAGTTCACCAATTGATCAATTCTAGGTAATGGGAAATCATCCTTCGGACAAGCCCTGTTTAGGTCCGTGAAGTCTACGCACATTCTTCACTTGTCATTACTTTTCCTAACTAGCACTAGGTTTAACAGCCACTCTGAGTTCAGCACTTCACGTATCACGCCAGCATCGAGCAGCTTCTTTACTTCAGCCTTTGCTGTTTCTTCCCTTTCTTTCGAAGCTTTCTGAAGCTTTTGCTTCTTTGGCTTCGCGCTGGGGTCTACATTTAAAGTGTACTGAATGATTTCCCTACTGACTCCTTGCAGGTCCTTTGGAGACTAGGCGAAGACATCCTCGTTGCTGTGAAGGAACATTATCAATTCTCGCTGGTCTTCCTCTGGGACCTCCGCCCCTATGATGATTTTTTTATCTGGCTTATCTGGATGTAGTGGCACTATTTTGGTCTCCCCTTCCGGTGTAGCCTTCGCCACCTTCTTTACCTTTAGCTGGACCTCACATTCCCTGAGATCCGTCGAAGGCTCCGTCACCACATGGACATTTCACCAACCTGGAGTGATTACTACTTCGATTCTATGGGCCACTTGCTGATCTCCGAGCACTGTTATGACGCCTTCGGGACCTGGCATCATCATACACAGATATGCATGGTGCGGTATTACTCCGAATGTGTTCAGGACTCCCCGCCCGAATATCGCATTATATGGATAGTTGATATCGACCACATCGAAGGTAATGTCCTCCGTCCAGAAATTTGACCCTTCACAAATGACATTTGGATTGTTATCTTTCCCAAAGCGTTGATTGCGTTTCCTCTGAAGCCTAGCAATGGAGACCCAGCCTGGTCCAGGTTGCTTCGCCGTAGACCCATTTTGTTGAAGGCATCCAAAAAGATGATATCCGCCAAGCTTCCACCATCTATCAGGATTCTATGCACTTCATTTCCCGAAATGTTTGCTGTAACCATGAAGGCATCAGTGTGTGGGTAATCTAGAACCCTCATGTCATCTTGTGAGAATGTTATTGGCACATTGGACAACCTTGAGTGAACGTAAGTTGGCCCTACGCCAACGTGGTTAACCCTTCGCACATATTCTTTTGGCTACCTCTTGGACTCTGTCTCCTGATTAGATCCTCCTGAGATTGCCAACACCACGTTGTATCCATGATTTACCGTGTTCACCGACCTGCTGGTCTTCGGTGGTGCTTCGATCGCTGGTCTCGGTGGAGGCGGAGGTAGCTACCCTTGGAAGGCCAATTGTCCAATCATCTGATCCAGCTGAGCTAAGGCTACGGGGGCATATTGTTGTGCTGGCGTGAGCATCAGTTGCCACTAGTTAGAGAATGTCGTGCCTAGATTGTGGTTTTCCCATGCTTCGCGTCACTTGAACTGTGTGGCGTGGTGTACGATTCTTGCTTGATTGAAGGATTTCTTCACTAAGCTTTCTTTTATGGCCATGACCTATTGGCACTACTTGGTCCTATGACCGGCTCCTTCGTCATGTAACTTGCAGTAGAACATGGCCGGGTCCTGCGGAGCCCATCCACCTCGACCTCCTCGGCCTCGGCCTTTACCACTTCGGCCTCCTCGAGTAGCCCCACTTTGCCCTTCGCTTATCGCTTGAGCAACTTCGACTGGGCCAGAGTCTATCTGATTGACCTCTTTTTGCCTTGTTGTGTATTCAAATGCTTCAGCTTTTGTCACATGCCTCAATTAGTCTCTGGAGTGGCCAGCGCCTGCCTCTTTGGCTGACGTATTTGTTTTTATTGCTTCTGAGGCTACCATTCCATTTTTCCTCCAAAGGTGGTCGAGCTCGGATCTTGCATATTCTTCCATCTTGTTGAGCAGCTCTTGTACACTCCCTGGCCTCTTTCTTGTAAGCTTTCCTGGCGGGAGTCCCCCTCTGATGCCATGTATGGTGGCATCGATGATTGTGTCTTCGCTCAGCCCCTTCGCCTGATAGCGGATGTGTACAAAGCGACGTATATAGCTCTGTAATGTCTCTATTGGCAGCTGCTTCACTGCGAAGAGGTCGTTCGTGGTAATCCTGTCTGCCCGATTTCCCTGGAAATTGCTGCACAGGGCATTGCGCAGTTGCTCCCACGAATAGATGGATCCCGGAGGCAACGAGGAGTACCACGACCTTGCTATCCCTTTTATAGCCAATACAAAGGCCTTCACCAGTGTTGCGTCGTCTCCACCAGCGGATTCGACTGTCGCTTCAAAACTCATTACAAATGATCTTGGATCTGACTCTCCGTCGAACATTACTACTCTAGGCATTTCGATGCCCGAAGGCCACGGCTGGTTTTGCAGGCCAATGGATAACGGGGACTCTAGGTTGCATGCGGATCACCGTCGCCGAAGGTGCTGCACCAGTCATGTCGTGACTTCCGACGGTGTCACATGGCGAGCTGTTTCCTCTGCGTGATGTAGCATATCATCTTCTTGCATTTTCTCCAGTGTTTTCCAGGCTTCCTCCGCCCGCTTGCGATATTCCGCCGCTTTTCGACTTGCCACCATGCTATCCAACATGTGCTTTTTCTGCGCAATCTGCCTCTCCAGTTCTTCGGCTTCCATCCAGGCTGTTCTTTCCTCCTGTGTTTCATCTTCATCTTCATATTCTGTGAAGTCATCCAGGTCTTCCCACTCTTCATCTCGCGCCTTTCCTCCTTCTTTTGCCGAAGGCTCAAGGCGTGCGAGATCGCTTATTTCTATGACCTGCACCGGTGCTGAGTTTTCCTAGATGGCTGCTCCGTGCCTGTCTTCGTTGTCTCCTAGTGGTGTGACATCAACACCGTAGTGCTGTTCGCGCCCACTGGAAGCTCCTTCGGCTGAAGCGTTGCTTGAGCCTGGTAGCGCCGAAGGGGATCTTTCAGCTGAAGCTCCGGCTGCAGCCTAAGGCTCCGGCAATGCCTCTGATGTACCAATTGGCTTCGTCTTCTTTTTGGGTGGCATGGCTTCGGTCCGTTCGATCCCCATGGTCGGCGCCAATTGTTGGAACCGAAGTCCTGAACAAGGAAAGCCTTCGCTCCGAGGGAAAGCCGAAGGCTCCTGGGTGTGACACGTGTTTAGAGGAAAATAATCTTAATTCTCCTCCATCTTAGGTACAGTATGGCCTTATTTATAGCTCATAATCAACCATTTGAGGTCTTCGGCCAATCTCATGGCTGCGCTAAAGGCTCCTCCCAAGATTCCAATCGAAGGTTTGCCACGAGCTTTGCTCATGCCCTCCGGCGCCATGAGTTGATCTTCGGCCTTCGGCCAAAGATACGCTAGTACCTTCGCACCCTTTGGTTAGCGGAATCGCACCTTCGACTCCTGATTGAAGGCCTGTCGATGCCTTCGCCGACGCGGATGACAGGAACAGTAGACGTGCCTCCGGGCTTCGACCGAAGGTCCATCCTGGCTGCGCCCACATGGATGGGCCAACCTTCGGGCTTCGACCGAAGGTACGCCATGGTCTTCGCCTACATTTCCTGAAACATTCCTGCAACACCCATGAGTGTCTAGCCACCGGTAGACTTCGACTTGCCATACAAAGGGGGGTGAGAGATCATCCCTAACAAAATGAAAAAGTTTACACTCATAATTGTCTTTAGCACCATATTGTACAAACTAGAAAGAAGACATCTGAACACAGTGCTACAGCTTAGTGCAAAATAGGAATTAGTTCATGCTTCAAATTGCATGGTGAAACAGATCACAGATAGACTATTGCACCAAATCGAAGCAGATCTGAGCAGTGAGCACCTCCTATTGTAGTCTTGTTTCGGCTTCCGGTAGAAATCCTGATTAGCACTTGCGCGCAAGGCGTGTCGCTCGTGCCTATGGTTGTCATGGCGTCGCCATAATGACGATATGGTGACATGGTGGTGGTTTGGATCTCGCCACAGCGATGCCACGGCGCTAGCATCTATGGCGTCCGCCATATCGTCATGGCATCTCTGTGGTGCCGATAAGGCATCATGTGGTGTCTAGTTTCATGAGGTGGGTGCCATACCATTCGACGGAGGGGATTAGAAGGGGGATGAGAGATCGAGTGGTCACAGACCGAGAGAGAGAGAGAGCGCCTGGCCCGCTACTGCCGCCGAGACCGCTCCTCATCACAGCGTCACCCTCAGATCTGTTCGACGTGTCGCAATCAGATCTGATTGCCGCGCCGCCGGCCACCTCGACGTCCGCCAACTGGACGTTCGCTACCCCCGCCGCCACCGTCGTCGCCTTGTGCCCGTGTCCCAAGCCGACCCCTCCTGGAAGTCTGCCGCCGCCACCGTCGCCCGAGAAGGTATGCTCTCTACCTCTCTCCTCTTTCTACTATGTTCTCTCTACGTGGTGATGTTAGGCGGTCAGTAGGTAGTAGGCACAAATGTGATGTACTGGTGTTAGGCAATAGGCATATGTTAGCACTTAGCACATTATGGTTCTAGCGTTCTGCACATCTACGAGCACTGCACATATGATGTATTGATGTTAGACACAAATCTCTGTGTTGTGATGTTACTATGTTAGGCCATGAGACACATATATGGTGTTAGGCATATGTTAGCACATATGTTATACTTAAACATATGTGATGGATTGGCTATGGCCTATGTGATCTATTAGCAGATCTTCTATACATGGCTGTTATGTTAGGCCATTAGGCAGTAGGAACATCTTTTAATTATTGGTAGTTAGCACTAGTTCTTAGTTCTTGTAGTCTATTGCCAATGATTAACAGCAGTTAGAACTAGTTCTTCACTTCTTCTGTTAGTATTTTGCAATATTCTAAGTTGTTGCTACATTTTTTCAAATCATGGCTACTGAAAGAACTGGAAATGCGGAGGCTTCGGACGCTGCATCAAAGTATGATCCAAAGACTGATCCAAGGCAGAAGCCGGCAAGGTCAACTGATTCATGGTGGAAATATGCATTTTGGCCGACCATTGGTAATAAAGATCTCTTGCAGTGTTGCTTGTGTGATAGAACTGTAATTGGAGGAATTACAAGGCTCAAGGAGCATCTTGTGGGTGGTTATGGAGATATTCTGAAGTGTGTCAAAACCACATCAGCTATCGCTCAAGAGATGCAAGCTGCTTTGAAGAGTAAGAATAGACCACTTCCGCTTGATGATGAAGGAGGGCTTCAAGGAGAATATGATGATGGGATTTATGTGATAGAGGAGTCCCAAGATGTTACTAGAAGCATTGTTAATCCTAGTTCAGGGACAACTGCCAAAAGGAAAAAATCTACCCCTAAGTTCAAAGCACCAAAAGAACTCAACACAAAGTCAGTTGGTTCAATGCTTAGGAGAACTCCAAAAGAGGTAGTGGAAGAAAGACATTTGAAGGGTTCTTCTCAAATAAGTATCCAAGCTAGCATCAGGACAAAGGAAGAAAGAGATGCTGTCAACTTGGACTGGGCCAGGTTCTTTTATGAGTGTGGCATACCATTCAATGCCGCAAATTCTAGGCAGCTTCAGATTGCTATAGAGGCCACTACACAATATGGTTCTGGGTACAAGCCTCCTACCTACCATGAGCTTAGGGAGCCATTGCTCGAGAAGGTTGCTAAGGAGACATATGATTTGAGGAATAAACATGAGGATGCATGGAAGCAATATGGCTGCACATTGATATCAGATGGATGGACGGATAGGAGAGGGCACCATTTGATCAGCTTCCTAGTCAATAGTCCAGTGGTGACTTTCTTCTTGGAGTTAGTTGATGCATCAGGTGAAGTTCATGATCAAGTGATGCTAGCTGATTTGTTAGAGAAGAGAATAACACATATTGGAGTAGATAAAGTTGTGCAAGTTGTCACTGACAATGGGCTAACTATAAGGCAGCGGGCAAGCTTCTCATGGAGAGGTTTCCTACACTTTAGTGGACACCTTGTGCTGCACATTGCTTGGATCTTATGTTGAAAGATGTAGGGAAGTTGAAGGAATTCAAAAAGCCTATCTCACATGTTCGCCATGTTACTACTTTCATCTATAGGCATGGAAGACTTCTTAGTGCAATGTGGGAGAAGACAGGAAGTAGGAATCTTGTGACACCAGCAGCAACTCGGTTTGCTACCACATTTCTCACCTTGCAAAGTTTGTACAAGTATAGAGATGCACTGAGATATCTGTTTACCTCGGATGATTGGACTAGTTGCAAACTAGCAAGACAAAGGCTCGGAAAAAGGTGTATGATATTGTGCTTTCTAGGGAGTTCTGGAACTCCGCTGAGGATTGCCTTAGAGCTTCTCTACCACTTATCATTGTGTTGAGGGTGGTTGATGGTGATGAGAGGCCTGCCATGCCAGAGGTTGCTTCTCTCATGAATCATGCAAAAGAGAGGATAAAGGTTGCCTTATGTACTAAAAATAAGAGAAGCTTAAAGAGAATGATGAATATATTGGGCACCTAAAGGGTTGTTTTAATGATGTGCTTGCACGAATGGTGGAAGATGAGACCCTTCAAAAACAAAATTGAAGAACAATCCATGCTCTACGAAGATCAACGTGGAGACATCTTCAAGAATTGATGGCCCTCCAAACTATGAAGTCAAAGAACCCCCGTAAGTGATTTAAAATTGTAATTTCAGCATGTTATTTACGGCATAACTCGTAATATATGCATGTGTATTGTTAACTTAGTTAATTGGTGGCATGCGTATGGTGGTAGATCCATTGACTTACAAAGATTTGCAAAGCATATTGTTAGTCTTTGTGCTTCATCTTCTGGTTGTGAGTGTAATTGGAACACTTTTAAATTTGTAAGTGAAGTACTCAAGTTCCACATTTCAATTCGCAAAATTAGTAATATATTTTTATTAACTTTTCTTGCTTTTATGGTTGCTTGTAGATTCATACTAAGAAGAGAAATCGACTAGAACATAAAATATTTAATGATTTGGTTTATGTTGCCTACAATCAGAAAATGACTAGTATGTTCCAAAAGCGCTGTGAGGAAGCGGGTAAAAGCTATGACTCTTTTGTTATGGAAGACTTTGATTGGGAAAATGAATGGGTTGACCCAACGGCCCAACCTCAAGGTACTAGTGGTTCGGACCTCACATGGGACCAAGTTGATGAAGCAATTGGTGCATCACATGAGCTTCGAGGTCCTAACCTTCCTAGGACCTATGCTCGTCGTGCAAGACATATATCAAGAGTGGTTGAAGAAGCAAGAGTGGTTGAAGACGCCGAGGAGGGAGAGGAAGAAGACATATGTTGGAGCAAGAGTTCGTCTTGCCCTAGCAAGTACGGCGAGAATCTCTTCTAAGCAGGAGACTCAAGCTTGGAGACAAAGTTTGAGAGAAAGGAACACCACAAATATATTGATAGTAGAAAAATGGATTGGCCTAGGGGGGAGTATCACAGTGTGGTTTAGCGCTTGGGAATCTTTGTGTCCTGTGTGTTGTCTTGAGTGTTCTCCTTGTGACCTCCTCCCTTCCCAGATGACCATGACTCCTTATTTATAGGGTGGTACGTAGCTTAGTGTACAAGTTATCATGATGTACAAATATCTAGAACATGACCGAATTACTGTGCCTTATCCTGGATAACTACTTTTTACCATACATAGAAGATATATATCTGCAGTGGTAACTATTGTTGTGCCTGCCTCCTGAGGGGTGAGCCGGTTTCCAATTGTGACCAGGCGCCGCTCTACCAGGGGTGTCAAATGACTTGCACTAGCATTAATCGCCCGTCACCTCACATCAGGTCGGCCACAGGGGGGTGTCCTTTCTTCGCAGATATTATCTTTGGAGGCCGGCTGCATTTTTAGGCTTCGGAAGGCTGCATGGGCACCTTAGGGGTGGCCCGAAAGGGTCCGCGGCCTCTAGGGATAAGGCCTCTTATTGAGTCTAGAAGCCAAAGGCTCTGGAGGGATTGGATGTAGCTTCGAGTCTTCAGAAGGCCACGTACGTGCTGGAGAGGTGGCCCAAAGGGGTCCACAGCCTCCAGGGTCCAGGCCTCCCTCTGAGGGTCCAGAGACCGAAGGCTATAGAGGGACCTTTGATAGTGATCATCAACCATTATCCTCAGGCTGGTCTATTTTCCCCCAACGGTACCCCGTCATTCTCTGGCCTCGATGTTTGGAGGGGTAAGAGGATGTAGAGGAAAACCAACTCCAGCCTAGGCTTGTAACAAGAATGCTCGAAGGCAATTCCCTGTCCCTGAGGAGTTTTTCGATGAGAACTGTGGGCGTTGATGGCGAATCTCAAGGCTGATGGTGCATTGGTGGTGGCCGCACACCCTGGGGTTATGTTGAGGTCAGAGGTGCAACCGGCGTTGAAGTCAAAGTCGAAGACCAAAGACATATTAGCAGAGGAGGCACGCTCCGAAGCCTATTGGAGTTGGTGTATGCGGTATCAGGACCCAAGGCCGGAGGGGCGTTGGTGGAGGTGATGCGTGTCGGGGTCCGTACCGAGGCCGATTTAGATTCTTCAGACATTTTTGAGTTTGTCAGAGTGGGGGATTACTTGTGGGATTGGGGAATCCCAACGTTTGCCAGTTTGAGGACGGTAGGATGGGATTTGTCACTGGCGCGTTCTGATTGGATAATGCGCGGGTTCGTTTAGGGTCTTGTGCCCACGCCCTTGGCATGTGTTGAAAGGAGTCTAGGTCATTAACGTGATGGGTTCGTGCAAGAAAATGAGGCGTTGCCATGGGATGTTGCCATTTGTCGATGGAGTGACTAGGATATGGCCACAGAGCCCTAGAGATTAATGAGGGAGGCCATGGAGCGATGCCGCGTTGGTTCCGCCTCACCTTTCGGGCGTACGTGGTTGCTTGGCCCGGATATAAAGCTGGGGTCACCAGCTAGATTTACCATTACCCCATGAGCGAGCACTCAACCTTGACTTTGAATATGGCATCGTTTTCCTCCCCATCCTCTTAGGAAATGTCGATGATCTCGACTGCTTCTACTGGGGCACAGATGGCCGTCTAGCTTCCATCCCTATGGGGTGGATAGCTGCCTGTCGCTCCTGCCCAACCCCCGGTTCGGGAGACCACACCTGTCGAGATAATCAATATTTTTGACGATGATGAGGAGATTAACTAGGATCTCCTGCGGAAGGAGAGTGACGAGGAGGAGCAGGCTTCGGCGGTGAGGGTGGGGGCCGGGAAGAAGTAGGAGGAGGCCCCGACAGTAGCTCCTTAGGTTTCTTCTTCATATTCTGATAGCTCGTGGGCCAGCTATAGCATTAGCTTATGTGGCAGCAGGCCGCGGATGAAGTGCATACGCTGCTTCATGCGCGGCCCCTATTGGGATCCGTAGGAGGCGAAGGTGGCCTTCGGGTGTGCTTCGTGGACATCCCTATCTTGCCGTTCAACTATGGCCCTACCGCGGGCCATAGTTGCCATTTGCCACCTTGTACTCTTTCTCCCCCTGGTTTGCTCTTTTGGGGTCTGTCTCCTTCGTAGCGGCCTTTGTACCATTTGCTTCTTTGTACGCGTCCTCCGGATGCACGATTTGTATAGTAATATAATTTGGACCTTTGGGGGCGATTATATCTCTTTTTGGGCTGAAGTGTAAGGGGTTCCTTCGAGCAAGTGACCGCATGTCTGTGTGCCTTCATGCGTTCGAGCCACGCTCTTCGTCCCCTTCGTAGATGATGACTAGTTTTTCGGATGACTGAGGTACCGAGCCTTTGCATAGATCATAGCCAGTTTCGTTCCTTCCAAAGGAGAGGTGGCCTTGTGAATCTGGTAGTGGTAGACACGTAGGGTAACTAAGGAGGGCAGGGCGAAGTAGTGGCGACCTCATCATTCCTGGTTATCACATACTCCTCGGGTTCAGCATTGGTAAGGCCTTCTTCCAAATTTGTTCCAGATTTCTAACCCAATGAAGTCCATTTGGAATCTTTGGGGACAAGCTCCAGAGGTGGTCTGCGACCCTTCGGGTTCTTAGCCGCTGCCCGGCTTCAGAGGCAATCCGTCTAAAGCATGGCAACATCGTGTTGGACGCAAAGCCGAAGGCTAGATGAGGGAGGTGGTTCTCAACCCCCTTGCTCCTTAGTCACTGCTTGGCTTCGGAGGTAATCCGTTCGGATCCTAGCGATAGCGCATCAGAGGCGAAGCTGAAGGCTAGATGGGAGAGATGGTCCTTGACCCCCTTGGCCCATAGCCACTGCCTGGTTCCAGAGGATATCCATCTGGAGCCTAGCGACGATGCATCAGAGGCGAAGCTGAGGACTAGATGGGAGAGATGGTCCTCAACCCCCTCGTCCCTTAGCTGCTACTCGGCTCTGGAGGTAATCCGCTCGGAGGCTGGCGACGGCAAGCTGGAGGCAAAGCCGAAGGCCAAACAGGAGAGGTGGTCCTCGAACCCCTCGGCCCTTAACCATTGCCCGACTCTGGAGGTAATCCGTCTGGAATTTGGAGACGGCGCGTCGAAGGTGAAACCGAAGGACAGATGGGAGAGGTGGTCCTTGACCCCCTCGACCCTTAGCCGTTCTCTGACTCCGGAGGTAATCCGTCTAGAGCCTACGACGTCGCGTCGGACGCGAAGACGAGGACTAGATGGGAGTGGTGGTCCTCGACACCCTCAGCCCTTAGCCGTTGCCCGGCTTTGGAGCTAATCCGTCCAGAGCCTGGCGACGGCACGTCGAAGTTGAAGCTGAGGACTAGACGGGAGATGGTCCTTGAGCCCCTTGGCCCTTAGCTGTTGCTCGGCTCCGGAGGTAATCTGCCTGGAGCTTGGCGACAGTGTGTCGAAAGCTGCAACTCCTACAATGAAAAGTTGGAGATTCCATACTATTTCCTATGCCACACAAAGTGGACTTTTACTTAATATTAGCATGATCTTCATAAACGACATATGAATCGTCTCTTAGATAAGACTGTAGGGTAATGACTTTACCTTTTACCATACGTGTTTGAGTTACACGGGCAATACCTCTTCCTACGGGGAGGGGGGTTTATACCCCTTTGATCTATTGGCTGTGCCTCTCGGAAGCTAGTGGGTTTCGCACTTCTTAGGCACGGAGGCGTTTGCCTTCAAGATGCCCAATAGGTCTTTTTAGAACCTCTCCATTTGGCAGAGGTTTTTTGGAAGACAACCCCATTTGCGGGGGTTTTTTGAAGACTCTCCGTCTGGCGGAGGTTTTGTAAGACTCTCCATCTTGCAAAGGTTTTGGATGTTTTCGCCTTTTTTGGTGGAGGTTTGGTAAGGCCCTCCATTTTGGCGGAGGTTTCGCAGGACTCTCTGTTTTTGCCAGAGGTTTTGTAGGGCTCTCCGTTTTTGTCAAAGGTTTTGTAGGACTCTCCGTTTTTGTCGGAGGTGTCGTAGGACTCTCTGTTTTTGCTGGAGGTTTGGTAAGATTCTATGTTTTTGTTGGAGGTTTTGTAGGACTCTCCATTTTTGCCGTAGGTTTGGTAAGATTCACTGTTTTTGTCGGTGGTTTGGTAAGATTCTCCGTTTTTTTAGAGGTTTTGTAGGACTCTCCATTTTTGCCAGAGGTTTGGTAAGATTCTCCGTTTTTGTCGAAGGTTTTGTAGGACTCTCCATTTTGCCGGAGGTTTTATAGGACTCTCTATTTTTACTGGAGGTTACCAAGAAATTCCTTTGGGGCCATCGCAACTACATTACCAAGGAAGTCCATTGATAATCGACATTACACACTATCGAGGCTATGCAACGCCTTCCAGAAAACCTAAGCTTGATGCCTTCGTGGTGACCTAGGCCTGCTGTGCCTGTGGTGTGTAGGTATGTCGTGCAACGAGGATTCCTTGCGACAGTATTCCTCAGAGCACTACATCTCCGCCTCCGAGGACATCCCTTGGGGCGTGGCTTTGACACTACTGAGGCTATGCAATGCCTTACAGGATACCTTGGCATAATCCGCCCTCTAGGTGACCTAGGCATGTGGCGCAGTTGCAGGTGTGTCGGCCTCACTGTCTACTGAGACTACACGATACCATCTAGGAAACCTAGGCAGTCTTACCTCCTAGGTGACCTAGGCATGCGGCGTCCGCGGTACGTGGATTTTTGCATGGTTATGTACCAGTTATGTTTTACAGTCTACTGTTGGCAATAAGCAGCTAATTGCAGTATAAGACATAGCTAGGTCAGATGACTATTCATAACTCATGTCAAATGAAGATTTAACTTAAGTTCTACTACTTACTTCTAAATAGGGACGTAATCTAGATTTACCATTTCTACCTAGTGGCTATTTGTTGTAAAAACTTCTAATAGTAAGGTTGGAGGCCTCCAACATATTTTGATCGTACTTTACAAAAGATAGACCAGCTAGGTAAGCTATCGATAGGTAATAGTGGGCGTACCTTTGCCAGAATAAGGCCTCTATTATGAGGGTTGAAGGCCTCAAAGCCTACAGCTAGGCCGGGAGAGGTGATCCTCGACCCCGTCGGCCCTTAGTCGTTGCGCGGCAATGGCGTGTCCCAGAAGGCCGTGAGGGTTCGACAGTCATTGGTGTTGTGGCCGCGCCTTGGTCCGTGCTAGATGCACCCGTGTGCCTCCGGGGGTACCAGAGCTCATAGTTGGCATTAAGGTCACTACTGGGGGCCATGTGCCCCGGAGCCCTTGGATTCCCCAGGGCCTCCTTTGCTTTGGGGAGACCGTCGAGGTCGTCCGGTGAATCGGCTTTCGGAGCAGGAGTGGCTCCGTCTATGCCTCCCTGGACGAGGTGGACTTGGGGTTCCCTGTGCACGGTTGGCGTCATGAGGGCTACGTCGGGGCGCTGGCATGGTCTGCGCACTTCGGAGCCTTGCGCCTCCTCGGAACCCTCTTTCACCGGAAGGGCTTAAGGGGGACGCTGGGTGGACAGATTCTCCGAAGATGTTGGCTCGCCTGGGACCTCAGCCGCGACCTCTCCTGGTGTAGCGAGGTCTTCATCATGCAGAGGCTGGAAGGCCTCTGTGCCATCTGGAGTTTCCGTACGGACCGAAGGTTTTGGGTCGATCAAGGCTGGAGGAACGCCGTCCCATACAGCAGCGAGGCTGGAGGGTGCACACGGTGTGCATGGCTGAGATAGCCACGCATATGGTTGCATGGTTTCAATGATGTATATGGCGGCTAGCGCGTTGGTGGTTTTTCTGGTAGATTCCTACCTCTCTTTAGCACTTCTATTTTCGAGTCCCCACAGACAGTGCGCTATTGGAACACGAGTTCGTCTTGTCCTAGCAAGTACGGCGACAGTCTCTTCTAAGGAGGAGACTCAAGCTTGGAGACGAAGTTTGAGAGGAGGAACACCATAAATATATAGATAGTAGAAAAATGGATCGGTCTGGGGGGAGTATCATAGTGTGGTTTAGCGCTTGGGCACCTCAGCGTCCTGTGTGTTGCATTGAGCGTTCTCCTTGTGACCTCCTCCCTTCCCAGATGACCACGACCCCCTATTTATAGGGTGGTACGTAGCTTAGTGTACAAGTTATTATGATATACAAATATCTAGTACATGACCGAATTACTGTGACTTATCCTGGATAACTACTTTTTACAATACATATAGAAGATAAATATCTACCGTGGTAACTATTATGGTGCCTTCCCCCAGAGGGGTGAGCTGGTTGCCAATTGCGGCCCGGCGTTGCTCTACCGGGGGTGTCAGGACGACTTGTATCGTGCTGGGGTGTCAGGATAAGCACCACTTACACCAGCATTAATCGCCCATCACCTTGCGTCAGGTCAACTGTAGGGGGTGTCCTTTCTTCCCTGCCAATATATCCGGAGGACGGTTGCATTTTCAGGCTTTGGAAGGCTGCATGGGCACTAGAGGGGTGGCCCGAAGGGGTCTGCAGCCTCCGGGGATAAGGCCTCCTATTGAGTTCGGAAGCTGAAGGCTCTGAAGGGACTCGTTGTAGCTTCGAGTCTTCGAAAGGCCACGTACGTGACAGAGAGGTGACACGAAGGGGTCTGCAGCCTCCGATGGCTAGGTGGTCCCACTGAGGGTCTGGAGACTGAAGGCCACGGAGGGACCTTTGATAGTGATTGTCAACCATTATCCTCAAGCTGGTCTATTTTGCCCCAACAACATCATTATGGATGATGTTGATGTTGATGATTTTGGTGACAAACCAATGGATGCTACTGATGATGGTGCGGAGAACATGGATGCTTCTAATGATCTCGATGAGTTTGCAGGGATGACTTTTGAGAGATGAGAGATTTGAAACTTTGAAAGATCAGAGTGTTCTATTTCTTTTGTGCTACATTTAAATTGCTATTTGTCTTTTGTACTACATTTACATTTCCTAATAACCTAAACTATAACTATTGAGGTATATTTATATTACCTTTTGCTAATATCCTAGACTATAGCTTGTGTATTCGCCACGATGTGTATGGCATCGCCGCGCCACATGCCTTGTCACTGTAAAGTTGTGAAGGTTGTGGGTCGCCGCACCTCGCCACCCCGCCGTAATAACCATGCTCACGCCGTCCCTTGACATGCCTCACTTTTTTTTGGAATTTTTTTCTAAAAAATTTCTAAAAAAAATTCTAAATAAACTTTTCTCGTTAACTTTTTCTCAATTTTTCCTCAAAACTTTTCTCGTAAACTTTTTTTGATAACTTTTCTCGTAAACTTATATTGATAATTTTTTTTGAGAAAATTTTGAAAAAATAAAGATTGCGGAGGGAAATTTTTCCAAAAAGGAAAGTTGTGAGTTAATATTTCAACACGTGTGCGCTGATTAGAATGGCCCGGCTTCCAGCCTTCTGCAATGGCACCTTAGCAGATCTGACCACCTCCTCTTCTACAGTCTTATGTGAGGGGGTGGCGTGGACAGCCAACAACGAGGCCATAAGGGGTGGCCTGGAGCCGTGGATGGTAAGGCCGAAGGGGCATCTTGCGTAGTTGAGTTGTGTGGCCGTGATGGCAATGAGTGCCTAAGTGGCAACTGGGGAGTGGCCGAGTGAGTGGTGGTGGCGCGACAAATGGCGGAATGCCTTTATGGTAAAAAGATTTAGGTTTCGGTGGTCAAGTGCCCTACTGCCCTGTGCCCATGTGAGACCTGAGAGTTGGGCTAGGCTGGGTTAGGCTGTGTATGAGAGAAGGACCAAAATTCAAAATTAGACAATATATATAAACGTATTTGCTGAAATAGATTACATGTTATCGTATTTACAATTTGAGCATTCGTATTCTGCACATTATTTACCGAAAATGAAATTTTGGTACACCGTGCGCCGAAAAATAGTAGGCCCAGTTATATTCAGCACACCGTGTGCCGAATTATAGCACTGTAGCCCATATTCGGCACACCATGTGTTGAATATCAACCGTCGACTGGGGGCACACCAACTAGAATAGCAAGTCTGGGTTGAAGTCGTCCACGTCAAAGGTAGCGGCTTCGTTGTCGGCTTCTGAACAGCGGAAGAATGCAAGGAAGGGGACAATGGGTGTGAGTACAAAAATGTACTCCGCAAGTGGAGGGAAACAAGATATGGGGTTTAAGTGAAGGAAAGGTTTAGACACGGGTTAACTGCACTAAGCGACCTGAACCTATGATTCCAACAATAGGCGTCCTATTGACTAAATGAAGACACAACTATGAAAAAAGGATTGACTCATCCGATTTCATCCGACTACCAAGACTTACCACGTAATTCCGTTATCCGGCTACCCAACCAACCAGACCAAACTCTGATTCCAACTAATCCTGAAGAAGTCCAAGTTCTCTCTTGACCGTGAGCATGGCTGATCAATCAGTTTATACTCTGCAGAGTTTGCACAGCTTTTCCCAAAAGTCGTGATTCCCGTGTTGCTTCACACTTCTAGGGTGTGGAGTTGGGCTCTCACTATAAGGCCTTTACAAAGCTCCCACTAACCTACAGGCACCCACTGAGGTTTCACCGCTAACAGATGATTCCATTGCTGCAGAGGCTCCCTCTTGTGCCACATAACCATCTAACGGTGCCCACAGAACCAAAGGGGTGCCTAATTAATTGTCCAGGCCGTATTTAGGCCTCGTGGTTGTGTGAAACTAACTTGGTTACATGTTCAAGAATCGGTCCTTAGGACCCCACACAGGAACAACCACAACCAACTATGCACTACCCGCACACGTGCATTCTTGCACCAACATCGACAACCATTCTGTTGGGATACCTATACCATGTTGCTACAAAATTACCATTTCCCGATTCTTGTTCCATAATTCATTGGTCAAGATTAACATTTTTTCCAACCATGACTGCACTAGCATACACTTTCCTTTGACGGAGTGTTGCTCAAAATCTTCAAAAGCTTGGTCTTGGAGATTGCCGAACTGCTCAGCTCCTAATCGACAAACTGGAAAAAGCACACACAAAGGAAAACCTAAGAACAGTATATAAAACAGTACTAAATCTAAGCAAAAACCCTATAAAAAGATTCTACACTTCGCTACGAATATTTGGACGCAAAAATCGCCCAAATCGTAGCTACGAGCAAAAAGTATTGAGCTTTTAGTTATAGGGGCTATTGTACAAATTTAACTTGAATTTCAGAGAAATACCGAATTGATTTTATACTGAAAAATGGATTTATGACGCAATAAAGATTTACTGAATTATTTCTCTATAGAAAAAGCCATGGAAAATGTCTACGGGCCCCATGGACCATGGCCTTATGGCCGGTCCACGGTCCACTGTAGACCAGGGTTCAAAGGGGTAAGGGGCTTCTAATCTCAACCGCCGGATACGGATCGGGTGGCCGAGATTGAAACAAGGTAGTGGCAGGCAGTGCGGGACAGGGAGATGGTGTTCGACAGCGACGGGCGGCGGCGGAGCTCGTCGGTGCGACACAAAAATGCGCCTCCGACCACTAAACACGATGAGATTCAGTGCAAAACAAAGAGGAGAGCATGGGGGAGTTCTCACGGCGGCTTGTCGGTGGCAGAGGGAGGCCTGAGGGCGGTCGGCGATGGAGAAGAAGGCTGGCAGCCTTGGAGCTTGGCGGGGACGGCGTCCAGCAGCAGGAAAGACTCCAAGTGTCAAGATGCGTCGCATAAGGACCTGCGACACCATAGAGGCTAAAACCAAAGTCAATTAGGGTGTAGCACGGCTGAATTAGGGGCAGCGGCGAGCTCTTACCAGCAACAATGGCGATGACGGTGTTGGAGCTTGAATCCGTGTGCAAACAAAGGCGAAAAAATGGGTGCTTCGGGTGGGGAACGGAGCAAGGAAAGTGAGGGAGGGCATATAAACTCAAGAGAGGGAGGGGAAAGACTGGAATCGAAGGAATTGGCCGGTGGCTTCAAAAAGGATAAATGCAACGGTTTGAGCAAATTAGAGGGCCAATCAAGGGGGAAAACAGTCAGGTGGCCGATTGGGAAGGAGGGGATCGTGGAGGTGCACATTGATTTGCAAGTTATGGCGCGGGAGGGCTCGGATTGAACCGACCGCGGGGATTTGGGGAGGGAGGGCATTTGGGTCGAACTAGCGAGAGGAGGGAGAAGAGGAGCCGGCTCGGGTGGGGGCAGCTCGGGCTAGGCGGCTCAGCTTGGGTGGGACCCACGCTGCGGTGAGAGAAGCGGGAGGGGGTGGCATGGTGGGATGGGAAGGCCGGCTCGGCCTCGGGCCAGCGCGGGGAAGGCAGGGCGCGGACCAATCAGAAGAAGGGAGGGGAGAGGAGATGGGCCAAGGGAGAGGGAAATCGGCCCGAGAGCGATTTTCAAGTTAGAAATTCCTTTTCCAATTTAATTTTCTACACATTTTCAAAAGGGGTTCAAACGAGCGATTTCTAGCGAGTTTTTGCAAAAAAATTCCACGCATAAAAACCTTATTGCATCTACAACGACATGAATGCAACAAACATTTAGCCTAGGCCAATTTAAATTTAGAAATTAATTTTCCCTATTGAACAAAATTGCAACCACCTATTTAAGTTCTAGCAAAATTTTAAATTATTACAAAAGTTGAAATTTAGGGTGTTACATTGACTCTACTCAGTATTGATCCACTGTATGTAGTCACATAGTGGTGATGGAGACTAGCAAAGAAAGAACATTTTGTAAGTGGTAAATGACAGATAGTTGTGATTTAGTTTTGCATTATTTGAGTACCTGGCTGTGACACCCATCACGGATGCTACCCTCCGGTGGGTTGTACTCATAGTTGGAGCACATGAAGAACTTCCTACCATCACAGATGCTGTAGTTTGTTTGCAGAAGTTGCCTCCTGGGCTGCTATTTATATAGAAAATCAGTGTTGACTCATTAACTACGTCCATAGAGATTTCACTTGAAAACCCTAAGTCTGAAAAGGCTACTTCTGAAACAACTATTTCTAAAAAGGCTACATCTAAAAGGGCCTACATCTAAAAATCCTACATCTAAAAAGGCTATGTCTGAAAAGGCTACGTCTAAAAGGCTACTTCTAAAAAGATTACATCTTAAAAGACTAGTTCTGAAAAGCCTACCTCTAAAAAGGCTAGTTCTGAAATGCCTATCTGTAAAAAGGCTATATCTTTAATTGTTAGATTAGGGTTAAATGTTACGATAAGTGTCATACATTAGGCTTAATGGTAATGTAAGCATAATTAATTTGTAGTAGTGCATGCATAAAAGGGTTCACATAGTTCTAACCGTAGACACAACGAAACAATGGCTGTTAGAGGTGGGGGAGGGAGAACTAGAGGGCCTACTGGCATGGGGAGGGCACCGGTGATATGGTTGGGTTCTTTTGGTCCTAGTGCGTACGAGGAGGAGCTCGAGAATTTCAATTTGTAGGGAAGGAGTGAGTTTCGGCCACTCCATCATCGGAGGACTTATGCCGACACAAAAAAGGAGTGGTCGAAGTGCTACCATAGATACGACTGTGTTGTGCAGATGTATGATGGTAGCATTAACAGAGGCTGTCGTTTCTTCTGATGTCCTCTTGGAAGGGTGATAGTGCCAATAAGTTCAGTATCGTATTTTAGGATATTTTAGTCTTTAATTTCTATGTATTTGCAGGGGTCAGACGATGATGAGAGCTACCACTACATGAGATGGATTGATACTCTAGTTGAACAGAACATCAAAGACTATATCCATCACCTGTAAGACCTTATCTTTGACCTACAACATGAGGTTGATGTTATACCAATCCTTCCAGAAGAGGACGAGTTGGTCATCCACATCAACACTCCTACCGTATGCCTTGATCCCTAGTGCCCCTGCCCATGTCATCAAGAGTTTCCTCCACCTCCTCCTCCACCAACACCACAACTACCACCACCAGCGCACTATGGTGATGGGGGATGCTGGGAGTTCGGATAGTCTGTGCAGTTCATTCTAAGTCAGTATGACTAGAAGTAATGTATCCCGATGTGTTGCCTTAGCATTATATAATATTTTCTTGTATCATGTTGTTTGTAATTAAATAAATTGTACCCCGTCATGTAACATTGTATTCTGGTTGCATGTGCAATAGTAGTAGGGTTCGTAATGAGAAGGGTTTTTATTCAGAATGTTGCGAGTGGATGATTTATTGCCTGACATGACGGCACCCTGATACGGTTTGAAGCACATATGATTGCATGATGCTATCCTTTGGGATGGAACAATAACACAGGTAAAAAAAGCATGGAAGATAACATAGTTGTGACATAAACATCCTACATGACATGACAGGCATATAATAGAAATAACATAACATGTCAAAGTACTATCTAATGCCGCAGTCAAGGGGCATCGCCATGGCCACAGGCGTGCTTGTTGGGCATGCCCGTCGGCCTACGTTGGCTAGCTGCTCTATGACATACGTGGTCGGTGGAGTACATCAGGGGGGTCGTGCGGAGGGTGGCAGTTACGTGCAACATTTGTAGGGGTGCTAGGGTCAAGCTGCGATGACTGTGTCAGTAGAGGTGCCCCTACAATCTACGACGGGCCCTCCTCATCGGCCAGAACTGCGAACCAGTCGTCCTGTAAAGAGTGTGTCGAGCTGGACGTAGCGTTGAAGGAGGCTGGAATTCTTGCATGGTACCACCATGTCAAATATCGTGCATCACATAATAATTAAATTGTGAGGTGCACTTCCAAGTGATCAAATACAGAGGGACGGACCTAGCGCTCTAGCACCCCCGAAGAAACCTAGAGTTGGCATGTATCACACCGGTGGTGGCTGAGATGATGACACAGGTTCCATGTCAAAGAGTGGCACCGTAGCCTAAGCGCGTTCCAGAGACCTCCTATGTGTGTTAGGCAGGACAGCATCCAATAACCTTTGGCATGTCAGGCGTCGAAACCTGTCAAGGCAACAATGTGCGAGTCGACGTAAACTGGCCATTAGCTCACCTGAGTCAACCCAAGGTAGGACCGACTCCTAGTGGTCCACGAAGTATAATAGCTTCATGCCGACGTCCTTGCACGTGTTCAACAGCAATGCGGGAGAGAACACAATTAATATATGAATGCAATTCAATAGAATATATGAAGTCTCATGTACCATGGCATGGTACACCACCGTAGGCTCCATAGAGATAGTGTCGATGATCTCCAGCTTGTGTTGCGGTGGCTCTAGAGGCATTCAAATGCACCTACCTCGTGTTGCCGCGTGGAACCAATGCAAGTATGCATCCTCCATTGATGGGTCGTAAGGGCCACTGGGGACGTGGAGGTCTATAGTTGTGTCTGCCCACTGCTCCACCCACGGCTGCATCTTTGCCATCCAGGTTGCAACGTACGCAATGCCCTGACCCTTCCTCATCATCCTACAAGACAAAGTTACGATTATGGAGCATGATTAGTAAAGCACATGTAATAAGAAATAATTATATGTGAGTGTTGTTCATTGATTGATGCTGCAGGGGGGAAGTGCTAGTGGTACACGAACTTCTTGTAGACTCTATCTGGGTAGTAGGACTCGACCGTGACGTCAAAGACCAGTCGCTGCCTCGTAAGCTATAGAGCCTCGTCCCTGTGGCACAAGTCCAAGAGGCCAAGAGGCACACGGGTGTTACGGTCTCCACCACACCCTATCCATCTGTAGCTAGTCTAATGCGGCAACGAACTGAGGGTATGAAGCGTGTGTCATTGCCATCGCCCACCTTCATGAAAAAGTGAAGTGTCAAACATATAAGCATAAAGAAAGAACAATACTTAAAGAAATGTGTTAACTTGTATTACTAATGTCGCACTTGCACCAGAGCGAACCCATCATAGGGTTGTCCACTGCATCGTGCAAGCAGAACTCATCGAGAAATAGAAAGAATCATCGTACTTGTTGTATGACCTCAGCTGTGGGCACCCTATGTCGAAGTGCTCATATGACCATAGGTTCAGGGGCAACAAACAACATGTGATCGACGCGGAGACACTGCTCATGCTGCAGGTTTCGCACAATGCCCATTACATTTTCACTAGGAATGTGGAACCCCAATTGTATTGAGAGACCTTGTCTAAGGGGCCATCCACAATCTGATGTGTGAAGAAGATGAACCGCTTATCGATGGTGTCCTGGTGCATGCTGGTGAAGAGGACCCACCTGAACAACCACAATAGTTATGCCTCCAAGTGCTATCACACTCTCTAGTGCTCTGACTCTACTGTGAGGCGGTCTTCTTAGAATTGCTCTACCCAGGCCTTTGTTAAATAATGCTTCAAGGTGAAGTCCACCTGCACTGGCTATTGAACCTCAGGGATGACTCCATTGAACCTAGCAAGCAGCTTGTTCCTCCACCTGACATGCAAGTCAGGCCCATACATTGGAGGCCTCTCTAAGGGCAAACCAAATACCATGGAGACATCCTGCAGCATGAGGGTCATCTCACCTACAGGTAGGTAAAAAGAGTGGGTCTCTAGCTTCTAGCAGTCAACAAGTGCAGTCAGTAGTGCCCAATCAAGAGGAATCAAGGGGGCCTGATCCCTAGTTGGGTCGAGGAGAAGCGTCACCAGAAAGAGACACAAGGCCCTCAACCTACGAAAAATAAAGATTGAGAGTATAAGATCGGGAGATTTACAACAACAAACATATAATGAACGAACTTATTACCCTGGACCCTCATGCTGAGTATGTGTTATGTAATATTGGTACATCATTGTATTATGTAATATTCGGACAAACCTGAGTATGTGTTGTAATATTTGGACCATGTTGTATTATGTATTATTCGGAGTATCGGATAACCTGAGTATGTGGTGTAATATTTGGAACATGTCATATTATTTGGACCATGTTGTATTATGTAATATTCAGAGTATCTGACTATGAGTTGTAATATTACGAATTATTTTTATTATTCGGACTTTGTTGTACTATACAATGTGTTCGAAGAAGCTGCTATGTTTCTTTTAATAATGTTCACCTTGCACCAAAGTGTCCACCGGATATTGATCATACTGCCCCCTCGAATGCAGACCTCCGCATATTAGGCAATACTTACAGGCTTGTGCTCCCTTAGAAGTGTTCATATCATCCCTGATATGCCAAGTCTTGCGTCGCCCCTTCGTGTCAACCTTACTGTTTGGATCTAGAATCCAAGATGAGCCATTTTCAGGTGGCTTCATGAAGTCCATTACCGCCCGCCATCCAAGTAACTCGCTGCGGCAAGTACTTTCTACGGCTTCCTTGCGGTAGTATGGTTACATGAAATACTCCGCTCTATGTTGCCCTTCGCGCAACAAGCTAGCGCATGAGAGCAAGGCAAATGCAATAGTGATTGCTTATTGCAGGTGCACTCGCACTTGCTGTCCCCTGGCCACAACCTGCATTCGATTATAATTTTCCGCCTTTCGATGTCGAGTCCCCCATAATCACGCAACATCACCTCTAACATGTGTTGACGGTTACCAACAACATGAACCCTGTGATGTTGGCCCTTCCCGCTCTTCTCTTCCATGTAACATGTTATCTTCTCAGTGTACACCCTTTTGCGGGTTGCCCATATGTAGTGTGGCCTTGCTACAATGCTCTTGGAGATACCATTGTGTTCCACGAGTGACTCCCTCCACAATTGCCAGTAATGAAAATGACATATTCCTCTTTTTTACCTAATTGTAAACCTCAACAAGGTTAGTTATCATAATTCCATAACTTGAACCATTAGCGTCCACAATGAGTGCCCATTTCTCCAATGGTTGGTGTCTGATCTAGTCGGAGAAACACTTAACTCTTCTTCCACCCTTCCTCCTCCTCGTCACACTCTGCGGCTCAAGCGGTAAAGGCTCTAAGCCCTCGATCTCCTCCCTTAGTACAATTGGCTTCTTCAAAACTTCTTCCATATGACTACCAGTTAGTCTATCCAGCTCTTCCCACATAGCATCAACCACTTACTCCTAAATTGTTTGTAGAAGTTTGCTCTAAGGCGGCACATGCACCAAAAGTTGTGCAAATCTGGCTATGGCAATACCTTGTTTGCACCACTCTGCATTGTGTTCATAACATTTAACAAGCCTGCATGGTGATTGTGGAGGACACACGTTAGGTCTGTTACCAACAACACCTCTCTTAACCCACTGCAGAAACCACAGCATACAATCAGTAGACTCACATTCGATGAATGCAAAAGCCAAAGGCACAACCTATTCTCACCATCTACCCTGATAGCTATGAGTATTTGTCCCCTGCATTTGCCTTTGAGGAATGTCCCATCAACTCGCATCATTGCCCGACAATGTTGGAATGCCTTGATCATACAATCGAATGATCAGAATGCCCACTAAAGGACTCGATCTCCATCCTGGTTGAAAAATCATGAATAGTGTTGGAACCTAAATCCCCAGACAAGGAAGGCCTTTGCCTGGAGGAGAAGCCGAAGGCTTCAGAGTGTGACACGTGTTTAGAGGGTGAAATAATCTTAATTCCTCTATCACCTCAGTTACAGTACTAGCCTATTTATAGCCCGTACTCAACCACTCCACGCTAGGATTTACAGTTTCACCTCCCAAACTGCCACATTCCCGGCATATTCAGGGGTATTATGGTACCATCAAGCACATCTGCATATTTACATCTATACCCTGAGCGGCTACGGGCTTCGACGCCCACCAGGCACTTTCAGCTAGTTCCGGCGCTGCACCCTGGGTCGCCCCTTGGTCTCCAACTGAAAGTTTGCCAGAATCTTCGCCTATTCTGATCCCCGGCACCACGGGTCGACCTTCGGCCTTCGACCGAAGGCCTGCCAGAGCCTTCTCATATGCTGGCAATTGACATCATGGATCGACCTTGGGGCTCCGACCGAAGCCCTGCCAAAGCCTTCGCCTGCACTTCCTGAAAGACAACTGCAATATTTATTAGTGCTCAACCACCGGCGGACTTCGACTTGCCATCCGAAGGGGTACGGGAGATCATCCCCCAACGATAGCCCCCTACAAGTAAGGTTCATCTTCGAAGGGCTAAGCCTGTAAATCAAATGATATAGCTCAGTGCCGTCCCCTTTGGCCCATCGAAGGCCCCTGGGGGATAGGTTAAGTTTTTAGCAGATTGCCCCCTCATGTTGTTCATTTTGACTATTGTTATTTTTATTTTTTGTTTGTATTTTCGTGTTGGTATGACCATTCTGCCCCTACACAACCATCGGATCGAGGACGTTAAATGTCTTCACTTCATGCCGAAATGTCTTTTACGGCTACGGTTTAACTTTCGACGCATCTTGTTTTAACCGCCGTTACCCCCTGTTTTCATCGCTATAAATATGCTCCACGCGGTGGTTTATTTTTTATCGCTTGAACTCGCTTAAGCCGTAGCTCTCGTACGAAGGTTTTCTTTCTGAAGTCTCTTGCAGTCTCTTAGCTTCCAAAGCTCAGCACGATGGCTCCGAAGGTCAAGGAAAACCTCTTGAAGACCTACTGGATCGGACAGTCTAAGGTGGACAATGAGGTACTGGTTGGGCTTTTAAGGGAGGGATTAATTAGTGAGGTCTCAAAGGTTAGGCTCCCGGGAAGCCACGAGACATCGGAGGCTGAAGATGACGAAGCTATTGTCTTCGTCAAATACATCTGAGTGGGTCTCCACTTTCCTTGTGATGAGATGGTCTCAAAAGTTTTGAAATTGTTTGAAGTCTACCTGCATCAGCTCACGCCAAACACTATTGTTCAGCTCAGCCGGTTCGCCTGGGCAGCCCGTTCTGAAGGAGCGAAGGTGTCAGCCAAGGCCTTCGCCACCGCCCACCAGCTTCACCATCAGCCGAAGCTGGTTTTTGCCCGGAGCGTGTAGAGCGAAGCCCATTATGGATGCTTAAACTATACTTACCGCGCTGGCCTGACCACGCTAGTCGTGGACACAAAAATAAATGGTCGAAGGACTAGACGCAGTGGTGGTTCTACCACAAAGTGGACCAGGAAGATTTTCTTGTATCCAAGTGCGAAGAAGTGAAGGGGAACCGCACCCCCGATGTGCAGTTAAGGCCTCTCAAAGGCCAGAACTTGAGGCCTTCGCCAGGTGTGCGAAGTATGTGTCAACTCGCGATCTCGTAGAAGAGTTCGTGGCAACCGGAGTATGGCCCCTCAGCCGAAACTGGAGCATCCCGAAATTTGGAGACAAAGGGCCGGAGGGGCTCTGCCGTCCCCATCCTGCTCTCCAAGGTTTCACCGGTATTATCTTTTATCATGTTCCTATGTGCGTCTTGGCTGTTATTTGCTTACACTTCTTGCTTTGTCATAGACCTAACGGTAGCCGAAGTGGAGGCTAAGGGCATGATGCTGCTTGGGAAGTTCACCCAGGGTGAAGCCTAGCTATGCGTTGAGCAAGGTCTCAACCGACGGCTGAACCGGATTTTTGAGTATCGAGGTCTTGCCTACAAGGACATACCAAAAGTGACCGCGCCCTTACTAGGTCAAAGCGGAGAGGGCTATGAGCTGTACCCATTCGATAGGAGCCCCCGAAGGGCACACTGGATCCTCGCTCCTCTTCACCGAAGTCGTCCTTTTGCGTGCTCTTGGATCTTCCCACACTAATTCTTAGTGACGACGAGGAGGAGCCTTCGGATCCACATATAACCGCTGGGCCAGTGGTAGGGGAAACTGAGGTTGAAGGGATCGAGAATATTGAGGCGGTAGTTGACTCGTCGTCTTCCTCTTTGTCCTCGAGTTCCTTCTTCAACGACAAGTCATCTGGTGGCCACAGAGCCACAGAGACGGAAGAGGAGACTTCACTACCCATGCCCCGCAGTGGCAGAAAGGGGCTTATGAGTCACAATGGCTTAATCGATGCGAAGGCTATTGAAACTGAAGCCTTCAAGATTTCATCATTTGAGCCAAGCTCGGGGGAGGTCAGTGATGAGAAGAAGATTTTTAGCACCTTCGTTCTACCCGAGCTTGAGATTTATCTCACGCGAAAGCATGCTGCCAAACTCATCGACGCTTCCGACGTGGCCATTGTGAAGGTATTTGTATATACTTTATTATGCTTATTTATTTATTACCGCCCTGCATTGTTTCCCTGGTTATTTGTTCTCACACCCGCGCGCTGTCGCAGGTTACGCTTATCTCACGCGCTCAGCGCAAGCAGGTAGAGAATTTCGAGGCCTGTGCAAGAAATGCAAAGGCGCAAAGGGACATGTTTAAGGTCCGTGCGAAGAAGGCCAAAGCCCAAAAATGTAAGTAAGCTTGAAAAAGAAGTAAGCTCCCTTCGCTCAGGCAAACAAAGCGCTGAGGAAGAGGTCACATGCCTCCAGCAGAATCTAATGGCCTCCGAAGCTCAAGTTTCGGAGCTGCAAGCCCTCTGCACCGCTGAAATAGCTAAAACACAACGGCTGCGTGAAGAGCTGGACGATGCGAAGGCACTATCCGAAGATGCCCTCACTCTGCTTGGAAAACTGGAGCTGAAGGCTGTTGCAGCATGCAAAGCCATTAGCAATACCTTTGATGGGATCGGTGCTTCGGCCCTACCTCCAACGCTTGATCTTGTTGGGCTGGGTGGACTTATTGTATGGATCAGCGAAACCAGTGGAAGCCTTTTGCCTACGGCCCAGTTGTACGGCAACTTCTGCGCCATGGTCTCAGCCCGGAGTTTAGTGCCGTCAATTGAAATGACTGGCTGTGACCATCACATTGCACTTCAAAAACCCACCTTCAGCTAAGATAATGACTGCGGCTGCCGAAGAACTCGGGAAGGTGTGAAGAAAAACGCAAAGCGTCGTGTTGGGTTTTGAACATTTGGGTGTTATTGACTGAAGCATTTTGTAATACATAAAATTTTGTTTGTTGTTAAAAGTTTTGACTATCTTCGCTCCCTACACAGGTCCTCCCCTCGGACACTGCGCAGGTAGCCGAAGACGCTGTTCCCATCACTATGATGTGGGACAATTTTTTCATGTCTTGGTTTTGCTAGGACTCCTTCCACCGCCGCCATCCAGCTATCGATTTTGAGAGGTACTAGAGGGTGAAGTGTAGTGCTTATGATGTGATGAATGCCAAATCCAAAGTGTTTTGGAAGTCCTTTAGACCTTCAGTTTTAGATATCCGTAGGGCCGAGCATAAGTCCCGTCGGATTGCGCGCGGAGACGTTGAGTCTCCGCATATTCTCGTCAACCCGAAGCCCGAGCCGGAAGATGATAATGGTGGGTTCCTGGCCTGCCAGTTTCAATTTTGTTACCGCCTAGGGCCTTCTACGCAAATAGTGCAACATATCGAAGGCGGGAGCACTTCGCTTGTATCTTCGTCTACCACTTCTTCATCTTCTTATGTTGGATCCCCACTGGATCCAACATTGCCTTTTCATGCCCGTCAAGGCATAACCTTTCAATTTGGCTTTAGTTGATGGTATAAGGATTTTGTTGATCCTAATGTTGATGATTTTGCAAAATAAATGATGTTGAGACGATTATTATGTTTTGTTATTATACTGTGCTTATCGAGTTGGAACTTCGGCAGCACCGCGCGTGAAGTGTGATCTTGACAACACCGTCCCCCCTGACTTTAAAGCCGTAGGGACCTTCGGTAACAACGTACATGAAGCATCATTCGGAAAACGCCGTCCCCCCGCCCCCAACTTTAAAGCCATAGGGTCCTTAGGCAGTAGAGATTTTGCTCTTAATGGCCCGGTAGTGCATAACTTGGTTTTGTGTTGTAATTGCTATTTTTCTTCTGAAGGTTTGTTTTTCCTTCAGTGCGGAGCAGGCACTCTTAGCCCCCAACTTAGCTGAGAGGTGTGCCAACTTCTCTGAGGTTGAGCAACACTTTAGCTTTTTTTTCTTCCAAAGGTTTGTTTCTCCTGTGGCGCGGGGGCAGGCACTCTTAGCCCCCGACTTAGCCAAGAGGTGCGCCACCTTCTCTGAGGTCGAGCAGCACTTTGGCTTTTTTTTCTTCCAAAGGTTTGTTTCTCCTTCGGTGCTAGGGCAGGCACTCTTAGCCCTCGACTTAGCCGAGAGGCGTGCCTCCTTCTTTGAGGTCGAGTAGCACTTCGGCTTTTTTTTTCTTCTGAAGGTTTGTTTCTCCTTCGGTGCGGGGACAGGCATTCGTAGCCCCCGACTTAGCCGAGAGGTGCACCGCCTTCTCTGAGGTCGAGCAACACTTCAGCTTTTTTTTCTACTTCGAAGGTTTGTTTCTCCTTCGGCGTGGCAGCAGGCACTCTTAGCACTGGCTTAGCCGAGAGGTGCGCCACCTTCTCTGAGGTCAAGGAGCACTTCGGGTTTTTTTTTCTTTCGAAGGTTTATTTCTCCTTCGGTGCGGGGGTAGACACTCTTAGACCTTGACTTAGTCGAGACGTGCACCGCTTTCTTTGAGGTCGAGCAGCACTTCAGCTTTTTTTTCTTCCAAAGGTTTGTTTCTCCTTCAGTACGGGGCAAGCACTCTTAGCTCCCGACTTAGTTGAGATGTACGCCGCCTTCTGTGAAGTCGAGCAGCACTTCAGGTTTTTTTTTCTTCCAAAGGTTTGTTTCTCCTTCGGCGTGGGGCAGGCACTCTTAGCCCTGACTTAGCCGAGAGATGCGCTGCCTTCTCTGAGGTCGAGCAACACTTTAGCTTTTTTTTCTTCTTCAAAGGTTTGTTTCTCCTTCAACACGGGGCAGGCACTCTTAGCCCCCAACTTAGCCGAGAGGTGCACCACCTTATTTGAGGTCGAGCAACACTTCAGCTTTTTTTAAGGATTATAGACATCCATAGCTCGATCATGATTACTTTGCCATAGATGCGAGCATGCTACAGAAAGAAAATATTTAAAATGTGGACAACTTCGAAGCAACCCATGATCAATGTTTCTCCATGGGTTTATGCCTGTCCGAGGTCGAAGGGTAAGATGTCTTTCTTTGACATTTCGCACCTCAACTTTTATGGCGTGTTCTTGGCGCGCTTCTTGTCGACTGGTGTGCTTACTTTTTTCGAAGGCCTGCAACACTTCGACGATTCATTCTTCATACTCAACAAAAGTACATGCTTTCTTGAGGGTATTTCCATATATATTATATTGTTTACAAGGGTCGCTGCCTCGTGAAAAACCTCACGCCCTAATGAAGGGTTCCCCCCATGAGGAAAAGAGTACAGCACCCGTACATTGTTTTGACAACAAGAAAGGAAAACAAAATTACATAAATGTTGCATTGGTTCCTGTGCTTCACCCATTGATGCGAAGACTTCCTCGGTTACTACACATAGAACTTGCGAAGGTTGTGGGCATTCCAAGTACGCGGGAGCTCATCACCTTCTACAGTAGCCAAGTGATAAGATCCGGTCCTTAACGACCTCTTCACCAAAAAGGGGCCGTCCCACTTGCTTTGCAGTTTTCCCACGGCGGAAGCATAGTTGAGTCTTCGCAGTACCAAATCCCCAGGGGCGAAGTCCTTTGGGGACACTTTCTTGTGTCTCCACCTTCTAGCCTCCTCCTAGTATTTGGTCAAGTTTTCGGTGGCATGTATTCTCATTTCCTCCAGCGCATCTTTTGATGTCACTTCTTCGCTTTGTGCTAATTCATTTGCAACTCGAACTGATCTATTTTTACATTCCTCCGGAGTCATTGCCTCTTCATCGAAGAGCAAACGAAATGGTGTGAACCCAGTCGGTCTTGTTACCGTTGTTCTTATGGACCATAAGACCTTCGGCAACTCTTCCACCCACTTTCCTTTCGGCAAGCCTAGCAGACGTCTTGCAACACCAGCAAAAACAATGCCATTTGCCCTTTCCATGGCTCCATTTTACTGTGGGTGATACATAGACACGAAGTGGACTTTGATTCCTAGGTCTTCGCAGAATTGCATGAACCCTTCACTATAAAATTGCATGCCATTATCAATGGTCACTTTCCGTGGAACTCCGAAGCAGCAGATGATGTTCTGCCACAAGAATTTTTCGATATTTCCTGAAGTTATATTCACCGGTGGCATTGCCTCCACCCACTGAAAAGTACTCTACTGCGACGACAATGTAACGCAAGTTTCCCGGGGCAGCTGGTAACTGGCCGACAATCTCAATTCCACACCATGTTAATGGCCAGATTGGTGGTATGAGCTGTGTCTTTGTCGAAGGCCTGTTTGATCCCTTCGCCAAGTACTGGCACTGCGTACAACTTCGGACTATATACTCCGCATCGTTTATCACCACGGCCAAAAAAATCCTTGCGTGAATGCTTTTCCGACGAGGGCTCGAGTGCCTACACGCGAGCCAAACAATCCTCCATGTGTTTCTCTCAGCCAGTTTTGCCCTTCTACCTGGGATATACATCGCAGCATTGGTGCACGGACTCCCATCTCTTACAAGTCGTCCCCCACAATTTTGTAGTTTTTGGCTCTCTAGTCCATGCACTTCACCTCAACATTATCTTCGGGCTCATAGTAGCCATGAAGATAAGCCATTATGGGAGAGCGCCAATCTTCACTCTCAATTATAGTGACTGAGCATGCCTTCTGCGAAGAGACCTCTACAACTAGCACCTTCAACTTCTGATAGAACACATATGGCGGTATTGGCAGATTTTGTGCTGTGGCCTTTGCGAGGTCATTGGCCTCGAAGTTGTCATTTCTTGATATGCTCTTGACTATAAATCCCAGGAAGTGCTTTACCATGCTTCAAACTGCTACCATGTATTTGACAAGCTCTGGCTCTTTTGTCTGAAATATCTTGTCAATTTGGTTTGCTATTACTTTATAGTCCTTCTTTACCAATACCCTTTGGGCGCCCAAAGCCCACGCCTTGCAAAGGCAAAGGAGAACTGCTTCCTACTCTGTGACGTTGTTTGTTGATTGAAACTCTAGCCTGGCGGTGTATCTCAACTTCACTCTCGAAGACGAAGACAGTACTGCCGCCACACTAGCGCTCAAAGCCCCCTAGGCTCTATCACAATATGCGATCCAGACCAGGTCTAACGATACTTCTTCTGGAGCTTTGGCGTGCGGTCCAATCTGCCACAAACTCCGCTAATGCCTGAGACTTCATTGCTATTCTTGAAATGAAACTATCATGAATGGTGCAATCTCTGCAGCCCATTTTGCAATCCTCGCTGTAGCTTCATGATTTTCAAACATGTCACGAAGGGGTAGGGAGGAGGGCACTGTAATCTTGTGAGTTGTAAAGTAATAGCGAAGCTTCCATGATGCCATTACTAGTGCATAGGCCACCTTTTCCATTTCGGTGTAGAACCTCTTCGGGCCCGCAAAAGCCTCTGACACATAGTATACCGGAAATTGTTGCAACTTGTTATCTTCTTGCCTTTCTTGCACGAGTACGGCACTTACTGCCGAAGGGGATGCTGCTATTTATAGCAACAACTCAGCCTCGAGATCGGGGCTGGATAGGGCCATGAGCTTCGTTAGATATTTCTTAACCTCGTCGAAGGCATCCTGCTACTCCGCGCCCCATTTGAAGGGGTTATAGCCTTTTAGCGTTTTGAAGAAAGGTAGGCTTCGCTCGGCTAATTTTGTGATGAACCGGTTTAGCGCTCCAACCTGCCTGCCAGGCATTGTGCTTGTTTCCTGCTCTGCAGAGGTCTCATGTCAATTATTGCTTGAATTTTTTGGGGTTCCACCTCGATGCCCCTTTTAGAGACTAAGAAGCCCAGCAACCTTCCAGACTGCACCCCAAATGCGCATTTTTCAGTGTTCAACTTTAGGCCTGCACTTCATAAGTTTTCAAAAGTTTCCAGAAGGTCTTCGAGGTGGTGGTCCTTTCTAACGCTTTTGACCACTATGTCGTCGATGTTGCCAAGACATTTCGCCCTAGCTGTGAATTTAGCATTGTTTGTACCAACCTGGCGAAGGTGGCGCCAGCATTCCGAAGACCAAAGGCCATCCTTACAAAGAAATATATACCGAAGGAGGTTTTGAAACTTGTTTTTTCCTTGTCCTCCTTCGCCATCCAAACCTGGTGGTACCCAGAGTACGCATCCAGAAAACTTAACATCTCACAGCCAGCGGCAAAATCTATCAGCTGATCAATTCGTGGCAGTGGGAAGTCGTCCTTCGGACAAGCTCTGTTTAGTTCTGTGAAATCTACACACATTCTCCACTTGCCATTACTTTTCTTGACTAGCACCGGGTTTGCCAGCCACTCCGAATGCAATACTTCGCGCACCACGCTAGCATCAAGCAACTTCTTCACTTCAGCCTTAGCTGCTTCTTCCCTCTCTTTTGAAGCCTTCTGAAGCTTTTGCTTCTTGGGCTTCACATTTGGATCTACATTTAAAGTGTGTTGAATGATTTCTCTGCTAACTCCTTGCAAATCCTTCAAAGACCAGGCGAAGATATCTTTGTTATTACGAAGGAACATTATCAACCTTCGCTGATCTTCTTCTGTGATTTTTGCCCCGATGACGACTTTTTTGTCCGGCCTGTCTGGACACAGCGGCACTTTCTTGGTTTGCCCTTCTGGTCTAGCCTTCGCCATTTTATGTACCTTTGGTTCCTCTTTGCACTCTCCATGATCCATCGAAGGTCCAGCCACTACGTGGACATTTCACTGGCCTGGAGTATTTCCCACTTCAATCCTACGGGCCACCTGTTGATCTCCCAGTACCGTTATGACACCTCTGGGACCAGGCATCTTCATGCACAGATATGCATGGTGTGGTATTGCTCTGAATGTATTCAGGACTCCTCGTTCGAATATTGCATTATAGGGATAGTTGATATCAACCACATCGAAGGTGATATCCTCCATTCGAAAGTTTGATCCTTCGTGAAACGACACCGGGATTGCTATCTTTCCCCAAAACATTGATTGCCTTTCCCCCGAAGCCTAGTAGTGGGGACCCAGCCTGGTGAAGGTCACTTCGCTGCAAACCCTTCCTGTCAAAAGCATCGGCAAAGATGATATCTGCCGAGCTTTCGCCATCTATCAAAATTCTATGCACTTCAAAAACTGAAATGTTTGTCGTAACCACGAAGGTGTCCATGTGTGGGTAATCTAGAACCCTCATGTCCTCCTGTGAGAAGGTAATGGGCACATCGGACCACCTTGAATGAACATAAGTTGGCCCTACGCCAACGTGGTTAACCTTTCGTGCATATTCTTTTCGCTGCCTCTTCGATTCTGTTTCCTGATTAGATCCTCTAGAGATTGCCAGCACAACATTGTATCCATGGTTTACTGTGCTCACCGATTTGCTAGTCTCTAGGGGGTTTCGATCATTGGTCTTGGTGGAGGCAGAGGTAGCTCTCCTTGGAAAGCCAACTGGCCAACCGTCTGGTCTGGTTGGGCCGAAGGTACAGGAATATATTGGTGTGTCGGCGCGACCATTGGTCACCACTGGTTAGTGTACGTTGTGCTTGGGTTGTGAGTCTGATTATTTTCCCATGCTTCGCCCTGCCTAAAATGTGTGGCATGATGCACGATTCTTGCATGATCGAAGGATTGCTTTGCTAAGCTTTCTTTCATGGCCATGACCCCGTGAGCACTGCTTAGTTCTATGACCAACACCTTCACCATGTTAATTCACAGTAGAATGTAGCCAGGTCCTACGGAGGCCGTCCACCTTGATGGTGTCTTCGCTCAAGCCCTTCGCTTGGCAGCGAATGTGTACGAAGTGATGCATATAGCTCTGTAGTGTCTCTATGGGCTATTGCTTCAATGCGAAGAGGTCACTAGCGGTAACCTTGTCTGCTTGATTTCCTTGGAAATTGCTATATATGGCATTGCGCAGTTGCTCCCGTGAATAAATTGATCCTGGAGGCAACACGGAGTACTACGACGTTACTATCCCTTTAATGGCCAATACAAAGGCCTTCTCCAATGTCGTCGTCTCCTCCAACGAAGTCAACTGTCGCCTCGAAACTCATTACAAACTCTTTTGGATCTTGAAGCGCGAAGGCCACGGCTGGTTCTGCAAACCAACGGAGAGCGAAGGCCACGGCTGGTTCTGCAAACCAACGGAGAGCGATGACTCTGGATCACCCGTGCATGACTATCGCCAAAGGTCCTGCGCCGGTAGTGTTATGACTTTTGACGGAGTCATGTGGAGAGCCGTTTCATCTGTGCGATGTAGCATATCAATCTCTTCTTGCATTTTCTCCAGTGTTATTATGGCTTCTTCTAATCACCGGCGATATTCCGCGGCCTTCCGACTTGCTGCCAAGCTATCCAGCATGCACTTTTTCTGTGCAATCTGCCTCTCCAATTCTTCGGCTTCTAGCCTGGCTGTTCTTTCCTCTTCTATCTCATCTTCATCTTCATATGCTCCGAAGTTACGTTGGTCATCCCACTCTTCATCAACATGCGCTTTTCTTTGTTCTTCTGCCAAAGCCTCGAAGCGAGCGCAAACATTAGCTTCTACGCCTCGCACTGCTCCTGTTGCGTCTTCTTGGATGGCCGCTTCATGGCTGTCTCCGTTATCGCCCGAGGGCGCCACATCAACACCATCGTGTTCTTAGTGGCTGCCGCCGGCTCCACTGGTCAAAGCGTTGCTCGGACCCGGCACTGTCGAAGTGAGCGTTTTGGCCTAAGCCCCGGCTAGAGCCGAGCACTCCGGCAATGTCTCCAATGTATCGAGTGGCTTCATCTTCTTTTTAGGTGGCATGGCTTTGGTCTGTTCGATCCCCATGGATGGCGCCAACTATTGGAACCTAAATTCCTAGACAAGGAAGGCCTTTGCCTGGAGGAGAAGCTGAAGGCTTCAGAGTGTGACACGTGTTTAGAGGATGAAATAATCTTAATTCTTCTATCACCTCAATTACAGTACTAGCCTATTTATAGCCCGTACTCAACCACTCCACGCTAGTATTTACAGTTTCACCCCCCAAACTACCACATTCCCGGCATATTTGGGTGTATTATGGTACCCTCAAGGACATCTACATATTTACAACTATACCCTGAGTGGCTACGCGGGCTTTGACGCCAACCAGGCACTTTCGGCCAGTTCTAGTGTTGCACCCCGGGTCACCCCTTGGTCTCCAATCAAAGGTTTGCTAGGATCTTCGCCTATTCTGATCCCCGGCGACGCGGGTCGACCTTCGGCCTCTGACCGAAAGCCCACCAGAGCCGTCGCCTGCACTTTCTGAAACACAACTGCAATATTTATCAGTGCTCAACCACCGGCGGACTTTGACTTGTCATCCGAAGGGGTATGGGAGATCATCCCCCAACAAGTAGCGATGTAGTTACCTAGGTTCCTCCCTTGAATAACCTCTAGCAATAAAGGTAGGTTATGGTATGAGTCATTATATGTGTCAAACCTCTTCTCTAAAACCTTTTGTTTCGCTGTCCAAGCCATGTCGTTTGAAATCTCGTACCCAAATCTTTTATCAATGCATGCATAATTCCAAACGAGGACATATTGATCTTCTTCACAATCTCTGGGTACATCTCTTTTGCCGCAAAATCAGCTGTCATGTTCCTGTGCGTGTGCAATAGTCAGCTCAAGTTGCAAGTATGCAGCTCAATAATGGACGCTACCCATATAATTTCAAATTGTGGCAAGAAGCCATGGACTCGCCATGTGCAACCTTCAGCTAAACATTTCACGTCGTATGCCTGAGGATTGGAAATAACTACGTTGAACTCCCTCTTCTCCGAGAAACATCATCTCTTCACTGTATGCTATAGATGAACCTTGTCACAAAACATCTGCCCTTTGGTCACCACGATGAAATCATACTGCCATAAAGACTCGTGTCCAAAGTTCACCGTCAAATTTTCCAATGCAAAATTCGTCTATTCCTCCAGAATTCCAGCAGCTGAGTCTAAAAATGTGCGTAACTCGTCGTCATTTGCCTCCATTTGGCCCACAAGTGCCTTGTCCTGCTCCCCATGATCAGCAAGCATCACAATCTAATTATCTTCCACGCTATTACGTTCTTCTCTTGTTGTCTCTACCTTAACCGGTGCACTAGTCCGTAAGGAAACCTCTGGAACCACACTATCCTACTCCTCCTCATCGACAACATTTTTGCCAATAGCTTCTACGGTGCTAGGATCGGCTACTGTCGAACCAAGATCGCTCACTTCTACAAGAATGCAGTGGGAAAAAAACCCCTGTCTCAATTCCAATAACACAAATTACTGCCGTTGCTTGGAACATGTAAGCTCCTTGAGCTCCCGCTGCCACCCAATTTTGTGACGTCTAGGAACCAGAACCTTCACCGTCAGCCGCTGATGTGCTAGACTAAATTGCAGCAGATTATATAACCAACAAAACACTTGGGCTCGCCTCATCTCTCCGCAACTATTCAATTCTGTGTCCACATACTGGAAGATACTCATAATACATGACATATCCAAGGCCAAAAAAACCCTAAGTCACAATACGATCGACATCCCTTATTCAACAGCCATACTATACTCTATCAATTTAAATAGTTGTAATGAGCATAAAACATCTATAACAACAAAATCTATCTAACCTCAACAATTGTATTATGTTGACACTATACCATTCTAAATGTAATGGTGCAAAAAAAAAACTACATTTCTATTATACATATCCTATAGCTGTGGAATTGTCTGCCTAACTACACTACTGTTCTAACTATTGAAAAATTCCAAACTATGTATACTCTATGCTAAATTATAAATATTCTAGATTCACAATCTACTTCAAACTATTATAATAAAAATTGTATACCTAACTACAGTAATGTTCTAATTATTGAAACATTCCAAACTAGGTATATTCTATGCTAAACTATCTATTCTACTCTTATCTAAATTTTCCTACTCTAAATTTTAAATTAATCTAATTTTTTCCTACCATTCTAAATACAATACTGTAAAAATCTACAACAATTCAATTGCACATTTCCTACATTGATGGAAAATGTGTACATCTAATCATATCAAAATTCCCAAGAACATTCAATAATCTATTTTAACTCTAAATTACCAAAATATTCAAACCTTTCCAACTATTCTACATTTTTGAACTAATTACACTATATTTTCTATATATAGCTGATTTTTTATCCATGCCTATTCTATTCTAAATTACATATCCTTATTTTTCTAAATAATCTACTCTACTCTACATTTCTTTAATACTTTCTAACTATTTTCCTACTGCTTTTCTAAGTATTTCTAATTTTTCTAACTATTCCTAATTTCTTGCTATTTTCCTATGGTTTTTCTAATACTTCTAATTTTTCTAACTATTTCATATTGTTTTTTAATTTGTCTAACTATTCATATTTCCTAACACTACCTATCGCTGCTTACCCATGCGTCACCGCCCGCCTCCGCTGTGCCTGCCTCTGTTTTCAATGGGTCACACATGGAAGAGGAATCAGCGGTCGGGGAATAAATATAGGGTTATCGGCACTTCGCGTGCCGATAGCACTAACGTGGCACCTATTAGTACTTCGTGTGCAATCAGACCCCCTTGGTCCATCAAAAGGTTATATGTGGCATCCCCATTTTGCCGAACCTTTCACCTGTTGGCACTTCACATGCCGATAAGTCTCTAGACCCATTACCATGGAGGATATTGACATATGAAATGTCAATAGATCAATAGTCGGCGCTACGTATGTCGACAATACCTATTCTTGAAATTTTATGAATTTAGATATTATTTTTTAATTTTTCAATAAAATAATATTATTAAAAGAATTTAAATTGTAAGGGACTAACGAACGGCAGAGACGTACATGATAGGCCTTTCACTGTATAGTTGATGTTTTTATCTCTCTGGCACATCACCTCCAAGCTATATTTGTGTTTTGGTCGCAGTATGCGGCATCAGAGCCTACTGTAGCGTGGGACCTACGAGCAATAAAAAATTCCCAACCACTTCGTCCCATTCCTTCGTTGTCGCAGCAATAAAAAATCATACTACATCGGCGGTGCCTACTGTGCTGGAACTTGCCGGCAACAAAATAATTTTTTATTAAATTGGCATCACATAGTGTTTGATTTATGGAAGGTGATAGGATGAATCGGATATATGGTGTCTTTTAGCTATTTAGATAAAGAGTAACGGGGTAGAATGGGTGAGAATAAAAAATATTTTTTAAAGATTTAAGATAGAACTGTCTAAAAACGATAGAATATAACCGCCTCACTTCAAACATGTCACTGAAAGTGGACCTAAGATATTAAAATAGACTCGTTTTATCCTATCTACTAAATAAACATCTATATATAAATAAAATAATCCTATTTTAAATATATGAATAAATCATTTCATCCCATCTCACTTTCAAACCAAACATTATCTTAGTTGTCCGGCTCCAATAATTTTGAGTTCAAAGATAACAATATGAGAAGGGTGCTGGAACCCTCGCTCTCCTCTTCAGCATCACGCTAAGCCAACACTATTGAGGGCCTAAAGTGCTGTGTCTGCGGCACCTCTGTTCTACGTTTGTACTCTTATCTAGTCCAGTCTAGCCTCCTTATTACAGTAAGATATTTTCTTAGACTAAGATTATTTCTAATTGATTTTCGTCAGGTTCAAAAAAATTTATGAAGGGATTTTCATTTTTTTTATCGTTTCGATGATTTTCTCTTATAAATTTTATTATGAAAGGATTCTAAGGTCATTTTTTTAAATACGGAATTCTTTTTTTTTATAAATTATTTTGAAAAAAATTATTATAGATAAGAGAAAATAAAAGTAACAAGAATGACGAGAGAAAATCAATAAGGAAGCAAAACGTGATGTAAGACCGAACCCAACGGGTTCCCGTCCCGGGCCGCATTCCCTTCGCGATGGGAAAACGCTCGAGACGGGAATGGGCGAGCACGCCCAATCGATTCCCCTCCCGGCGCGGCGTGGGACGAGAAAGGAGAGAGGTTCCCTCGGCCGTGGGAACCTCTCTCCGTTCCCTTCGCGCAGACGGAGAGCGGCCAGCGGTCCGACAGTTGGCGTCGCGCGTTGGTGCGGAAGCCGTGGAGAGGCGAAGCGGAGGCGGCACGAGCCGGGAGGACGGAGGCGCAAGGGTCGGCGGGCCGGCGACTCGGGCGACGGGGGCAGGTCGACCGCGCGGGGACGGGAGCGGCGACGTCGGCGGAGGCGGCCAGGCGGCGCAGCGTCGAATCGACGGCACGTATGCCCATAATAGCTTGGCCGTATATGAGTGGTAGATCCGGGGAAGGGTAGGGGGGTCGGAAGGGTCGGGAGTGTCGTCGGTCCTTGCGCGGCGGGGGAAGGAGGAAGGGGGGGGGAGGCGGCGCCTTCGGCACATGGAGCGATGGTTGGACAGGGGGGAACGGCGGTGGTGGGCGATTGCTTCGTTGTCGGACAAGGGGGTAGCTCGGACGGGGTGGGTGATGGAGGCATCGCAGGGGGTGCTTAGGCCCTGTGCTGCGCACATTGGTGGCGATGGCGGTGGGAGGGCGGAATACTTCCGTACTGGGGCGGGGGGAACTTACGATGCCGACGGTGAAGGGGAGTCATCGGCCTCATGGGATTGTCATGGTGAACTATGTAGATGGACGCGGCGGCGCTGTCGAAGCTTGTGTTGTTGATGCAAGACCAAATCCAGGATGCGGCTGACGCGTTGAAGAAGGTAGCATCCGACAACATGAGCCCTGAGAGCACACCAGCGGCTGTCGATCTGAACATGGCGCTTTTGCAAGTCGATGCAATTGCCGCTGATTTGGGTCAGCTAGTCTTCCAGGTGGAGGATGCCATGCGCCGGTGTTCTCTGTCCGTGCGTACCGAGGAGGAGGACAGGAGTAGCGTTGGGGAGGAAGGAGAGGCATGGGCTTCCTTGAACCTCGCCGGCGATGACTCGGACCAATCTGAAGGGAGCTCCGATGAGGTGCTATGCTCCAGTAGTGAAGATTGCGGTTCGGTTGAGTCCGATAGGTCCTGGTGGCTGTAATCTGGCTGCCGGTTAGGATAGATGGGTGTCTTTCGTTGTTGTGGTGTTCTGCGATGAGCGTCTGGTGCCAGTACTTTGGTTGGTAGCCCTACAAAGCTTGTTTGATGCCGGCTTAACCTGTGTGATGAACTGAACCGCTATCAGCAATATTGTCCCCACTGTGTAATGTATCAGTATTGCAATAATAATGTTCTTCGCATGTTAATTTCTTCTACTGGTCCATGGATACTACATCACTTTGTTTCTGAGGACATGCCCTCTATGTTTGTGTTATGTTTCATGAAGAACAAACAATAGCCGACTGCAGGTAGCCTTTAGTGGCTATAGTGTGGTATTTTTGTAGCTTGGTCATGCAGGTCATGCAGGTGTGCAACCTTGATTAGGTACATTTGCTAGATGCATCGGTTAAAGCTGTTATATTTTGGTAATATGCCATAGGTGTTTCAGTAATGCAGGTGTGCAACAAAAATTGGCATGATTAGGTAGTAGTGTTTCAGTAATAGGCCATAGGTGTTGGAAAGGTCATGAATTGAGTACATTCTGGTGCTTCAAGTATTGATGTACTATGGTTAATGTTCAGCAATGTTCGGTTTGCTATTTTTGAGTGACAGGGCTACTACCAATGGGACTGTACTATGCTTAATGTTTAGCAATGTTTAGCAATGTTCTGCTTATTCATAAATAGCTGCTTGTTGCTGTATGAAGTGTGATCTATATCATAGATACTGAATCTTACCTTATTTCAAGGGGCCGAATGGATCCTTTTTACGAGAGCATCCTGCAGGACGATTTCGACCGTATGACTTGGGGGGGGGGGGGGTGAAGACATGGGTACCCAGGGGGGTCAACCGACATTGCACAAGTGGAGATGTCGCAGTTCTCGCAGCCTGCTGGTCTTGGAGGGCAGTCGGAGTTAGGCCAGTTTAATCTCGGGAGCGAGGAAAAGGGCAGGAAGAAGGTCACCTCGAGGAAGAAGAAGAAGGTGGATGCGAAAACTGATAGGACAAAATTGACAGACGAGGAAGATGAGTTGTTGGTGTCGGCGTGGCTTAACGTGAGCCAAGATCCGGTTGTGGGCACGGATCAGTCAAGGGAGACATATTGGGGTCGTATCGCGAAGTACTTCAACACTTACAAAAAAGAAAGCATGATGCCGAGGACCGAGAAAGCGCTCATAAATCATATGAAGCTCATCACGGATGCGGTCACTAAATTTACGGTGCATTACAGGAGGGTGGAGCAGCTGAACCCGAGTGGCATGAACGAACGTGACAAGGTAACTTTTCATTTCGGTTAAATTGTCCATGCATGTATAGGCAAATATGACTTATATTTACATGCTTTGCAGATGGCTCGAGCGTGCTCCGCATATAAAGCAATCGAGGGCAAACCATTCGCGTACACACACTGTTGGGTGCTGCTGGCCGAGCACCCAAAGTGGCATGCTCACGAAACGGCAAAGGCGCAGAAGGTCTTGGATCTTGCGGAAGCACAGTGCAGCCAAGCTGCAGGCAACGACGTCCCAAATGATGCGGCTTCCAACGCGTCGACGGACCTTCCCCGACCTATTGGCCGTGACCAAGCCAAAGCTTCCTGAGCCCGCAAGTCACCGTCTCAGTCTTCAGTTCCTACTGTGTCCGGAGGAGCATATGAAAGACAATTGCAGGACATCAGTGAAACAAAGAAAGTTATGGTGGAGCTTAAGAAGGAGCAGCTGGAGGTGATGCGGCTCCAAGCCACTGTCCGAATGAATGACCAAGATGAAAGAATTATGAAGGTTGATTTGGACACCGTTTCAGGACCCCTGCGCGAGTATTATAGGAAGCGCCAGGAAGACATAATGGCGCGGTGGAAGCTCCTGGAGAACCGAGAGTAGCTCCGGTAGTGAACTAGTCAAGCATTTGTTATTTCGACTGTAATATGGATGGACATGTGTGTGTGATGCTACTGTACAACGTTTGGAACATTTACCTTTGGTTTGCAATATTTGTCACATTCAAGAACTTTCATTGAGGACTGCAATAGTGGTTCATGTATTGATTCGTAGTAGTAGCATTACAAACCAAAGTACATGCCAAAGCCGACCCTACTGGAAACATCAAACCAAAGTACATGCGAAACGGTGACCCTATTGGGAACATAAAACCAAACTACATGCTTGAAACTAGCTTATGGAATACATAATTTCTGAATTCTACTGTGCTCCATGAATACTCCAAAGGTGCTCCACAAGGTCAGCACGCAATTGGCGGTGCACTGCACGGTTGCGGATAGCTTGAGTTGTTTCGACATAATGCAGGACACCTTCGTCACCACTTCGATGGACTTGAGTTGGTTCCCCCATGAAGTCGAACACCTGCACTGGGGAAGCGGTACCACGCTCGTCCTCAATTATCATGTTGTGCATAATAACGCAGGCGGTCATGATATTGTGCAATGTAGACTGATCCCATACTCTAGCCGGTCCGCGAACAATAGCAAACCTAGCTTGCAACACACCAAATGCACGTTCGACATCCTTGCGGAGAGCAACTTGCATCGCGGAGAAATGGATGCTCTTGTTGCCTCGTGGAGCAGGAATTGCCTTCACTATGGTCGCCCATTCGGGGTATATGCCATCGCCGAGGTAGTATCCCATGTCGTACCTGTTACCATTTATGATGTACGACACAGGTGGGGCACTCCCATCGATAAGCCTAGTAAATAAGTTAGAGCGGTGCAATACGTTTATATCGTTAAGACTCCCAGGCATGCCAAAAAAAGCATGCCAAATCCATAAGTCATACGACGCAACCGCCTCCAAAACTATAGAAGGCTTGCGAGTATGGCCTGTGTACGCGCCATGCCACGCTTTTGGACAGTTCTTCCATACCCAATGCATGCAATCGATGCTCCCGAGCATCCCGAGAAACCCACGGCGCTCGCCTTCTGCCAGGAGACGGGCGGTGTCAGTTTCGTTGGGAGCCCGGAGATATTCTTCTCCGAACACCTCCACAATAGCTTGCACATATTTCCGTAATGCCATCATCGCCGTGCTCACCCCTATCCGCACGTACTCGTCAACTGCATCGGAACTGACTCCGTATGCTAGTTGCCGTATGGCCGCTGTCATTTTTTGCAAGGGGCTAAGCCCGAGCTTCCCCGTTGCATCCCTTCTCTGGCTGAACCAGGTGTCATGCTCCTCCACAGCGGCCGCAATACGCAAGAACAACCGCCGCGACATACGAAACCTGGGTGCGTGAATATACATGACTCAGTGTACACAAGGAAGGTTACGGCTTCCATTACAAAATCGAACTTACCTCCGATGAAACAGGATATCGCCGTACACAGGGTTGTCGGCGAAGTAGTCGTTGTACAGCCTAGCAGCACCTTCGCAGTGTGCCGGTCTATAACCGCATGGCCGGGCATCGACCCACGCTACCTGCTACGACGCGCAGCTCCTGCTTCTTCCTCCTCGATGGCAATCAGTACAAGCAGCTCGTCCTCTTCGTCACTCGAATCTGAGGAGAACATCATCATTTCCTCCGAATCTGAGGAGTTCATCTTGTATTTGGAAAACGAGGAACTAGTGTGAGTCCGCTATGAGCATGCCGGCCCTTTTGTAGTGGTACAAATCTTCCCTGCGAAGCCACACTTCAGTAGTTTCCATTGCAAGCCGCTTGAAAAGTCCAACGTTTTCTTCCACCACAAGCCGTCTACCTAGTCAACACTCTAATCCCGTACTGCATACGCCGTATAAACGCATTCATCGTAAATATACGGATTCAGTACCAAATATATTAAAATATTAAAAGTCTGTTAGGGAAGGGAATGGGGAAAGGAATGTTGTTGGAGTGCAGAATCCTGAAGGGAATGAATCTGAGAAGGGAATCCTGCTGGGAAAGGATTTTGGAGTGGGAAGGGAAGAAAACGGTTAGGGTTGGTCTAAGGGCAGCTTTGATGCAGACTTGCAGACGGTTGGTGGATATAGATGCTTTATTGCTCTCCTTTCCTCTTCTTCTCCCTCTCTCAGAGTGTAGATCAGAGACGAGCTCGATCGATCCATCCATCCGAACCCTAAGCGGCTGCAATTGCTACTATTGCTTCAGTACTGCGAGTAGGATCGGAGTGTGCGATGATGAGGATGACGGCAGGGCCTCGTCGCCTCCTCCAGGGATTCGGCTTGTTCTGCCGCCTCTGCTCTTGTTGCTTCTTCTTCCTGGTCATCATCGCCGTCACCCAGCACCAGCACCACCTCGCCTTCGCCTCCTCCGGCACCAGCTCCACGCGGGTGGTCACCAGCCTCCCTGGCTTCCACGGCTGCCTCCCCTTCCACCTCCAAACCGGGTGGGTCCCTCCAAATCTTCTTCTCGACCCCAACTGTTGCTCTTGTTGTTATGGATTCAATTGGATGATTCCTGCTGCGCTGAAACTGAGATAAATCGAAACTGAATGGGACAAGGTACGTGGTGGTGGACGAGGACAACGACGCCGAGCTATTCTACTACTTCGTCGAGTCCGAGTCCGGCGCCGCAGACGCCCCTTTCCTCCTCTGGCTCACCGGCGGCGACCGCTGCTCCGTCTTCAGCGGCCTCGCCTACGAGATCGGTACGCTGCTGCACGCGAACCTGTGTGCCATCCATGAATCACCTTGATGAATCTTAATTACCTTCAACATATTACATGATGACCATGTGTGCGCAGGTCCGATCAGATTCGTCCTAGAGCCCTACAATGGCACCTTGCCGCGCCTACAATATAACCCCAACTCGTGGACAAAGGTCTCGTCCTTCTACCTCATCTCTCTTCTTCGCAGTCCTATCGATCATAGTACCTCTTAGTTACCTACAAGCTAAAAAAAAATATATGATTAGCTGTGCTCTCCTTTTCCCTTCCGGAGTCTATCATTTGGCGCACCCTCTGTTCTTTTCTGTTTGGAGTTCTAGAGTGGTGCTGTCAAACTTTCATTTGACGTTTATGACTTTTCACAGCCTCACCTAAATATTGTAGAGTGTTGCAGTGCCATCAAAACTCTGATTGGGAAGGCATACAAACACAGTAAGTTTTGACTAAATAGGTTGGTAGAGTTTTTTATGATGTAGCATTTCTTAGATCTCCTTTTATATCCAGCTTTACAAATTTAAGATCTTGGACCCCACAGAGGTTTCCTAAAAACCTGAAACGGCAGTAAGAAATGGCATTCTCAGGACCCACAGCCCAACCATTCACCTTAGTGCTAGGATTGCTGCATGTTATTTCAGAGTTAACGGTTGCAACACCTATTTGAATTCCAAAGTATTTATCTGGTTCAAAGTCTCATCAGCGGTGGCCAGTATCAGGTTACCGCGCTTTCCCTGTTAGTGTTACATATGTATTCAGCTTCAGTTCTAACGGAGTTGTACCAATTGATGGTCAGAACACTCAATCTGCACGCAGGTGTCACATATTCTCTTTGTTGATTCGCCGGTTGGGGCTGGATTTTCCTTTTCCAGAAAACCCAAAGGCTACAATGTTGCAGACATCTCGTCGTCACTGCAGCTGCATGAGTTTCTCTCCAAGGTACCACCATGCAACCCCTGCTTGCTTATCTCTAATTCTACTAGTGCATGTATCCTGGCGTGACCCATATACGCACACTAATTATGCCTGTGCTGTATATTTGTTCGATCGATGTCCAGTGGTTCAACGACCACCCCGAATACCTTGCAAGTCCTTTCTACATCGGTGGAGATTCCTATGCTGGAAAAATAGTACCGTTCCTTGCGCAGATGATTTCAGAAGGTATTGATTGTGACTGTTTGCTGTATATGACGGACGATTCAGTCTGCAGTTGTTCATACAACAGCAGCTGATACAGTTCTCTGATTGAATTCATGTACTGATCAGCTACTTGTGCTAGATCCTCTTCAGGTATTGAAGCAGGAAGGAGGCCCCTCCTTAATCTCAAGGTATCCATAATTTTTCCAAAAACGAAGAGGCTACCTCTGCTGAATATCTATGTATCCCTGAGGGCATGAGTATTGGCAACCGCTCAAGAAAATTACCATTTGTTTAGTAATGCTGCTCATTGAAACGGCCTCATATATACCTGTTCATTTTGTCTCCTCTTAGGGCTATCTAATAGGTAACCCGGTCACAGGCGAAAGTGTTGATTTTAGCTCTAGAGTTCCTTATGCTCACGGAGTTGGTATAATATCAGATCAATTATATGAGGTAATTAATTAAGCTCATCTAGTTCTGCAATGTCCATCTGCGTACACTTTTTTCGGAGTTTAATTGGTGTGCCATTCTGACTATGCAACTAATGCGATGTTCTTTTGTATGTAGACAATATTGGGGCATTGCCAAGGAGAAGACTACACCAATCCCGCAACCACTCTGTGTGTTCAGGCTCTGGCTACTTTCAATAATGTAAGAACTAAGAACACTTCTTTTAAATGTATGATTAATACATGCAGAATTATGTGAGATGTCGAGTCATGTATATGCTTCAATTAATTTGGTTGCCGATGGCGCCATATTACTTACTAACTGACGGAGAATAACACTGTCTGAGTGCAGCTCATCTCCGAAGTTGATCCTGCACAAATTCTGCTGGACAAGTGCGTTTACGCGTCTCCTGTGACAAATGCAAACTGCAGGACGGACGGCACTGCTGGTAGGAAGATCCTGAAAGAGGAGATCGGAGTGGGGCAGCTAAATCATCCGCCAGCTCGTCCTCCATTTGGTTGCCTTGTAAGTCAACATCTATAAAAACACACCTCTGATCAGTATTGCAGTAAAGGACATGCATTTCTATTATCCGAGCATTCATTGTATCTGCCTTGTATGTGTGTTGCGCGCATATGCAGACTTACGGCTACTACTTGTCGTATTTCTGGGCGAATGATAGACGCACCCGCGATGCCCTTGGGATCAAGAAGGTGAGGTACCTTAGCTAGTAAATCCCATTCGAGGTGGCATTCCCATCGGCTTCATTTCTATGTTCTACAACAATAAGATTTGAGTCAAGTCGAACCATTCTGATCAGGGAAGCATGGAAGAGTGGGTGAGATGCCACGATGGAGACCTGCCTTACACGAAGGACCTCAGGAGCAGCATCAAGTACCACCGGAACCTCACGTCCAGAGGTTACCGCGCTCTGGTATACAGGTAGCTTTAATTTTACCCCACCCGTTGGATTAAGGAATGGGTTGTCTGCAGTGTTACCTGGATACCTGTGTTCAAATTTCTTTGCCGAATCGGACACCTAAATCCGAGCCGGATTCCGACACCCGTGTCGGATTCCAAGTTGTATTTCACGTGTTCAAATTTTCTTTACCAAATCGGACACCTGAGTCGGAGTCGGATTACAACACCTGTGTCTGTGTCCAAGTAACACTGGTTGTCTGATATACTGTCTCGTGTGGCATGACATGAGAACCATGGTTGCAGCGGCGACCATGACTTGCTGGTGCCACACCTGGGCACGCAGGCGTGGGTGAGGTCGCTCAACTTCTCTGTCACCGATGACTGGAGGGCATGGTTTCTCGGTGGGCAATCAGCCGGGTACGTCTCTCCCCGGCAGGCCACCTGCCTCTTCTCTTCTTTTGGTTATTTATTAAGACATCAATCTTAACTGATAGTTGTCTCTTCTACCATTTAACACTTCAGTGACAGTTCTTTTTCTTATGTTTCTGTTCTCTGCGGATGTTTCATTGGTTCGTTCCTTCCTTCACTTTGCAGATTCACAATAAGTTACTCAAACAACATGACATTCGCGACAATCAAGGTACGTGGAGCGTGCACACAGTCGATCAATTCATTGTGTCTTTGTATTCATCAGAGAGGTTATTACTAACTGTTGCATTGGCACGAACGGAATGGATTGGATTGGGATTGCAGGGTGGTGGGCACACGGCGCCTCAGTACGAACCGGGGAGGTGCTTGGCCATGTTCAGCCGCTGGATGCTCAATCAGCCACTCTAATAATCCATGCCTCCTGGACCCAACATCCAGGGGAGTACAGTTGATGGACAGGGAAGGAAGGAGCATAGTAGATGATGATGATTATTAAGCATCAGTGACGAATGAATAATCCGCATCGGTGTTCAAATGTAGTACACGTCAGAGCATTTCAATGGAGATTTAAAAATTGAAGTACACGTCGGATGGTCCGGCGTTGGACATCGGTGAACCCCGTAGCTTTTATTGCAGAGATATTGTAAACTGGCTTTGGTAAACTTGTATACGCCAGATGGTCTAATGTTGGAAATATGTATGTCGGATGCTTCGCCGGAGTAATTTTCTCAGAGAGGGTGCAAAATGGGTTTCGATAAGAATGAATACTCCGAATGGTTTGACGGTAGGCATAATTACATGCCGAACTATTTCTTGTAGAGAGGATTTCAGGTGGCCTGATCTGCTAAATTGAACATAACGCTAAAAGGGAGTGAACACCGGATCATTCGGCATTCATGTTTTTTCAGAGATGTGGCATTTCTATAGGGATATTTGATTTCAATTAACTTGTGATGAAGTTAAATGGTGTTGAAAGTATGTATTTGCTTGTCTCATGATGTGTAGGTGGTGGATGTAACTTGGTGGTCGATAATGAGAAGATCGTGGCTAAGTGTAAGACCCTGATTTTCAGATTTCTCAATTTTTTAAATTTTTTCAAGATTATTGAATAGCTTCACATGTAGAATAGGTTTAAAACCTATTTTCTTAATCAATCAATCAATATAGGTTATTATTTCTTATGCATTGCATGCTGAGTTTTGCTAGGAGCCATGTAAATGATTAGAGTTCTTTTTCTTTTCTTTCTCTTTGGTGTTTTGAGTGAAAAATATTTTGAAAAGGTTTTTACAAAACTCAATAGTGAATAAGCTAAGGATCTTAATAGTTGAAATTCAAAATCTTTGAATTCATCATCTATTCAATCCTTGATCATACCTGATCCTTCTCCAGTTTAATTCAAATCTTATCCAAATCCTTGTTTAAAGCCAATCTCTTCTCTTTCTCAAATTCTACCCAAATCCAAATTCAAATTCCTTATCTACTCCTATTTTTATTCAACCTTAATTTTTTGTTTCTCTTAAATTCACTCCAAGCTCAATTCAAATTCAAATCCTATTCAAATTTCACTGCAAAAGTTTCTTTTCTAAACCCTAGATATACCTAAAGTGTCTTTGGGCTCAATCTTGCTCAAGTAAAAACCCTTAGTCAAGTCTTATAGATGGTCCAACAAAGGATCCACGAAATCTGCAAATTTTCGTGGAGTCCTGGACAGCCTCATCTTCTCATGAAGTTTTGGAGTTCAAAACGGCGTCAAATGCAAATCTTGACAATGCCAAATTTGTAGGTCTCGTCGAGAGATTCGATTTGAACCTATGGAAGTCCTCTTTTGGATAATGGAGCTAGGAGTTATGGCCCCTAAAATCAGTGCTACGCAGATAAGTCCGAGTTCGAACAGTTTATTTTGTGGTGCATTTTTGGAAATCAAGATGACATTTTCAGAAGTTTCAATGACTACTAAAGTTGTATATCTTTTCGAGTGCTACAATTTAAAATCAAGAAACATCCAATTTGGAGTTCGGAGGATGGAGATATCATTCTTGGAATACAGAGTTACGAAAAAGGAAACGTAATCGACTCGAACTCGAGTTCGATTCTTGTTCTGTTTGAACTCCATCTTAACCAGCCGCCCCTAGCCCTACAAACATGAGTTGCATGCACTCTCCTACCCCTATTCTATGCCCCCAAGCCCTAGAAGTTGCTGCTGCCATGTCCGTACGTTGTCAGAGCACCGCTGTTCGCCGGAGCCGCCGCCACCCGTGATGCGCTACGTCGTCTTCTTCGCGAATCCTCCTTCCTCGACCATCAAAGAAAGGTGATGACCCCTTCTTCTCCCCCCTTACTACTATTTTAGCATCATACTAAGTCCCTAGCCAAGCCCTAGCCCCGACCAAAGCCCGATCTACGCCGCCACGATCGTCGCCGTCGTAGACAGCCGCGGGACAGCCGCGCAGCCGATTGGCATCGACTTTCCCGACTGACCAGAAGTCAAATCACCAAGCCCTTTCACCAGTGCATGTCCCATGATGTTCCCCACGCTCTCACCAACCAGGTCGGCCAGTAGAGCAGCCAAGCCATCGTAATCAAGGTCGACATACCCGCTGTCCGGTTTCTGGACACATTCTGCGTGCGCACCGGATTTGCATTCGCATTCCCCGTCAATCCGAAAGCCATATGGATGCACCAACCGTGTCACAGTGTGTCCCATGGAGTCTTCTACGTGACCTTAGGAGCCCATCCACGTTTGTGCAGCGACACGACCAAGATGTCATTGCCAACCATAACATATCACAGCTATCACCCATCTGATCTCCGTTGATCGTTCTTCCTCTTAGTGGATGATCTACCCAAAACTATGCCATAGAATTGTGTTCCCAGGATATATGAACATCTCTATTCAAATGGTTTCTCAAATTTCATAGCCAATCTCCTGGAATGTGAGCGTCTTCGTTGCTGCATCTGTTCAGTCATCAGTAGTATCCTTAACCTAGAAGCGCAACCTTCAGCCTTTTTGATCCAACATAGGTGGTCGAGACTAGATCGCAGTGTATCCCTTCTTTAATCCAAGATTGTACTTGCATAACATGCCAAGTCAGCGCCCCATCATTCTCCTTAGCCTAGTCAGCGAAGTCCGGTCTACCCTCCACTTCTTGAATCTTGCACAATGATGTTGTCAAGCCTGACACGGTGATTGTGCAATAAACTCTTTTGCTATAGGAAGATAACTCCAGTAAACTAGTTTTTTCCTTTTTAGCCTAATCCATCTCCTGAAAGCTGTTATCTTTTTAGCTTAACTCCGATTTAGGCGATTCTTGTGTCCAAATGTTTTCTAAAATCATCCCTATCAATCATAGTATTTTTAAAGTGTTTTGATTATGTTTGGTATGTTGTTCTTAGTGTTTGCTTTGTGTTGTTTGTCGGTAGTTCTCGCGATTAGTCGATAGCGTTTTGGAGCGGTTCGAGGGACTTCAGGACCAAGATTTCGACAACACTGAGCAGCATTGGGTAAAAGGCAAGTGTCCTTGACCATATTGAACCTATGTTTTTAAATATTTTGCTTTACAAAATTGCATGCAATGTCAATATGATGGGTAGTCACCTATGTTAGGGTTTTACCTAGATGTTTCCTTATCATTCGTTGAAGCCTATGGGGTTAATGGTTAGGTGTCTTATGGGTTGAATTGCTTAGCCATGCTTTTGGGATGTTGGAAAGTGTCATACATGTTTAGTGAATAAATGCAATGGTGATGATGAACTTGTTTTAGCAACATGAAATCCTAGGACTTGGGCAAAGAGTTGGTTTGATTATGGTGGTTTATGTGGTGGTCTTGTGGATACGTTCCAAGAAGAGATGTTAGGTTTTTGTTGATATTTTCCTGTTGGATAGTTGGAAAGTCTTTGCCCCAGTGTCACATATAAGGACCGGTTCGTGGAGCAACAAACCAAGAAATACCGTACCAAATATGAGACACTTGGCTGGCATTCGTTGGAGTGCCAGGAGCTAATTGATGGACCATGCTTCGTAGTGATTCTCCTGGCGGCATACCACTGGCGTGTGTTAAGTGTTTCGTGAACACGGCAACATGGAAATCACAACTCGTGATTAAAAGTTGGATAACCTCTGCAGAGTGTAAAACTGTTATAACGGCCGTGCCCGCGGTTATGGGAGACTTGAATTCTCACATGATTAGTGGATTTTGATTAGATGGTTGTGGTTATAGTTATGGTACAGGGAGTACTAGATGGTTGTGGTTATGATTCTGGTACAGTGAGTACTAGATGGTTGTTGTTTTGGTTATAGTACAGGGAGTACTAGACGGTTATGGTATGTAAGGTGGGGAGCCTTGTATGATGCGTGTTGGACTGTATGGGCTACATTCACTCAATAATTGCTTAATACTTTTTGAGTCCAAATATGTTTTCATTACTCGCATTTACGCAAATATACCATTTGTTAGCCTATTCTTGATATAAGCCTGCATATCATTATTTTTCCTACACTTGCTGAGCGCATCATGTGCTCACACTTGCTATTTTTTCTACACCATGCGACTGCTATTTTCCCTACACCATGCGACATATGTGCTGCTGCTCAGTGAGTGAAGATGTTGAAGACTATCAAGATAAGGTTATGACGTTCTAGGCGCGTGTCTCCCGTTCGGTAGCCTGCGGTGTTGTTGGGCACCAGTGCTTCTGTTTCGCTGCAGATATCTTCATATAAGATAATATATGTCAATTATTGTAAGAGTTTAACGTTATTAAATAAAAGTATTATTTTTGTTACTTCACATGTGACGTCCTTATGTGTGTTGAACATTCTGGGCACACATAAGCCACATCTGGTATTGGCCGTTAAAACTAGGTGTGACACTAAGTGGGGAGCTTGGTGCCAGACGATCGAGATAGCCGGTCGGAGTCGAGGGTGATCCTAACTATACACGTGGAGGTCAACAAAGCGTAAGATAGAGGATGAAGATGGCTTATTGACAAAGTCAAGCGAAAGGGATATCAGTGAAAGTGACAAGGCGACCGAGAGATCAGGAGCGAGGAAGACTTACTAATGGTCAAGATTGTAAGATGGAATACACGTGTTATCATCAGGATGTTTGTATAAGGAGTATGCAAGTGGTTGCAAGTCACGCTTTCAGAAGCGTGCAAAAGGCAGTTTCCTGGTTTAGCCGCAAAAACCGCGGGGGTATGGAGTGCATGTGGCATCATCGTGAAGCTTGTGTCGAGGGGAAGCTAAGTCATGAAGACACCATGACCATCCGATGGATGAAGAAAAATTTGGATGAAACTACCCAGATAGTAGGTGAGAGTGCATTATAAGTGAAGGACAGTTTATGGACATGATTGTTTAAGGGTTAAGCAAGCCTCCTAGGACTATAAATAGAGGGGTATGACTAATGGAAATAAGTGAGCCTTTGAGAGTTTTTGGAGAGTTCTGAGAGCCTTTCACTTGTGTTGTGTGGAGAGAGAGATGAGTGCGTAGCCTATATTTAGGTGAGAGTTTCTGTGAGAAAAACACTTTGTAATCTGCCAAAAAAGGATGTTCGTCTGAGCTTAATGATGAGAGTGTTTTTGTATATGATTGAGTTCATCTCTTTCTAGTCTTGTACTTTTGGCTCCCGTGTTTTGGTGCATGTTTTTAGTGTTTTCTTATTGATTTTCGTTTTTCTTGAGAGCTGCTCTTCTGGGTCTTGTAAGAGGTATTCTTCTTATTTCTAGAGGGTTAATCTTCTTATATGAGTTGGTCTTGAACCATCATAATCCTCTAAATCTATCAACTTAAAGAATCTCTTCTTTCGGTGACTAGTTCTCATGTGTTTATGAGTTTTTCTTCAAGTTGATTGCTTTCTTGTGCTATGACTATTAATATAACCTTAAATGGAACCTAGAGTTCTCATCCATCAAATAGGAGCATTTGTTTTGAAAGTATTGCAATAGGTTCTTGTCTCTTTTTCTTCGGCATGTAGTTTTGAGGTGCGTTAGGACCAAAAATAGGAGAATGCCATCAATTTTGTAAGAAATTTATTTAGTGCCTATTCACCCCCTTTAGTCACAAACCTCAGTCCTACAATTGGTACCAAAGCTGTGTTAGATCACTAGTTGTTCTTAACTGGCTTTGTGATCTGTAGGCGACATGGAGAGATATGGGAAAATTCTGCTCTTTGATGGACGCGACTTCTTGTACTGGAAGGTGCACATAGAGGCTTATCTCTTAAGCCAAGGAAGTGCAATATCAGAGGTTATGGACTCCAACTATGAGATTCTTGTTGCTCGCACTTCTTGAGCTCAGAACGAACAATATGAAGCCAACAATAAGGTTAGAAATATATTGTTCACTAGCTTGAGTCGTAATGAGTTTGATAGAGTTCAACACCTTTGTACTGCTAGGGAAATTTGGACTACTCTTAGTGTCTTTCACGAGGGAACTAACCAAATCAAGACTCAGTACCAGAGCATGTATAATAAAGAATATCAGATGTTTGTGCATGGCTCTAGAGAGTTTTTGGATGCTATGTTTGCAAGATTTGATGGAATTGTGAGCAACCTTAGATTCACTTAGGTTTTTCCCTACTCTAATCATGAGAGGTATCAAGCTTCTCTATGCTCTTGACAGTAGCATACGGAAAGTAAAGATCTCGAGCATTGAAAAGTCATCCAATTATGACACTGACATATGATGAACTCTTCAGCAAGCTCAAGTCCATCGAGATTGCCAAGGCGACGAGGATAGGCCTAGGAAACCCCTTGTCAGAACATGGTGTTGGTTTCAGGACCTAGTGGTGGTAGTCAGTTTGGAGTGAGTGGTTTTTCTTTGTCTTCTTTGGTCTCCATCATAGAAGAACAAATGGATTCTCTTGATGATGATGATTTGGCCTTAATTTTGAAGAAGTTCACCTATTTTTACAACAACAAAAGAGATCGGAGGAGAGGGGGTCCCGTGCTTTTTATGAGTGTGGTGATATCACTCATTTCAAGGAAGATTGCCCAAAACTCGAGAAAAAGGAAGATCACGACCACAACCATGATAAGCACAAGAAAACCAAAACACCCTTCTTCAAGAACCACAATAAGTTGGCCAATAAAGTGGCCAAGGCGGCACCTCGAGCTTTCCTGGTGGTGCTTAGCGATGTCGACACCTCCTCAAGTGAGGAGGAGAGCTCAAAGGAGGAGGAGCAGACCGTGAAGCAAAAGAGGAAGAACAAGGACTCCACCGGCCTTTGCTTCACGGCTGACGACAACGACAACAACCTTCTGAGGTACCCCTTCCTACCACCAGCTTTCTATTCAGGTTGGTACCTTGAGTACCACTCTTGTTAGTCAAAATAGGTTACTTAAGAAAGCGGTTCATTAGTTGAAAGAGCTCTAGTCTAGATACGAGTGTGTGACAACTGAGTTTTCCTTGTTTAAGTCTAGGGAAAAAGATGAAGAGTGTGAGAGTTTCCTTGTGGTCATGAGTGAGCTTGCCAAGTTTTAGACTTTGCATACTCAAGTCATCGATTGGCTTGAGACTGTTGAGAAAAAGCTCCTTGAGAAGGAGTCTAGGTCTACTATCTTGGGTGCTTGCAAGAATTGTCACTTTGCTTGCAAATGATGTTGAGATGAAAGACAAGCACGCCAAGGAGCTAGAATCTAGATCGGAAACTGTTGATAGCTCTAAGGATGTGTAAATGAACTATTCTACCTGCATTATCCTTAAGGACAAACTCAGCTGGGTTAGAGGGAAAGTGAAAAATCTCATGGCCGAGAATGAGTATCTCCTTTCTCTTGTGGAGAAATGCTCAGAAGGCAAAGGCAAGATGAACTTGATTTTGGCCAAGACTAAAATGTATGTAGATAAGGCGGGTTTAGCTTTGAGGTTGGAGGGTAGCTTACTATGGGGATGGTAATACTATTTTTGCCACACCTACTACCCTTGAGGCTGAGAAATCCAAGACCAATACCCCATCACAACCCATAAAGAAGAAATACACATCACAACCTAAAAAGCTCCACATCCAAAGATGAAAGCCCATGAGAGAGAGCTTACAGTGATCGGTAGTCCGGTTCTTGAGAGATGCTACTACTACATCTACTGCTAGAGAGAGGGTCACAGTTAGGTTTTGCTTTCACCGTAGGAGGGATGAGCTCCTCTTCTAGTGTACATGATCCTTTTCCTTGCTCTTACTCTCAAGGTTTTGACACTTCTCAGTTTCCTCCTATAGATGTTGCCCGGTGTGGATTTTACCATGATTCATATAATTTTGGTTCACGTGTGGGAGTCTTTGTGCTACAGCGCTATGGCAGACCACATTTTCCTTATCATGGCACTCACCCTCAGTGCACTAGTATTGATTTGCATGCTACTGCTTTTGTTACTTCAGGACGGATGACACAATATTTGATTCCTAAGAGGCTTTCGTCTAACCCCAACACTGAGCCATCCACAGATTATTATTCTCTTATGTAGGTGACAGGCGGAGGCCTGGAGAACAACTAACTCATTGACTCTGTTTGTTCGCGCTATATGACCGGAGATGCATCATGATTCTTCAGCCTCACCTCGACGAAGTGACATGAGTACATCACACTCAGGGATGACACAAAAGGTAGAGTGAAGGCCAAATGTATGGTAAGAGTGAGTGAGAGTTCCACTCTCAAGGATGTGGCTTTGGTGGAGCATCTGGGATAGAATTTGATTTCTATATCTCATTTGTTGGATGAGGACTTGGAAATGCGCTTCAAGTGTGATACTTCTAGAGTTCTTGATTCATTGGGCGCTTTGATTTGCCGGATTTCTCAAGTAGGGAGAGTCTTTGGAGCTGATTTTTCTGAGTCTTTTGGTTCTTGATGCTTAATTGCTCAACCCTCTTTTGAGCTTTGGATATGGCATAGGAGACTAGGGCATATGAGTTTTGATTTGGTTTCTCATTTGAATGCCCTAGGCTTGATCCAAGGATTGCTTAAGCTCAAGTTTGAGAAGAACCTAGTTTGTGCTCCTTATGCATGGAAAGATGGTTGCCGCTTCTCACCCACTAATCAATCTAGTGATGAATGAATGACCGGGAGAACTTCTCCATATAGACACTGTTGCTCCTTCCCGGGTTCATTTGGTGGGTGGGAAATGGTATGTACTTGTCATTGTTGATGATTTTTCTCGCTAATCTTGTGTGTTCTTTCTTGTGAGAAATGATAATGTGTTCTCTCACTTTTGAAGCTAAGCTTGGGATTGTTCAAAAAACTCCTTGGTGCATTGAAAGCAATTCACAGTGATAATGGTACCGATTTCAAGAACTATATCTTTGATGCTTTCTACCTTGAGCATGGCATCGAGCATCAATTTTCTGCCTCACTAGTTCCTCAGCAGAATGTCGTGGTTGAAAGGAAGAATCAGAATTTGGTGGAGATGGTTAGGATGATGCTCTATGAGCATAGGACACCTAGAAAGTTTTTGGCTGAGGCTATTAGCACCGCTTGCTACATCTTCAATCAGATTTGCTTGCGCTTGATCTTGAATGTGATGTCTTAAGAGCTGTGTTTTGGGAGGAAGCCGAAGGTTCTTATTCAAAAGTTTTTGGATGTCGTTGCTTCATCATAAAGCGTAGCAATCTTGATATATTTTAGTCGCGTTCTTCCAATGGGATCTTTTTGGGTTATTCGCTTTATGGTCATTCTTACATGGTTTATAGTCTTGACACTAACACCATTATGAAATTCTGTGATGTGACCTTTGATGAATCAACCTCTTGTGCTAGCATTGTTCTTGAGTGTGCAGGTGAACAAGACATGAGTGAAAGCATCTTTGTAGATGGCAACCTTTCAGCTCTCAGCGATGATGAGGATAATCCACTACTTCCTGCTATCACACCTTCTCCTAAGTTGGTTCATGCTTCTTCGATACCGACAAAGGATCCTACAGCCTCTACATCTACTTCAGTCGCTTTCGAGCCTGCACCTGCAACGATTGAGGGGGAGGTCATCTCACAGCGCGAGGTTCCACAACACATTTAGCGGAGATATCCCCCGCAGCTGATGATCGATGACCATGGTGAGAGAGTAACGAGGTTCAAATTTGCTCAAAATGCTCGTTTCATTGATTCTGCATTTCTTGCATCTTTTGAGCCCCATAATGTTAGACACGCTCTTTCTGATTCAAATTGGGTCAATACCATGCATTAAGAATTAGAAAATTTTGAGAGAAACCAAGCTTGGGTCCTTATAGAGCCACCCCAAATGCTCACACCATTGGCACCAAATAGGTTTTCAAAAATAAATAGGGGGAGGATGGGTCTGTAGTGAGAAATAAGACTAGACTTATGGCTCAAGGTTTCACTCAAATAGAGGGGATAGACTTTGGAGAGACATTTTCTCTATTATCTAGATTAGAAGCCATTATGATCCTCCTAGCATTTGTGGTATCCTAAAATTTTAAGTTGTGTCAAATGGATATCAAGAGTGTTTTCTTAAATGGTTTTATACAACAAGAGGTCTATGTTAAGCAACTCTCAGATTTTGAGCACCCAAAATACCCACATAGAGTATACAAGCTTCAAAAAGCTTTGTATAGGCTTAAGCAAGCGCCTAAGGCTTGGTATGATAGACTTAAGTCTTTCTTTCCAGAACATGGGTATGTGATGGGGTCGATGGATAAAAATTTGTTTACCTTTAGGCATGACAATAATTTCCTACTTGCTCAGATATATGTGGATGATATCATTTTTTGTGACTCTTCTCATATAGTTTGGCCAAGTTTGCAGATACTATGAGCAAGGAATTTGAAATGTCCATGATGGGTGAGCTCAATTTTTTCCTTGGGCTGCAAATAAAGCAATGCAAACAATATACATTCATCCATCAGACAAAGTACAATAAGGATTTGCTAAATAAGTTCAATATGAGTGATGCAAAGCCTTTGGCGACACCGATGGCTACCTTGACAATGCTTGATCCGGATGAAGATGGCGAGGAGGTAGACCAGTCGGAGTACATGAGTACTGTAACACCCAGTTTTAAAGGAACAAAATCAGGTACAACACATGTATGTCAGGATCAAGTTTTCATAGATACGTTACATTATCAGTGTATCATCACATGCTATTATTACAATAATGTTATAACTTGTTACAAAAGGACCCAAGAGTAGAAGAAAAACACAGTGAAAAAGAAAACTCCAACACCAGAGGGGCTTCCATCTTCCACTGGCGTCAATCGGGGGCATACCAGCCTAGAAAAGAGCTCCGGGTCAAAGTCGTCTTCATCGAAGGATGCAGCTTCATTGACGGCTTATGAACAGCAGAAGGATGCAAGAAAGGGGAGCAACAAGTATGAGTACATAATGTACTTTGTAAGTGTAGGGAAATCATATATGAGGCTTAAGTCAAGAAAAAGTTAGACACTGGTTAACTGCACTAAGCAACTATAACCTATAACTCCAATAATAGGCATCCTATTTACTAAGTGTGATGACACAACTAAAACAAGAAGAAGAACTTATCGGATTCCATCCGACTACCAAAACTCACTAGGTAATTCCATTATGCGGCTACCAGACCATGCATACCTAAAACCCTGATCCCGACTAATCAAGAAGAAGTCCAAGCCCGCTCTTGACCGTGAGAATGGCTGATCGATTAGTTTGATACTCTACAAAGTTTGCACAGCTTTTCCCATGAGTCGTGATACCCGTGTTGCTTCACACTTCTGGGGTGTGGAGTCGGGGTTTCACTACAAGGCCTTTACAAAGCCCCTACCGACTTGTAGGCACCCACTAAGGTTTCACCGCTAACAGTGATTCCATCACTGTAGAAGCCCACTCTTGTGCCACTCAACCGTCCACTGATGCCCACAAAATCGGAGGAGTGGCTAATTAGTTGGCCAGGCCGTACCCATATAAGACTCATGGTTGTGCGGTTTAACTTGGTTACAGGCTTCAAGAACTGATCCTTAGTACCCTACACAGGAACAACTACAAACCAAATGTGCATTACCCGTACACTTGCATTCCAGCACCATCATCACACAATCATCCTATTAGGATCCCTATACCATGTTGTTATAAAATTACCAGACCCAGTTCTTGTTGCATAAATATTAGTCAAGTTTAACATTTACCCCAATTATGACAGCAACTAGCACATCTACCCTTCATAACCCAAGACTCATCAACGACGACAAGGATAATCATACAAAAGCTAGTAAACCCTAACATGGGATTCCAATTTAGACAAGTATTCAATGAAGGACAAATAACTACATATAAATCCTACAATAGGAGCAAGATGTTAAAGGACACTTGCCTTCAGCTGCAGGTTGCTCGAAGTCTTCAAAAGCTTGATCTTGCAGGTTCACGAACTGATCACCTCCTAATCGTCACACCAGAAAAGCATACAAAAGGAAACCACTAAGAACAGTACACCAAATAGTACTAAACTAGGTGAAAACCCTATAAAAAGATCCTACATGTCTCTACAAGAATTTAAGCGTGAAAATCGCCCAAATTGCAGCTACGACAAAAAAGTTATAAGCTTTTGAAGTTCTAAAGGCTTTACTGCAAAATTTACTTAATTTCAAAGAATAAACTGATTAAATTTATATTGAAAATCTTGATTATTGCGCATGATAACTTCATAAAGAAATTAAGGAATTATTTTCTTATTGAAAAAGAGGAAAAAGGAAGGTGGACCGGGACCACGACTTGTGAACTGAAGGGAGGGGACTCGGTCCACCGATCCACAGTGGACCAGCGGCGGACGGTCGAAGAGGTGGCTAGAACGGCACCTGGTGGCCAAGCTTCACCGACAAGCAGTGGAACAAGAAGAGGAGGTGACGATGATCTCACCCTGAGCAAAAACAGCGCCAGAGAGGAGTCGGGACGGCCAGGTGATGGAGAGGTCCGGCCGGTGGAGCTCGGACACGACATGGGCAGCCTCCGGCGGTTGGGAGGGGTTGACGACGAGCACAAAAGAACCCACGAGCATCTGTGGACATGACGAAGGGGCTGAATTGGTGAATGAGAGCTTGACGGTGGCAAATTGAAGCGGCGAAGCAACTCACCGGAGTTGGAGAAGAACGCGGCACCTATGGTGAATTTGAGTGGGAAAAGAGGCAACAACGGGTGGAAAGTGCGCGGAACGTCGACAAGAAGGTGAAGGGCGACTTATACGCAAGAGGGAGAGTGAATCAGTTGGGGCTCAGAGAAATGGCCGACGGCTTCAATGGCCATGAAGGCAGAGGTTTCTGCTTTGAATGAGCAATAGAGTGGGAGAAAGATGGGGGAAATAGACGGGAGCACTTGATTGAGGGTTAAGGCGTTGATCCCAGCTATTTTTAGGAGAGGAGAGGGCACGGGGAGGAGCGGGAATCGCGGCTGTGGTGGAGGGGATTGAGCCGGGTGAGAGGTAGAAGGAGGAGAGCCAGCTCAGGCGAGGCAGCTCGGTGTTTCTAGCCGGGCCCACATGACAGAGAGAGGAGCGGGAAGGAGGCGGCTCGGGCACTGGGCAGGCCAGCTCGGCCCGAGAGAGAAGGAGGGGGAGGGAAGGCCGCAACAGGCTCGAACCACGTTGGGAGAGAGGGGAAGGGCGGCCCAGAGAAGAGAGAGGGAAGGGAGGGGTTGGGCTAGGTTAGGGGAAGAAGTGGCCGAGGAAGGAAAAAGGGATTGGAAAAGTCTTTTCTTTTTCTTTTAAACCAATTTTCGCAAAGTGGTTTTTTTAGCTCATGATAAACCTTTGGGAAACATGTGTACCTTGTGTCGCAAAGACATTACTTGAGTTGATCTTGTGAAAACTTGATAACTTGTGAAAAATGAAAAATCTTGTAGAATCAAGTTTCTTATGCTCAAATGTGATCCAATATGGTTGTCTCAAAGCCTCAAGGTGTTTTCCATACCCAGTTGCGCGACACTTCATTTGGATAAGAGGCAACTTGAGGATGAAAATAAAGAAAAAATATGCCAAAATGATCGACTTTGTTTTTAATCACTTGATCTAACCAATGCTTGGTTTTATATGTGAGCGTTTGCAAAGCCTTTTGTCCATAATGCTTGTTTACCTAGTTTGAGATTGAAGTTGGCTAGTTCTTAATGTTTGTATTACCTTGGCACGAGTGGATGCTTATGTGGTGATCTCATTTAACATGATTCAACTATATGAACTTAAATGCTCTAATAATTCTTCGGTTTAGCTTGTATAGCTTCATGTTCTTATGACACTGTATCTTTATGAGCCTTTGTGCACTTATGAGCTCTTCATTCTTCTTTTCATAGCCCTTAGATGTTTCTAGCATTTGCAAATACTTTGTGGTATACTTGTGAAAGGTCATTAGGATTACATGTTTATGCATTACATGATACTTTTGATCTTGATGTTTGTATTGCCAAAGGGGGGAGAAAATGATATACACAAAGATTCTTTCATAAATGAAAAGGGAAAAATATGCTATAATGATCCTATGCATTCATCAAGGGGAATCATTTGAGTTTCTATTGCGATCTTTGGGCTTTTGCAATCTTCTTATGCCAAGTGATATCTTTTTTGCTCTTTCTCAAGTTCTTGGTAACTTGGATGAGCTGCTTGGGATTTCTACAAACCAATTCTTCATTTTTTGTGAAGTTTTCGATGAACTTATCAAAGGGGAGATTGAGAAACCAAGTTGAAATGTGCCTTGGATTATATGTGATGAGTGATCGATAATAGTGTTGATTTGGTTTGATGATTTTGAGATAGTATGAGCATGGTTATGTACTTCAATTATGATCATAACTAACCAAAGTTGCAAAGAAAATAGAGTTGACATGTTTGTGATTGAGTCTAAGAAAATTGTACATGCTGGATGATCTGGCACTGAAGAAAATGAACTCATCGGATGGTCTGGCGTTCAATTGCAGTACACGTTGGAGCATTTCAATGAAGAAGCAAAAATTGAAGTACACGCCAGATGGTTTGGTGTTGGGCATTAGTGAACGCTGGGGCTTTTCTTCCAAAGAGGTTGCAAATTGGCCCTGACAAACTTGTATATGCTGGATGGTCTGGCGCTGGGAAATGTGTATGCCGAATGCTTTGTCCGAGTAATTTTTCCAGAGAGGGTGCAAAATAGGTTCCAGTAAGAATGAATACGCTGGATGTTCAGGCGATGGGTATAATTACACGCCGGACTATTTCTTGCAGAGAGGATTTCAGGCAGCCTGGTCTGCTGAGTTGAACACACCAGATGGTCCGGCGCTTAGGAGTGAACACCGGATCATCTCGCATTTATAATTTTTTAGAGATGTGGAACTTCTGCAAGGATTTTGATTTTGACTAACTTTTAATGGAGTTAAATGGTGTTGGAAATACGTGTTTGCTTGTCTCATGATGTGTATGTGGTGGATGCAACTTGGTGGCTGAAGGCAGGAAGATTAGGCCTAAGTGGGGAGCTAGGTGTCGGATGGTCGAGGGAGCCAAGCGGAGTTGAGGGTGATCCTAGCTGTACACGTGGTGCTGCCTCATAATATGAACCGGCACGGATACTCATTATCAGTGCCGGTTCATAGTTATCAGCTGGCACTGAAGTATCAGTGCTGGTTTATTCTAAGAGCTGGCACTGATACTGAGTATCAGTGCAGGTTCAACCCGGCTCGATCGTTGATCGAGCGTGGGAAGTTATGAACCGGCACTTGTACTTCCTTAGTACTGGTCCGAGAGATCAGAAGCGAGAGAAACTTGCCGCTCACTACAACAGAAAAAGTCATCCGTGCCGACTGTCTATATAAGGCATCTTCCTCTTCCCCAAGCTCTTTGTGCCAACTCTTCCCTGAGCTCTTCGTGGCAACCTTTTGCGCCCCTCTCCATTGAGCTGCCTCACCGTTGTCTTTACGCCCACTGAGCACACGATGAGCTTCGTGGGGTCATCCTCTTCCTTTCACGCACCTCATTTTCCCCTTGGCCCAGAGCCAGTGTGGCCGCCCTCAGTGTCGTGTGCCATTGTGCCATCTCGTCATCGGCGAGTTCGGCCAGAATGAATGAATGGATAGGCCAGCGAGCTCAGCTAGGAGATGGAGAAGAGGCAGGCTGCAGCTCATCTGAACTTGGAAATCTATGCTTTGATTGAAAGCACACCGTTTGTGTGGAGGAATTTGTGATCACTGTATTGGTTCGACCCATTCCAGTAGCCATGGATCACCTTGTCCTTGCCGGGCCGGCCCCTTCTAGTAGCCATGCTTTGTTGCTCAGTTCGTGCGTGAACCTGTGGCATATTTTTGGTCACGAAAACTGAAGAAATACCACTCGTTATCACTGAGCTTGGCTGCCTTTGAAAAATAAAAGTCAAGCGAGAAACTTAGTGGCATATGCATGTTCGTGGTCACTCTGAATTGATCTGACGCAGCAGCGCTAGCTGTAACTAGCTAGCTTGCTACCTACTTTAACATATATTACTGATATATTCTTTGGTTCTCTTGCGCGCTATCAAACTGGATTTTTACAATAAATAATATAATTGCAGACTTTCCTTCATGGAAAGCTGAAATGATTTGATATGCATATATGTATTGGGATTGGGATGGAAGCCAAAAACATACTGATCGAGATATGCCACGCACGTACACTAATTCATTCATATCTCTACCTTAAACCCATATCTTGCATGCATGATATCTTTGGATTGGGAGTATATATATCTTGCTTTAATTACATAATTGTGGAAGAGATACAAGTGTTGAGCTGCTTATTTGTGACTTTGTGAAAGATGGCTGGAAGAGAGAAGAGATGAAGCTTTAGTGACTACGCAACATGTGTGCTTTGACATATTGAATATGAATATTGTGAATTAGTAGTGATTTAGTAAAAAAAGATTAAAATTACCTCTAAATAGATCAACATATTGAATATGAATATTGTGTTATAGGGATTGCAAATCCACCTGCTAGTCGCAAGCAGACGTGACAATATTTAGAAGGATAGTCCTCCGACCGAGACCAAGTGCCGGAAGGTGATGGGCCATCTAACATGGAGCAATCAAGATGCGAGGTAATTCAATAAATTAGATGTGCATTTTGAAATATTGCATGGTTATCACTCCATTGGTTTTTTATTGATTGCTAAAATGTAAACATAATCATAAATTTGCTGATGGACCGAACATGGATGTAAAAGTTTGACCGTCACGGTCAAGAGTTCTTTCATGGCGTCGATGCTTTTTTTGAAGGCTGTCGTGGCATACAGAAAGCCAAAAAACAAGAGTGATGATCACTATATATGTTGTTTGTGCATTGATTGAAAGAATGAGAAGCAGTTCTCAGGCATAGAGCAGACCTGTGCAAACTTGCTTCACAAGGGTTTCAAGCTGGCTATATCCGCTGGACAGTGCACGATGAACATGAGGAGGTTGTGCATGAAGAGCAACCCACAGTTGAGGAAGACAGAGGCAACGATATGAGGGTTGATGAAGACATCGATATGTCGGCGTTCGAAGATACTTTTGTCAGCAATGATGAGGATGACCTTCACAAAATGTTGCGCAGTGCGGAGGGAGACTTCACCAGTGATAAGCAACATGAAAAGTTTCAGAGCATGATGGAGGACATTAAAACACCGGTGTTCCCAGGCTGTAATGAAGAGCACAACAAGTTGCATGTTGTAATGACATTGCTGCAAATGAAGTCTAGTAATAGTTGGTCTAATAAGGGCTTCAACAAGTTGTTACAATTCTTGAGGGGCTTGCTTCCAGAGGGAAACGAGTTGCCTAAAAACATGTACCACGCGAAGCAAATTATTTGTCCATTGGGATTGGAAGTGGAGAAAATACATGCATATCGAAACGATTTCATGTTGTTTCGTAACGGGGATGCAAACTTGGAAGTGTATCGTATTTCCGGTGCATCACGATACAAGCGTAACGTTGACGATATCGATAGCGATGATGTAGGGGAGAAGAGTAAGGATAAAAGACCCCCCGCTAAGATGGTTTGGTATTTCCCTATAATCTCCCATCTGAAGCGATTGTTTGCCAACAAAGCGAATGCCGAGTTGATGCGATGGCATGTCGAAGGGTGCAAGAAAGACGGAAAGCATAGACACCATATTGATTGAGTGCAATGGAGGAACTTCGATACAAAATACAAGGAATTCAAAGCTGAAGTGAGGAATATAAGGTTCAGGTTGAGTACGGATGGGATGAATCCTTTTGGCAACATGAGCAATAGTCATAGCACTTGGCCTGTGACTCTCTATATCTGCAACCTTCCATCTTGGCTATGTATGAAGTGGACATTCCTTATGATGCCTTTGCTAATCAGTGGCCTGAATCAACCTGGCAACGATATCAATGTGTATCTCCAACCATTGCTTGATGATCTCCTTGTACTATGGACAGATGGCGTATGGGTGTGGGATGAATACAAATGCGAGCATTTCAACCTATGCGCAATGCTGTTCGTAACGATCCAAGATTGGCATTCTCTTGCCAACCTATCGGGAAAGACTTTAAAAGGCTACAATGGATGTGTATGGTGCTTGGATGAAACAAGGGCTGTGGCTGAGGAACCGTAAGAAAATGGTCTACATGGGTTACCGTAGGTTTCTGCGCCCGGATCACCCGTACCGTAGGAATAAAAGAGTTTTTGATGGGACAGTGAGAGACTCGTCGAGCTCCGAAGGTTCAAACTGGGGAGCATGCAATAAGATGGTAAAAAATTTTAGAGTTGTCCTTGGAAAGGGGAAAGGTATTACAAAATTCCCAGCTAGAAAACTCGCTCCTATGTTTAAGAAGAGATCAATTTTTTGGAACCTACCTTATTGGAAGCACTTGATGGTCTGACACGTGATCAACATCATGCATGTGGAGAAGAATGTATTTGATAGCTTGATTGGTATCTTACTAGACATACCTTGCAAAAAAAAGATACACTCAATGCACGGTTGGATCTGGAAGATATGAAGCTAAGGAAAATCCTGCATCCTAAAATCCTAGGCAACGAGGCAAATGAACTTCCCATGACTTGTTACACCCTGAGCAAGGAAGAGAAGATGAGCATGTGTAGTTGCTTGCATGGAATCAAAGTTCCGACCGGTTACCCCTCCAACGTAAAGATATTAGTGAACATGAAAACTTTGAGGTTAGTTGACATAAAGTCCCATGATTGTCACATGATGATGATATAGTTGCTTGGTGTTGCAATTAGAGGTATTCTACCGGATAAGGTCTGAGACCTAATCATAAAGTTGTGTTCATGTTTCAACACAATTTCACAGAAGGTCATCGATCCGAGCAAACTAACAAAGCTGTAGGAAGACGTGGTCCATACTATATGCCAGCTTGAGAGTATTTTCCCTCCATCATTTTTTGACATAATGCCCCATCTCATTGTTCACATCGTGCATGAGATCAAGTACCTTGGCCCTGTGTTTCTGCATCAGATGTATCCTTTCGAAAGGTTCATGTCAGTTCTGAAGAAATATATTCGTAACCGAGGTCGGCCGGAAGGTTGCATGGCCCAAGGCTGGGGAACGGAGGAGGTCATTGAGTTTGCTGTCAACTACATGGATCTGAAAGCAATTGGTAAGCCTGTATCTCGCCATGAGGGAAGGCTTAAGGGGAAAGGGATGCTAAGTCATAATATAGTCCGTTCCAACGATTATGTTTCATTCACCTAAGCACATTTCGCAGTTTTACAACAAGCAATTGTAGTGGACCCGTATGTCAATAAGCACGTGCAAATGCTACGGTCCACAAATCCAACAAAGTTAGACGATTGGATTGCAAGAGCTCACAGAGATAATTTTAGCAGTTGGTTACATAGACACATGATGGATAAAGATATAGATGATGCACTGTTGGAAATGCATGCTAATGGGCCGTCAACTACGATTCATACATACAAAGCATACGACATTAACGGCTATACATTTTATACGAGAGCACAAGACAACAAGAGCAGTAACCAAAATAGCGGTATCCGTATTGATGCCTACGACTGCGGTAACAACAGGGAGACCTACTATGGATTCATAGTGGAGATTTGAGAGCTTTAATGTGGAGAACAATTGAAGGTCCCCTTGTTCCGGTGCCAATGGGTCAGTCTCCCAGGTGGAGTGAATACCGACAAGTACGGTAAGACTACCGTCAACCTCAAACTCGTCGGATACAGAGAACAATCATTCATACTTACCAAAGATGTTACTCAAGTCTTCTATGTAAAGGACATGGACCTAGTTAACAAGGAGGAACGCCATGTGGTTCTACAAGAAAAAAGAAAGATTATCGTTATTGAGGATGTTGTCGATGAGGAAGACTACAATCAATTCGACGACCTGCCTCCTTTCGGAGAGAATGTCGACCTACCTCATTGATGACACTGAGGAACCTACATACACACACCGCGATCATAATAAAGCTATAATAGTTAAATGAAAGCAGCTTTGATGTAATAATTAATTTAGAATTCACTGTAATTTGTATCAGGGGCATGTAAAAAATGAGGCCGATATTGGGGCTTTGACCAAACAAGTTGATGATTTGTGTTATTTCACTTGAAATCGATCTATAGTCAACGACCACCTCAAACATCGTTAGAGAGCTAATTAAATAGTGTATGCTTTAACTGTTAAAGTAAGAAGATGAAAACTGTAATAAAATTTATGAAACCAGTTAAAATGATTTTATAAAATTTACTTGCGTTTTTCTAGAATTTAAATAATTATCAGAATTAATTTGGATTTTCTAAAACTATTTTCCAGATTACAACATTTATTTTATAACATTAAAACTATTTATTATACTTCAAGGGGAAAAATAATTATTAGTGTTGGTTGTATGCATGAATCGGCACTGATACTTCAACTATCAATGCCGGCTGTATCAATAAACCGGCACTGATATGGGACTTTTCAGTGCCGGCTATGGTATACAACCGGCACTGATACTTGTATCTGTGCTGGTTGTCTACTACAGCAGGCACTGATAATCTATCCCTATATAAGGCGGACTTGGCCGCAGCCTCTCGAATCCTCCTTTGCGCACCAGCTTCTTCCCGCTGTCTCCCCAACGCCGCTCTCGGAACCCTCCTTTCACCCCTGATGTCGCTCCTTGTCCTGAGTTTTTGATGTACCGCATTATCCCCGGATGCCGTCGCCTCCCCGACTGCCGCCTCCTCCCCTAGCGCCACCGCCTCCCCAAGCGTCGCCACCTCCCCAAGCGCCGTGGCCTCCTCGAGTGCCACCACCTCCCCAGATGTCGCCTCCTTCCCGAGCGCTGCCGCCTCCTCCCTGACAGCACCTCGACGGGCCACCTCCTCCCAACACCTCCTCCCCGACCCCCCTCTTCATCGACTGCCCGACACCCGTAGGTAAGCCTCCGCCTGAATTAGGGTTCTAGCCGGCCCTTATGCTGCGACCGCGTGAGATTGATTTTATGGTGCCGTTCTTGTGTTCTATGATCCGGCCGACCCTCGTGCTGCTACCGTGGAGATGCTTTGACTTGGTGGCATCTAATTTAGTTTATCAATGTGCTCCCTTGTCACTAATTTGGTTATCATTCACTAATTATCATAGTTAGCCATGCTCTCCTCTGCTGTTTGATGCATTGTCACTTGGCACAGTAGCACCTACATTCATGGTTGACTAGAATATATTCTCATCTGTCCCTGCCCCGCCTTATTTCGTTGTGCATTAACCTTGTGCTGGATGATTTCTTGTGCGGTTTAAGCAGCACATATACCTTGAAGATCTGTCCAACTAGGTCACCTTTATCACGGTAGTCTTGAACCTGCATCTTTCTGCAATGTGTTAATGCTTTGATTAACATTGTGCACATTACTTCGAGATCTTATGAAGTGACAAGAATAAGAAAATTCCATGGATTATAAAATATATTTGTGCTTTGAATATTTGAAGTGTCACTAAAAGTTGTACATTATCACATCACATGACTAGTGTTTCTTTGTCAGAAACATGCAATTCTACCTCCTACCTACATATAGTTGGAGACTTGATCAGGTACCAGTACTACTACAGTGGTCATTAAATTTATATGAAATATATCATTTCTGAGTTTTGATATAGTCTGGTGCTATCTTATTAGTGCATCAGTAAAATCAACCATCTTATTAGTGCATCAGTTAAATCAATCATCAATTAATTGTTATCATATCCTTGTTAACTTAAAAAACTATTGTTTTCCTATGACTGATGGATGGTTGTAAAACAATGAATGGATGGGCGTGGACCATCGAAAAGATTGAAGATATAGTTGTAGACCTAAGAAAGATAGCTAACGAAAGCTTCGATCCATATTCTTGCAAGTGCTCCATGGATGCGAACCGGCTTGTACTCCAACTTGAGGAGGTAGTGAGCAGCCTTCAGAAGTTGGCAATTCAATTGGCCGAGTTACTGGACCGTCAAGATGTTGGCCACCTTGAGGGCAATGATGCACATTCTAGCATGGACCCGGACGACGTTCTTCCTTATGACTACAACAGTTCTGAGAGTTTGACGACATGCGATGATAGCGATGAGTACTGGTGGTTGCCGAGTGAATCTGATGCATATTTTGAATGTAGGGTTCGACGTAGTTTTATGCTATCTCGGGTGATTATGTTGTTTCTAAGGCTAATTATGTTGTTTTGATGATGTTTGTAAGGCTAATTATGTTGGAAATACTGAACAAGTACTGATCAGGAGTACATATCCTCACTTATCCTCTCATCTCTCATTTCTGTTTGGGGATATATATATATATATATATATATATATATATATATATATATATATTTTGTTGGCCGAAATTCGTGGTCAATCTTGTCTCCCTTCCCTTCTTTTGAAGTTTTGGAGTTTTTGCTCTCTTTTGGCTCTTTCTGTGAATCCTTGTGTGGGCTGTGTTTTGGAGAGATGGGAGAGAGAAGTCACTCATGTAATGGAGTTAAGGTTTCGGTATACTTGTGAGATAGAGGCAATACAATAAAGCTTGAAAATACTAGCGTCTAATTTCATGGTGTAACTAGCATCAGTCTTCTTACTGTACATACGTGCAAAGTTTATTTACAATCTTTGATTTCTACATGAATCTGTTGTCTAAAGAATGAATGGCATGAAACTGCTTAAAATGTTCACTGCAGCTTACCTAAAAGGATAAAGCAATTAATCTGCAAGAGAGTTTATTGTACTATTTAACAGCACATTATTGCAACAGAGTTGATATCATCATTTCACTGAAAATTGGAAGTGCACAGCATATGCATGGCAATATTGATTCGGAGAGCATGCAGATGCTTTTGGAGTTTAATCGGTGTAAAAAAAATAGATTTGTATATTATGATGATTTATTATTATTTTTTATATCCTTTCTAATTAAGAATTGAATATAGAACTTCAATTGGTGATATATCTGGAACCGTCTTGTATTTCCATACTTGCAAGAGAACAATGCAACCAATGAAATGGCACATTTCTTATTTCACTAGTGTAAGAACATGAAATTGACTTGTTAACCTGAACTTGGATAAACAATGGCGAAAAAATGGCAGACTTGTCATATCTTCTAGTGGATTTGGCTAAATAAGGTGCTAGGTTTATGGTAACGTTTTTATTCTATCGATGCTGCAACACCGGACTGGGACTTTGTCATACATGGTAATTTCGGTGTTACCAGAAATTTTAATAGATGTAATTTTTATGTAGGAATGGCTTGTACAAAATCAAGTCGTCGCCCATGGGCGTGCCCCCTGATACAAGGCCCCCTCCTCTAACCAGGATCCAGTCGCGGCTGATGCTCCGGAGGGAAGCCCAAGTGCATACCTCAACCTGAATCAACCTGACGATGATGCTCCGGAGGTTCTGACCACTGATGCTACTACGGATGGTTCGGCCACTGATGCTCCGGAGGGACAGACCACTGATTCTACACCGGATGGTCAGTTGACCGCAGGACCGAGGCGTGGCCAAGGTCCCAGCAAGATTCCTGAAGGCCAGTTTGTCATCATGAAGGTCGATTCAGCCAGGGAGCCCATAAAACCGCTACATGTACTCGGGCCATTCAAGACAACATGCGGGTGTCTCGTCTCGTAAGGGACCACATCGCAATCACTTATAGAACTTGGAGAGGAAAACGAGGTGACAAGTGGGCGGTTCCCGATACCATCAAGGATTTCATGTGGGGCAAGTTGTCGCAAAAGTTCAAGTACCCTGAAGGATGCAATATGGCCATAGCGAAGCATCAAACCCTAGTCATAATGGGCTGAATTTTTAAGAATTTTAAGGTTAAATTGTACAGAGATTATCACTTGAAGGGTCGAACGCCAGACTGGATTATTATCTGATAATGAAAGATTTTTGAAATGATTTCGTGGAGTACAGGGATTCGAAGGAAGCAAAAAAGATATGTGAAGCAAACAAGTCTAACTCCCAGAAGAACATATACCCCATAGAACCGGCTCACGTGGGTATGTTAGGAAACTTGACTAGTGGGAGAAGATGGAAGAAGACGTAATTAAAAGCGGAGTCACACTTGTGACGGCTGAGTTGATTCCACGAGCGAAGAATTAATTGTACGGGAGAGGGGTGACTCTTGCGCCTGATGGAACCTTATGCTTCAAAAGCGAATGAGAACTGGAAGTCACGCAGAAGATTAGAGATGCCCACGCCCAGTGTTCCTGGGACTCTTTCCAGGTAGACAAGGAGAACGATGAGCTAACATTGGCACTGGGAAACAACGAGCACATGGGTCGCACACGTGGCAAGGGTTTGAGGCCTTGGAATGTCAGATTCGAACAAAATGCCAACACTTACAAGAAATGAAGAAAAGAAAATATTTCAGAAATGATGGCCATGCTAAAAGAAGACCTTACAGAGGAGAGATGGATGATAGGTGCAAAAATAGAAGCAACTATGCAGCAAGCCAAGCAGCAAGCAAGGCAGGAACTGTTAGCCGTCACAGAGAAACAGAGAATGCTTTGGTGATGAGCCCTAGTGGTCCTCGAAGCAGCTGCATGTCCATGGGGCTTTCAAAAAAAGCCTCAATCCATCACCCTGTCGATGACATCACAGAAAGCACACCATTCAAGCTTGTCATGCGAGTTTTGGGTGTTCCCACCACAGTGGCTAGGGGTCTCGCTAAGCAATGGGTGGAAGGGACCCTCTTCAATGGTAGTCTGATACCACAGGGATACGCTAGGGTACATGTGGACACTGTAATACATAAGTACCATAAAAGCAAGCCGGATTACCCTGGAGAGGCGGGGGAAATGAGGCTCTCAAAAAACAAGTCTGGGTCTAGTTCAAAGTCATCAGACACACCTAGAGGATCTCCGCCTCCTCCGTCGCCACCTCCACAGGGGAATATAGACATTATGATTTCCTCCATGGGGACAGCGAAGTCTGGATTCATTTCGACGAAATGTATCAACTGTACCACCAAGACGCCCTTGGTGTTTAGCTCTTAAGTTTGTGGACTCTATAAGTGTCTTACATGTACCATTCATAATATATATTTTTGTGCCATTAAACTGAATGTCTTAACTTCTTGTGTATGTAGAATGGAGATACATACATGCGGTCAAAAGGAATCACTCATGTAGGATTCCTTGACCCAATGAAGATAAACCAGACGACAGTCAAAACCAGGCCACAAGAAACCGAGGATTATGCACTTCAATTTATTCAAACGTACCAATTAATATGATACATACTTCTACCTTAAAACTTTGGGTATGCATTTTCCTCCATGTTTGTACTACCTCTTTCTGAGCATCACGATGTTAGGACTTACGACTAATTACCTACGGTGACGTATGTGCAGATTTCACTGGGCCCTCTTTGTCATCTAGACTGACTACAGCTGTATTGTTGTCCTCAACGGGAAAACAAATCCAGTAGCTGAATACCAACCCGTCATAGACTTGTTACAATGGTAAACTAATTATTTCATTAACGCTTTAGTAAACTTCGAATTGATTGAATCTAAGTCTAGTTACGGTCAATAATCACACTCGTACAGGGTGTACATGCGCTACGTCAAGAGGAAAGGACGTCACTTTCCGTTCCGGAAGGAATGGAGATCGTAACAGACTTTCCATGTAGGTTTCAGACCTAGGGCAACAATTTCTATGGCTACTATGTATGTGACTTCATGCATGGATGGACCAAAAGCAATTATAGTGACATTCTAAAAGCTGAGGTTAGTGGTATAGATATTGATATTTAATTTCAGTTCCTACTAGTGTTCAAATAGATTGATTTCTTCAATTTTGGTAATCGCAGGACCTCCAGCTGGAAACAGGTATCCTCATGCCTCAGACAATCAGCGCAATTCAGGAACAACTCTGCGAGTTCATTAATGACGAAGTCATTCCAGAGTCCACGTGGTGTATTTCGGACAAAGCCGTCCCTTCACAAGATCCGTAGAGTTTGTTACCTGATTCTTCAAAAGGCAAAAAACGTAGTTCATGGTCCTCGGTCAACAAGAATAATTGAATGACATCATTTTTTACCCTTTTGTTGTATACGTCTGTTAATTATGAACTTTTGTTGCAAACTATTCTTAGTAATGATCTGTAGTCAATGACATGTGAAATAACATTTTTACGTATAGATGAATGAGATGAGATGAGAATGAATTATGTATGTGTGTGATACATTATGTGCTGAAATGACTATATGTGCATGTGCTTTATGTGACATTATTTGTGCTGTTGTCGGCAAAGGCTATATTCTGTACAGGGGGAGCGGCTATCAGTGCCGGCTCAATATAAAAAATTGGCACTGATATGGATAATATCAGTGCCTATTTTTACTAAAAACCGACACTGATATTCTCTGTATCAGTGCCAGTTTTTATTCATCAGCCGGCACGATACTTATTATCAGTGCCGGGTCAAAAATCGGCACTGATAGTCTGTGATTATCAGTGCCGATTCAAAAACCGTCACTGATGGCGCTTTTGAGCCGACACTGATGACCATTTTTATTGTAGTGCATGGTCAAGATCGCAAGACAGAGTACACGCGTCGCCATCAGGATGCTTGCATAAGATGTATGTTATGAGCCATGCTTTGAGAAGTGTGTAAGGCGATTTCCCGGTTTGGTCAGAAAAATCGTGGGTTGATGGAGTGCATGTTGTATCATCATGAAGCTTGTGTCAAGAGGAAGCTAAGAAATGAAGGTGCCACGACCATCCGAAGGACGGAGAAAGATTCGAACAAAATTACCCCTCGTGGTAGGTCGGATTGCATTGTGAGTGAAGAGCAGTTTAGAGACAGGATTACTTAAAGGTTAAGCAAACCCCTAGACCTTTAAATAGTGGGGTATAGCTGGTGGAAATGAGTGTGACTTTGAGAGTTTTTGGAGAGTTCTGAGAGCTTTCCACTTGTGTTGTGTGGAGATAAAGAGAGAAGTGTTTAGCCTATGCTTAGATGAAAGCTTTTTTTAGACAAACACTTTGTAATCTACCAAAAGAGGGCATTTGTCTGAGCTTAATGAAGAGAGTATTTTTGCATATGCTTGTTCATCTCCTTCTAGTCTCATACTTTTGGTTCCCGTATTTTTGTGCAAATTTTTTGTGTTTTCTTATTGATTTTCGTTTTCCTTGAGAGCTGCTCCTTTTGGGTCTTGAACCATCCCAACTATTTGAATCCATCAACTTGAAGAATCTCTTCTTTCGATAGCTAGTTCTCTTGTATTTAGTAGTTTTTCTTCAAGTTGATTTCTTTCTTCCACTATGACTCGTGATATGGCTTTAAATAGAACCTAAAGTTCTCATCCTTGAAAGATGAGCATTTGTTTTGAAAGTCTTGCAATTGATTCTTGTCTATTTTACTTCCGCATGTGGTTTTGAGGTATGTTTGGATCAAGAATAGGATACGACCATCAATTTCCTTAGAAATTTATTTAGATGTCTATTCACCCTCCTCTAGTCGTAAATCTCGGTCCTGCAAGTTATTTCTTAGATTAGAGATAACAGAAACAAGTTCTCAATGAAGAACGTCTACAGCTTGTATTTAGAGAGTTTTTTTATGACCAATAGAGTATGCATCGATGACACTATATATCCGCCGATGCATATTTGCTTATTTCTTGGATTTCGAGTATACCTTGTTTCTTGCATAAGATATTAACTCCTATTTTCTCATTTAATATATTGTCACATCAGATTTCATCCCAGGTGGAGATGCATTTAATATGTAATACATAAGCTAAGGTGAAGCATTGAAAGGTGCCTAAGTTGAGTTGATCATGCTCTGTGTTATTGACTCCTTGACCAGCAACACGGTCATGTTCTTACCCTGCACGCTGGCACCGGAACAAGTGTTTTGTACCACTCAAGTCAATTTTGAGGATTCTTCAGAGGAGTATTTATCAGTTTCCAGCTCAAGTTTATTCTTCGGTTTCATTATCGCACGAACCAGGTCCTCCATGCCGGAGCAGTAGCTTCGACATTGTAGGTTCCCACCGGAACGCCGTCCTCCTCAACTAGATCTCTGTGCCCCCCTGGAGGAGTCCCCTTTCAGCTCTTGCCCACGCACTACCTCTTCGTCTACTGTGCCTACGGCAAGCCGTCGCTCACGCTGCTGCCACCCTTCACCAAACGTTTGCTTCCAGAACTTGAAAGCGTAGGTATCCTATGCAACGATGAACATCTCGCTGCAAGCACACCCGGTTATCATCACAGGAATACTCGGACAGAGAAGGTGGTTGGACCTCAACTATTTGTTCTTCATTCGTCTGAGTGGAAGTCACAAATTTGTCGTCTACCGGTCCGCTTTGACAACAAAGAGGATATGAACAAGTTTCATACAAGGTCGATGGATAGGGTGGTTTCCTTCAGGACTTATTTGTGCTGGATCGATCTCCGTTTCGGCGCTCTGTTCTACAATGTGCTTGAAGAGCCCCATCTGGTCACATATGTAGGGTTACCTGTGGATGATTGTGTTCTTATGTGTGCAAAGACATGCATGGACATGTACACAAGGATTTGCGTGGTAGAAAGAGAAGGCGGGCCACTGATGTGATGAAATTCGTTGATGTTACGCCTGCAGAAGGATATGTGAAGGACCGAAATGACAACTAGAAAAGAGTGAATAGGAGCCCTTAAAATTCTTCAACAAGAACAAAGCATATGTCATATTTGCACCCAATGCACCTCAAGAATGAATCACAACAAAGCGCAACATAAAACACAACAAAAACACCACAAACTTCGCACACAAAGGACACTGAAAGTTCTGATGAGATAAGGAATTCAGGGTAAAACAATTGGACTAAGTTTACTGAGTTCTGGGCGGCTGGCGGTCAGATCGATGTAGGTGGTGGTCAGACAATGTGCGGATAGAGAGGAATTCGGTATTGAGTAAACTTGGCGGTTAGACTGGACCCGTCTTGGTCAGACTGTGGGGTATGGCGATCTGACTATGGATCTGGCGGTCAGATTGTGGATCTGGCGGTCTGACTCCTGACAAACCAATAGAGGGCATGAAACTAAGAATTTTTGGCCTATTCTAGTGGTCTAACCGCAAATCAAGGCAGCCTAATTGTTGATAAGCCAACAGAGAGCAAGATACTAAGAATTTTTGGCCTGTTCGGGTGGTCTGACTCAAGTTTGTCCAAATTACCTTGCTTGAGAATGAAGAATCTACATCCAAACACACGAAAGTGACTCACCTTGGGTGTCCTTCCGAATCTCAACTCATAGGAAGTTCTGTTCAAGATCGAATGTAAGAAAATCTGATTTGAAACATGACAAGCGGTGTTGATTGCCTCAGCCTAATACTTTCTAAGAGTTTTATGCTCATCGAGCATCGTCTTGGCCATCTCAACAAGGGCTCGATTCTTTCTTTCAACCACACCGTTCTATTGAGGCACATAAGGTGAAGAGAACTGATACTCTAGTCCATGTTCTGCACTAATCACCTGAAATTGAGCATTTTGAATTCCATGCCATTGTGCCTGCGAATAGCTCTCATGACATTGTAAGAAAATTTATTCTTCAACCTTAACCAAATCTCAAAAATGAGAAAATGCCTCGTCTTTTGTTTCCATGAAAAACACCCAAGAGTACCTCGAAAAATCGTCAACAATTACAACGTGAAAAATGAACAAAGGAGAGATACATAAGTGACGGGTTATTACACGACCCATCACTTATGTCACCTTAGGTCGGGACCAGGTATTTACCCGTCATAGATAACAAATAATAGGTGAAGATTCGTAATATTACCCATCACATATAACATGAGTGACGGGTAATAACTTATCCCAAGTCATAAGTGACGGATTTTCCTGCATCAATCATAAGTGACAAGTCATGTTACAACCCATCACTTATGACTTGGCAAAGGTGATGGGTCTCCCTAGGCCAGTTATAAGTGACGGGTCGTAATATTACCCATCACTTATAACAAATAATAAGTGACGGGTAATATTATCACCCGTCACTTCTTACTTAGATCTGTTTTAACGAGGAGAGTTGGATCGGGCCCTCCATGCCAACAGTGTGGATCAAGGACTTACACTCGGTAAAATATATCATGATCTCAGGGATGAGGACATATTAGGTTTCAATGATAATGATCTCAAGGATTTTGTGGAGAATGTGGACTAGATGGTGCGGGATGTCAAGCGGCACGATGAGTATAACAATGGTGAGTTTGCTAAATTCCAGGACTTTGTGCAGGATTCCAAGACACCCCTTTATCCCAACTGTAAGGAGAAGTACACGCGGATATTTGGGAACCTAAATCTTCTACAGCTGAAGGCAACCTATGGTTGGACTGATAAGTGTTTCAAAGCATTGCTGGATCTGCTAAGGGACATGCTACCGGAGGGGAACCTGCTTCCCGAGGGCATCTAAGATGCGAAGAAGATAATTTGTCCTTTAGAACTGGAAATAGAAAAAATGCATGCATGTAAGCAGGATTGTATCTTATTTCGTGGAGAGTATGTAGAGCTAGATCAATGCCCCATTTTTGGAACTCATTGATATAAGCGTAGAAATGACGATGGTGACGGGGATGGAGGCAAGAACAGTAAAGGTGGTCCTAGGAAGGTGGTGTGGTATTTTCTATCATTCCCCGTATGAAGCGTATGTTTGTCAACAGAAATGAGGCACAATTGGTGCATTGGCATTGATCGTTGTAAGAATGATGCAATGATACGGCACCCCGCGGATTCCGCTCAGTGGTGAATCGTTGGTTCAACATTTGGTTGGTTCACTGAAGAATTGAGAAATATTAGGTTTGTTATGAGCACAAATAGCATGAATCCATTCGGTAACATGAGTACCTCACATAGCACCTAGCCTATTGCATTGTTGATCTACAACCTTCCACCCTGGCTTTGTAACAAGCAGAAATACATTATGTTGTCAATCTTGATATCAGGACCGAAACAACTTGGCAATGTTATTAATGTGTACCTTAGGCCTTTAGTCGATGATCTTAAGAAACTCTTGTCGGAAGGCGTCGAGGTTTGGGATCAGTACAAGCAAGAGTACTTTACCTTGCACGCCATGTTGTTTGTCACCATCAATGATCTGCCAGCACTTCGTAACTTGTCAGGTCAGAGCAGAAGGAAAGGTGAAGGTTGCCCACATTGCTTAGTTGACACACACAGTTTGAGGTTGAACAACTCAAAGAAAATAGTGTACATGTTGTTTGTTAATGCTCTGTGATGAAATGGTGTTGAGACTTGGCATGATTTTGAGTTCAACTAGTTAGACATGTACATTCTCTAGTCTCTCAGCGATATATGGCAGCCCTTGGATGTTTCAGTCGGTGTATATTTTCTTAATTTGTTCTTGTACTATGAAAATCATGTTTTGATTTGGTTCTCCAGAGGGCTTCCTGTTTGATGTCTGCTAGGACAATGCAACTGTTAATACAGAGCATGCTTGCTCATATTTCTGACCTGGTAGCTGATATAGCTATTTATCATTGTCTCTATTTATGCTATATTGTGCTTCCTATGGTTAGATTGAGTACTATCTATTTAGGACAGAGGCACTGTTCTTGATGATGGTTTAAATCTAGAGATTAAGTTTAGTATTTATGACTAGCTATTGTCTTTGAAATCTGTTCAATCAGTGATATTTCAAATAGAATAGTTAGGGAGCAGGATTTTGAAGTCTTGGGGCCAACTGCTATATTATTTCTAAGAGCAATTTCATAACTGCTGTTTACCATTCAAGATGATCACATGATGATTGGTACTGTTACTAATGACTTGCTGTCTTTGTTCCAAGGTCATGTGTTTTGAATACCTATTATTCTTCTTTTGTGTTTTGATATGTGGAATAATATCAATGCTCTTATTATCGACTTATATAAAACAATCCGTTTGTTGCTTGCTGACAACTATTTGCTCAACTCTCTTGGTCCAAAGAACACAATACATATGCTCGATGTTGATTAGAGGTTATTAAATTGGGTGCAGTTTGCAAAAGTCCTTTGAGTGCAGTTCGGTTCATACAAAAGTCTTTTAGTTTTGGGTATCTTAGGGTAGGTGAGAATGGGTTTGCAGTTGTTAATGGTTTGGTTTCGTTTGGTTTCATAGAGATAATGGTTTGGTTCAGTTTGGTATGAGCTCCAAAATTTTGGGTTCAAACAGTTCGAACCCATCATCGATAACAAAGCTGATACTTAGTTAACTCATTCATCTTGATGTTCCCACTGATACCTAATTGATAACGAGGCTGAATCACTTTTTTAGGTTCGATTCCATCCATTTTTTGTTGAGGCAATTCTGACTTGTTCATCGGGAAGTGATCTAGCTCCGGAGATATATGACATTCTTTATCCTTCTCGTTTCCTGGTCTTCTCGGCTGGAATCTACAATGGTGGTGTCTCGAACAAAAGAACCATCTCTATCTCTTCTGATATCAAGTATTTTCATTTCATGCATTTAGATAAGCTTTAACCTTAATTCCTTTTCTTTCCTCTAAGAAACCATAGGGAAGAAGAGGACTGTCACCCTTGAGAAACCAAAAGCACAGAGGATGCTAGCACTAGAGGCCACACCGGCACAAGATGGGGTAGATAGGAGCCCAAGCCCACACCTGACGTCCTCCTCCAGCAGCAGTGAAAGCCAGTATCACAGTCAAGCCCGGACCCGTCACCGATGCGGGAGAGTCGATGTTGGGCAAGTGACGAAGAATACAATCCCGCCGAAGATGCATTTTATGAGTCAATGCTTTTTATACTTGTTGAATGGAGCAGTATTTTTGTTTATGTCAGCTCCCCTTGTTTTCTCTTTAGATGGCGGAAGCACAGTTTCCAAGCCTAACAACTGGTAGCGGTGCACGAGCCCGAAAGGCAAGGTCACAACTACAGTGGCCAATGGACAAGGTTACCATCACGGGAGTCGATGCTGATGGGGCTACCTATGGATGAAAAGGCCCTAAATAGATTTCGGAGGGTCTGAAAAGGACCTAAATAGATTTCAGAGGGTCACAGGACTCATTGCTCAAGAGAGGGTGCCGATAATGACTAAGTTTGAAGACCTTAGTGGCGAAGGAGTACCTGGAATACCCTGGAAACATGAGGGAGCATCAAACATTCGCTACACTCAATGTAGTAATGAAAGCGATCGTGAAACTTCACCGAAGCTTTAAGAGCAAGCTTGTGAATCGGTACTTATCTAAAGGGGTGGCACCCTTCAAGAGCTACAAGCACTTGAAAGAGGAAGATTGGGATGCTTTTGTGCAGATAAAGAACTCAGAGCAGTTCAAAAAGGAGAGTAGAAGAAGCAGCTTTAGGCTAGGAACAAGCATAACCACAAGACTGGCACAACTGGGTATGCTAGGAAAAGGGCCAAATGGCAGGCAAAGGATAAAAAGTTATTCAGAGAAGGCCACGAGAATCCTTGGCTCCACTTCCCGGGACAATCGCAGTCATATTTGCATGCAAGGGGTGCGCTATCCAAGAGCAGGGAAATCACATTCAGAGACACAGAAATCCATGCAGTCACAAAAAAAGTAAAAGAAAAGGCAGCCAAAGCCAGCCAATGTTCTTTCATCGGGGTCAGGGAACATGATGTTCTCTCAGTGGTGCTGGAGAACCCGAAGCACCCAGGTCGAGTGCGAGGCGTGTCAAGTTCTCAGGGCTGGAAATGCAGCTTTCCCAAAGACCTCACGATGTACAAGAAGAGGAAGAGGCCTGTAGTGGACATGGATGCATTGACACAGACATTGACACGGGATATCACCCAAAAAAGTTTACACAAACATCATGGAGCAGCTTGCAGCAAAGGGAATATATATTTTCATCCTAGCGGAAGCTAGCCCTGGAGCTGCAGGGAAGAGTAGCTGCGCCTCCAAGGAGGTCGATCAACAAGTAGTTGCTGACGTGACTGAGCGGATACGATTGACCTGCTAGAAGGGTCCACACCTTGCAGCCTTGTAATCAGGCCTGTCGGGTATCACATCGAGGTTGCAAGGGGTCAGTTGCTTTGAAACATCCGCATCTTATATACGGTCTCGATGCGTGCAGGCTATGTTGTTCTTCGGTGGACATGGTACATAGCAATGCCATCGATCACATGTTGGAGCTCCCCCCTAATGATGAAGTCACAACTCTAGGAGAAGCTCTTCGTCAAAGGATCTAGGGGAAGAGGAGCAACATCATTGTCTCCAATGCATCCCAGTCTAGATGAGTTCCAAGTGCACCGCCGCCACACCCCTCACTTCCAAAGAAGGCAGCTTCACTGCCTTCTCCGCATCCGACAGTCTCACTTTCAGAACCAATTCCAGCACCCCCAAAGAGCCCAAAGAAGAAGGAAAAGGGAGTTGAGAAGAAAGGCTCTAAGAAGAAACCCTGCCGAATATGTTGAATGCCATTGTACCGATGAAGAAGTCCATGGACATTGGAGCAACGTGGACTAGTGCCAACATGAAATTTCAATATGGGAAGCCCCTAATGATGGTAGATGGCCTAGCAAGGGTGGGACAAGCATGTGTCAACCTGCATAATTACTACATGCAGGCTTCTAGAAATAGCAATGCCACATCCATAGTCATAAAGTACAAATGACGACAACTCTTAAGTAATGACGACGGCTACTTCATTATGGGTTCAATGACTTATACGACCTCTTCAACCTTGATGGCCTATATGTTTTGTTATAACGGATCTTCACATTGTATGTCCCTTGAAATTGAATATTCATTAATTAATACCACTAAGTTTTGAACCTAACTATGTTGTTATCTGTAGACACTTGATGAAAGAAACAAAGAAGAATAAGGATTCTATCACATGTCTTGACCCTGAGGCCATTACAATATCGGTTATCCAATTCACCCTGATTATGCTATGGACCATGTGGTCAGGGCAATGCAACAATATTCCAAAATGCAGTACCTCATGGGCTCCCGTAACACCAGTAGCCATTGAATCTTACTAGTCATTTTCCTGAAGTGGGACTTAGTATTCTACCTTGACTCGTCAAGACCAGTAGGATGAAAAGGCAAACCTGGAGAGCATGATTACAATGCTGTAAAAGGAATGCTCGACACGTAAGTTCTGCATGACTTAGCTTACATATTTAACTTTTCTAACATTCAAATGCTCCCTAATTGATCCATCCTTATGCAGGGCTTTTGACAAGTATATTCGAGCTCAACCTGACTATGACGCGAAAGCCAACCACAAACTGACACACAAGATCGGGTTCACGGTAAATGCTACCTAACAGAATACCAAATGCTCTCTATTGCTGCATTTTTCCTTTTTATCTAATACTAAATTTTCTTTCCAGCAGTGCCATCAACAACCATCGGTCAACACTTGTGGATTCTAAAATGCGTGGAACATGCTCCTCACACTTCGCATGAAAGATATCAAATCCTCCTATGCAAGTTCAATATAAGATTATTCGTAGCTAATTTCAGTAATTAGTTTAATTCCATGATAACATGACATTGGTTACAGGTCAAATTATTTAGGAATTTGATGCTCTTTTTTTCTACAACGATGCAATTCCGGAGATTCGACGACAGATCGCAAAGTCATAAGCCCACACGGCGAGTTTCACTATAGAATCCCTAGGTTATGAGGTCTTATATATGTAATATGAGTTGATCAGAACTTTATAACATTTGTGATTCTGTAATGAATTGATTGGAACTTTATAAGCTTTGCGATTATGTGATTAAGCAAGTGATTATATGCATTTTTGTCGATACAGATTTGGGTGTGTTTCTGTTGTTTTCATGAAGAAGACGACTGCTAAATCTTGGCTATGCTCCAGGATGCAGCTTGGAAACAGGATATTCCTATAGGGTAAAATACACATAAGTGATAGACAACCTAGTTATCCATGATTTATATTAAATATAAGTGACAGGTAACTATCTTACCTGTCACCTATTTATTCCTCCCATCACATGGGTGACAGACATAAGTGAAGGGTAACCTAGTTACCCGTCACTTATGTTAGTACATAAGTGATGGGTTAAGAGGTTACCCATCACTTATGTTAGGACATAAGTGATAGGTGAAGATGTTGATAGGGGAAAACCCGTGGGTTGGCCCGATCTTCACGGCAGTAGGTACGACAAGAGATAACTTGCTGAAAAATGGAGCGGGATAACTAGCTTTATACCTGACAAAGGTTGGAATGTGGCCAAGTAACGAGGAGAGAGGCACCGAATCCTTGGACTCGACTCGATCTCCACGAACTCAAGAACACAAACCGGTAGCTTTAGACCTGGTCAAGGTTGGTTGCGACCAAGCGACGGGGAGAGAGGCACCGAAACCTTGATGGATTTCGACTCGATCTCCAAATGACTGCAGAACCACAAACCGGGACTGATCCACACAAAACGGTGCAGCCTAACTGGAAACCGTAGAGCACGAATTAGGGGGTCCCAGAGGAACCTTCACATATATACCGGTGAATCGGTCTCTCACAAGTCGATGAAGAACTCGCAAGAAATTTGGGGTAAGTCACTCAACAGCTCTTGGCTGGAAACACCATCTGGTGGATTTTTCTTAATTCATCATCGTCCCCCTTTAGCTTAGATACAGTAGGTATTTATACTAGGAACACCCCTCCTATCTAGGTGTGAAAGTTCTATAAGTTTCCACGAAAATAAAGGGAGATGAAAAGGTGAAAACATGGGTTCCCGAGAAGCCTCGCGTGATCTTCAGCCTCCCTGGCAGTCTTCACTTAAATGGTCATTACTCCTTAATGGGAAATCGAAAAGACGAGCCGTTTGTTGGAGGTGAAAGTAGACTTGATTATCTTTCTGTCCATGTGCATTATGCATGGTGAATCTTGACCAGTTTGTGCGTGTGTCTCTTGGAACATGGCTCTGATGTCAGGAGTCAGTGTGATGGTTCAGCTTCTGCGTAACTCGTCTCCTTCTCGGTGTAACTTGTCTCCTTTGGTCCAGCAGCAGCTCCAATATGCGTAAACCTTAGCAATACAAAAGTAGAACATTTAGGTAGTATAAAATTCTCATTTGTATTGTAATCAAATTTAGTAAGGAGAGAGTTCACCTCTTGCTGCAGTTTCCTTGCACGACTCCGTGTGATGGGTCCTTGTATTGGTGTAATTGGTGCTTGACTTGTTTCAGCTGGTCCATGGCTTGGCACATTTGCTGGGAGGTTCAGATGTTACCCGTCAGTTATGTCTATCACCCTAGCACATGGAAAACTCTTATAGGTGACAGGTAACAGTATGACCCGTCATTGATGACATCATTGGTGAAGGGTCCTTACCCGTCACCAATGACTAGTCATCAGTAACGCATTCGGGGTGACGGGTGCCGGACCCGTCACCCATGAGCTTTTTTCACGTAGTGAATTACAAGAGCATACCACTTCCCACCTGCCGAATGCACACGGGATGGACCGAACGTGTCCATTTGAAAAAGCTCTCCTAGGTGGTCAGTCATCACCTGTTTAACATGTGGATGAGAAGCAGCAATCATCTTTCCATGACGACAAGGTGCACAAACCAAATCTTTTTCAAATTTGAGCTTGGGTAATTCTTGGATAAGGTCAAGAGCACTCAAACAGAGAGTAAATCAAAGCTCATGTGACCAAGTCTCATATGCCACTTCCAAAGCTCAGAGGTCAAGATGTCCATTAAGCAACAAGAAAAACCAAAAGACTTGGAAAATTCCATTTTGAAAACTCAGCTAGCTGGAGAAATACCACACACAAGATCAGCAAAAGAATCAATAACATGGGAAGCTTTATGTTAAAACACACTTCAAAGCCATCCTCAAGAAGCTACAAAACTGAGAGTAAACTGTAGTTCAAGTTGTCGATCAAAGCAACCTCCTTGAGTACAAAGTGATCATTTACCTTGATGGCACCAACTGATATTACCTTTCCTATGTTGTCATCCCCAAAAGTGATGTACTCCTTTTGCATCACTCGGGTGAGACTAGAGAACCATTTGGGATTTTCAATCATGTGGCACGAACAGCCGGAATCCATTAGCCACATGTTCTCCAGGCCTCCGTCCTCCTGCTAGACATGGGAACAATTGTGAGTGAATGACTCAACACTAGGGTTAGTGAAATATAGAGAATACCAATGCTGAGCCACTCGTCCAACAACAGAATTAGTACAATGGTACTTATCCTTTCTCATAGGCGGGAAGCAAGCACCATGATGAGAAAAAATGTGGTCCCCCAAAGCCTTGAGACTCGAAGCAATGGGCACATGAGCCATAGCCATATGGAGCACGACGAGGTCCACGCTAGGCAAAAGCACCACCTGCAAACAAATGACCATTACTACCATGATGAGATCGAGCACCTTGGTTATGGCTAACTTAGTTAAAAGGCTCATGTAAACTATAGGCAGGGTAGCACATGTCCCGGTTGTTCGACGCCCAAGCTCACGTCTCTCATTTCTCTTGCGCTTGAAACAAAACTCAAATAGGTGACCCTCATGATGATAGTACTCACAGAGATATCTAACTCTTCTCTTAGGTTTGAGGTTCACTCTAGGATGCTCTCTTGGTTGTTTAGGCTTGCCTTTCTCGGGATGTTGGTTGCAGTGGATTTCTCACAAGCACTCACTCCAGAGACACTGCACTCCCCAATCTTCCCTTACTCATAAGTCACTTTAGTGTAGTCACACCCCACACCAACCCTATCCTCTCTCTTGAACTATCGATACGGATGTCCTATCTTCTCGATGTAGGATCAAAGATAACTCGTGGGACCTGACGAACTGTAGGTGATCACCCATGCCAATGCAAGGACTTGCACCTCTTTTAAATTCTCCCAACTACACTCTTTGCAGAACAATCCACGAGACCACAAGTGGATGATATCGAACTCTCAATTCCTAGTGAAAAAGCAATCACGATCTTGATAAGATGAACGCCCTATTCCCCTCTGTTGTGGCAGAAACCGAAGCAACAGGAAGAACAAGCACTATGGTTGTCTTAGATGCAGTAGAAATTACAATAAAATGTGGTCTACCCTCATGGGTCATGGATTCAACTATATATAGACCCTATGACAATAAAAACTAACTAGGACTTCTAAGACCTTAACAAGGAATTTAAGATTGAACCAACGTATTGTTTTGGTGACTAGCATCGACTCGAACAGATCTGACAATGGGGCCAGTTCTATTGGAAAGGATATGAGATAAGCTTTCCAACAAATATTTATACAGCCCAATCGGACTCCGTATGCAAGAGTTATGGAATTTTTTCTCCAAGTCTACCTGGCTGCCTTAAATCGAATCTGAATCGAACTAGAATCTTCTTATCTTCCTTTTCCATGCTAGGACCGATCTGATTTCATGGAGAACCATTGAAGAAAGTCTCTAGAAGTCTTGGAAGGTTTTCCAGTGTACTCGTGGCGCAGAACCCGATCTCCCTCTCCTCCCTCGAGATTATTGTGACATGTCCTTTCGCCAGCGAGTAGAAATGTGCATCAGTAGCAGCATCTTCATTCTTTGCAGCATTCCCATCATCTCTTTGACCATCGTCTTTACATGTAAACCTGAGCACAAGTAAGGTACTAACAGTAGGTATTATAAAGCTCTCATCAAGATTAATCAAAGTACCTAAGAATAGATTCACTTGTTGTTCTAATAGTCATGCTTTAGCTTTGGTCATGGGACCTAAGAATAGATTCACTTGTTGATATTTGGAAGCCTGAATCTGGTCTTGAGATGCTTGAACTTGGTCATCTTGATTATTGGTACTTGGGATGTTGTCATCAACTGTTCCACAATCATACCCAATTGTGGTTCCCTGGCAGACACCCAACTCAACACAGACCTATGCTGCTTGTTCTCATCCTCCAATCTAAGCATCTTAGCTTGACAAGTATGCAATTCGTCCAATAAAGAAGCACATGTATCACAAGCAAAAATAACAGCTTTAGAGCTAGTAGCATTAGCAAGTTTCTTCTCAAGATCCTTGAGTTTAGCACAGTTCTTAGTAAGTTCATATTTCAAGATTGGGCAATTTTTAGGCAAAATTAGGAGGATACCATCGCTAAAGTGCCCATATTGAAAAATACCATCGGTTGTGAGAATGGCATATGGGCCTAGGACCCACATGTCATCCTCACACTGATGGTATTTTCCAATTTTTGTGATTCTTGCGATGGTACCCAGCAAATTGCCCCATTTTTATAAGCTCCTAGCAAACGGGTCTAGATTTAACCTCTTCTAGATCAAGCTTAGCTTTCTCAAGCTCATCTACCAAAGAAGCATGCCTAGTTTGTAAATCAGACATTTGAATCATGTAAACACCATAAGCATCACACTCTGTCTCATCTACAACTGTGAGAGCAGATTTTAGCAATTCAAGTTCCATGGTAGCATTTTCAAATTTCTTTTTGTATTCTCTAAGCTTGTGCACATCAAACCTGAGATTGTGATCTTGAGCTACTAAAGTATCTTCTAGTTCATCTATTTTCATAGATAGCTCATCGGCAGAAAGTTGTACCTCCGAGTAAAGCTCGACGTCGCTTTTATTGTCGGCCATGAACCAAACCTCTCCCTTGGACTTGATGGTGTTGGTGATGAAACACAAGCCATTGAGGTTGTTGGTGATATTCTTCTTCTTCTTGTCCTCGTCCTCACTTGAGCTTGAAGAGTCATCATCGCTGGAGTCAACGTCGAAGTCGCTGAGGGAGGTGAGGAAGGCATGTTCCTTAGCCTTGAGCTTCTTGCGGAAATCCTTCTTCATAGCCTCATGATCAAAGTACTTCTTCTTCTTCTTATGCTTTGTCTTGTCAGCATCAAATTTCTTATTCTTGGGGCAATCAACAATGAAGTGGTTCAAATCGTCGCACTCGAAACATACCTTGGTGTTTCTTCTCCTCCGGTTCATCTCCAAGGGTGTCCACCTATTCTCCTATGACAGAAACAAGATATGACAAAGTAAAACCAATCGATGAGATGTTAGCAAAACCAGAATCGTCACTCGACTGGCCACCTCCCAAAACCAAGGCCATACTCTGGGAGTTTGAGGGATTCTCATATTTGGCTCTAGTCTCATTGTCAATCTCAGTAGATCTAACCTTGCTATACATCTCATCCATAGTGAGAGTTTCATAGTTAGGGGACTCAATGATAGCAGCGACTTTGACCTCCCAAACATTGCGATCTATACTATAAAGCAATTTTATTGCTCTCTCAGGATCATCATAGGGAAGTCTACCGTTCGTTCTCATTTTGTTCACTATCCCCTAAAACCTGTTGAACATGGACTCTACACTCTCACCAGGCAGTTGTCGAAAGTTCTCATACTCTCTCTGGTATGTATCAAACAACCTAGCCTTGACCTGTGTAGTCCTCTCGTGGAAGTTTTGCAATCTTATCCAAATAGCATGAGCAGTAGTAAGATCAGAAACACGGTCAAACTCAGAATGGCTCAAGCTAGAGATGAGAATGTTTCTCGCTTTGCTATTAGCTTCAAACTTATAAATTTGAGCTTAGCTAACGCGATTATCAAGAATCACAAATTAGACGTTCTGAACTATGTTCCACACTACAAACCCTCAGCTTTTAAGGTACGATCTCATATGAGTCTTCCAATAGGTATAGTCAGAACCAACAGAATATGGAACTTTGCTTTCTCATTACATTGTCTCCTTCTTGGATCACAAAGCCAGTTAAGTTATGGTGATCCTTACGAAGCTCCGATACCAATTGAAGGATCAGAACGAAGACTAGAGGGGTGGGGGTGAATAGAGCCCTTAAAATTCTTCAACCAGAACAAGGCTATGCCCTATTGCACATAAACACATCTCAAGAACGAATCACAATGAAGCGCAACACAAAACACAACGGAAACACCAGAAAACTGCGCTCACAAAGAACACCAAATGTTTTGATAAGATAAGGAATTCAGGGTAAAATAATTGGACTAAGTTCACTGAATTCTGGGTGGATGGCGGTCAGACCGAGGTAGGTGGTGGTCAGATGGTGGGCGGACAGAGAGGAATTCGGTATTGAGTTAACCTGGAGGTCAGACCAGGCCTATCTTGGTCAGACTGTGAGGTATGGCAGTCAGACCATGGATCTGGCAGTCTGACTCCTGACAAACCAACATAGAGCAAGAAATTGAGAATTTTTGCCATGTTCTGGTGGTTTGACCACAAATCGAGGCAGTCTAACTCTTGAAAAACCAATAGAGAGCAAGAAACTTTGAATTTTTGGCCAGTTTTGGCGTTCTAACCGCTAAACTTTGCCTAGACCACACATGAACACTTTGGACGTTCTCGGTGGCCTGGCCGCGGATCTTGGTGGTCGGACTCCTGGAATAGGATGAAAAAATAGCTTCTTCAACCTCTCGGGCCTACGAGTTCCAAAACTTGAAATCCGACAAAACAAACTCAAAATTCGAATTAGAGACAAACATGGACACGGTGAATCAATAGCTCAAAGATCCATCCAAAAACATTAAGTTTTCTCCATCTATTTTGCAAATATTGGAAGAACCTAGGAAGGAGGGGATTTTTGGGGCAAATTCGAATCGGTGATGCTCGTGCTATGGATTGATTAAGGGATTACCCTAGATATGTTATCGCATGTCCTATCATCGATTGGCCCCAAGAAATCCACCCGAAACCACAGCCAAAAGCGAAGAATAATAAATCAACCAAAACTTCAAGAATAAGAGACTAGGAGGGAGATAAAAGCACCACGAATTTGCTAAACAACTGAGGAATTGAATTAAGATCTAGCAAGATTCATGGATACAAGGCTTGGAAGCCGCTCATCATCCTTTCGCTCTTAATGAGGTCAAGTCTAGAGCAATTAACCCTAATCTCTCTCTCTCTCTCTATCTCTCTCTTGAAGCCTTAACCAAACCTAGTAATTAGCAAAATGAAAAATGGTCTTGAAGAGGTGGTCTACCACCGGCCATCTCCCTCATTTATAGGTAGGTGGACATTTCCCAAACTGCCCCTTAAGTCTAATACAGGATACACCCCCTGTGGGGCAAAATGGTCCATGTTTTTTATTATCCATCAGATGACCCAACGCCTTTACGACTTTGCTTCATCTCCATGTAAGCTTCGCGATGGTGCCACGCATCCTCCAACTTTGTCCCTGGTTTTGAGGAGAAACCGAAAAACCGTCTTGCATGCTTCTCAAAGCATGACTCCTCTCTACTCGCGTAGCCTCTACGCAAGCTCCTCGATGTCAACGCGTGTCCAACCTCCGCCATAGCCTTTGAAACCTTCTAGCCTTTGCGCTCCCGCCACCGGGCCGCCTCTTGACTTGCCATCATCTTCCTGCCTTGACTTAGTCAACGCTGTCTTCATCACCTTCTCTTCACACCATGTCTTCTTGCGCCTCCCATGTGAGCGATGCGGATCGCCCATGGCTTCACCCACCTCGCACGGTCTGTTAGTGCCAAGCCTGCACTTGCCCTTCACCGCCTTGCCATTGACCGCTATGTCACATCTGCACCTACACATCATGAGCCAAAAGACATGTTTCTCCGTCATCCTCAATTCCCACATCCATCACCACCTCCGGTTAGTCATAAACATAATCAAGCACAATTGAAACATGTTATACAAACCAAAAGCTCAAAATCAACATTCCCATCAATCACTCATCATCATCAACACAAGGGCACTTCTCACCTTGTGTTCTCAATCTGTTCCCTGCCCACGCACTGATGGTTTCAAAGTAACATGCTGGACCTTAGTGATTACAGAAGACCGTAAGATGATTTGGCAAAAGGATGCTGTGATTCAAGCAGATGATCTTTGTTTAAACACTCTTATCCCTTCCCTTCATGAGCCACTGACATTCCCAGTTGTGAGTATAGACTAACCGCATATCATATACTTTGTGGTTGGTGAGCCCAAACTCGACATTAGAAAGGTGTGGCTTGTTACTGTTTACACTATTAGCAGGACATGCAGTCAGGTGGCCTATCTTAAGCGAAAGGAAGACCTTTGTGGCGACGACGCTGACATGGCCGAGAGAAAGAGCTATTATTTCGAGCCTTTTCTGCCCACTGAGATCTCTAAATTCCTCAATGTGTGTTCCAACAGGTAATTATATCGCAAATCTTTAGTTTTCTTTTCAATTTTCATCTGTTGTTCTATCGCACTAAATGCAGAATGTTTGTCCTTATATGATTTGTTTTTAAAAAAACTGCAACAATAGAATGGCATCATTTGATTTAGAAAAATAGAAAGGTAAAGAATTATATTATGACATTTGAAAATATTGGGTTCCTAGTCCAAATTTTTGTAATGGAATTCCCAAATCCATAAAGTAGAAAATTAGCTTCAACTTCCTTGGTGTTTATGACTCTTAACCAGCACTCATCATGCAAACATGTCCCTGATCACTTTTGGGAATTTAATACCGCCATCTCTTTCCAAACTCAAATTTGATGCCAACTCCCTTGACTTCACATTCTTCAACCATCAAAACCAATAACTAAATGCACTACATTTTCTTTATTTGATATATGTAATAACCGAACAAATTAGACATGCAGTACAATGTCGTTTTGCCACTGCCCCTATTTTAATTTCGTCTTTGCCTGCACGGCTTAGTGCCAAAAAACAAAAATTCTCCTGCTTATTCTTTAGTTAATATGATTTACTGCATGCAGCTCAAATATATGTCCCCTAGAAGAACCACACGGTTTATACTATTTTGCAGTACATGCGCTACCTTTTTCTCTCTCTGGCGTTTTAGAGAGCTCGTGTGATGCTTCTTAACCACTGAAGTCGTCTAATCAGTTGTATAGTTTGCATGGGAAGCAGGAATTATCAAATTTGTACTGCAGGTTAGTGTTACCTGGACATCCGTGTCCAAATCTTTTTTGCCAAATCGGACACCCCGAACCCGAGTCGGATTCCGACATCCGTGTCGGATTTCGTGTTGTATTTCACGTGTCTAAATTTTCTTTGCTGAATCGAACACTTAAATCCAAGTCGGATTCTGATACCTGCGTCCGTTCTAGGTAACACTACTGAGGGTTATCCTGGTTTGAGCGATGCTTGCTGTCTAAATAATTTAGTGTTTCATTCTTCCGACTTGGAGGAAATCTATAAGCTTTGGTATGAACTGGTTGAGCCCCTGACACTAATGGAATAGTGTGGTCGCACTGTCTTGGTGGATGTAAAGACTGAGGGTCTGCAAATACCGCAGCAAACTTGTCAACTACAAAAGCAATTGATGCTGGTGTTGTTTCTGCAGAAGTAACATCATTTGATTGTATTGTCAGTAGGAACATTCCTAAGCTGCACCCAGTGAGTGATGGCCTTCCTTCTCAACAATCCTTTCAGTTTGTTTCTTGAGACAGCACGACAAGAGGTCACACCAGTGAGTAAAATATGCTTACCTTTGTAAGTAAAACGCATTTTCTTGTGTCTCCAATGAATCCACATAGGGCTAAATGTTTCCAACCAGTCAGCTTCAAGAATCATATCAAAACTACCTGGAGCCACCACTCTAATATCCTGCTGAAAAGAATGCCCTTGGCAGCACCATCTCAGATCAGGAACATAACTGTTACAGGCAATTGAACTACAATTGGAATATTCTTGGTTCGGCACTGCAGTTGATTGACTAATTCAGCATTAACAAAAGAACAATGCCCGATTCAACAAGAATGAGTACCTCAGTTTTGCCAATGAGCCCTTTCAATTGCATAGTGCGTAGTTTGCGAGTCTTCAGAGTATGAGGAGCTGATACTGCCATCAAAGAGTTTTCAGCAGGTGCACCACAATCACTTTCATCAGAGTCAGAGCTATCAGTATACTTAATGACTTCCAAGAGTTCTTCAATGATGTTGGGGGGTCGCCATCAAGGACCCCAAACGCCCCTGGCTCCATCAGCCTGTGTTCGTGGGCCCCTAGGCTCAGGACCCCTCTGGAGTCCCCACTCTCTAGAGTCGCCTCAGAGCCACAGCTTTGGAGCCTATAGATCCCCGAAGCCTTTGGGGGGAGCCTTCAGCCCTTTAGAATGAACAACCACAGGGAGACCCACCGGCTACCTTATGCCTACCATGAGATGACCTGCATTTAATACCGGTCTATTTGGTGACCGACCCGACACCCTAGGTAGAGCGGTGCTACAACAAACGACTAGCAGAGGCCACTCCACTAGGGCCACTTGCTGCCACTGTTGTGCCAAGGTTAGATGACGTAATTAGGGTAGATTCAGATTTACCTAGGCCTGAGCACTGTATTGCCAGGCTGGCTCTAGGTTCCGGTTGTCTAGTAACAATTTGTATCTCTACCCTCCTGTAGGGGTGTGTATGAACAGTGTATGAACACTTACCCTCTGTAAGGCACTATAAATACATACCGTGGGTGCACGACGAAAATAGAGTTTAGTTCATAGAAACACATCTTGGTATTTCTTTTCTCTTCTCCTCGAAGCTTGAGCAACTCCTGTGAGTTGGCTCTCACCGTACTTTGTTCGTGGAAGACACAGTTTCTTTCACCAACAGCTGGCGCCGTCCATGGAGAGAGAATACATGTAGAAGTACTAGAAAATATAGGATGCCACCAAAGAGGAAAACCACCAAGACAGCAGTTGGTTCCGCGGCCACGCTTGTGTGAAAATCCACACAAAAACCATGACCAAGCATGCGCTACGCCAACACCAGACCCATAGCTAGGCGTAACGAGGGTCTCGTGGACACCACCTGTTGACCCCAACCTTGGTTCTAGCTGGCCATGGGGCCCGCCATTCTGGAGGCCCTTCAGCAACAGCATGTCGAGGACCCCATTTTGCCCTTAGGGGCTGCAATGGAGACTGCTGTTGTGCATGTTATCATGGCCGACCAGCAGATGCACGTGGTGGCACTTCGAGCTCAGCTGGAGGAACTGCAGGCGGCCCTACGGGCTGCACAGCAACCCGTAGATATGACAGTTGCTGCTTCTGTGATGACCAACTCTATGCTGACCTAGGCTCTAGGGGCTGGCAACGGCTTCGGCGTCATGGCTCATCTTCCCTGAGGACCACCAATGATCAATCTACAGGTAGTAGAGCCTCAGTCCTGTCGGTGCGAGGCTCCGCTCGTAGACCTCAACTCGCCGCTTCAGGTGGACCTGCAGGCCTTACCCTTCCCGGACGGGTTGCGACCCCAAAAACTGACTAAATCTAAAGGTGATTCAGAACTAGACAAGTTCATTCGCGCATACACCCTAGCCATCAAGGCCAGTGGAGGAAAATATGCCACCATTGCCAATTGCTCCCTCTCAATTTGGAGGTGGTAGCCCTCCCGTGGTTCTGGGCACTAGAGCTTGTGACTATTTACGCTTTGGCCTAGCTCCGAGACGCTTACTGCAACAACTTACAGGGCACCTTCATTGAGCTAGTGACCATGGGGAGCCTGTTCACCATCAAACAGCATCCCGGTGAAACCCTTTGGGAGTACTTCCAGAGGTTTGCCCAAACCAAGGCCCAAATAAGAGGCATCTCGGAGTCATCGGTCATCAACGTGGCTACCCAGGGTTTGGCCTCTGGGCCCCTCTTCGATCGATTGCCTCGATGCCCGGTATGCTCAGTGAGCACCTTCATGTGCAAATTCGAGGAGTACGCACATGCGGAGGAGGATCGACTCCGTTGGGGGTCATGTATATTACCACAGCCCCTACGTTGAGCATGAGAAACCAACCTCGCAGGCCAAAAAGGGGCCCCGAGGTTGTTGAGGGCTCTGGAGCACATCAGCCCCAGCAATGACAGCGGCTTGACACCCTCAACATAGACAATACGCAAGGGGCTATGAACTTGCTCCATTCTAGGGGTTCGGCCGGGGACGCTCCGGGTCCTTCCCTGAGTGGCAGTGCGCCCCGGACTAGCTGCCGAAAGAAGGATACTGGTGCACTCTGCACTGGGCTGGGCATGCCCATAATACTGAAGATTGTCAGACACTCATAACATTCCAAAACGAATATCTTGAGAGGTAGGCGGCACGCAAAATGAGAGATAGGCCGAGCAGTGAATGACCTGGAGGACGTAGACTAGCAGCGTCCACCAGGTGGATCACCTAGCCCTACAGAACCCTCCTTGGCTAGCTCTACTGCCTTTGCCTTCGCCTCAACCGCCAATGGTGCAACACGTTGACAATGGGGGAATGCCAGGCAAGTGGTCCTAGCCATAATGCAAGGAGGAGTCTCATGTGGCTCCTTGAAGAGGCAGTCATGAGACTACACACAGGGGGTCCTCCATGTCGGTGCAACTAGCATCTACCACCAAACCCCTGGATGTGCTGAAGCCCCTGTGACCTTCACCTACGATGAAATTATGGGGGTGAACTTCCCCCACACAGATGCTCTAGTCATGATAGCTAACATCACCAAAGTTGAAGTCCAGAGGGTGCTTGTCAATGGAGAAAAGTTCTGTAGATATTCTCTTCATACATGCCTTTAACCAGCTCTGCATCCCATAGAGCTGGCTCTCTCCAGCTCAGAGGCCCCTTTAGGGGTTCAGTGTGGCCCCCCTCGATGCTCTGGGCTAGATAGAGCTTCCATTCACCTTCGACGAAGGCTCCACCATGCAGATCGAGATGGTCATCTTCGACATTTTTGGCATGCCCTACGCGTACAACACCATCCTGGACTGGGGGACCCTAAACAAGTTCGGGGTGGCCTCACATCATAATTACCTCTGCATGAAGATGCCTAGACCGCAGGGGCTGATCTCCATCCACGATGATCAAAACATTGATAGGCGCATCAAGTATGGGCACCTTGCCCCACTGAGCAGCCGCCGTCTGGTGTGCCTCGAGCATCGCGATGCTCCGAAGCAATAGCCAGAGGGAGACATCAAGCACATCCCGTTAGGTATGGAGAACCCTGACTGGGTCTTTCACATCGGGGTGGACCTCACTCCGGAGCAGGAAACCCATCTCCTGGCCATCCTAAGGGCCAACTTTGATGTCTTCGCATGGTCCTCGAGGGACCTCCATGGAGTCGACCACCACATCATCGAGCATTCCCTTCGATTCAACCTACAGGCTCAGCTCATATGACAGGGGCTCCGCAAGCTATCCACTGAGCGAGCGAAGATCACGAAGGAGGAAGTCTAGAAACTACTAGAAGTCGGTATCATTCGGGAGGTCATCCACTTGGAGTGGCTGTCAAACCCCATCCTAGTCAAGAAGCATAACGAAAAATGACACATGTGCATCGACTTCATGGCACTCAAAAAAGCCTGCCCTCGATACCCATACCAGCTCCCTCGCATAGACTAGCTGGCGAACTCCACCGTCAGTTGTGAGTTGTTGAGTTTCCTGGAAGCATACTCAGGATACCACCAAGTGTGAATGGACACAGAAGATGAAGGAAAGAGCAACTTCATTACCCCTTCGGGTATACTGCTACATTCAGATGCCCTTTGGCCTCTGGAATGCTGAAGCCACCTATTCTCGCCTAGTGCACAAAATCCTGGAACACCAGTTAAGCTACAACATGGAGGCCTACATTGAAAACATAGTCATATATCGCCTTTGTTTCTTCCGGGTAATGTTATTAATCTCTCTACAATCCACACACATGCGTCATGTTCTATCTTTCTTAGGCACTAAAATGACCGGAATAACACAAGGACTAAGAGACTCATGCACATACCCTTTATCAAGTAGCTCTTGCATTGGCATATATCGCCTTTGTTTCTTCCGGGTTGTTTCTATATGGCGCACAATTCGGTAAGGAGGCCCTGGGAATGAGGTCAATTTGATGCTCAATCCCACGGATTGGTGGCAGCCCTAGCAGCACTTCCTTTGGAAAGACATCAGTGTACTCCTGCAAAAGGTTAGCCACAACAAGAGGTAAAGAAGAAGATATATCCTCAAGTGAAAACAAAGCTTCTTTGCAAACTAATGCATAGCAAACAGAAGTACTAGCATCCAATTCATTCATATCAGACTTGGTAGCAAGAAAACAAGCACCTTTCAATTTAATCTTGTTTTTCTTCTCATGAACAGATTTAGGCTTTCCCATTTTATGTTGCTCAAATTCTTTTGCTACAATCTGACATCACTCTTAGTATGATTTTGATTGTTCTCTTTACAGGCTCTAGCAACTTTATCCTTCAAAATAGCACCAGGAGACATTGAATGTAATACAATTTTCTTCTCTTTATGCACAAAAGAATACTGATTAGTTCTACCATGATGCAAAGAATCTTTATCATACTGCCAGGGCCTACCTAACAACATAGAACATGCTTGCATAGGCATAACATTGCAGTTAATAGAATCATGATACAAACCAATAGCAAAGTGTACTCTCACCAGTCGTGTTACCTTCACCTTGCCCCTATTGTTGAACTACTGAATATAATATGGTTGCGGGTGTGGTTTGTTCTTCAATGCAAGCTTTTCAACCAACTTGGAGCCTACTAAATTGTTGCAGCTTCCCCCATCAATGATGATGCAACATGAATGCTCCTTGATCAAACACTTAGTGTGAAACAAAGTATGTCGTTGATTCTATTCCGCCTTCTCCATTTGTGCACTCAAAACACGCTGCACAATGAGGCTCTCATAGCGGTCTGCATCTTCAACACCAATGTACTCTTTCTCTTGATCGTGACCATCTCCACTCCCTGCATGGTCACCTGCATGCATAACATATGTATCATCATCCAAATCACTAGCAGAAGAAAACTCACCATCATCCCGCACAATCAAGACGCACTTGCTTGGACATTCCCTCTTCACATGTCCAAAACTCTTGCATTGATCACATTGAATATACCTCAAATGCCCTATAGACTCAACAGAAGAAGTGCTCTTTACTGGTGTTGGTGCAACACTCTTTGTAGCCTCAATTGCCTGAGAGGTAGAATTGGTTGTAGAAGAGTGTGGCTTACTGTTGATAGGAGAAGGCGCAAAAGCACAGCTGGTTGGAGTAGCACTTATGCGTAGCTGCAATGAAATTGCTCGACCTTCAGAAACATTAGTCCTAGCATTGTTGCAATGTCCCTACACTTCTCTTTCAGCCTTACAAGCTAGATGAAATAATCGAGTGACAAAATTGTATTCCTTGTAAGCTAAAATTTCATAAATTTTACGGTTCAAACCACCCATAAATCTAGACATAGCAGCTTTGTCTCCTTCCTCTAAGCCACAATGCAATATACTTATTTGCAACTCTTGATAATATTCTTCTACACTTTTATTACTCAGTCTCAATTGTTGCAATTTATGTAACAGATCGCATGCATAATATGAAGGAACAAATCTAGCTCACATGATTTGTTTTAAAGCATCCCAAGTTTGGGGTGTATTATTTGGATTCTTTCGATGATATTCGTTCCACCAAACAGAAGCAAAATCAGTAAATTCAATAGTGGAAGCCCTAACCCTTTTACCTTCTGGAAAATCATGGCAAACAAATTTTTTATCAATAGCTAGTCGTCATGTGAGGTAAGCATTAGGATCATATTTTCCATCAAAAGGTGGCATAGTGAATTTAATCTTTCCTAGTGATTCATCATTGCCACGTACCTCGCGGCATGGGCGTACAGGACCCACACCGATGCGATTGAAATGTAGTCAACGTCGATCATGTGCATCCACATCATCAAGCTCAGAGCCAGTGGCATAGTTGTCGTTGTTTGCTGCTACCTCACTATGCAAATAACCGTTGGTAGTGCGAAGATTGCCATTAGTGGTGGCAATGGTGTTAGCCACTAGAGGGGCACGACCCATCTCTTCTAGGCACTGCAAAATCCCCGTGAGAGAGGTGTTGATCTCTCCAATGGAAGTCTCCAAGGTTGCAAGCTTGCTATTTGTGTCAATTTGAGTGGCCTCCAACTGAGCAAGTTGTTCATTGGTCACTTGCACATCCTCATTCAGACCTTCAGTATGCAGTCTTACTTGGTGTTCAAAGTGTTGTATGATGCCCCTGGTATAAGGTGAATGTGGTGGTGTAGCATTCTTCAGAGATCTTGCCATTGTTAGTGGAAAACCACAAAAACAGTAAAGCAATAAATTACAAGAATATGCCCTATGAACTACTCGAATGTGGTTATGTCAATTCTCTCAGTCTCAACATGTTCAACCAAGCTCTTACCTGTTCTTACCAGCTAAACAGGAGGTGATAGCAACTGAAAAGACAGGAACAACCTCTAGCGAATGGTTGTATCGATGCCGCAGTCGCTAGTTCTTGTGAAGTAGTAGTCGTATTTGTGGAGCTCTGGGTAGGCTGAAAGTGTAGCAAGGACAAACTAGAACCACGTAAGTCAAAAGTAAGTTGAATAATCATTCAACGAAAGTACCGTGCTGGTCCTAGGCTAGACCGTACTAGAGACGCGAGCCTAGGCACAAACTTAGTGTCCGATCAGAAGCGAAACCAAAAACACACACAAGCTCTTGAATTGTTTTCTCCTTCTTCTTCATCTTCTTTCTCTTTTTTTTTTTTGCAGAAGCTCGAAATCCTTCACTAAGGAAAAAAGAACTCCCAAACAAACAACTCACATCACAAACCTTTTTTTTTTCCAGGAGTATGCTTCTGCTCTTTTTTTCTTTTTCTTTTTTTACAAAGACTTGGACTTGCAGAGATCTCACACTTGCGGATTACAACTCAGACTCAACTTAGAAGGCAACTCGGACTAGAACAGAAAGAACAACTTGGACTCAAGGAGAGAAATGAACAGGAACCCTAATCCGAGTAGATGATGTAAATAAACACGATGACAGTTCTGGTGTTGTTGATGGTGAGGATTGTAGCAGCGACGGTTCTAGTGGTAGTGGTGGTGAGGATTGCAATAGCTATGGTTCTGGTGGTGGTGGTTGTATTTGCGCATGTGTTGATGGTTGCATTGGTGACACAAACGTGACTAGGACTCAAAACTCTAAAGGACTAGATGCTAACACTAGCAACTCGACACGACGATGCAACCAAAAACTCAACAAGCCTCGACTACGCAGAACTAGTAAAGGCACAACATGTTTTGGAACATGGGAAAAATAACTAATCTAATATTTTTTTCAGTTTTTGTGGACTGTAGGTAAAGCAAAAAGAAAAGTAGAAGTCCCTCACCGATCAACCTAAAATCTGATACCACTTGATAGGTGTGTTGGTCCCGATCTTTTGATGAGAGGAGTAGATTTTGATTTAGGTGGAGTCGACATTGGCGATCAAACTACAACAGTCCAAGAATGTTGCGCCTTAGTGATTGATGCACCAATTCCAGAAGTTGCTTGTGATCTTTCGAAGCATGATCAACCTAACCATGAGGGTTTTTGTTCCTGCAAGCAATCACAGAACCAGCAAGAACAAGATAAACAAGCAAATTAATTGTGAATACAGATGAAAAGCACAATCTAAAAATAGAAGTGGCGGGGTTCCAAAAAAAAGGAATCGGGCAGTCTAGTCGACACACGCATTTACAAGGCAAAATAGCAAAAGCTAGATCTATTCTATCAAAACCCAAACCATAGAAGATGGTGGGGCTGTCTATTTATGAGATAGAAGAGGAGAGGTTTCAGGCAAAACAACAGGAAGCTGAACTGGACTCTAGCACAAGGCCCAAGTTTGATTCAGACTGGAAAATAGATGTGACTCTTTTTGATGATTCTGGACAGCTTAGGAGGAATTTTGAGATGAGCTGGATTCATCCAAAAGTAGACAAAATTATCTTTCCATCAAGTACTCATGGGACCCAAGAATTCTTCATAATCAACAGTTATGACCTTTATCAGTTGCAGCTGTCAAGAGGGCCGAATCCGAGTTGAACTCGCCTCCACTTAAATACTTGGACTTGTGTGGTTCTTCTTGCTAGTTCCTAAGGACAATAAAATCATCACAATAGTTAAATAATAATCCATTCTTGTAAGAATTCGTGGGCAGCCCTAGGAACAAGTTCACTTGATGATCAAGTTAGTGTGCTTGTGCTCGCGTTATTAGTCCTTCTATCACCTGTTCGGTGTGTTGTGTAGTAGGAGGAATGCGTGTATCTGTGCAAAGTATGTCCTCATCATCTGGTATGTCCTCATCATTTGGAGAGCGCAGGCTCTGGGAAAACTTCAAAATAAATGGGAAGGCCCTTACCTCGTCCTCGAGTCCAATCGGCCCGTCTCCTATCTCTTGGTGAAGATAGAGGGGACCTCCCTTGAGCACACCTGGAATGCAGAGGCACTCCATAGATATTACGTGTAAACATCCTTCCACTGTTGCTACCACTGTGAAACCGATGATGTGTATAGTGTTCTACCTGTAGTCTCGCCAACGTTTCAGTTAAGAGACAATGTCATGTGGATATAAAAAAGAAAGAAATAGAGAGATGGTCTGAAGGAGATAGCCAAAGCTTCATACAAATTGTTAATCCAAAAAATGCGTACATACGCATGTCACCTCTCTAAGCTCTGAACTTTTCAGGAAACTTAGAAAAACATGAGGCCCTAAGGGTGGAATAGATGTGGCGCCCCGCCTCGGAAGCTGATGCAGTAGTCAGCCCCATCGGAGAATGAAGAAGAACTAGGGGATGCCTCCTTAGCCTCCTTCCTCGTCTTCTCCTCTTCCTTCTCCTCGTTGTCGATCTCCTTCTCCAGGAGATGCTAGTCAACCTCCTCTTTGTCATCAGAGATGTCAATAATCTCAACTAGAACAACCGCTCAGGCAGGAGATCGAGATGGAGCAGCAGGAGCAGATCCCCTATGCATTGACGGAAGCACAATGGTTGTTGGATCCAACTCAGCAAGCAGGCTTTTGGGACCACCCACCCCCGGTGGCACCACAGTCAGCAGAATAGGCACCGACGTCCATAACGGATCGGCAAGACTACTTGCGCTCAAGGTGAGAAGAGCAGCAATGGGAGCTACAAGCTGAGTTGGAAAAAGAAAACATGTCTTACTCAGAGGCAAGAGAGTCACAAGGTAGGGCACTGCTTACAAAAGCCTAGTTGTGGTGACTCCAATTCCAACTCAGGACCATGCAGCCACCCAATGCCCTGGTTTCTCATGCACATCTTCTATCACAGTTATTACTCGAATTAATTTTGATGCTTGCAGGAGCAGTAAATGCAAGACCCCAGGAGTCAGATGGGAGCATGGTCCTTTAGTGTAATCCCACCATGTAACATGATCCCTTACATACGGGATCCATAGTAAGTTAGCATGCATATCACTGACCATGTCGCGATGATGACAGAACAAACAAATCTTGCTGGAGTCAGATGAGCTGCTATTATTTTGCGTCATCATGCACTTACACCAGAAAAAGAGGAGAACATCCCACCACCCCACAAAATATCTACTATGGTGGTCCCAGTTCAAAAGACTCGCAAACAAAGAACTGTCAGTCCCCACAGAGGGGCTCCGGACGGTCCTGCTACTGACGACCATCACCGCCCCTCGACAGCAACATCGGCTCCAACTCTGTACAACCATTGACCCCCACTCCAGCCACCACCGCTAGGCTCTGGAAGGCCAAGCCTCCGTCGAGTCACGGTCCCATTCGTGAAAGGTACGCCCCACCGCTGCACTCTTTAAAGTTCAGCACCGCCCTTTACTTCCGGCCCTTACATGACATACTAGGGCCCTTAGTTTGGCATGTGCTAAAGAAAAGATCTCCAACCTAGTCATATTTTATGCCGCAATTTGCTATTCCTAGCAACAGTAAACATCAAAACGTAAGTTATATCTCCCAGTTGAACATCATTGTTTACTTTCGATATTTACATGGCTAAAGGCCATAGTTTCACATGTTCTAAAAATATTCATCCAACTTACGTCAAATTTTATGCTACAAATAGCTATTCACTGATAACAGTAAATACCAAACTTTAGTTATGAATTTGCTCAATAGTGCCACATATAACCCTTTGCACCTCGAAGGCATCAACCTTGATTGCGTCGAGGCACACCCTCTGCACCTCAAAGGTATCTTCCTTGGATGCATTAAGGTCCACCCTCCGCACCTCAAAGTCACCAGGATTAGTCACGTCGAGGTCCACCCTCCGCACCTCGAAGGCATCAGCTTCGGTCGCGTCGAGGTCCACCATCCGCACCTCGAAGGCATCAACCTCGATCGCGTCGAGGCCTACCCTCCGCACCTCGAAGGCATCAGCCTCACGTTGAGGTCCACCCTCCACACCTCAAAAGCATTAGCCTCAATCATGTCGAGGTTTACCCTCCTCACCTCGAAGGCATCAGCCTCAGTTGCGTCGAGTTCCACCCTCCTCACCTCGAAGGCATCAACCTCGGTCGCGTTGAGGTCCAACCTCCACACCTCAACGGCATCAACCTCGGTCACGTTGAGGTCCACCCTGTGCACCTCGAAGGCATCAGCCTCCGTCTCATCAAGGCCTACCTTCCACACCTCAAAGGCATCGGCTTAGTCACGTTGAGGTCTACACCCTCCACACCTCGAAGGCATCAGCCTCAATTGAGTCGAGGCATACCCTACGCACCTCAAAGGTATCAACCTTGGTCGTGTCGAGGTCCACCCTGCGCGCCTCAAAGGCATCAGCCTCGGTCGCATCAAGGTCCACCCTCCACACCTCGAAGACATCAGCCTCGATCGTGTCGAGGCCTACCCACCTCAGCTCGAAGGCATCAGTCTCATGTCGAGGTCGACCCTCTGCACCTTGAAGGCATTAGCCTTGGTCATGTTAAGGTTGACCCTCCGCACCTTGAAAACATCAGCCTTGGTCATGTCGAAGTCCACACTCCACACCTCGAAGGCATCAACCTCGGTCGCATTGAGGTCCAACCTCCACACCTTAAAGGCATTAACCCTGGTCGCGTCAAGGTCCACCCTCTGCACCTTGAAGGCATCAACCTCGGTCACATCGAGGTCCACACCCTCCACACCTCTAAGGCATAAGCCTTGATCACAATCACAAGTGTGAGGCTTCATCACTCTAAGTCACACCTAAGACACCTAAAGCTACCTCTAGTTGCAAGCTTTGACCGGTAGCAACTGCAAAATGCAAGGGGCTGGGAGAGGGGAAACTTCCGGAGCATAGGTGCGACCAAAAACAAAAAACAAGAAGCAAAGCCAACACAACATAACCTTATTCATATATGATGCATGGAAAAAATGCACTTGGCAATATGCCTTATAATCAATCTAGCCCTAAAAGATGAGCTAAGCCGCCATGCCTTCTTGAAGTGTCGTGGTGTGTGGAGGTCTGACTCTGCCTATCAGAGCCACCACCCCCACGGCCAGATCAACGTATGGGGCAGTGTTGCACAGACCCTTGATGTGAAAGCCTTTGGCAAAAGACAGAGTCCCCTCGAGCCTGAGAGGTTTGAGTCCCCTCGAGCCTGAGAGGTTGAGGAGCCGACCTAGGAGGAATCAACCTGGAAGGGATACGAGTCGAAGGCCAAGAAGTCCAACTCCACCGATGGCGATGGATCCTCTGTAGCCTCTACATCCTTCATGTTTATCTAGGTCATGACATCCTCAAGGACATCCGATGGCACCTTCCCATCGGGGTTTAGAGGAAGAACAAAACATCGAGAGTCGCATGGGCCAGCAGCCTCAAAAGCCCTCCACTACTCAGTTACGCCTATAGAACCTTGTCCTATCTCTAACGCAGGGTCCTTCAGCTCCTCCTTGACCAAAACATCGGTGGCCACCTTTGGGTCCATGTGCCCTTGGGAATCATGAGGAATAACAAAGTGCCCACACCACAGGGAAGATAGCGCAAGCTTGGTGGATCGGGATGTGCTGGCCCCCCTGTAGAAGCAGCTACTTGAGCATTCAGGAAGGTTCCCATTGCTTCAGGTTATCAAACCTGTACACGCAAATCCTTCTTAGGAGTCAGCCATGTGGCATGCGTATATTCCCAACACATCGTCTAGATTAATGGACAAGCATGTAGGAGACATATCTCAGCAAAGAAGTGGTAAATAAAGTCAACATACATGTAGCAGGAGTGGTGGGCACTCAAGGTTGCCTACCCCTGCAAAAGAAGTGAAAAAAAGACAACAAAAGATGAAGCCTACTCAGAGCTACACCTCTGATCGTAGATCCTGCCAAGTGTCGCCTGTGCACGGAGACCGCTCCCACGGAGCATTTTCCTAGTGAAGAGGCATCCTAGAAAAAGTGGTGTCCTTCACTGGCGGTGGTGCATGTAAGGAGATCTCCGGACTCAAAGCCCAACCTCCCATTCCTTAGGCATTGTACTTCACATGATCTTCCATAAAACGCAGAGTCGAGGATCAGCCAAGCTTCACCCATACCCCCCAGTGGAAGCCATTCAAGGTAGAATAGATCTCCGCGACAATGCCTTTGGTAGGATGGCCTTGGCCATAAAGCCCAGGGCTAGTTGTGACAGCACCCTGCGCGGCGTAGCAGCTTCAACTGAAGCACTGAGGTAACGCAGACGCTAGAGTCTGCGAAGGTCTTGGCTGCAGTGGCTGCCACCCCCACAGTGGACCAGAGCTAGTGGACCATGTGGGCCAGAACCTCTGGGCCTGAGGGTACTAACGAACCCTTGGCCCCTAGGCCACCCAGGGCCTCCTCGATGGTGTGGGACGCCTTCATTGCACGCCCGACTAGCATTGGCACTCCATGCGCAGTGCCTCCTCTACTGCAAGGGCTTCCTCCAGCTCTTGTTGAGCTGATGTTACCATGATCTAGAGATCTTGGGCGTCACCTTTTGCAGCCACATGTCTAGTAACAGCCTCGACGATGGATGTGGCGCCTTCCGCAGCCACATGTCCGGTAATGGCCTCGGCGATGGATGCCTCCGCAAATTGATAGGCTTTGGCAATGCCCTAGGTGGTGGCCTCCATGTGCTCCTAGCACTCTGTCTCTCCCTTTAGAAGGCCCTCCGCACATTCCTGGCATGATGTCTCTTAATGCAAATGATCCTCCGCAGACTCCGCTCACTTCGCCACCTCCTCAGTGTGCGTCGGAGCCTCGTCATTTCCTCTCTAGTGGAGTCCTGGGCCACTTCGAGGGCCCGAAGCTGTGAGCAGCCAATCGCCTTTGCTAGGAGCAGTTTCTGCAAGGGACATAGGAGAAACAATAAACTAAGAGATAGACGCAAGACCAAGGAAGCTTCGGATAACCATATACCTTCCAGTCCACTACCTGTAGATGCACCACCATTTCTTCCGGAGGCCTCCTAGCCCAAGATTGCTTGATCTCCCCACTTCTAAGGAGAGATGAGGCGAAGGCAAATGTGATCAATGCCTTCGGATGAAGAGTGATGCCTTTTAGAGTTAGGGCCTCAAAACTTAGGCCCTGCTCCAATGGTGTCGAGGCGGCAGCTGTTGGGGGTCTGACTCCCCCAGCCTTGACCATGAGAGTTAGAGCCAGGTCCTGAGGGACCTCCTAAGATGGTGAACACATTGCCTCTGGTATAGCCGCCCTGGCTACCTTTTAAAGAGTCATCATTGAAGGGATTGGTGATGTCCTAAAGGGAGGGGGTGAATTAGGACACTTAGAACTATTTTGGCTCCAAAAACTACACAAGATAAATCTATATCAAATTCAATCTAGATCTATTCTAGGTTTATCTACTGTGTTTACTCTACCGACCAAAGATCTTGAGCCATCAAGGCAAGGGTCTCCGCGTCCCCGCACAATCGCCTTGTCACTGCTCCACACCAAGTCGAAGGGTCAATAAGCTTCCCGGTGAGTCACTAAGACTCCAAGGTGCCGGCGTACCACATGGTACAAGGTTGGATCACTCCTTGATCCACTCTCTAGGTAGCAATCACATAGCAACACTCTCTCTCTAGGCCTATAAGCACTAATCACTCTCTAATGGTGTGCTTAATCACCTTCAATGATCACTTTGAGCACTTTGGTGTCTTGGATGTCTTCTCAGGTGTATGTGAACTTCTCTGAACTCCAGCAGCACACCACACTTTCAAATGACTAAGTGGAGGGGGTATTTATAGCCTCAAACTCAATGGCTCTGGAACGTTGTTAACATCGGATGATCCGGTAAGAGCAATAGTACTAACACCTGATCATCCGGTGAGTACACTCACAAACTAGCCGTTAGAACCCCACTCAAGCCTCTGTGAACACCGGACACATCGATGTATACTTCACCTTCATCACCGTACTATCCAGTGAGTTATCTTGAGTCGTCCCAGCCTTCCCTTCTTCTTTGTGTAAATTGCTCCAGTGTATGCATCCCGTGCTCTTTACTTCATCACCAGACTATCCAGTGAGTTTTCTTCAGCCAACCGAGCCAATGCAACCTTGACTGGAAATAATCCTCCGGTGTTACACAGCCTTCATCACCAGACCATCTGTTGGGTTGAACTTTGTTCTGCCTCTTTGCACTATTCTTTGTCCGATGTATTGTCCAGTGTTCATTCCATTCACACCAAACCATTCGATGGGTTGAACCTTCGATCTTCAGTGGGTGCATCCTTCCCTGTCAACACTGAACCATCTCGTGGGTTGAGCCTTTTCTTATTTTCTCTGGAAATGCTCTGGTGCAAGTCCCACTGATCACCGAATTATACAGTGAGGCATATTATTCAGCACAGCACCTTCTCTGGAAGAATTGCTCCGGTGAGGACTCTGCTCAAACACTGGATCTTCCGATGAGGTCTTCAGGCCTCTTTCCCATTTGACAAATATACTCCGGTGAGTTCAACACCTAGATCACTGGACATCTAGTGAGGCAAATCTTCCTGGAACTTCTCCATTTCAATCCAACTTTGTCCCAGCTGCGGTGGCTTCTACATGTGTTGCATCCATAATACCTACTAACATATATTCTTTACAAATATGTTAGTCACATTGACTATGTTATCATTAATCATCAAAATCACAATCATGACCTAATGGGGCTATTTTTGCTACAATCTCCCCCTTTTTGTGATTGATGACAACACAACCAAAGCAAGTGGCAAATATTAAATAATACCTAATGTAAAGATTATTAGCGAGCACAAAGTCTTACCACATTGCTTGGATGCATGTTCTTACAACTTAGTTCTCCTTTGTTGTAGCTCTCTTTTTCTCCATTGCCACTATCTCCCTTGAACAATCTATGCAAGAGCTTCTCTTTTGTCAATCTAGGCGCCTAGCATCTTTTCTTCTCTCCCTTTGTCAACTTTGTCATTCCTAGATGTCTTGCTTGTTGCTGCAATCACCTCACATTGTTCATTTTTCTTTCATCTTGCTTTGGTCGTCAAACTTCTCCCCCTTTGTCAACAATCTCCCAAAAAGAACTATAAACACATGTTGAACTCAAGGGAAAGACATTAGAGCATATGGAAGAGAGAGCTTCACAATTCATAATCTAATAAAAGGATGACAAATTTATGGAAATCACTACAAAAGAATGATGCCAATTGTAGGCTATGAAAGGACATCGATCATAATTTATGAAACTCACATAATATAGTATAAACTCCCCCTATGTGTGTGCATACATATGATGGGAAAGAAATATATGCACAACTAGACAATACATCAAGATAGGAAGTTTAACCTATATTATGCATGGAGGTAGCTTAAATGAATAAAAGATTTGACAATGATACCAATTGAAGCAATTAAGCATTGCATACCTCTGCAGACATGTTGATTGCTCCATGAGACTACAAAAGATATCACTAGAAACACGTGTTGGTCCTTGTTAGTCCTGGGGCAGGACCTTGTTAGTCCTAGGGCCAATTGTCATTCATTTTCTGAGAGCACTATTATGCATAATATGTATCTGTTGTCTGAAACACTCTGTATACATGATTTTGGAAACTGATTTTTGTGCTTTGATGTCATATCTTTCAAAGGTCATGTATATTTGGTTCATTCTATTATTTCTTTATCTATGTTTATGTAAGACGAGATCCATGCTCATATTGTTTTTCATCTTCTGAAAGAAATTATACTTACAATAGCCATGTGTAATTCCTTGGATGCTTTAAACATGATGACAGATACCTATGATTTTGAAACCGTCCCGCAAATGATGAAAGGAGATAATTGTTTACCATACATATGAGTGCAAAGCTCGACTGGGATGGTTATTACACATGCACCTTGCATGTCTTTTCACTTCCCCAGTCAAGCTTGCACTCATATATAATTATCTCCATAATCTGATTCGATATTTTCTAATTCAATACATCCATCCCTATGATTTGGCTACTAATATTTGTCTTGTACCATGTTCGTAACCTTGATTCCTTTTCTTTCCTCTAAGAAATCATAGGGCAAAGAGGGGCATTGTGTATGTTGATATCTTAATGGGTATGCTTAGAGTTCTTCGATATGTTGGCATTCTTGGGATGATGTTGTTGTAGTCAGCTGGTTCTTGCTAGTACGTTGTTAGTTGAAGCATGAGATAGTGAATGTGTGTAGTTCTTAATCCTCGTTCTTGCTAGTAAGTTGTTAATAGAAGCATGAGAATTTAGCTTATTTGTTTGTGGTTTTCCGCCACCTCTTTTGAGCTATGACATCTTAAGATGTAAGTTTGTAGTAACATGAACAGTTTTAAGGTGTAAGTTTGTAGTAACATGAACAGTTTGTAGTAACCTTGATCCCTTTTCTTTCTTCTATTGAGAACAAAATATACTACACTTGATTTTTATAACACCCTAATTTTCTTTTGAGAATTATTAAAATTTTGCCGACAAATTAGCGATATTATCATCATTAGCTTAGGGTTAAAATGATATTTTCATAAGTCAAAAATAAATAACTTAGGTTATATTTTGATCTGTTGCATTCATGTCGGCTTTGTAGTTGCAGTAGGCCCCTTTTTCTCCCTCTCTCTAGAATTTTTGGGTGAAAATCTTTCACAAACTCGTTTGAATTCAGTTTAGATTTGACTTAGAAACAAAATTTGAAATAAATAAAAAAGAGAAACAAAAAAATCTTCAACTCGGGCCAAAACCCAATCAAAATCCTCCTTCCCTTCCTCTCTTGGGCTCGGTTTCCCCTCCGTCTCCTGCTTGGGCCTCGGCTCGACCGGTTCCTTGGCCCAGCCTCCCCCCGCGCGTGCTGGGCTGGCCACCCGGCCTAGCCAGCCTACCCTTCCTGAGCCGCCCCCGCCCTCGCTGACTAGTGGGCCCGGCTCAAGCCACGCCGAGACGAGCTCCAGCTGCGCCCGTGCATCAATGGATGCTGGCCATTTCAATCTACCCCGCGCCCTCTCCTCTCCCATCAATAGCCAGATTCGAGCCCTTAAGCACCATTAAGGCCCCCTCGCACATTTCCCCCTGCTTACCCCCTCTCTATTATGCATTCAAGGTGAGAAAAACCATCAGCCATCAAAGCCATGGCCGCCACCCCTTTCTCTTTGAATTCTGACCACTCTAGCCACCATCTCCTCTATTTAAGCCGCCCGTCCTCTCTTTGGCAAAGTTCCACATGTTTTGCACCGCTTGAACCCCATTTTCCTTCCTCAAATCGCTGTTGCCGGCCTCTTCTTCTTCGGCTTCGGTGAGGAGCTCTGCCACCGCCAATTTTGCGTCATCGTGCTATCTTCGGCCTCCCTTACTCACTCTTCATCCTTGCAGGACACCTCGAACTCAATTTCATGGCTTGCCATCGCTGTTCAACCACTAGAAAGACTCTCCCGCCGCTTCACCGACCGCCGCCACCATGTCTGCTGTCGCCCGGTCTCCTCGTCGCTTGGGGTGAGTTTGCTGGTGCCTCCCCTCCATCTTCTGCCACTCACCGAAGCATCCCAACCACTGATGCTCGGTTCTGGCCATTCTTCGGCCGCCTGGGGTGAGTTTGCTGGTGCCTCCCATCCATCTTCTGCCACTCGCTGAAGCATCCCAGCCACCGATGCTCGGTTCCGGCCATTCTCCGGCCGCCTGTCGCCGTGCTGAAGGAACTGTGTATCACCTTGATGAAGGCAAGTGTCTTGACCATGTTGTGAGGCCAGTCTTATTATAAAGTCAGTCTTTACAAAACATGGATGCTGTTTTTGTGATGAAATGGGTAGTATAGCAAACACTACATTAATATACAGGCTTTACACTTGTAGATGCTTATTTCTTAGTAATATCATATTTATGCTTAGCCATGCTTTTAGATGATCATGTAGTTTGTATATGATGAATCTTAGCATTGAAACTAAAGGTTGAGGTAGAAGGGATGTTATAATATTTGATGTTGTTAAGGGAATTAGCAACAAAGAATCTAGGTTTTGGGCAAGAAGGGTATGTTGGTGTGTGCCTGTTGATGTGTTCCAGGTATGGATATCTTGGATGGATATGTTTGGTGATTACCCATGTGGGATAGTTGGTGGTCTTGCCCAGACCATACTAAGGACCGGTTCGTGGAGTGACCACCCATGACAATAGTACAACCACAAGACCTATATGGTACGGCTTGGCTAAGTAATTAGACGTTCTCGCAGTGGTGTATGAGCTAGTTGGATGTGTAGAGAAGGAAGGGGTACTTCCCGATTCTACCTGGCACAAGAGAGGGCTTTTGGGGTGGAGGGTTACTCTACTTATGTATGGCTGTGAAACCTCAGTGAGTAAGTGCATACTGGGAGACTCTTTGAAAAAGCCTCGTAGTGATATCTCGGTGCACACCTCGAAAGTGTGTGAGGTACCGATGGGTACCGGTAAAAGAGCTGATCATAACTCGTGGGTAAAGTGTACAAACTCTGTAGAGTGTCAAACTGAATATTCAGCCATGGTCACGGTTATGAGGAGCATGGACCCTCACATGATTAGTCGAGTGGATGTTTTCAATAGCTAAGAAATGGTTGAAGTCTCGGAGGTTAAAAGATATCTTTTTGCACCTCTTTCCTTTTTAAATTAAAACTACTTTTCTATAGTTTAGGGCTAAAGCTGACTTTTATGCAAATAAAACCCTAGAGAATAGGAAATATTGGTTCAAGCCACCATGTCATAACTTTCCCCCTCTTGATGAGTATTGGAAATACTCATGTTTGCTTTTCAAAAGGTGAAGCTTTTGAAGAATATCCTGAAGACGGTGCAGAGTTCTAGGTTTGTGGAGCTTCTGGTCGATGGCATGTGCTGTGGAGCTGCGCTGTGTTTCTTTTCCGTTGCCGTGTAATTTTCTTTAGACCTGTGCGGTCATTTTGTATTAAATAACGTTGTAATAATGAGCACTATGTTTGTTATCCACTAATGACGTTGCTATATGTATGTGTAAACTGATCCTAGCATACATATGGTTCACATTTAGTTTTGGTTTAAGACCGGGTGTGACAATTTTCATGGGGCAGAAGAGGACTGTCACTCCTGGGAAACCAAAAGCACAGAGGATGCTAGCACTAGAGCCCGCTCCGGCACAAGATGGGGTGGATAGTGAAGGTGATATGCCCTAGAGGTAATCATAGAGATGATTGTATCACACGTCTATATTCATGTACTTCCAAATAATGTGTTATTCCAAGAATGACTATATTTACATTGATTGGCAAGTATGTGACTTGTTTATGAATCATAGGTATAGAGATACCAAGTCATTAATATGAACATTTATGTAGAGAATATGATGTTGGATAGACCCACCTTGAGGTACTGTTGGGATTGTTATTTATGATGTGCCATCGGTTGTTATCTCAAACGGTGTACCTGCAAGATCCTTAGACCTAAGATCGTAATTGTTCCCAAAATGTGTAGTAGCATACTTTGAGGCTGTCAAACGCTATTTCGTAACTGAGTAGTCATAAAGGTAGTTTTTGGGCTTGTCATGAAACATGTCATGGGGTGTGAGCGATCAAGATGGATTTTTCCCCTCCTTGATAAGGGGAGAGATATCTCTAGGCCCCTCGAGGTAGTTGAATCGAGAAAGTGCATAGCCATACCAATATGATTAAAGAGTTAATCATGATGAATCTACTACTTGATTGAGTGAATGGTCGAGCTATCACAAGGGTGGCATGTATTTTGCCTTGAGCTTGAATGGTATCGTGAGGCGAAGGGATCGGTGCATGTGTATATCAAGGTTCAGCCAATATGATCTTTTGTGTATACTCAGGAGTCAACATGTCCTGCTAGGGACCACTATTGATTTTGGTTTGAAAAGGGTTTTCGAGTCGTAGCTGTTTGTACATGAACCTAATGGGTCACACACTTAATGGGTTGGAACAAAACATGTGAATTGGGTTCATATATGAGTTTTGATTGGATTGTGATCCATTAGAAATTAGAGTCCTAAAGGGCTTCCAATGTACGAGCCCATTGGCGAGCTCTATATAAGGAGAGGCATGGTAGGGCGTGCTAAGGTTGAGCTACTCCGAAACTCTAGCCGCAGCTTTCTACACGATCTCCCAAAACCCTTGCCACGCGTGTGGTGCTAGTACATCCGCACTCGGCGTTTCTGCCTAGTACGTAGGGATACCGTAGAGGCGCTACTGCTATCAGCGTTGGTCTTCTCGGCAACCGTGATGAACTGGTCAACGTACCTACTCGTCTGTTCGTGGAGCACAATGTGACCACTCAGATCTGGTTGGACAGCACGACACGACCACTCAAAACTGGTCGAGGACACGACAGACCTGATCGGGAGTTGGTCGAGGAACTGGTCAAGGAGTATGACCACCTGCTCGGAATTGGTTGGGGAGCATGACCACCTATGTGAGGCTGGTCGCGAATCTGATCGAGAAGTTGCTCGAGGAGTTTAATGCGCATGACATTGGATTGGTCTACTCCAACTCTTCTTCCGCTGCACTACGCGTCGAGCGGTAATGATCTATGATCTACTAGCATGGTTTCCTGGGTGAATGCGGTAGAAAATTTTTGTTTTAGGCTAGTGTAGCCTGCCCGTTACCCAACAGGGGTATCAGAGCCATCTTGCGTAGTTTTTGATCTGGATCGGTCACATATATGTGATATGTGGTAGTAATAGATTGGAACTATTATTTTAGTTTATCGGCTCATGTGATGGATCAGTCGCTGCATGGATTGGTGTAATTGGGATCGGATGAGGTGTGAGTCGATGGAACCATACGACTAAAAAGATTATCTTAATCTCCCACCTGGCCGCTCGTGTGACTTGCCCCTACCAGCTAGAATCACCATCAGGGTTGATAGCACATGCCACTTAGTTGTCAGGAGAATAGTAGATCGAGGTTGTATGTGTTGTCATTGTTTCCAGAAAACCTCACACGATGATCAATATGATTGATTCAATGAAAATTGAGGCATTGTGAATGACTCAGAATCGGCTTGATATGATCAAGCTGATGAGATTTTTATAGCAATTTCATAGATACGATCTATGATTTTCTGAGAGGTTTTTAGGGCGCTACCCTAAAACCCACGAGGGGTGGCTTCCACCTTGACCCCCCACCTGTTAACCAGCTAGTGGGACCGCTATGCTGTCTGAGCCTAGGGCTTTTAGAGATAACATGTTTTCATCATACCGTTAGAATCGATTCTGCACTTAACTTGTTTTTGCTGGGAATGATGTGAATAGTATGGCCTTGATGAGTATATGTTGCATATGTGTATTTTTATGGCCTGCGTGTCATGGTTAATTGCAGTCAAAGGCTATCATGTTATTGTATAACGGCCTGCGTGACGACTCGTGATGCTTCTATTTCTCATGCAATTTGTCTAGTGCTATTAGGTGTAATAGACTAATACATGATCATAGAGACTTGAAGCGTAATGACACGGAGGACAGGACCATGGTGATGGAGATCACCATGTGAAGGGGCCATACTATGTCACAGTGAATATGATTGCTTGTGATGTTTATCTATGTTCTTGTCATGTTATTTTATTCATGTTTCCTTTGAGATGGATATGTTTACATGATAGAGTAGCTTCCCTCAGAAAAATTAAGAATAATTGATGCCCTTCCAATAGTTGCACCTACTTAGGTTTTGATCATTATTTGGTAGGTCTGCCAAAGCAGGGTGCCATCTTTTATCATAACCAGTTAGCATGGATGTCAGACATCCACACGCATAGTGTTGGTTTACTTAACAAAGCTATCAAAACGGTTTTGGCTTTGGGGCATAGTGTTGGGCACCGGAGCATTCGATGCCACCCCACAAACAAGAGTCACATATGGATGTGATTAGCAAGATGTTGCTTACCTATGTCACCTAAGTTTCTAGCAGTGATGCCAAAGCTCACTAGAACCTAGTTGAATATGGATCTTGTTCCACTATATGTCGTTAGAGGAAAACAGTTTCAAGACATATAGTGGGAGTATCTTTTGTTAAATTGTTTAATAAAAGGTTTACATAAACATAGTGCTAAACTTTGCATATTTATTTCTATTGTAGATCATGTCACCTATTGTTAACGCCAATTCCAGTTTTAATTTGCGTTCAATTATTGAAAAAGAAAAGCTATCTGGAACAAACTTTATTGATTGGTATAGAAATCTGAGAATTGTTCTCAAACAAGAGAAAAATGAGTATTCTCTAGAGGTTCCCTATCCTGATGAACCAGCTGATAATGCATCTGCTGTTGATCAGAAGGCTTATGAGAAGCATACCAATGATTCACTCGATGTTAGCTGTCTCATGCTTGCCACTATATCCTCTAAGCTTCAGAAGCAATATGAGAACACAGATTCTCACGATATGATTGTGGCACTCCGAGGCATGTTTGAGAACCAAGCTAGGGCCGAGAGGTTCAACACCTCCAAGTCCTTGTTTGCGTGCAGGTTGAGAGAAGGCAGTCTAGTTAGTCCTCGTGTGATCAAGACAATTGGTTACATTGAGAGCCTGGAAAAACTTGGTTTTCCCCTTAGTCCTAAGTTGGCTATGGATGTGATTCTCCAGTCACTCCCTACGAGCTTTGAGCCATTCATTTTGAATTTTTATATGAATAGCATGGAGAAGAGCATGGCCGAATTGCATGGAATGCTTAAGACTACTAAGGAAAGCATTAAAAAAAGCTCTAGTCATGTGATGACGGTTCAGAAGGATAGCAAGAAGAGAAAGTGCAAGGCCAAAGCTAAAGCATCAGATGAGATCTCAAGCTCAAAGCCTAAACCTGTTGGAAAGTCCAAGGCTGGCCCTGCTGCTTTTGATGCTTGCCACAACTGCCATAAGCCTTGCCATTGGCAGAGGAACTACAAGCTATACTTGGAAGAACTCAAGAAGAAGAAGGGAAGTAAGACTTCCACTTCAGGTATAAATGTTATTGAAATTAATCTTGCTACGCGTCCTAATGATTCATGGGTATTTGATACCGGATCAATGATTCACACTTGCAAATCATTGCAGGGATTGAAAAGGACTAGGAAGTATGCGAGAGGCGAGATGGATGCTCGTGTCGGTAATGGTGCAAAAGTTCTGCATTGGCCGTCGGTATTTATTTCTTATTGCTACCCTTAGGATTAGTTTTAGAATTAAATAATTGTTATTACATTCCTATCTTGGGCAAAAACATTATCTCTTCTTCATGTTTGGAAGAAGATGGATATGATTTCATAATAAAGAACAATTGTTGCTCGATTTATTTGAATGGTATGCTCTATGGTAATTGTCCATTGGTGATTGGATTATATATTCTAGATCTTGAGGATGTCCCTGTCTATAACATTAATACGAAGAAGTCTCAGCTTAATGATTTGAATCCCACTTATATTTGGCATTGTCGCTTAGGTCATATAAATGAGAAACGCATGCAGAGGCTCCATAAAGATGATCTTCTTGATTCATTTCATTTTGAATCATTTAATACATGCAAATTTTGTTTACTTGGCAAGATGACTAAGGAGCCTTTCACCTGTCAAGGAGAGAGGTCGAGTGAGTTGTTGGCCTTTGTACATACTAATGTATGTGGACCAATGGGCTGTATCGCCAGAAGTGGTTTTTAGTACTTCATTACTTTTACCAATGACTTTAGTAGATATGGTTACATCTACTTAATGAGGCACAAGTCTGAGTCCTTTGAAAAGTTCAAGGAGTTTTAGAATGAAGCACAAAATCAACTTGGCAAGACAATTAAATTTCTACCATCTGATCGTGGAGGTGTATATTTGAGCCATGAGTTTGGTGATCATCTAGAGCAATATGGAATTGTTCCACAGTTGACTCCACCAGGGATGCCTCAATGGAATGGAGTGTCCGAATGAAGGAACCGGACTTTGTTGGATATGGTCCGGTCCATGATGAGCCAATCTGATCTTCCATTATCCTTCTGGAGATATGCTCTATAAACTACTGCGTTCACTTTAAATTGGGTTCCATCTAAAGTTGTAGAGAATACTTTTATGAAATATGGACCGGGAAGCATCCAGGGTTGTCTTTCCTTAAGATTTGGGGTTGTGAGGCCAATGTAAAATGTTTGACGTCAGATAAGCTCACTCCCAAATCAGATAAATACTTCTTTGTGGGGTATTGTAGGGAAACCAAAGGATATTACTTTTATAATTGGGAAGAAGGCAAAGTGTTTTGTCACCCAGAACAGTGCTTTTCTATTGAATAAGTTTCTCTCAAGTAACATCAGTGGGAGCACGATGCAACTTGAAGAGATTTGGGAACCATCAGAAAGTGTTTCAACTTCTACTGAACCACAATTGGATGTTGTACAACATGTTGTGGGGACACCAACCCCATGACAGTAGGAAAGGATCAGTTGCACACCTAAGAGGTTTATGTCCCTAACCACACAGCAACACGATATGTTATTGTTGGACAATGATGAACCTAAGACCTACTCGAAAGCGATGGTGGGACCGGACTCTGAGAGATGGCTTGGAGCCATGAGATCCGAGATAGAATCCATGCACAATAATCAAGTTTGGAACTTGGTTGATCCACCTGATGGTGTCAAAGCAGTTGAGTACAAATGGGTTTTTAAGAAAAAGATAGACGTTTATGGAAATGTTCACATCTATAAGGCACGATAGGTGGCAAAAGGTTTCAAGCAGATTCAGGGTGTTGATTATGATGAAGAATTTTCACCCGTCACAATGCTAAAGTATATCCAGATCATCCTAGCAATTGCCGCATATTATGACTATGAGATATGGTATATGGATGTCAAAATGACTTTCCTTAATGGAAACCTAAGTGATGATGTGTACATGACACAACTTGAATGTTTTGTCGATCCAAAAAATGCTAGGAAGATATGCAAGCTGCAAAAGTCCATCTATGGACTAAGCAAGCTTCTCGGAGTTGGAATCTTCGTGTTGATGGGGTGGTCAAAGGGTTTGGTTTCATCAAGCATGAAGAAGAGCCTTGTGTTTACAAAAAGGCTAGCTAGAGTGCGCTTGTGTTTTTGGTCTTGTATGTAGATGACATATTATTGATTGGGAATGATATTAAGATGCTTAATGCTGTCAAATCTTCATTGTAAAAGAGTTTTTCAATGAAAAATCTAGGAGAGGCAGCATACATATTGGGCATAAAGATCTATAAAGATAAATCGAGAAGGCTAATTGGATTAAGCAAGAGTACATAAAGATCTATAAAGATAAATCGAGAAGGCTAATCGGATTAAGCAAGAGTACATACATCCACAAGGTATTGAAAAGGTTCAATATGTAGGATTCTAAAAAGGGTTTCTTGCTGATGTCACATGGCATCACTCTTAGCAAGAGTTAGTGTCCTTCGACCACTGATGAGCTTGAGAAAATGAGTGCGATCTCATATGCTTCTGCTATCAGATCCATCATGTATGCAATGCTTTGTACACGCCTAGATGTCTCCTATGCTCTAAGTGTTACGAGTAGATACCAATCAAACCCGAGTAAAGCTCACTGGGTAATAGTAAAGAACATCCTCAAGTACTTGAGAAGAACAATGGATATGTTCCTAGTCTATGGAGGTGAGGAGTTGGTCATTGTAAATGGTTACACAAATGCTAGCTTCCAAACCGATAAGGCTGATTGAAGGTGATATGACCCAAAGTCAATCATAAAGATGATTATATCACACGTCTATGTTAATGTACTTTTAAATAATCTGTTATTCCAAGAATGACTACCTTTTACATTGATTGGCAAGTATGTGATTTGTTCATGAAACTCTTTGTTTATATCATGATGTTATTCTTAGTCGATCCCTGGTCGCATATCATTGTAATGATACATAAGATCAGCACATGTACTGATTGATGATCATGTTTCATGGATCATTGGTATAGAGATACCAAGTCAATAATGTGGACACTCATGTTAGAGAACATGATGTTGGATAGATCCACCTCGAGATACTGTTGGGATTGTTATTTATGATGTGTCATAAATTATTATTTTAAATGGTGTACCTGCAGGATCCTTAGACCTAAGATCGTCATTGATTCTCAGAATATGTAGTGGCATACTTTGAGGCTGCCAAACGCTATTCCATCACTGGGTAGTCGTAAAGGTAGTTTTCGGGCTTGTCATGAAACATGTCGTGGGGTGTGAGTGATCAAGATAGAATTTGCCCCTCCTTGATAACGGGAGAGATATCTCTGGGCCCCTCGAGGTAGTTGGATCGAGGAAGTGCATGGCCACGCCAATATGATTAAAGAGTCAGTCATGATGAATCCACTACTTGATCGAGTGAATGGTCAAGCTATCACAAGGGTGGCACGTATCTTGCCTTGAACTTGACTGGTATCGTGAGGCGAAGGGATCAGTGCATGTGTATATCAAGGTTCAGCTGATATGATCTTTTGTGTATACCCGGGAGTCAACATATCCTGCTAGGGACCGTTATTGATTTCGGTTTGGAAAGGGTTTCCGAGTCGTAGCCGTTTGTACATGAACCTAACGGGTTACACACTTAATGAGTTGGAATAGAACATGCGAATTGGATTCGTATATGGGTTTTGATTGGATTGTGGTCCATGAGAAGTTAGAGTCCTAAAGGGCTTCCAACATGGGAGCCCATTGGCGAGCTCTATATAAGGAGAGGTATGGGTAGGGTGTGCTAAGATTGAGCCACTCCGAAACCCTAGCCACAGCCTTCTACATGATCTCCTAAAACCCTAGCCGTGCGTGCGGTGCTACCACATCGGCGCTCGGCGTTTCTGTCTAGTACGTGTGGATACCATAGAGGTGTTACTGCTATTGTGGCACTGATCTTCTCGGTGAGTTGATCATGACATGTTCGGGACTGGTCGCCAGCCGTGAAGGATTGGTCAACGTACCTGCTCGTCTGGTCGCAGAGCACAATGCGACCACTCGGATCTAGTCGGATAGCACGACACGACCACTCAAAACTGGTCGAGGACACGATAGACCTGATTGGGAGCTAGTCGAGGAACTCGTCGAGGAGCACAACCACCTACTTAGAGATGGTTGGGGAGTGTGACCACCTACGCGGGGCTGGTCTCGGATCTGATTTAGAAGCTACTCGAGGAGTTTGACGAGCACAACATTGGATTTTCTACTCCAACTCTTCTTCCGTCGCAATGCATGTCGAGCGGTAATGATCTATGATCTCCTACTAGCATGGTTTCCTGGGTGAATGCGATAGAAAAAAAATTAGGCTAGTGTAGCCTACCCATTACCCAACAACTTTTGCCAACCGGTCGAATATAACCCATATAGAATCGCATCCTGACTGTGTTCGAGGTAGGCCCACTATGAAATCCATACTAATTTCTTCCCACTTCCATTTGGGTACTTTCAATGGCTATAGCAATCCTACTAGTCTCTGATGTTCTGCTTTGACTCGTTGATAGGTATCACATAAAGCCACGTATTCTGCCACTATACGTTTCATTCCATATCACCAATACTGATATTTAAGATCTTGATACATCTTGGTACTTCCTGGGTGAATGGAATAGGCTGAGTCATGAGCTTCCCTTACAATTGTATCTCGAATAGCCTTCACATCAAGGACACATATTCTGTGCTTGTATCACATAGTGTCTTGCTCATCTTTGGTGAAATCTGGGGCTTTGCCAATTTTGATAAGCTGCTTGATTTCCACGATCTTTTCATCCTCAAGCTGACCCTTCCTTATATCTTGTTCAAGTGTTGAGTCTATTTCCATTGTAACTATCTCGTGTTACACACCATTCCCAAATTCAACTTCTCAAACTTCTTGCATAGCTTGAGACTCATCTCTTGGAAATTTATAGCATTGACCTGAGATTTCTTGCTTAGAGCATATGCTACTACATTTGCTTTTCCTCGGTGGTAGTTGATTCCCGAATTGTAATATTTGATGAGCTCTAACCATCTGCGTTGTCTAAGATTAAGATCTGGTTGAGTGAAAATATTTTTCAAGCTCTTATAATCTGAATAGATCTCACACCCATTACCTATCAGGTAGTGTCTCCAGATCTTGAGTGCATGCTATACTGCGGCTAATTCTAAGTCATGTGTCGAGCAGTTCTTCTCATGTTTTCTTAACTGCTTGGATGCATATACTACCACATGACTTACTTGCATGAGCACACAACCTAAACCTTGACAAGATGCATCACAATACACAAAGAACGGCTTCTAGGTGTCAGGCATGATCAGTACTAGAGCTGAGATTAATCTTTTCTTCAACTCATTGAAACTAGCTTCTCGAGTGGTTGTCCACTTGAACTCTGCTTGTTTCTCTAGCAGTTCTATCACTGGCTTCGCTATCTTGGAGAAACCTTCTCTGAACCGATGGTAAAATCCTACTAGACAAAGAAATTGTGGAGCTTCGAAACATTCTGTGGTGGTTTCTAGTTCAGAACATCTCTCACTTTGGATGGGTCCACAAATACATCTCCTGCTCATATTATGTGTCCTAGGAAGGGAACTTCCTTCAACCAGAACTCACACTTGCTTAACTTGGCATGCAGCTAGTTCTCCCTTAACTTCTGCAATACTATCATTAGGTGTTCCCCGTGCTCTTTCTCATTTTTGGAGGAAACTAGGATATCATCAATAAAAGCTACTACAAACTTATCTAGGTACACCATGAATACCTTGTTCATCAAATACATGAAGTAGGCAGGGGCGTTGGTCAATCCGAAAGACATGACCGTATACTCATATAGTCCATAACGAGTGATGAAAGCTATTTTAGGGATATCTGATGCTCGAATCTTCAACTGATGATATCCTGAGTGAAGATCGATATTGGAAATCACACCTGCACCTCTAAGCTGATTAAATAAGTCATCGATCCTGAGAAGCGGGTACTTATTCTTGATAGTCACTTCTGGGATTGGAGTGTAGCCTCTAAGTACTTTCCTTTCTTTGGCACACTGTATTACTCCATTACTCTTGCTAACTAGTCTTTTCCAAGAACAACATCTGGGTCTTTAGATTCCAGAGCCAATAGATTGGCTAGAAAGTCTACCCCCCTTAAAAAAGATTTGAACTAAAGCATATACATCTTACTTTTATTTTTTCTGAAAACTTTATTATTGACATTAATAAGGTGTAACTTACAATATAATTTGATTCTATGAAGGAAAATATAATCCATTCTGGAAACTTTATTACAGAGTTCATCAAGGAATTACATCACAAGGGATGTTCTTATGCCTACTAAGCTTCTTTGGTCCTAATGTTGTTAAGCTGATACTCATCACGGTTTGGTTGAGCTAGCCTTTCTTAAGTAGGAGTGTGAAACTTCCTATGGCTAGGTTGTGAACTTCTTTCAAATATTGAGGTAATGTTGATCCAAAGTAGGATACATTGTTGGATACCTGTAGATTTGATATAGGGCTCCTCCACAGTGATAACATGCTTCTTGTTGGGAGGAGAAAGATACCTTTTAGAGCACTCGTTAACAAAGTGTCCTTCATCTCCACAGTGTAAACACACTTTCTTCGTGTCAAGCACAAGAATCCTCAATGGACATCGGCTAGCATAATGTCTTCTTCTCCACAACAAAAACACACCTTCCTTGTAGGGGTACTCCGGGATTTTCCCTCGACTGGTGGGACTTCCTGATTGACAAAACCAAGTGCTTGTTCTGGTGTGGAACATAGCCAAGAACTGTTCTTTGTATGTCGGTCTGCCAAGGCTCTTTTCCTCTTCTTGTTGTTGCCCTGCTGTCTAAGCTTGTCTTCTACACCTAGAGCTTCTTTGGGCTTGACAGGACCCTGTCGATCTTGACTATCTTGAGTTGCAGCTTGAAAGTCATGATGTTCTAAATGCTAAACTGAGATCTCCATTTGGGGCTCGGGGTGGATCCGGGTACAATTGGGGTACTTCTTAGGACAATATCTCACAAAGTGTCCTTCTTCTCTGCAATGGTAACATCCTTTGCCGAAGGTGGAAGTTGCTAGGCCATTCTTGGCTTGAGGAGTGGCAAGCGGAGTAGAACGGGGTGTCTGATAACCGGAGTGTTGAACAGGTGCTTGAGGCTTGTACTGATTGTTGGGATGAAATATAGGCCCTTGCTGAGGAGCTTGAGTTGACACACAGGGATGTCATTGTTTCCCTGTCCTTAGAATGACATCTTCCTCATCTTCAGTTTCTTTGTAACTTGACTGATAGGATTGCCTTGTTGCCCTGATCCAACTTGATTTTTGCTTTTCTTGAAAAGTGGGCTCTGTTAAGTAGAAATTCATTGTAGGTAATCACCCAAGCACTGATATTGAGATCATGGGGTCTGCCTTGTGCCCAGATGTCCTATTGATCCTTGGAGTTCCATCCTTGATCATTAAAGTATTGGAGTTGAATTTGACGCGGCTGGGGTGGTGTAGTCTGAAGACGAGAATTGCTTCCTAATTGTTGATATGGGAAGGGCATCTCCATCTTCTTGTTATCTTCCATCCTATGCCTCTTGTGTTCCACATCTGAAGCTCGGTTAACTTGTTGTAGGCTTTTCAAGGACCGAGCCATGGTTTAAAGGGTCTGCATATCCAAGAGTTTCTTCATGTTGAATTAAGATGGGTGGTGTTCTAGCAGTGCCTGATTGTTGTTGTTGTTGTTTCTACCTTTACAAAGTTGTCCTTCCTTCGAGTTCACCATTTGATAAAAGTTGAAGAGGAGAGACAAGATTGAAGAGAAAGAGAGAACCCACTATGCTATTAATTTTAAAGATAGTAGATATATTAGATGTGGCTGTTACTAGATGCTAGGGCATTGCATAATGCACACCAGCACTCAAACAGAAGACCCAAATCACACAAGGCACACCACTCCAAGGCACACTACCAACGTTGTTTATCCTAACGTTTCTAGAAACAAGTGGAATCCTCCTATGACTTGGAAAACTAAAACTGATGAAAGCACAGAGGTCCTCATGTCTTTGATATCGAAGTGGATGATACTTCCTCTTTGATGAAGAGTCTTCAACTTCAACCTTGTAATCTTCATGTGAGGTAGAAGCGTTAAGCCAGATCTTCAAGAACATCCTCCATGTTTCGGTTAACAGAGATCGGTAAACAAGGCTAAAGAGTTTGAAAGGGGGAGGGATCGAAACCGATTTTGTTCAATAGACTAGAATATGTAAGTATAAAGGAAGAAATAGAAAGAGTAGAAAAGCATGGGGATAGGTTTTTTTCAAACTAGGTACTAAAATAGCACCTTATGTCACCACCATTCTATCTAGGCTGCTTCCTACAGTTAGCACGGCTCTGATACCACTTTTATAGCACCTGGTTTTAAAGAAACAAAACTAGGTACAACACGTGTATGCCAGGATTATGTTTCATACAAGCGTTACATCATCAGTGTATCATCACAGTGCCATTATTAGAATAACGACATAAGTTATTACAAAATGACCCAAGGGTCAAGAAGAAAAACATAGTGGAAAATATAAACTCCAGCGCCGAAGGGTCTTCCATCTTCCAAAGGAATCAACCGGGGGCACACCAACCTAGAAAAGGAGCTCCAGGTCGAAGTCTTCTCCATCGAAGGGTGCAGCTTTATTGACAGCTTCTGAATAGCGTAGAATGCAAGAGAGGGAGCAACGGGTGTGAGTACACAATGTACTCCACAAGTGTAAGAAAGCATGATATGTGGCTTTAGTCAAGAAAAAGCTGGACACTGGTTTACTACACTACGCATCCTTAACCTATGACTCCAACAACAGGCATCCTAATTTCTTAGTGTGAGGACGCAACTATAACAAGACGAATAGCTCATTGGACTCCATCCCACTACCAAGACTCACCAAGTAATTCCATTACCTGGCTACTCGACCAACCATACTGAAACCTTGATCCCAACTAATCAAGAAGAAGTCTATGCCCACTTTTGACCGTGAGCACGGCTGATCGATCAGATTGATACTCTACAGAGTTTGCACAGCTTTCCTCATGAGTCATGATTCCCATGTTGCTTCACACTTCTGGAGTGTGGAGTTGGAGTCTCACTACAAGGCCTTTACAAAACTCCTGCCGATCCATAGGGACCAACTGAGGGTTCACCGCTAACAGACGATTCCATCGTTGTAGAAGCCCCTCTTGTACCACTCAACCATCCATTGGTGCTAACAGAACTAGATGGGTAGCTAATTAATTGGCTAGGCCATGCCCATATAAGCCTCATGGTTGTGCGGTTTAACTTGGTTACAGGCTTCAAGAACCTATCCTTAGGATCCCACATAGGAACAACCACAACCAGTTGTGCATTTCCAGCACACGTGCATTCCCGCACCATCATAACACATCCATCCTGCTAGGATCACTATACCATGTTGCTACTAAATTACCATACCCGTTTCTTTTTTCGTAATCATTAGTCAAGTTTAACATTCACCCCAACCATGATAGCAACTAGCATATCTACCCTTCAATTCCCATGACTCATCAACGACGACAAGGATAACCATACAAAATATGGTAAACCCTAATCATAGGTTTTCATTTTAGACAAGCATGCCATGAAGGATAAACAACTACATATAAACCCTAAAATATGAGCAAGATATTCAAGGACACTTGCCTTCAGCTGAGGGTTGCTCGAAGTCTTCAAAAGCTTGATCTAAGAATAGCAGTACACCAAATAGTACTAAGTATAGCAGTACATCAAACAGTACTAAAACTAGGTAAAAAGCCCATAAAAAGATTTTACACGTCACTACAAGAATTTGAGCAAAAAAATCACCCAAATCGGAGCTACAAGCAAAAAGATATAAGGTTTGAAGTTCTAGGGGCCTATCTGCAAAGTTTACCTAATTTCTGGGAATTTCTAGATTTCTTTTATTCTAGAAATCCTTTTTATTGTGCAAGCTGATGTCATAAACTGAAATTGAATTATTTTGAAACTTGAAAACATGTGGACCGAGTGTACGGGCTGTGAACCGAAGGAAAAGCCCACGGTTCACCGGTCCACGATGGACTAGAGGTGGCCAGCAGCCATGCACAGCGGTGGGTGGTCGGGGAGCGGCCGGAACAGTGCTCCAGCAGCTGGCGAGCGGCAAAAAAAGGAGGGGAGGCACCGGCGAGCTCAACCCGGGTGAGAACAAGGACGGAGCGGGGTCGAGGCGACCGGACGATGGAGTAGACGACAGCAGAGGTTGGTGCGGTGTCCGGAGAGGGGTTCCGGTGGCCGAACATCGACGAAGACCCCTAGGATTGACTCCAAAGGGTCCTACAGAGCTAGAGAGAGGGTTAAATTGGCTGGAGTCGGCACAAACGCAAAGAATGGCGATGGCGGCACAACCTCACCGGAGATGATGTAGATGACACCGCCGACAACAATTTATGCGAGGATAAAGACGTGAGAGAGTGGAGAAGTTGTGGGACTTTGCTACAGAGGTGGAGAGCGGCTTAAATAGACGCGAGATGAAGCGGAGTGGCTGGGGCTTAGAGTTGAAGGGCCAACGACCATGGCCATTAAGGCCGATGGTTTTTCACCATGATTCGAGCAATAAAGAGGGGTAAAGGAGGGGGAAACGGATGGAGGCGTCGCAATGGGGCATAAAGGATTGGTTCCAGCCGTTACGGGGATTGGAAAGGGCGCGGGGAGGTGCAGGAATCACGGCGGCGTCCAGCGGAGGGGTTCAAGCCGTGAGAGGAGGAAGAAGGTGAGCTGGGATGAAGCTCAGCCTGGCGGGCCTGGCTTAATGCGCATGTAAGAACGGCTGGGCTTCGACCCAACAGAGAGAGGAGGGGGCAAACCAGCTAGAAAAAGAGAGAGGGAGGGGGGGAGGGTTTGGGATGGATTTTGAGAGGAAAAACGGCCGGGATGGTTAAGAATTTTGGAAATGATTTTCTTTTTGCTTTTAAACCATTTTTGCAAAGGGCTTTTAAACAAGCGCCTTCTAGCGAACTTTATGCAAACTTCTTTCACCCATAAAAGCCTATTGCAACTACTGCAGCATAAACGCATCAAACATAGATATAACCTATGGCAAATTAAATTTATAAATTAATTTTCTCCTAAATTGAACAAAATCTACAACCCCTATTTAATTCTAGAAAAAAACTAAACTATTGTGAAAACTGAAAATTTAGGGTGTTACAAACCTATCCCCCTTAGGTTGGATCTCGCCCTCAAGATTCAGAAGGACCGGAGAAGAGATGGGGAAACTCTGCCTTCAGATCATCTTCTTTTTCCCAGCTTCCTCTTCTGAATGATGCTTTCACTGTACTTTGCACATACGGACTCGCATGTTCCAGATAACCCGTTCTGACATCTCAAGAATCATGCCTAGATATTCTCAATAGGAAAGATCTTCTCACACATCCAGTTCTTCTACCTATAATTCTCCTCGGGAACTCTCAGACACGTTTTCAACTATTGCACATAGAAAACATCATGCGCTCCTGAGAGTTGGGGTGGTAACTCAAGCTGGTAAGCTACTTCTTCTCGTCTTTCCAGTACCTTGTACGGACCAATAAACCGATGTGAAAGCTTTCCCTTGACCTTGAATCTGCGTAGACCTCTTATAGGTGATACTTTAAGATACACAAAGTCCCCTACTTTAAAAGTCAATTCTCAGTGTTGATTATCTACATAGCTCTTTTGTCTTGACTGAGCAGTTTTCAGATTATCCCTAATCTCTTGTACTTGTCTTTCTGTTTCTCTTAGAACTTCTAGGCCGAACACTTGACTTTCTTCGTCTGGTTCCAGAACAACAGGGTTCTAATCTTTCTTCCATATAAGCCTTCAAAATGAGACATTTGAGGATAGCTTGATAATTGTTGTTATACGAGAACTCCGCATGCGACAGATTCTTGCCCCAATTGTTAACATTCCTCAAAGCACATGCTCTCAACATGTCTTCAAGGATTTGATTTACCCTTTGCATCTGTCTGTCAGTTTGTGAATGATATGCTGAGCTAAAATTCAATCTTGTATCCATAGAATCATGTAAGCTTTCCCATGGTTGGATATGATTATATTAGGCACTCCATGTAGACACATAATCCTGGACATATACAACTCAGCTAGTTTCTGACCTCGATAAGATACTTTGACTCGAATGAAGTGAGCTACTTTTGTTAACCAGTTGAATATAACCCATATAGAATCATACCCTAACTATGTTCGAGGTAGGCCCATTATGAAATCCATGCTAATTTCTTCCCACTTCCATTCAGGTAGTTTCAATGGCTATAGCAATCCTGCTGGTCTCTAATGTTTTGCTTTGACTCATTGGCAGGTATCACACAAAGCATCAGGAGAGGGGTTCCGGCAGCCGAATGTCGATGAAGACCCACAGGATTGACTTCGAAGATGACGGAGTCGATGGCAATTCAAGCAAGGAAAAATATGTGAGAGAGTGGAGAAGTAGTAGAACTTCACTGCGGAGGTGGAGAATGGCTTAAATAGACACAAGATGAAGCAAAGTGGTCGGGGCTCGGAGTTGAAGGGGCGGCAGCATGGCCATTAATGCTGGCAGTTTTCCACCTTGATTCGAGTAATAAAGAGGGGTAAAGGAGGGGGGAAATGGATGGAGGCATTGCGATGGGGCATAAAGGCTCGGTTCCGGCTGTTACGAGGAGGGTAGAGGGTGTAGGGAGGCATGGGAATCACGACAGCAGCCGGCAGAGGGGATCGAGCTAGGATGGAGGAGGAAGAAGGCGAGCTGGGGCTCGGTTGCAGGGCGGCTCAATGGAGTCCCACGCGACAGAGAGGGAAGGCAGCTCACATGTGGGAGAAGGCCAGATTGGCCTAGCGGGCCCGGCCTAGTGCACACATGGGAACGGCCAAGCTTCAACCCAATGGGGAGAGGAGGGGAGAACCAACCTGAAAAAGAGTCAGGGAGAAGGGGATGAAGGGTTTGGGTCGGATTTTGAGAGGAAAAATGGCCCGAGATGGTTAAGAATTTTGAAAAAGGTTTTCCTTTTACTTTTAAACCATTTTTGCAAAGAGCTTTTAAATGAGCGTCTTCTATTTTCCACCCATAAAAGGCTATTGCAACTACTGCATCATGAATGCATCAAACATAGATATAACATATGGAAAATTAAATTTCAAATTAATTTCCTTCTAAATTGAACAAAAATCTACAACTCCTATTTAATTATAGAAACATTTTAAACTATTGTGAAAATTAAAAATTTAGGGTGTTACAGAGGTCAAGGACTGGTTCACTCCAATGACCCCTACAAACAGAAAGCACACCAAAGTCATGATCCCTAGGCACAGGCAAGCGAAGTAAAAGTGGAAAAATGATGCCTCACCCCTACTAGCTAGCACGGCGGCAAAATGGCCAGTGACATCCTCGTCGTCGGAGGGCCGGCCAATCTCCCACACTGCATAGACATCAATGGAGGCCTCATGACACCCTCCGCATTGGTCGTGCAAGGCTAGATCTGGAGGAATAGGACCCTTCCCTCGATAACCTCCTCTGAACCAAGTCTCATCTCTAGCCTCGATGCATGTGGCCTCGATGCTTTCAGTGAGCCTCCGGTGCTTCGTCCCATCTAACTCTGCCTCTGAAGACTCAATCGTAGACCTAGTGTACGAGGCTGTTGGGGCAGATGGGGCTCAAGTCCGAAGCGGGGGCGCCTGAATTGTGGTGGTCATGGCTCCAGACCGCCCACGCCCTCACTTCCTAGGAACCTGAGGCTTCGCTGGATCCGGCCACGCCGGAGTCGCCAAACCCAGGTAGGAGCAAGTGCAGTTGTGGCCCTCCCAACTTCCAACCAGCTCCAGACGCTGAACCCGCTCCATAATGGATGGCTGGCATAGGAACTTCTCCACGATCTCGGCTGCTTGGTCCAGTGTAAGGCAACTCTCTAAAACAAAAATGTATTTCACATCAGTTGTTCCGATGCTAGAAAACGGAGAAGACTCACCCGAACTAATGGTGGGCCCGGAGTACTTGTTCAGCTCGCCCTCCTTACCTTGGTCAAAGGCATGGTCCTAGTCCACCCAAAGGGCCGAACGCGTGGCATTGTGAACTCCTCCACAAGATCACGCATACTCATCCTCCGAGCCACCCTTTGGAGGAGCGCCACCCTTAAAACAAATTATTCCTCAATGATGTCCACCACCGGGCTCTGGACATAAAGGATGTCCTGATTGGTGGAGCGGAGGGGGACCCAACACCTATGTCATAACAGAGCCACCCCTTCGACCACCCGGTGTACCACCGGTATTGATGGCCTTTGTTGGGAATGCATCATGGAACTCCTGCCGAAACTAGAAGTTCACACTTCCAAAACTAGGTACCTTCATCTCCCGGTCCTCCATCCATGTCTTCAGCTAGCAGCTTGCTTCATGGATACCAGTGAAGAGCTCAACTCGCCCCTCGTAGCCCTCTGCCCAAATGGCTCATTCAAAGACAGCCAGGTAGGCGATAGCGTTGGGGAAAAGTTGGGGGGAGCTCCACATAAAACTTGTAGAGCACCCTTTCAAGGAGTGGCACGGCCAAAAAACCAAGGCCTGCATCAAAGAAGGTCTTGAAGACCACGGTCTCATGGCCCTGCAGTGCCAGGGCCACCTCACTCCTTAGTTTGGAGGGGATTTTCCCCCATCCTCAACCATTCAGTCAAGCTCAGCCTCGGTGATAGTCGACTCCCCCAACACACGTGTCTACAAAGGGTACTTCTTGCTGCCACGTCATAGCTCCATGCCTAGTGCTGGTCTGAGCAGTGGTGGAGCATTCATGACCACCATGAATCATGTTGGCTTGCGCACATCGATGGCTCCACCGATGTTGGTTCACCAGTGGAAGCAAACGCTATCTCTACCTGATGGTAGCAGCATTTGAGGCCACTAATGCGACATCAGGGCTCCCGGGGTCCGCGCGGCCCCTAGTCAAGGAACCCACTCTACCGCATGCACCCGAGCGATTCATGGTGTCCTTAGGAATACGACAAAAATGGACTTGCTGGTGATGGAGGTGGGGACTCCCGGGACGGTAGGCGCAGGTGCAAGAACGAGGGCAAAAAAGAACAATGGTGTCGGATAAAGATGCCACTCTACCGAGACCCTGCTTTATTGACTGAGGGCGAGGCATTCTGCCTCCCTTGGGGCATGTGCGCATGCCCTATCCCATCTGTTCTCTCACGATCATGAGGAAATTGAACCACTCTCCATGACTCTCTGATGCCACAGTGCCACATGTCCCACTACCACCTGGCAAGGCATAACAGTACCACTAACCGTCGAGTGCATTCAATGCCCTCTCTCATAGGTGACATGGGCATACGGCCCCTAAACGTTGAACCGACGCTTGCGTGCTCCGTATCAACTTGGAGGACTAGCCCCCCCCCCCCGGACAGAGCCAAGGATCATCGGAGGCCCTACTCCGAACACCATGGAGTCGGCCACTCCGCTGCCCTTCTTCACGAGGGGCTGCTGTTGGAGGGTCACCATCAAAGACCCCCGACGCCCCTGGCTCCACTAACCTGTGTACGTGGACCCCCAGGCTCCATAGTCGCCTTGGAGCCTCAGCTTCAAAGCCTACAGATCCCTAGAGGCCACTGAACCCTGGAGCCTTTGGGGGGAGCCTTCGTTCCTTTAGCTTTTATCAACCAGAGGGGGACCCGCCGATTACCCTCTGCTTGCCATGAGGTGACCTGCATTTAATACCGGTCTATTCGGCGACTGAGCTAACACCCTGGGTACAGCGGCGCCGCAACAGATGACCAGCTATGACCACTCCACTTGGGCCACGTGTTGCCACTATTGTGCCATGGTCAAATGATGTCATTAGGGTAGATTCAGATTTGCCTGGACCTAAGCCGTGTATTACCAGGCTGGCCCTAGGTCTTGGTCTAGTGACAATTTGTATCTCTACCCCCTTAGGGGTGTGTAATAAAACTTACCCTCTATAAGGCACTAAAACTATAGATCGTGGGTGCACGGCGAAAAGAGAGTTCAGTTCATAGAAATACATCTTGGAATTTCTTTTCTCTCCTCTTCTGCTTCAAGCTTGAGCCACTCTTGTGAGTTGGTTCTCGCCGCTCATTGTTCTTGGAAGACATAGCTTTTTTCACCAACAAATGATTTGTAATGGCACGTGCTAGGACACTTATGTTGTTTGCTCCATTTATCCCCATATTTAAAAATAACCACTACTCTTGATGATATGTTTTGAGAAAGTACACCTTATCTGAATTCTGAGCTTCATCAAATTTCTTGGTTTCTGCTTTCCCATTCATTTTATCAACAAACCTTGGATCCTCTTGATGAAGAACCTTTACTGAAATCCTTAGAATCAAAGCGGTAATTGGTTTTCTTTTTACAGCTCTCTAGTTCTTCTTCCTGCAACAAAGCAAGAGTGCTAGCAGTATCCATATTTTTGGGGCAGTGAAGAGCAATTACGGAACAAATCTCCTCTTTGTGTCCACTCAAAAATTGAGTTACAAAATAAACATCATCATATGAAATGTTGTACAATAGAATACCTTGAGAAAATTGTTCAAATTTCTAGTACTCAGAAATTGTACCAATTTGTTTAACATTTTCTAGCTATCTCCGGTGAGTTTGATATTTGTTGGGTGGAAAATAGATCGGCTTGAGGATAATGGTTGACGATCGCCATCAAAGGTCCCTACGGAGCCTTCGGTCTCTGGACCCTCAGCGGGAGGCCCGACCTTCGGAGGCTGCAGACCACCTCGGGCCACCTCTCCGGCACGTACATGGCCTTCCGAAGACTCGAAGCTACAGCCAGTCCCTCCAAAGCCTTTGGTCTCCGGACGCTCAGCGGGAGGACCGGCCCTCGGAGGCTACGAACCCCCTCGGGCCACCTCTCCGGCACGTACGTAGCCTTCCGAAGACTTGAAGCTACAGCCAGTCCCACCAGAGCCTTCGGCCTCTGGACTTAGTAGGAGGCCTTATCCCGGAGGCTATGAACCCCTTCGAGCCACCCCTCTGGTGCCCATGCCTCGTTCCGAAGTCTAAAGACGCAACCAGCCTACGAAGATAATATCAGGGAAGAAAGGACACCCCTCTGCAGTCGACCTAATGTGAGGTGGTGGGCGAATAATGCCGATGCAAGTGGTGCTTATCCCAACACTCTAGTGCAATGCAAGTCGTCTTGACACCCCCGGTAGAGTGGCGTCGGACCACAATTGGTAACCGGCACACCCCTCATGGGGCAGGCACCACAATAGTTACCACGATAGATATTTATCTTCTATGTTGGGTAAAAAGTAGTTATTCAGGATAAAGCCCAGTAATTCTGTTAGGTCCTAGATATTTGTTTATCGTGATAACTTGTACACTAAGCTATGTACCACCCTATAAATAGGGGGTTATGGTCATCTGGGAGAGGAGGAGGTCACAAGGAGCACGCTCAACACAGCACGGATGAGGACAATCACAAAGTCTTCCTGTGATACTCCCCTAGCCCGGTCCATATATTTACTATCAATACATTTGTGGTGTTCCTTCCTCTCAAACTTCCTCTCGGAGCTTGAGTCTCCTCCGTAGAAGAAACTTTCACCGTACTTCCTGGGGCAAGATGATCTCTTGCTCCAACAGTGGCACCATTCGTGGGGATTCGAACACAGAAGTGCCAAAGAGAGGTAGGAATCCACCAAAAAACCACCAATGCGCTATCCACCATATCCATCGTTGTGACCATGCAACCGTATGCGTGGTTGTCTCAGCCATGCACACCACATATACCCTCCAGCCCCGCTGTCGTATGGGACGGCGTTCCTCTGTCCTTGACCGACCCAGAACCTTGGGTCAGTACGGAAACTCCAAACGGCACGGAGCCCTTGTAGCCTCTGCATGGCGAAGACCTCGCTGCACCAGAAGAGGTCACGGTCGAGGTTGTAGCCAAGCAGGCCACCTTCCAGTGGTTATGGGCGGTCGAACCCCAGAATGTTCCCGCCTGGACTTGGTCCTAAGGTATCTCCTTCGATAGTACATGGGATGCCCCGGGCAAGCCAACACCTCGGAGAATCTGTCCACCTAGCGTCCTCCGAAAGAAGGTTCCGAGGAGGCGCAAGGCTCCGGAGTGCGCAGACTCCGCTAGCACCCCCGATGCATCCCTTGTGACGCCAACCACGTAGGAAACCCCAAGTCCACCTCGTCCAGGGAGGCATAGTCGGAGCGACTCTGGCTCCAAAAACTGGTTCATCGAACAACCTCGACGGTCTCCCCAAAGGAAAGGAGGCCCTAGGAAACCATGAACTTTGGGGCATGCAGCCCCCGGCAATGAACTCAATGTCAACCACAAGCTCCGGTACCCCCGAAGGCATACGGGTGTATCCTGTATGGACCAGGGCACGACCACAACACCAACGATTGTTGAACCCTCACGACCTTGCGAGAGGAGTACCTCGGAAGACAAGCAGAATTCCTGGTCATAGAGGGAACCGAGATGACACAGGGGTTGGAAGCATGGTGCAGACTCCTGGGCAAATCCCTGGCCCTCTGACCCTACTTCATCACCACCAACTCCGTTACTGATGGTGCAATATCCCAGCAATGAGGACTGAGTCGGAGAACGCCGTCGCCAAGCTCCAGACGGATTACCTCTGGAGCCAGGTAATGGCTAAAGGCCGAAGGGGTTGAGGACCACCTCTCCCGACTAGCCTTTGACTCCACCTCTAACACGCATCATCGCCAGGCTCTTGGTGGATTATTCCGGAGCCAGGCAATGGCTATAGGCCAAGGGGGTCGGGGACCACCTCTCCCGACTAGCCTTTGGCTCCACCTTCGACATACACCATCGCCAGGCTCCGGACGGGTTACCCTCGGAGCTGGGCAATGGCTAAGTGCTGAGGGGGTCAAGGACCACCTCTCCCGACTAGCCTTCGGCTCCACCTCTGACACACGCCATCGCCAGGCTCCAGAAGGGTTACCCATGGAGCCGGGCATTGGCTAAGGGCTGAGGGGGTCGAGGACCACCTCTAATGACTAGCCTTTGGCTCCACCTCCGACACGTGCCGTCACCAGGCTCCGGGCGGATTACCTCCGGAGCCAGGCAATGGCTAAGAGCCGAGGGGGTCGAGGACCACCTCTCCCGACTAGCCTTCGTCTCCACCTCTGACACACGCCGCTGCTAGGCTCCAAACATGATAAGGACATCGCTCTTTCAGATACACACACACCGAGTATTCCTCCAATAATAGGTCCATTGACACGAGCTCGTGCACGTCAACTAAATCATGAGGTGAGCTCGTTCCTTAGTGTTCCTTTATATTTTGATATGGATGGGATGCTACTGAATAATTGTGATGTATTGTTACTTAGGAACACGGGAGAAGACCAGCAAGGGCGCCCAAGCCAAGGTGGAGGTCCAATCAAGTTCGAGTCCGTTTCGGAGTCCAGGACCAGACTGCACTAAAATCGTCGCCCAGGACGCATACGGACTCCGTTTTCAACGTTCTACACATGGTTGGAAAGCTAAGGATATAGGCTTTCCAACGGAACTAGTCCCATCATCGAAACAAGTGGACGTCCAGAATCTATCACGGTGCTGCGCCACCATCTTTTGGCCCGTTGGGCCGTGTAACGTGTTGGAGTCCATTAGGGACGCGTCCACGGGTCCTTGGCCGACCCTAGTCTCTTATATACAGTAGCTACCACCCCAATTAGGGTTGGGTTTTGCTTAGATATTGATCTACACACAGATTGTGAGATTTTCGCTCTTGTTCCGGACCGACTAGGCCGCCAATAGTGTTTGAGGAACCCCAACTTCGAGTGCTTGAATTCTATTCGTAATATTTCAGATTGCATCTTCTACGTTCTTGCTTGTGTTCTCGGTACGCTTGTAGGGATTGAGCCTTCTTGGCGAGGTCAACCGCACGACACGGTTGATAACCAACGGAGCTGTGGTGTAGTGATTACAAGGGAGACGATCTGTTCGGGTCGAAGCCTTTGGATCATCAACGTCGAGTTCTCCACCTACCGACTTATCGCTACCTATCGGAAGATCAGGCTAACAATCCCATCATCTAGTATCAGAGCCAGGTTGCCCATTAGGTAATTTCGTTTTCCCCTTTAGATTAGTCTGTTTTTCATTACCTAGAGTCCAGAAAAAGCCAAAAAACTTCCGTCAATTTCTGCTGCCCTAGAACCCTTTGTGCCTTTGCAATTTTTGTTTTCAGTTGCGCGTTGTTGAGTTTGTGTCTGTGGTCGAGTCTTGTTGCTGGTTTAGAGTCATGTTCTTGGTCTTTAGTCAACGCTCTGTGCTGTTTTGATCACGCCGCTATCCCATCGCCACCATCCCCACCAACAAGTCGAGCCACCACATTACTCGATTTGCCACCGCGAGCCGCCTTGTGTTACTTTCTGCCACGCCAACCCTAGATAGGTCGCAAGCTGCCTTGTATCAATTGCCCTGCCACCGCTGCCCTCCTTGTTCCTCTCGCGATCCTATTGCTTGCCATACCTTAACGAGAACAATTTTTGCAAAAGGTACTTTAAAAAAAACCCTAACTCGACAGGGGTTCAGTAAAACGACCATAACTTTCTCATACGGACTGGGAATCAGGCAAAAAAAATTTCACGGACATCTACAGAAAAAGTTACATCCGTTTCTCCCCCACTTTGCCAAGTTCTGCCAAAAATTTTTTCCCAAATTCGGCTTGGAAGATTGAGTATTCGAGCCGCGAAGTTTTTGCACGCTTTGCAGAGAACGTGCTTGATTTTCTATAGGCCACATCTTGCATCCGTTTGAGCTGAAAATTTCTGTGGTTGTTTCTTGTGTGCTCCTAGTTCAGAAAAAAATATCAGAAAAATACAAAAAAAAAATCGTGATTTCTACTAGTGCTAAAAGACAAAAAAGAGGAGCACATAGAGAATACCCAGATATTTGTGTTGTTTGCTGTGTCTTTCCATCTTGTGCTTTCTCTGATCATCCTGTTTAGCTTTGCTTCAGTTGTTGTGCTAGGACTAGGGACACGTGATAGACCAGCAACTGTGATTCATACTTTCGACACTTATTTAGCTTTGCTCATCTGATTACAGTTATTGCTAATCCTTGCTACCATATTGTGCCTTTCCAAGCTCCACCTCCTTTGATCCGAATAGATTCACTCTTGCAATCATCCCATGCTTCACACGGTTTCCAGACTTGTCACCGGTTGTTCCTCCTTGCTGCGTTAGTAAGAACATTTGTAAGAGGGTGGTAAGACGCTTGAGTGTGTGTGATTCCACCTTCCACCACCTAGTAGTTGATAGGGATAATATTGTGTTGTCCTTTGTTTCCTACTAACCATGTCAGGTGATGGCTCTCCGTCGGATTTTAAGAATTGTGTGTCCAAGGAAGAACTCAACAAAGCCTTGTAGGATCATACTAGACTATTGACAGACATTAGAATAAGCATTGCTAACCTTGTCACACGAGTGAACAACCTTGAGTTGCGACAGCCACCACAGGATGATGAACATTCACATGATGATAATAATAATGGTGACGGAGATGGTGACCAGGAAGATGGTGAGGTTTTTTTGGGCAAGATGCGCGTGCTGAGCAACGTCGTCCTGCTGAACAATTACGTCGTGAACAACAACAACGTCGTCAAGGTAATGAAGGTAATAATGTTAATCGCAATGGTCGCGATGATCCTTATTCTAAGATTAAGTTTTCAATGCCTCCTTTTGATGGTGCATATGATGCTGATGCTTATTTGGATTAGGAAATGACGGTTGATCAAAAGTATAGTTCTCATATGGTTCCTGAAATGCATAGAGTTAGACTAGCCACTTGTGAGTTCACGAATTATGCTATTATTTGGTGGAATGGTTTAGTTTCTAGTGGCTTAGAACCTGAATCATGGCCTAGACTAAAGCGTGCTATGCGCAATAGATTTATTCCTCCAGATTATACACATGAATTGAAAATGAAATTGCAGCGCTTAAATCAAGGTTCTAAATCTATGCATGATTACTATCAAGAGCTTCAAATTGCTATGCTTCGTTGTAATATACAAGAGGATGATGAGGATATCATGATTCGTTTTTACTCCGGGTTGAGACGTGAAATTCAGGACCTTGTTGATTATAAAGATTACAATACTACCAATAGGTTGTTCCATTTTGCTATCTTGGCAGAAAAAGAACTGCAGGGTCGACAATAGGTGCAAAAATTGAGGAACAATTTTGGGAGTACATCTACTTCACGAGTACCACCGGGACAAGCAAAAGCATTCCCTTCTACATCTACGCGATCTGCTGCCCCCTCCTCCAACACTCGGGCGTGTTGAGTAGGAGCATCACCACCATCACGTGAGGTGAGCAAATCTACTGTTTCGTAGGATCCAATGCCAAGCTCTTCTTCAAGTGCAGCTACCACGGGTCGTACAACGGGCATTGTGTGCCGTTGCTGCCAAGGTATTGGCCACGTCATGAAAGATTGCCCAAGCCAGCGAGCATACTCCGCAACAGCAGATGGTGGATATGTTAGTCATAGTGATGTCGAGGAAGAATATGCATTTGAAGCTAATCTTGCAGCCAATCATGACATGGATAGTGAGGGGGAGGAGATTAGTGGCACATTTTATACCTTGTCACAAGAGCGATGATGCTACAAACATAGCTGATTTGTTTGTTAGGGAAATCATTCGCTTGCATGGAGTGCCTAACACCATTGTTTCGGATCGTGATGCAAAAATTTTGAGCCACTTTTGGAGGTCACTTTGGAATAAACTTGGGACAAAGCTGCTGTTTTCGACGACATGTCACCCTCAAACCGACGGACAAATGGAGGTTGTGAACCGCACATTATCCACCATGTTTCGGGCTGTTTTGAAGAAAAATTTGAGGATGTGAGAAGAGTGTCTACCCTATATTGAGTTCGCTTACAACAGATCAGTTCACTCCACCAAGGTAAGTCCGTTTCAGGTAGTATATGGTTTTAATCCCCATGCCCCTATTGATTTACTGCGTTTACCAACATTCGAGAAATTAAATTTTGATGCTAAGACACGTGCTGATTTGATTCTGAAAATGCATAAGTTGACTAAGGAAAATATTGAAAAGATGAATGAGAAGTATAGAATTTATAGAAGCCAAGGTCGGAAACATATTACTTTTGAAATTGGTGATCTTGTATGGTTACATTTGCGCAAAGATAGGTTTCCTGATTTGACAAAGTCTAAATTGCTGCCTCGAGCTGATGGTCCTTTTAAAATTGTGGAAAAGATCAGTGATAATGCATATAAGCTTGAGTTGCCTGCAGATTATGGGGTTAGTCCCACATTTAACATTTCAGATTTGAAGCTTTAATTGGGAGAAGAAGATGACATTGCGTCGAGGACGACTCCAATTCAAGAGGGGGGGATGATGAGGACATCACTCTTTCGGATACACACACCGAATATTCTTCCAACAATAGGTCCATTGACACGAGCTCGTGCACGTCAACTAAATCATGAGGTGAGCTCGTTCCTTAGTGTTCCTTTATATTTTGATAAGGATGGGATGCTACTAAATAATTGTGATGTATTGTTACTTAGGAACACGGGAGAAGACCAGCAAAGGCGCCCAAGCTAAGGTGGAGGTCCAATCAAGTTCGAGTCCGTTTCGGAGTCCAGGACCAGACTGCACTAAAATCGTCGCCCAGGACGCATACGGACTCCGTTTTCGACGTTCTACACATGGTTGGAAAGCTAAGGAGATAGGTTTTCCAACGGGACTGGTCCCATGTCCAAATTCTTTCTGAGTCAACAGGAATCATCGAAACAATTGGATGTTCAGAATCCGTCAGGGTGCTGCGCCACCATCTTTTGGCCCATTGGGTTGTGTAACGTGTTGGAGTCCATTAGGGACGCGTCCAGGGGTCCTTGGCTGACCCTAGTTTCTTATATACAGTAGCCGCCACCCCAATTAGGGTTAGGTTTTGCTTAGATATTGATCTACACACAGATTGTGAGATTTTCGCTCTTGTTCCGGATCGACTAGGCCGGCGCAAGTGTTTGTGGAACCCCAACTTCGAGTGCTTGAATTATATTTGCAATATTTCAGATTGCATCTTCTACGTTCTTGTTTGTGTACTCAGTACACTTGCAGGGATTGAGCCTTCTTAGCGAGGTCAACCGCGCGGCACGGTTGATAACCAACGGAGCTGTGGTGTAGTGATTGCAAGGGAGACGATCTGTTCGGGTCGAAGCCTTTGGATCATCAACGTTGAGTTCTCCACCTACCGACTTATCGCTACCTATCGGAAAATCAGGCCAACAATCCCATCAGAACGGGTTACCCCCGGAGCCGAGTAACGGCTAAGGGCTGAGAGGGCCGTAGGCTTCAAGGCCTTCAAGCCTTATAATAGAGGCCTTATTCTGGCAGTACGCCCACTATTACCTATAGATAGTTTACCTAATTGGTCTATCTTTCATACAATACGTGCAAAATATGTTGGAGGCCTCCAACCTTACTGCTAGAAGTTTTTACAACAGATAGCTATTAGGTAGAAATGGTAAATCTAGATTACGTCCCTGTTTAGTAGAACTTAAGTTACATCTTCATTTGACATAAGTTATGAATAATCATCTGACCTAGCTATGTCTTACACTGCAATTAGCTGCGTATTGCCAACAGTAGATTGTAAAACTTAACTAGTACATAACCAAGAAAAAACCCACGTACCGTGGATGTAGCATGCCTAGGTCACTTAGAAGAAAAGACTGCCTAAGTTTCCTGAAAGGTATCGCGTAGTCTCGGTAGACAGTTAGGCCCACACACCTGCAGCTGCATCGCATGCCTAGGTCACCCAGAGGGCAGATTATGCCAACGTGTCCTCGAAGGCATTGCATAGCCTCGGTAGTGTCAAAGCCACGACCCCGAGGGTGTCGTCGAAGGCGGAGATGCAGTGCTCTAAGGAATGATGTCGCAAGGAATCCTCATTGCACGAGATGGCTACACACCGTGGGCACAGCAAGCCAAGGTCACTGCGAAGGAATCAAACCTAGGTTTCTTGGAAGGCATTGTATAGCCTCGATAATGTGTAGATGCCAGTTATCAAAGAACCTCCTTGGTAATGTAGTTACGGCGCCCTCGAAGGATTTCTTCAGGAGGCGTGATACGCCTACGCACTTGTAAGCATTGCTTGCCTAAACCTAAAGTCACCTAAAAAAGTTTCCCGGAGGGTAGGATTTACCCTGATAGGTAGTGGAGCCCACACACCTGCAGCAGCACAACATGCCTAGGTCACCCAAAGGGCAGATTATGCCAGGGTGTCCTGGAATGCATTACCTAGCCTTGGTGGTGTGGACGCTGCATATCAAGGGATGACCTTAATGTGAGGATGCGATGCTCTGAGAAATGATGTCACAAGGAATCCTCGTTGCACGACATGCTTATATACTGTGAGCACAGCATGCCTAGGTCACCACGAAGGCATCAAGCCTAGGTTTCCTGGAAGGTATTGCATAGCTTCGATCATATAAATGCCACGCGCCAGGGCACACCCTTGGTGGACAATGTTGCGGTGCACCTGGGGCATTTCCTCGGGAGCACGACAAGCCTACACACCATGGGCGTAGCATGCCTTGGTCACTTGGAAGGCTAGACTGCCTAGTTTTTCTGGAAGGTATTGCGTAGCTCAGATAGTGTGTAGAGCCTTCGGCATTAATACATGCCAAAGGGGATACAAAACCTCCAACAAAAACAGAGAGTCCTACAAAACCTCCGACAAAAATAGAGAGTCCTACAAAACCTCTGACAAAAACATAAAGTCCTACAAAACTTCCGAGAAAAATGGAGAGTCCTACAAAACCTCCAGCAAAAATGGAGAGACCTACAAAACCTCCAGCAAAAATGGAGAGTCCTACAAAACCTTCGATAAAAACGGAGAGCCCTACAAAACCTCCAGCAAAAATGGAGAAACTTACAAAACCTCCAGCAAAAACGGAGAGCCCCGCGAAAGCTCTGGCAAAAATGAAGAAACTTACCAAACCTCCGGCAAAAATGGAGAGTCTTGCAAAAGCTCTGGCAAAACTAGAGAGTCTTACAAAGCCTCCGGCAAAAATGGAGAAACTTACAAAGCCTTCGGCAAAAACAGAGAGTCCTGCGAAAGCTTCGGCGAAAATGGAGAGTCTCACAAAGCCTCTGGAAAAAACGGAGCGACATCCAAAAACCTCCGCAAGATGGAGCGTCTTATAAAAACCTGTGCCAACAATGGAGAGTCTTGCAAAACCTCCGCCAAAATGGAGAGACTCCAAAAACCTTAGCAAGATGTAGAGTCTTACAAAACCTTAGTAGGACGGAGAGTCTTGCAAAAACCTCCACAGGACAGGAGCCTTGCAAAAACCACCACAAGACAGAGAATCTTCAAAAAACCCTGCAAGTGGGAATGTCTTCCAAAAACCTCCACCAAACGGAGAGGTTCTAAAAAACCTATCGGACAAAATCCCCTGGCATCTTGAAGACAAGCGCCTCCATACCGGAGGGGTACGAAACCCACTAGCCCCCGACAGGCACAGCCAACAGACCAAAGGGTTATAAATCCCTCTCCCTGCAGGAAGAGGTATGGCCCGTGTGACTCGAACACATATGGTAAAAGGTAAAGCCATTACCCTACAGCCTCATCTAAGACATGATTCATACGTTGTTTATGAAGATATTAAGTAAAAGCTCACTGTGCGTGGCATGGGGAATAGTATGGAATCCCCAATTGTTTATTGCAAGAGCTGGGCAGTGGCTAATGGCCGAGGGCGTCGAGGACCACCTCTCCCGTCTAGTCTTCGGCTTCACCTTTGACACGCCGTCGCTAGGATCCAGGAAGCGGCTAAGGGACGAGGGGTTCGAGGATCACCTCTCCCGTCTAAGCTTTGGCTTCGCCTTCGACACGCCATCGCTAAGCTCGAGGAGGATTACCTCTGGAGCCAGGCAGCGGCTAAGGGCCGAGGGGGTCGAGGACCACCTTTCCTGTCTGGCCTTCAGCTTCACCTCCGACACGCCGTCACAGGCTCCGAGCAGATTACCTCTGGAGACAGGCAATGCCTAAGGGTTGAGGGGGTCGAGGACCACCTCTCCCATCTGGCCTTCGGTTTTACCTCTGACACGCCGTCGCTAGGCTCCGGGCGATTACCTCTGGAGCCGAGCAGCGGTTAAGGGTCAAGGGGGTCGAGAACCACCTCTCCCGTCTAGTCTTCAGCTTTGCTTTCGAGGCGTTGTTGCTAGGCTTCGGATGAATTACCTTCAGAGTTGAGCAGCGGCTAAGGACCGACGGGGTCGAGGACCACCTCTCCCATCTAGCCTTCGGCTTCGCCTCCAATACGCTATCACCAGGCTTTAAACGGATCACCTCCAAAGTCGGGTAGCAGCTAAGAACATGAAGGGTCGAGGAACACCTCCGAAGCTTGTCCCCAAAGGTTCCAGATGGACTTCGTTGGGTTGGAAATCTGGAACAAATTTGGAAGAAGGCCGTACCAACGCTGAGCCCGAGGAGTACGTGATGACGGGAACGACGAGGTCACCACTACTTTGCCCAGTCCTCCTTAGTTACCCTACGTGTCTACCACCACCAAATTCTTGAGGCCACCTCTCCCCTGAAAGGAATGAATCTGGGTATGATCTATGCGAAGGCTCGGTACCTCAGTCATCTAAAAAACTAGCCATCGCCTATGAAGGGGACGAAGAAGCGCGGCTCAAAGGCACGAAGGCACATAGACATGCGGTCCCCTACTCAAAGGATCCTCTTACACTTCGGCCCAAAAAGATACAATTGCCCCAAAGGTCCAAATTATATTATTAAATAAATCGTGCATCCGGACGATGTGTACAAAGAAGCAAGCAGTACAAAGGTTGCTACGGAGGAGACAGACCCGCAACTATGGCCCGCGGTAGGGCCATAGTCGAACGGCAAAACAGGGATGTCCACGAAGCACCCCCAAAGGCCACCTTCACCTCCTACAGATCTCTGTAGGGACCACGCATGGAGCAGCGTATGCACTTCATCCGCGGGCTACCGCCATGGAAGCTGATGCAGTAGCCGACCCCCAAGCTGTCGTAAGATGAAGAAGAAACCGAAGGAGCCACCGTCAGGGCCTCCTCTCGCTTCTTCCCGGCCCCCTCCCTCGACGTCGAATCCTGCTCCTCATCACTCTCCCTCCGCAGGAGATCCTAGTCGATCTCCTCATCATCGTTGAAAATATCGATGATCTCGACAGGCATGGTCTCTCGAACCGAGGGCTAGGTAGGAGCGATAGGCAGCTGTCCACCCCGCAGGGACAGAAGCAGGATGGCCACTAGCACCACCGTTGGTGGCCGAGATGGCCCAGCCCTAGTAGAAGCAGTCAAGATTATCGACATTTCCGAAGAGGATGAGGAGGAAGACGATGCCATATTCAAAGTCAAGGTTGAGTGCTCGCTTGTGATGCAGTGGTAAATCGAGCTGGGTGACCCAGCTTTATATCTGAGCCAAGCAACCACGTACACCTAGGAGGTGAGGCGGAACCAACACAGCGTCTCTCCATGGCATCCCTCATTAATATCTGGGGGCTCGTGGCCATATCCCAGTTGCTTCACCGTCACATGGCAACATCCCACGGCAACGCTTGTTTTCTTGCACGAATGTCCCATCATGTTAATGACCTAGACTCCTTTTGACGCATGCCAGGGGTGTGGGCACAAGACCCTAAACGAACCCACGCATTATCCAGTCAAAATGCATCAGTGACACATCCCGTCCTACTATCCTCAAACTGGCGAATGTGGGGATTCCCCGATCCCACATGTAATCCCTCACTCTGAAAAACTCAAATGGCGAGAAGACCCATCACAAAAAAGTCTGAAGAATCTAAATCGGCCTCGGCATGGACCCCGGAGCGCATCACCTCCACCGACGCCCCTCCGGCCTCATGTCCCGATACCACATACACCAACTCCAATAGGCTCCAGTGCGTGCCTCCTCTATTAATACGTCCTCGGTCTTTGACTTCGACTTTGACACCGGCTACACCTTCGACCTCAGCATAACCCCAGGGTGTGCCGCCACCACTAGTGCACCGTCAGCTTTGAGCTTCACCATCAATGCTTGCAGTTCCCGTAGAAAAACTCCTCAGGGATGGGGAATGGCCTTCGGGAATTCTTGTTACAAACCTAGGGTGGAGTTGGTTTTCCTCTACATCCTCTCACCCCTCCAACTATCGAGGCCAGAGAATGAGGGGGTACTGTTGGGGGAAAATAGACTAGCCTGAGGATAATGGTTGATGATCGCTATCAAAGGTCCCTCCAGAGCCTTCGGTCTCCGAACCCTCAGCGGGAGGCCCGGCCCACGGAGGTTGAGGACTCCCTAGAGCCACCTCTCCGGCGAATAGGTGGCCTTCAGAAGACTTGAAGCTATAGCCAGTCCCTCCAGAGCCTTCAGTCTCCAGACCCTCAGTGGGAGGCCTGGCCCTTGGAGGCTGCAAACCCCCTCGGGCCACCTCTTTGGTACGTACGTGGTATTCTGAAGACTCGAAGCTACAGCCAATCCCTCCAGAGCCTGCGGCCTCCGGACTCACTAGGAGGCCTTATCCCTCCGGTGCCCATGCAACCTTCCGAAGCCTAAAGACACAGCCGGCCTCCAGAGATAATATCAGGGAAGAAAGGACACCCCCCTGCAGCAGACCTGACACGAGGTGACGGGCGATTAATGTCGGTGCAAATGGTGCTTATCCTGACACCCCAACGCGATGCAAGTTGTCCTGACACCCCCTGCAGAGCGGAGCCGGGCCGCAATTGGAAACTAGCTCACCTCTTAGAGGGCAGGCACCACGATAGATATCTCAGTAGATATTTATCTTCTATGTTGTGTAAAAAGTAGTTATCTAAGATAAAACCCAGTAATTCAGCATGTCCTAGATATTTGTACATCATGATAACTTGTACACTAAGCTACGTCCACCCTATAAATAGGGGGTCGTGGTCATCTAGGAGAGGAGGAGGTCATAAGGAGCACGTTTAATATAGCACGGGGGAGCACAATCATAAAGTCTTCATATGATACTTCCCCTAGCCCGATCCATATTTTTACTATTAATACATTTATGGTGTTCCTTCCTCTTAAGCTTCGTCTCCAAGCTTGAGTCTCCTATTTAGAAGAAACTCTCACCGTAAACTTGCTGGGACAAGATAATCTCTTGCTATCAAATCGCTCACAAATAGCATGGCATAAATCCTCCCAAACGGTGACTCAACCCCGTAACTCTAAGGTCTGTAACCAATTCGCTGCCACACCAATAAAATTTAGAGCAGCGAACTGGGTCTTTAGATTATCTGTCACGCTATACACCTCGAAGTACATCTCACACCTATCCTTCCAAAGCCTAGGGTTCGCTCTGTTAAAATTTGGAAACTCAAGCTTAGGTGTGTATGCAGATTTATGGTTTCCCCTTCTATCATCCTACCCGTGTTTTGAGCAGTCAAAGCAATAGAGCCACTTGGAATGTTGCATTGGGACACACATGTGACTGGGAGTGGCTTAGAAATCCCATGGATCCTATAGCCATCATCCTATTATGTAGATTCACGTTGTGCCCATGGGATCGCTCTAGGTTCGCCGTAAGTGGGCACGCTGCCTTCAATGGAGCCATGTCGATCGGTGTGGTTGACACCGAGGGGGCGCGCGGTTGTTCACTCGATCATGTCGATTTGCACCGCGGTTTTGTCGGTCTTCTTGAGTGGCAAGCTCAATGATGAATCTCTTGAACTTGGTGCGTATTCATGGCGGAGCTAAGGTGAGCGATAGGCTCTGATACTAATGGTTACTTATCTGTTACAATTTGAGGATAGATTTGCTAGATTGGAAAAAATCAGATTGGGTTGGGGAAGAACATAGGAGGAGCTACAGGAAAGATGAAGACACGTTCCATACAGAGTATTTACCGTTCATGGATACAGTCTACCGCCTTTAAGCACACAACATTACCAAACTTATGCCCTTCCCATTACATGCACGCATGGGCTTTAGCCCAAACTAGACATGGCGGAAACAAGAAGTTTTTACTCCCTCAACTCATTTTTCTTCTGGCTTCCTGCTCTGCTTTGCGCCAGCTGACCTGGACATGGCGACAACCACCAATCCAAGTAGCATCACCGATGGTGGCCCACCTACAGGGATGGCAATAGGTATGATACTTACAGTAGAAACTATACAAATCTATATCCACGAGTTAATTTCTAAACTCATATCCGTATTTATTACCCATCACGAGTAAGAACTAACAACCGTGCCCACCACCCGCGAGCATCATATACCCAAGAGCATACCCGCCGATATAGTAAATATTTATTGAATATAACATTAAGTATGTAACAATAATATCGATTTAAACATACATCTTAACTAAGATAATAAATAAGCATCTGATAGATACATAATATACATATTACATTAGTACATCACTACATAGTTTACACATACAACATATTGCTTTATACTCGTCTCTCTATTAAAAATGAAGTAAGCTATATGTATAGAACAGATACACGACTGAAACGGATGTAAATAAATCTATTCTATACCTGTCTTTCTGTACCGTTGACTTTAACTTTAAACCCATACTTATACCTACCGATGAATATTACAGCTCAAATCCACACTCGTTAAGATTTTTATCCACAACTACATAGGTAGAATTTGCCCATTACCATCCCTACCCACCTCGCCGCAACAACTTGCCGCTCCGCTCGTCGCCTCTCCTCGCACCCCTCCGGCCTCCTCTGTGCCAATTGTGGACGCCGAGACGGAATCCAACCAAAAGCGCATCTCCCCGCGCCGTCAACCTCCCCCCGCGCCCTGTGCACTGCGCCTGCCCGCACTGCCACAGCGCCCCACTTCTGCTCCTCATCCCACCCGTCCCCTGGACCCGGCCCACCCGCAGCCCTCCCCCAAGTTGACAAGAATCATTTCCCCATCGGCGCAGCAAACCGCTCGCCTAAGCGCTCCCTCTTACCCTACCCGCGGCAGCTGCAGTCCCACGCCGGACGGACCCACGTGTCGGCGACGTGTGACGCTCGTGTTCGGGGCTCGTGGCCTGGTGAGTGCGGCGGTCCACCACGCGAAAGGCCGCCCCTATTCTCCCCCTTCACATATCATCTCTCGCTCGCTCGCTCTCTGTTGGAAGTCAGGCGACGCGAGGGATTCGATTCACCTGCTCCTCCTCCTACGTCTCGACCCGCCGGTCTCGCGACGCGCCGCGTCGGCGGCGGTGAGGTACGGCGTCTCTCTCACTCCCTCCACCTGAGATTCGGGCTACCCGTCTCCTCCTCGCTCGGGTAGGATCAGGATTCGATTCTGTTCGGTCCGGTTGGGTTCCGTCTGGTTGGATCGGTTCGGCTGTTCCGGCGAGTCGAATTTTGTGTTACGATTAGGGCGGTGGCGCAGTTCGGCTGTTCCGGGAGCTGTGGTATGATTAGTCTAAGATTGCTGGAAGGTAGTATGAGGCGCGAGTTTTTCGCAGGGAGCATGGGCTCGTGGGGGCAGTGGAATTTGCGGACTTGTCGATTAGGTGGTCCTGTCATTACCGACTGATTGGTTGGATTCTTATGCCTAGCGTTTCGAAGATTTTTTGCATAGGAGGATTTGCACAACGTGCGATTCAGTTTTGATGGAGGGTATATTTCTGAGGAAAGTGGAGATACTATTAGGCTTGTATTTTGTAGTGATGTAAGGAAGAATCGCGAGTAAATCGGCTGTCTCCTTGACTGCCGGCATGGTCATGTTCTTCCCCTGCGCACTGGCACCTAAGAACTGGTGTTTGTGAAGTCAATTGGGTTGGTGCCACGTGCAATTTACTCAACTTTACATTTTTACTAGACATGAGAGTCCCTCAAAGGACGATTTTTCAGTTTCCTGCTCAAGTTTATGCTTCAATTTATGGTCAAAGATTTCTTTGTCATGATAAGCAAGGATTCTTTTCCATTTCAGATGTGTTGATCCTAGGTGAGGAGCAGCAGGATCATTGTGTCAGTGGTAACTGAGGTTTGTGTGCATTTTTAGATGGAGAGGTTAACCACAAACCGCCTCTACAGTTCTGGAGTTCCCATAACTGTGCCAACATCTCTGCCCACAATACCAGTATCCCTGGATGAAGGCTTCCCAAGGCTTCCTGATGTGCAGAATGTTCTGATGGAGAGAGAGTTGAGGAGCGCCCCACTACCACCTCATCAGACTACTGTTGCTCCTATCCGTGGTCAGTTTCACTCCAGTACCGGTTCTGTTGGGCCTTTGTGTTCGCCCCCGGCTGTAAGGTTCTCGTCGGTTCCAAACCCTGAGCAATACTCGAGTGCCAATCCTTATAATTCTCAAGCACCAAGTACTGCAAACTCTTCAACGCTGAATTACGGATCACAATATGGAGGCTTTGAGCCTTCCCTGACCGATTTTCCAAGAGATGTTGGACCAGCCTGGTGCCCAGATCCAGTTGATAGCATGCTCGGATACTCCGGTGATGTACCTGGTGGGATCAATTTAACTGGGAGCACTTCTATTGGAGCTTCAGATGATCTTACTAAGCAAAGTGAATGGTGGACTGATTTTATGAATGATGATTGGAAGGATATTGCTGATAACCCAGTTTCTACTGAAATCCAACAGGTATGCTGCTTGATTCTGCCATTTTTGGTGAGTAGCTTGAGAAGTAATTGGTGCTCTTCTTTGAAATGTGAACTCCCATTCGTGTTAGTTATTTCCTAAAAGACCTATTATTTTCCATAAAATGTATTTTGCAATCTTATTAGTCGTCATGTTTGCTTGTGTATATGGAAGTCCTGAAAAGCTTTCTCTTTTCACTGCTGCTTTCCCATTCAAGATAGTGGTGACCCCTACAGGTTCACATCATATATTTTACTTTTCTTAGATTTGACTTGTAAGACATACAGTATCTGCATTTTTTTTCTACTTTAACCCCTACTAGACTCTGACTAACCAAAAAGTTTTCAACTAGGCATCCTTATAGCCAAGTTGTTGTTTGACATCTAGATAGTTCTTGAATGCTAAATTATGCATCACAGAATGAGATGATGCATCATGTGTTACCTGATATTTTTCTCAGTTTCATATGACTAAGCAACACGCATGATGACTATGCTGCACGTAGAGTTGTCAATAAATCTCAAACTATCCCAGCCAGGCTTCAAGTTTCATTGCTGACTTTAGCTTCACTTTTGTATAAGCTCACATCTAGGAGTTTCACTTGAGGAAAATTTAAGCAGGCTCCAGGTTTGCTGAACTTAATTATTTGTGTTTGCAAATGGCATTATCCCTGGATAGGAGCTGTGGTTTGCTCCAGGCTCAACTCTTGGCTGCCTTGTGGTTCATTTTTAACAAACACAATTTATGAACTTATCCATGTCAAAGTTGGTTGAGCTCAGTGTTTTTCTCAAATTAGTTTTGAAGTTGAAATGAGGGACAAGCTTACCACTTTTTGTGCAGCATTCAATTTCCATCTAAAAAAAATACATTCAATTTCCAGATAAGGTAGGAATCAATCTTGTCTTGGCTGGGTCACTTTTTTGTTTCTATCCTTAACTGCACCATGCTTTTTGTTTACAAACTTTATGCGGATTTGTTCAGCTCGATATGTTTTAATCATGGGACTGAGTGTTGCTTTGTTGATGCTTCACATAGGTTGGACCACCTGCGCAATTATCTATCTCAGTTCACCAGTCAGCTACCCAACAAACAGTTTCAACTCAATCTGGAGAACCTTTGGCAGCTGCGGCACCCTCACCAAGTGCCGGCTCCAATATTGCCAAGGCACGCATGAGATGGAATCCTGAGCTTCATGAGCGCTTTGTGGATGCTGTCAATCAACTTGGTGGCAGTGAAAGTGCGTGTTTGGATGCAACTTTTTCCTCCCATGATTGAACCTATTCATTTTGACATCATTCTTAATTATTGCAGAAGCAACTCCTAAGGGTGTGCTGAAGCTAATGAAGGCAGATAATTTAACCATTTACCATGTAAAAAGTCATCTTCAGGTCTGTTATTTTGCTGTATTGCTGGAAATGATTGAAACTGAACAAAAAATATTCTCTATCTGATTTTGAGTCAACTTGTTTTTTTTTTTTTTTTTCAGAAATACAGAACAGCCCGATACAGACCAGAATTATCTGAAGGTCTGACATCTTCCACTTCCCATATGTTCTGTTTGTGTATTTCTTGCTGTGATTTCTTTAACAGTTTACCATGTTCACCAATTTGTGATTTTTAGGCTCTTCAGAAAAGGTGGCATCAAAAGATGAGATACCATCTATTGACCTGAAAGGGTAAGTTTGCAACCTACTTGAAACTGATTTAGCTTGTGTTGATAATATTGATGTCAATCCGATGAGAAAACTGAATATGACCTGTGTTTTGTCTTTATATATAAAATGCCTGATCTGGAAACTTGAATACCTTTACGATCATATTGTCAGCACAAATGTGATTGATGACAACGAAAGCTTCTTGCAAGAAAGAAAGCACAAATAGTTTGTTGATCAAACATAGATGGCATTTTGTTGTGCATCAATCTGGTTATGTCACTACTATTTTCAACACTTTTCTACGCTGAACGTGCCATCATAAGCTGGAAATTATTCAGTATTGCCAACAAATATTCATGAATTGCCAACATAAGTTTTATATTTGATTTCACATATTTTTTCTGGCTGTGTTATCTCTGCTATTTCTTTGTGTGACATATACCTGCATCTGACGAATGGTGCGGTGCCTCCACAATAACAGTTAGGCCTTTGCTCCTACTGCTAGTCTCTTTTCTTGTGTACTTCTTCAGTTCTTTATAGTCATGGAAAAACTTTGCCTTCCACAAATTGCTTATAATTATTATGGGGTCCTGAGCATTAGTTCTTTTATTGTGCTGCAGTAGTTACATCTGATGAACAGTGCAGTAACATCCACAACAAAAGTTATGAACACTGCAGTGTCCTCCACAATAAAAGTTATCTGCCCTTTGTTTTGTTCCAACTGCTAGTCTGTTTTCTTGTTTATTATTTTCAGATATGGAGCATGTTACCATTCTAGCCAAGCTGTATGTCCATCCACTAAGTACTTAGTTGTTGTTATGAGTTCCTGAGCATTAGTTCTTTTATTGTGCTGCAGGAGTTTTGATATTACCGAAGCACTTCGTCTCCAGTTAGAACTTCAAAAGCGGCTTCATGAACAGCTTGAGGTACTATTACGAATTGCTCTTTCATTGCTTTAGATGTCTCAGAGGGAGTGAGGGGCAAAAGGGTTTAAAATCAGTATAATTTAGAGGTGGTGGTAAACACAGTTATTTTATCGTACCATTCTTTTGCTTTGTAACTTGATCTTGTCTAGATTCTGGAAATGCCTGAGTTTGATTTTTTTTTAACATCAAAAACTGTTCCTGTTAGTCTGCTACAACTTTGAGTTACTTTAATTTCGAACTAGTATTGACAAGAGTATTAATATCATCTTCCAAACAAATAATTATCTGTTTAGTATACTAGTGCAGTAAATTGTAATTGTAACTTAAGTACTTAACCAATTTTACAAACTTTGTCACAACTCCCTTTCACTAAATGCTACTAAAGAAAATTGTGTTTGTTGACAGCACTAAAATGGTCAGGCGCTCTGCTTTAGTAAATGAGTTGCATTAACATGGTGAGCTTGAGTTTACTTGAAGTTTCCAATTTTTTTGGAACTCTCAATTTGTGACTACGATGCAGAGGTATTTAGATCTTGACAATCTTAGGCCTACACAAAAGTGACTTTTGTCACTGCATGTACAGAAAGTGGATGGGGGAGAGGACCTTCTGAAAGAAGATCAGATTGTCCTTTCAGGAAAATAGTAGTGCATATTGTTTCCTTGAAATTTTAGTGGTACCATGATTTTCGGAACTGTCAAGATACCTTCTAATCTAAAGATCTCCCTTGAAAAAAAAAATTTAAATGTCAAATTCAATTTGTAGTTATGCTCCTAATAATAAATCACTGGTAACCAAGACTGTTCAACCACGGTTTGAATGGGTTGACTGGTTTTATCTCTAGCACAAAAACAAGATGTATGAATTCAAGAGGAAAGAAAAAATAGTTTAGGAGAAGGAAGAAAGAGCATGCCTACCGGTTTAGCAAAACTGGCTTGTACAGCCCTTGCTGGTAACTGCTTCAGATTCACATTTGAGATAGAAAACAGTCCACTTCCATGGTTATTCCAGTGGGAATAGACCACGAGCCTGTACTGGCATGTCATCCTTTTATGTTCCCCAAAACTTGCTAATAACCTTGTCTGCAACATACTGTATCTTGCTGAATTTTACCCTCACGTTTGTCCCATCCTTACATGCACTTCAGATTCAAAGAAGCTTGCAGCTAAGAATTGAGGAACAAGGGAAGTGTCTTCAGATGATGCTCGAGCAGCAGTGCATTCCTGGAACAGACAAGGCACTGGATGCTTCAACCTCGGCAGAAGGATCAAAGTTATCTTCTGATCTACCAGAAACTTCTGGTGTGAAGGAAGTATCTGAAAACAGTCAAAATGGACTAACCAAGCCAACAGGTATGAACACATATGAAAGGTTTTCGCGTGTGGTGATACCGGTTTTATGATGATGAGGCACAGAAAACTGATGGTGCTGGCCTTTGGTTTCAGAATCAGGTGATAGCTAATGAAGTTGCAAGGAGCTTCTCCTCAGCATGCGAACCAAACTGGCCATTAAATGGGTTTGACAAAGCCCGGCCAAGTGTATGTAACAACTTTGCTATGAACGACGTTGCAAAGCCTGGCCAAGTGCATGTAACTAGACATTAGTTGTGCAGTACCCACCATCACGGTACCGATGAATCCCGTGTTATGTGGATGATCTAGGGCAAGCGCAAATGTCAGGGGGTTTGACTTCTTGCCTTTTGTCCTTTTGTTAGGGATTCCGTAGCATCTTCTAGGCATTTGATTATGGGCTAATTCCAGTATTTACAGTAATCTTTAGCACCTCGCTTGTTTACAACATGTTATGACCAAATATGATGAAGGGTCGATTACCTTTTTATGAGAAGGATGGACTGCAGTCAGTTCATTGTGCATTATCTTCTTCTATTGGATGTTGCCTTGGGTCAATGCACTTATTCCACAGGTGCACCATGAGTCCGTGACAAGAGATTCATCCCAATAGCATATATGGATGACACAATGACCACTATGTTCTATGGATGATTTTTATGGATTGACTCGCTCGACGGTCCATGTTGCCTGTGAATTTGAAGGTTTAGGGCAGAGGTATGTTCTTGGGATATAGAGGTATCAAAGGGCCTATGGTTAATTTTCTCTCCCCAACGACAATACGCTTTATATTTACTTCACGAGGCAGATATCCTTGGACGTCGTCGCTTGAGTAGCGATTCAGTACCACTGGACCGAGAATACTATGAAGTTTATATATATATATATATATATATATATATATCTATTACATGCTAGACCATATATGGCATTTGATGTGAGCGCGGTCAAACCGTTTTATATGCACTACTACAGAAAGGTCATCCCTACCACTTTCACTATCAGTTCAGTAATAACCAGCAATAATAATATATTATTGTCAGCTTGTAATCTCCATATTACATAGCATCAACAACTAACAGTGATAATCAATGATAATCAATGATTATCACTGTCGATTTTTGTTATGAATCTATAATGATATATTATTGTCGGTAGGAAATGCAAACCAACAGTGATATTCAAATTGTCACTGCCGTTCTTCGCTAGAACTGGCAGTGAAAAAGATGTGCTCTTAATAACCGGCAATGATACTCAAAAGCCGCACAACTTTCTACGCCCGCGCCATTAAAATTACGCTGGCTCTCGATCGCTCTCACTCATCACTCTCTCCCACTCTCACCGCAGCCACTGCCTTAGCCATGGATCTATGCGATGATTGTCCCCGTCCAACCACCACCTTATCCAACTACACCTCCCACATCCGCATCGTTGTTTAGCGACAAGGCGGAGGCCCCATCGGCTAGGTCATCGGACGAGGAAGAGACCTCAGACTCCGATGACTCGGTGGGGTCCCCTCCGAGGACGACGTGTGGGACTTCTTCCTCGATGAGCCGAAAGCGAAGAAGCCCCGGCCAAGCTCGAATGAGGAGGAGGAGGCCGGCGACGACGGCGGTGAAGGTGAGGAAGAGGATGATGATGGCAATGATGAGGATGATGACGACGACAATGATGAGTACTTCTTTGTCGTCGTGTGACGACCGGTAGACGTCTTCGATCATTTAGGGTTTTTTGTGCGCGGCCATGCATGTCTTTTGCTTTTGATGTACAATGATGGATTTAGCGAGTTAACTATAGATTAGTGATGATGTATACTAGATAATTACCATATCTGGGCACCCCCATAATTCACGGGGTATATTTCTATCTCTAGGAAGAGAATCCTTGGATGAAAGGAAACTACCCGTAGGTACTCAGGGTATCTAGTAAACATGGAAGTTTATTTTCAGGAACGGGAAGGAAGACTCCATATGACTTACGACACCCCCATATACATATGGAGCCTAGGACCCCGTGGAGGATAAGAGCCATTAGAAGTCGAAGAAGTTACTCAAACCTTTCAACAAACTAGAAGACACTCGAAGCTAAGCAAGGAAGTCATCAACTACATTTAGATCTATCTAGGCTAACCACATACTCCTTTGTAACAGACTCAGATCAATACAAGATAAACATGACGTAGGGTTATTATCCTTAAGGATGCCCAAACATGTATAAAATCCCAGTGTGTTCTCCTATGATTTGTTTACTCGAAGCATCCCCTACCTCTTCAACAAGTTCATTAGATCAGCAGTTCATAAATCGTCGACAGCTGGCACCGTTTGTGGGGATCATGACAATAGGCGTTGAAGAGTCTACACAGAACATGCCATCGACGTCACCCAAGCATTCACCGAGAACCGGATTTTTGGATGAGGGGTTCTACGACAACTTTACCCCTCTTCCTGGCAAATGGTGATCAATCGGTTGAATTTCGATGATGACATTTTTAACGATGAGGTAAGTTGATTTATGAATCAATGTGCTAAAGACTACAACATTGAATTCAAACCACTTAGCTACCAAGACAACTGTTTGAATGTCTGATTCACAGCAAGTCAGGATCAATCCCCGCACCTTGTGACAACATTTATTGTCAAGAAACCATCCCAGAGCAATCCAATGAAAAATCCATAATGGATCTGTACACTTCCTCAAGCAAAGGTTACCCCTAATAAGTTTTCGTTATAGGAGATAGGGATGATGGTCTGGGTAATCATGATGACGACCCTATAAATGGACAAGGCCCTCCGGCTTCGGTTGTGGGCGACAATAAGCACCAGATGAGCACACCTCCCCAGATCCTTAATGGAGCACCAGTCTTACCATCTCCCGACTATCGGCAATGGGTTAAACGCTTCAGATCTGCAATAGCTAGGAGGAGCCTTCTTCTACAAGATGCCATCATACGTCCTCCAACCATAGATTTGGCAACCTCGACAGGTAAGGATTGGATGAACTCAACATTCAACTTAACGAAACAGGTAAAGCTTGAGCAAATTTGTACGTCGCTTCAGTAATATCCTAAACAACATCCCTAAGGTTAGCGACTATGATGTCATACAAACTTTCACTCTGGGGGGTCAAGAGCTGAAGATGCGTTGGATACATCATCATCCAGGATCACGAGACAGTCAATGAGCTAATGGTAATCATTGATGAGTCTGCCAAGGCTGAAGACATGATTTTCTTTGTCAAGGAGAAGACACACGGCATCAAATGCCCTCAACTTCGGCTCGAGGGTGACAGGGTCAAGACCAAGCGTAAGCAGAGCATTAAGGGAGGTAAGGGCGAGAAAAATAATTGTGAGGAAGATTTTGTAGATCCGTCTAACACTTGTCTTGACAAGCATCCTGATTCTTCTTGGGGCAAGAACTCTACACTAGGCTCTAACGAACGCGATGATAAGCCTTGGTGCGACCTCCACCATACAGACAACCACAACCTCCATGGGTGCTGCCTTTGGATGAATATGGTGAAAGCAGAGGTCGAGAAAGCGGTCAAAGGGAAGAAGACCCAGGTCATGGCTCAGAGTAGGGATTCCAGCTTCAACGACAGTGAGGAAGACACAGATCCGATACCTGTTCAGCCGGATGAGAGGACGATCGACCACATGTTTGGTGGTTCTGCATCCTATAAGTCTAAAAGACAGTACAAGACGGTGTCCCAAGAAGTATTAGCCTCCATCCCCAGGGGTCATCAGGCCATTAAGTGGTCAAACATTGAGATCTCCTTCAGTCAAGAAGATTTCCCTGACAACTTTATATGGGTAGACCGCTTTTCGATAGTGGTCTAGCCTACGATAAATAACTATAGGGTTACCCGAGTTCTTATCGATGGAGGGAATTTCCTAAACATCCTCTTCACTAATGCACTCGAAGGGATGTATATCTCCTAATCTACTATCAAATCGGTTGCTAAAAAATTTCACGGTATAGTACCTGGATCTTCCACCACCCTCATCGGCTAGATATCACTCCCCATTACCTTCGAAAAGTATTACAACTTCTAGACATAAAAGATTCTGTTCGACATGGTCAACTTCAAAGCGGCATATAATGCCATCTTGGGAAGACCTACTCTCACCAAATTCATAGCAACCACACATTACGTTTATCAGTTTGTGAAGATCTTGGGACCCGAGGGACTCATCACCACCCGGGGCTGCCCGAAAGCAGGCCTACGCTGTGACAAACAGAGTTTGGACATGGCTACATAGCATCAACCTGACAAGGAGATGAAAAACTTAAAGCCTAAGGCCATCGTGAAGTCCCATGGCGAAGTCAAAGCAGTTCCTTTGAACCCAATAGAGCCATCCAAGACGATTTGGATTGGCTCCAACTTGGATCCCAAATAGGAACTCGTGTTCACCACCTTCCTCTAGGAAAATGCCGATGTTTTCGCTAGCAACCGTCAGACATGATCGGGATTCCCAAGGAGGTGGTTGAACACAAACTATCTATCTGGCCCAATGCAAAGCCAGTTAAGTAGAAACTCTCACGATTCATGCCCAACCGGAAAGAAGCCATTAAAGAGAAAATCAAAAGGCTCACCAAGGAGGGTTTTATTCAGAAGGTGGATCAATCCAAGTGGCTCACAAACCCTATCATGGTCAAAAGATCAAACGAAAAATGGCGAATGTGTGTTTCTTCACCAGTGTCAGAAAAGCCTACCTTAAGGACACTTTTTCTCTTCCACGAATAGATCAGATAGTCGACTCCACCTCTAGTTGTGACTATTTAAGCATTCTCAATGCCTGCTCCGGTTATCATCAGATTAGCATGCATCCAAGGGATGAGGAGAATACCTCCTTTATCACTTGATTTAGAGTCTATTGCTATGTTAAGATGCCCTTCGGATTGAAGAATACCAGTGCCACATGCCAATGAGGAATGTAGATAACACTGCATCATCAAATCAGCCGAAAATGTTGAGGCCTACGTCAATGATCTCATCGTCAAAACCAAAAAGAAGGAAGATCTCATCTCTAATCTACAAGAAACATTCAACAACTAGTGCAAGAATCGAGTCATGCTGAACCCGCAAAAGTGCGCATTTGGAGTCAACGCGGGGAAACTACTCAGTTACCTAGTGTCCTACCGGGGAATCAAAGTCAAGCCCGAGATGATCAAAGCTATTGAAGAGATGCAACCTCCCAGGTTAGTGCAAGAAGTTCAAAGACTAACCGGATGTATGGCAGCCCTTAGCCATTTTATTTCTCGGCTGAGAGATCAAGGATTTTCCTTCTACAAGCTACTAAGACAACGTGACAAGTTTGAATGGTCAAGAGAGGCAGATGATACATTCAAAAACTTGAAAAGGTATCTTTCTTCCCCCCTGTGCTAATCGCTCCTAACCCTAATCAAGATATACTCTTATACTTTGCGGTCAGACCACGTGCTGTAAGTGGAGTATTGGTGGTGGAAAGAGAAGCGCAAGACAAATGAGAGAAAAGCCAGCATCTGGTGTACTACACCAGTGAAGTGTTCCACGGTCCTAAAGAAGGCTATCCTAATGTGTAGAAGCTACTATATGTTGTACTAATGGCTTTTTGCAAATTGCGACATTACTTCCAAGCTCACAAGATTACCGTACCATCAATATTCCCACTCGACAAGATCTTGCACAACAGAGATGCAATCGGCTGAGTCGCCAAGTGGCCCATTGAAATTGGAGAATTTGACATCCGTTTCATGCCTCGAATAACAATTAAGTCACAAGTACTCACCAATTTTGTGGATGAATGGACAGAACCCAATCAACCCCAGGATGATTGTGGCAACTTATCGGATGTATGGAATCTATTTTTTGATGATCACTCACACACTTCAAGGCGCGGGGCCTGAGATTATACTGATATCTCCAACTGGAGAAAGCCTGCAATACGCTTTGCAGATCAATTTTCTAACCACGAATAACGTAGCCGAATATGAGGGTCTGCTCACTAGACTTCGAGTAGCTTCTGCTCTTGGCATCCACTACCTACTTGTGAAAGGGGATTCATAGTTGGTGGTGAAACAAGTTATCAAGGAGTATCAAACCTTGGATAAGACCATGACTGTAACACCCGGTTTTAATACCAAACCGACTACAAACTATATGTATGCCAGAATCGGTTTACACATACATATAGCGATATTATTAGTGCAAAACAGACACGATGCTCATTATTACAATGCTATTTATTACAAAACGACCACATTGGTCTAAAGAAAATTACAAAGCAGTGGAAAGTAAACACAACATAGTGTCCACTCCTTAGGCATTCGATCGGAGGCTCCACAAGCCTAGAACTCTGCGTCATCTTCGAGATATTCTTCTAAATCTTCACCTTTTGAAAAAGAAAGCGTGAGTATTTCCGATACTTAGCATATGGGGGGGGGGGATGTATTACATAGAGGCTTAAACAAAGATTTCCTATGCACTAGGGTTTAATTTGCGTAAATGCCAATTTTGGACTAAAGTTATAGAAAGCAGTTTTTCAAAAAGGAAGAAATGTAATGATCTCCTTTAACCTCCAAGAATTCAACAATTTCTTTCCAATGGTAAATATCCACCTAACTAATCATGCGAGGGTCCATGCCGCTTGTATCTGTGAGCATGACTAAATGTTCAGTTTGACACTCTGCATTCATTGTACACTTTACCCACAAGTCGTGACCAACTCTTTTGTCGGTACCCGTCGGTACCTTACACACTTCCAATGTGTGCGTCAAGAGATCACTATGAGACTTCTCCAAAGAGTCTCCCAGTATGTATCTTCCCACTGAGGTTTCACCACCATATATAAGTCGAGTAACCCTCTAGCACAGAAGCCCCTTCTTATGCTAGGTAGAATCAGGAAGTACCCATTCTTTCTCTACACATCCATCTGGCTCACACACCACTAGGAGAACGACTACTTACTCAGCCAAGCTGTACCGTATAGGCCTCGTGGTTTTATTGTTGTCATAGGTGGTAACTCAATGAACCGGTCCTTAATATGGTCTGGGCAAGACTACCAACTAACCAACACAAGGTAATCACTAGAATATCAATCCAAAGTTAACCATGCATGGAACACATCCACAGGCTCAAACCAACATCCCCTTCTTACCCAAACCCTAGATTCCTTATTGCTAAATCCATTCACAACATAATTATCATGTCATAATTCTTATCTCATCTTTTATTCCATAACCCATGATTCATCATGTACCTACTATTTGTTCATCTAAAAGTATGGCTAAGTAGTATACTCATGTCATTGAATAAAACATCTACAGGGGGAACCTACACATGTCGCTAGTGTTTGCTAAACTATCCTATTTCACCACAAAAATAGTATGAATGTTTTATTAAACTGACTTTGAATGAAAACTGGGCTCACAACATGTTCAAAACACTTTCCTTCATCAAGGTAATGCATGGGTCCTTCAAAGTCTTCTTCCTAGAGATTTTCGAACTACTCTTGAACTGATTCATCTACATGAGGACACAATCAAACATAAGAATAGTACACCAAACAGTAAGGAAACCTAGTTAAAAAAACCCAATAAAATGATTCTACATGTCGCTAAAAAATTTTAGCGCAAAGATCACGTAAATCGGAGCTATGAACAAAAATTTATAAGCGTTTGAAGTTCTAGGGGCTTTTCTGCAAAACTACCAAAATTCCAAAAATTCTAACATTATTTTCCTACTGAAAATCTATGGAAAAGGTCTATAGTTCATGGACCATGGCCAGAGGGTCGGTCCACAGGTCCACAGTGGACCAGAGGCACCGGCAGTGGCTATGCGTGGCGGAGGGCGGCCAGAAACTAGGCGGATAGAGGCTTTGTTGGTTGGAGTGCTCTAATGAGCAGTGGAAAATGGGGAGGGTAAGCCAGCGAGCTCACCCCAAGCGGATTTGGGGCCTAGGTGGTGGTGAGGTGGCCGGGCGATGAGGACAACGTTGGTGGCGGTCGGAGTGATGTTGGGGAGGGTGTTCCAGCACCAGATTGATGATGAGGAGGCTCGAAAACTCCTCTTGGGATACCTATGAAACCGGGAAGCTGATTAGTGTGACTGGAGATGGCATGAAAGCGAGGATTAATGGTGACGGAGCTTCTCACCATAGAAGAGGAAGAAAACAACGGCGATGGCAAACCGAGTGAGGGGAGGGGGCGGGAAAGGGTCGACGTGATGCGCAAAAGGGCAGCAAACTTGGTGGTGTGGATTTTATAGAGGGGAAGGGAAAGGGAGGGCTGAACGTAATGGCCGAACATCACCATAGTTAATGCCGAATTAACTCTGCTCAGAAGGGGAAATAGAAAGGGGTGGCTGTTTTTGCACGATTAAAGAGGAGAAAGTAAGGGAAAAGGGTCTGCGCGTGCGACGGTTTGGTGCTTGGGAGGGTAGGCGAAGGGGGTGGCTGCGATTGGTAACAGCAGCAACGATGGTGTTGGAGCGGGGGTAGCGAGCAGCCGGAGGAGGAAGATGATCCTGACGGCTCGATCGCTCGACTCAGCCCAAACTAAGACAGAGTGAGAGGAAGGGCGAATGGGCCTTGGCCCAAACCAAGAAATGAAGCTGGCCGGGAAAAAGAAAAATGGCCGAGGGTGAGAAAAGAGGGAGTGATGGCGTTTTGGGTTGGGTTTTAAAAGAATGTTGGCCAAGGTTAAGTTTCTTTCATTTCGTCTTTTTATTTCCTTTCTAATTCTATTTCTATTTCAAATCTAAACCAAATGCAAATGGATTTTTTAAACACTTTTCACCCAAAAATTCAGAGAGGGAGAAAAATGGGCTTACTGCCAATACAGAGCCAGCATGAATGCAACAGATCAAAATATAACCTTAGTTATAGTTTACAAAAATATTATTTTATTCCAATGCTAATGGTGATGCTATCAACTAATCAATGGCTAAAATTTTAATAATTGACAAAGCTAAAAAAATTAGGGTGTTACAATGATAGACTAACTCATGGAGGTGAGGAAACTAGAAAAGAAATTCGTTGGACTCTAGGTCAAGTATATCCCAAGGATGGACAACTGCCTCGCTGATGGTCTTGCCTGCCTAGCATCCTCATGATCTTTAGGAGAGCCCAGGATTTTCATAGAGAAACTCTCAGAGCCATCTATGAATGAAGGTGATATACCCTAGAGACAATCATAGAGATGATTGTATCACACATCTATGTTCATGTACTATCGAATAATGTGTTATTCCAAGAATGACTATCATTTAAATTGATTGGCAAGTATGTGAGTTATTCATGAAACTCTTTGTTTATATCATGGTGTTATTCTTAGTCGATCCCTAGTCACATATCATTATAATGATACATAAGACCAGCACCTGTATTGATTGATGATCACATTTCATGGATCATAGGTGTTGGAGCAAGAGATCGTCTTGCCCCAACAAGTACGGTTAGAGTTTCCTCTAAGGAGGAGACTCAAACTTGGAGAGGAAATTTGAGAGGAAGGAACACCATAAATGTAGTGATAGTAAAAAATAGATCGGTCTAGGGGGAGTATCACAGCGTGATTTAGTGTTTGGGCACCTCTGTGTCCTCCTGTGTGTTGCCATGAGCGTTCTCTTTGTGACCTCTCCTCCCCAGATGACCATGACCCCCTATTTATTGGGTGGTATGTAGCTTAGTTTACAAGTTATCACGATGTACAAATATCTAGGACCTGACTGAATTACTAGGTCTTATCCTGGATAACTACTTTTTACCATATATAGAAGATAAATATCTACTATAGTAACTATTGTGGTACCTGCCCCTGAGGGGTGAGCCTGTCGCCAATTGCAGCCCAGCGCTGCTCTGCCAGGGGTGTGAGGATGACCTTCATCGCGCTGGGGTGTCAGGATAAGCACCACTTGCACCGGCATTAATCGCCTGTTACCTCATGTCAGGTCGGTTGCAGGGGGGTGTCCTTTCTTCCTTGATATTGTCTCCAGGGACCTGCTGCATCTTTTAGGCTTTGGAAGGCCGCACAGGCACCGAAGGGGTGGCCCAAAGGGGTCCACAACCTCTGGGGGCCAGGCCTCCTACTGAGGGTAGGAAGGCCGAAGGCTCTGGAGGGACATGTCGTAGCTTCGAGTCTTTGGAAGGCTACATACATACTAGAGAGGTGGTCCGAAGGGGCTCGCAGCCTCCAGAAATTGGGCCTCTTGCTAAGGGTCCGGAGACCGAAGGCTCCGGAGGGACCTTTGGTAGCAATCATCAACCACTATCCTCAGGCTAGTCTATTTTCCCCCAACACTACCCCTTCATTTTCTGGCCCCGACGTTCGAAGGGGTGAGAGGATGTAGAGGAAAAGCAACTCTAGCCTGGGATAGTAACAAAAAAGCTCGAAGGTAATTCCCTTTCCATGAGAAGTTTTTTGGCAGGAACCATGGGCATTGATGGCGAAGCTCAAGGCTGATGGTGCATTGGTGGTGGTAACATGTCCTGGGGTTATGCTGAGGTCGGAGGTGTAGCCAGCGTCGAAGTTGAAGTCAAAGACCGAAGACGTATTAGCATAGGAGGCATGCTCCGGAGCCTGTTTGGAGTTGGTATATGCGGTATCAGGACCCGAGGCCGGAGGGGAATCGATGAGGTGATGGACTCCGGGGTCCGTGCTGAGGTCAATTTAGATTCTTTGAACTTATTTGGTGATGATTCTTCTCACCATTTGAGTTTTGTCAGAGTGGAGATTATGTGTGGGATCAGGGGGCTCCCCACGTTTGCCTATTTGAGGACGGTAGGATGGGATGTGTCATTGGTGCGTTTTGACTGGATAATACGTGGGTTCATTTAGGGTCTTGTGCCCATGCCCTGGCATGCGCCGAAAGGAGTCTAGGTCATTAATATGACGGGACATTCGTGCGAGAGAACGAGGCTCGCCATGAGATGTTGCAATGTGTCTGTGGAAGGACCGGCATATGTCCACGGGCCCCTAGGGATTCAATGGGGGATGCCATGGAGTGACGCCGAGTTGGTTCCACTTCATCTCCTGGGCATACATGGCTGCTTGGCCTGGATATAAAATCGGGGTCATTCGGCTGGGTTCACCACTGCCCCATGAGTGAGCACTTAATCTTTAACTTGAATATGGCATCGTCTTACTCCTCATCCTCTTCGAAGATGTCGATGGTGACACCAGTGGCCATTCTGCTTTGGTGCCTGTGGGGTGGATAGCTGCCTACCGCTCCTGTTCAACCCCTGGTTTAGGAGGCTACACCTATCGAGATCATCGATATTTCTGATGACGATGAGGAGATCGACTGGGATCTCCTACGGAGGGAGAGTGAGGAGGAGGTGCGAGCTTCTGCAAAGATGCCGACGACTTCGACGGTGAAGGAGGAGGCCAGGAAGAAGGGGGAGGAGGCTTCGACGGTGGCTCCTTCAGTTTCTTCTTCGTCTTCCGACAGCTCGGGGCCGGTTACTACATTAGCTTCCGCTGCGGCAGGCCATGGATGAGGTGCATACGTTGCTCTATGCACGGCCCCTGCCGGGACCCATAGGAGGCAAAGGCGGTCTTCGGGGGAGATTCTGGTGAAGCCGTGGGACATCCCTATTTGACCGTCCGACTATGGCCCCGCTGCAGGCCCTAGTTGCCTTTTGCCACCTTGTACTCTTTCTCCCCTTGGTATGCTCTTTCAGGGTCTGTCTCCTCTATAGCGATCTTTGTATTGTTGCTTCTTTGTACGCGTCCTCCAGATGCATGATTTGTTTAATAATATAATTTGGATCTTTGGGGGCGATTGTATCTCTTTTTGGGGCCGAAGTGTAAGGGGATCTTTTGAATAGGTGACCACATGTCTTTGTGCCTTCGTGCTGTGCTTCTTCGCCTCCTTCATAGGTGATGGCTGGTTTTTTTGGATGACTGAGCTATCGAGACTTTGCATAGATCGTAGCCGCTCCATCGTGGGGAGAGGTGGCCTCGGGAGTCTGGTAGCGGCAGCCACGTAGGGTAACTAAGAAGGGCCAGGAGAAGTAGTGGAGACTTCGTTGTTCCTGGCCATCATGTACTCGGGTTCGGCGTTGGTAGGGCCTTCTTCCAAATTTGTTCCAGAATTTCGACACGACGAAGTCCATTAGGAATCTTTGGGGAAAAGCTCTGGAGGTGGTCCGCGACCCTTCGTGTTCTTAGTCGCTGCCCGGCTTCGGAGGCGATCCATCTAAAGCCTAGCGACAGCGTGTCAGAGGCGAAGTGTGGGGAACCGTCCAAATAATATTCTAATTAATCACCAGGAGGATCATTATTTATAATCACAACCTCGATGATTAAACAGAATATCATCCTAGTAGTCCCGGCACGTGTTTTGTGCTCAAGATCAGGACACATGCCTTCCAACAAATAGCATCACAACATAGCTTAAGAAAGAGCAAGTAATTAACATTTATATTACAAGTTTTTAAGCATGCAACCATTTCTAACAATTTACAACAAAAGATAACAACAACTACGCAGCGGAAACATAAACCTATACAATAAAAGAGAGTGGAGCCACATGCCCTTAGGCTCCACCCCAAAAGCATGATCTCCGATAGTAGGATGCACTACTCTTGTGTAACACCCTGATTTTTCCTAATTTTAAACTTTTCTCAATATTTGTTAAAGTTCAAATGAGTTTAAATATTTTATTTAAAAAGAGAGAAAACCCTATTTTATATGAAAGAAGAAGTAAATGACATAGGATATAAGTGAATATTTTGCATTCATGCTGAATTAGGCTAATAAGATTTTTATTTGATTTTTGATGAATTTATTTGAAGAGTTTTTGCCTGGATTTTGATTTTGAATTTGGATTTGAATTCATAGGAAAAAGAAAAAGAATAAAATCTCTTCTGGGCTGCCTTTTCTCTTTTCGGCCCATTTTCTCCTCGGCTTCGGCCCAGCCGCCGCCGATCTCTCCTACCCGGGCCGCCTGCCTCGGCCCAACTCCGCGCACCAGCCCACGCGCCGAGCCACTCACCCGAGCCGCTGACATGCGGGTCCCGCATGTCAGAACCTTCTTCCTCCTTAGTCGGATTCAGACGTAGAGACGGGAACGCGCCGGCCGCCGATTTCCGTTCGAATCCGAGCCCAAACTGAACCCGAGAACTTCTAGAAAGCAGTCAAATCAAAACCCCGGGATTCCTTCTATCTTTAGCTAGCCTTATCTCTAAGGAAATCGCGGATTTGAGCTCGGATGCATCTCCCCGCCGCCGTGTTTGAGTCGATCCGCTGTCGCACTGGAGTCCTACCGCACCACGCCCTTCCGAACCCGCCTATATAGCTAGCCCGAACCCCCTCGACCAGTTCCCATCGCCAATTCGCCAAAACCCGAGCCTACTCGCCGAGATTCATCTCGCTGCCGACGCCACAGCCGCCGCCTCTGCATGAGCTCGCCGCCCTGTCGATCCCGAGCATCCGAAGCTTTCCCGGCCCTCGCCATCACTGTTTGATCGCCGGAGCACCCTCTCCGACGAGTTCTCGAAGCAGCTGCCGCCCCCTTCCGTCGCCGACCACCTTCCCGTGCCACGCCACCTTCGGTAAGCCCCAAAATGAGATCGCCGTTTCCTTCTCGTTGTGTTCCGCCGCTTGTCATCGTGATCTGAGGCTGGCGACGAGGTTTGCGCTTGTCTCCAGCGAGTCGCCGCCGTGCCCGAGCTCGGCTCCGCCGAGGACCACCCTGCCAATCGCCCAAACCTTCCCCAGCCGTTGGATCCGAAGCCCTCGGCCCAGATTAGATCTGTTCTTACCCCTTCGGTCAACCAATCAGAAGCTGCCATGTGTCGCCACTTAACCCAGTCTGCAGCCACGCCATGTCACCCATCCACCTCAGCTGACACCTCAACCTTTCTGCTGATGTGTCACCCTTGTCACCATGCCACATCAGCCAGAGCTACCTAGTCAGTAATTCAAACCTTTTTCAGTATAAAAATAAATATGATAATTTCTTTAATTGGTAATTTTGCAATTTAGCCCCTGAACTTTTCTGAAATAACAAAAAGAGCCCTATCTTTTTACAGTTAGGTCCCTATACTTTTCATAATTACATTTTGGTCCATCTGTTTTTACAAAAAGGTCCCTGGACTTTCTGTTAATTCAATTTAAGTCATTTTCTTTTTCCAGATTTAACCCTAGACTTGTTTTAGCCCTAACTTTTCCATCGTAACTCCGATTTAAGCGATTCTTATGCCGATGGATTCGTTTTTAAGTGCTCTTTCTTTTTAGCCAGTTTTTATCTTGTTGTTCTTTTGTTTTGTGCTCTGTTCTTAGTGTATCTTGTTTGTTTGTTTGCTGGTAATTGGCGATTAGCCGATAACGTTCCGGATCAATTTGAAGAACAGCAAGACCAGGAGCAAGAATACACTGAGCAGCAGCAAGGAGAAGGCAAGTGTGCTTGATCATATTGAACCTACATTTTTAAATGTTTTGTTTTACAAAACTGCATGCAATGTCTGTCAATATGATGGGTAGTCACCTATGTTAGGGTTTTTCCCTAGATATTCCCTTATCATCCCTTGGAACCTAGATGGTTTATGGTTAGGAGTCTTTTATGGATAGATTTCTTAGCCTTGCTTTTGGGATATTGAGAAGTGTCATAATTTTGATTAATGAACATATGCAGTAATGATGATTAATATGATAATGTTTTAGCAACATGGAACCTTAGGTCATGACTAACTTTGATGCCTGCATTTAGTTTGTACAACAACTTTATGTGCATTGCATTCAATCGGACATGCAACTGCTACTTACATGACCAAGTTTCTAGTTTGTTAAACTCATTTGATTTTGTTGTACAGAGTTATGGTTAGCAATTTGTCAAACTACTACCTCTACATTAATCGTAGATTAACCAATGAAGAAAGTTCACAAGACAAAGATTTCATGAGAAGAAGAAGAAAGCTGTGGCATTCATGTGAAGAAGCAAAGAAATCGAGATCAGGTAATGTACCTTCCTACACGTTTGATCTTCCTGGTTTTTCGTCTTCTTCCTGCCCAATCTTCCCGATCTTCATTTTCTTTTCTACTTGTCTATGCTCCTTTCTTCTCTGTTGTTGATTGGTCTGTTGATCGATCTGGTTTAGGAGGGATGAGTCGGGCGCATCCAGATCCGGCTAAGTGTATTTTAGTATTTTCTCAATAATTGGGCTCTCATCTATTTTAACTGGGCTATTAATTGAGATCTGTTGTTGGGCTTTTGTCATTTAGAGTTCTGGAGTGGGAAGTTTTGTTGGGCTTATGGAACACATCTAGCCTGCAATCTTGTTGGGGTTCTGCATCGTTGACCCATTTGGGCATGGAAGCGATTTAAGGAGTAGTTGAATCGATAAGGAGGTCGTCAGGTCTCTAGTACGGTAGGGTGTAATGCGGGTCAGTTGGTTTACTGCACTCTCTCTCATAAACGCGGTTACCAATTGGCATGCTCAATCTCGGTACCGACCTTTTTCCTTCCTTCCACTCTGGCCCTTTGCCTTCTTCTTTCTATTTATATCTCCTCCATCTCTCTCATTTCTCTACGCCAGTTTCATTTCCCATAGCAGATAGAGGTATGAGAGAGTTTTCATTTCATATTCGTATCATGTTCTTGCTCTTCTGTTGTTATTTGTAGTGTTCTTACTGTTCTTGGGGTTTTGTTACTTGTGCTAAATATGATAGTTACAGCACTTTTCTGAAACTTTCATGCTGAATCATAATACATGAATATGTTAATGTGTTTTGACAATATTTTGCGTTTTTCTCTTTTTTCCAGTTATGTCCACTTCCCTGCTGAATCCAGTGAAGCATTCACATTTTCTAGTTTAGGTACGATATATACTGAATTCCTTGTAGTGTTTGCATCATCTTTTTTATTGTAGTTTCCTGTGTAAGTAAGTAAATCTTATATAGAACATCAAATTTGTTCTCTTTTGTATATCTCTTTTTTAGAAGTAATGAAATGCATGTTGATTATATGCAGTATGGTTACATGTGGATGATTGTTATTGCTGTTCATTAGGAACGTCTTCTTGCACTTTCTAGCAATCAAGTTCACCCAAACATGTGGATGATTGTTGTTGTTATTCATTTTACTATGGGTCCCAACTACAACTTCAACATCACGATTTACCCAAGGAGCAACAGATGCTTTATTGTAACACCCTGATTTTTAGATTTCTCAAATTTGTAAAATTTTCTAAGATTGTTGAATAGCTTCACCAGTAGTATAGATTTAAAACCTATTTTCTCAATCAATCAATCAATATAGGTTATTATTTTGTGTGCTTTGCATGCTAAGTTTTGTTAGGAGCCAGGTAAATGCATTAGAGTTTTTTTTTCTTTCTCTTTGGTGTTTTGAATGAAAAAGATTTTGAAAAGGTTTTTACAAAACTCAATAGTGAATAAGTTCAGGATCTTAATGGTTGGAATTCAAAATCTATGAATTCATCATCTATTCAATCTATGATCATACCCGATCCTTCTCTAGGTCAATTAAAATCTTATCCAAATCCTGGTTTAAAGTCAATCTCTCCTCTTGCTCAAATTCTACCAAAATCTAAATTCAAATTCCTTATCTAATCCTATTCTTGTTCAACCTCATCTTTTTCGTTTCTCTTAAATTCACTCCGAACACAATTCAAATTCAAATCCTATTCAAATTTCTTTGCAAAAGTTTCTTTTCTAAACCCTAGATATACCTAAAGTGTCTTTGGGCTCAATCTTGCTCAAGTCCAAACTCTTAGCGAAGTCTTCTAGATGGCCCAACAAAGGATTCACGAAATATGTAAATTTTCGTGGAGTCCTGGACAACCTCAATTTCGCATGACGTTTCGGAGTTGAAAACAGCATCAAATGCAAATCTTGACAATACCAAAGTTGTAGCTCGCATCGATAGCTTCAATTTGAACATATGGAGGTCCTCTTTTGGATAATGGAGCTAGGAGTTATGGCCCCCGAAATCAGTGCTGCGCAGAGAAGTCCGAGTTCAAATAGTTTATCTTGTGGTGCATTTTTGGAAATCAAGATGACGTTTTCAGAAGTTCCAATGACTACCAACGTTGTAGATCTTTTCGGGTACTACAATTTAGAATCAAGAAATGTCCAATTTGGAGTCCGGACAATGGAGATATCATCCTCGGAATACAGAGCTGAGAAAAAGGAAATCGTAACCGACTCGAACTCGAATCCGATTCGTGTTCGGTTTGGACTCCACCTCAACCAGCCGCCCCTAGCCCTATATATATGAGTTGCACGCCCTCTCCTACCTCTATTCCATGCCCCCAAGCCCTAGAAGTTGCTACTGCCCTGTCCGTGTGTCGCCGGAGCGCCGCCGTTCGCCGCCGCCGCCGCCTGTGATGCGCTACGTCGTCTTCTCCGCGAATCCTCCTTCATCGTCCATCAAAGAAAGGTGAGGACCCCTTCTTCTCCTCCCTTACTACTGTTTTAGCATCATACTAAGTCCCTAGCCAAGCCCTAGCCCCGGCCAAAGACCGATCTACGCCGCCACGGTCGTCGCCGTCGCAGACAACCGCGAGACAGCCGCGCTGTAGCTGATTGGCATCGACGTTCCCGACTGACCAGAGGTCAAATCACCATGCCCTTTCACCGGTGCATGTCCCGTGATGTTCCCCACGCCCTCACCAACCAGCTCAGCCAGTAGAGCAGCCAAACTACCGCAATCAAGGTTGACATACCCGCTGTCCGGTTTCTCGACGTGTTCTGCACACGCACCAGATTTGCATTTGGGTTCCCCGTCAATCCGAAAGCCGTATGGATGCACCAACGACGTCACGACGTGTCCCATGGAGTCTTCTACGTTACCCTAGGAGCCCATCCCCGTTTGTGTAGCGACACGACTTGGACGCCATTGCTAACCACAGCATGTCGCAGCCATCACCCGTCTCATCTATGCTGGTCGTTCTTCCTCTCAGTAGATGATATACCCAAAACCCATACCATAGCATTGTGTTCCCGGGATATATGAACATCCCTATTCAAACGGTTTCTCAAATTTCATAGCCAATCTCCTGGAACGCGAGCGTCTTTGTTCCTGCATTTGTTCACGGTCACCACCAAACCTAGAAGCAGTCATCGATGTCTTGCCGCTACCTCAGATGATCTCTTCCAAAACCAACCATACCGCTGAGTTAGTTTTTTCGCGTTCTACGCCATGCTTCCGTCGTTTTACTGAATCATCTCTAAAGCCGACATCGATATTTGTGGCCACATGCCCGATCGCCATCTCCGATGAAACCTGAACCACCACTGCTACATAGAGTGACCAATAGTATCCTTAACCTAGAAGCGCAACCTTCGGCCTTTTTGATCCATCATAGGTGGTAGATACTAGATCTCCGCGTATCCCTTCTTTAATCCAAGATGTTAGTTGCATAGCATGCCAAGTCATCGTCACATCATTCTCCTTAGCCTAGTCAGTGAAGTCTAATCTGCCCTACACTTCTTGAATCTTGCACAATGATGTTGTCAAGCCTGATACAGTGATTGTGCAATAATACCTTTCCCATAGAAAGATAGTTCCGGAAAATCAGCATTTCTTTTTCAGTCTAATCCATCTCCCGAAAGCCCTTCTCTTTTCATCTTAACTCCGATTTAGGCGATTCTTGCGTCTAAATGTTCCTAAAATCATCCCTATCCATCCATAGTATTTTTAAAGTGTTTTGATGATGTTTGGTATGTTGTTTTTAGTGTTTTTCTTTGTGTTATTTATCGGTAGTTCTCGCGATTAGTCAATAACGTTCCGGAGCAATTCGAGGGACTTCAAGACCAAGATTTCAACAACACTGAGCAGCATTGGAAAAAAGGCAAGTGTCCTTGATCATTTTGAACCAATTTATTTAAATGTTTTGTTTTACAAAATTTTATGCAGTGTCAATATGATGGGTAGTCACCTATGTTAGGGTTTTCCCTAGATTTTCCTATATCATCCCTTGGAACCTAGATGGTTTATGGTTAGGTGTCTTTCATGGGTAGATTGCTTAGCCATGCTTTTGAGATGTTGAGAAGTGTCATAATCTTGACTAATGAACATATGCAATAATGGTGGTTAATGCGTCAATGGTTTAGCAACATGGAACCTTAGGCCTTGAGCAAAGTAGTTTGATGGTTATCATGGTTATGATGTTGGTTTAGTGTTTGCTCAAGTAACCTAAGTAAGGACCGGTTCGTGGAGCGACAACCCAAGAAGTAACGTTCCAACCACGAGGCTAATATGGATAAGGCGTGACATACTGATTAGAGTCTATCCAGTGTGTGTTGGGTCAGCACAAAAGGAGGCTTCTGGGTAGGAGGTTAGCTTGCGTAAAGCCTGGCGGTGAAACCTAGTGGGCAGACACATACTGGATTAGTCTCTGGTTAGTGGAAAGTGTCATACAGTGATTCTTGGCGGCACACCACTGGCGTGTGTTAAGTGTTTCGTGAACACGGCAACATACAATTCACTGACTCGTGAGTAAAGCTGGACAACCTCTGCAGAGTGTAAAACTGTTATAACAGCCGTGCTCACGGTTATGAGAGACTTGGATCCTCACATGATTAGTGGGTTGTGGATATGAGTTTGGTTGTGGTTATGGTTCTGGTACAACGAGTACTGATGGTTGTGGTTATGATTCTGGTACAGGGAGTACTAGATGGTTGTGGTTATGGTTCTAGTACAGGGAGTACTAGATGGTTGTGGTTATGGTTCTAGTACAGGGAGTGCTAGATGGTTGTGGTTATGGTTCTGGTACAGGGAGTACTAGATGGTTGTGGTTATGGTTCTTGTACATGGAGTACTAGATGGTTATGGTTTTGGTTATAGTATAGGGAGTACTAAACGGTTATGGTATGCAAGGTGGGGAGCCTTATATGCTGCGTGTTGGATTGTGTGGGTTACATTTACTTAATAATTGCTTAATGCTTTTGAGTCCAAATATGTTTTCATTAATCGCATTTATGCAAAAATACCATTTGTTAGCCTATTCTTGATATAAACCTGCATATCATTATCTTTCCCACACTTGCTGAGTACTCTATGTGCTCACACTTGCTATTATTATGCGACATGTATGCTGCTGCTCAGTGAGTGAAGATGTTGAAGATTATCAAGACGAGGTTGTGACGTTCTAGGCGCGTGTCTCTCGGTCGGTTGCCTGCGGAGTAGTTGGGCACCAGTGCTTCTGTTCCGCTGCAGATATCTTCTTAGAAGATAATATATGTCAATTGTTGTAAGAGTTTAACGTTTATTCTATAAAAGTATTGCTTTTGTTACATCACCTGTGACGTCCTTTTGTGTATTGAACATCCTGGGCACACATAAGCCGCATCTAGTATGGGCCGTTAAAACCGGGTGTTACAGAGGTGGTATCAGAGCCATACTGACTGTAGGACGCAAGTCTAGATAGAATAGTCGTGCCATAAGGTCATATTTTAAAAGCCTATTTTGAAAAACCTATCCCTGTGCTTTTCTGACCTCTCAGTTTCTTTCTCTCTACTTACCTATTTCACTCTTTTGAGAAAAATAAATTTCCAACACTCCTCCTTTCATACTATTAGTTGTTGAACCATCCTAGTTACTCTGTTCGAGGAGGATGCACTTGAAGATCTCTCTTGGCGCTCCTGCATTACGTGAAGATAAAGATGAAGATCCATCACGACAAGGAAGATTCATCTACCACAACACTGAAGACATGAAGACCTACATCTGCACCGCTTCCGGTTTTAGTTCTTCGAGTTATAGGAGGATTTTCCCTAGTCTTCGGAGACGTTAGAGCGATGTTAGGTCGTGTGCTTGTGTTGTGTGCCTTGTGTGATTCGGCTTTTCTGTTTGAGTGCTGGAATGTGTTGTGTGATGCTTTAGCATCTGCTAACAGCTACATTCCTTATATATCTATATAGCTGATAGTATAGTTCGGTTTTCTCCTTCTAGCCTTCTCTCTTCATGCCCCAACCTTCCTCCTCAATTCCGATCAGATGGTGAACTCGAAAGAAGGTCAGCCCGGTCAAGGTACCAACAACAACAACAACAACAACAACAACTAGTAGATGCCACCTCAATTCAACAAGGAACAACTTCTGGTGACGTAGACTCAGATCTTTCAAAATATGGCTCATGGAAAGTCTGCTATAGATCGTTGAAGCTCTAGGTGCAGAAGACGAGCGTGGAAAGCAAGGCAACAACAAAAAGATTAAGAAAGCCTTTGAAGACCATCAAGCAAACAACAGTTCTCGGTTACATTCCACTCCTGAACAAGCACTTTGTTTGGTCAACCAGGAAGTTTCACAGGTCGAGAGAAAATTTGCAAAGTACCCCTACAAGGAAGTTGTGTTTTTGCTGTGAAGAAGAAAGACGTTATGCCAATGGATGTCCCCTAAGGATCCTTGTACCTGATGATAAGAAGGTGTGTGTCCACTCTGGAGAACCTACGCGTTGGGTCAAAAGATGTCCCACGAAGCACCCCACACGGAACTGGATCAACCCCAAATCTCACATGAAGATCTCAGTTCAACATTCAGACTGTCACGACTTTCAAGTTGTAACTCAAGATAGTCAAGATCGACGAGATCCCATCAAGCTCGCAGAAGCTCAGTAGGCACCAAAAAAAAGAGAGTGATATATTCCATGTCAAAGGCTGCATGTCTATCTACTTCTCAAGAACTGGAAATGTAAGTCAGTGAAGTTCACTGCTTTTTAAGGGGGGGGGGGGGTAGACTTTCTAGCCAATCTCTTGGTTCTGGAACCTCAAGACAGATATTGGAAATGGCTAGTCACCAAAGGTAATGAGGTAATAAGGTGTGCCAAAGGAGGGACAGTACTCGGAAGTTACACTCTGATCTCAGAAATGACCATCAAGAACAAGTACTCTTTCCTTTGAATTAGGATATGGATTAATAAATCATCAAGGATAAGAAGGTCCACCAACGTCAATCAATAGATGAGAAGATCCTTAAAAAAGTAAAGGAAACTTATCAGGAGGGCCAAAGCTACAGAATTCTCACCAATTAGAAAGCACTAAGATGTATCATGACCTCAAGTATTGTTATCGGTAGTATGGAAACAAGAGTGGTGTAGCAAAGTATATGGTCCCATGTGACACAGTTAAAAAAAGCTAGAATAGTACATCAGAGATAACTACAACTGTTGAAGATACACAGAATAGAATATCCAAGAAAATCCAACTTACTCAGGGTAATCAATCAAGATTTGTCGAGATAGTTGCGAAAGACGTCAAAAACAAAGTGAGCAGAGTATGTCAGGGTAATGAGGTTAACACTGAAAAAAAAGCAATTTGGAAAGCAAGAAGAAATTTTTTAGGACCAAGTTCTCTTATCTCGTTTTCCGATCTGCCCGAATCTCGAGGGTGAGATTCCTTTAAGGGGGGTAGATTTGTAACAACCTGATTTTCAGATTTCTCAAATTTCTAAAATTTTCCAAGATTGTTGAATAGCTTCACCAATAGTATAGGTTTAAAACCTATTTTCTTAATCAATCAATCAATATAAGATATTATTTTGTGTGCATTGCATGCTAAGTTTTGTTAGGAGCCAGGTAAATGCATTAGAGTTCTTTTTCTTTCTCTTTTTTGTTTTGAATGAAAAAGATTTTGAAAAGGTTTTTACAAAACTCAGTAGTGAATAAGTTAAGGATCTTAATGGTTGGAATTCAAAATATTTGAATTTATTATCTATTCAATCTTTGATCATACCTGATCCTTCTCCAGGTCAATTAAAATCTTATCCAAATCCTTGTTTAAAGTCAATCTCTCCTCTTTCTCGAATTCTACCAAAATCTAAATTCAAATTCCTTATGTAGTCCTATTCTTGTTCAACCTCATCTTTTTCGTTTCTCTTAAATTCACTCCGAACACAATTCAAATTCAAATCCTATTCAAATTTCTCTGCAAAAGTTTCTTTTCTAAACCCTAGATATACCTAAAGTGTCTTTGGGCTCAATCTTGCTCAAGTCCAAACTCTTAGCGAAGTCTTCTAGATGGCCCAACAAAGGATTCACGAAATATGTAAATTTTCATGGAGTCCTGGACAGCCTCAATTTCGCATGACGTTTCGGAGTTGAAAACAGCATCAAATGCAAATCTTGACAATACCAAAGTTGTAGCTCGCATCGATAGCTTCGATTTGAAACTGTGGAAGTAGTCTTTTGGATAATGGAGCTAGGAGTTATGGCCCCCGAAATCAGTGCTGCGCAGAGAATTCTGAGTTCAAATAATTTATCTTGTGGTGCATTTTTCGAAATCAAGATGATGTTTTCAGAAGTTCCAATGACTACCAAAGTTGTAGATATTTTGGAGTACTACAATTTAGAATCAAGAAACGGCTAATTTGGAGTCCGGACAATGGAGATATCATCCTCGGAATACATAGTTACGAAAAAGGAAACCGTAACCGACTCGAACTCGAATCCGATTCGTGTTCCGTTTGGACACCACCTCAACCAGCCACCCCTAGGCATATATATATGAGTTTCACCCCCTCTCCTAACTCTATTCCACACCCCCATGCCCTAGAAGTTGCTTCTGCCTTGTCCGTGTGTCGCCGGAGCGCCGCCGTTCGTCGGAGCCGCCGCCGCCCGTGATGCGCTACGTCGTCTTCTCCGCGAATCCTCCTTCTTCGTCCATCAAAGCAAGGTGAGGACCTCTTCTTCTCCTCCCTTACTACTGTTTTAGCATCATACTAAGTCCCTAGCCAAGCCCTAGCCTCGGCCAAAGACCGATCTACGCCGCCACGGTCGTCGCCGTCGCGGACAGCTGCCAGACAGCCGCGCTATAGCTGATTGGCATCGACGTTCCCGACCGACCAGAGGTCAAATTACCAAGCCCTTTCACCGGTGCATGTCCTGTGATGTTCTCCATGCCCTTACCAACCAGCTCAGCCAGTAGAGCAGCCAAACTACTACAATCAAGGTCGACATACCCGCTGTCCGGTTTCTCAATGTGTTCTGCACGCGCACCGGATTTGCATTTGCATTCCCCATCAATCCGAAAGCCGTATGGATGCACCAACCGTATCACGACGTGTCCCATGGAGTCTTCTACGTTACCCTAGGAGCCCTTCCCTGTTTGTGCAGCGACACGACTTGGACGCCATTGCCAACCACAGCATGTCGCAGCCATCACCCGTCTTATCTATGCTGATCGTTCTTCCTCTCAGTGTATGATGTACCCAAAACCCATGCCATAGCATTGTGTTCCTGGGATATATGAACATCCCTATTCAAACGATTTCTCAAATTTCATAGCCAATCTCCTGGAACGCGAGCGTCTTCATTCCTGCATCTGTTCGCGGTCACCACCAAACCTAGAAGCAATCATCGCTGTTTTGTCGCTATCTCGGATGACCCCTTCCAAAACCAACTATACCGTTGAGTTAGTCTTTCCGCGTTTTACGCCATGCTTCCCTCGTTTCACTGGAACACCACTGAAACCGATATTGTTGTTTGTGGCCACATGCCCGATTGCCATCTCCGACGAAACCCGAACCACCACCGCTACATAGAGTCACCAGTAGTATTCTAAACCTAGAAGCGCAACCTTCGGCCTTTTTAAACCATCATAGGTGGTCGATACTAGATCTCCACGTATCCCTTCTTTAATTCAAGATGTTACTTGCATAGCATGCCAAGTCAGCGCCCCATCATTCTCCTTAGCCTAGTCAGTGAAGTCTAGTCTGCCCTACACTTCTTGAATCTTGCGCAATAATGTTGTCAAGCCTCACACAGTGATTGTGCAATAAACTCTTTTCCCATAGGAAGATCACTCCAGTAAACTAGTTTTCCTTTTCAGTCTAATCCATCTCTCGAAAGCTCATTATGTTTTCATCTTAACTCCGATTTAGGCGATTCATACGTCTAAACGTTTATAAAATCATTCCTATCCAACCATAGTGTTTTTAAAGTGTTTTAATGATGTTTGATATGTTGTTCTTAGTGTTTGCTTTGTGTTGTTTGTCGGTAGTTCTCGCGATTAGTCGATAACGTTCCGGGGCAGTTCGAGGGACTTCAAGACCAAGATTTCGATAACACTGAGTAGCATTGGGAAAAAGGCAAGTGTCCTTGATCATTTTGAACCTATGTTTTTAAATATTTTGTTTTACAAAATTTCATGCAGTGTCAATATGATGGGTAGTTACCTATGTTAGGGTTTTCCCTAGATTTTCCCTTATCATCCCTTGGAACTTAGATGGTTTATGGTTAGAAGTCTTTTATGGGTAGATTGCTTAGCCTTGCTTTTGGGATGTTGAGAAGCGTCATAATTTTGATTAATGAACATATGCAGTAATGATGGTTAAAATGATGATGTTTTAGCAATATGGAACCTTAGGTCTTGAGCATAGGGATGTTGGTGATAGTTGTCATGGTTATGACGTTGGTTTAGTGTTTGCTCAAGTAACCTAAGTAAGGATTGGTTCGTGAAGCGATAACCCAAGAAGTAACGTACCAACCACGAGACTGATATGGGTAAGGTGTGACATACTGATTAGAGTCTGTCCAGTGTGCGTTGGGTCAGCACAAAAGGGGGCTTCTGGGTAGGAGCTTTGCTTGCGTAAAGCCTGGCGGTGAAACCTAGTGGGCAGACATGCACTGGATTAGCCTCTGGTTAGTGGAAAGTGTCATACAGTGATTCTTGGCGGCACACCACTGGCGTGTGTTAAGTGTCTTGCAAACACGGCAACATGGAATTCACTGATGCGTGGGTAAAGTTGGACAACCTCTGCAGAGTGTAAAACTATTATAACAGCCGTGCTCACGGATATGAGAGACTTGGATCCTCACATGATTAGATGGTGGTTTGGTTTTGATTCTGGTACAGGGAGTACTAGATGTTGTGGTCTTGGTCTTAGTACGGGGAGTACAAGACAGTTGTGGTATGCAGGGTGGGGAGCCTTGTATACTAGATGATGGATTGTTGGGTTACATTCATTTAATACATGTCTAATGCTTTTAAGTCCAAATGTGTTTTCATTACTCGCATTTACGCAAATAATACCTTGTGTCAGCCTATCCTTGATATAAGCCTGCATGTCATTATTTTCCCACACTTGCTGAGTACATTATGTGCTCACCCTTGCTTTCTCCTACTAAAAACATATGCTACTCAGTGGAACACTTTGAGGATTTCCAAGACGACGACCTGGTGTTCTAAGGAGCGTATCTTCCAGTCGGTGCCTGTGGAGTTTTGGTCTCCAATGCTTTCGTTCCGCTGCCGTCGTTTAGATGATGTCGTTTAGGTTAATTTTGAAGTTGCTTAGGTGAAGTCTTTTATTGTAAGAGGTGAATAATTGAATAAAGTATTGCTTTTGTTACTTTACCTATGACGTCCTTATGTGTGTTAAACTTCCTGGGCACACATAAGCCGCACTTGGTTTTGGCCGTTAAAATCAGGTGTGACAATAAGCCTGCATATCATTATCTTTCCCACACTTACTGAGTACTCTATGTGCTCACACTTGCTATTTTCCCTATACCATGCGACATGCATGCTGCTGCTCAGTGAGTGAAGATATTGAAGATTATCAAGACGAGGTTGTGACGTTCTAGGCGCGTGTCTCCCGGTCGGTTGCTTGCGGTGTTGTTGGGCACCAGTGCTTCTGTTCCGCTGCAGATATCTTCTTAGAAGACAATATATGTCAATTATTGTAAGAGTTTAACGTTTAGTCTATAAAAGTATTGCTTTTGTTACTTCACTTGTGACGTCCTTATGTGTGTTGAACATCCTGGGCACACATAAGCCGCATCTGGTTTTGGCCGTTAAAACCGGGTGTGACATTTATTCTCTATGAAACTTCTGCTGATGCTAATTATCTGCATCACCGTTTGTTCTTTGTCAATGAGATTGCCAAACATGAAGAGCCTTGCGACACGGTGTTTTTCAACCATGTGCTCAATCTCAATATCTATCATGAGTCAAATGATGAGGGCCTTCAAATGACTATCCGGTGTGTCAACTAGGCATGTTGTTGATGGTTGATGATGTTGCAGGGAACCCTACAAAGTTATCTTTTTATCTTAAGTTATGTAGTTTGTGGCATCAGAACTTTACATTATTTGATGCCCATTTTATATTATTTGATGCCTAGTTTATAGTGAACCTCTTTAACTTTTATTTTGTAATATTAAGTTATCTACTCTATGTTTTAATACAAACAAATTTTGTACTATATAATCTATTCTATTTAGTTTTTTGCATGTTCATTTTTTTCTTTCTGAAGCCCGAAAGTGCAAACAAGACTATTTAGTTCTCTGCCTATTCATTTTTTTCTTTGAGAAGCCCTCAAGTGCAAACAAGTCTATTTTTTCATATTAGACTTGTTTCATTTGTTAATGGGCAACATTTATGTTTAATTTAAATTGCCTTACATTATTTGGCCTTTATCTGAATGATTTGTTTTGTCAGCCTATCTTTTGGTCTGTTTTGTTGACTTTGTCTCTTTGTTGTTGTTGTTGTCTTACCAATATATAAAAAGGCCATTAGGCCATTGTCTATTTTCTTTACTATCTTTGAATGATACTACTAGAACTTTCTTATGGATCAGCAAAATTATTAATTATTGTGCTATTGTCTATTTTCTTTCTATCTTAGTCTTGGCTGAAGTATGGTATAGGGTTTTATGTCTTGAGGTTCACGGTTATGCCTATCTAGGGTTGTAGCTTGTGATTTGTGAAATCTGCTTCTGCTTTGCTGGCTAGGTACTGAGGTTATTTGTACACTACTTATGTCTTGCTTAGGATTCTAACTTTTGTGACAAACTAGTTTCTAATGCTTGTTATTGGAGACAAGTGGGTTGTTCGGAATTCTGGAGTGTTTTTGCTTCTGACATAGTTCCTTCTTGTTAGTCCGTCTCATTAGTTGTTTCTCTACTGATTTGCTGCGGTCGTTCTTTCTATGGTGATAACTCAATGTCTTCTATCAGATTTTGGTACGATGCTTTGATTTGAATTGGCTAAACCACCAGATGCTGGAATCTTCACTGATTTAGTTTTGAACTTTGGCTCCATGGGCCCTAGAGGTTTTGGGTTATCTTATTATTTTTGTTTATTAATTATACAAAAGATTAGAACCTGGATCATCCAGATTACGTAGCCCATCGTATCTATGTAGACCGTAGTAGTCCGTTTTAGATTTATTAATTTGTGTCTTTCATTCAATACAAATATAAATTTGCTTTGTTATTGGGTTGTGAAAGGCTAGCCTGTTTAACTCAAACTGATAAATGGGTTCATTGTTGCCTCGTTATAAACAACAATAAATTGTTTTTGGGCTATAAAAGCCCATCCTGTTTAACTCAAACAGTTAAATGGGTTCATTGCGGGCCCATTATAAACAAAAACTGATTAATGGATCTATTTTGCGGATGCGATAATAGAAAAACAACACAAATCATCGTATTGGATCTTTTTTGGCGGGCTTGTTATGTCACATACAATTGAAAACAAATCTAACCATTGGATCTTTATCCAACAGTTGATTAGCGTTTGATGTATATGAAATGTACCACATATATAATACCCCTCAAAACATTATTCCTCAGAAGCCACAAAGCTTCTTCAAACCATCTTCTGGCTTCTAGTAATAACGATAATGTCACACCCTGATTTTCTCTTTTATCAAATTTCTAAAATTTTCCAAGATTTCTAAATTAAAATAGGAAAAAAAATCCTATTTTCTAAATTCAAATTCAAATTTGAATTAAGGTTATTAATTGTTTGTATGCATTCATGCTGATTAATAGTTAGGTATTATTGGATCTTATTGGATTTTATTTGAGCTTCTTTGGATTTATTTGAATTTGTTTGTGTTAAAATGATTTCCAAAATGAATTCCAAAATGTTTTCATAAGCTCAAAATATTTTGTTTTGTTTTCAAAATGTTTTCTTGAGCTTGTTGAGATTTCCTAGATTTTAGGCTTTATTTGGTATTTTATTGGATTTTATTTGCTTTCTTACTTCTATAGAAATACCCCAAAACAAATAAACCTAATCTAGCCCAGCCCATTCCCTTCTCCCTCCCCTCTCCCTCTGGCCCACCTTTTCTCCTAGCCCAGCCTGGCTCCCTCCCTTCCCTTTTGGCCTGGCCCAGTGCACCCCCGCCAGCTTGCTCAGCCCCGCTTCCCTACCGCCTGGGCCGCGCCCGACCGCCTAGGCCCATTCCCGCGCGCGCCCGCCAGCCCGCCGTGCCGAAGACGCCCCGCGCTGAAGCCGCCTTCACCCTACATCGCCGCCACGTGGGCCCGCGCCGTGCCGTCGTCTTCCACCCGGACTCCGTCGCCGAGTCCGAGACCGTTGCGACGCTGCCCACTTTCTTGGCGTGCGTGCCACAGACTCCACAGTCCCATCGCCTATATATAGTACCCGACGCACCTCCGTCGCATCTCGCCAAAAGCCACCGCCTCCTATGCTCTATTTCACCAAATCACCGAGATCGATCTCGCCGCCGACGCCATAGCCACTCGCCGATTCCGTCGCACTTTGCCGTCGACTAGCCGCCTAGCAGCTCCTCCATCGACCTCTGAGCGCGCCGGTACCTTTGTCTTCGCTTCCCGGCCGCCGGAACCCCTGCACCGACGAGCTCCCGTGTGCCACTGCTTCCCTCACCGCCACTGGACCTCTCTCGTCTCACGCCGCCCGAGGTAGGGTCTCAAACGGGTTACTCTCTCCCTCCTGAGGCTTATCCGCCGGTCACCGTCGCAATTCGCATACCGAAGCGCCGTTCCGGCCAACTCCGGCGTGTCGCCGCCGTGCCCAAGCTCGGCTCCGCCATAGACTTCCTCCCCGCCGGTGTCTATCTGTCCCCAAACATCCTCAGCCGTGCGATTAGCAATATGCGGTCTAGATTAAAACAAAGGATACCCCTTCATCCGCCTATGTCGTGCTGCCACGTGTCTCACTTGATCTAGTTAGCTTATGTGCCATGTCAGCCGCCATGTCATCACCACATTAGCAAAATTGCCTACGTGTCTTGTCCAGTCAGCAGCCACGCCACGTCATCTACCACCTCAGCTACCACCTAGCCCTCTCTGCTGATGTGTCATCCCTATCACCGTGCCACATCAGCCAAAGTAGCCCAGTCAATATTTTAAGCTTTTCTAGTACAAAAATAATTTCAAATAATTCCTTTAGTTGGTAATTTTGCAGAAAGAACCCTAGACTTTTCTGTAATAACAAAAGAGCCCTGTCTTTTTATAGATCAGTCCCTAAACTTTTCCATAATTACAATTAGGTCCCCTATTTTTACAAAAAGGCCCCTAAACTTTCTGTTTTATTCAAAATAAGTCCTTTTCTTTTTCAGATTAAGCCCGAGAATTGTTTTAGCCATATCTTCTTCGTTTTAGCTCCAATTTGAGTGATCCTTGCGCTCAAATTTTTCTAAAATATGATCTACCTATCCATTCTTGTTTTAAGTATCAATTCTCATATCTTTACAGTAGTTTTTCCTTAGTAACATCTAGATCTCTACAACCATATCTTTTTTCCCCAGAAGAACTACAATCAATCTTTTCTATCTTCCCATGTGAAACTTTAACCCTAGTTCCCATCCCTTAAACTTTCCTCGATAGTGGTCCAGTCAATTTTGTTTTCCTTGTTCAGCCCAATCCAAGATCCTAGTTTATCATTCTATTTCTTTTCGAGTTTATTGGGTGTTTATTCGATAGTGTTTTTGTTTGTCAATAGAATTCGCGATTAGTCGACAACGCTTCGGATCAGTTCGAGGGACTTCAAGAACAAGATTTCGACAACACTGAGTAGCATTGGGAAAAAGGCAAGTGTCCTTGATCATATTGAACCTATGTTTTTAAATATTTTGTTTTTACAAAATTGCATGCAGCGTCAATATGATGGGTAGTCACCTATGTTAGGGTTTTCCCAAAATTTTCCCTTATCATCCCTTGGAACCTAGATGGTTTATGGTTAGGTGTCTTTTATGGGTAGATTGCTTAGCCATGCTTTTGGGATGTTGAGAAGTGTCATAATCTTGACTAATGAACAAATACAACAATGGTCATTAATTTGTTAATGGTCTAGCAACATGGAATCTTAGGTCTTGAGCAAAGTGGTTTGGATGGTTATCATGGTTATGAAGTTGGTTTAGTGTTTGCTTGAGTAACTTAAGTAAGGACCGGTTCGTGGAGCGACAACCCAAGAAGTAATGTACCAACCACGAGGTTGATATGGGGAAGGCGTGACATACTGATTAGAGTCTATCTAGTGTGTGTTGGGTCAGCACAAAAGGGGTTTCTGGGTAGGAGCTTAGCTTGCATAAAGCCTGACGCTGAAACCTAGTGGGTAGACACATATTGGATTAGACTCTGGTTAGTGGCAAATGTCATGCAGTGATTCTTGGCGGCACACCACTAGCGTGTGTTAAGTGTTTCACGCACATGGCAACATGGAATTTACTGACTCGTGGGGAAAGCTAGACAACCTCTGCAGAGTGTAAAACTATTATAACAGCTGTGCTCACGGATATGAGAGACTTGGATCCTCACATGATTAGTGGGTTGTGGTTATGGGTTTGGTTGTGGTTATGGTTCTGGTACAGGGAGTACTAGATGGTTGTGGTTATGGTTCTGGTACAGGGAGTACTAGATGGTTGGTTATGGTTATAGTACAGGGAGTACTAGAAGGTTATGGTGTGCAAGGTGGGGAGCCTTGTATGCTGGATCCTGAATTGTTTGGGTTACATTCACTTAATAATTACTTAATGCTTTTGATTCAAAATATGTTTTCATTACTCGCATTTACGCAAATATACCATGTGGTAGCCTATTCATGATATAAGCTTGCATGTCATTATTTTTTTCCACACTTGCTGAGCGCGTTGTGTGCTCACACTTGCTATTTTCCCTAAACCATGCGACATGTATGCTGCTGCTCAGTGAGTGAAGATGTTGAAGATTATCAAGACGAGATTGTGACGTTCTAGGCGCATGTCTCCCGGTCGGTTGCCTGCGGTGTTGTTGGGTACCAGTGCTTCTGTTCCGCCGAATATCTTCATAGAAGACAGTATATGTCAATTGTTGTAAGAGTTTAATATTTATTTAATAAAAGTATTGATTTTGTTATTTCACTTGTGACATCCTTATGTGTGTTGAACATCCTGGGCAAACATAAGCTGTATTTGGTTTTGGCCGTTAAAACCAGGTGTGACAGATAACTTTTTATCAGCTTTTACTTCTTAGAAGCTATTTTTAGAAGTGAACTGTTTGATTCAGCTTTTTACTTCTAAGTAGTAAAATAGAAGCTATTCTGCCTTACATCCGGGCTCCATTTACTCTTGGGAGCAGTTTCATGATGCCATTTTCTGCAATTTCCAAGGCAATCAAGCCGAGAAAGTCACCGTTGGTGACCTCTTTGCAGTCAAGCAGTAGCCGGCGAAGCCACTAGAACACTACATGCACCGTTTTGTGCATGTGAGATGTTAGGTGAAGGGATTGAGTGAGGACACAATCATAGATGTCGCTATCCAAGGCATCAAAGGAGGGATGCTGGTAGGAAAACTAACAAGCAAGAGGCTGCATAGTGTCCAAGAACTCTTCGACAAAATAGAGGAATATGCAATGTCTGAAGTGGACCATCATCGAATGAAAAAGTGAAATGGAAGCATTGAAAACATCAAAACTTTATCCCTCAAACAAGGACACAAACGCTAGCGAGTCGAAAGAAAGGCTGAAGAACTCGAAGAAAACTGAGGCATTTTAGTACACCTCGAAGCAAAAAGAAATCAACTAGATAGAATCAGGGTCGAGAATGTCTTGCAAGAAGCTGTCGAAGGCTAGGGTGGTGCAGCGTGCGGTGGCCGAAGCGGTAGAAACTGCGTAGGTCACGGTGTTTGAGGACGACGTGCACCATGTGACCCGAGCACGTTGTACTGTGAGTTACATGGCAAAGGTGCCGGTCATACAACTAAGCAATATCCACATATTGTAGCCATGAAGGAAAGCCTAGGGAAGCAACACTTCGATCTTGCAAGAGTAGTGCATCACACCACGCCATATAGGCCAAGCAGCGCATGGTAGTTTCAGCTCCCAGGGTTAGACTCATGGGCTAAACCCTTCGACATTTGCTTCTCAATGGCGATCAATGGCTTGGACAAAGCAATATGTTTCTGCAACTTCGGTTCCACCTGACCATACCTATGGTCAGTCAGTGGCTTTTCAAGCAACGCTTCCACCCCCTCCGCCAAGGTCTACAATCGAACCCCCCCCCCCCAGAAGCCAGTAGATCGGTGAACACAGTAAACAATAGATTGAATGTGGTGTTGGCAATTACTGGTGGCTCTAATCAGGAAACATAGTCCAAGAGGCAGCAAAAAGAATATGTACGAAAGGTTAACCATGTCGGTGTAAACCCTCCCTATGTCCATTCGAAGTGGTCTGATATCCCTATCACCTTCTCGCAGGAGGATATGAGGGTCTTGGATTACCCGCACACAAATTCCTTCATCATCGCTGCTAACATTTCAGGAAGCTTAGTTTACCGTATCCGAATCGGTTTATAAGAATAAGCTCGATCCCACGTGCATTATGTTGCCACGGGCCCATGATAAAGTAGCTTGAACCTAGCATGTTGCCATGGGCCCTTTGTAAAGTGGCTGGATTATGTGGATATCCAAAGTTTTAGGCATGACAATAAAGTACCCATAAAAGCAAAGAATAAAAGATGGCACTCATGTACAAATGTGCTGAAACCATTACCAAACTTAATTACATTCTTATTACAATTTTACCTTAGAATCTTTTACGTTGCCACTTGCTAGAGACATTAAATAAAACTAGTAAGCGTAACACTTGTAATTAATAATGTTGTGATGAAGATATACATATGAAATCAATAATATTGTAACAGGAGTAAAAAATTTAAGCAAACTATGATGTAGAAGTTTACGTTCCCCTATTATATTATTTAAAGAAACTAAGATGTACTAGTTTACGTTTGTTTGTGATATACCCTACATATAATTATAGAGATTATTGTATCACGCCTATGTGTATATATTTTTAAATAATGTGTTATTTGGTTCCTTAGATAATTATCATTTACATTGATTAGTAAGTAAATGACTTATTTGTGAAGCTCTTTATTTTATTCTTAAATTATTATGTGGGATAATATTGATTCATAGAATAGCACATGTATCAATTGATGATCATGTCTCATAGATCATAGATATAGGATTATCAAATCAATAATCTGGACATGTGTTAGATAACGTAGTTTTAGATAGAATTATATTGAGATACAACTGGAATTGTAATATAATGTACCATCAGTTGTAATCACTTTAACAGAAAAAAGTCATTCGTGCCCTCTTTCACTATCGGGTCAAAAATAACCGGCAGCTATAAAGTATCACTGCCAGTTCTTAACAAAAACCATCACTAATAGCCCATTCGGTAAAAACCAATAGTGATAACCAAGTATCACTACGAGTTCAATTAAAAAACCTGCAGTGATAATAGATGCACTATCACTGTCGATTTGTTATATTAACTAGCATTGACAATAAAATGTAGGCCACATTCATAAATTCATAACTTTTTCATACGTAGTCAGATGGAGACAAATTTTATATAAAAATTATATCTCTCGAAGAGATCTACAACTTTGTAGTTGATAACTTTTAATTTTAAGCAATATAGATGCCGAAATAATCATTTAAAGAATATCGAGGGAAAACCATGTATTGGATCACAAAGTAAATTACTATATTTGGTGTAACACGACTAGGAATCACTGAAAGAGCCACACACAGGGCAAGTTCAAATATTTTTATTGCGAGTTTGATAAGTTGGATTGATGAAACATATGCACAACATTGACTTTGAGATGTAGCATTGTGTCTCCAAAATTTTTTAGACAAATTAGAAAAGGTCAATTTTTGATCAAAAATTTGAGAGGTCATGTCGACAGTCATCTGAGACTTTTTTGGGGATCAAGAAAGGTACCAATGTAAACATGGATATTTTTTTTCATATGCGCCTCCTCGTTAGGTTTGAAAGTAGAGGTCAAGCATCAAAATCAGACTTCATATGTAAGTTATGGCTGCTTAACTAATTAGTGCACGGGTTGGAGACAAACTTTATCATACGGAGTTTGATGGAGACAATACTTATATGAAAATTGTAGATCTCAACAAGATGTATAACTTTATAGTTGACAATATTTTCATTTGAAGCAATCTAGATACCCAAATAATCATCTAAATATTTGAGCAGGAAAAGTCAAAAGAATAAATACCACATAGCTATCAGCTAAAACCGTGAGGTGAGATAGTAAGGAAGCTTTGCACGAGTGGTGAGATCGTGGGTTTGACTCCCATAAACTGTTCAGGCTCATAATTTGCTATATTTGATTAATTGAATCCCACAGAAGCCACAGGGGTTCATCACAAGGCAGAAAAGCCATGTGGGACTGTGGGGATTCATTCATCGAGTGCAATTATTTTTGTCCCAAAAATTCAATATTTGGGACCAACTATCACTGCCAATTCGTAACACAAACAGGCACTGATAAATCTATTACTGTTGGTTCCAAAACTGGCAATGATGCCATTTTGAACCGGTGATGGTGATATTTTCTGTCGCAGTGAATCTTGAATGGGGTACCTGTAGGATCCTTAGATTTGTGATCGTCATTGATTCGCAAAATGTGTAATGGCACATTTAGACGCTGTCAAACGCTACTCCATAACTGTGTAGTCATAAAAGTAGCTTTTGGGTTTGCCACTAAACATGTCATGGGGTGTGAGTGATCAAGATGGAATTTTCCACTCCTATATAACGAGAGAGATATCTTTGGGCTCCTCAATGTAATTGGATTAAAAAGTGCGTGGTCATGCCAATGTGATTAAAGAGTTAATCACAGGTTGAGTAATTCGCTACGAGATTGAGTAAATGGTCAAGCTATCATAAGGATAGTGTTGGGGGTCATTGTTAAGGACCCCAGACGACCCTTTGGCTCAGCTATCTTATGTCTATGGACCCAAGCTCCTGAAGGCCGCTTTTGGACCTCCGGGCTTCGGGGAAGACTTAGCACCAGGAGCCATGCCTCCCGCAGTCCCAACCTCCGGAGCTTGGACAGGCTTCCCGAAGCCTATGGGGTGACTCATTAGGCCTCAAGAAAGATCTGCCAGAGGGCGAACGTTGGTCATACTTTCCCTGCAGGGATATGACCGGCATTCCTTACCAAGGCTAGGGGACACCATCCTATCATGATGACACAAGTGGAGAATGCCTGACACACGGGATAGCGCGGCGTCGGGTTGCATTTGGCAACCGGCTCTGCACAGACCCCGAGGTTGGTTCAGCCCCTATATTTGCTATGGTAGAAATTATCTCCTGAGTAAGGTAAAAAGTAGTTTTACCTGGACCTGCGCCATGTAATTCGGTCGGTCCTAGATCTTTGTAGTGGTGATAACTCGTACGCTACGCTAGAGGTAGCCCTAATACAGGGCCATGGCTATTAGGCTAAGGACCAATCTTTTCTACTATCAATACATTTCCACTGCCCTTTCCTCTCAAACTTTGTCTCCAAGCTTAAGTCTCACCCTTAGAAGAAACTCTGGCTGTACTTGTTAGCACAAGACGATCTCTTGCTCCAACAGCACGCTGTCCATGGGGATTCAGACACAGAGGGGAAAAGAGAGGTAGGATGCCATCCAAGAAGAAGACCACAAAGGCCGCAATGATGGCGGCTGACCCCTCGGTCGATCCTGTGTGAAAGTCTAGGTGACTAAGCATAGGCCATGGCGACGATGACCCCCAAACTGGGAGGAACGAGGGCCTTATGGCCACCACCGACTTGGCCACGACCATTGCTATGGACAATGCTGAAGGGCTCCCTTCCTCGGAGGCCCAACAACAATAGCAGCAGCATAGCGAGGCCTCCGCTGCCCCCCTAGGAGCTGTGGCTAGTGCCACCGCTGAAAACACCATTCCACCCGAGTGTCAATCACACTTGGCAGTACTCCTGGCCCATATGGAGGAGATACAGACAGCCCTGCGGGTCGAGCAGCAAGCTACCCGCATGATCACCATTGCCCCGTGACGATTGGTGCTATACTGACCTGGGCCCTAAGGGCCGATGATCTCTTCGACACTACGACCTTTCATGTTCAGCTTTCGGAGCCTCGAAGCTAACGTTGCAAGGATCTTCTACAAGACTATGACTCTCCCCTACAGGCCATCTTGCAGACTACGCCCTTCACGGAGGGCTTTTAGACCCCAAAGCAACCTAAGTTCAAGGGCGATTCGGACCCTGATGAGTTCGTCTATTCCTACACCCTCGCAAACCGCCTCTCCCACCTGGCGTTCGGCTTCACCTCCGATGCGCCGTTGCTAGGCTCCAGACAGAATACCTCCAGAGCTGGGCAGCGGCTAAGGGCTAAGGGGGTCGCGGACCGCCTCTCTCACCTGGCCTTCAGTTTCGCCTCCAACGCCCCGTCGCGAGGCTCTGAACGGAATACCTATGGAGCCAGGCAGCGGTTAAGGGCCGAGGGGGGTCACGGACCGCCTCTCTCGCGAGCCTACCACCGCGGTTTCCCTCCCACCGCCATGTCCACTCCACCACTGATCGGTTAATCTCTACCCGAATTCTAAGCCGTCGGATCCGAGTTGGATGACCACGACTAGATTCAAAATACCCCTTCGCCCGAGCCAATCGCGTGTTGCCATGTGGGCTCCTTAATCCAGTCAGCTGCCCAGTGCCACATCATCGTCCATATCAGCCGTCCATGTCATCAAAACCATCAATGTGTCTTCCACATCATCAAGCCCATTATCTAGTCATTATTCCTAATTGTTCTTATTCGGGAAAAAGGTCAATTTTGCAATAAAGCCAATGGACTTTTCTGAATTTACCAAAAGCCCCTATATTTTCACCGTTTAGACCCTAAACTTTTCCAAAATTACTTTTAGGTCCCTCTATTTTTACAAAAGGCCCCTGACCTTTCTATTTTATTCGAAATAGGTCCTTTTCTTTTTTGGAATAACCCTAAAACATGTTTTTAGCATATCTTTTTCGTTCTAGCTCCGATTTAGGCGATTTTTATGCTCCCGCATTCGTAGCAGCGTGTACTATTATTTTGTACCTTTTTTCAGATGTTAGCTACTGTTGCTGTACTGTTCTTAGTTAGTTTTGTTGTGTGTTTTTTCGGTGTGTTTTGAGAGAAGACGAGGAGCAATTCGAGAATCTCCAGGACCAAGTATTTGAAGAGTCTGAGCAGCAAGTTGGAAGAGGCTAGTGTCCTTGATCATTTTGATCCCGGCTTTTTAGTGCGTTCTTTATTTCAAGAATGCATGCTATTAATTCTAAATCCTATTTACTTATAGTATCATATTCCATATATTTCCTTATCGCCTAGTTGCTAGCAATGGATATGATGGGTAGTTATGCTTAGCTTTGCACAAGGGGATGGAAGGGTTAATGGTTCAATATGACTAATGAATACTAGAGATGGTATAGCAACATGGAACCTTAGGCCTTGAGCAAAGTAGTGTTGTTGATGTTGATGGTTATGATGTTGGCTTAGTGTTTGCTCAAGCAACCTAAGTAAGGACCGGTTCATGGAGGGACAACCCAAGAAATACCGTACCAACCACGAGATCTGGTATGAGACAGGACTCTCCTATTAATGACTCTCCTATTAATTAGTGAATTCCCTATTTTGCGTGTGCCAAATGGAAGAGTGGTTGTGTGGGGACAGCAAAAGCCAGAACCATTTGGTTACTGGTATGAGATGGGTAGTGGAAGGAAGGGTGAAAACTTTTTGGAGACTACAAGGCACAAAAGGGGACTTCTGGGTGGTGTGAATGACACTTTGACGACAGTGAAACCTAGCGGGCATGCACATATAGGATGAAACTTTGTAATGGCTTTGTAGTGACTTTTCGGGCGACACATCACTGGCGTGTGTTAAGTGTTTCACGGACGCGGCAACAAGGAAATTCACGACTCGTGGGGAAAGCTGGACAACCTTTGCAGACTGTAAAATTTGATATATCAGTCGTGCTCACAGATATGAGAGACTTGGATCCTCACATGATTAATTTGATGGGTTTGGTTTGGTTCGGTTTGTTTGGGAACCCGATGTGGGATTCAGGTGGTTGGGAAACATGTGGAGATGTTTCTAGGAGTTAGAAGTCTAGAGATAATTCACCTAGTCAAATAGTGTTGGGGGGAAAATAAACCAGCCTGAGGATAACGGTCGAAAATCACCATCCAGGTCCCTCCGGAGCCTTGATCTCTGAACCCTCTGTTAAAAGCTCTTTCTCTGATATCACCAGATCCTTTCACGGTACCCCTTCGCACCTACGAAGCCCTCCCTTGGCTCCACCGATTCGACATCGCGAAGCCTTCCAAAACACAGCCTCCCGAAACCTCAGTCCTTCAAAGCTTCAGCCTCCCAAAGCCGTCCGGGGTCCCACTTCCGAAAGCCTTCACCTCCCTGTTCTATGCCTCCCGGGGCCCCTGCCTCTGGATGATCGGGCCGCCTTCCCAAAGGCAGCAGGGTGAGTCAGTAGGCCCTGGGAAGATCTGCCGAGAGGGGAGTGCCGGTCGGGCTTTGCATGCAACGAAGTGACCGGCATTAAAGGCCTAGGCTGAATAGACGCCACTCTGACACCTTGGTGTGACGAGGGCTATCCTGACACCCTTGACAGTGCGGCACCGGGCTGCAATTGGCAATCAGCTCGCCCCCTTCAGGGGGCAGGCACCACGATACTTACCATGTGGATATTTATCTCCCAACAGGATAGAAGTTAGTAATTTGGGGTTTAAGGCTCGGTAATTTGCCAGATCCTAGATATTTGTATATTACGATAACTTGTACGCCAAGCTAAATCCTAGATATTTGTACATTATGATAACTTGTACGTCAAGCTACACATGGCCCTATAAATAGGAGGCCATGGTCCTCTGGGCAGGGGACGGACACAGAACACGCACCACAGCGAACACTGTGATTCTCCTTCCAGAGTGATACATTTTTCTGTCACCACTATATTCGTGGAGTTCCTTCCTCTCAAACTTCGTCTGCAAGCTTGAGTCTCCTCCTTAGAAGAAACTGTCGCTGTACTTGCTGGGGCAAGACGAACTCTTGCTCCAACAGCACACCGTCCATGGGGATTCGAACACAGAAGTGCTAAGAGAGGTAGGAATCTACTAGGAAAACCACCAGAGGATCAGCTAAAACCGCCATACCCACCGTTGCGAGCATGCAACCATATGCATGGCTACCTCAGCCATACTTAATTTATGCATGCTCTAGCCCCACTGCCGTATGGGACGGTGTTCCTCCGACCTTGGCCAACATAGAACCCTGGGTCGGTACAGGAACTCCAAACGGCACGGAGGCCTTCTAGCCTCTGCGCGACAAAGACCTCACCGCCTTAGGAGAGGACGCGGCCGAAGCCACAGCCATGCAGACCACCTTCTAATGGTTTTGGGCAGTCCAACCCAGGAGTGCTCCTACCTGGGCGTGGTCCCCAAGTGTCCCCTTCGACCACACCTGGAATACCCCGAGCGAGCCAACATCTTCGGAAAGTCTTTCCACCCAGTGCCCTCCTTGGGCCCCTCAGGCAAAAGAGGGTTCCAATGAGACAGAGGGTTCCAGGGTGAGCGGACCCCGCCAGCGCCTCCGATGCCGCAACGCCAACCACACGATGGGAACCCCAAGCCCACCTCGTTCGGTGAGGCATAGTCAGACTCACTTCGGCTCCAAAAGCCAGTTCACTGGGCAGCCCCGATGGTCTCCCAAAGGGTAAGGAGCCCCTGGGGAAGCCACCGGCTCCAGGACACACTACCTTCGGCAGCGACCCCGACGACAACTCCAAGCTCGGGTGCCCCCAGAGGCACATGGGTGCATCCTGCATGGACCTGGGCATAGCCACAACACCAACAACGGTTGCACCCTCATGACCTTCCGGGAGGAATACCTCAGAAGGCAAGCAGAATACCTGGCCGCAGAAGGAGCGAGCAAGGCACAACGCAGGGTTCGGAGGCCTGGAGCAAACTCCTGGGCAAATCCCTGGCCCCTCAACCCTGCACTGTCACTACCAACTCAACTACCAACGGTACCACATTCAGCAACAAGAACTGAGTCGGGGACACGCCATCGCCAGGCTCCAGACGAAATATCTCGGGAGCTGGGCAGTGACCAAGGACCGAGGTGGTCAAGCACCACCTCTCCCGACTAGCCTTCGGCTATGCCTCCAACATGCCATCACCAGGCTTCGGACGGTTTACCTCCGAGGCTGGGCAATGGCTAAAGTCTAAGGGGGTCAAGCACCGCCTCTCCCGGCCTAGCCATAGGCTTCCAGGTCACCAAGCCTCACAACAAAGGCCTTATTCCTACAAAGGTACGCCCACTGTTAACTACCAAATAGTTTACCTAGTGATCCGTCTTTGATACGGCAAGGTTTGAGTCTAGGTAGAAGCAGTAGAATTTAAGTTAAATTTTCACTTAGCTTGAATAGTTATATCACTTAGCTATGTTTTACGCTACAAGTAGCTTCTTATTGCCAACAGTAGACTACAAAACTTAGCTAGTACAACCATGCAAAATCCCTACACCCCTGTAGACGAATCATGCCTAGGTTGCCTAGGGGGCGGGTCGGCCCAGGTTTTCTGGAAGGCATTGTGCGGCCCCAGAAGCGTAGTTGCCACGTATCAAGGGATTTCCTTGATAGACCATGTTGCGGCATCACCCGTAGGACATCTTCGGGTGGCGCATGCCTAGGTCAACTGGAAGGCAAGACTGCCTAGATTTCCTGGAAGGCATTGCGTAGTCTCGATAGACAGTGAGGCTCACACACCGCGAGCGCCACTTGTGCCTAGGTCACCTGCAAGGTAGATTATGCCTAGGGTGCCCTAGAAGGCATTTGCATAATCTCGGGTGTCAAAGCCACGCCCTGGGGGATGTCCCCGGTGGTGGAGTTGCGATGCTCTGAGGAATGCTGTTGCAAGGAATCCTCGTTGCACGACATGCCTACACACCGCGGGTGTAGCATGCCTAGGTCACTTGGAAGGCAAGATTGCCTAGGTTTCCTGGAAGGTATTGTGTAGCCTCGATGGTGTGTAGATGTCGGTTATCAAGGGACTTCCTTGGTAATGTAGTTGAAGCTCCCCGGGGGATTTCTTCGAGGGAGTGACAAGCCCACGCACCAGTAAGCATCGCTTTCCTAAACCCAAGGTCACCTGAAAAGGTTTCCCGGAGGGAAGGCTTTGCCCTTGTAGGAAGTGGAGCCCACACACCGCGGACATAGCATGCCTAGGCCACCTGGGGGGCAAGACTGGCTAGGTTTCCTTGAAGGTATTGTGTAGCCTCGATAGTGTGTGGACACCGCATATTAGGGGACTGCCTTGATGTGAGGATGCGGTGCTCTAAGGAATGTTATTGCAAGGAATCCTCTCTGCATGACATGCTTATATATCATGGGCGCTGCTTATGTCTAGGTCACCTGCAAGGTAGATTATGCACAGGGTGCCCTGGAAGGCATTGCATAGCTTCGGTTATATAAATGCTACGCGCCAAGGCACATCCTTGGTGGACAGTGTTGCGGTGCACCCCGGGCGTTTCCTTGGGAGCACGGCAAGCCTACAAAGCACAGGCATAGCATGCCTAGGTCACCTGGAAGGCAAGACTGCCTAGAGTCTTATCAAAATCTCCAACAAAAACGGAGAGCTTTACCAAAACTCTAACCAAAATGGAGAGTCTTACCAAACCTCCAGCAAAAACGGAGAGCCTTACCAAAATCTCCAGCAAAAATGGAGAGCCTTACCAAACCTCCGGCAAAAACAGAGAACCTTACCAAAACCTCCATCAAAAATGGAGAACTTTACCAAAACCTCCGGTAAAAATGGATAGCTTTGCCAAACCTTCGGTAAAAGCGGAGAACTTTACCAAAACCTCCGGTAAAAACGGAGAACTTTACCAAAACCTCCATTAAAAGCAAAGAACTTTACCAAACCTCCGGTGAAAACGGTGAACTTCACCAAACCTCTGGTAAAAATAGAGAGCTTTTCCAAACCTCTACACAATGAAGAGCCTTACCAAACCTCCGCACCATGGAGAGACTTCTGAAAACCCCCGCGATGGAGATATTTATTCGATAATTCCGTCAGGCAAAAAGATTCTAAAAAGACCTAGCGGGAAAGATACCCCAGCATCTTGAAGGCTAATACCTCCATGCCGAAGGGGTATGAAACCCGCTGGTTCCCAAAGAGCACCACACACAGATCAAAGAGGTATGATGATCCCTCTCCCTGCATGGGAAGGTAAGATCACGTGACTCAAATACGTATGGTAAAAGGTAACAACATTACCCTACCATCTCCTTTGAAAACACCTTTTGAAGATTATACTAACATTTAATAAAAGCCCGTGCCTCATGGCACGGGAAACATAGTGGAACACCCGACTATCCATTGCAGAGACCACAAAGCCGGGCAGCGGCTAAGGGCCGAGGGGGTCATGGACCACCTCTCCCACCTAGCCTTTGGGCTCGCCTCCAACGTGCCGTCGTCAGGCTCTGGATAGAGTACCTCCAGAGCTGGGAAGCGGCTAAGGGCCGAGGGGGTCACAGACCACCTCTCCCGCCTAGCCTTCGGCATTGCCATCGATGCGCCATTACCAGGCTCCAGACAGAGTACCTCTGGAGAAGCACAGTGGCTAAGGGCTGAGGGCGTCACGGACCGCCTCTTTGGCCTTCGGCTTCACCTCCGACACGCTGTCACCAGGCTCCGGACGGAGTACCTCCAGAACCGGGCAGCGGCTAAGCGTTGAGGGGGTCGTGAACCGCCTCTTCCGACTAGCCTTCGGCTTCGCCTCTGTCACATCATTGCCCTGCTCCGTACCACCAGGCTCTGGACAGAATACCTACAGAGCTAGGCAGCGGCTAAGGGCCGACGGGGTCGCGAACCACCTCTCCCACCTAGCCTTTGGCTTCGCCTCCAACGTGCCATCGCCAGGCTCCGGATGGGGTACCTCTAGTGTCAGGCAGTGGCTAAGGGATGAGGGGGTCGTCGACCACCTCTTCAGCTGGGCCTTTGGCTTCGCCTCTGATGCACCAGGCTACAGACAGAGTACCTCCAGAGCTGAGCAGTGGCTAAGAGCCAAGGGGGTCGCGGACCTCCTCTCCCTCCTAGCCTTCGGTTTCGCCTCCGATGCACCATCACTAGGCTCCGGACGGAGTATCTCCGAAGCTAGGCAGTGGCTAAGGGCCAAGGGCGTCGCGGACTGCCTCTTCGGCCTTCGACTTCGTCTCCGACACACCATCGCGAGGCTCCGAAGGGAATACCTATGAAACTGGGCAGCGGCTTTGGGCCGAGGGTGTCGAGGATCGCCTCTTCCGCCTGGCCTTTGGCTTTGCCTTCAACACATCATCGCCAAGCTTCGAACAGAATACCTACGGAGCCGGGCAGTGGCTAAGGGATGAGGGGGTCGTGGACTACTTCTCCCGCCTAGCCTCGGCTTCGCCTCCAATGTGCCATCGCCAGGCTCCGGACGGAGTACCTCCGGAGCTGGGCAGCGGCTAAGGGTTGAGGGGGTCGCGGACCACCTCTTCAGCCTTCGGCTTCGCCTCCAACATGACGTCGCCAGGCTCCAGTCGGAGTACCTCCGGAGTTGGCCAGAGGCTAAGGGCCAAGGGGGTCGCGGACCGCCTCTTTCGCCTGGCCTTCGGCTTCAGCTCTGACACATCATCGCTAGGCTCCGGATAGAATACCTACGGAGCCAGCAGCAGCTAAGGGCCATGGGGGTCACAGACCACCTCTTCCGCTTGGCCTTCAGCTTCGCCTTCGATACATCATCGCCAGGCTCCAAACGAAATACCTACAGAGCCGGGTAGCAGCTAAGGGCTGAAGGGGTCATGGACCACCTCTCCGCCCTAGCCTTCGGCTTCTCCTCCAACACGCTATCGCCAGGCTCCGGACCACCTCTTTGGCTTTCGGCTTCATCTCCAACGCACCATCGCCAGACTCCAAATGGAGTATCTCTGAAGCCGGGCAGCGGCTAAGGGCCGAGGGGGTCGTGGACCACCACTTTGGCCTTCGGCTTTGCCTCTAACACGCCAGGAGATGAAGCAGGATGAACGTCACCGTGTCCTCCCACTAAACACCTAGGGGAGGGGTCTGTGGCCATATCCGATTTCCCTCCAGCACGTGGCAGCACTCCACGATGAAATGCTTCATTTTCTCGCATGGATGTTCTGTCACATTGATGACCCAAACCCCTTTCGGCGTGTGACTGGATTGTGGGCACAAGACCCTAGCGACCCCTTGCATTATCCAGCCTGATCGCAGTAGTGGCACGTCTTGTCCCGCCAGACTAACATGTGGGATTCTCCAAACCCACACGAAACCTCTACTCTAGCGACTCCAAAGGATAGAGAAACACCATCAGGCATATTGGATACAATACCAGGCTTGAGTTGATTTTCCTTAGCATCCTCTCCCCCCTCCGAAACATGGGGGCCCAAGAATGAGAGGGTACTGTTGGGGGAAAATAAACCAGCCTGAGGATAACAGTCGAAGATCACCATCTTGTCCCTCGAGAGCCTTGATCTCCGAACCCTCTGTTAAAAGCTCTATCTCCGATATCATTAGATCCTTTCATGGTACCCCTTCGTACCAATGAATCCCTCCCTTGCCTCTACCAGTTCGACCTCCTGAAGCCTTCCAAAACATGGCATCCTGAAACCTCAGTCCTCCGAAGCTTTGGCCTCTCGAAGCCCAGGCCCTCCGGGGTCTCGCTTCCCATAGCATTCACCTCCCTATTCTATGCCTCCTGAGGCCCCTGCCTCGGGATGATCGGGTCGCCTTCCCGAAGGCAGCAGGGTCAGTCAGCAAGACTTGGGAAGATCTGCCGAGAGGGGAGCGACGGTCGTGCTTTGCCTGTAAGGAAGTGACCGGCATTAAAGGCCTAGGCTGAATAGATGCCACTCTGACACCTCGACATGATGAGGCCTACCTTGACACCCTTAATAGTGCGGCATCGGGCTGCAATTGACCACTGGCTCGCCCCCTTGAGGGAGCAGGCACCACGATAATTACCATGGTGGAAATTTATCTCCTGATAGGATAGAAGGTAGTTATCCAGGATAAGGCTCAGTAATTTGGCCGGATCTCGGATATTTGTGCATTATGATAACTTGTACGCCAAGCTACGCATGGCCCTATAAATAAGAGGCCATGGTCTTCTAGGCAGGGGACGGACACAAAACATGCACCACAGCAAACGCTATGATACTCCTCCCAGAGTGATACATTTTTCTATATCAATATATTCATGGTGTTTCTTCCTCTCAAACTTCGTCTCCAAGCTTGAGTCTCCTCCTTAGAAGAAACTCTCGCCGTACTTTCTGGGGCAAGACGAACTCTTGCTCCAACAAATAGGATGCTTTTATAACACTTCGTTAGCATAGTTGGCTTTTATGCAAATTTAAACAGTTATAGCTTGTTCCTTTATTTAAGCTTGCATGACATTTATTTCCCACACTTGCGGAGTATGATATGTACTCATACTTGCTGTTTCCTTACAAATGTCCACCAAGCGCTGCTCAAATATTGAAGGAGAACCAGACTTCTACGTCGATGAAAATGAAGATTGCTAGGCTGGTGGTTCCCCAGGTCAATTGCCTGTGGAAGTTGGAGCTTCGCTGTGTTTAGTTTGTGTGCTTTTGTTGAAGACTTTGAGGTCTTTCTATTTCTATTTAAGTTAAACATTGTAATAATGACACTGTGTGTGATACACTGATAAAGTCGCTGCATGTATGAAACTTGATCCTAGCATACATGTGGTTTACATTTGGTTTTGTCCCCTTCTAAAACCGGGTGTGAGACATACCATAACCATGACCATATCCAAAACCAACTAATCATGTGAGGATCCAAGTCTCTCATGACCGTGAGTACGGCTGATATATCAGATTTTACACTTCGCAGAGGTTATCCAGCTTTCCTCATGAGTCAGTGAATTCCATGTTGCCGTGTCACGCAAACACTTAACATACGCCCCTGGTGTGCCACCAAGAAATCATTGTATGACAAATACCACTAACTAGAGCCTAATCCAGTATGCACCTACCCACTAGGTTTCACCGCCAGGGATTACAGAAGAACCTTCCAACCTAGAAGCCCCTTTTTGTGCCGACCCGACACACACTGGATAGAACCCTAACTAGTATGTCATGTCATACCCATACTAGCCTCGTGGTTGGTGCGTTACTTCTTGGGTTGTTGCTCCACAAACTGGTCCTTACTTTGGTTACTTGAGCAAAACTAAACCAACAACATAACCAAAATAACCACCATAACCACTTTGCTCAAGGCCTACGGTTCCATGTTGCTAAACCATTAACAAATTAACCATCATAATTGCATATGTTCATTAGTCAAGTTTATGACACTTCCCAACATCCCAAAAGCATGGCTAAACATTTCTACCCACAAAAGACACCTAACTGTAAACCATCTAGGTTCTACGGGATGATAAGGGAAAACTAGGGGAAACCCTAACATAGGTGACTACCCATCATATTGACAGATATTGCCTGAAATTTGTAAAATAAACATTTGAAAATATAGGTTCAAGATGATCAAGGACACTTGCTGTCTCCTTGCTGCTGCTCAGTGTACTCTAATTGATCTAGGGTGTTGTCTAATCGCACAATTACCGGCAAAGCACATAAAAAAATACACTAAGAATAGTACACAAAACAAAATAACAACAAGACAAAACCTATCTAGAAAGATAGAGCTTCGAAGAACAAATCTATCAGCGCAAGAAACACTGAAAAGGAGTTAAGACGACAAAGATACGCTAAAAACAAGGTTAGGGTTTAATCTGAAAAAAGAAAAGAACTTAGTTTGAAATAAACAGAAAGTTTAGGGACCTTTTGTAAAATAGAGGGACATATTTGTAATCATGGAAAAGTTTAGGGCCTAAAGTGCAAAAACACAGCTACTTTTAGTGAAAATAGGAAAGTTTAGGGTTTTATTTTGCTAATTATCAGGATTATTTGGAACTATTTTTATACTAAAAATCCTATTTATTGCGTAGAGGCTGACTAGGCTAACACGTGGACTAACACGCAAGCAGAACTGCTGTCTTGGTGCACACGTCGTAGTGATGTGGCAAGGTGATGTGGCTGAGGCACTGATTTGGTTAAAGAGGCGACACGTGGTGACTAGCTATGGGTGGATGAAGGGGTATGGGTGGGATCTAATCTGGGTCATGTAGATCAGATCGAATGGCACATAGGGGAAAGGGTTGCCGGAGAGGAAGGGCACGTCTGTGTCAAGCGAAAAACTGTGGCACTCTCACCGGAAACTCATTTAGGCTCGCCGGTGGTGACGATGAGCGGTGAAGTATGATGAGAATCTTATGGGGATCTTGTTTTGGTGCTTACTGAGGGCAGAGTAGCATTGGAGGAAGGTTGTCGATGACAGAGGCAGAGGAAGGGTTGAGATCTTGTCGGGACGGTGGCTCCGGCAACTAAAAGGCAAAGGCAACAGTGGCTTGAGCTTCGGTGAGGGCAGGCGGGTGTTCTGGTGGCCTCAAGTGAGGTTGGACAACACTAGGGTGATGGAGCGGTGTGCTCAGCCGAAGGCAGTGGCCATGGCGGTGGTGGTGAGATGGATCTCAGTGAGAGATTTCAGAACTCGGTGATTTTGGGACAGGTGTAGATCGAGGAGGGACGACACATATATATAGACAGGCTTAGGGATGTGGGAGGCCTGGGACTCGGACGGTGGCAGATTTGGATTTGAACATGGTGGTGGTGTGATGAACTTGACTTGGACAAGATGACTCCGACAGTTGGGACCCACATGCGGCGGCATGCAGTGAAAATGGTACGACACAGAGTGCTTTCGCGTGTAAGCGGGCTGGTAGAGCGGTGCATGGCTGGGCCAGCTATGGCGTGGCCTAGATGGGTGAAAGAGCTGGCGGGGGGAAATAAGGGGCCTAGCCGGCAAGGCCAAGAGGGCAGCACGAGAAGGGTTTTTCTCTTCTTTTCTTTTTTATTTCCTTTTCCAAACTCTTTAGAAATTCAATCTAAAATAAGCTAATTCAAATCTAAAGCCATAAATAAATTCAAATAAAACCAGAGAAAACCCTAGGTGCCTAATAACAACATGAATGTAAGATTGACAAATATAACCTATGTCAATTGGGTTTTAATTTTATAAACAATAGACTTTAGCCTTTTTCCAAAGTTTAAACTTAAATCAAATTCTAACAAATTTTTAGAAGTTGCAAGATTTGAATATTAGGGTGTTACATCTCATGATGTGTAGGTGATGGATGCAACTTACTGACGACTGTGGGATGATCGAGGCTAAGTGGGGTGCTTGGTGCTAGACAATCGAGGAGGCTGGGTGAAGTCGAGGGGGATCCTAGCTATGCACATGGAGGTCAAGAAAAGCTTGGAAGGAAGGATGAAGATGGTGTGTTAACAAAGTCAAGCAAAGGGGATGCCAGTGGAAGTGACAAAGCAACCCGAGGAATCGAGAGCGGAGAGAGACTTGCCGTCATTCAAGATCAAAAGGAGGAGTACACGCGTTGACATCGGGATGCTTGCTTGAGGTTAAAGCAAGCAGCTATGAGTCACACTTTGAGAAGCGTGTGAGATGAGTTCACGGTATAGCCTCAAAACCATGGAAGGGTGAAGCCCACATGTCATCATAGCAAGCTAGGATCGAGGTGAAGCTAAGTCATAAAGATGTCATGGTCGTTCAATGGACAGAGCAAAATATGGACTAAAATGCCTCTGGGAATAAGGAAACTTAAGGGCTAAGCTACCTCCCTAGGTCTATAAATACAGCGGTAAAATTATAGGGAAGGGTTGAGCCAGGTATCTAAGAGCCTAAAGATAGTTTTGAAGGAAAGGAGAGGATATGCTTAGTCTTTCTAATAGGCTAGAGCTTTTGTGAGAAAAAAAAATCTTTGTAAACTGCCTAAAATAGGGCTGACCTCTATGCTTAATGAAGTTTATTTTCTTGCATGAGTTTGTGTTCATCTCCTTCTAGTCTCCTTTTTTTGGTTCCCTTGCCTTCGATGCAAGTTCTTATATTTTCTTATCGATTTTCGTTTTTGCTTTTGAGCTGTGAGTTTTCCACCTTTAGAGATTGTTCTACTTGTTGCTAGAGGCATAAACATTCACATACTCATGTATACGAGTGGGGCCTAATTCCCCTTGCCTCTAGAATATTAACTTGGAGAGTTGTTTCTTCCGGTGATCATCTTCTTTGGTTTCTTGTGTTTTTTCCTAAGTTGCTTGCTTTTATAGCAATGACTCGTGGATTTGTGCTCCATGGAACCTAAGGTATATATATCATCCATGAGAGCCATGGTTTTACTTGATCTCAGCTATGTTTCTCTCTGTATGCTTCTGCTTGTGGTTTGAGGTGCGTTGGGTGACCAAAATAGGAGTAGGCCAACAATTTCGAAAGAAATTTGTTGAGGTGCCCATTCACCCTCCCTTTAGTCATCATTTTTAGTCCTATAATTTGTATCAGAGCCAGTTTGATCACCTTTTGACCTTAACCAGCTTTGTGATCCGTAGGTGACATGGTGACAAGTGGGAAGATTCCTTTTTTTGATGGTCGAGATTTTTCGTATTGGAACGTGCGCATGGAGTCTTATCTTCTAAGCCAACGAAGTCAATTTGAGAGATATTTTATTCCAACTATGAGATCCGTGTTGCTCGGATGACTCAGGTTAAAATTGAATAGTATGTGGCTAACAACAGGGCCAAAAATATTTTGTTCATAAGGTTGAGTCGGAATGAGTTTGACAGGGTGCAATACCTCCATACTGCCCCGGAGATTTGGTCTATTTTGAGTGTCTTTCATGAAAGCACTAATCAGATTAGGACTAGACGCTAAAGCACATACAACCAAGAATATGAAATGTTTATGCAAGGATCCGGTGAATCTTTGGATGCTATGTTTCCTAGATTTGATGTAATTCTGAGCAACCTTATATCCACTGATGTTTTGCCCTATTATGATCATGAGAGGGTGATCAAGCATCTCTTTGCTCTTGATCGTAGCATATGGGAAGTGAAGATCTTGAGCATTGAAGAGTCACAAAGTTATGACACGTTAACTTGTGATGAACTTTTCAGCAAGCTCAAGTCCATCGAGATAGCCAAGGTGGCTCGGATTGATCTGGAAAATTCCCTGTCTCAAAAACATGACGTTGGTGTTTGGACCTAGCGGTGACAACCAGTCTAGAGGTTGTGTTTCTTGTGCTAACACTTTATCTGGTGGATTTGTTTTGTCTTCCCTTGCTTCTATCATAGAGGAGCAGGTGGAGGGTCTTGATGATGTGGATGTGGCTCTCATTGTGAAGAAGTTCACCCATTTCAACAACAATTGCCGAGACCGAAGAAGGGGTGGATCTCAAGCCTAGTTTTAGTGTGGTGACACCATCCACTTCAAGGAGAACTACCCTAAGCTCAAGAAGAGGGAGGACAACGACCATGACTACAACAAGCAAAAGAACAAGAACAAGAAGCCCTTCTTTAAGAAGAACCGTGACAAGATGGCCAAGAAGGTGGCCACAATGGCTTCTAGGGTGTTCATGGCAGCTCTTAGCGATATCCACACCTCTTCTAGCGAGGAGGAGAGCTCAGAGGAGGAGGAAACACAAGTGAAGAACAAGAAAAAGGCCAAGGACTTCATCGGCCTCTGCTTCATGGTGGATGATAATAACGATAGTGACACCAAGCTTGATCCCTCCGAGGTATTACCTTCCTATGATCAGCTTTCCATACAAGTAGTTACCTTGAATGATGCTCTCATTAGCCAGGATAGATTACTTAAGAAAGCTATGTGTGAGTTGAAGGAGCTTAGGACTAAGTATGAGTTTGTTTCAGCTTGAGTTGCCTAGGTCTAGGGGCCATGGTTGGTGATAAAGATTGTGAGAGTTGCTTGGTTGTCATGAGTGAGCTTGCTGAGCTTCAAATTGTATATGCTCAAGCCACCATTCTGCTTGAGACTACCAAGAAGAAGCTCCTTGAGGAGGAGTCTAGACCTACTCTTTTAGGCTCTTGCAAAAATTGCCCTTTGCTCTCAAAGGATGCTGATGTGAAAGACAAACACGTAAGGATCTAGAGTCTAGATTGGAGAGTGCTGAGAGTTCTACAGATGTGTAGCCAAAATGTCCCACCAGCATTATCCTTAAGGAGAAGCTCAACTGGGTTAGATGGCAAGTTGAAAAGCTCATGGATGAGAATGAGTACCTCCTTTCTCTTGGGAAGAAGTGCTCAGAAGGCAAGGGCAAGATGGATTTGATCTTGTCTAATAACAAGATGTGTGCTGATAAGGCTAGGTTAGCTTTAGGTTTGGGTTTTGAGAGAGTTGCGTACACTAGTTCTAGCAAGATTGTATCCACTTCATCCACTACCCTAGAGTCAGAGAAACCCAAGATAAATGCCCCACAATCCATGCCAGAAAAGAACAAGCCTACACCACAACCTACAAAGAAGAACCCACACCACAACCCAAGAGAGCTCCAAAGTCTAAGATGAGGGCACCTGTGAGAGAGCCTAGAGTGACTTCCTCGCTCCCACTCATGAGTTTCAGTTGCTTTTCAATCTCATTCTAGAGGTGTTTCTTGGTGTGGATCACGTGTAAGAGGCTTTGATTTCTAGCACTTTGGCGGACCATAATTTCTTCCTCATGGTTCTCTCCCCCAACGTGCTAGTATTGATTTGCATGCACTTACTTTTACTGCTTCAAGATGGATGACCTAGTAGTGGATTCCCAGGAAGTTTATGACTAACCCCAGTACTGAGCCATCCACCTACTATTCTTCTCACATATAAGGGGCAGGTGAAGGAATGGAGAATAAGTGGCTCATTGACTCTGGTTGTTCACGCCATATGACTGAAGATGCATCATGCTTCTCTAGCCTCACCCCTATGAAGCGACATGAGTACATCACTTTCAGGGATGATCAAAAAGGAAGGGTGAAAGCCAAAGGTATGGTAAGGGTGAATGAGAGTTTCACTCTCAAAGATGTGGCTTTGGTGGAGCATCTGGAATACAGTTTACTTTCTATATCTCAGTTGTTGGATGAGGACTTGGAAGTGCATTTCAATCGCAATATTTATCAAGTTCTTGATTCTTCTAGCGCTTTGATTTGTCGGATTTCTAGAGTTAGGAGAGTTTTTGGAGCTAATTTTTCTGAGTTTCTTGGTTATTCTCATTATTTAATTACTCAACCCTCTTCTGAGCTTTTGATGTGGCATAGGAGACTAGGGCATGTGAGCTTTGATTTGCTTACTCATTGCCATAAGCTTGATCCGAGGATTGCCCAAGCTCAAGTTTGAGAAGAACCTTGTTTGTACTCCTTATTGGCGTAGCAAGATGGTTGCTGCCTCTCACCTACCAGTCTCTGGTGATGACTCAACGATCGGGAGAATTTCTTCATATAGACACTATCTGTCCATCCCGGGTTCATTCCATGGGTCGAAAGTGGTATGTTCTTATCATTGTTGGTGGCTTCTCTTGCTACTGTTAGGTGTTCTTTTTTGTGAGCAAGGATGAAGTGCTCTCACACTTTCGGAGCTTGGTTTTGAGGTTGTTCAAGGAACTTCCGGGTGCATTGAAAGCAATTTGCAGTGATAATGGCACCGAGTTCAAGAACTATCTCTTTGATGCTTTCTTTCTTGATCATGGCATTGAGCATCAATTTTTTGCGTCGCGCGTTCCTTAGCAGAATGGCGTGGTTGAGAGGAAGAATCATACTTTGGTGGAGATGGCTACGACGATGCTCGATGAGCATAGGACTCTTATGAAGTTTTGGGCTGAGGCCATTAGCACAGCGTGCTGCATCTTCAATCGGATTTTCTTGCGCTTGATCTTGAATCGGATTTTCTTGCGCTTGATCTTGAATTTGACATCTTATGAGTTGTATTTTGGGAGGAAGCCAAAGGTTTCACATTTGAGAGTTTTTGGTTGTCGATGCTTCATCCTAAAGCATGGCAATCTTGACATGTTTGAGTCTTGTTCTTCCGATGATATTTTTTGTGGTACTCACTTCATGGTCATTCTGACAGGGTTCTTAATCTTGACACTAACACCATCTTGGAGTCCTCTGGTGTGACCTTTGATGGATCAACCCCTTGTGGTAGCACTTTTCTTGAGTGTGCAGGTGATCAGGAAATGAGCGAAAGCATATTTATAGATGGTGACCTTCCATCTCTCGGGGATGACGAGGATGATCCACTACTTTCTACTACCACACTTGCTAATGAGCTAGTTCCTGCCTCATCTACACTGGCAGAAGGTCCTCCAGGCTCTACTTCCACTTCAACTTCTTTCGAGCATTCACCAGCAGTGCTTGAGAGGGAGATCATCTTGTAGCGCGAAGCTCCTCAACACATTTGGCGGCCATGATGATCAGTGACATTAATGAAAGGGTAGTGCGGTCCAAATCTGGTTCTCATACTCACTTTATTAATTTTTTATTTGTTGCTTCCTTTGAGCCCCATGATGTTGGACATGCTTTATCTGATTCAAATTGGGTCAATGCCATGTATGAGGAATTAGAAATCTTTGAGAGAAACCAAGTTTGGGTCCTTGTAGAGCCACCCCTAATATTCATACTATAGGCACAAAATGGGTCTTCAAAAACAATCAAGGGGATGATGGGTCTATAGTGAGAAACAAGGCTAGATTAGTGGCTTAATGTTTCACCCAAATAGAGGGGATAAACTTTGGAGAAACCTTTGCACCGGTATCTAGGTTAGAAGCCATTAGAATTCTCCTTATATTTGCATCATCCAAAGGGTTCAAGTTGTATCAAATGAATGTCAAAACTACTTTCCTAAATGGTTTCATAGAAGAAGAGGTCTATGTTAAGAAACCCCTGGGTTTTGAGCTCCCCAAATACCCAAAAAGAGTGTACAAGCTTTGGAAAGCTTTGTATGGGCTTAAGCAAGCTCCTAGGGCTTAGTATGATAAGCTTAAGTCTTTTTTACTAGAACATGGGTATGAGATGGGGCCGGTAGATAAAACTTTGTTCACTCTCAGGCATGATAATGATTTCATACTTATTCAAATTTATGTGGGTGATATCATTTTTGGTGGCTCTTCTCATGCACTTGTGGCCAAGTTTGCAGAAACTATGAGCAAGGAATTTAAGATGTCGATGATGGGTGTTAGGGGTCATTGTTAAGGACCACCGACGGCCCCATGGCTTCGATGTCCCATGCCCATGGGCCAATGCCTCCCGAAGGCCACTTCTTGACTTCCAGGCTTCGGAGTAACTATCTCCTGGAGCCATGCCTCCCGAAGCCTCCATCTCCCAGAGCCATGCCTCCCGAAGCCTCCATCTCCCGGAGCCATGCCTCCCCCCAGAGCACCTGTCTTCGATGCTCAGGCAAGCTTCCCAAATGCTATGGGGTAGGCCATCGGGCCCCAAGAAAGATCAGGAGAGGAATGCCGGTCATACTTTGCCTGCAAGGAAGTGACCAATGTTCATTAACTACACTTGTGGGCGCCGTCCTGACACCCTAGTATAATAGAGGTTATCCTGACACCCCTGACATCACAGCGCCGGGCCGCAATTGGTGACTGACTCACCCCTCTGGGTACAGGCACTGCAATAGTTACTATGGTAGATATTTATCTCCTATATAGGGTAAAAAGTAATTATCCAGGATAAGTCCATGTAACTCGGCCTTATCCTGGATATTTTGCATATGGTGGTAACTTGTACACTAAGCTACACCCAACCCTATAAATAAGTTGCCATGGTCGTCTGAGCAAACACACATGCTCAACACAACACAGGCCCTCCGCCAGGAGCTCTACTGGCCTACAATCATATTCAATGCGGAAGACCTCATCCGCACCTGCCAAGGATGCCAATGGCCTACAAAATCACTGGCCCCCGGCTCCCCTACAGCCAATCGCTCCCATCTGGCCCCTGGCTCGTTGGCGCATGGACCTAATCGACCCATTACCCTGTGCCAAAAGCAACCTTAAGTATGCGGTGGTAGCATTGGAGTACTTCTCCAAATGGACCGAGGCCAAACCCCTCACGATGATCACATCGAAGAATGCCCAAAAATTCTTCTGGAAAAACACAATCTGCAACTTCAGCATCCTACAACAGCTCAAGGTCGACAATAGCACACAATTCGACTCCGGGCCTTTTAGACAATTCTGCGATGACCTCTTCGCCTCAGTCCGACATCCTCAGTCTAATTGGGCCATTAAACGGGCCAATGGCAACATTCTTTTTGGCTTAAACCGCCAACTCGTCGGACTGGCTTGAGGCCTGTGGGTCGAGGAACTCCGCGAGGTTTTATGGTCCCTCCTCACCACTATCACGCGAGGCACATGGTTCACCCTTTTCCGCCTTCTATATGGCGATGAAGGCATGACCCCAACCGAGCTCAAGGGGTGCTTGCTATGGGTACAACTCCCACAAACTACAGGAGAAAGAGAACTCTCCTTCGATCTCACCAAAGGAACCTCGATCACCACATCTCAAAAACCAAGGTCTGGTAAGATCCTAAGGTGGAACCACGAAGCTTCAAACCTGGTGACCTAGTACTTCGACGTGCCCTGGCTTCTGGAAAACTGTACAACAAATGGGAAGGCCCATACCTGGTCCTTAGGTCTAACAGACCCGGCTCCAACCGCCTGGCCGACACAGAAGGAATCCCCTACCACACAATTGGAATGCAGAGACCCTTCGCAAATACTATGTGTAGGGGCCCCCAGACTCCACCCTTTCCAAAGGTCCAAAAACAAATAAAACCATAGATTACCCACCCACAAATAATCACCTTACCTAGAGGTATCATCTCCCAAAAAACACCTACCCTGCAAAAACAAACCAACACAGAGCCTACTAAGACCCTCCGACAACTTGAAGGCACTGCCTCCGTGCTGAAGGGCTAAGACTCTCCGGCATCTTGAAGGCACTGCCTCCATGCCAAGAAAACTAAATCCCTCTAGCAGCTTGAAGGTAGTGCCTTCGTGACGGTGAAGTATATGCCTCCGCCATCTTTAAGGCTTGGCTGACCTACATTGCAGAGAGGCAAAGACCGCTCTAGTATCTTGAAGGCTTAATCCGTGATAGACAAGCATTAATCCCTCCAGCATCTTTAAGGTCTAGCTAACCTACATGACGAAGAGGCAAAGACCCCTTCTGCATCTTGAAGGCATTGCCTTCATGCCAGACAGGCATAAGACCCTCTGTCATCTTTAAGGCCTGGCTGACCTACATGACGAAGGGATAGCCTCCCTGACATCTTGAAGGCCTAGCCTCTATGCAATAAGGATTTGTACAAACTATTGATCCTCCAGCACCATTAAGACTAAAACTCTCTGTGCCAAAATCATCTCACCCCTACGATATCTTCCCTGCTCACACCTAACGCTATGCTGTACCCCTCGGATATCGCACCCCACGGCCACTAACAAACTACAAAATGTGAAGGGGTTGGGATAGGGGGCACATGCAAAATGTTGATACGATATCAAAGCATTGATGAGATAAAATAATAATAAAACTAACACAACGCAAGTTTATTCATACACGATATATAAAGAGTCTACACTCAGCTAACCATTGTACATTGAATCTATGCTTAGCACACTCGCTAACCTATTACGCCTCCCCGGAAAAGTACGGGAGGACGAGGGCGCTCGATCGCCATGCCTCCTAGAAACACCACGAGACATGAAGGATGGAGCCTGGTAATTGCGCATAGGGGGTCGACGCGAATCCCCTCCACGGAGGGTGGAACCACTGCCTAAAGCAGAGCCCCCTTAGTCTCGGGAAGACGAAGGGCCCGCTGGGAAGGGATACGAGTCGAAGGCTGAGAAATCCAGCTCATCCTCCTCCTCTTCTGGCAAGGACTCCACAGCCTGCACCTCCTCTACCTTCACCTCAGCCAGGATAGGCTCAAGAAGTTCCAAAGGCACCCTCCCATCAAGATCTCGAGGGAGGACAAGGCGTTGGAAGAAGCGTGAACCGGCAACCTCCCAGGCTGTTCGAGCTGTACACCAGTCGTCCTTTAAAACAAAACATACATTCGAGCTAGATACAAGGGGGTCCTTTGGCTCGACCTTGACCAAAACATCGGCGACCACTATCGAATCCACGCGCCCCTCGGAATCACAGGGCATAACAAAACAATCCGACAGACCGAGTGGCCCCGGACGCTCCGGACACACTTGATCCCTCCCCGGAGGCACCATCCCAGATCCGAGCGAAGCCCCCTCCAGATTTGGGCCGCCGCACCTATACGCATAGATCAGACTCCAGTTAGCCTCAAAGGCACGAACACTCCAGAACAACACAGGTGAACAATAAGAAGGCATACATGACTCTGTTTATATAAGAAAAAAGCCCAAATACATAAAGCAGAAGGGGGTAGCCAACATACTAAGACCTTGACCCCCATCGGAAAGAAAGAAAGCAAAAAATGGACGACCTACAATAGAGCTACTCCTCCAGGGCATCCACACACGAAGACTGCTCCTGTAGGTCAATGACGTGAAGCGAAGGGAATCTAGAGGGCCACGGCACGCCTACAGGCTCCGGATGAGGGGCCGGACCACCTGACGAAGAACCTGAACGAAAATTTCCCGAGGCACCTAAAGTCACCTGACATGCCATGTAGCGCAGCGTCACGCCTCAGCCGTGCCTTGCCCACAAGTTATGCTTGAAGTTCTCCAGAGCCGTATTGATCTCCATCAGAGGTGCCTGGGGCCGAAAACCCTCGATCACGGAGTCCGACACCGGTTGCTCCTGATGCGCGTTTGCCAGATCTTTCGAAAGGTAATATGATAAGTCAATTGGTGGAGTTTCGACGTTGATGATCCAAAGGCTTCGAACAGAACAGATCGAGAACCCTCGCAACCACTACACCACTACTTCGTGGTTATCAACCGTGCCAAGATGTGGTTGACCTCGCCAAGAAGGCTTTTCCTGCAAGTGAATCAAGAACACAAGCAAGGACAGGTAGATGCAATTTGAATATTGCTAATTAGTAATGAAGTACTCGAGCTTGGGGTTCAACAAATCGATAAATGGTGAAACTATCTAATACTGAATAATCTAAGCTAAACTCGAGCCTAAACTATGATGGCTACCGTATAATTATAGAGGGACATGAGGCGGTCAACCTAGGGTGTTGCAGCCGTGGAAAGAGGCATGCACAATCTAAACTATCTCGACACGATTACAAAACCCGACAGGGTCTAGAACAGTGATTTAGCACCTTATTCCTTTGACTTTGTCTAAACTATAAGGAATATTTGGTCCAGTATAGATCCATTGGAAATGGATCGACATAAGCTTTCCACCAAGTCCAAGAACGCATAAAACGGACTTCGTATGAGAGCGTTATGCCCATTTTACTGATGTACTTTCTTGAGACTAGACCACGACCATGACTTCGACTAGAGGTTAGCCTTGAGTATGAGTAGACATGACCTTCAAGGGCTAACATTCGGGTAATGTTGTAGTGCTTCTCCCACGTTTCTAAGCAATAAAATATCACAACAATTTAGTAGTAATCCATCTAAGGAAACATGAATAGCGAGAAATGAGTTCACCTGGTGGTCTAATTGTCGTGCACGTACTCTTGTAATTGGACCTTATATGATTTGAACATTATTGGCAGTATTGATCATATCCGAAGGAGCCATGGGTTCATCATCCTCTCCCTCTTGAATTGGAGTCATCCTCGACTCAAGCTCGTCTTCTTCTCCCAAGTAGGGCATCAAATCTGAAATGTTAAATGCAGGACTAACCCCAAAATCTACAGGTAGGTCCAGTTTGTATGCATTGTCATTGATTATCTCAATTATTTTAAATGGTCCATCAGCTCTAGACATCAACTTTGATTTTCTTAGTTCTGGAAACCTATCCTTCCTCAAATGCAACCAAACTAAATGACCCGGTTCAAATTTTATTTCCTTCCTACCTTTACTTCCAGCAATCCTGTACTTTTTAGTCATGCTCTCTGTATTCTTTTTACTTGTTTCATGCAACTTAAGAATAAATTCAGCATGTTTCTTAGCATTTAAATTAAGTCTTTCAAAAGTAGGCAAAGGTAGTAAATCAATAGGAGCACGGGGATTAAATCTATACACGAACTGGAATAGACTTACCTTGGTGGTGGAGTGTACCAACCTTTTGTAAGAAAATTCACACATCCTCAAATTTTTCTTTAGAACAACCTGTAACATGGTCGATAATGTATGGTTGACAACCTCTGTTTGACCATCAGTCTGGGGATGACACGTAGTAGAAAACAACAGCTTCGTCCCCAATTTATTCCAAAGTGATCTCCAAAAGTGATTCAAAAACTTTGTGTCACGATCCGAGATGATAGTATTAGGCACTCCATGTAGTCGAACGATTTTCCTAAAAAACAAATCAGCTATGTTTGTAGCATCATCGCTCTTGTGACAAGGTATAAAATGTGCCATTTTAGAAAATCTATCCACAACTACAAATATGCTATCCCTCCCCCTCATTGTCCTAGGCAGTCCTAAAACCAAATCCATAGAAATATTTTCCCATGGTGCACTAGGAACAGGAAGAGGCATGTAAAGACTATGTGGCTTCAAGCGAGACTTAGCTTTATTGCATGTGGGGCATCGGGACACATAGCGTTCGATATCTTGTCTCATCTTTGGCCAAAACAAGTGGGCAGCCAACACATGTTTAGTCTTCTTTGCTCCAAAATATGCCATCAATCCTCCTCCATGCACCTCCTGTAACAACAAAAGATGAACGGAGCTAGCTGGAATGCATAGCTTGTTAGCACGATAGAGTAATTCTTCATTCAACACATATTTATTCCATATTTTCCCTTCTTTACAATGTTCAAGCACTTCTTTAAAATCCAAATCAGCAGCATATAAGTCCTTAATGGTCTCTAAACCAAAAAATTTATGATCAAGTTGAGATAACATGGTATAACACATAGAAAGTGCATAAACAATCAAGAACTATCTCTTTGATGCTTTTTATCTTGAACATGGCATTGAGCATCAATTTTCTGCTCCACGCGTTCCTTGGCAGAATGGCATGGTTCAAAGGAAGAATTGCACATCGGTGGAGATGTATATGCTGATACTTGATGAGCATAGGACTTACAAAGTTTTGGGCAGAGGTTATTAGCACAGCTTGCTATATCTCCAATCGGATTTTCTTGCGCTACAATTTTGAATGTGACTTCTTATGAGTTGTGCTTTGAGAGGAAGGCGTAATTCTCATTTGGGAGTTTTTGGATGTCATTGCTTCATCCTATAACGTGGTAATCTTGACAAATTTGAGTCGCATTCTTCCAATGAGATTTTCTTCAGTTATTCTCATCATAGTCATTCTTATAATGTTTATAATCTTGCACTAACACCATCATGGAATCCAGTGATGTGACCTTTGATGAATCATCCCCTTGTGCTAGCCCTATTCTTGAGTGTGTAGGTCATCAAGAGATGAGTGAAAGCATCTTTGTAGATGGTGACCTTTCAACTCTCAGTGATAATGATGATGATCCACTACTGTCGGTGACATGGGAACCAGGGGTCCCCGAGTCCCGAGGCCATGACGGCAGAGTGCCACGTGGCGCCCTCCTTCGGGGATTATCTCCCCGAGGTACAAGAAGACCAAGTTCCGGGAGAGGGTGCTCGGGGTCATGAACAGTGGTCCCTGAGTACCCGAGTTCCCCGAGGACCCGAGAAGTACAAGTTTCAGAAGAGGGCGCTCGGGGCCATGAACAGTGGTCCCCAAGTACCTGTCACGTCCTAAAATCCGTAATTGTGTGTTTTAATCCTAAAAACATGCAATTTCAGCTTCATGTTCCAGTTTGGGTCACTGGAGCACCTCACTTTGAATCAATGAGGTGGGAGAAGGAAAAACTAAGAGAAATAAAAGAGCTAGAAGCAAGTCTGGACTTTCCTCTAGGTAAATGGGGCCCACTTGGGTGGAAAATATTTCTCTATAGGTGGGCAACAACACTCTCTCTCCCCCTAAAAAGCTTGCCCATACGTACTACTCACCCACTCCACCAGATAAGGCTTTTTGAAGAAGCAAGTTGGAGTTGGCTGTCTCTCACTCTCTCTCTTAGGCTCCCTTTTTCCCCTTTTGGATCCCTACCTCTGGGAGCAAGATCAAGGTACGTATGTGGTACCCTGGTACTGTTCACCAGAGCACCCTGGTACTGTTCACCGAGCACCCGGATACTGTTCACCCGAGGACCCCGGGTACTGTTCACCCCGAGCACGGTCGATCCCGAGGACCCCGGGTACTGTTCACCCGTCCCGGGTACCGTTCACCCCGAGCACCCCCGGGTACTGTTCACCTCGAGCCCCGGGTACTGTTCATCCCGGGCACCCCGAGCACGGTTTATCAGGCTTTCCTGATAGCTGATAGCTTGTAAAATTCGTAGTTAATTCGTAGGGACTCCAAACTTTTTGAGACCACTTGAAAAATTCTGGTTTGGACAGTACGATCTTGGAATAATGTTGTCATGTATTGTGGAGCATATTTTTCTTACATGGTCGCATTTCATACATGCTCATTACATTGCACGCGTTGCTTTCTGTAGTGAACGCCGATCCGTCGATCCCGGAGGCCGTGGGCGATCGTGAGGCGTCCCACCTTTCTGATCCAGGGCAGCAAGGCAAGCCTCGTTCATATTGCACCGTGTCTACTTGAAAATTTAATATGTTATCTACGCTTATGTATACATTGCATGTGTCGGGTACTGAGTTGGGTAGAACCTATGCCGATGCATTATCCCATTTCGGTCACATGTCATGTGTTGTTCCTAGGAGCCTAGTGGTGTCATCGAGGTCTAATTTTAGTTCGCTATGCTTAGTGGTACTTAGGCTTTCCGGTAGAAGTCGACGACGGCGTCCACCGTTGTCGCGAGCCTAGGACTTATTACTTGTTCACACTTATGGTTGTGTTGATGATGAGTCGGTTTGGTGAGTGGTGAGTTGAGACGAGGTGTGGGCGGTGTTAGGGGTGTCATCTGCTCACGAGGAGTCCTCAGGCAGTTCGGGGAGGGAACCCGGACACCGTAGACCGCTTGCACCGGTTAAGCACCGATCATCGGTGTAGTCGGCTTTAGCACATACCTTACTCACCACATGCTGATATAATGGTAGGCGAGCCGATTACCTTCGCAGACGTGGTCATGTGGGCCTCGTCATAGACGGTGTGAGTCCGGTTTGAGTCCGGGCTTTTAGCGGTATTAGTTTGCTCGGGGAGTAGTTCTAATACCGCCGTGCCGAGCTATGGTTGATCCACATGGTTGGGCCTGGTTGGGAAAGGTTGTCACGGGTACCCCCTTGTGCGCATCTTAGCGGGTGGCACAAGCCGTATGGTCCTTGTGTCGTGTGGGTCCAGGAGTATCCCCTGCAGGGTGTATAATCAGTTCGAACTGCCGCGCTCTCGGTTATGAGCATCGCTATCGCTTATCTCCACCGAGCGACCATATTTTGGTCGTAGAGTTTCGATGTGGGTTGTGGCATGGTTGGATTGGGGTGGTTTGGTCGGTATGTGGTTGGTGGGAATGGTTTGCTTTTATACACTTGTTGTTATATATCTGTTTTGATCAGTTGGTTGGCAGGGTTTGAGTCGGTGGTTGGTTAAGTCAGTTGCTTACACTTAGAGTCTAGGTTGCTTACCGCTTAATGAACTTAAACATGTCTTAATCCTTGCTACAGCTTTAAATGCATGATCCTTGGAGTCGAGAATATATATACTCATACTGTGTAAGACTTGCTAGTACCTTCGTACTAAGGGGTGCTGCCCTTAAGTTGCTTTCAGGTTCGCAGGTTGGCGAAGAAGAGGCAGTGTTCGGCTACTTTGTGCCTGCCGATCAGGGTGGCGGGCAGGAGTAGCACCTTCTACTCCGAACTCTGGCGCTTTTGGGTATGGAGCCTAAGGGCATACGGCTCTATACTCTTTTGTTGTATAGGTTTTTCTTCCGCTGCATAGTTGTTGTTGTTCCTTTTTGTTGTAAATTGTGGAAGCAGTTGCTTGTTTAATAATGGTAATCCAGTTTAATTATTTGCTCTCTATTAAACTGTGTTGTGATATTTGAGTTGGAAGGCATGTGTTCCGATCCTGGGCACAAAACACGTGCCGGGACTACCGGAATGGTATTCTGGTTAATCGTCGAGGTTGTGATTATGAATAATGATCCTCCTGATGATTAATTAGAATACTATTTGGACGGTTCCTCACAGTACCCGAGTTCCCCGATGACCCTTGCAGACACAGTTCCGGGAGAGGGCGCTCGGGGCCATGAACAGTGGTCCCCGAGCGCCCGAGTTCCTTGAGGACTGAGAAATGGCATATCCGGGAGAGAGTGCTTGGGGCTATGAACAGTAGTCTCCGAGCATTCCCCAAGGACTTGAGAAGCCCCTTGCTGGTGGACCCCACAAGGGCTCAGAAGTGAGATGTCAATTGGTGAGAGGCCCGATGTTGCATTTAAGAGGGAGTATGGCCTGTCACTTCCAACCACTCCCCCCACGCCTGCTGTCAGTCCCTGCCACTGCCTGGCAGGGAGGCATGGGGACATTTAATACGGCGGGTCCTATCGCACGTCATCCGGCGCGCCCCGGGATATCGTCGCAGGGCTCGAGGCATATCGCTTGCTGCCCTACTGTGTCAGGATTGCTCTGATCGGGCGGGCACGAGGGGTTGCTCGATGGCTGCTCGGTGGGCCCTTCCTGCTGCACCCACTAAAAAGTGGGATGATGACAACAAGACCGGACAGGGGCGCATTTTCAATCCCCCGTAATGTCAAGCTGCAGCCCATGATGGTTACTTTCCATTTATGGCGCCTTGGAACTTGCGCCCTCCTTTCTGGGCGCGCTACCCCACCCTGACGGGGTATAAGAAGGGGCGGGCTCCCCAGAGAAGGGGAGGGCTGAGATGTGCTTGAGAACACAAGTCTTACAGGGACACAGAAGCTTGGAAGGTTGAAGAATACCGAGACAAGCTAACGAAGAACAAGACACACGAAGCTTTAGACTTAGACAGAAATCCTTGTAACACAAGAGATCCTCAGAGAGGCATTCCCAGAGCATTTATAGTATACACATTGGAGTAGGGTATTACGCTCCGTGCGGCCCGAACCTGTCTAAAATCCCCTGAGCATTTATTTCCACTAGCATCCGATCATCCATCCCGCCTGCATCACATTTACTCTCATTTATTTCATGTACGAGATAGATTCAGAATCATCCCCCTGGCCGAATCTCAAAGGGGGTCCTTCCGAATCCTCTCTTGTGGAGTTCATCCTCCGACAACTACTTTCTTCTATCACACAAGCTTTAGAGCTAGCTCCTACTTCTTCTATACCAGCAGATGGTTTTGCTACCTCTACTTCCACTTTGGTTGCATTCGAGCCTGCACCAGTAGTGTTTGAGTGGGAGATCGTCTCACAGCATGAGGCTTCTTAGCACATTTAGCAGAGACATCGCCCATAGATGATGATTGGTGATCTCAATGAAAGGGTAACGAGGTCCAAATCTACTCAACATGCTCATTTCACTAATTCTGCATTTGTTGCTTCTTTTGAGCCCCCATGATGTTGAACACACTCTTTCTGATTCAATTTGGGTCAATGCCATGCATGAAAAATTCTCAAAACGAAGTTTGGGTCCTTTTAGAGCCACCCCCAAATATTCACACCATAGGCACCCAATGGGTTTTAATAAACAATCAGGGGGAGGATGGGTCTGTTGTTAGAAATAAAGCTAGACTTGTGGCCCAGGGTTTTGACTCAAATACAGGGGACAGATTTTGGAGAGACCTTTGCGCTAGTAGCTAGGCTAGAAGCCATTAGGATCCTCCTTGTATTTTCGGCATATCAAGGTTTCAAGTTGTATGAAATGGATGTCAAAAGTTCTTTCCTAAATGGTTTCGTAGAAGAAAAAGGTCTATGTGAAGCAACTCCCAGGTTTTGAGCAGCCTAAATACCCACATAGAGTATACAAGCTTTAGAAGGCTTTGTATGAGCTTAAGCAGGTACGTAGGGCTTGGTATGATACACTTAAGTCCTTGTTAGAGCATGGGTATGAGATGGGGTCGGTAGATAAAACTTTGTTCACCTACATGCATGGCAATGGTTTCCTACTTGTTCAGATTTCATTTTTAGTGCCTCTTCTCATCCACTTGTGGCCAAGTTTGCAGAAATTATGAGCAGGGAATTTGAGATGTCGATGATGGGTGAGCTCAACTTCTTCCTTGGGCTTCAAATCAACTAGTGCAGGCTAGGTACATTCATCCACTAGATAAAGTGCACAATGGATTTGCTGAAGAAGTTCGGCATGAGTGATGAGAAGCCCTTCACGACACCGATGCTACCTTGATCATACTTGATCCAGATGAAAATGATGAGGCGGGAGACCAGCAGAAGTACAGGAGCATGATTGGCTCCCTCCAGTATCTAATGAAGACCCAACATCCACTTAGCCATTCACTTGTGTGCGCCCTTCCATGCATCACCAAGGACCCACCACCAAGTGGGGAAGCACATCTTAAGTTATCTCAAACACACCCTTGAGTTTTGTCTTTGGTTTTCTGCATCTTCTTCACCTTCCCTTTGATGTTTTTTGGATGCCGACTTTGCTGGTTGTAGAATTGATAGGAAGAGTACCTCTGGTATTTGTCATTTATTGGGTACCTCTCTTGTTTGTTAGTTTTCTCACAAACAGTTTAGTGTTGTGTAGCCCACCGCTGAAGCTGAGTATGTTGCTGTAGTAGCTGTTGTTCTCAGATTTTGTGGATGGTTGCTACTTTGAGAGACTATGCGTAAGATTACAAGAATGTGCCACTTTTGTGTGGTAACACATGTGCCATAAGCTTAGCCATAACCCAGTCCAACACTCCAGAACCAAACATATAGATGTGAGATTCCACTTCTTATGAGACCATAATAAGAAGGGAGACATTGACTTGAGATACATATATACCTAATACCAGCTTACCGATATCTTTACCAAGCCTCTAGATGCAACAAGTTTTGCTTTTCTGAGGGGAAAGCTTGGTGTATGTCATCCCAATGGAATTATGTGATGGGGAGTTGCCTTTGTACATACACTATCTTATTTTTGTTGCATTTACATTGCATAGCATCATGTAAGATAATCATAGTAGTTGAGCTTTCACTTGTATGTTTTTAGCATTTTCTATGGCTAGACTTGAATTTGGTCTAAGTCGAGTACTTTTGCGGAGCAAGCTTTTAATCTTATGCTTCTCTTGATGCTTTGACATGAAACATTTCAAGCAATCTAGCTTTCCTAAAGATGAAATTTGACAATTTTATGAATCATGTAGACTATGAAATACAACATTCTTGATCACCATGTTCGTAATTCCTTTGGCTTAGTCAATGATTGTGTTAAGGCTAGTTTAATGAATATTTTGCTCTAACCTTCTTGGTTCAAGATAGTGGATTGGAGAAAATTGCACTATATTTTCTATCTTTGTCAAATATTTAGCTCATGATAGAACCTTGAGGGAACAAATGTTCCTTTTGTCATAAAGACACTACTTGACTTAATCTTGTGAAAACACCTAATAAATTGTGCAAATTGAATAATCTTGAATAATCAAGTTTTTTGTGCTAAAATATGATCCAATACAATTGTCTTGATTCTTCATGTGGTTTGCCAAAGAAGTGAACCCATGGTAGTTCAAGTCAACTTGAGGATAAAGTGAATTACAAAGAAATGTGTCTAAATGATAAATTTTGCTTTAATCACCTGATCTAACTAAGTGTTAGTTTCATATGTGAGCATTTGCAAATCCTATTATAATGAATGCTAGCCTGCTTAGCTTGAGATTGAAGTTTGCTAGCCCTTAATGCATGTCTTGCCTTGGCACGAGTTGATGCTTATGTGGTGGTCACTTTTATTATAATTCGGCTATGTGAACTTTAATGAGCCAATAATTTTTCCGGTTTAGCTTCTGTAACTTAATGTTCTTGTGACACTATATCTTTTTGAGCCTTTGTGTAATTATAAGCTCCACTTTCTACTCTCCATAGCCCTTCGATGTTTCTAGCTTCCGCAAATGTTATGTGGTATACTTGTGAAAGCTCATAAGGATTGCATGTCCATGCATTGCATTGTGTTTTGTTCTTGATATTTGCATTGCCAAAGAGGGAGAAAATATACACTAAGTCACAAAGAAGAATCTTGCATGATGAAAGGGGGAAAAATATGTGAAAATGTGCATTCATCAAGGGGGAGCCTTTGTGCTTCTACTGGGATATTGAGGCTTTTGGCTTGTCTCTGCCTCTCTTAGGGTTTTCGCAATCTTTTTATGCTAAATGACATGTTTTTGCTCTTTTTCGAGTATTCTGGTCACTTAGATGAGCTTCTCTTGTTGAATTTCTTCAAACCAATTTTTTTGTACTTTGAGAGTTGTCAATGCAATCATCAAGGGGGAGATTGACAAACCAAGTTAAAATATGTCTTGGTTTATAGGTGATGAGTGATTGACATCGGTATTTATTTGGTTTGATAATCTTTGGTTTTACATGAGCTTTGATGTGCTGGTTCTGGTGAACTCGAAACTTCCGGTCCAAACCCAGAACTTTCTGTTGAATATTCAATGTTCAGAGTGTTTGTCTCACCGGAGCTTTCAGTGCTTAGATTCGGCAGCCAACCCGGAACTTCCTGTTCAAAACCAGAACTTCCAATGTCATGGGAAAACTAAAACAAAGAGCCCCTATCTGGATTGAACCTGGAACTTCTGGGTACTGGAACTTTCGGTTTTGACCCGAATCTTCCAGGTACCAATGTTAAAGTTCAGATGTTTGGTGTTCACAATTCTTTTTAGGGATGTCATTTCAACTGAGAATTTTGAATTTGGACTGACTGGAGATGCAGTTGGAGAAATTTTCTTGCTTGTCTCATGATGTGTACGTAATAGATGCATCTTGGCGATCAACGGCAGGATGATTGGGACTAAGCGGGGTGCTTGATGTCAGATGATCAAGGAGGTCGGACGGAGTCAAGGGTGATATTAGCTATACACGTGAGGTCAAGCAAAGCATGGAAGATGGATGGAGACAGCGTGTTTACAAAGTCAAGCAAAAGAGATGCCAATGGAAGGGACAAGGTGGACCGAGGGATCATGAGCAGGAGAGACTTGCCGGTGGTCAAGATTGCAAGAAAGAGTAAATGCATCGACATCGGAGCACTTGCTTATTATGTGAGCAAGTGGCGATGAGTCATGCTTTGAGGAGCGTGCAAGGGGTTTCGCGGTTTGACCTCAAAACCGTGGGAAGGATGGAAGTTCACGTGGCATCATCGCAAATCTTGCATCGAGGTGAAGCTAAGTCATGAAGACACCACGGCCGTTCAATGGATGGAGGAGAAAATGGACAAAAATGCCCTCGGTGGTAAGGAGCGTATTGGAGAGTGGTAGGTAGGAGGGGCACTGTGGGACATGAAAACTTGGTATCCAAGTAAGTTCCATAGACCTATAAATAGAGGGGTAGGGCTGCATGAGAGCTTGGAGCCAGCAACTTGAGTTTGTATGCTAGGGTTTTAGACGGTATGAGAAAGGAGAGCTTAGCCTTTGTAATAGGTGAGAGCTTTTTGTGAGGAAAATCTTTGTAATTTGCCGAAAATAGGGCTAACATATGCAAGCAATGAAATTTATATTTCCTTTTGTGATTGTGTTCACCTCTTTCTAGTTTTCTTCTTTTGGCTCCCTTGCTTTGTTGCAAGTTTTTGGTGTTTCATTGCAATTTTCATTTTGGGATGAAAGCTGAAATGTTTCCACCTTGTGAAGTCTTTCTTCTTGTTGCTAGAGGCATAAAATTCACATACAAATGTATGCAAGTAGGTCTTGAATTTCCTTTCCTCTAGGTCATCAACTTGGAGTACTACTTCACCTAGTGTTCTTAATTCCTTTTTGTGTTCTTTTTCAAATCCACGAAATCAGGGGTGAAATCTTGATCTTCTTGAAAAGATCTTTTGGGTAAAGATTCACCATGGACATGCTAAGCCATGTGTAGGACCGAGAATGGTGACTAGAGGGGGGTGAATATGCGCCTCACAAATTTCTTTGATGACCTTCTCCTATTTTGGTCACCCGCACATCAAATCTATGCAGAAGCAAAAACCGGAGAGAAACTAGTTGCTACGAAAAATTACAAGCTTAGCTCTCATGGGTGTAAATAAACCCTAGGTTCCATTGGCACATATCCCACAAGTCATCACCATAGAAAGATAGAAACTTGAAGAGAGAAACCTTTGCTCCCAAGAAAAGATCACCAGAAGAAGAAGTTCTCCAAGTTGATGATCTAGAGGCAAGGAAATTCAAGACCCACTTGTATACGTTTGGCCTCTAGCAACAAAAGAACAACTTCCTAAGGTGGGAAAATCTCAGCTCATCAACCAAAATGAAAATCACAATCAAAAAGGTGAAACTCGCAACAAAGCAAGAGAGCCAATAGAAGGAAACTAGAAGGAGATGAACAAAAGCATCAGAGAAAACATGCACTTCATTTCTTGCAAAGGCTAACCCTCTTTTTGGTAGATTACAAGGTATTTTCCTCACAAAAAGCTCTCACCTATTACAAAGGCTAAGCTCTCCCTTCTCCTTCCCTCCAAAACCTAGCACTCAAAGCTCAAACCGCTAGCTTAAGCCTCCCACACAGCCCTACCCCTCTATTTATTGGCCTAGGGATATAACTTAACCCTTAAGCATCCTTGTTACAAAAATACCCTCTCTTCCAATGGCCTCATACCTGCCATCGAGGCATTTTGCTTTTTTTTGCTTCATCCATCGAATGACCATGACGCCTTCGTGACTTAGCTTCGCCTCGAGGCAAGCTTCGCGATGATGCCATGTGCCCTCCATCCTTCCATGGTTTTGAGGCTAAACCATTAAACCGCCTCACATGCTTCTCAAAGAGTGACTTGCTGCCACTTGCTTTCACTTCAAGAAAGTATTCAGATGTCAACACGTGTACTCCATCTTGCGATCTCGGGTCACCTTGTCACTTGCATCAGAATCCTCTTCGCTTGACTTTGTCAACATGCCATCTTTATCCTTCCTTCCATGCTTTGCTTGACCTCCATGTGCACAGCTAGGATCACCCTTGACTTCGCTTAACCCCCTCGATTGTGCGGCACCAAACACGCAGCATGGCCATGATCATCCCACCATCGATCGCCAAGTTGCATCCATCACTTGCACAATATGAGACAAGCATTCACATATCTCCAACTCCATTATAGATTAGTCCATAACTAAAATTCTCAGTTAAAGCACATCTTAGAAAAATCGTGAACGCAGGATGATCTGGGTTCACAGCTTCTGAGTGCCGGACCATCCAGTGTGTACATCTTCTCCAGACCAGCCATCTTGCATCCTCTCTGCAAGAAATACTTTGGTTAAGCATCTGGCATTCATCCTTTTGAATGGTGTACCATCTGGTGAGTACAAGTCCACCAGAGCCAGGTTGCAACCACTCTGCAAGAAAAGTCCCGACGTTCGCTTCACTCCATCACTAGACCATCCAATGTACACTTCAATCTTTGCCTTTGCCATGAAATACTTCAATGTGTACATTTGCACATCACCGAACCATTCGGCATGTACATTCTTACCAGAACTTATTTTGCAATCTCTCTACAAGAAATAGTCTGGCGTTCTCTTCACTTCATCGCCGGATCATCTAGCATGTACTTTAACTTTTGCTTCTTAGCTGAAATGCACTGGCGTGAAGTCTTCCTATGCATCAGATCATGCAGCATGTACAAATTGCCCAGCGCCGAACTATCCGGCGTACAATTTTCCTAGACTTGGAGACAAAAATGCCAACTCCATTTCTCTCTGTGACTTTGATTGTCCATGATCATAATTGCAACACATATACATTTTCATGCAATCCACAAATCAAAAAACTAAAATAACAACATTATCAATCACTCATCACATACAAACCAAGGCACATTTCAACTTGGTTTCTTTATATGGCTAAAATTTCATTGGATTTGGACCACCTTTGATTGGATTTTGAGTTTGGATTTTGGGTTCTCATGCTGCAGGTTTTCCTCTGGAACTGCTCAACCTGAAACTTCCAGATCCTTACCTGAACTTCCAGATTATTTCAAATTTCCATCCAAAGGCTCTTCTTCTAGTCTCAATCTGGAACTTCCGATAGGCCAGAACTTTCAGATCCAACTTAGAACTTTCGGGTTCATCTATTTCCGCTATGTTTTCCGTTTTGCATTGCACTTTATTGTGATCCATTTTTGAGGTGCATTGGGTGAAAAAATAGGAGAAGGCCATGCACTTCAAAAGAAATTATTGAGGCACCTATTCACCCTCCCTCTAGTTGCCGTTCTTGGTCTTGTAGTGTAGCTCTATCAAGTCCTCCTCATCAGAAGCTAGGCCTTCTTGCCCCTAGTCATCACCTATAAAAATTGTATTGCATGTAACGTAGTCATAATCATCTTCGTCCTCCTCATCACTAAATGTTGTGAAGGTGTGATAACCAAGTCCATACCTTGTACGAGGGAGGTGGCCTTTCTTCACAAGCCACTCTTCTTGGCTCGACCACTCTTCTTGGCCTTTATCAAAGGGGTATAAAAATCCCCTCCCTATAGGGAAAGGTATGACCCGCGTGACTCAAACACGTATGGTAAAAGGTAAACTCATTACCCTACCATCTCCCTTGACACATTCCATACGTCATTTTGTGAGTGTTATACTAACATTTAATAAAAGCCCATGCTTCGTGGCATGAGAAACATAGTGGAACCCTTGACTGTCCATTGTAGACACCGCAAGTCACGACAGCGGCTAAGGACTGAGGGGGTCACGGATCACCTCTCCCGCCTAGCCTTCAGCTTTGCCTCCGACGAGCTGTCGCCAGGCTCCGGAGAGAGTACCTCCGAGCTGGGCAGCGGCTAAGGGACGAGGGGGTCATGGACCACCTCTCCCACCTAGCCTTCGACTTCGCCTCTGACGCGCCGTTGCCAGGCTCTAGACGGTGCACCTCTCTGGAGCCGGGCAGCGACTGAGGGCTGAGGCGGTAGCGGACCACCTCCCCTGCCTAGCCTTCGGCTTTGCCTTCGACACACCACTGCCAGGCTCTAGATGGAGTATCTCTGGAGCCAGGCAGCAGCTAAGGGCCGAGGGGGTCGCAGACCACCTCCCACCTCCCCCGCGTAGCCTTCGGCTTCGCCTCTGACACGCCATCGCCAGGCTCCGAACGGAGTACCTCCGGAGCCGGGTAGTGGCTGACGGCCGAGGGGGTAGTTGACCACCTCTCCCGCCTAGCCTTCCGCTTCACCTTCGACACGCCGTCGCCAGGCTCCGGACGGAGCACCTCTGGAGCCAGGTAGCGGCTAAGGGCCGAGGGGGTCGGGGACCACTTCCCGCACCTAGCCTTCGGCTTTGCCTCCGACGCACCGTCGTCAGGCTTCGGACGGAGTACCTCTAGAGCCGGGTAGCGGCTAAGAGCCAAGGGGGTCGCGGACCACCTCTCCCACCTAGCCTTCAGCTTTGCCTCCGACGCGTTGTCACCAGGCTCTAGGTGGAGTACCCCTGCAGCTGGGCAGCAGCTAAGGGCCATGGGGGTCACAGACCACCTCTCCTGCCTAGCCTTCGAGTTCATCTCTGACACACCGTCGCCTTCAACCTGGGCAGTCGCTAAGGAACCCGAAGGGTCAAGGACCACCTCTGGAGCTGGTCTCCAAAGGTTCCAGATGGACTTCACCGAGTTGGAAATCTGGAACAAATTGGGAAGAAGGCCCTACCAGTGCCAAGCCCAAGGAGTATGCAATAACCGGGAACGACGAGGTCGCCACTGCTCCACCTGGTTCTCCTTAGTAACCCTACGTATCTACCACCACAGATTTTTGAGGCCACCTATGCGAAGGCTCAGTACCTCGTCGTTAGAAAAACTAGTCATCGCCTTCGAAGGGGACGAAGAAGCATGGTTTGAAGGCACGAAGGCACGCGCGCATGTGGTCACCTGTTCGAAAGATCCCCTTGTACTCCGAAACGGAAGGAGACACAACCGTTCCTGAACGTCCATGTTATATTATTAAACAACTAGTACATCCAGTGGACACATACTAAAGCAACAGTACAGAAATTACCACGAAGAAGATAGATCCCTATGGAACAAAACAGGGTGAGAAAGAGTACAAGGTGACTAAGTTAAGCGATGACCCCACAGCAAGGCCATGATCGACCATAAGACATGAATATATCATGGCATCACCAAGTACGCCATCCCGATGACCGCCTTCACCTCCTACGGGTCCCGGCAGGGGCCACGCATGGGACGGCGTATGTGCCTAATCTATGGCCTGCCGCTGCAGAAGCTGATACAGTAGCCGGCTCCCGAGCTGTCGAAGGATGAGGAAGAGTCCGAGGAGGTCACCGGTGGGGCCTTCTCCCTCGCCTTCTCGGCCTCCTCCTTCGCCGCTGGCTCCACTGACGCCTACTAGCTCTCCCCCCCCCCCGCAGGAGATCCCAGTCGATCCCCTCATCGTCATCAGAAATATCGATGATCTAGACGGGCATGGCCTCCCTGGCCAAAGGTTGGGCAAGAGTGGCGGGCAGCTGCCTCCCCTGCAGAGATGGAAGCAGCGTGGCCACCGGCGCCTCTACCAATGATCAAAACGGTCCGGCTCCCGAAGATGCTATCGAGATCATCGACATCTCCGAAGAGGATAAGGAGGAAGATGACACCATACTCAAGTCAAGGTTAATTGCTTGCTTGTGGGGCTGTGGAGACTCCTGTCGGGTAACCCCAGCTTTATACCCGGGCTAAGCAGCCACGTAGTTCTGGAAGATGAAGTGGAACCAACACCGTGGTGTCCCCCATTGAATACCTGAGGGGGCCGTGGCCATGCCCCGGTCGTTCCTCCAACACGTGGCAACGCCTCATGATGAATGCCTCATTTTCTCACACAGACGTCCCGTCACATTAATAACCCAAACTCCTTTCGATGCGTGACAGGGGAGTAGGCACAAGACCTTAAACAACCCCCTGCATTGTCCAGTCAGAATGCGGCAGTTGTACATCTTATCCTGCCAGGCAAACGCGTAGGATCCTCCAATCCTACATGTAACCTCTACTCTAGCAACCTCAAAGGGCAGGAAGAACCATACCGAAGGAATTCGGATAACCTGTATCGGTCTCAACAGGAACCCCGGAAGTACACCACATCCGACATCCCTCTGACCCGGGGTCCCAACACCGCGCATGATAGCTCCAACAAACTCCGGAGCAGATCGGCACCACCAGTACGTCATCAGCCTTGGGCTCGCCATTGGCGTCCACTGTTTCTAAATGAAAAAACTTCTTAAAGGATAGGGAATTGCCATCAGGCATCCTTGATGCTATACCAGGCTAGGGTTGGTTTTTTCCTCTACATCCTCTCCACCCTTCGAAACATCGGGGACTGAGAATGAGAGGGTACTATTGGGGGAAAAATAAACCAGCCTGAGGATAATGGTTGAAGATTGCCATCCAAGTCCCTCCGGAGCCTTGATCTCCAGACCCTCAGTTAAAGGCTCAACCTCCAAAGTCATCAGATCTCTTCACGGTTATCACACCCGGTTTTAACGGCTAAAACCAGATGCAGCTTATGTGTGCCTAGGATGTTCAACACACATAAGGACGTCACAAGTGAAGTAACAAAAGCAATACTTTTATTAAATAAATGTTAAACTCTTACAACAATTGGCATATATTGTCTTCTATGAAGATATCTGCAGTGGAACAGAAGCACTAGTGCCCAACAACACCGCAGGCAACCAACCGGGAGACACACCTAGAACATCACAACCTTGTCTTGATAGTCTTCAACATCTTCACTCACTGAGCAGCAGCACACATGTCACATGGCATAGGGAAAAAAGCAAGTGTGAGCACATGACGTGCTCAGCAAGTGTGGGAAAGATAATGATATGCAAGCTTATATCAAGAATAGGCTAACACATGGTATATTTGTGTAAATGCGAGTAATGAAAAGATATTTGGACTCAAAAGCATTAAAATATCCAGCATACAAGGCTCCCCACCATGCATACCATAACTGCCTAGTACTCCCTGTACTATAACCAAAACCACAACCATCTAGTACTCCTTGTACCAGAACCATAACCACAACCATCTAGTACTCCCTGTACCAGAACCATAACCACAACCCAACTCATAACAACATGCATCTAGTACTCCTTGTACCAGAACCATAACCAGAACCAAACTCATAACCACAACCCATTAATCATGTGAGGATCCAAGTCTCTCATAACCGTGAGCATGGCTGTTATAACAGTTTTACACTCTACAGAGGTTGTCCAACTTTTCCCACGAGTCAGTAAATTCCATGTTGCCGTGTTCGCGAAACACTGAACACACGCCAGTGGTGTGCCGCCAAGAATCACTTAATGACATTTTCCACTAACCAGAGACTATTCCAGTATGTGTCTGCCCACTAGGTTTCACCGCCAGGCTTTACGCAAGCTAAACTTCTACCTAGAAGCCCCCTTTTATGCTAAAACAACACACACTGGATAGACTATAATTAGTATGTCATACCTTACCCATATCAGCTCGTGGTTGGTATGTTACTTCTTGGGTTGTCGCTCCACGAGCCGGTCCTTACTTAGGTTACTTGAGCAAACACTAAACCAACCTCATAACCATCAAAACCACGTTGCTCAAGGCCTAAGATTCCATGTTGCTAGACCATTAACAAATTAACCACTATTATTGCATATGTTCATTAGTCAAGTATATGACACTTCCCAGTATTCCAAAAGCATGGCTAAGAAATCTACCCATAAAAGACACCTGACCATAAACCATCTAGGTTCCAAGGGTGATAAGGGAAAATCTAGGGAAAACCCTAACATAGGTGACTATCCATCAAATTGACACTGCAGGCAATTTTGTAAAACAAAACATTTAAAAACATAGGTTCAAGATGATCAAGGACACTTGCCTGTTACCTATTGCTACTCAGTGTTATCAAAATCTTGGTCTTTAAGTCCCTCGAACTGCTTCGAAATGTTATCGACTAATCGCGAGAACTACCGACAAACAACACAAAGAAAACACTAAGAACAACATACCAAACATCATCAAAACACTTTGAAAACACTATGGTTGGATAGGGATGATTTTAGAAACATTTAGACTCAAGAATCGCCTAAATCGGAGATAAGATGAAATGAGAACAGATTTCGAGAGATGGATTAGACTGAAAAGAAAATGTTGATTTTCTGGAACTATCTTCCTATGGGAAAGGTTTTATTGCACATTCATTGTGTCAGGCTTGACAACATTATTGCGCAAGATTCAAGAAGAGTAGGGTAGACTAGACTTCACTAACTAGGCTAAGGAGAATGATGTGGCGCTGACTTGGCATGCTATGCAAGTACTATCTTGGATTAAAGAAGGGATACGCTGAGATCTAGTATCGACCACCTATGATGGATCAAAAAAGCTGAAGTTTACACTTCTAGGTTTAGGATATTAGTGGTGACTCTATGTAGCGGTGGTGGTTCGGGATTCGTCGGGGATGGCGATCGGGCATGTGGCCACAGACATCGATGTCGGGCTTCAGTGGTGTTTGAGTGAAATGAGGGAAGCATGGTGTAGTATGCGGAAAGACTAACTCAGTGGTATGGTTGGTTTCGGAAGGGGTCATCCGAGGTAGCGGCAAAATAGCGATGACTGCTTCTAGCTTTGTTGGTGACCGCGAACAGATTCAGGAACGAAGACGCTAGCGTTCCTAGAGATTGGATATGAAATTTAAGAAACCATTTGAATAGAGATGTTCATATATCCCGGGAACACAATGCTACGGCATAGTTTTGGGTAGATCATCCACTGAGAGGAAGAACAATCAGCAGAGATGAGACGCGTGATGGCTGCGATGTGCTGTGGTTGGCAATGGCGTCCTGGTCGTGTCGCTGCACAAACAGGGATGGGCTCCTAGGGCCATGTAGAAGACTCGACGGGACACACCGTCACATGGTTGGTGCATCCATACGGCTTTTGGATTGACGGGGAACGCGAATTCAAATCCGGTGCGCGCGTAGAACGTGTCCAGAAATCGGACAGCGGGTATGTCAACCTTGGTCATGGGACATGCACCGGTGAAAGGGCTTGGTGATTTGACCTCTGGTCAGTCGGGAATGTCGATGGCAATCGGCTACAGCGTGGCTGTCCGCGACGGCGACGATTGTGGCGGTATAGATCGGGCTAAGGCCGGGGCTAGGGCTTGGCTAGGGACTTAGAATGATGCTAAAACAGTAGTAAGGGAGGAGAAGAATGGGTCCTCACCTTGCTTTGATGGTCAAGGAAGGAGGATTCGTGGAGAAGACGACGTAGCGCATCACGGGCGGCGGCGGTGGTGGCTCCGGCGACGCACGGAATGGAAACAATGACTTCTAGGGCATGGGGGCATGGAATAGTGGTAGGAGAGGGCATGCAACTCATATTTATTGGGCTAGGGGCGGCTGGTTGAGGTGGAGTCCAAGCCAAACACGAATCGGATTCGAGTTCGAGTTGGTTACGGTTTCCTTTTTCATAGCTCTCTATTCCGAGGATGATATCTCCATCGTTCGGACTCCAAATTAGACGTTTCTTGATTCTAAATTGTAGTACTCGAAAAGATCTACAACTTTGGTAGTCATTGGAACTTCTGAAAACGTCATCTGCGACTTATCTGTGACTTATTCTGAAAACTTCTGAAAATGTCATTTCCAAAAATGGACCACAAGATAACCTGTTTGAACTCAGACTTATCTGCGCAGCACTAATTTCGGGGGCCATACCTCTTAGCTCCATTATAAAAAAGGGGACTTCCATAGGTTCAAATCGAAGCTCTCAACGACACCTACAACTTTGGTATTGTCAATATTTGCATTTGATGTCGTTTTGAACTCCGGAACTTCATGAGAAGATGAGGCTATCCAGGACTCCATGAAAATTTGCAGATTTCGTGTATCCTTTGTTGGGCCTTCTAGATGACTTGGCTAAGGGTTTTGACTTGAGGAAGATTGAGCCCAAAGACACTTTAGGTATATCTAGGGTTTAGAAAAGAAACTTTTGCAAATAAATTTTGATAGGGTTTGAATTTGAATTGAGCTTGGAGTGAATTTAAGATAAATGAAAAATTGAGGTTGAACAAGAATAGGAGTAGATAAGGAATTTGAATTTGGATTTGGGTGGAATTTGAGAAAGAGGAGAGATTGACTTTAAACAAAAATTTAGATAAGATTTGAATTGAGCTAGAGAAGGATCAGGTATGATCAAGGATTGAATAGATGATGAATTCAAAGAATTTGAATTCCAACAATTAAGATCCTTAACTTATTCACTACTGAGTTTTGTAAAAACCTTTTCAAAATCTTTTTCACTCAAAATACCAAAGAGAAAGAAAAGGAAAAAAGACGCTAATGCATTTACCTGGCTCCTAACAAAACTCAGCATGTAATGAACAAGAAATAATAACCTATATTGATAGATTAAGAAAATAGGTTTCGGACTGCTTTGCCTACAAGGAAGTGACTTGCATTAAAAGCCTAGGCTGATGGACGCCGCTCTGACACTCCGGTGTAATGGACACCCCTGATAGTGCGACGCTGGGCCGCAATTGGAGACCAACTCACCGCACTCTAGGGGCTAGGCATCACGATAGTTACCACGGTGGATATTTATCTCCACCGATAGGGTAGAAAGTAGTTATCCGGGATAAGGTCCAGTAATTTGGTCCAATCCCAGATATTTGTACATTATGATAACTTATATGCCAAGCTACGCATGACCCTACAAATAGGGAGCTATTGTCATCTAGGCAGAGGAGGATGGGCAAGACAGCGAAAAAGACACAAAGGTGAAAATACACCAAGTCACACTGTGATACTCCTCCCAGAGCGATCTATTTTTTCTACCATGAATATATTCGTGGTGTTCCTTCCTCTTAAACTTCGTCTCCAAGCTTGAGTCTCCTCCTTAGAAGAAACTCTCGCCGTACTTGCTGGGGCAAGACGAACTCTTGCTCCAACACCTAACAAAGTAGGAATGCGTTTCAAAATGAGCAATTGTGTTGTACTCAACCTTATCTTCTTTCTGCTGCACATTCGAAGATGCCTACTTAGGCTCCTAACTAGGGAGCTCTGAATGCAAAGGGCCTTTAGCCTTCTTAGCCCTAGATGGATCCTTACTAGCTCAAACAGCTCTCAGCCACTCCACAAGTTCATGTTCACCTCTTGAATTTCTTCGACTCCTTCAACTAACATAGCTTCAGCCTTCAAAGCTTCTCGCTCTTCAGGTGCTACCTCAATCTCTAAGACGAAACCCTCAGCCCCTTCGGTCACAACCATCACACTGCATGATGCAACATTAGAAAGTTGGACATCACTAGAAGGGAGCTCCTCATCAGGCTCTGCTGACTGCCCCCAAGCCTTAGGACATAATTGGCCCAGAGCTGGCAAAGGGGCATTTCTTTGAGGGAAAGGTGCATCACCCTCAAATTAAGGGACAAATTGCAGAGGCATATGTCAATGACTTGGATCAAACCCACTAACTTAAATAGGGGGATGCAGATTTTTGGGTTTACGACTACTCTATGGGTGCCTATGCTGCACCTGCTGCAAGCACGCGGCCTCACAGAATGAGCCACGAGTGTGTGTCAGAGCCTATCGAACTGCCTTTCAACTTGGGCTAATGACACCTAGTGTTCTTCTTCATTAATGAAAACTGGTGATGAATTCTCATGCTGCACAATGACCATATTCACCGTGCGATAATCAAGGATCATCACTTCCATCTTGAGGGCCAATCTCTTTTGATCAACTACTCTCTCCAACCATTCTTTAAAATCAATGTAGTCCTCAATAACATGCCCAACGTACCTGTGGTAGGGACAATAAAGAGGATTGTCTACCATATCCACTTAATTGGGTCTAAGAGGATTGGGCAAAGTCAAAAGCTTTTGCTCATTCATCTATTTCAAGAGATTCTTGATAAGGTTTCAACGAAAGGCATACTGCTTATTTAGTATTTTCCTAACATTAGGGTGTCCAACTAGCCTCGGTCGCCCATCTCTTAGGCCAATGACAGGGACAGTGCTTGTGTTATTTGACTCTGCTGGTGCCTTCGGCTTACTCCCACTCTCGGATGGCTTACTTGAAGAGCCAAACCTTCAAACATTATTAGTGGAGCCAGCATTCTTGTACTTCTCCATAATACGAGGCACCCTTTCAAACTCCAGCTTGGTGGCTACAACCACCTACCCAACTCGAGTTAAATGTTTTTGGGTCTCATCTTATACACCGACCAACCAATGTTGTTGCATGCCACGAATGCACATCTGCACAACATCTCCAGGGTGCATCTCTCTTGCAAGATGCACATAATTATTCCTGAAGCAAATAATGTAATCTCTAATCATCTTATCGCTCCTCTGTTTAATCTAAGATAGTTCAAGGATCGATATGCCCTTCCTCATAGTAATGAAGTGGGACTCTGATAACTCCTTCATTATGACCTAGCTAAGAACAGACCCTGCTGGTTGGCGACTTAATGAAAGGCAACACAAGTCAAGGAGGAAGAAAACTACCGAAGTTACAGGGATGGGCTATTTGCCATATCTCCACATACCGACTCAAGGTACACAAAGTGCTCAGTAGCACCACCAGTCCCAGCAAACTGGCAGAACTTAGGCGGATGCCACCCTGGAGGGAACATGACCTTGCCATGCCATGCCTCATAAGGCTTATTGAGCTTGCTCTTCAATGCTCTTAGGGCCTGTTCGACCACCAATTTCCTCATCCTTCTATTAATGAGGTCTTCAGCGATGTCATGACAATCTTCGAGAGTCGCTATCGGTGCGGTCATGACACAAGAACACATGGGGACTAGCCCATGATTCTGCTCAACACCTACAACCCCTATCAAAGGAAGATTGGGCATATGAGAGGCTGCTTCGTACTCTGCAAACTGGGGATCAATTGGCTGACCCTGAGGTACATTCTGATATATTCCTTGAGGATTTCCAAAGGTGAAACCCATCGTCATAGTATAGTGTTGGTCTAACCTTGCTGCCAACTCATTTACTTGTCTGCAAGGAGCACCATCACGCTTTCCTTGGTTTACACCATGCATTGGAGGCTCTTGCTATCGTTCAGTACTTGTGCCCATTTCTAGCCTGGATGTTGGACCACCTTTATTGGAACACACTCTTTCAAGAAGGGTCTCATTCCCATTCACCATGCTAACTTGTGCAATATTTAGACCATCCGGATCACCTTCATCTCCGGACAATTTTGAATGAGCAAGCATTGAGTGATCAGGAGAATGAGAGTGTGACTCAACGGAGTTTGAGGTTTCAGCCCTCAGACAGTACTGTCCCTCATCTTTTGAGGTCCCATGCCTACTCCCAATATGATGACACACTCTTAACTTCAATCGTGTATCTACACCAGGGCACGTGGCCATCGCAATATGAAGGCTATGCGACTCGTATGAAGTGGTCTGGCCTTCAAGTAAATGCAACCTCCTAGTTGCATGGAAACAAGGGGCAACTACAGCCTCCCTTTCCAAACATGCACTAACCTGTGAGGACTTGCCAAAACAAGCCCTAGGTTTTGGCACATTCTCATCCTCAAAGGAATATGTTAGCTCCCAAGTAATGGGGAGAAGTTCCCAGTTGAGTCTGACTCTTCAACCAAACTGAGCTCAATTATCTTGCATATCATCACATCATCATTGTAGGACCTCTTCTCTGATCCTTTAGAGGTAATACAATAGTTGGATGAGGACCTGAAGTCAGGCCGAATTGGTTGTAGCGGTGTGCTAGCAACTAAAGGCTGCATAACCTTTGCAGGAGCTATTGATGGCTTAACGTCTTTCATAACCTTATCATCATCATCATCCCCTAGTATTACACTGACAGAGGAGACTTTAGGTTGCTCAACTAGCCCAGCAAAAGTGGGCCTAGCATCATTAGATTTGACTTGATGTGGCTTGGGAGCCAAGCTGTAACACCCAATTTTAAAGGAACAAAACCAGGTACAATAAATGTATGCCAGGATCAAGTTTCATACATGTGTTACATCATCAGTGTATCATCATAGTCCCATTATTACAATATCGCATAACTTAATACAAAAGGACCTAAGGGTCTAAAATAAAAACACAGTAGAAAGATAAACTCCAGCACTAGAAGGTCTTCCATCTTCCATAGGCATCAACCAGAGGAACACTAGCCTAGAAAAGGAGCTCTGGGATGAAGTCATCTCCATCGAAGGGAGCGGCTTCATTGATAGCTTCTGAACAACAGTAGAATGCAATAGAGAGAAAGAAATGGGTGTGAGTACATAATGTACTCCGCAAGTGTAGGAGAGCACGATATGCGGCTTAAGTCAAGAAAAGGTTGGACATCGGTATACTGCACTAAGCAACCCCAACCTATAACTCCAACAATAGGCATCCTATTTACTAAGTGTGAAGAGTCCACTTAAACAAGAAGAACAACTCATCGGATTCCATCTGATTACCAAAATACACCAGATAATTCCATTACCTGGCTACCCGACTAACCATATCAAAACCCTGATCCCATCTAATTAAGAAGAAGTTCAAGCCACTCTTGACCATGAGCATAGCTGATGGATTAGTTTGATACAATATAGAGGTTGTCCATCTTTCCCCATAGATCATAATTTCATCACCCGCATTACCAGGTGATAGTCTCCATGTTGTTGTGCTGGCCAAGCGCTTACACACTTCGTGTGGTGTGTCACCAGGATATTACTACAATGCCTTTACAAAGCCCTCACTGACCCGCAAGCACCCACTGCGGTTTCACCACTAACAGTGATTTCATCACTACAGAAGTACCCTCTTATGCCACTCAACCGTCTAATAGTGCTCACAGAATCAGAGGGGTGGCTAATTAGTTGGCCAGGCCGTAACCAAATAGGCCCATGGATGGTTGCGGTTTAGCTTGGTTATAGGATTCAAAAACCGGTCCTTAGGACCCCACACAGGAACACACACATTCCACCGTGCAGCATAACACATGCTCCTTCTTGGACCATCCTCAAACCAACCATCTATTTAGGATCCCTATACCATATTGCTACAAAAGATTACCACACCCGATTAATGTTTCATAAATATTAGTCAAGTTTAACTCATAACCCAACCAGGACACTGACTAGCATATCTACCTTTTGTTTCCCATGACTCGATCAATGGCAACAAGGGTAATAAAAAAAATTCTAGTAAACCCTTTTCGCAGGTTTCTAATTTAGACAAGCATGAAAGAAGAAAAAACAATTAATATAAATATCATGAAATAGGTGCAAGATTTTCAAGGACACTTGCTTTCAGCTGATGGTTGCTCGAAGTCTTTAAAAGCTTGGTCTTCTAGGTTCACGAACTGCTCACCTCCTAGTCAGCATACCGAAAAATCATAGAAAAGGAACTACTAAGAATAGTACACCAAACAGTAATAAAACTGCAAAAACACTATAGAAAGATTCTAGGGTTTTTTTTTTTGGAAATTTGACCGCGAAAATATTCTAAAATGGAGCTACGAGGATTTGAAGTTCTAGGGTTTTTTTTGGAAATTTACATAATTCCAAAGAATTTTTAGTTTTCTTTTATACTAAAAATCTTGTTTATTGTGCATGCTGATGTCATAAATCAAAATTGAGTTTTTTTGAGCTGAAAACCCCATGGGAAAAGTCCATGGACCACCGCGTGAAAGCTGATCCATGGTCCATGATGGACCGATTACACAATCTGAAGGGGTATGTGATATGAGCCATACGATCAAGATAGGATGACCAGAGATGATTGGGGGGTTTTGAACTCAGACAGCTATGCTGCATAGGAACCACGGCCGTCTGACGGTGCCGCATGGCTGGAGGCTCACCAGAGTCGCAAGAAAATGTGTGTCTGGGCCTTTTGGCGATGAGAAATGGCACAAAAGGGAGAGGGGAGCACAGGGAGTCTCACCACAGGGCTCTTGGCGGTGGATGGTTGGCGACAGTGAGGTGCGACCAATGGTCGTCGATACAAGCAAAAGGAGGTCGTTCGATGATGAAAAGGCATCGAGAAGTGTCAGGGAAGCCTTCTGAGCTCCCGCAAGTGCAAAGAGAGCACCAACAAGGTCAAAGGCGATCCGCCTACGGAGAAAAAGGGGCGGCAAAGCCACTCACTGGAGATGGAGAAGAAGGTGGTGGCTACGGTGCTACGGATGTGGAAACAAGACATGAGCGATGGGAAAATGAGTAGAATGTTTCCATGAAGGTGTGCACGGCTTAAATGGGTGCGGGGGCGAGCAGAGCGGCCGGGGCTCATAGTTGAAATGGGCTGTGGCAATGGCCATAATGGCCTGCGGTTATCACATGAATTGGAGCAATAAAGAGGGATAAAGGAGGGAAAAACAAATGGGGGAGACTTTATGAGGCTTAAAGCAATGGTTTCGACTGTTACGGGGAGGGGAGAGGGCGCTGGGAGGCATGGATTGGTGGCAACAGCTGGTGGAGGTGATCGAGCTGACGGAGGAGGAAAAAGAGGAGCTGATGGCTCAGCGACTCAGCAAGGCTTGAGCCGAGCCCGTTGGCTAGAGAGACAGCAGGAGAGAAAAGTGGCTCAAGCGCAGGGTGGACAGCTCAGCCGAGCGGGACCGGCCTGAGAGAGAAAAGAGAAGGGATGATATGAAGATTGGCTTTGGCCCATGTGGGGAGAGGAAGGGGAAAGCGGCACAGAGAAGGGAGAAAGAGAGGGAAAAGAAGATTGGGCCGGGCCTTTGAAGGAGTTGTGGCCTAGAAAGGTTTAGGAATTAGGAGATGCTTTTCTTTTTATTTTTAAACCATTTTTGCAAAGAGCTTTTAAACGAATGCCTTCTAGCGAACTTTTGCAAACAATTTTCACTCATAAAAAACCTATTGCAACTACTACAGCATGAATGCATCAAACATAAATATAACCTATGGAAAATTAAATTTAGAAATTAATTTCCTTCTAAATTGAACAAAATCTACAACTCCTATTTAATTCTAGCAATTTTTTTAACTATTGAGAAAACTGAGATTTTAGGGTGTTACAAACCTACCCACCCCCTTAGGTTGAATCTTTCCCTCGAGATTCGGAAAGATCAGAGAAGAGTTGGGGAAACTCCGTCTTCACATCATCTTCTATTCCTAGGTAGCTTCTTCTTCTGAGTGATGCTTCCACTGTACTTTTCACATTCGCACTCAATTGTTTCGGGTAACCCATTCTGACATCTCAAGAATCTTGACTGGGTATTCTGAGTAGGAGAGATCTTCTCGCACATCTGGTTCTTCTACCGAAGGCAACTTCTTAAGGAACTCTCAAACACTTTTTTCAGTTGTGACACATGGAAAACATCATGCACTTCTAAGAGTTGAGGTGGTAACTCAAGTTGGTAAGCTACTTCTCCTCGTCTTTCCATTATCTTGTACGAGCCAACAAACCGAGGTGAAAGCTTTCCCTTGACCGTGAATCTATGTAAACCTCTTACTGGTGACACCTTGGGATACACGAAGTCTCCTACTTCAAAAGACAATTCTTGGTGTTGATGATCCACATAACTTGTTTGTCTTGATTTTGTAGTTTTCAGATTATCTCTGATCTCTTGTACTTGTCTTTCTACTTCTCTTAGAACTTTTGGACCGAATACTTGACTTTCCCCATTCTGGTTCCATAATATCGGGGTTCTACACTTCCTTGCATAGAAAGCCTCAAAAGGAGACATCTTGAGACTAACTTGATAACTGTTGTTCTATGAGAACTCCGTATACGGTAAATTCTTGTCCCAATTGTTTCCATTCTTCAAAGCACATGCTCTCAACATGTCTTCAAGGATTTGATTTACCCTTTCTGTCTGTCCATCAGTTTGTAGATGATATGCTAAACTAAAATTAAACATTGTATCCATAGACTCATGTAAGCATTGTCAGAATCGTGAAGTAAACTGGCTACCACGGTCGGACACAATTATCTTAGGTACTCCATGTAGACACACAATCCTAGACATATACAACTCAGCTAGTTTTGGACCTTTATAGGTTTCTTTAACTGGAATGAAGTGAGCAAGTTCTGTCAACCGATCGACTATGACCCATATGGCATCGTATCATCACTATGTTCGAGGTAAGCCCACTATGAAATCAATGCTAATTTCTTCTCACATCCATTTGGGTACTTTAAAATGTTGTAATATTACTGCTGGTCTCTGATGCTCGGCTTTGACTGGTTGACAAACATCACATAAGGCCATGTATTCTGCTACTGTACGCTTCATTCCGTACCACCAATACTGATCCTTGAGATCTTGATACATCTTGGTACTTCCTAGGTGAATTTAATAGGCCGAGTCATGAGCTTCTCTTAAATTGAATCCCGAATAGCTTTCACGTCCAGAACACATATTTTGTGCTTGTACCACACCATGTCTTGCTCATCTTCGGTGAAATCTGGATCTTTGCAAATTTTGATAAGTTGCTTGATTTCCAAGACCTTTTCATCCTCAAATGGACCCTTCCTTATATCTTGTTCAAGCGTTGAGTCTATTTCCATTGCAACTATCTCAGTGTTACACACCATTCACGAATTCAACTTCTCAAAATCCTTGCATAGCTCGGGACTCATTTCTTGGAAAGTTATAGCATTGACCTGATATTTTCTCCTTAGAGCATTAGCCACTACATTATCGTTCTTGGGTGGTAGTTCATTCCCAAATTGTAGTCTTTGATAAGTTTTAACCATCTGTGTTTCCTGAGATTAAGATCCGATTAAGTGAACATATACTTCAAGCTGTTATGGTCTCAATATATTTCACACTTGTGAAGTAGTGTCTCCAGATCTTGAGTGCATGCACAACTGCAGCCAACTCCAAGTCATGTGTTAGGTAGTTCTCCTCATGCTTCCTTAACTACCTAGATGCATATGATACCATATGACCTTCTTGCATGAGCACACATCCTAACCCTTGACTAGATGCATTATAATACATAGAGAACAGCTTTTGAGTATCTGGCATGATCAACACTGGAGCTGAGGTTAATCTTTTCTTCAACTCATTGAAACTAGCTTCCTGAGCGGTTGCCCTCTTGAACTCTGCTCCTTTCTCTAATAGTTTTGTCATTGGCTTTGCTATCTTGGAGAAACCTTCAATAAATCAACAATAATAACATGGTAGACCCAAAAAATTGCGAATCTCTAAAACATTCTATGTTGTATCCAGTTCAGAACATCTATCACTTTGGATGGGTCTACAGATACACCTCCTTCTGAAATAATATGCCCTTAGAAGGGTACTTCCTTCAACCAAAACTAACACTTGTGCAACTTTGCATATAGCTAGTTCTCCCTGATTTTCTACAATACCATCAATTGGTGTTCCTCATGCTCTTCCTCATTCATGGAGAAAACTAGGATATCATTGATAAATACCATAATGAACTTGTTGAAATATTCCATGAAGACCTTACTCATCTGATACATGAAGAAGGCCAGGGCATTTCTCAATCCGAATGACATCACCGTATACTCGTACGGACCATACCAAGTAACAAACACGGTCTTTGGAATATCTAAGGCACGAATCTTCAATTGGTGATACCCAGACGAAGGTCAATCTCGGAGTACACGTATGATCCTTTCAACTAGTCAAATAGGTCTTCAATGTTGGCTAGGAGATATTTGTTCTTGATAGTTACTTCATTAAGAGCTCAATAATCTATACACATCCTTTGTGTTCCATCCTTCTTTGGTATAAAGATGACTGGGGCTCCCTAGGGTGAAGAACTGGGGTGGATAAACCCTTTGTCTAATAGCTCTTATATTTGCTCCTTGAGTTTAGTTAGCTGATTGGCATCCACTCTATATGATCTCTTATATATAGGAGCAGTTCCAGGTACCAACTCAATAACGAACTCAATTTCACGATCAAGCGGCATACCTAGCAAATCCTTCAGAAAGACATCTAAAAATTCACTAATCACTCTGCTATCTTCCACTGCATTAGCCTTGTTGAGACTGGTGTTGATAGCCGACTCCATCATGGCTTGGAACTCCACCTTGGTACCATCTGTGTGTGTCAACTATACTATCTTCATGGCACATCCAATGATTCTATTGTACTTAGTTAACTAGTCCATTCCCAATATGATATCAATCCCCTTGGATTCCAGAATGATAAGGTTTCCAAGAAAATCTATCCCCTTTATGCATATACTTATTTTAGGGCATACATGCTTTGACTCCAATTCTCCTCCAGGAGAACTAACTAACACTTGATTTTTCATTAATGCTCTTGGAAATTTATATGTAGTCACAAACTAAGATGATATGAATGAATGCGTAGCACCAGAATCGAACAAAACTGAAGCGGGTTGAGAGTTGGTGGAAAACATACCCAGTACCACATTAGGAGCATTATGGGCTCCTTCCACTGCAACATGGTTGACGTGACTATTCATAGCATCCTACCCAGGTTGCTGCTGGTTGTTGCCCTGAGCCTATACTTGATTTTGCTGCTTCTTGGGGCACTTGTTAGCGAGGTGTCTGAAGTTACCACAACGAAGAATGGGCCGATATTGCCTGATCCTTGATCAGTGTGATTCTACTATTTGGGCTAGTTGTTACTGTTTGGTCACTGCTGGTGGTAGCTAGGGCGCGACTACTACTGTTGCTGCTACTACATTGGCTTGCATTAGTGGCTTGTACGCACCTGCAACCTAATTGGGCATTTTTCGCGATCTTCTCTGCTGCTGATTCGGTCCTCTCTGGTGGAACATAGGACCTGTAGAACGGGGGTTGAAGCGAGGAAAAGTGTTTCTTCCTGAAGACTGACCTTGCAGGCTACACTTGCATTCTTCTCCCAGCTTCTGCCTCTTCTTTTCCATATTGAAAGCTCTGTTTACTAGCTTTTGAAACTCGGGTGCACGTTAGCTGAGAGGGCTTACTGTACTCATGTGTTGAGCCCTTCCAAGAAACAGTCCTACTTCTTCTCATCAGTATCAACATCATTGGGGGTGTAGTGAGAGAGCTGTGTGAACTTGGTAAGGTACTCTCTCGCTAACATGGGTCCTTGCTTCAGACTGAGGAACTACTTCCTCTTTAACTTCACTTCCCCTACATGAACGTGATGTGCATGAAAGCTGTTCCAGAACTCTGACCATTTGATCTCCTAGGGATCTTCATGAGCAGTAGTGTATGCTATCCACAATTCTTGTGTTGGCCCAATAATCTAGTGGGAAGCGAAAAGAACTCTTTCTCTTCTGGTACACTAGGCCATATGCAGCTTGCTGTCATAGTCTTCAGCCAGTCATCTGCTTCCATGAGTTCAACTGCCTCTGAGAAGGTGTGTTGTAACACCCTAATTTTTCTAATTCTTAAATTTCTCAAAATTTGCTAAGTTCAAAATGAGTTTAAATATTTGAAAAGAGAGAAAATCCTATTTTATATGAAAGAAGATATAAATAACATAGGATATAAGTGATTATTTTGCATTCATGCTGAATTAGGCAAATAGTATTTTTATTTGATTTTTGATGAATTTATTTGAAGAGTTTTTGCCTGGATTTTGAAATTTGAAATTGGATTTTGAATTCAAAGGAAAACGAAAAAGATTAAAACTCCTCGCGGGCTGGATTTTTCCTTTTCGGCCCAGCTCCTTCTTGGCCTCGGCCCAGCCGCCGCCCCAGCCTCCTCACCCACCCGGGCCGCCTTCCTGCCTCGGCCCACCTCCGCGCGCCAGCCCACGCACCGAGCAGCCTCGCTGAGCCACCGACATGCGGGTCCCGCATGTCAGGACCTTCTCCTTCCTCGGTCGGACTCCGACTCAGTCACGGGAATGCGCCGGCCGCTGTCTCCCATTTGAATCCGACCACAACCCGAACCCGAGAACTTCTAGAAAGCCGCCAAATCAAATCCCCGGGATCTCCTCTATCTCTAGCCGGCTTTATCTCTAAGGAATTCGCGGAATCGAGCTCGGATACAACTCTCCGCCACCGTGTCCGAGTTGATCTCGCTGCGCCGTCGCCCTGGACGTCCCGAGCTGCCTATATAAGTAGAGCCTCCCTCCCCGAACACATCTCAACCAGAAATCGCCAAAACCCAAGCCCTAGACGCCGAGTTCAGAGCTTGCCGAGCCGCCATCGCTGCCGCGTCATTCCAGAGCCTCGCAGTGCATCCCGAGCACACCATCGCGAGTGCCTGCCACCACAGAAGCTTTTCCCGTCATCGCTTTGATATCTGCACCGCCGGAGAGCCTTCTCCGACGAGATCCCGAAGCAGCTGCCGCCCCATTCCGTCGCCGACCACCTTCCCGTGCCGCGCTGCCTTCGGTAAGCCCCAAAACGAGCTCGCCGTCCCTTTCTCGTTGTGTTCCACCGCTTGTCATCGTGATCCGAGGCCGGCGACGAGGTTAGCGCTTGTCTCCGGCGAGAGCGCCGCAGCTTTCCTTTGGTTGCCGCTATCCCGTTCCTCTCCGACCGCCCAAACCCTCCCCAGCCGTCGGATCCGAAGCCCACGGCCCAGATTAGATCTGTTCTTACCTCTTCGGCCAACCAACCAGAAGCTGCCACGTGTTGCTACTTAACCCAGTCAGCAGCCATGCCATGTCATCCAGCCACCTCAGCCGCCACCTCAACCTCCCTGCTGATGTGTCACCCTTGTCACCATGCCACGTCAGCCAGAGCTACCCAGTCAGTAATTCAAGCCTTTTTTAGTATAAAATAAATCTCATAATTCATTTAATTGGTAAATTTGCAATTTAGCCCCTGAACTTTTCTTAAATAACAAAAAGAGCCCTGTCTTTTTGCAGTTAGGTCCCTATACTTTTTCATAACTACATTTAGGTACCTCTATTTTTACAAAAAGGTCCCTGAACTTTCTGTTAATTCAATATAAGCCCTTTTCTTTTTCCAGATTTAACCCTAGGCTTGTTTTAGACCTAACTTTTTCATCGTAGCTCTGATTTAAGCGATTCTTGCGCCGATGGATTCGTTTTTCAGTGTTCTTTCTTTTTAGCTAGTTTTTATCTCATTGTTCTTTTGTTTTGTGCTCTGTTCTTAGTGTATCTTGTTTGTTTGTTTGCCGGTGATTGTGCGATTAGCCGATAACGTCCTGGATCAATTTGAAGAACATCAAGACCAGGAGCAAGAATACACTGAGCAGCAGCAAGGAGAAGGCAAGTGTCTTTGATCATATTGAATCTATGTTTTTAAATGTTTTGTTTTACAAAACTGCATGCAATGTCTGTCAATATGATGGGTAGTCACCTATGTTAGGGCTTTCCCTAGATATTCCCTTATCATCCCTTGGAACCTAGATGGTTTATGGTTAGGAGTCTTTTATGGGTAGACTGCTTAGCCTTGCTTTTGGGATATTGGGAAGTGTCATAATTTTGACTAATGAACATATGCAGTAATAATGGTTAATATGATGATGATTTAGCAACATGGAACCTTAGGTCTTGAGCATAGGGATGTTGGTGATAGTTGTCATGGTTATGACATTGGTTTAGTGTTTGCTCAAGTAACCTAAGTAAGGACCGGTTCGTGGAGCGACAACTCAAGAAGTAACATACCAACCACGAGGCTGATATGGGTAAGGCGTGACATACTGATTAGAGTCTGTTCAGTGTGCGTTGGGTCAGCACAAAAGGGGGCTTCTGGGTAGGAGCTTTGCTTGCGTAAAGCCTAGCGGTGAAACCTAGTGGGCAGACACACACTGGATTAGTCTCTGGTTAGTGAAAAGTGTCATACAGTGATTCTTGGCGACACACCACTAGCGTGCGTTAAGTGTCTTGCAAACACGGCAACATGAAATTCACTGACTCGTGGGTAAAGCTGGACAACCTCTGTAGAGTGTAAAACTGTTATAACAGCCGTGCTCACGGATATGAGAGACTTGGATCCTCACATGATTAGAGGGTGGATGGTTTTGGTTCTGGTACAGGGAGTACTAGATGGTGTGGTTTTGGTCTTAGTACAGGGAGTACTAGACGGTTGTGGTATGCAGGGTAGGGAACCTTGTATGCTAGATGATGGATTGTTGGGTTACATTCACTTAATACTTGTCTAATGCTTTTGAGTCCAAATGTGTCTTCATTACTCACATTTACGCAAATAATACCTTGTGTCAGCCTATTCTTGATATAAGCCTGCATGTCATTATTTTCCCACACTTGCTGAGTACATTATGTGCTCACCCTTGCTTTCTTCTACAAAAACATATGCTGCTCAGCGGAATACTTTGAGGATTTCCAAGACGACGACCTGGTGTTCTAAGGAGCATGTCTTCCAGTCGGTGCCTGTGGAGTATTGGTCGCCAATACTTTTGTCCTCCTTTCGTCGTTTAGATGATGTTGTTTAGGTTAATTTTTTAGGTTGCTTAGGTGAAGTCTTTTATTGTAAGAAGTGAATGTTTAATTAAATAAAGTATTGCTTTTGTTACTTGACCTATGACATCCTTGTGTGTGTTAAACTTCCTGGGCACACATAAGCCGCACTTGGTTTTGGCCGTTAAAACCGGGTGTGACATGTGTGGCTAATTATTCAGGAAATTTCTGATAGCTTGGACTGTGGTTGTTGTGGTGGTGCTTGCTTGACTTGAGGTTGCTAATTATTGGCCATAGCCTGCACCTGACTTTGGAGTATCGTCATCACTTGGCTGGCATCCATCAAAGGGGACAGGGGTGGAAGATTGTGCTGGTTGGCATTGGTGTTGTTGTTGTTGGTGGTGGTGGTGGTGGTGGTGTTATTGCTACACCGGGCGTTCATCATTTATTGGTAACCAAGATACGAGCGAGGAATATAAGAGAAAAGCAACGGTAGAAAAACAAGACAAGAACAGATATAGGATGAAAGAAAGGACTCCCAACTATATTATATTATTAATTGATGCAATATAGAGAAGGAACTCCCACATTACACCAACACTCATATAAAGATCCAACTCATAATAAGGTTCACACCACAGACACAATCATCAACCACAAACTAGAACAAATGACACAAAACAACTGAAACACACGGGTCTAAATGATTTATTCTGCTAAGGAAATCCTCCTATCTCGACACTACTCCTCGCCTGATGGACTTACTGCACTTGCTGGACCTACTGCATCTGCTAGACCTGCTGCTCCTGCTGGACCTGCTACAGCCTCTAGATGAAGCCTCTTGCACGAAGGGGAATGGGGTGGTGGAGCCACGAGTCTCTAAACAGCCTCCTCAGGAAACTGGTCAAAGTCTTCTAACAAGATCTGAAGCTCATGATGCACTGCTCCTGCTCCACATGACAATGATGCATATCCTCAAGCTCGTCGAGGAATCTGTCACGCTCTATGTATAGGGTGGCGGTGAGGCGAACCTGCTCTCTCAAACAGCCATTTGGTTTGTTGTTGACAGGCGCGAAGATGACCTTCAGACTGCTAGTTTGACACTGTGAAAACTTGCCAAACTTGGTGAGGTGGAGGACTTGTCTGTTCACCCTATAGAGAACAGCGAGAGCCTGGCGGGCGGCATCCTTGATCCCAACCTCGAAGGTAGCTCTAGGGGCGATGGCAGAGTGAACATGGTGAACTCAGTGAAGACCGTCGTCAGTAGCCTTCTGAAACATAGTGACCTCTACTGTCCAGGAGTACCAATGATTTGCAAGGGGAACCCTAACCCCCTTGTAGTCTGGGGCCTCGTGAAAACCCAGACCCCGAAGCAGGTACCACAACATGCGGCGAAAGTAGCTGGAATGCTGACCGTTAGAGTAGAACTCGGCAGGGGGCTGGAGCACCCAGATGACACCAACAGGAACATCCTGAGTGAGGACCAGGACACGCTTGCATGAGGTGATATTCGTGTGGGCCATCTAAAATTTTAAAGAATATGTAAAATTAGTAAAAGTTTGATAAAGAGAAATAGACAGAGAAAGGCAAAACTGAAAAGAAAATAATTTTATAAAAGTAGTTTGTACAAACATAAGTCCATAGCACGTCCTTTTCTATCTAGGCTACATCGTACTATCAACCTAGTTCTAATACCATTTCTACAAAAACCCAGTTTTAAAGGAATAAAACCAGGTACAACACATGTATGCCAGGATCAAGTTTCATACATGCGTTACATAATCATTGTATCATCACAGTGCCATTAATACAATTTTGCATAACCCAATACAAAAGGATCCGAGGGTCTAAAATAAAAACATAGCAGAAAGATAAACTCCAGCACTAGATGGTCTTTCATCTTCTACATGTGTCAACTGAGGAACACCAGCCTAGAAAAGGAGCTTCAGGTCGAAGTCGTCTCCATCAAAGGATGCAGCTTCACTAACGGCTTCTGAATAGTAGTAGAATGCAATAGAGAGGAAGCAACAGGTGTGAGTACAAAGATATGGGGCTTAAGTCAAGGAAAGGTTATATACTAGTTTACTGCACTAAGAAACCCTAACTTATAACCCCAACAATAAGCATCCTATTTACTAAGTGTGAAGACACCACTTAAACAAGGAGAACAGCTCATTGGATTCTATCTGATTACCAAGACTCGCCAGATAATTCCATTACCTAGCTACCTAACTAACCATACAAAAACCATGATCCCAACTAATCAAGAAGAAGTCCAAGGCGCTCTTGACTGTTAGCATGGCTGATCGATCAGTTTGATACTCTACAGAGTTTGCCCATCTTTCCCCACGTGTCATGATTTCATCACCCGCATTATTAGATGACAGTCTCCATGTTATTGTGCTGGCCAAGCACTTACATGCTTCCTATGGTGTGTTACCAGGAGATCACTACAAGGCCTTTACAAAGCTTTCGCTGACCCACAAGCACCCACTGAGGTTTCATCGCTAACATTCATTCCATCACTACAGAAGCCCCCTCTTGTGCCACTCAACCATCCAATGGTGCTCACAGATTTGGAGGGGTTGCTAATTAATTGGCCAGGCTATACCCATATAGGCCCCGTGGATAGTTGCGGTTTAGATTGGTCACAGGCTTTAAGAACCGGTCCTTAGGACCCCATACATGAACAAACACCTTCCCACATTCCAGCACAACACAAGCGCCTTCTTGCACCATCCTCAAACCAACCATCCTCTTAGGATTCCTATATCGTACTACTACAAAAGATTACCACACCCGAGTCATGTTATATAAATATTAGTCAAGTTTAACTCATAACCCAACTATGATAGCGACTAGCATATCTACCCTTTCTTTCCCATGACTCGATCAACGGTGACAACGGTAATCAAACAATTGCTAGTAAACCCTATTCGTAGGTTTCCAATGTAGACAAGCATGCAAGAAGGATAAAAAATTAATATAAATATCCTAAAATAGGTTTAAGATGTTCAAGGACACTTGCCTTCAGATAAGAGCTGCTCGAAGTCTTCAAAAGCTTGGTCTTGTAGGTTCACGAACTGCTCTCATCCTAATCGGCATACCGGAAAAGCATACAAAAGAAACTAATAAGAACAGTACACCAAATAGTAATAAAACTTGGCAAAAACCCTATAAAAAGAATCTACACATCGCTAAGAGAGTTTGAGCATGAAAATTGCCTAAAACGGAGCTACGAAATAAAAGTTATGAGCATTTGATGTTCTAGGTGCTTTCTACAAATTTACCTAACTCCAGAGGATTTCTTGATTTCTTTTATACTAAAAATCTTGTTTATTGCACATGCTGATATCATAAATTAAAGTTGAGTTATTTTTGAGCTAAAAAACCCATGGGAAAAGTCCATGGACCCATTGATCACTGCGTGAAAGCCATCCCATGGTCCACAGTGGACTGATTACACAATCTAAAGAGGTATACGATCTGAGCCATATGATAAAGATCGAATGATCAAAGATGATCAGGGGATATTGAACTCAGATGGCAGCACTGCACAGGAACCACGGCCATCCGATAGTGGTGCACGGCCGGAGGCTCGCTGGAGTCACACCAAAACGCGCGTCCGGGTCCTGTTGGTGGTAGGAAATGGCACAAAAGGGAGAGGGGAGTATAGGGAGTCTCACCGTGGGGCTCTCAATGTTAGAGAGGGGTGATGGATGGCTGGTGTTGACGAGGTGTGGCCGGTGGTCATCGGCGCATGCGGAAGGAGGTCATCCGGTGGTGAAAAGGCATCGGAGAAGCCTCCTGATGCTCCTGTGAGTGCAATGAGAGGGCCAACAAGGTCAAAGGTGATCCACCAGGGGAGAAAAGGGGCGATGGAGCCACTCACTAGAGATGGAGGAGATGACGGCAGCTACAATTCTACAGATGAGGAAACGAGGTGTGAGAGGTGGGAAAATGAGTGAAACATTGCTGTGAAGGTGTACGGTGGCTTAAATGGGCACAGGGGCGAGTGGAGCGGCCAGGGCTCGGAGTTGAAATGGGCAGTGGCAATGGCCATAATGGCTGGCAGTTACCGCACAAATTTGAGCAATAAAGAGGGATAAAGGAAGGGGAAATGAATGGGGGAGACTTGATGAGGCTTAAAGCAGCGGATTCAACCATTACGGGGAGGGGAGAGGGCGCGGGGAGGCACGGATTTGGTGACGGTGACCGGCGGAGGGGATCAAGCCGATAGAGGAGGAAGAAGAGGAGTCGGCGGCTCGGTGTGGCTTGCTGGATGGCGGGAGGGTAAAGCGGCTTGGGTGTGGGGTGACCGGCTCGGTCGCGCGTACTCGGCCCTAGAGAGAAAAGAGGGGGAGGGATGAATTGAATATGGGCTTTGGCCCATCTGGGAGAGGAAGGGAAAGAGGCCCAGAGCCAAGAGAAAGAGAGGGAAAAGGAGATTGGGCTGGGCCTTTGAAGTAGTTTTGGCCTAGAAAGGTTTAGGAATTGGAAAATGCTTTTCTTTTTATTTTTAAATCATTTTCACGAAGAGCTTTTAAATGAACGCCTTCTCGCGAACTTTTGGAAATATTTTTCACCCATAAAAACCTATTGTAGCTACTACAACATGCATGAATCAAACATAAACATGACCCATGGCAAAGTAAATGTAGAAATTAATTTCCTTCTAAATTCAAAAAAATCTGCAACTCCTATTTAATTCGAGCAATTTTTGTACTATTGAGAAAATTGAGAATTTAGGGTGTTACACAAGCACTCGAGAAGGATGTTATACCTAGGGTCTTGCTCAAGGCTCAAGGTGACCTGAACACTGACCCTCTCGTTATCAAGGTCTATCTGACCACTAGCTTGAACTTGAACCTGTACATGTTCAAGCACAATATGTTGCAGCTCCTGGTACATGGCCTGGCAAACTCTCCACTTCCGCTCACGTTTCTTCTGATTTTCACTAAGTGCGTAGGCAGCTTGATGCCTTTTAGGAGGAATTGACAAAGATGCAGGAACTGCATGCTGTATTGGGGGCACGGGCACCTCACGACTAGCAAAAGTAGCCACATGTGAAGGACTTTGATCATGCCACTGTGGCATGAACCCTTGACCTCTCCAATTCTCTAGAGGACGCGACCACGGGCTCCAACTATTGGATTGTTGGGCAAATTTGGAACGGTAAGATGAATGTAGGTCTCTTTGAGGAGGGGCCCTAGCTTGATGGACTTTTGGGGGTATTGTAACATGAGGGTTGCCCCTAGCCCATGAACTCAGGTGCTTGACACAGCTGAAGCTATCTCTCAAGACCACTAATCTGATCTTGTAACTGTTGTAGCTACCGCTGAAACCCATCAGGGCAAGGCACTGGCACTTCATTCGGTAGCACAACGAATTGGTTCTTGGATGAAGGTGGTTAATACACCACATTGGTATGTAAGTGGTGTACCCAATGCCTCACATTTGTCATACACGGGCTAAACAAAGCACGTCTCTTTCCCAATCGATGGCTCAAGAATTCTTGAACAATTGCTTCTTGGGCTGGGAGCCTGATCTGAGCCGGATTATAAGTCCACTCACGAGGGAATGTTTCATCCTCAGGAACAAACAGAAGTAGCAATGCGAGAGGCAAATTGCTGACGGAGCCTTCGCGCCTTAGAATACTTGTGCTGATAGTTGCGGCATGAGTGAGAGCTTCTTGACTAATGGGCAAGGACCATGCTATGTTGTAGGTTAACACAATCTGCGTCTAAAGCCACAATCATATTAGCTTTTTTGGACTCTTCAGACTTCAAAACCTCGGCGGCCTTAATGAATAGGCCCCAACATTCGCTCTTGACTCTAGCGAATGCTCTCTTCTGAGCTCTCTTGGACTCCTTAATCTTCATCTTGGCTAAGTCTTACATTTGGTGGGCTTAAGCCTTACCCCCATGCTCAAAGATGGGCCATTACGGAAGGGTTCTGAACTGAAACAGCATTAGTGTGGAGTTACAAGCAGGGATGACTCCACCTGGAGAGGGAATACATTTAGAATACAGTAAAGCACGGACATACAAGTAAAATAGACAAAGATGTAAAGGAAACACTAATCATTATTATGTCATTTGAATTCATAAAGTACAAGTTTCTGAATTACATCACATATGCCACATAACACATGCATCTGGCTGAATATCTGACAACCCCATCTTCTTGGTTCCCGAGGCTTGGTGAAGTCCTCCAGTTGATTACGTCCATCTTCACAGACAACCTATGATTGAGCTACGCTTGATGGTTATCGTGTTAATAGGCTCCTAAGCCTAGCATAACTATATAGCAGAGACAAAATATAGCAATAATAATAATATAAAGAGGTTAGAGTAAGAAAAATGTTGGTCTCAGTGTTAATGTCATCGATTGTAGGCAACCCGAACCATCATCAATCTCATATCATCGACCTCAGCATAATATATGTGATCGCTCATCATCAGCTACAACCTAGATAGGAACCTAACAATCTGCACAACATCCACTAGTCACTTGCAAATACCCTAGACCTCATCCCTAAGCATCCACAATATGCAACAGGCAACATCATGATGACATATCTCTTTGACCTCAATAAGCAACATCGACAAACAATGGAGGGAGCTCAACATGACTTAGCCAACAACAAAGAGCTCATCGGAACCACCCAACAACCAAGGACATTAACAAACTCAACATCGAGCCATATGGCAATAGCACTACATGAAAAAAGCTCATAGGTGACGAGCAATAACCCTCTTGGGTGGCGGGTCCTGCACCCGTCAACCCGAACGCATCACTGATGACTAGTCATAAGTGATGGGTGAGGACCCATCACCAATGATGCCGACGGTGACAGGTGATACCGTTACCCGTCACCTATGAGCGTCTCCCATGTGCTAGGGTGACAGACATAAGTGACGGGTAACATCTTCACCTATCACTTATGTCCTAACATAAGTGATGTGTATCCTCTTAACCCGTTACTTATGTCCTAACATAAATAACGGGTAACTAGGTTAACGATCACTTATGTCTGTCACCCATGTGTTAGGAGCAATACATAAGTGATGGGTAAGATAGTTACCCGTCACTTATATTTAATGTAAATGACGGGTAACTAGGTAACCCGTCACTTATGTGTATGTTACCCTATGGGAATATCCTGCTTTTAGGCTGCATCCTAGAGCGTAGCTAGGATTTAGCAGCCGTCTTCTCCCTGCAAACAACAACAACACACCCAAAGCTATATCGACAAGCAAGCATATAAGAATTCGCTTTATCACATAATCGCAAAGGTTACAAAGTTCCAATCAATTCATTATAGAATCACAAATGTTATAAAGTCCCAATCAACTCAAATTACATATATAAGACCTCATAACCTAGGGATTCTATAGTGGAACTCACCGTGGGGGCTTATGACTTCAGCCACCGAGAACTCTGTGATCCGCCGTCGAATCTCCAGAATTGCACCTTAGTTGAAAAATAGAACGTCAAATTCCTGAATAATTTGATGCGTAACCAATGTCATGTTATCATGGAATTAAACTAATTACTGAAATTGGTATGAATAATCTCGTATTAAACTTACATCGGAGGATTTGATATCCTTCATGTGGAGCATGGGGGGCATGTTCCACGCAACATAGAATCCGCAGGTGTTGCCTAGTGGTTGTTGGTGATGCTGGAAAGAAAATTTAGTGTTAGATAAAAAGGAAAAAAAAGCAGCTACAAAGAGCATTTGGTATTCTGTTAGGTAGCATTTACCGTGAACTCGGTCTTGTGTGTTAGTTTGCGGTCGGCTTTCGCATCAAAGTCAGGCTGAGCTCGAATGTACCTATCAAAAGCCTTGCATAAGGATGGATCGATTAGGGAGCATTTAAATGTTAAAAAAGTTAAATATGTAAACTAAGTCAGGCAGAACATACGCATCGAGCATTCCTTTTACGGCATTGTAATCACGCTCTCCAGGTTTTCCTTTTTGTCCTAATGGTCTTGACAAGTTGAGGTAGAATACCAAGTCCCACTTGAGGCAAATGAACAATAGGATCCAATGGCCACCGGTGTTGTGGGCACCCATCAGGCACTGCATTTTGGAATATTGTTGCATTGCCCTAACCACATGGTCCATAGCATAATCGGGGTGAAGTTGGATGACTGATATTGTAATGGCCCTAGGGTCAAGGCATGCGATGGTATTCTTATCCTTCTTTGCTTCTTTCATCATGTGTCTATAGATAACAACATAGTTAGATTCAAAACCTAGTGGTATTAATTACTGAATATTCAATTTCAAGTGACTTACAATGTGAAGGTCCGTAATAACAAAACGTCCATGCTATCAAGGTTGAAGAGTTTGTATAAGTCATTGAAACCTAGAATGATGTAGCCATCGTTATTACTTAAGATGTGTCGTGTCACACCCGGTTTTAACGGCCAAAACTAGATGCAGTTTATATGTGCCTAGGATGTTCAACACACATAACGACATCACAGGTGCAGTAACAAAAGTAATAGTTTTATTAAATAAATGTTAACTCTTACAGTAATTGACATATATTGTCTTCTATGAAGATATCTGCAACGGAACAGAAGCACTGGTGCCCAACAAACACCATAGGCAACTGACCGAGAGACACACGCCTAGAACATCACAACCTCATCTTGATAGTCCTCAACATCTTCACTCACTGAGCATCACCACACATGTCGTATGATATGGGGAAATAGCAAGTGTGACCACATGACACGCTCAGTAAGTATACGGAAGAATAATGATATGCAGGCTTATAACAAGAATAGGCTAACACAAGGGTTTATTTGCATAAATACGAGTAAAGAAAACAATTAAACTTTAAAAGTATTGAACAATTGTTAAGTGAATGTAACCCAATTAATCCAATTGTTAGACTTCACCCAAAACTAACCATCTTGCAAACTATAACCACCTTGAACCACCATACCATAACCAAAACCAAAACCATAATCATCCAACCATCTAATCAAGTGAGGATCTCAAGTCTCTCGTAACTGAGGGCACGACTGTTATAAAAATTTTACACTATGCAGAGATTGTTCAACTTTTAGCCACGAGTCATGATATCCATGTTGCCGTGTTAGCTAGACACTTAACACATGCTAGTGGTGTGTCGTCAGGAGATCACTACGAAGCATTGTCCATCAATTAGGTTCTGGTAGCCCAACGAATGTCAGCCAGGTGTCTAATTGATATGCTAAAACTTACCCATATCGGCCTCATGTTTGAACGGTATTTATTAGGTTGTCGCTCCTTGAACCGATCCTTATATGTGACACTTGGGTAAATACTATCCAACGGGGAAATAACCAACAAAACCTAACACCTTTTCTTGGAAGGTATCCATAAGGCCACCACATGAACCACCATTATCAAACCAATAGGGAAATAACCAACAAATTTCTTGGAACGTATCCACAAGCCCACCATATGAACTACCATTATCAAACCAACTCCTTGCCCAAGTCTTAGGGTTCCATGTTTCTAAAACAAGTTCATCATCACCATTTTATATATCCACTAAACATGTATATGACACCTTCCAACATCCTAAAAGTATGGCTAAGCAATTCTACCCAAGAGACTCATATCAACTACCACTTAGGCTTCAAGGAATGTAAAGAAAGAAGTAGGTAAACCGTAACATAGGTGACTACCCATCAAACTGATAGACATTGCATGCAATTTTGTAAAACAAAACATTTAAAACATAGGTTCAATATGATCAAGGACACTTCCCTTTTACCCAGTCCTAGTCTTGAAGTCCCTCGAACTGCTCCAGAATGTTATCGACTAATAGTGAGAAATACAGACAAACAACACAAAGGAAAATACTAAGAACAACATACCAAAGATCATTAAAACACTATAAAAATGCTATAGTTGGATAGGTATGATTTTAGAAACATTTAGAAGCAAGAATAGTCTAAATCAATGTTAGAATGAAAGAGAATGAATGTTCGGGAGATGGATTAAGTTGAAAAGGAAAGCCTGATTTATTAGAACTATCTTCCTATGGAAAAAAGCTTTATTGCACAATCACCCCGTCAGCGTTAACAACATCATTGCGCAAGATTCAAGAAGTATAGGGTTGACTAGACTTCGCTGACTGGCTAAGGAGGATGATGTGGCACTGATTTGGCATGGTATGAAAGCACCATCTTGGGTTTAAGAAGGGGTACACTGAGGTCTAGTCTCGACCACCTATGATGGATCAAAAAGACTGGAGGTTACGCTTCTGGGTTAAGGGTACTGCCGGAGACTCTGTGTAGCAGCGGCGGCTTGGGTTTCATCGGAGATGGCAATCAGGCATGTGGCCACTGACATCAATGTTGGGCTTCAATGGTATTCTAGCGAAACAAGGAAAGCATAACATTGAATCTGGAAAGGCTAACTTAAAGGTAGGGTCAGTTTTGGAAAGGGTTGTCCAAGGTAGCGACAAAATAGAGACGACTGCTACTAGGTTTGGTGGTGATTGCGAATAAATGCAGCAACAAAGACGCTCACATTCCTGTAGATTGGCCATGAGTTTTGAGGAACCATCTGAACAGAGACATTCATGTATCCGGGGAACACAATGCTACAGGATAGGTTTGGGTAGATCATCCCCTAAGAGGAAGAACGATCAGAGGAGATGAGATGGGTGACAGTTGCGATATGCTGAGGTTGGCAATTACGTTCTGGTTGAGTCGCTGCAAAACCAGTGAAAGGCTCCTAGGGTCATGTAGAATAGTTCATGGGACATGTTGTGACACAGATGGAACATCCATACGGCTTCCGAATTGATGGGGAACGCGACAGCAAACTCGGTTAGCGCACAAAAGACATCCAAAAATCGGACAGCGGGAATGTCGACCTTGATTCCGGTGGTTTGGCTTCTCTACTGATAGAACTAGTTGGTGAGGGCATGGGGAACATCATGGGTCATGTGCTAGTGAAAGGGCATGGTGAACGGTGCACTAGTTTGCTAGGAACGTCGATGCCAATCGGTTACGGTGTAGCTGTCCGCGATGCGACAACCATGGCGGTGTAGATCAAGCTTTGGCTGGGGCTAGGGCTTGGCTAGGGACTTAGTATGATGGTAAAATAGTAGTAAGTGAGGATAATATGGGATCCTAACCTTGTTTTGATGGTCGAGGAAGGAGGATTCACGGAGACGATGACGTCGCGCATCACAGGTGGCAGCGGCGGTAGCTCCGGCAAATGGCAGCGCATGGATCGGGAAGTAGCAATGTCTAGGGCTTGGGGGCATGGAATAAGGGTAGGAGAGGGCATGAAACTCCTATTTATAGGGTTAGGGGTGGCTGGTTGAGGTGGAGTCCAAGTCGGACATGAATCGGGTTCGAGTTCTAGTTGGTTAGGATTTTCTTTTTCGCAGCTCTCTATTCCTAGGATGATATCTTCATGGTCCTCTAAATTGGATATTTGTGGACTCTAAATTGTATTAATCGAAAAGATCTACAATGTTTGTATTCATTGGAACCTCTGAAAATGCCATCTTGATTTTCAAAAATTCACCATAAGTTAAGCTGTTTAAACTCAGACTAATCTGCGCAGCATTGATTTCGGGGGTCAAAACTCCTAGCTCCATTATCCAAAAGGGGGATTTTATAGGTTCAAATCGAATCTCTCGACGAGACCTACAACTTTGGTATTGTCAATATTTGTATTTGAGGCCCTTTTGAACTCTGAAACTTTATGTGAAGATGTTGCTGTCCAGAACTCTGCAAAAATTTGCAGATTTCATAGATCCTTTGTCTTTGGGGCTTCTACAAAAACTTGTGCACCAACCAAGAGCTTGGACATGGTTAGAATTGGGCCCAATGACACTATAGTCATATCTAGGGTTTTAGAAAAAGAAATTTTTGCAGAGAAATTTGAATTGAACTAGAGAAGAATTAAATATGATTAATGATTAAATAGATGATGAATTCAAGAATTTTGAATTTCAACCATTAAGATCCTTTTACAAAAACCTTTTTAATTCATTTTCACTCGAAACACCAAAAGAAAGAAAGAGAAAAAGAACTCTAATGCATTTACCTGGCTCCTAACAAAACTCAGCATACAATGCACACAAAAAATAACCTATTATGATTTATTGATTAAGAAAATATGTTTTAAACATATTCTACCGGCGAAGCTTTTCAATAATCTTGGAAAATTTCAAAAACTTGTAAATTCTGAAAATCAAGGTGTTACATGTCGTCGTTTGTACTGTACCACTATGAATGTGACTTTGCTGTCTCTAGAATCCTGCATGTAGTAATTATGTAGGTCGACACATGCTTGTCCCGCTCTTGCTAGGCCATCTATCATCATAATGGGCTTCCCATGTTTAAATTTTGTGTTGGCACTAGTCCACACTGCTCCAATATCCATGGACTTCTTCGCCGGTACAATGGCCTTCGACATCTTCCGCAGGTTCTTCTTAGAACCTTTCTTCTCACCTCGCTTTTCCTTCTTCTTTGGGCTCTTTGGGGGCAACGAAATTGGTTCTGGAAGAGAGACTGCCGGATGCAGAGGAGAAGGTAGTGAAGCCAACTTCTCTGGAGGAGAAGACAGTGAAGCTGCCTTCTCTGGAAGTGAGGGGCGCTATGGCGGTGCACTTGGAGCACATCTAGACTGGGATGCACTGAAGACAATGATGTCACCCCTCTTCCACTGGATCCTCTGACGAACAGCTTCTCCCAGAGTTATGACTTCATAATTGGGGGGGGGGGGGGAGCTCCAGCACGTGATTGATGGCATTGCTATGTACCCTATCCACCATAACCATAGCATAGCCTGCACGTATCGGGACCGTATGTATGATGCAGACACCTAGAAGCACCTGACCCCTTGCAACCTCGCTGTGATACCCGCCAGACCTGATTACAAGACTGCAGGGCATGGGCCCTTCTAGGAGGTCAATCGTATGCGGCTTAGTCATGATAGCAACTACTTGTTGATCGGCCTCCTTGGAGGCGCAACTACTCTTCCCTGCAGCTCTGGGGCTAGCTTCCGCTTGGATGAAAATATCTATTCCCTTTGCTGCAAGCTGCTCTATGATGTTTGCATAAACTTTCTGGGTGATATCCTGTGTCAATGCATCCACGTCTACTGCAGGCCTCTTACTCTTGTACAACCTAATGTCTTCAAGAAAGCCGTAATTTCAGCCTAGGGAAATTGACACACCTCGCACTCGACCTGGGTGCTTTGGATTTCCCATCGCCGCTAAGAGAACATCATGTTCCCTGACCTCAGTGAAAGAACCTTGGCTGGCTTCAGCTGCCTTTTTTTTTACTTTTTCTACGACTGTTTGGGTTTTGGTGTTTCTGAATGTGATTTCCCTGCTCTCGGACAGCTCCTTTCACACAAATATGACCGCATTTATCCTGGGAATTGAAGCCAAGGATTCTAGCGGCCTTCTCTGGATAACTTTTTGTCCTCTTCCTGCCATTTTGCCTTCTCCAAGCATACCCGGTTGCACCGGTCCTGTGGTTATGCTTGTTCGTAGCCCAAAGCTGCTTCTTCTTCTCACTCTCCTTTTTGAACTGCTCTAAGTTCTTCATCTGCATAAAAGTATACCAATCTTCCTCTTTCAAGTGCTTGTAGAAGGGCGTCACCCCTTTAGCCAAGTACCAATTCACAAGCTTGTTCTTAAAGCATCGATGAAGTTTCGCTATCGCTTTCATTGCTTCATTGAGTGCGGTGATCGTTTAACACTCGCTCATGTTTCTAGGATATTCTAGATACTCCTTGACAACATTATTGAACAAGTCCCTCTTAGCTTCGTCACTGAGGTCTTCGAACCTAGTCATTATCAGCATCCTCTCCCAAGTAATGAGCCCTGCGACCCTCCAGAATCTATTCAGGGCCTTTTCATCCATAGGTAGCCCGTCAGCATCGATTCCTGTGATAGTAATCTTGTCAGTTGACCACTGTGTTTGTGACCTTACCTTTCAGGCTTGTGCTCCGCTACTAGCTTTTTGGCTTGGAAACTACGCTTCCTCCATCTAGGTAGAAAACAAGGGGAGCTAACATAAATAAAAATACTCCTCTATTCAATAAGTATAAAAAGCATTAACTCATATTAATACCTCTTTGGCGGGATTGTATTCTTCGTAACTTGCCCGACGTCGGCTCTCGCGCATCAATGAAGGGTTAGGGCTTAGACTGTGATACTGGCTTTCACTGCTGCCAGAGAAGGACGTTGGGTGTGGGCTTGGGCTCCTATCTGCCCTATCTTATGTCGGGGCAGCCTCTAGTGCTAGCATCCTCTATCCTTTTGGTTTCTCAGGGGTGACAATCCTCTTCTTCCCATGATTTCTTAAAGGAAAGAAAATGAATTAAGGTTAAGGATTATCTAAATGCATGAAATAAAAATACTTGATATCAAAAGAGGTAGAGATGGTTCTTTTGTTCAGAAGACAACCATTGTAGATTCCAGCCAAGAAGATCAAGAAAAGACAAGGATAAAGAATGTCATATATCTCAGGAGCTAGATCACTTCTGGATAAACAAGTTAGAATTGGCTCAACCAAAATGGATGGAATCAGACCGAAAAAAGCCATTCAACTTCGTTATCAATTAGGTATTAGTGGGAACATCAAGATGAATGAGTTAACTAAGTATTGGCTTTGTTATCGATGATGGGTTCAAACCATTTGAACCCAAAATTTTGGAGCTCATACTAAATCGAACCAAACCATTATCACTGTGAAACCAAACTGAACCAAACCATTAACAGCTACAAACCCATTCTCACTTACCCCAAGACACCCCAAACTAAAAGACTTTTGTATGAAATGAGCTGCACTCAAAAGACTTTTGTAAACTTGCTCTCAGAAATAGAATGACAATTGGCCCCAGAACCTGTATGATCCTGCCCCCTAATTGTCCTTGCAAATTTTTCATTGATTGGGCAATGTCCTAAAGATCTCAGCTAGCAAATTATAACCAGACCTAACTTCTCAAGTTCTGAAAACATATCCTGGACAGTACTGCAGTCCAAACCAAAATACACCAAGTTGGCACACTGTGGGAAAAACCAACCAAAACAGAGATGGAAAGGAACTACATAAATTATAAAGACAGTGATTGCTAAATTGAACTATCAATCCATCTAGTGACAGAAATGGTATGTGGATTGAGATATCACTGCAGCACCAATCCAGGAATGGATTAACAGGTAGAAACTGATGGCCAAATAAAGTAACAGAAATAGCATACACACCGAATAGCCCTAGGAACCACCAGATTCAACCAACAACAAGAGAAGCTACAGATTATATGCTAGTGTACTCAACGAACATGCCCATCTAATAACCTCTAATCATCATCGAGCATATGTATTGTGTTCTTTGGGTGAAGAGAGTTGAACAAATAGCTGTCAGCAAGCAACAAATGGATTGTTGTATATAACTCAATAATTAGAGCATTGATATTATCCCACATATAAAAACACAAGAGAAAAACAATAGGTATTTAAAACACATGACCTTGGAACAAAGACAGCAAGTCATTGGTAACAGTACAATTATCATGTGATCATCTTGAAAAGGACAATAGGTAGACAACAGTTATGAAATTGCTCTCAGAAATAATATAGCAGTTGGCCCCGAGACTTCAAAATCCTGCTCCCTAATTGTTCTATTGAAATATCACTAACTAGATAGACTTCAAAGACAACAGCTACTGATAAAACCTAAACTTAATCTGTAGATTTAAACCATCATCAAGAACAGTTGCATTGTCCCAGGAGACATCAAATAGGTAGCCCTCTATTGAACCAAATCAAAACATGATTTTTAGGGTACAAGGATAGATTAAGAAAATATACACCGACTGAAACATCCAAGGGCTGTAATATATCACCGAGAGACTGGAGAATGTACATGTCTAACTAGGTGAACCCAAAATAATGCCTAGTCTCAACACCATTATTCATCACAGAGCATTAACATGAATCTACCAGAGCTGTGAAGAACAGAGGAAGGGGAAAAAACGGGCGATGGCGATGGGTGATAGGCAATGGACTCGGGGTTCTCGGTGCGGTGGTCGGGGGCGACAGCGGTGACGGTGATGACGGTGATAGGGGATGGGTTCGGGGGCTACATCAGTGATGGCGACGAGCTCGAACGGTGGTGATGGCGACGACGACGGGCTCGGGGGCTGCGGCGATGGCGATAGGCTTGGGGGCAACGGTGGAAATGGCGATGAGCTCGGATGGTGGTGACGGCAACAAACTCGGGGGATACAGTGACGGTAACGGTGACGAGCTCAGAGGGAGGTGGTGACAGCTACGGGCTCGGGGGCTATGACAACACTGACGGGCTCAGGGGCTATGGAGTTAGGCTCGGGACTTAGGAAAAATGAAACCGTGAGGCAACCCATATATAGTGAAACAGTCATAGGTGACGGGTCAACACTATCCCCCGTCACCTATTCTAATGACCATCACTTGTTGCAAGTCATAAGTGATGGGTGATACTCTTCACCCATCACTTATTCTATTGACCGTCACTTGTTACAAGTCATAAGTGATAGGTGATACTCTTCACCCATCACTTATGAGTTGTGCTCAGTGAATGTGAAGAAAGTCACATATGACTTCTAATAAGTGATGGGTGAATAGTATCACCCGTCACTTAACACTATAACAAAAATTCCATATTCAAATTCATTAATATTACAAATTTGACATTAATAATTTAAATTTGACATTAATATTACAAATTTAATATATAAAAATTTAAATATGATCTTAATATTACAAATATGACATTAATATTACGATTTCAAATAACATGAAACCTAAAATTCAAATTTGACATTTATATTACAAAGTTGACACTAAAATTCAAAGTCGTCATTTTCATGCTTTCTTGACATGGATCCCTTCATTATGGTCGGAGTGCAGGTATGGAGTTCTCTCGGTTGGCGAAAGGCGTGGCATGATTGCAGTAGCAAAAGGGGGGATTTCATCGAATTGATTAAAATCCTCATCAACGACGTTTGCAACTCCAACGATGCGTCTTTTCCTAGCAAGAACCACATGATGTTTCTTCTTTGTTGTGTCGGTCACATAAAAGACTTGGCAAACATCTTTAGCGAATACGAAGGGTTGAAACTTGTATCCAACATATTTGAGATCAACGCTAGTGAATCCATACTTGTTATTAGTGATGCCCTTTTCCCCATGTATCCAACGGCACCGAAACAAGGCTACCTTGAATCCCAAGTAGTTCAGCTCCTAGATCTCCTCTATTTGACCATAGTATGTGCCCCTATGCATGTCGTTGTCATAAGTATCTATACTAACACCACTTTTCTGGTATATGCTCTTCTCATCTTGGGCAACCGTGTAAAATGTGTATCCATTTATATTGTACCCTTGATATGTCATAATTGTGTATATAGGGCCGGATGCTAGTTTATTTATCAGAGAACTTGTATGAGTACTCGATTGTCTGATTCAATCTCAAAACTAAGTCATGAACCTTTGCATATGTTGCCTCGCAACCCAAGCTTCGGGGTTCCCCAGATTCTCTTCAAGTAGCATCTGCTTGTACTCATCGACATATGGGCACACTTCACTCATTTGTTGCAGCACGAAGAAATAAGTTTGGTCGTATGCCTTCAGATCAGGAGTAATTGCCATCTTCTCTAGAACCCCCACACCTATGAGCCTCCCATCACAGCGAGACTTAGGCACACCAATTGGGTTATTTGGGTCAATGTAAGTAATAGACCACTCCAATGCCTCCTCTGTCGTGTAACCCTGCACGATTGATCCCTCAGGAAAGGCTCGATTCCTTACGCACGACTTGAGAATGCCCATATATCTCTCATATGGAAACATGTGATACAGGAACACAGGGCCAAGGTAGTGTATCTCCTTCACAAGGTGAGCAATTAGATGTACCATGATATTGAAAAAGGATGGTGGGAAATACACCTAAATAAGACATAGAGTCTCAAAGTGTCTTCTTTCTAGATCCTCCAGCGAGTCTGGATCAAGCACCTTTTGTTCAATTGCATTGAAGAAAAAGCACAGGCTTAGAATAGCCTCGTGAACCTTTATTGGGAGAATGTTCCTAATAGCTACCACAAGCAGTGACATCATCATCACATGGCAATCATGGGATTTCATCATGGCAAAATTCATTTTCAGGTCTTTCACCAAAACGAGTCTTGCGATGTTGGACGAGTAACCAATGGGAACTTTCACGCTATGCAAGAACTCGCAGAATTCTTTTTTCTCCTTCCTAGAGAGAGTGATAGCTTCTGGTGGCAGGTGTTGTCCTTTGTCAGTATCATGTGTATGAAAGCCAACCTTAAACACATTTCTTCAAGATCAGCTCATGTGTTCTCATAATCCTTTCCTTTTCCCTTAAATTGGAGCAATGTACCGATCAGACTCTCGCAGATATTCTTCTTAACATTCTTATTGTCGATAGGGTGGGGAACATCTAGTTTTTCTCAATACTCTAGCTCGAATATAAAAATGCATCTAGGCCCCCTATGTGAGTTTTGGCTAATTTATGACAAACGATTAAGGGAATAATGTATTTATTGAGGTTATGAATAGGTTTTAGTTTTGATGGAGAAGTTAAACGACGATGATGTCCCTCAAAAGAAAAGAAAAGCGGCATGCAGTCACTCAATAGGTTTTAATTCACTTTATTTTCCAAATTGAGTTTAAGAATGTCATTCTACCAAGAGGGACACGTATTGATAGTTTCGATGGTGTCTCAGTGCTCAAGTATCCTTTTAGAACAAAAAATTAAGAGTCACAATAATCCGCGGATACTGGGAAAGTGTTGTTTTTTGTCTGAACCCGGAGTCTACGGGTTGGCTCGGATACTCTGGATTCCGGATAGTAGCGCGGAGTCTCTGGATAGAGCTCCATGCTGAGCTCTCGGGATGGGTTTAATGTTTTAACCCGGAGTCTCTTGGTTGGCCTGGATACTCCGGGTGACTGGAGTCTCCGGACTATATTGCAGCAGAGAGTCTTGGTTAGAGCCTAAAAGTTTCACCGGACCCTCCGAGTTGACCCGGATACTCCGGGATTCTGTGTTCATCTGGACCCTCCGGGTTGGGTTCTAGATAGGCTCTTGGCTGTGCAATTTGTACCAACCCGGAGTCTCCCGGTTGGCACAAAAAAGCTCAGTAACAGCTAGTTTTTGAGCGAGATGGTATAAATACACCTCCTTCATTTTCTGCTGATCAACTTGTGAACAAACTCATTCATAGCCATTCAATAGCCCTCCTAACTCCTGTAAAGCCTTAAATCTTTAAAGACTTCGAGAGTAGGGTTGGGAGAGTGAGACTAAGAGTTAGTGAGCTTAAATCCAATCTTGAGCACTTGAGTTCATCTCCAAGCCATCGATCCACGGTCTTTACTCTTGGAGCCTTGAGCTCCTAGACGGTTAGGCATTGCCTGGAGGGCACCCAAGCTTGTGGAGTGCCATGTGAAGTTTGTATTACCCTAACAATTTGAGTAAGCAACCCTAGCTTGATCTTGGTGGTTGCTTTGGTGAGGAAAGGGCTGAAAGAGACCAGGCTCTTTGTGAACTCCTCAACGGAGACTTAAGCACTTCTTTGTGGACTGGCCAAACTTCGGCATATAAATTCTTGTCTCCTTTACTTTTTACATATATTCTTGCTCTAGTTGATTTTGGGCGATTTGCCTCTATCTACATGCTTTTGAGTGTGTAGTTGCAAGTTGTTGGTCAATAAGTCTTGAGAAATTTATTGTAACATGTGGTAACTCATAGACTAAAGAAGATTTGCATAAAAGTTCTTATGTTTTGATATCTTGTTCGGGTCAGACTATCCGGGTTCACTCAGAGTATCCGGGTTTGTATAACCCAGAGTCTCCAGATTGATACAGAGTATCCGAACGTTGTAATCCGCTTCGAAGTTTAATTTTTCAAACTTTGCCATTCACCCCCCTCTAGGAGACATCAAGTACTTTCAATTGGTATCAAAGCCTAACCTCATTCAAGGCTTCACCGCTTAGAGGATTGGAAGATGTCAACATCCAGGGAAAAGAGCCTAAAGAGTCCGAAGGATGACATTTTGACATCGGGCAATGGTTAAGGGAAGGGAGGAGGTAGTGGCAGTGAGAGAGGAGCGGCCATGGTGATGAAGGGGCGACAATGGATGGTGGCAAAGAGAGGTGGTGGTGGTGGGGTTTTCTTGGCCGGGTATAGAGGAGGTGGTGTTGGGTTTCCATAGCCACGTCGTGTATTTGTTGTGCATGTGTGGAAGATGAGAAGGAGGGTCCACAGTTTATTAGTTGCATATGGCAAAAATATACAACTTTCTGAGCCTTGGAATTTAATAAATAGAACAAGAGATTGCATATATGTCGAATCATACATGGCAATCCAATGGTGAAGAAATCCTTAGGAATTAGGGAAAGTTATAGATTCAACTTCTGTCTAGCGCAAAACTTTTTTGATTTTTTGGTACTATTTTTGATTTGGAAATCAAAAGTGCTCCTTGTTTGCACGCCAGTCCATTGCTCAGAATTCTCTCTTTCCTTTTTCACAACTCCCTTGCATGCCAACTTCGTCTTCCTTGAACAGTCAATATAGCTGCTCGCCCTATCTATCCTCCCTCATTCTATCCGCGGTGCAAAGTCCTCTGATCCATAGCACAAAGTTTTCTCTCTTTCCTTTTCCAGTTTACTCTCTCCTCTCCTCTTGTCATTTTGCTCAGAGGCCAGTGAGGCTACTTGGACGAGAGAGGTGAGGTACTCTTCATTTCCTCAATTTTCATCTTGGGATGGTTAAGTTTTTGATGCAGTTTTTTTTATCTTGGGGCCTTTTGGTGTAGTTGATTTTATAATTGTTTGGATACAATGTGTGATATTTGCCTGTGTTACAGTCACAATCATGGTATTCATGTTTCAATGTGCAGGGCTCCTCTTGGGTTTGGTCATCCTTTTTTTATTGTTTAGGTTTTTTATTTTTGAAGCGATGATCCATGCAATTGGTCTTCTAAAACGTTCCATCTTCAGAGTTTAGCTGATATGAAGCATTTTTTGTTTCATTCTTTTTTATTGGTTCAATTTTATTAATTCTGCAATGGCGGTGTACTGTAAATTCTTTTTTTAGGAAGTGTATAGCATTTTGAAAAAGTATGAGGATGGGAGAGTAGAGATGGCTGCTTCTATTGTACAATACTAAGAAATCTAGTTGAAATATGCCTTGGTTTATGTGCGATGAGTGATTGACAATGTTGTTATGTTTGTTTGTTTATTTGTGGATTGCACAGGCATGTATATGTGTTACAATTATGATCATAGCTAACCAAAGTTGCAAAGAGAAATGAAATTGGCGTGTTTGTCTTTGAGTCTAGAAAAATTGTACATGTCGGAAGATCTGGTGCTTGGGATTTTGTACATGCCGAAAGGTCTGGTGTTCAAATGAGCTTCACATCGGAGCATTATAGCTTAGAAGCAAAAGTTGAAGTACACATCATTCGGCGATCAAGTGAAGAGAGCGCTGGACTATTTCTTGCATAGAGATTGCAAAATGGGTTCTGGTAAGAATGTACATACCGGATGGTCCGGCGATGGAAAAATGTACATGCTCCTTCATCCCAGAGGCAAAGATTGAATTGTACACCTGATGGTCCGGCGATGGAGTAAAGTGAACGCTGGAGCTATTCTTGTAGAGAGGTTAGAAACTGGCTCTAGTGGACTTGTACTCACCAGATGGTCTGACATCCAAAGGGATGAATGCCGGATGCTTTGCTGGAGCATTTCTTGCAAAGAAGTTACAAGATGGCTAGTTCAGAGAAGAACTACACATCGGATGGTCCAGCGCTTAGAAGCTATGAACACCAGATCATTTGGCATTCACAATTTTTTTGAGGTGTGCTTTAATTGAGGATTTTAATTGTGGACTAATTTATAATGGAGTTGGAGATATGTGTGTGCTTGTCTCATATCGTGCAGGTGATGGATGCAACTTGGCGACCAGCGATGGGATGATCGGGCCAAGCGAGGTGCTTGGTGTCGAATGATCGAAGGGGCTCGGCAGAGTCAAGGGTGATCCTAGCTATGCACATGAAGGTCAAGCAAAGCATGGAAGGAAGGATGAAGATGTCGTATTGACGAAGTCAAGTGAAGGGGATGTCGTTGCAACTGACAAGGTGGCCCAAGTTATTGGGAGTGGGAGAGCCTTGCCGGCAATCAAGATCGCAAGAGGAGTACACGCACAACATCGAGATGCTTGCTTAAGACGAAAGCAAGTGGTAGCAAGTCACGCTTTGAGAAGTGTGTGAGGCAGTTTCACGGTTTGACCTCAAAACCGTGGAAGGATGGAGGGCATGTGGCATTATCACGAAGCTTCTATTGAGGTGAAGCTAAGTCGTGAAAGCGCCACGCCCTTTGATGGACAGAGCGAAAAATGGACCAAAATACCCCGGTGGTTGGTAGGAGGCTATTGGAAGAGAGGGGTATTTTGGAAACAAGGAAGCTTAAGGGCTAAGCAACCTCCCTAGGCCTATAAATAGATGGGTAGGGTTGTGTGGGAGGCTTGAGCCAGCCACTTGAGTTTGTATGCTAGGGTTTTAGAGTAAAGGAGATAGGAGAGCTTAGCCTTTGTAATAGGTGAGAGCTTTTTGTGAGGAAAATACCTTGTAATATGCTAAAAAGAGGGCTGAACTTTGCAAGAAATGAAGTGCATGCTTCCTCTGGTGCATGTGTTTATCTCCTTCTAGTTTCCTTCTATTGGCTCCCTTGCTTTGTTGTGAGTTTTTTCTTTTTGGTTGTGATTTTCGTTTTGGTTGATGAGCTGAGATTTTTTCCACCTTGGATAGTTGTTTTTCTTATTGCTAGAGGCATAAATTCACATTCAGAATTGGTCTTGAATTCCCTTACCTATAGATTATCAACTTGGAGAATTTCTTCTTCCAGTGATTTTTTTCTTCAGAGCAAATGTTTCTTTCTTCAAGTTGCTATTTTATGTGGCAATGACTCATGAAATATGTGCCAATGGAACCTAGAGTTCATTTACACCCATGAGAGCCATGTTTGAGTTTTTTGTAGCAACTAGTTTCTCTCCGGTTTTTGCTTCCGCTTAGTTTTGAGATGCATTGGGTGATCAAAATAAGAGAAGGCCATCCGTTTCGAAAGAAATTGGTGAGGCGCCTATTCACTCCATCTCTAGTCACCTTTCTTGATCCTACAAATACCTTGGTGCTCATTTCGAGTCAATTGACAATGTGTTTTATGTTTCCATGGAGGAAAGTGCAACATATAATCTCTGATAGATGGCCTTTTGTGTAGTAACACATTAGCTTGGTTCTGGCAACTTTAAGTTGGCGGTTCACCAAGCGGGAGACATCTTCATATCTTTAACAGATGTAGGTGATGTGGACAAGGTGAACAACAAGTGCAGAACTTTTAGTCTTTAAAAAAGACTACTTCAGATGCATAACTGAAATATCCCCTACTGTATGGACCATGATGATCTCACATCTGTATCGGAAGATGACTAGATTGTCGAAAACTTTGTTCATCGAAGGAAATGGAGGAGACACGGGTGCACACCATCAGGACAAAGTGATGCAGGATGCTAGGAGATGTTAGTTTCGTCGATGAATATAATAAAAATATTCATACTAGTACTTATCTTTGTTTCTGTTCCACTTTCTCAATTACATGTATCAAGGCTTTCTCAATTTTATTTTCTCAGCCAATGGGGCTGTACAAAGAAGCGTTGTTCAGTAGGTTCCCAGTAGTCTACTTGAGCAAGGAGAAAATTGTATTGATCACAAAATTTACTAACCAGCCATGTGTCATTAGAACATAAATATAATTTGTTTCATTGGTGAAAAAAAGATACCAAAGCTTGATAGCCGGTAGTAATATTATCATTGCCAGTTGGTAAGCAGAACTAACCATACTAGTCATGGTCAGTTAAACTGCATGACCTTATCGGTCTAACCGACCTAGGAAACAAATAGATAAAAGTAGGAACCCGGATGACCGATTGTACTATTCATGGCTGGTTAAACTACACCACCATATTGGTCTAAATGACCAAGGAAAAAAGGGGTGAGGACCATGCAATGCCGAGAAAGCCACTTGTGCATTCAAAACCACTATTATCCCAACCCAACCCTTATGTTATGCAAGTTGTAGGTTCGCCGATGACAATGGTGAGTCCTTTTAACTTTCAATACATTCGTGGTTTAGATTTTGTAGCTTAGGATCCTTCCTCGTGCCATTTGATTAGTTCATAGGATGGATTCATGCGTACATATACTTGAATTGCATGATTAATCAGAATGATGTAGTGAGATGTTAGCCTTTTATGATTAGTTTATTTAGTTGTTCCTTTGGTTAGGGTTGTAGAACTGGATTCTGCTCTACTGCATTTTTATCTTTGCGATGGTGCTTAGCTAGCCAGAATCTATGAGCATGGTTCCCAATTTGATTGAGGAATCTGATTGGGGTGGAATGGATCACTCGACCGGACTCTGGTGCCACCATGGCATGCACCCCCAGAGGAAGGTGTGCTGGAAAGGAATTCACACTAGTAGGCAGTTCTTGGGATGCCCTCTGGAGGTAAGAACATGCTTTTTCATACAAGATATTGTTTTTGCTCTCAATGCATTGATCATTGGTTCCTTGTTTGTTCTTGAAGGAAGATGAAGAACAGTGCCCTTTTCTCCAGTGGACTGATGAGGAATGGGACGAACGGGTGAAGACGACCATAGGGCACCTTTGGGACATCATTTGCAAGTTCTGGCACACTAAGGAGAGATGGGTGTGTGAGCTCAACATGGCTTGTGAGGAGGCACGAGGAGCTCAAGGAGAAGGAAGATGAGGGAGAAGGTAAAGTAAGTGCATAGGGTAAAGGAGGTGGCGAAGACTATTTGCCAGAGGTATGAGAGAAGGATGAGGGTTGAGGTTAAGGACAAGAAGAAGGCATGGATTGTGGTGATATGCCTTGTGGTAGTGATAATGGACCTGGTGTACTTGTTGGTGGAGAAGAATAAGTGAAGGTGTTGTTAAGTTGGTGGTAGTGGTGTTTTTGGTTACAATTTAGACCATATTTTGCACAATTAGCCCTATATTGCTCTTTTGGTAAAGCAATTGATGCCCTACAGTTAAGTTGCAATGGCCCTGAAGTGGCAAGGAAAACATGTTATATATCGTTATATAAATATTAAGTTGGTTTGAACCCCTGGATTATGTTATATATGTTTAATTAGATGGATGGATTTTTAATTAGATGCATTTTTCTGTTAATTACTTGTTCTGTTGTTGTGCTATGCGGTTTGGTGCTCGCTGGTGAAGAAGCCTAAGCTAGCGTAGGAGTAGTCAATCATTGCCGATTGGTAACTAGACCCGACTGTACTAGTCGTGGTTAGTTAAATTGCAGCACCATATGGGTCTAACCGACCAAGGAAAAAAGGGTGGGTTGACCATGTAGGGTTGGGAAAGCTACTCGTGTATTCCAAACCACTACAAGCCCAACAACGACGTCGCTTAGTAGACCCAAGTGAGGCTACAAATAATAATTTGGGCTACATAATAGATAAGTTCATAGCCACTAGTTCTCTAGGCAACTGAAGTAATATTATTTTCAAACTACATATACAACATTTCTCTACACAACCCTCCTAATTTTTATATTGTGTCCAGGATATTGCTCATGGTACAGGTTGACATGGATCACATTGGTGAAGACAACAATGATTTTATCAATAGTTTATAGATGATGATGCAATAATCTCCATCTAGGCATCGGGGGCAGAGAACTAAACAATTTTTGTTTTTGGGATCAAATGCAATCCTAGAGGTGTTGTTGGGTCCCAGGGCATACTGGAGAGCAGCAGCTCGGTCATCCACCAACTTCATTGTGAGGAACGGTGATGTCCTAAGAGGGGGTGGGGGTGAATTATGACACTTAGAAACTTAAAACAAATTGGCTCCAAAAACTACACTAGATAAACCTATATTAATTTCTATCTAAATATGCTCTTGTCTTATTTAGTATGTCTATTCTACCGCTCAAGAGGAGTGCAACCTACTCTAGCAAGGTAAATTACAGGTATATAAATGCGGAAACATAAATAAGGTAGAGAGACAAACTCGGCACAAGGGATTTTTATCCCGTGGTAATTATGGCATGAATGCCACCCCTAGTCCACGTTAGAGGTCCACAAAGAATATGCTCCTGGTCGCCAAGTCTCTTCCGGTGACAGTTCTTGAGCTACCAAGTCACCAAGATAAGGTCTCAACCACGATGAGCCACTAAGGCAAGGTCTCACCAATAGCCTCTCTTCCAGTCACTTGCTGTCGTGATCACTTCAGAGCTTGAGCTAGCAAGGCAAGGGTATCCATATCCCTGTACACGTGTCTTGCCGCTGCTCCACACTAAGTCAGAGGGTCAACAAGCTTGAGCCACCAAAACCCAAGATGTCAGCAAGTCACCAAGACTCCAAGGTGCCGGTGTACCTCTTGATACAAGCTAGGATCACTCGTTGATCCGTTCTTCAAGCTGCAGCACCTAGCTACAATTCACTCTAGGCCTATAAGCACTAAACAATCTCTAATCTTGTGCTTAATTGCCTTAGATGATCACTTTAAGCACTTTGGTGGCTTGGATGTTTTCTTAAGTGCATATGAGCTTCGTCTAGACTCCAGTAGTATGCCACGCATCAAATGACTGAGTAGAGGGGTATTTATAGCCTAAAAAAGCTGTTAACACTAGATAATCTAGTGAGAACAGTAGTACTAACACCAGATCATCTAGTGAGTACAACCTCAGAAACTAGCAGTTGGACTTTTACTCAAAGTATCTGTGAACACTGGTCACTCCAGTGTACCTTCAAATCCATCACTGGACATGGTGAGTTATCTTTAGCCATCCGAGTCTTCTCCCCCTTTGTCAGAACTACTCTGGTGTTCATTCCATTCAAACTGGACCATCTGGTGAGTTAAATCTTCTCTACTTTTCCCTAGAAATCCTCTGGTGCAACTATCTATGTGATCATTGGACTATCCAGTTAGTTGATCTTTATTCTTCAGCAATTGCTGTGGCCTCTGCAAGAAATGCTTCGGTGCCATACTCCGGTGTGCACAAACCAAGCACTGGACCTTCTGGTGGGTTGATCTTCAATTTACTGCACTTGCATTCTTCTCTGCAAGAAATGCTCCGGTGTTACCCAATGTAGATCACCGGACTATCCAGTCAGGTCCTCAGCCTTCTCTCCCTTTGTTAGAATACTCCGGTGAGTTCAACACACAGAGCACCGGACTATCCGGTGAGGCAATTAGCCTCTATGAAAAATGCTCCGGTGAGTGCAAACTCCTCTACACTGAACCTTCCGGTCAGGTCAATTCTCCTAGGACTTCTTTAATTCAATCAAACGTTGTCCCGACTGTGGTGGCTTCTTGATGTATTGCATCCATGAGACTTACTAACATATATTCTTGACAAACATGTTAGTCCTAATGACTATGTTATCATTAATCACCAAAATCACAATCATGGCCTAATAGGGCCATTTTCACTACATTCATGAAGGATGAACCTGGTGACCGCAAACGATATGCAATCATTCCTGAGGGCCTTCAATGAGACCCATGTAATCAACCACCATCGGGCTGACCCAAGCTATCCTTCGAGTAGAGTTAGCAATAAAAATGAAACAGAAGAGTAGATCTACAAAAAATAACAAACATAAAATAAAGAATTATAACTTAGGCAAGAAGAACAAACATCTAAGAAATAAAGATCGAAGCAATTGTCCCTTTGTTTTCCTAGAACAACATAGCCATATATTATAATAGTATTGCTCTCCCTCCATGGCCTCCTCATTCCATCCATGAATCTTCGATCCCCTCCTCTTCTAGCATGCCGGTGAATAACCTAGCAGCTAAAACTTCGATATGACCTCTCCTCCTCCATCGCTGCCACCTCCTACTTCTCCTCCATCACAACCGCCATCGTCATCAGAGGAGGAGGCAATGGTGGCCTAGGCTGACAACCTCTCCTTACCCAACTACCTTTGGTAATACTTCATGGAAGGCACTCCACCCTCGTGTCGCCTGGTGACAAGCTCAGTGGAGGACACAACAAGTGCTTAGGACTCCTCCACCAATGAGTAAAAGGAAGCCGAAAGGAGTAGGAATAGGAGGAGGACATGCTAAACCTCAAGAGCTCGACTGAGGAGGAGGAGGCTGGTGCTGAGGAGGGGATGGAGGAGAAGGAGGAAGAGAAGGCCACCACTACTTGTGGTCCTGATCACCCCATCATCATCAATAACGATGATGATGATGGGCTGGAGAAGTCATTATCATTTTTGTCGGTTGATTGCAGCCTACTACCACTGAAGAAGTGGTTGTCATCTTCGTCGGACGATGACGGCCCACCAGAAAAGAAGCGTAAGCTAGCATAGGAGAGTAGGCTAGCTATAGCATAGGCTTAGTCGATCTTTTTGCAATACAAATGTTGTTTTTTGTGTAATGTGAACAACTTTTGTAATGATGAGGACCTTAATTATGTAGGATTATTGTATAATCAATCAATCAAGACCTTAGTTATTAGTGTAATTATATATTCCTTAATATTTAATCATATTTCTTAGTGCATCAAGAGCTTATTTTGTACTTACCCTCGTAATCTAAATATAATTTTTTTTTTAAAAGTAAATAGATGCTTGGATCCTTTGGCTATAAAAATGATAGAAGATCGAGTAGATTTGTAGAAAAAACACAAACATTGTTTACATTTAGACTACGATAATGGTGGTAGGTCATTCTAGGCTAGTCATTAGTGATAGTCAAGTTGTGACATGTCATTAATGATAATGACATCAGCGATGGGTCGTCCTAGACCAGTCATTAATGATGGGTCACAACTTGATCCGTCACTACTAATCCAGTCATCAGTGCAAATCGTCCTATGCCAGTCATTAGTGACAGGTCAACTTGTAATCTGTCACTAATGACCAACTCCAGTCACTAATGATAGTATTCGCAAATATTTTTTATTTTTATTTTATTTTTCTCTTATTTTTTCTCACCTCAGTAGTACTAGAATAGGAACCATTGTACATTTCTAGTCAAGTTTGATGTAAGGTGTAGTGGCTATGGACATAAACACGCATTCCAAAAATGGTGTAGAAACTTCCGGGAGCGAAAACCCAATCTTTCAAGCCATTTTTGGCATCAAAAACTTCTCCAAACCTGATAAAGTAGGGGAGAAACGGATGTAACATTTTATTTATATGTCCGTAGAGTTAAAAAATATCAAAATCAGAGTCTATTGGGGGTCGTTATTAAGGACTCCCAACGGCCCCTTGGCTTAATTAGCTCAGCTTCCCAAAGGTTGAGCCTGTTCCCGTTTTCCGAAGCCCCGGCATTCCGGAGCTCAGCATCCCGAAGGTTCGGTCTCCGAGACTTCGACCTCCCGAATCCTCCCCCTTCTGAAGCCCTGACCCTCCGGAGCTTTGCCTTTCGAAGGCCCGATCACCGAGGCTTCAGCCTCGGGCTGCCTAGGCTGGCTTCCCGAAGGTTATTGGGTGACGCATCAGTCCTTAGGAAAGATCTGCCAAAAAGCAAGGACCAGTCATACTTTTCCTACGAGGAAGTGATCAACATTTAATGCCTAGGCAAGTGGATGCCACTCTAACACCCCAATATGATGGTACCTATCTTGACACCCCTGGCGGTGTGACACCGGGCCGCAATTGGCAACCGGCTCACCCCCTTCAGGGGGCAGGCACCAAAATAATTACCACGATGGATATTTATCTCCCGATAGGATAGAAGGTAGTCTTCCGAGATAAGGCTCAGTAATTTGGCCGGATCCCGGATATTTGTACATTATGATAACTTGTACGCCACGCTACGCATGGCCCTATAAATAGGAGGCCATGGTCCTCTGGGCAGATGACGGACAGAGAGCACGAATGACAGCAAACCTGTGATTCTCGCCATTACCGGCGGAGGGAGCTCTCGAGTCACTTCAAAACGACAGCGGCGAGACTACACCCGCGGGGTGCACCACATCGGAGCACCTAGCATCCACCGACAGGACCCCGACTCGGCCGATGCCCCGTAACATTCACCATCGACGACTCCGAAGGGGTAAAATTTCCCCACTCCAATGCCCTAGTCCTCTCAGCCAATATCACCGAAGTCGAGGTTCGAAGAATACTAGTCGACGGAGGTAGCTCGGTGGACCTCCTATTCATGCATACGTTCAACCAGCTTTGAATTCCGTGAAGCCAGCTCTCACCAAGTAGCAGACCCCTCCAGGGATTAAATGGAAACCCTCTCAACGCCCTAGGACAGATAGAACTCCCGGTCATCTTCAGCGAGGGCTCTGCATCATGATCCGAGGTTATCATCTTCGACATCGTGGACGTACCATACGCCTACAATGTCATCCTAGGACGGGGGACTCTGAACAGATTCGGAGCTGTAACCCATCACAATTGCCTCTGCCTGAAAATACCCAAACCCCAAGGGTTAATAACCATCCACGGTGACCAAGACCTAGCTAGACGCATTGAGTATGGGCACCCCGCTCCGCTCCCCAGTCGCCATATCCACACTATGACATGGGGGGGCTCGAAAGATCCTTCGTTGGCACACCCCGGGCACCACTGCCCCCCAAGGCCACAGCCAGAAGGGGACATAAAGCTAGTCCCCATACACCAGGACCAACCCGACCGGACCTTCCAAATAGGGGCAGACCTCGCCTCAGGGCAAGAAACCCAACTTCTAGCCGTCTTATAGAGTAACCTCGACATCTTCGTATGGTCCTCATAGGACGTCCCAGGAGTCGACCGCACCATCATCGAGCGCTCACTCCAGGTCAACCTGAAGGAAAGGCCTATACGCTAGGGGCTCCGCAAGCTCTCCCCGGAGTGGGCAGAAGTCGCAAAAGAAGAACTCCAGAACAGCTGAAAGCCAGTGTTATCCGGGACGTTATCCACTCCGATTGGCTTTCCAACACCTGGTCCAAAAACATAGCGGAAAATGTTGTATGTGGATTGATTTCATGTCATTAAACAAAGTACTCCCCCAGGATCTGTACCCTCTCCCTGCATCGACCAGCTAGTGGATTCTACCACCAGCTGCAAAATACTAAGCTTCCTCGACACCTACTCCGGATACCACCAGGTGTGGATGGCAACAGAGGATGAAAACAAGACCAGCTTTATTACCCCCTTTGGAGTATACTGGTACGTCCGGATGCCCTTTGGTCCTCGAAATGCTAGGGACACGTTCTCTCGCCTAGTACAAAAGGTGCTGCAACAACAGTTGGGCCACAACGTCGAGGCCTACGTAGACGATATCGTGGTAAAAAGCCAACTAGAAGCCACCCACGTTGCCAACCTACAAGGAACATTCAACAGCCTTCGAGCCACTGGCGTGTGGCTAAACCCAGAAAAATGCGTATTTGGCACTAGAGGTGGAAAAATGCTAGGATATCTTGTCTCCTGAAGAGGCATCGAGGCCAACCCAGGCAAGATTCGTGCTATCGTGGAAATGTTGCCCCCCACCAATCCTAAAGAAGTACAGTGCCTGGCCGACCGCCTCGCAGCCCTTAGTCGCTTCCTCGTGAAATCCGCTGAGCACAACCTCCCTTTCTATAAAACGCTAAAGGGCTCCGAGCCGTTTAGCTGGACACCGGACTGCCAGGAAGTATTCGAGGCCCTAAAAGCACACCTTTCCTACCTCAAAACCCTCGCGATGCCCCTCCCCAGCGAAGGACTGCTCCTGTACCTATCCGTCTCTGCATCCGCCGTCAGCGTCGCCTTGGTATGAGAAGAAAAAAGTGGCGGTCGCCCTACTCAAAGAGCTGTATACTACGTCTCAGAGGCCTTAGCCGGGGCCAAGACACGTTACACTGAGCTCGAAAAAATAGCCTATGCCCTGCTGATGGTCTCGTGCAAGCTCCGGCACTACTTACTTGCCTACGACATCACTGTCCCAACCTCGTGCCCGTTGGGTGACATGTTTCAAAACCGAGAGGCAACGGGACGCATCGGCAAGTGGGTGGTAGAGTTAGCCCCCTTCGTCGTAAGGTTTGTATCCCGCACTGCCATAAAAGCCCAAATCTTGGCAGACTTCATCACCGAATGGACCCCAGCAACAACCGAACCCAACACCATGCCCACCCAAGACATCTGGACCATCTACACCGACAGAGCATACAGCTCCACGGGCACTGCAGCTGGCGCGGTCCTCATCTCCCCCACAGGCCAGCAGGTCCAATACACTGCTCGCCTAGATATTAAGACCACCAACAACACAGTCGAATATGAGGCCGTCCTCCTAGGTCTCCGAAAGGCTTGAGCCTTAGGAGCAGCCAGAGTCATCATCCGAACCGACTCTTAGATCATCGCCAGTCACATCAACAAGGACTTCCAAGTCCACTATCCAGACATGGTAACGTACCTCGAGGCCATTCGCAAAGCCGAGGCACACTTACGCGGCAAATCCATACGAAGCATACCACGAGCGGACAACAATCAGGCAGACACTTTAGCAAAAGCTGCAGCCACAGGCAAAAACCCACCAATAGGCACCTTTCCTCGAGACCCTGCACCATCCGACCGCCAGAACCCTTGATGAAACAGCCATCGCCATCCTCCCCATCCAAACTGCAAACTGGAGGGCCCCCCTCCTATCGTTCCTAAGAGGAACAGCATAACCGGACGACCCAATTGCACTCCGTCGCATCCAGCATCGCGCCAGGGGCTACCACCTCATAAACAACACCCTTTACAAGACAGGTGTCTACACCCCCTCCTTCGGTGCATCACTAAACAAGAAGGAGGCACCCTCCTCAAAGAAATACACGAAGACCTATGCGGCAGTCATCTTGCACCTCGGGCTCTGGCCGGTAAGGCACTCTACCAAGGGCTCCATTGGCCTACGATCATGTCCAATGCGGAAGAACTCGTCTGCACCTACCAAGGATGCCAATGGATGGGACGACGAAGCCACCGACCTCCAACTCCTTTGCAACCAATCGCCCCTATCTGGCCCCTGGCTCATTGGGGTATGGACCTCATCAGTCCATTTCCCCGCGCCAAAGGAAACCTCCAGTATGCAGTGGTCGCATTAGAATATTTTTCCAAATGGGTCGAGGCCGAACCGCTCACTACGATCACAACAAAAAATGTCCAGAAATTCTTCTGGTAGAACATAATCTGCCACTTCGGTGTCCTACGACAGCTCACGGTGGACAATAGAACACAATTTGACTCTGGGCCCTTTAGACAATTCACTGACGACCTTGGCATCGAATTATGCTTCGCAGCAGTTCGACACCCTCAATCCAATGGCGCCGTCGAAAGGGCCGACGACAACATCCTCTTCAGTCTAAATCAGTGCCTCATCGGCTTAGCTCGAGGCCTATGGGTCGACGAACTACCCAAGATTTTATGGTCCCTCCGCACCACTGTCATGCGGACCACCGGGTTCACACCCTTCCGCCTCCTATACGGAGACGAAGCCATGACCCCCACCAAGGTCAAGACCTACTCACTCAGGGTACAATTCCCACGAACTGACAGAGAAAGGGAGCTCTCCCTCGACCTTATTGAGGGCACGCAGCTCCATGCCATTCAGAACCTAGATCACTACATTCAAAAAACTAAGGCTTGGTACGATCCAAGGGTTGCGCCACGAAACTTCAAACCCCGCGAACTCGTGCTTCGACGCGCCCTATACCCAGGAAAGCTACACAACAAATGGGAAGGCCTGTACCTAGTCCTCGAGTCTAACAGCCCGGCTCCTACCGACTGGCCAATGCAGAGGGCACCCCCCTCGAACACAGTTGGAACGCAGAGACCCACCGCAAGTATTATGTATAAAGAACCCCAACCTTCCTAAAAAAAACCAGCATCTTGAAGGCTAAGCCTCCGTGCTGGACAGGCATTTCGTCCGCCATCTTTAAGGTCTTGCCAACCTACGTGGCGGATAGGCAAAGATCACTCCAGCATCTTGAAGGCATAAGCCTCTGTGTTGGATAGGCATTCCGTCTGCCATCTTTAAGGTCTCGCTAACCTACATGGCGAATAGGCAAAGTCCGCTCCAGCATCTTGAAGGCATATGCCTCCGTGCTGGACAGGCATTCCGTCTGTCATTTGGACCTAGCAAACCTAAAATGTCGGATAGACAAAGACCGCTCTGGCATCTTGAAGGTAGTGCCTTCATACCGGATAGGCATAACACCCCCGTCATTTCTAAGGCCAGACCACCCTAGGCATGGCGAGGGGATAAAAACACCAACAAAACTGAGTCTATCACCCGACCCTTCCGATGCCCCTCGAAGTCTCGCACCCCGTGGACGCCAGACAACCACAAGATGCAAAGGGGCTGGGACAAGGGGAATAGGCAAAACATCGGCGCAATCAAACATCAAAAAGGGAGAGGAAAAAGAACATACAAAAGTCTTTTTATACAGTTAACTACTGTACATCGAATCTATGCCCAGCAAACTGGCTGGCCTACTACGCCCCCCTGTACCACTACAAAAAGATGAGGGTGCCGGACCGCCACGCCTCCCGAACACACCACGAGACCTGGAGAGTCATCCACGACAACTGCACATGGGATGCCGATGCGAGCCCCTCCACGAAAGGGGCTGCTGCCCGAAACAGAGACTGAACCCCGGGAAGACAAAAAATCTTCCAGGAAGGGATACGAGTCGAAGGCCGAGAAGTCCCGCTCCTCCCCCTACTCCACCGACGAGGCCTCCGCGGCCTGTGCCTCCTCCACCTTCACCACACCGAAGGTAGACTCGAGAATTTTTGATCGCACCCTTCCGTCAGAACCATGGGGAAGGCCGAAGCGCCGTAAGAAGTGTGAGCTGGCAACCTCCCGGGCCGTTCAGGCCGCACACCAATCATCTCTTGCGGTAAAGCAAACATCCGAAGCGGACACCGAGTGATCCTCCAGCTCGACCTTAACCAAAACATCGGCAGCCACCTATGGGTCAACATGCCCATCGGAATCTCGGGGTATAACAAAGCGACTCCGCTGATGAACGAATGGATTAGCCCCCGACGCACTCGATCCCTCCCCGGAGGAACTATGCAAGGTACGGACGAGGCCTCCTCCGGCCTCAGGCCGCCATACCTATACACGCAGAGTAGACTCCAGTTAAAACTCAAAGGCTCAAATGTCCCAGAAACAACACAGGTAAAACACAAGAAGACGGGCGTGGTTTCCATCAAATAAAGGAAAGGTTATATACATAAAGTAGAAGGAGGCAGCCAACATACTAGAACTCAGCCCCCTCCCTAGGAAAGAAAAGAAAATAAAGACAGCCACGATAGAGCTACACCTCTGGGGCATCCACACTTGGCTCTGGAGGGGCATAAATGCCAGACAAAGCTCCCCAGAGGGCCACGAAGCACCCAGAGACTTTGAGTGAAGCAATAGGCCTCCCAACAAAGAACTCGGGCGAAGGCCCCTTGTGGCATCCAGAGCCCCCTGCTGGCCATGAAGCGCAACATCACGTTCCGGCCATGTTTGGCCCATACGGCGCGACGGAAGCTCTCCAAGGCTATGCTAATCTCCACCGGAGGTGTCTCTGGCTGGAAGGCCTTGACCACAGAATCCGGCACCTGCCGCTTCAGTGCTTCGAAGGGACCAAGCCCCTCCTGGTGCAGCAGGGTTAGCTGAAGTGCAGCAGCCATGTGAGTGCTAGACCTCGCATAGGCCTCCGTGGCCCCAACCATAACCTTCACGGTAGACCGAAGCTAGAAGAGCGGCATGACTGATGCCTCCGAGCCAAAGGGCAGTGGTGGACATCGGGCCTCTAGGTCCTCAAGGCATCAGAGGTAATTCGGGCCACCTCCGACGCTAGAGCCGTTAACTGCTGGCACTCTGAACGCAGTATCCCCTCCGATGCCTGAACCTCCTCCAACTCTTGCCGTATATTTACCACCACCGCTGGAAGGGTATCAGAATCACTCTCGGCGGACACACGGGCCACGTTGGCTGCATCGGCAACCTCCTTCGCCTCCCGGAGGTCTTCGGTAGCCTTCCGCACCTCAGCCTCTGCATGCTCACGAAGCACCATCTCCTCATGAAGACAGCCCTCCGCGAACACCGCCTGTTTTTGGGCCTCTTCCAAAGCCTGGTGCCCACCACCTCCCAGCGCCCTCATCAAAATTACTTGCTGCAAGGCACCACAAAAAGATGGAAAAAGACAAGATAAGCTACCCAGGACCCAACAACGGACCCTATGATCATAACTAACACTACCGACCTGAAGGGCCGCTGCTACCAATCGCGCCTCCAACTCCTCCAGGGGACGCTGGGCCAACGCTTTCACGACCTCCCCACTCCGAAGTAGAGAGGAGGCCGCAGCGAAAGCCCTTGACACCTCCAGGCGCAACACGAAGTCGTCCGGGTCAGGATCTCGAGGCCAGGACCCCCCTCAACCGCTCCGGAAGGACTCCCGGTGGAGAGCATGCTGCCTCGGGCACCAGCCGCCACGGGTTGTGCCACTAGCCAACTCCGAGCCCCGCAGGAATGAACCTACGTCCCCCAAGACGGCCCTCGGAGACCCCTCCGGAGGAGTCCACGATCTCCACTGGGCTTCCGAGGCCCCAAGGGGTGGAGTCAAGGTCGCATCCACCTCGAAGGTCGCTACAACAAAAAAGAAATACGAATTAAGGTCCCAGCGCATGACCAAAAGGGTATGACTAACAAGAGGACCCGTAGCATCCTCAGCATCCGAGTCGACAAGACCGAAGTCGAAGTCCACGGAGGCCATGCCTTGTTGTTGGCTCTGGCCATGACCTGGAATATCCGGGGAGGCCCGGTCCTTCCCCTGGCCATCGCCGCCACCCTGGCCCTCACCTCCGAAATGATCGCTCACACTCCCAGCCCGCCTCAGAGGCTTCTTGTGAACTAGGAGCACCTTCGATGACTCGAACATCAAGCCAGTATGTGAACCTCTGGATGCTAAGGGCCGCCGGGCCTGGAGCATCCTTGTACAAATGGGGGGGCCCGCACACGCTCATTTTCCAGCAGCCCTAGGCTCTGGAGGATCCCGCCATGCCGGAGCCCCCACGCCAAGGTAAAAATAGACACGATTGTACCGCTCCCAACTCCATGCTAGGGCCACCCGCCTCTCCTGCTCCGCGATAGTAGGGAGGCCCAGGATCACCTCTGCGATCTCCGTTGCGTGCTCCAGTGGGAGGCAGCTCTCTAAAAGAAAAAAGATGACTCACATCGACAGATCGAGAACCCAACTACAAAGGGAACTTACCAGCGCTGACGGGTAGACCGGAATACACCTTCGGCCACTCTTTCACACCTTGCTCAAAAACACAGTTCCAGCCCATTTGGAGGGGCCGGACACGCAACATGGTGAACTCCTCAACGAGGTCACGCATGCTCATCTTCTCGGCCACCCTCCAGAGAAGGGCCAGCCGTGAGGCGAACTGGTCGTCCGTAATCCCCGTCTCCGGCTCTAGAACATACGCGATAAACCAGTTCATGGAGCGAAGGGGCAATGCAGGACCTACGCTGTAGTAGAACCACTGCTGCAACCAGCTAGTATACCACCGACCGTTGATGGCCTTCGCAGGGAATGCATCCCGATACTGCGCCCGTATCTGGAAGTTGATACTCCCAAAACTGAGGGGCCTCTTTGTCCCCTCGACCTTGACCAACTTCGGCTAGCAGCTGGCAAAGTGGAGAGCCGTGAAGAAATCCGCCCTCCCTTCACACCCCTCCACCCGCATGGCCCACTCGAGAACCCAACTACAAAGGGAACTTACCAGCGTTGGCATGGAGCTACGGGAGCTCCACGTAGAAGTGGTGGAGCACCTCTTCAAGCAACGGCACTGAAGGAAAACCCAAGCCCACCTTGAAGAAGGCCTCAAGCACCACGACCTCATAGAGGGGACCTCCTCGCCCAGCAAAGGCTGAGCGACAGCTCGGGAGGGGATATTTCCCTCCCTAATCATCCGATCAAGCTCCTCGTCACCGTTGATAGACAATCCCAGCGTGGTGGTTTGCCGGGAGTGGCTTTTGCTGGTGCATCGGAGCTCCACTCCCGGCAGTAGACCCATCTGCAACGGGGAAGCCGATGACACCTAAGGGTCCCCCACCACGGCTACTCTGGCCATCTCCCGTGCCGCTCGAGTTTCGACTTAACTCGGGGTACTCAGGTCGGCCAGATGAACCGCAAGAGGATGGTGAAAGGTGCTAAACTACTACTACTACTACTACTACTACAAGAGAGAGCAGTAGAGATCAAGGAACAACTCGTGCAAGGCAAGAGGCGCTGAAGACAGAGGCAGATGAGAACGAGGAGTCGGCAAAAGGGTTGCTCTAGGCAATTCCCCTCCTGATACAAATAGGGGGCAACTTGCCCCCTCCAGGGGGGCGCACGCGCCGTCCTTTCACCTGCCAGGCCTAAATCATGGGAGAGAGAAACCGACTTCCCTGCCCCCCCCCCAACGATAAGACAACACACGTCCCACACTCTGCCAGATAGGGCAGGACTACACCTCTCCCCAGGACGCATTCAATGCCCCCTGTCGCCAACGTCATCCAACACGTCGTTCCATCACCCGAGTCAAATCGTCCCAGGCAAGCCAAGCGATTCTCAAACCACGAGCCATCAACCACAAGCTAGAGACCGCCGGGGGCCCTACTCCGAAGGAAGCGCAGGCCCGACCGCTCCGCTGGCCGCCCTAGCAAGGGGCTACTGTTGGGGGTCATTATTAAGGACCCCGATGGCCCCTTGGCTTAATTAGCTCAGCCTCCGAAAGGTTGAGTCTGTTTCCATCTTCCGAAGCCCCGGCCTTCTGGAGCTCAGCCTCGTGAAGGTTAGGTCTCCAAGGCTTTGGCCTCCCGAAGCCTACCCTTTCTGAAGCTCCGACCTTCCGGAGTTTCGCCTTCCGAAGGCCTGGTCCCAGAGGCTTCAGCCTCCGGCACGGTGAAAATATTTTTTGATTTTTTATCCAAGAAGTATGAAAAATATTCATCGGTCATTGAGTCAAGATTATGACCCGTCATTAATGATCTCATTAGTGTTAAGTTATCATCCGTTACTAATGACTTATTATTAATGACATGATAAGAGTGACAGATAAGACCCAATTACTAATGCTCATTATCACCTATCACTAATGATTTTTTTCAGCTAAGATTTTGGTGGAGCCCACCTGTAGACAGAGAGCGCCACTGCTTGGCGGGAGGGTAACCGAGACGGAGACGGTTCGTAGTACAACCACGTACCCTGTAGACCTGCAGCGGCCAGTAGCATTGGCAGTGCGTGATGCGCCACAGGTCTGATCACCCGAGAGCTGGTGCGAGGCAGCGCGCCGCCGTTGGAGCCACCCGAAGGAGCGGTGTACAGGGATTTAGAGGTGGCCACCTTGGCTTCATTGGTCTGTCGTAGCTCTTCGAAGAAGCATGTAACGGACACGGATGAAGTTCGGGACGGACACCTGGTTTTGCGCGTGCGTGGCAGTGCCGGAGAAATGGCGGTTCAAACCACGAATCGTGTTCAGGACGAGTGCGCGGTCGGCGATGGTCTCACCAACGTCACGAAGTGCATTGGCAAGAGATGTCTGAGGATGGTGAGTTGTCACCTTGGAAAAGGTTACGGAACTTGGACTCGAGTTAAATAGCCTGAGTCTCCTTGTTGTCCTGCAAGCTGCCCTCGACATTGTTCCAAAAGTTGCAGATGTCCTGGATCTCAGAAGAGATGGAACCGTAGAACCATGTAAGGACAGCGTAGTCGGCGCGGATCCACTCGGGACTGTTTGGCTGCGGAGGAGTACCATTGATGTGGTGGATCAGATCAAACATCCCGAGCATGGCGGTGAAGAAAGTTGTCGACTTGGAATAGTTGGAGGTCTTTTATGTCGAGAACCATGGGGATATGGGTCTTGATGCTAGCAACGGAGAGCGCCACCATTAATGAAGAGGAAATGGCAAGGTTATTGTTGCTGGCAATGGATGGGTGTGGGTCGTTGGCGAGAGATGAGTTCGTGCTGGAGTTGAGGGAGGACTCTGTAGAGGAGCTATCGGAGATCACCATGGACACGAGCGGCAGCAGAAAGAGGAAGAATGGATCGATCAATCTGATGCCATGAAAGCGAGCTTGATTTGAGCAACACACCACACCATCAGGCGTCCGCTCTGTTGATATTTATAGAGATTACAGCCATGTACATCATGTGTAAGAACCGGATCACAACAACTCGATCTCGGTTGTACAAACAAGAGATAAGACTTATTTTATAATGGGTACTTATAAATAGTCCAACTCTAAGGAGAATACATTTTGGATAATTAGTAAGGATTTAGCCACAAGTCAAGTGAATTTTATATACAACAGCAAATTTTAACTCAAATGTAAGCATCTACATCCAACCATAAACAACTTTCTATCCTTAGATCATTACCATACCATAATTATAACTTGAACCGTATCGAAACTTCAATAACATCATCATATATTTCCCAGCATACCATCACAACCACAATTGAAACTCTACGATTGATGCAAATAGATAGAAGCGTGCCTATAACCGAGAGCGCGGCAATTCGAATTTTTTTACACCCTGTAGGGGTACTCCATTACCTACATGACTTGAGGACCATATGGCTTGCATGACCACATAGGTCCACACAAGAGGGTACTCTTATCAACCTTTCCCAAATAAGCTCCAATCGTTTGAACATACGCCTCGGCATACGGGGGTCATCTAGAACTACTCTCAAAGCAAACTAGATACCCCTTACAAGCCTATTATGTCGATAACACCCGAGACTAGCACACCAAAAGATCATAGCTACATAAGGTATTCATCTCATCTGTCTCATATACGGATACATGGTAAGTACGGATAAGTGCTAAAGCCAGCTGCAACAACGGACGGTGCTTAATCGATTCAAGCAGGCCTATAGCATCCGAGTCTCCCTTCTCGAGTCATCCCTACTACCAGCCCAAATCTCGGCTCATCCTCACTAACTTACACCATCCTCCATCATCATTACCATTGTGAAATAAAATAAGTCTTAAACTCACGAACGATGGCCGAACCATCGCTCGACTTCTACTGAGGACCTAAGCCTTGCTAAGCATAATGCGATCATTTTAAGTTAGACTATTGAGTGACATCCCACGGTTTACCAAGGATCAAGGTTTAACAATACCAAAGAAGGATAATGCAATAATTAGGATCTACACCCAAAACCCGACATATGACTCAGATCAATGCGAACATATATAACCATATTTTATCAATTGACACCATAGATGATTCAAAGTAATGGGATGAAAATGTTTAGATACTTGCCTTGTTGATTAGCTTCACAAGCAAGGAAAACAACTTCCGGATCGCTCTCGATCACGCCCGCATCACCCTCTGGTCCTCCGTTCACTAACGAAGATCGCGTGCAATGATGAGTATGAAAGAGATGCAATAAAAATACTACAAAATTTTAATGAGGATGTGGTACTGAATAATAAACATAATTTAGCAAGAAACATTCGAATTTAAATACGTAAGATCATGGTAAAAAGGATTTAGTTAAGGTCTGTCCAAAAAGGATTAATTAACCTAGCTATCAAAACTAAATGAGTTTCAATAATTTAAACAGCACTTCCATACCAAAATTTATTTTTCCTAGATAGCACTGATCATAATATGAATTTTTAAGTGGTTCCATAATTTTAGGATATAGCATTAGTTAACTGTGATTTAATTAAGCTGAAACACATTTTAATAATTAATAATATATCAGAAATTATTTATTGAGTTCAAATATTTTTTAAATATAGTTCATACTCATACGAAGCTAATGCAACTAATTTCATGATTTTTGAAGTTCGTACCAATTAACTATGAAATATATATAAGATATCAGGACAAAAAGAAAATGTCTAATAAACAGTAAATCTGGAGTCTCCGGGTGAACTCGGACTAGTCTAGTTCTAGAGTCTTTTGGTGACCCTCTTCTGGTTCTAGAGTCTCTTGGTGACCCTCTGGAAGAGGTTCCTCAGGTATTTTGATTAAAATCACCCAAAACCTCCGGCTTTACCCGCATAGTGTGGGTTCTGACAGTAGAACTCGAGTGTTTTTTACGATTCTTCGACCGATTCAACTTGCATGTCAAAATATAAGCCACCTAAATATGTAAAGGCACTAAAGTATTGGTTCTAAACCTAATTTACTCTCTCTAGCAACACGATTTACTATCTTCATCTCATTCATATCCTTTTAGCTTTAACACCTTAAGAAGGAGCACAGGCTTCCCAATCCTTCATTCGTAGCTACAAAACATGAATCCTACCCATCCAAACCTGCATTATTACTAAAGAAAACCCTAAGGACTTACCCAACTCTTTGTCAAAGCTTGTGGCCGTCGTTTTGGGGAAGAACAAGGGAAAATCTTGGACGGAAGAGGAACAATGTGCTGCAAAATTTCAGAAAACAAGGGTGATGAAAGTGCTTTGCAAATCCTTCAAATCTTCGTGGATGTGAGTGATTCTTTGATGGATTGGAAGCTATGAAAGAGAGGATTGCAGTGGTAATACATGCATACCTCGGAATCTTGTTCTTGAGTGGGATTTTTGGTGGGGAATGAGAGAGGTAGAGGGGAGGGAGAAGCAGCCTTGCTGCTGTTCTATTTGGAGGGGAGTGAGGGCGTGGGAGGGTGAGAGAGTGAGGGAGAGGGGCTGCTGGCATGGCAGCCGAGTGGGAGAGGAGAGGACGGGTGGGGCCAGCTAGTGGGGCCCACTTGGAAGAGACGCAAGAATTATTTCAGCTGAAAACTCTTTTCATTCTCTCCCTATTCTATTAACCCAAAAGGTGATCTAGACCTCCAAAATTTCTATGGATTTTTGCGTCGCAAAATACAGAACGAGATGAACCAAATTTTAAGTTGGATTCACCCAAAAACTTAGGCAAGTTATAAAGTAAGCAAAAACTCTAAGATCGGTTATTATCAAAATGCATTGCAAATATCATACCACCAAATGGGATAGAAACAATCCATAATGCTTAACATCCAAACATGATGCTTATGATGCTTAATTATGCATAATGACATGATTAGGAATTGGGATGTGACATCTATGTATTTAAGGAATTAAGAACAAAACACACTAGATTGCATGTCGATTGGGTCAACTTGTTTCAGTCAGTCTCAGCTAAGGAAACGACTCCAATACCTTTAGTACCAACGAATCCAAAAATCCGATTGTAAAATGCCCCGTCATTAGTGAACAGTAATGCCATTGTCCATTACCCAATCGCTAGGGCCGGGGGCTATGGACATGTCGTTGTTCAGTGCCATGATGAGGCTCGCCAGGTCCCACAAAGGCATGGCCACAGCAATGGTGGGCACCAGGGCAGAGAGGGTCGCAGGGGTGAACTGGGTGTGGTACACCTGCTGTGAGTGGGTACCGAGGATCCTAGTGCAGCGCAAAGCCCCAGGCGCCGAGACCCACTGTTGCGGTGGAGGAGGAACACTACGTAAGAAACCAACAAAGGAGACACCATATTAATGATGGCTACTAAATATGCGTCACTAAAGTCCTATTAGTGATGGATCCAATAAGGATGCATCACTAATATACCTTTTGATCAGGACCAGGTATAAACTCATCACTAATGAGTGATCTTTAGTGACGGGTCGTAACATGACATATAACTGATGATAATAGTGATAGGTCAAGTTGTGACCCATCACTAATTACTAGGTCATCAGTGATGGATCATCCTAAGCTAGTCATTAATGACGGTCAAGTTGTAACCTGTTACTAATGATAAGGTCATTAGTGATGGGTCATCCTAGATCAGTTATTAGTGATATGTCACAATTTGATCCATCACTACAGATCCACTCATTAGTCACAAATCATCATATACTAGTCATTAGTGATAGGTCAACTTGTAATCCATCACTAATGACCAATTCCAGTCACTAATGATAGTATTTGTAATTTTTTTATTTTTATTTTATTTTTCTCTCATTTTTCTCGCCTCAGTAGTACTAGAATAGGAATCATTGTATATTCTAGTCAAGTTTGATGTAAAGTGTGGTGGCTATAGACACACACGCACGTTCTAAAATTGGTGTAAAAATTTTTAGGAGCGAAAACTCAATCTTTCATGCCATTTTTGGCATCAAAAAATTCTAAACCCAATAAAGTAGGGGAGAAACGGATGCAACATTTTCTGTAGATGTCCATAGAGTCAATAAATATCCAAATCAGAGTCCGTATGCAAAAGTTATACCTATTTTACCGAATGCACTTTGGGTCACCTATCAAATTATAACCCTCGACAAAATTTGGCAAAATTAGTCATTAGTGATGGTTTATAGTTATGACGTACTACTAATGATCTTTGGTAAACAAGGTTAAAAGGATAAAATATCCGATTTATACCACAACTATATGATAACAGAGGTGGTAAGATGGTTACTTGCGCGAGCAAGAGGTTGCGGGTTTGATTTCTATGAAACACAAACTTGACAATATGAAAAAAATGTAGCTTGTGAGGCATATTGGGTGGACTTTTTTAGGATGGCTCGGGTGAAAAATATTTTTTTGACTTTTTTGTGTCCAAAAAGTATGAAAGATATTTATCGGTTATTAGTGACGGTTTAAAATTACGATCGGTCACTAATAACAAAACATTAGTGATGGATCATGGTTATGACCCGTCATTAATGATCTTATTAGTGACAAGCCATCATCCGTTACTAATAACCTCTTATTAATAACGCGATAAGAGTGACGGAAAAGATCCTGTCTCTAATTTCTATTATCATCTATTACTAATAATTTTTTTTATGTAGTGGAAGGTGCGATCTTGGCGGAGGCCCACCTGTACATGGAGAGCGCCACTGCTGTGACCGGAGGGTAACTGAGACGGTTCTAGTACAACCACGTACCCTGTAGACCTGCAGCGGCCAGTAGCATTGGCAGTGCGGGATGCGCCACAGGTCTGGTCACCCGAGAGCTGGTGCGAGGCAGCGCGCTGCCGTTGGAGCCACCCGAAGGAGCGGTGTACAGGGATTTAGAGGTGGCCACCTTGGCTTCATTGGTCTGTCGTAGCTCTTCGAAGAAGCATGTAACGGACACGGATGAAGTTCGGGACGGACACCTGGCTTTGCGCGTGCGTGGCAGTGCCGGAGAAATGGCTGTTCGAACCACGAATCGTGTTGAGGACGAGTGCGCGGTCGGCGATGGTCTCACCAACGTCACGAAGTGCATTGGCAAGCGATGTCTGAGGATGGTGAGGAGTCATCTTGGAAAAGGTTACGGAACTTGGACTCGAGGTAAATAGCCTGAGTCTCCTCCTTGTCCTGCAAGCTGCCCTCGACATTGTTCCAAAAGTGGTGAGCACCTTGCTTGAGCTACATGCAGATGTCCTGGATCTGCGAAGAGATGGAACCGTAGAACCATGTAAGGACAGCGTAGTCGGCGCGGATCCACTCAGGATTGTTTGGCTGCGGAGGAGTACCATTGATGTGGTGGATCAGATTAAACATCCCGAGCATGGCGGTGAAGAAAGCTGTCGACTTGGAATAGTTGGAGGTCTTTTATGTCGAGAACCATGGGGATATGGGTCTTGATACTAGCAACGGAGAGCGCCACCATTAATGAAGAGGAAATGGCAAGGTTATTGTTGCTGGCAATGGATGGGTGTGGGTCGTTGGCGAGAGATGAGTTCGTGCTGGAGTTGAGGGAGGACTCTGTAGAGGAGCTATCAGAGATCACCATCGACACGAGCGGCAGCAGAAAGAGGAAGAATGGATCGATCAGTCTGATGCCATGAAAGCGAGCAACACGCCACACCATCGGAAGTCCGCTCTGTTGATATTTAAAGAGATTACAGCCATGTACACCATGTGTAACAACCGGATCACAACAACTCGATCTCGGTTGTACAAACAAGAGATAAGACTAAGAATCTAGATTAGAATGTGAGTCTATCTCAACTAACACTGCCGAACCAAGGTCTTGTCCTCCACAAAGAGCTCTACAAACAATTTGGCATGGCTTAGGCACTGTTATACTTTGGTTCGTCTGAATTGCACTGTTATATTTTGGTTCGTCTGAATTGCACTGTTATACTTTGGTTCAGACTTAGTTGATGATAAACCTTGTTTATCAAATCAAGTTAACTTCACGTATACAACTAAAAAAAATATATATTTGACCAATTATCTGTATTGAAGTATTTAACACAAGACTGCCAAGCATGTTTCTCCAAACATGACTCCTCAATATCGATGCGTGTCCGACCTCCGCCATGACCTTTGATGTCTTCAAACCTTCGCACTCCCACCACCGGGCGGCCTCTCAACTTGCCATCGCCTTTCCGCCTTGACTTAGTCGATGCCATCTTCGTCACCTTCTCTTCCCACCAAATTTTCTTGAGCCCTCCATGTGAGCGATGCAGATCGCCCTTGGCTCCACCCGGCCTAGCTTAGTCCATCGGCACCAAGCCTCCACTTGCCCTTCACCGCCTTGCCGTCGATTGTTGTCGGAGGATGAACTCCCCAAGCGGGGATCCGGAGGGATCCCCTTTGAGATTCGACCGGAGGGATGATTCTGAAGCTACCTCGTACGAGAATTAAATGAGAGTATATGGGAGATGCAGGCGGGACGGATGATCGGATGCAAGTGGAGTAAATGCTCGAGGGATTTTAGACAGGTTCGGACCGCATGGAGCGTAATACCCTACTCCTGTGTGTGTGCTATAAATGCTCTGGGAATGCCTCTCTGTTGATCTCTTGCGTTATAAGGATTTTTGTCTAAGTCTAGAGCTTCGGTCTAGGTGAACCTCTGCTCGGCTTCTCCGACTCGTACTTGAGCATTGATGATCTTCTAAGTCTTGTGCCCGAATGCTTCTTCAACCGTTCGACTTCAGACTTGTTTTTCTCCGGGGTGCACCTCCCCTTTTATACCGCCGGGAGGCTTGGCGTGCCCAGAAAGGAGGGCACAAGTCCCCATGAGCCATAAATTTAAAGCAACCATCATGGGCCTGCAGCTTGATGTTACAGGGGGTGGAAAGTCCGCCCTCGGCCAGTCTTGTCACCCATTACGCCTTCTTTTAGCCGGTGTAGCAGGGGGCCCATCGGGCAGAGCCACCGAGCAACCCCGCGTGCCCACCCAGGCAGAGCAAGCCTGACACAGCAGGGCGACAGGCGATATGCCTCGAGCCTAGCGACGATATCCCCAAGCCGCAGCAGCTAACGCGCGATGGGACCCGTCACATTAAATGTCCCCAAGCCTCCCTGCCATGCGGTGATAGGGACCGACAGCAGGTGTGGGGGGAGTGGTTGGAAGTGATAGGCCATGCTCCCTCTTAAATGCAGCATCGGGCCTCTCACCAATTGACACCTCACCACTGAGCCCTTGTGGGGACCACCGACAAAGGGCCTCTCAGGTCCTCGAGGAACTCTAGGTGCTCGGGGACTACCGTTCATAGCCCCGAGCGCCCTCTCCCGGATATGACTTCTCGGATCCTCGGGGTACTCGGGTGCTCGGGGACCACTATTCATAGCCCCGAGCGCCCTCTCCTGGAACAGTGTCTTCTCGGGTCCTCGGGGGGCCACAGTTCATGGCCCCGAGCGCCCTCTCCCAGAACTAGCTTCTCGGGTCCTCGAGAAACTCGGGTACTTGGGAACCACTGTTCATGGCCCCGAGCACCCCTCCCGGAACTGGGTCTTCTTGGACCTCGGGGAGATAGTCCCCGAGGGAAAACGCCACGTGGCATTCTGCTGTCGTGGCCTCGGGACTCGGGAACCCCTGGTTCCCATGTCCCCGACAGTAGCCCCCGGGCCCATGGGTAGGCGATGGCCCAGAGACTGCGGATGGGACCCTACTTCTTCGAGGCCGACCACAGCATCGGTGCCACATGGCTTGTCCTCAGGCGCTAGAATGTTGCTGTCTTTGCAGTCTTTTCGGCCCAGGCTTTTGGTACGGCCCAGGCGGGAAACTGAAAGAACGCGTGCCCTTCCGACTTCCGAGGAGAGTGATAACGAAGCGGGAGGAATGCATGGCCACCACGTGGATCGAGGGTAGTGCACCTGGCAACCACGCCGATCGAGGGAGATGTGCTTGGCAACTGCACCGATCGAGGGGAATGCGCCTCGCAGATTGCACCGACGAATGTGCCGTTTGAAATCCCCACGACATAAAAGGGAGAGGGGGAACGAACCATTGCCCCCCACGCCTTTCTTGCGATAGCCGTCTTCTGTCTTCTTCTTTCTTGTGCACTGGGAGCTCTTGCCCTTCAGCTCGTAGCGCACCTTTCTTCTCATCTCCTCCAGCACACTTCCCACTCCCAAAGAATGCCAAGGGCAGGAAGCGGTTGTCGGGACGCATCGAGCTCTGAAAGGGTCCTGCCGAAGTCTCGCCTCATGAACGAGGAGGGGTAGAGAAGGTCCGCAAGCTGATGCTGCCCGCCGGCCAGCGGGAGGCGTCGGTGGTGACGCCGGTGAACTTTTCGCCCTCCACGCGCCGGCCGGAGTGGATCGTGATCTTCTTGTCCTTCATCGCCGCCGGACTGGTGCTGCCATTCTCTACGTTCTTCCTCCAAGTGCTGGACACGTTTGGCATCTAGCTGGCCCACCTGAGTCCGAACTTGGTAGTGATCCTAGCGATGTTCGCGCTCTTCTGCGAGATGTTCGTGGGAGTGCCGCCGTCGGTCGCGCTGTTCCGGCACTTCTTCGTCCTCCGAGCGGCCGGGAAGAGGAAAGGATCCGACAAGGTGGAGGTGGTCAGCTGCTGCAACTTCCGCCTACGGGAGGGGCTCGGCGACATCTACATTCCACAAGTGTAGCGCGGCACATGGGAGGACTGACGCCGGGACTAGGTCTACGTCGACGTCAGCCCCCATGACCGCCTCACGCTACCTCAAACACCGGCGGAGCCCCACAGGCCGATCTGGGAGGTGGCCCCGGCGGAGGATGAGTGCCTGTGCCCGGTGCTGAACCTCATCGACGACCTGTACTGGGCAGGGTTGACTTCGCTGATGGTGGTTGCCGATTACCTTCGCCACCGTCTAGCCCCTTTGCGGGAGCGCGCCCGCTTCACCTGGATGTACACCGGCTCGAGCGACCTGACGAGGACCTACATCAGCCCGGACGGGGACCTCGACGAGGGGGTGCTGGCGACCCTGCTGAAGGAGGTGACCAACATCGACGACCTCGCCCAGGGGTCCTGCCCCGAGAGGAGCTGGAGCTTTGCGCAGACCCGTGCCGGGCGGCACTGCAGGCGTCCATGTCAGAGTTCGACGCCCAAGGGCTGGTGGATCATCCGGGGCACCGGAACCCCGGGACCATACACATCCCCGGTGTGCTTGACAACGGAGGGCGGGGCGCCGCCACCGAAGGCAGTAGGCCGGCGGCCCGAGGAGACAAGGGGAAGCGTCCCCGGGCGTACGTCCCTCAGCCGTCTTCATCATCGTCGTCGTCACCTCCACGACAATGGCCGACGGCAGGCAGCACGACGGAGGGTGGCCGAGGCAGCCAATCTTCGGGAGCGGACTCCGAGATGGAGGTCGGATCTAGGGCGCAGCAACCCGAGGGCCAGAGCCTAGCAGGCGGAGCGACGGCTGGAGGGCAGAGCGACATCTGGCGGCCAGACCGACCAGCCGCCGGAGATAGGCTCCGTGGCGACCGCTAGGGCTGGCCCACAACCGCCCGAGGGCCAGAGCGCTCCCCCGAAAAGGAGGAAGGCAGAGCCTAGACCGAAGTCGCAGAGCCCCGATTTCCAGATCCCAGAGTCTCAGTTGCGGTACCACGGGCCGAAGACCACGTAAGGTTCCTTTCCGTCTCGAGCACATCTGCTTGGATTTTAGCTTGTCACTAACCTGTTTTTGTTTTCAGGCCACTCAAGGACTCCGCAGGAGGCCAGAAGCAACCGGAGTAGCCGAGGCCAGCCCCTGCCCCTGGGCCGAGCGCGCCGGCGGACCCCGAGCCGAGGGCTTCGGCTAGTTCCGAGCAGCGGGCCCTGGCCGAACCTGAGCAGAGAGCCCCGGCTGAACCTGCCCCGAGCCCTCCGAGGAAGGAGCGAGGGGCCGCAGGGGAGGTGGTTGCAGCAAGGGCGGTGCCAGCACGACAGCCGTCGGGGTCCCCGAGCGCCTCTGCAGAGAGGGCTCGCAGGGGACCCAGCCCCCAGACACCATCTGTCCTGGCCCCAGAACCCCTCCACTAGGTGCTGGGAAGCGCCCGGGAGGTCATCAGGCGGTTCGAAGTGGCTGTGGCGGTAGACCGAGCCGAGCTCAACAAAGAGCGTGCCGCCCGGGTCAATGAGAGGGGCCGGCTGGAGGAGGCCCGGAAGCTTTTGGAGACCTGTATCGCCTCGGTCCGCGTGTCCTATAAGAGTTCCATGCGCGAGGTGGGCAAGGAGCGGGAAGTGCTAGAGGAGGCTCGCGAGGAGGCCATCGCCGCGCAGGAGAAGGCCAGCCACATGGAACGGCTTGCGATGGAGTGCGACCAGGCGTCGAGGAAGCGCGCCGCAGAGCTGCTCGCCCGCGAGCGGCAGGTGGCCTCTCGGGAGGAGGTGGCCAGCTAGAGGGAGAAGGCTGTGTAGTCTGCCCAGGTGGACTTCGCCCGCCAGAACGATGAGCTGGAGCGCGGCCACGTCGACGTCCTCCACCGGGAGGAGCTAGTCGTGATACGCGAGACCGACGTCGAAATAATGGCGCTGGCACTTGATGCCCTGGAGGAGCAGATCGTGCAGCGCGAGGCGGATGCCGCCTCGTCATCATCGGCACTCACCGCCCGGGATGAGCTTTTTCATCAAGCAGGAGGCTGACCTGGCTGCTCGAGAGCAGGCCATCAAGGCCTGGGCTGAGCAGCTGGAGCGAGCTCAGATCGAGGCGGCTACCCAACACCGGGGGATCCCGAACGCGAGGGGCGTCTGTACCAGCACTGCCGATGGCACCAGCCTCGAGGACCGGCTGAAGAACGCATAGGACGAGCTTGAGACCGTCCTCGCCGAGTGGACTAACATGAAGTTGATGATGCGGGACATCCTTCAGCAGGCACGGAACTCCATGGAGGCGGCCGGGCTCGGGCGCGTGCCTGTGGGCGAGCAGTCGCTGGACAAGGAGATGACAGGCCACATCGCCCTAGGAGTCACGGAGATCTCCCGGTGCCTCGAGGCCCTTCCAGACACCGTGTAGGAGCTGGTGACCCGGGAGTGGCGTGCTCTGGCCCAAGGAGTGGCCGAGCACATTCTCGCCTTCTATCGCAGTTGAGACCCCGCCATCTCGTTGGAGCCTGCCCGGCAGGGAGTGGTTAAGGTGAAGGAAGCTACCGCCCGGGAAGCCATCCACAACGTCGCCGCTGAGGTGGCGGTGTGTTTTGTGCGGGAGCCAGAGTCGAAACCGAGCGGCGACGTGAGCAGTGATGTGTCTTCTCCTCCACCTAAGCCTGTAGATAGTTAGGTTTTTTTGTTTTTGGAATATTGTAAATATGGGAGTGTTCCCCTCCTGAACAGTTCCTTTTAATGTAATAGAAACCACTCTTTGGGATCAAAACTCCACTCTGTGTTGTCCTTTATGTTGTTTTGCTTTCTGCTTGATGTCCTGAGAGGTACTGGCCAGACCGAGCCCGGCATTCTTCCCCTGAGAGTTAGGTTGCCCTGACCACTCATCGTACGAGTAGTGGGACCACCCGAGCATCCAGCCCCCGAGCCCTCGTGAGTCCGCAGCTGCTAAGTCAAAGAGACACAGACACGAACTTCCTTGCTCAGGAGACAAGTCCATCCAGCACGGTGCACGCCACGACCAGTGAACACTTTCCACCCTGCGACCTCCCAAACAAGTAGACCAGAGACACGTGCAGGCGGAAATGTTTCCAAGAGTCCCCACAATTTGGTGGTATCCGGGGTAGGACTGACCAGACCGAGCACCGACAGCCCGCCCCTGGGGTCTAGGCGGTCCCGACCACTCTTTGTTCAAGCGGTAGGACTACCCGAGAACCCCAGAGACTTGGTAGTGCTCGGGGTACTACCAAGCCGGCCGGGCACCACGGCCACCATAAAGGACCTAGGTCAGCCATCGCCGCCTTTACGGTACATCGATTACTGTCTGTTTTTGTCGTTCCGGGAAAGCAAGCACATGGGTGGGGTTTTGCGCGCGAGGAGACCGTCTTACCGAATAGATTAGCATGCGAGGGCCCCGAGGATAACTCGGGAACAATAGTTTATTGCGTATGTATGAAAGGAAATTCATATAGCTTTAGTTACTCACCGGACAGCTGTCAGCCTTCTGGCCAACCGATCCAGGAAAGGGTAGATGCCCTGAGCTCGGGGTACCTGGGAACGTTGGTTCCCTCGAACAGAGCGCCTAAGCCCCCAGGACATCCTTTTAGCACCCGAGCACTAGAAACCCGGTGACAGAACCAGGGGCTAGGCGGTCTCGACCACTCATGTTCGAGTGGTAGGATTACCCGAGGACCCCGTAGGTTCGAGTAGCACCCTGGGCATTGAGGCCCTTGCGGTTGGGCTGCTTGGTTCTTGATCATTGATTTGTAAACTTAGGAAATAGGAAATGATTCTTTGCTTGGTGCGCTCTGTTAGTGCGGTACTCATTACAGACTACTCTCATTTTTTACCCGAGACCTCTCGAATACCCGGACCAGTGAAGTGTACAGATAGAGTCATAACCAAGAGGTCCAATGGTTCGGTGGTGCCCGGGGTAGGACTGACCAGGCCGAGCACCGACAGCCCGCCCCTGGGGTCTGGGCGGTCCCAACCACTCTTTGTTCAAGCGGTAGGATTACCCGAGAACCCCAGAGGCTCGGTAGTGCTCGGGGTACTGCCATGCAGCCGGACACCACAGCCTACCACGACAGACTTAAGTCAGCAGCCATTGCCTGCGCGCATACCGATCGAGATCCGTTTTTATCAGCTGGAAAAATGAGAGAGCATGTTTTTCTCGCACAAATCGAGCATCTCACCAGCAGATTAAACATATGGATTCCAGAGAGAAAACTCGGAATAAGAGTATATTGAGCGTATATTGATAATTTGTACACAAGTGCAAACTTACATGGTTAGTGGCAGCCCCCAGCCAACTTGGGCAGGGGGAGGCCCCTGGCCTGGTTGGCCCGAGCACAAACATGCTGACTTATGAGTAAAATTTGCGCAGATGCTCGATGTTCCACACATTTGGGAGAGGCTGCCCATCCTCTATGGCCAGCAGAAACGAGCCTTATCATGGGGCACCGGTCACGATGAAGGGGCCTTCCCACATAGGGGAGAGTTTATTCTTTCCTTCGTGCATCTGGGCACATCGGAGAACTAGATCCCCAACCTCGAGTGACCGAGCCCGGATGTGACACCGATGATAGCGTCGTAGGCTCTGCTGGTATCTGTCAGCTCGGACGGCGGCTCGTTGCCAACGCTCCTCCAGGTGATCGATGTCGTCGCGTCTTCGCTGTTCCTGTTCGCCTTCTGAATAGGCATTTACCCGAGGGGAGCCTGTGAGGAACCGTCCAAATAGTATTCTAATTAATCATCAGGAGGATCATTATTCGTAATCACAACCTTGACGATTAACCAGAATACCATTCCGGTAGTCCCGGCACGTGTTTTGTGCCCAGGATCGGAACACATGCCTTCCAACTCAAATATCACAACACAGTTTAATAGAGAGCAAATAATTAAACTGGATTACAATTATTAAATATGCAACTGCTTCCACAATTTACAACAGAAGAGGAACAACAACAACTATGCAGCGGAAGAAAAACCTATACAACAAAAGAATATGGAGCCGTATGCCCTTAGGCTCCATACCAAAAGCGCCGGAGTTCAGAGTAGAAGGTGCTACTCCTGCCCGCCACCCTGATCGGCAGGCACAAAGTAGCCGAACACAACCTCTTCCTCGCCAACCTGAGAGCCTGAAAACAACTTAAGGGCAGCACCCCTTAGTACGAAGGTACTAGCAAGTCTTACACAGTATGAGTATATATATATTCTCGACTCCAAGGATCATGCATTTAAAGCTGTAGCAAGGATTAAGACATGTTTAAGTTCATTAAGCGGTAAGCAACCTAGACTCTAGGTGTAAGCAACTGACTTAACCAACCACCCACTCAAACCCTGCCAACCAACTGATCAGAACAGATATATAAACAACAAGTGTATAAAAGTAAACCATTACCACCAAACCACCGACCACATACCGACCAAACCACCCAAACCAACCATGCCACAACCCACATCGAAACTCTACGACCAAAACATGGTCGCTCGGTGGAGATAAGCGATAGCGATGCTCATGACCGAGAGCGCGGCAGTTCGAACTGATTATACACCCTGCAGGGGGATACTCCTGGACCCACACGACACAGGGACCATACGTCTTGTGCCACCCGCTAAGATGCACACAAGGGGGTACCCGTGACAACCTTTCCCAACCAGGCCCAACCATGTGGATCAACCATAGCTCGGCACGACAGTATTAGAACTACTCCCCGAGCAAACTAATACCGCTAAAAGCCCGGACTCAAACCGGACTCACACCATCTATGACGAGGCCCACATGACCACGACTGCGAAGGTAATCAGCTCGCCTACCATTATATCAGCATGTGGTGAGTAAGGTAAGTGCTAAAGCCGACTACACCGACGATCGGTGCTTAACCGGTGTAAGCGGTCTACGGTGACCAGGTTCCCTTCCCGAACTGCTTGAGGACTCCTCGTGAGCAGATGACACCCCTAACACCGCCCACACCTCGTCTCAACTCACCACTCAACAACCGACACATCATCAACATAACCACAAAGGTGAACAGGTAAAAAGCCCTAGGCTCGCGACAACGGTGGACGCCGTCGTCGACTTCTACCGGAAAGCCTAAGTCCCACTAAGCATAGCGAACTATAATTTGACCTCGACGACACCACTAGGCTCCAAGGAATAACACATAACCCGTGACCGAAATGGGAGAATGCATAGGCATAAGTTCTACCCAACTCGGTACCCGACACATGCAATGTATACATAAGCGTAGATAACATATTAGATTTTCAATTGACACGGTGCAATATGTTAGATGCTTGCCTTGCTGCCCTAGCTGCTGCTCACAGCTACCCGAGTCACGATCACCACTGCGGGAACCTCCGGAAACAGACTCGTTCGCCTCGCTCGCCGGGTCGAAGTTCCCTAAAAGAATCACGCGTGCAATGTAATGAATATGAATGTTACGAAATAAAGGATACTCTATAGAACGCGATAACAGTGCAATTCTTCAGGGCACGAGCTCTAAAGCACCGAAGGTTTTCTTAAATGGGGTTACTGTTAAACTTTTGAACACTTCTAGGATTAATTAAGCTTAACCCTATATAGAATTGTAACAACATCTAACATGTGGGTGATTATTTTTGCTCAACAGGGGGCATTAAAACAAGAATAACAAAATTGGATTCATCAATTTTGGAAATACCAAACTTTAACTATGAATTAGAAAAGCCTAAACATATTTCATTAATTCAATCATTTACAGCACACATTTCATAGCCACTGGTATTTTTAATGGACAGATCATGTTATAACAAAATCAACAAAATTGGTCTCATGAATTTTGGAGCTCTACACAATTTTCTATGCATTCTTCAAGATTTCAGCCGATTTATCAACCCAACAGATATTCATTATGCAAATTTCCGGTTTTCTCTAATATTAAAATGGGCCCACATCCTTTTCTACCGGCACCGCCCCAGCTCCAGTCACTGACCGGTGGGGCCGGCTTACTTTGACCCGAGTCAAAATTGACTCGCGCCAGAACAGAGCGCAGCGCGGCCGGCCGGGGCTCGGGTTGAGCCCGCCGGCGGTGAGCGGCGCAGACCAAGCGGCCGGGAAGGGCAGCTGCGGCTCCAGCAGGTGTGCGTGGATCCATTTGAGGCATACGTAGTCACCGGCGACGGCCTAAGAATGGCTAGCGGCGGCGGACGGCGGAAGCTACACGACGGCGGCTCGGTTTTGACTCACCGACGACGAACGGCGGCGTAATAAGCCTGGCCGAACGCACCTACGCGTTCTACGCGAGCACGTGGATCTAACGGCATACTTGCTGGCCGATGAGCTCGACAGCGGCACGGCTGGCGGCACGCGTGGGGAGGTGGCGGCGGCTCGACCATCGCGGAAACACGCGCCGGTGACGGGACGGAGGGAAAACGGCGCGCGCATAAGGTGTACAGGAGCACGGGGAAGCTCACCGTGCAGTCGGTTGGGCCGGAGAAGTGGGGACGCGGTGGGTCGACGAAGGATGGCGGAGCTCGGCTGCCGCCGTTGGGGAAGAAGGCGCAGACGGCTCCAATCCTTGCGGGAAACGGCCGGGGAAGGAAGGGAAACGGCAGAGGAGGGCCTTGGCGACCTCCCTCGGTGCTCTACCTTGCTCGGGCTCGGCGGAATATGCCAGCGGCGCGGTGATTTGGCCGGCAGCCAGTGCGTGTCCGTGTGCTCTGCGCTTTGCTTTCCGGTCGCGCGAGAGAAGGAGCAGACAGAGAGATAAAGCAGAGGGCGGGGAGGGGAGGATAAGGACTGGGGGCTGATCTTTTGGCCGGCAACGCGGAGGTGGCCACCGAAGTCAAGGATGGCGGCGCCGCATTGCTCTGTGAGAGCGGGAGAAGGGGGAGCAGAGGCTGTGTCTGAGCGAAGGGGATGACAGGTGGGGCCGATGAACAGTAACCGCCAGGCAAAATATCTCCACCACTTTAGCCATCCATTTGAACACCTTCCCGAAGTCCAAAATTGGTAAAACGAATTTTGTTTGAAACTAAAATTCACAAGGAACCCATTTGAACTTGTTTTACCCAGAATGCTTGAGCCAATTGTGAATAAATTTTTTTCAAAGATGCTATCCTTTCCAACTTGTGACAATTTTTATGCCTTCTAAATATTTCCCAAAAATTTGGGAAAATTCATTTATATTCTTCTCTTGGCATCTACTAATTTCTAAAATTATCACCAGCCCAAGGTTCCATAGAAGTTTTAGGAGATGCTTCACAACGCATCAGTTAAACCCAGTTCAATTAAGTTCGGTTTAATCCACACTGCAAGTCTATATGGCTCAAAACGAAAACAGATGATGCTAATGATGCTCATTAGCACTTAATTATGCATTTAGAAACTCTGGGCCGTGACAAACCTCCCCCTCTTGAAAAGAATCTCGTCCCGAGATTCGGTACGTGCCTTAGAGGGGACAATGAGCACGCTGTGACGACTTAGCAGATTGTGAGCCGCCATCATGACGCATGAGATGGAATCCCACGCAGATCAATCATAGAGATGAACACATACATGCAAGAGATTCCAAAAACGCTATATTACATTGGTATTACAAATTCTCAAAGAACTCAAGATACTCGGAACGAAGCTGATCTTCCCGCTCCCAAGTCGCTTCGGACTCGGAGTGGTTACTCCACTGAATCTTCAAGAATTTGATTGAACTCCGCCGTGTCTTGCGCTCAGCTTCATCCAAGACTCGCATCGGCTTCTCACAATATGTCAAGTCCGGTTGTAACTCTTCGGACGCAACATCAACGACATCGGTCGGGACTCGGAGACACTTCTTGAGTTGTGAGACATGAAACACATTATGTACCGCGGAGAGGGACGGCGGTAATTCCAATTGATATGCAACCTTTCCACGCCGAGCTAGAATCTGAAACGGTCCAACATACCGAGGCGCCAGCTTGCCTCGGACTTGGAATCGACGAACGCCTTTGAGAGGCGAGACCTTCAGGTACACGTGATCCCCTACCTCAAATGTGAGCTCTCGGCGACGTCGATCTGCATAGCTCTTCTGCCTCGACTAGGCCGTGAGAATACTCTTGCGGATATTCTGGACATGACCTTCTCCCTCCTTGACCAAATCCGGACCCAGAAAAGCCCGCTCACCGGACTCGGACCAATTCAGCGGCGTACGGCACCTCCGACCATAAAGGGCCTCGAATGGCGCCATCTCAATACTAGCCTGGAAACTGTTGTTATACGAGAATTCCGCGAACGGCAGGCATATGTCCCACTTCCTCCCATAAGTGAGCACACAAGCACGGAGCATATCTTCGAGAATCTGATTTACCCTCTCTGTCTGACCATCTGTCTGTGGGTGATACGCCGTGCTGTGGAACAACTCGGTCTCCATAGCCTCCTGGAAATTTCTCCAGAAATGAGAAGTAAACTGTGTACCCCGATCAGAAATGATCTTCTTCGGCACCCCATGGAGGCAAACAATTCTAGTGAGGTACAATTCCGCATACTGCTTAGCAGAATAAGTGGTCCTGACAGGAAGAAAGTGTGCGGACTTTGTCAACCGGTCCACGATGACCCAAATAGAGTCATACCCACTCGAAGTCTTCGGTAAGGCGGTAATGAAATCCATCCCTACTTCCTCCCACTTCCAAGATGGAATGGGCAAAGGCTGGAGTGTGCCGGCAGGCTTGATGTGTTCAGCCTTCACCCTTCGGCAGATGTCGCACTCAGACACATACCTAGCAATCTCCCGCTTCATGCGAGTCCACCAGAAACGGGGTTTCAAATCCTGATACATCTTCGTACTGCCTGGGTGAATGGACAGCAACGAATCGTGAGCCTCATCAAGGATCTTCTTCCTCAGCGCCTCGACCCTCGGAACCACTAGACGGTTCCCAAACCAGATAACGCCCTGATCATCCTCAGTAAAGCACAAGGCCTGCCCGATCTTCCTCTTCTCTCGAATTCGGGCCACACCCTTATCATCCCTCTGAGCAGCCTTAATTTCATCAATGAGCGTGGACTTGATTTCGAGATTTGCAATAAAACCGTCCGGCACCATATCAAGCCCAAGACGCCGGAAATCATCACACAACGTGGAATCCATCGGCGAGGCTACAAGACAATGACAATGAGCCTTTGGACTCAAAGCATCGGCGACCACATTCGCCTTGCCGGGATGGTAGTGAACCTCTAGCTCGTAGTCTTTGATCAACTCAAGCCATCTGCACTGCCTCATGTTCAAATCCGCCTGCGTGAAAATGTACTTCAGGCTCTTGTGGTCCGTGTAAATACGGCACAAGTTGCCCATCAAATAGTGGCGCCACATCTTCAGAGCGTGCACGACAGCTGCAAGTTCAAGATCATGTGTCGGATAGTTCTCCTCGTGACGCTTCAACTGTCAGGATGTATATGCAACGACTCGGTGCTCCTGCATCAAAACACAGCCGAGACCGATGCCAGATGCGTCGCAATAGACATCAAACCCTCTGGTCACATCAGGCTGAGCCAGCACTGGAGCGGTCGTGAGCAGCTTCTTCAACGTCTGGAAAGCAGACTCACATGCATCTGACCACTTAAACACGCTGCCTTGCTTTAACAACTCAGTCATCGGCTTCGCAATCTTGGAGAAGTTCTCAATGAATCAGCGGTAATAGCCCGCAAGTCCAAGAAAACTCCAGATCTCACTGACATTCTGGGGCTGAACCCAGTCGAGCACATCCTGCACCTTGCTCGGGTCAACTACCACCCCGTTCTCTGATAGAACATGTCCTAGAAAGGCCACCTCCCTGAGCCAGAACTCACACTTGCTGAACTTGGCGTACAGCTGATGCTCTCGGAGTCTGCCCAGAACAACACAAAGATGCCCAATGTGTTCTTGCTCAGTCTTGGAGTATATCAGAATGTCGTCGATGAAAACAATGACAAACTTGTCCAATTCCTCCATGAACACCGAGTTCATGAGGTACATAAAGAAAGCCGGCGCATTAGTCAAGCCAAACGACATAACGGTGAACTCATACAAGCCGTATCGAGTAGAGAACGCTGTCTTTGGAATATCCTCTGGCCGAACCTTGATCTGGTGATAGCCCAGCCTTAAGTCAATCTTTGAGAAGACTCGGGCTCCAGTCAACTGATCAAACAAGATGTCAATCCTAGGAAGCGGATACACATTCTTTACCGTGACTGCATTCAGCGGACGGTAATCAACACACATCCGAAGAATGTCATCTTTCTTCTTCACAAATAGAGCCGAGCATCCCCAAGGTGAGGAACTTGGACGAATGAAACCCTTCGCCAGCAGCTCCTGAATCTGCTTCTTCAGCTCAACTAGCTCAACTGGTGACATCTTGTACATCTTCTTCGAAATCGGGGCCGCACCGGGCACGAGATCAATCGAGAACTCCACTGCCCTGCCAGGCGGCATTCCAGGCAACTCATCCAGAAAGACATCCGGAAATTCCCACACCACAGGAATGGTCTCCATAATCCTGGCGGGGACAGCCTTTATGGCGAACAGGCAGGATTTGACACCCTTTAGCTTCAACTTGACCCGAGTACCTGACAGACCATTTAGGGTGACGGTCCGCCGAGCACAGTCCAACACAGCCTTGTTCTTGGAGAGCCAATTCATTCCCAAAATAACATCAATTCCCTTCGAGTTCATCACTAACAGATTGACAAAGAAGGGCACTTCGTTGACAATTACCGCCGCTTTATTCACACACTGGTTGATTAGAACTTTGGCCCCCGGGGTGTCTATAAGATACGGCGTGTGGGTAGCACTGACTCTCAACCCGCTCTTCCAAACATAATCCGAAGATATAAAGGAGTGAGAGGCTCCTGAATCAAACAAAACCACTGCAGAAAAGATGTCAGAGTTGAAACTCATATCCAACGTACCCATCAGGACGGTGTCACCCTCCTGAACCTCGTCGACGGTAGTGTGGCGAGCTCGACCACGCTTGGGAACGTGGGTCGCCTGCGAAGACTGCGGCGCTGACTGAGCCAGCGGTGGTCGCGGGGCACTCACCGCGGCTCCCGACCTCGGATATGGGCACTCCCTCGAGAAATGGCCGACGCGGCCGCAGTTGAAACACGGACCACCTGAGCCACCGGTCACGCTAACTTGGGAGCCGGCTGGTCGTGCAGCCTGCCCCTGTGGAGCGGAGAACGCAGGACGTGGTACAAACCACATCGGCCGCGGGTAGCCAGCCGACGGCACTTGAGACTGTGGAGGCTGACTCTCAGTGCGGGAGCGCTGCGAGCTCCCGCCCACGGAAGACGAGGAACCCCTCTTCCACCTCTTCTCCTCTTGGTGGCTCTTATACTTGAGCTCCACCGTGATCGACGTGCTCACCAACTCGTTGAAGTCGGCGAACCTATGCGCGGACAACCGGTCCTGCATCTTCGAGTTCAGGCGATTCACGAAGCGGCGCTGCTTGCGCGCATCCGTGCTGACCTCCTCGGTAGCGTATTGTGCCAGGTGGTTGAACACCTGCACGTACTCCATCACCGCCCGACCTCCTTGCTTGAGGTCCTCAAACTCCCGCCTCTTAGCCTCCATGATGCCACTCGGTATGTGAAACGAGCGGAAGGCCTCACGGAACTCCGCCCACGACACGCGGTGATCGGCAAGGTGCATGGCCAGGAAGCCGGACCACCACGCACCCGCCGGGCCCTGAAGTTGATGGGCGGCGAAGAGCGCCTTCTCGTGATCCTCACAGTGAAGAAGGACGAGCTTCTGCTCGATCGTCCGGAGCCAGTGATCGGCATCCAGAGGATCCTCAGCTCGCAAGAAGACCGGCGGCTGAGTCCGCAAGAAGTCCGAGAAGTCGTCTCGGCGCACGGCTCCACCTCCTCCATGAGGAGCCGCGTTGCGCACGAGAGCCTCTAGGAGCACTTGGTTCGTCTGGAGGAGAGCGTGATTCGCTTGGCGGTTCTGCTCGATTTGCATGAGCACATCCGCCATGGTCGGCGGTGGAGGAGGATTGTTCTGACCGAAACCCTCCGGAACCTCCCCACCACGCCGAGTGACAACCATTCTGAAATATAAAACAAAAGGGGGAAACATCAAATTCCGACTTAGCACAATACATTTGCCGGACATACTGTTAGAATCCCATAATACATGAACAAGTATGAATGCATGCATGAATGCCATGAAATGATGCATGCTCGAACCTAGCTACCGCTTCTTTCTCAAAATACGGACCGCACCTGCAAGCATCACAATCACAGGCAGTTTATAACATCCAGAACATACCCTTCGCGCTAGAAAGAGTAAGAGCGCGAACGGCCCTTGTACCACATGCCGTACAAGCGACAATCCATACGTCGACAACGACGTATTCACTTCCCGTAGACCCTACGGGACACCTCGTGTAAACGCCACACGAGTAGACGACCATGTCTCCCATCGCATGGTGGATGTTCATACGCTACTGCTAGCGTATTCACTTCCCGTACGGATCGCCGTACGGAACACGCCGGGCCCCTGCCTCGCATCCGGCTGAGCCCTCGGTGATTAACTGCCACCGAGCGTCGTACCTTACCTTCTGACGATGCAATGCTCAACATGAATCAATACAGGGTCGAAAGCGAAATAATGTGGTATAAGACATATAAACGCCACTCATAATACGCATTTTAACTTAGGGGCATAAACGATAGCAGTTTAATACATATTAAACACGAAGAGGCGTAAACATAAATTGGTGTGTTGATTAGTTAAAGTTGTCGACTTACTAAACAATGCACTAATTATGTTTAGGCTACTAAATTAAACAAAGCTCTGATACCAAGCTGTGAAGAACCGTCCAAATAGTATTCTAATTAATCATTAGGAGGATCATTATTCGTAATCACAACCTTGAAGATTAACCAGAATACCATTCCGGTAGTCCCGGCACGTGTTTTGTGCCCAGGATCGGAACACATGCCTTCCAACTCAAATATCACAACAGAGTTTAATAGAGAGCAAATAATTAAACTGGATTACAATTATTAAACATGCAACTGCTTCCACAATTTACAACAAAAGAGGAACAACAACAACTATGCAGCGGAAGAAAAACCTATACAACAAAAGAATATGGAGCCGTATGCCCTTAGGCTCCATACCAAAAGCGCCGGAGTTCGGAGTAGAAGGTGCTACTCCTGCCCGTCACCCTGATCGGCAGGCACAAAGTAGCCGAACACAGCCTCTTCCTCGCCAACCTGAGAACCTGAAAACAACTTAAGGGCAGCACCACTAAGTACGAAGGTACTAGCAAGTCTTACACAGTATGAGTATATATATATTCTCGACTCCAAGGATCATGCATTTAAAGCTGTAGCAAGGATTAAGACATGTTAAGTTCATTAAGCGGTAAGCAACCTAGACTCTAGGTGTAAGCAACTGACTTAACCAACCACCCACTCAAACCCTGCCAACCAACTGATCAGAACAGATATATAAACAACAAGTGTATAAAAGTAAACCATTACCACCAAACCACCGACCACATACCGACCAAACCACCCAAACCAACCATGCCACAACCCACATCAAAACTCTACGACCAAAACATGGTCGCTCGGTGGAGATAAGCGATAGCGATGCTCATGACCGAGAGCGCGGCAGTTCGAACTGATTATACACCCTGCAGGGGGATACTCCTGGACCCACACGACACAGGGACCATACGGCTTGTGCCACCCGCTAAGATGCACACAAGGGGGTACCCATGACAACCTTTCCCAACCAGGCCCAACCATGTGGATCAACCATAGCTCGGCACGGCAGTATTAGAACTACTCCCCGAGCAAACTAATACCGCTAAAAGCCCGGACTCAAACCGGACTCACACCGTCTATGACGAGGCCCACATGACCACGTCTGCGAAGGTAATCAGCTCGCCTACCATTATATCAGCATGTGGTGAGTAAGGTAAGTGCTAAAGCCGACTACACCGACGATCGGTGCTTAACCGGTGTAAGCGGTCTACGGTGACCGGGTTCCCTTCCCGAACTGCCTGAGGACTCCTCGTGAGCAGATGACACCCCTAACACCGCCCACACCTCGTCTCAACTCACCACTCAACAACCGACACATCATCAACATAACCACAAATGTGAACAGGTAAAAAGCCCTAGGCTCGCGACAACGGTGGACGCCGTCGTCGACTTCTACCGGAAAGCCTAAGTCCCACTAAGCATAGCGAACTATAATTTGACCTCGACGACACCACTAGGCTCCAAGGAATAACACATAACCCGTGACCGAAATGGGAGAATGCATAGGCATAGGTTCTACCCAACTCGGTACCCGACACATGCAATGTATACATAAGCGTAGATAACATATTAGATTTTCAATTGACACGGTGCAATATGTTAGATGCTTGCCTTGCTGCCCTAGCTGCTGCTCACAGCTACCCGAGTCACGATCACCACTGCGGGAACCTCCGGGGACAGACTCGTTCGCCTCGCTCGCCGGGTCGAAGTTCCCTAAAAGAATCACGCGTGCAATGTAATGAATATGAATGTTACGAAATAAAGGATACTCTATAGAACGCGATAACAATGCAATTCTTCACGGCACGAGCTCTAAAGCACCGAAGGTTTTCTTAAATAGGATTACTGTTAAACTTTTGAACACTTCTAGGATTAATTAAGCTTAACCCTATATAGAATTGTAACAACACCTAACATGTGGGTGATTATTTTTGCTCAACAGGGGGCATTAAAACAAGAATAACAAAATTGGATTCATCAATTTTGGAAATACCAAACTTTAACTATGAATTAGAAAAGCCTAAACATATTTCATTAATTCAATCATTTACAGCACACATTTCATAGCCACTGGTATTTTTAATGGACAGATCATGTTATAACAAAACCAAAAAAATTGGTCTCATGAATTTTGGAGCTCTACACAATTTTCTATGCATTCTTCAAGATTTCAGCCGATTTATCAACCCAACAGATATTCATTTTGCAAATTTCCGATTTTCTCTAATATTAAAATGGGCCCACATCCTTTTCTACCGGCACCGCCCCAGCCCCAGTCACTGACCGGTGGGGCCGGCTTACTTTGACCCGAGTCAAAATTGACTCGCACCAGAACAGAGCGCAGCGCGGCCGGTCGGGGCTCGGGTTGAGCCCGCCGGCGGCGAGCGGCGCAGACCAAGCGGCCGGGAAGGGCAGCTGCGGCTCCAGCAGGTGTGCGTGGATCCATTTGATGCATACGTGGTCACCGGTGACGGCCGGAGAATGGCTAGCGGCGGCGGACGGCGGAAGCTACACGACGGCGGCTCAGTTTTGACTCACCGACGACGAACGGCGGCGTAATAAGCCTGGCCGAACGCACCGACGTGTTCTACGCGAGCACGTGGATCTAATGGCGTGCTTGCTGGCCGATGAGCTCGACGGCGGCACGGCTGGCGGCACGCGCGGGGAGGTGGCGGCCGCTCGACCATCGCGGAAACACGCGTCGGTGACGGGACGGAGGGAAAACGGCGCGCGCATAAGGTGTACAGGAGCACGGGGAAGCTCACCGTGCAGTCGGTTGGGCCGGAGAAGTGGGGACGTGGTGGGTCGACGAAGGACGGTGGAGCTCGGCTGTCGCCGTTGGGGAAGAAGGCGCGGACGGCTCCAATCCTTGCGGGAAACGGCCGGGGAAGGAAGGGAAACGGCAGAGGAGGGCCTTGGCGACCTCCCTCGGTGCTCTACCTTGCTCGGGCTCGGCGGAACATGCCAGCGGCGTGGTGATTTGGCCGGCGGCCAGTGCGTGTGCGTGTGCTCTGCGCTTTGCTTTCCGGCCGCGCGAGAGAAGGAGCAGAGAGAGAGATAAAGCAGAGGGCGGGGAGGGGAGGATAAGGACTGGGGGCTGATCTTTTAGCCGGCAACGCGAAGGTGGCCACCGAAGTCAAGGATGGCAGCGCCGCATTGCTCTGTGAGAGAGGGAGAAGGGGGAGCAGAGGCTGTGTCTGAGCGAAGGGGATGACAGGTGGGGCCGATGAACAGTAACCGCCAGGCAAAATATCTCCACCACTTTAGCCATCCATTTGAACACCTTCCCAAAGTCCAAAATTGGTAAAACGAATTTTGTTTGAAACTAAAATTTACAAGGAACCCATTTGAACTTGTTTGACCCAGAATGCTTGAGCCAATTGTGAATAAAAATTTCTCAAAGATGCTATCCTTTCCAACTTGTGACAATTTTTATGCCTTCTAAATATTTCCAAAAAATTTGGGAAATTCATTTATATTCTTCTCTTGGCATCTACTAATTTCTAAAATTATCACCAGCCCAAGGTTCCATAGAAGTTTTAGGAGATGCTTCACAACGCATCAGTTAAACCCAGTTCAATTAAATTCGGTTTAATCCACACTACAAGTCTATATGGCTCAAAACGAAAACAAATGATGCTAATGATGCTCATTAGCACTTAATTACACATTTAGAAAATCTGGGCCGTGACAGAGCCGAAAGTGAGCTCGGATGGGAGGACCGCCTCGACGCCGTAGATGAGGAAGAATGGCGTCTCCCCGGTGGTGTGGCTTGGTGTGGTCCAGTTGGCCCATAGCACAGCAGACAGCTTGTCGATCCACCCTTTCCCATGCTTTGCCAGCATGTTGGGGATGTGAGCACCACTCCAGCCCCCGCGCCTTTCAGCGTGAGGGAGCCGTCAAAGTGCATGACCCAGTACCTGGGCCCATCTTGCCCGGGGTATGCGTAAATCTCTTCATTATCGATCTCGGGGACCGGCGTCCACTCTGCCACGAAGTCGGACATAGCCTGGTTCTTGATTGCCTGGTGGCTGACGAAGTGCAGATCGAATTCTGTGAGCTTGACCGCCCACTTGATGATACGCCCAGTGCCTTCTCGATTCCGGAGGATCGGCCCTAGTGGGTATGTGGTTACCACCGAGACCTTGTGCGCCTGGAAGTAGTGGCGCAGCTTCCTGGAAGTGACGAGCATGGCGTAAAGCATCTTCTGGGCTTAGGGGTATCTTGTCTTGGCGTCTCAGAGGACTTCATTAACAAAGTGCACAGGTTGTTGTATACTGTGGGCCCGAACAGTAGCCTCGCCCGAGGGCTTGTCACAGCGCCCGAGCTCGGGGCAGTGGTCGGGGCCGGCTGAGGTCTCGGTCTCAACTCCCTGGTCAGGAGGAGCCGCGGTCTCGGGCTTGACTCCCTACTCGGGAGGAGCCCCGAGACCCGTAGGCTGCTCGGGGGCGGTCGGGAGCTCGGACCTAGCACCTTGCCCCGAGCACTCATCACACTCCACCACCATTTCCATGCTCACGACCTGAGGAGTGGCCGAGATGTAGAGCAATAAAGGCTCGCCCTCAGAGGGGGCCACGAGTACGGGCGGTGAGGTGAGGTACTTCTTCAAGTCCTGGAAGGCCCGCTCGGCCTCCGGTGTCCAGTCAAAATGATCGATCTTCTTCAGCAGTTAGAAGAGTGGGAGCCCTCACTCCCCGAGCTTGGAGATGAAGCGCTTCAGGGCCGCCATGCAGCCAGCGAGACGCTGGACTTCCTTGAGTCGAGCCGGGGGACGCATCTGCTCGATGGCCCGGATCTTCTCTGGATTGGCCTAGATTCCTCGGCTAGAAACTAAGAAACCGAGGAGCTTGCCCGCGAGTACCCCGAAGATGCACTTCTCGGGGTTGAGCTTCAGGCGGGTGGTGCGGAGACTATTGAAAGTCTCGGCTAAGTCTTCCAGCGAGGACTTGAGACATGACCACGAGGTCGTCGATGTAAGCTTCGACGTTGTGGCCAACCTGCGTATCAAGGGTAATGCACACGGCCCGCTGGAATGACGATCCAGCGTTGAACAAACCAAAAGGCATTGACACATAGCAATAAGACCCCACCGGGGTAGTAAAAGATGTTTTTTCTTTGTCCTGTTTGGCCATGCGGATTTGGTGATAACCCGAATTTGCATCTAGAAAACACAAAAGATTGCATCCCGCAGGGGCATCTACTATCTGGTCTATGCGGGGTAAAGGAAAAGGATCTTTCGGACAAGCCTTGTTTAGGTCGTTGTAGTCGACGCACATCCGTAGCTTGCTGTTGGCCTTTGAGATGATGACTGGGTTGGCCAGCCACTCTGGGTGGAGGACTTCTCGGATGAAGCCAGCATCAAGGAGCTTGCTAACTTGCTCCCGGATGAACTCTTGGCCCTCGGGCGCCTGCCACCGGACCTTCTGCCTAACCGGCCGTGCGTCTGGTCGCACAACAAGGTTGTGCTCGATCACCTCCCTAGGGATCCCGGGCATATCGGATAGCTGCCACGCAAACACATCGACGTTAGTCCGAAGGAAGGCGACGAGCGCACTTTCCTATTTGTTGCCCAGGTCACCACCGATCCGGATGACCTAGGACGAGTCTTCTCCCACCACGACCTCCTTCGTGGGGATGTAGGCGTCGGCGGCGAGTCAGGGTTTGGATGAAGAGGGTCCCTGGCCCTCTGGGTGTCCTTCGACCTCGGCCCAAGTAGAGACCAAGGCCGAGTAGAGCTACTCGACGCAGGAGACGGCACTGCCGATCTCAGTGGCCACGGAGATGGGCCCACGGGGCCCAGCATCTTAACCGTGAGGTAGGCGTAGTGCGTCACCACCATGAATCGGGCGAGCGTCGGGCGCCCGAGGATGGCATTGTAGGGGAGAGGGACTTATGCAACATCAAAGACAACGTTCTCCGTCCGAAAGTTGTCCCGACTCCCGAATGTGATGGGCAGCTCGACCTGCCCGAGGGGCAGGGTATGCCCCGATGTCACCCCGTAGAAGGGGAGCGACGGCTTTAGGCACCTGGATGGCACCTGTAGCTTCTTTAAGGCCTCTTGGGATAGGAGGTTTAGGCCTGCACCCCCATCGATTAACACTCTACTGACCTTGACATTGCAGATGGTAGGGGACACTATTAGAGGTAGTCGCCCCACGCCTATAGTACTCGCGGGGTGGTCCACCAGACTGAAGGTGATCGGGGTCTCTGGCCACTTCAGAGGCCTTGCGGCCTCAGTACCCGGGGTAGCCAAGCATACCTCACGCCGCATTGTCTTGATGTAGCAATGAGAGGAGGGTGTGTACGCGCCCCCGTCGATGAAAGCGATAGTGTGCTCGGGCTCTTAGAACCCGAGCTCTTGGTTCTTGGGGGCGGCTTTGTCATCGCCACCCCTGCGATGCTCCTCGTGCTTCTTCTGATGCCGCTCGATGAGTCCTTTAACCGATCGGCACCCAGTGAGGTCGTGCCAGTCAGTTTGGTGGATCTCACACTACTTTCCCTGTTCGGGCCTAGCTTCTTGTCGACAGCCGCCCAGCGCGCCAGTCTGCGGGCAAGGCCCTCTGCCAGTACGACAGGGGCAGCGTCGCGCTTCCTTCTCCTTTTCTTTTCCCACCTTTCAGAGCGGGAAGGACCTGCCTTGTCGGCAGCGGGCTTCTCAGGGCGCGGGACATGCCACGCCTGAGCCTCCGCTGCCTTGGCGCACTTGTCGGCCAACGCGAAGAGCTCCGTGGTGGTTTCGATCTCATGCATACCTAGTTTTTCGAGCATCCGCTCGTCGCGGATGCCCTGCCGGAATGCGACGATGATGGCATGGGAGGTAATCCGCGGGATGGTGTTACGGACCTGGCTGAAGCGCTGTATGAAGTGCCCTAAAAATTGGCCATGAACTGGTGGCAGAGATCATCCCAAGAACTAATAGATCCTGGGGGTAAGTTCATAAGCCAGGAGCGGGCAGAGCCCCTCAAGGCTACATGAAAGTAATTGGCCATAACCTTTTCACTGCCGCAAGTCGCTTGAACTCAACAGGATCGATGGACCCATCGTACTTCTCCGGTAGTTCTGGAGGAACTTTGTGGGCTAGTTGACCCGACGGAGCTCGCTGGTGAATGCGCGACATCATGTGCCATATCCCAAGGCGCCAGCAGCGCCCTTGGGGGGCGAACGCCAAAGCACCGGGGAATCCCGACAGTCACGGGCCGGCATAGAGGAAGCCTGGTCCTCTGCCTCGGCCTCGTGCCAGGACTCCTGGTGGCACTCGAGAGTGACACGCGCATCCTCGACGGCCCTCCGCTCATTGAGGTTTAAGTGAAGGTCCTGAGCTCCTGTTGTGGCGAGGGGGGCGACACTCCACTTGGAGCCCCCCGGCCGGTTCTGCTGCCACCCGAGGATGGACCAGCTTTGGTTTGCCAGTACCTGCCAGTGAGCTATGCCCACCACGGCGGCCACCTCCTGTAGCCAATGGCCTTCTGGGGTTTCCCCTGCTGCCTGGACAGGTGGGTGCCTGAGGAGTGCTTGCACCGCAAGCAACGCACTCCCAGGGCTGGCGTCACCGAAGATGAGCCTACCCCATAACGATGCCTAGCGCTGTCTAGACGTGGATCTTGTGGCAGGGGCGTCTGCCACTTGCTGAGGGTTAGGCGGCCCGCCTGCAACGGTGGTGGGGTCCCTACTGGGCCCAGCGCTATTGTCCCCGAGGGAGGGGGCGCTGTACGAGCCGACTACTGCTGCTACTGAGGAACAACAGAAACTGGGGCCCCTGAGCGATGGGCTCCACTTCTTCGCTGGAGTTGGAGCCGGTGCATTGGAGATGATGTCCGTCTGCCATCTTTCCTGTAGAAATCAAGGCGGATTCAGGGATGCAACCCCCCTACCTGGCGCACAAGCTGTCGGAGGATGAACTCCTCAAGCAGGGATCCGGAGGGACCCCCTTTGAGATTTGGCCGGGGGGATGATTCTGAATCTACCTCGTACGTGAATTAAATGAGAGTATATGGGAGATGCAGGCGGGATGGATGATCGGATGCAAGTGGAGTAAATGCTCGAGGGATTTTAGACAGGTTTGGGCCACACGGAGCGTAATACTCTACTCCAGTGTGTGTGCTATAAATGCTCTGGGAATGCCTCTCTGTGGATCTCTTGCGTTACAAGGATTTTTGTTTAAGTCTAGAGCTTCGGTCTAGGTGAACCTCTGCTCGGCTTGTCCGACTTGTACTTGAGGTTTGATGATCTTCTAAGTCTTGTGCCCGAATGCTTCTTCAACTGTTTGACTTCAGACTTGTTTTTCTCAGGGTGCGCCTCGCCTTTTATACCATCGGGAGGCTTGGCGTGCCCAAAAAGGAGGGCAGAAGTCCCCATGAGCCATAAATGGAATGCAACCATCATAGGGCTGCAGCTTGATGTTACATGGGTGGAAAGTCCGCCCTCGGCCGGTCTTGTCGCCCATTACGCCTTCTTTTAGCCGGTGCAGCAGGGGGGGCCATCGGGCAGCCACTGAGCAATCCTGCGTGCCCGCCCGGTCAGAGCAAGCCTGACACAGCAGGGCGGCAGGCGATATGCCTTGAGCCCAGCGACGATATCCCCAAGCCGCAGTGGCTGGCGCGCGATGGGACCCGTCGCATTAAATGTTCCCACGCTTCCCTGCCAAGCGGTGGCAGGGACTAACAACAGGCGTGGGGGGAGTGGTTGGAAGTGATAGGCCACGCTCCCTCTTAAATGCAGCATCGGGCCTCTCACCAATTGACACCTCACCGCTGAGCCTTTGTGGGGACCACCGACAAAGGGCCTCTCTGATCCTCGGGGAACTCTGGGCGCTCGGGGACTACCGTTCATAGCCCCGAGCGCCCTCTCCCGGATATGACTTCTTGGATCCTCGAGGTACTCGGGTGCTCGGGGACCACTATTCATGGCCCCGAGCGCCCTCTCCCGGAACTATGTCTTCTCGGGTCCTTGGGGAACTCGGGTACTCGGGGGCCACTGTTCATGGCCCCGAGCGCCATCTCCCGGAACTGCCTTCTCGTGTCCTCGGGGAACTTGAGTACTTGGGGACCACTATTCATGGCCCCGAGCACTGCTCCCGAAACTGGGTCTTCTCGGACCTTGGGGACCCCTGGTTCCCATGTCACTAACAACCGCCATGTCGCATCCATACACCTACACATCATGAGCCAAGAAACATGTCTCTCCGCCATCCTATATTTTCACCTGTGGTTAGCCATAAAGATAATCAAACACAATTGAAACATGCTATGCAAACCCAAGGCTCCTAATCAATAGTTACATCAATCACTCGTCATCAACAACACAAATCTCTCTTGTGTTCTCAATCTCCCCCTTGATGAGTGCATTCAGAACACTAAAACACAAAGATATTGATTTGATAATTATAAAAGAATACAAATTCATCTAAGTGACCAAAAGCCAAAGAAAAGCAAACACAAGGTGACTTAAATGAGAAAAAAAAGAAAAGTCAGGGAGAAGCAAAGAACTTCTCGGTTCCCAAAGAATTGGGCAGCTCAACAATTCAAATGGCCCCCAAAGAATTGGGTAAAAGCTCAACGCGGCCATAGAAGTTCAAAACTCACAAAAAGCATCGGTTTCCAAGATAGTTCAAATATACCTACAACCTTGCAAAATGAGTACAGGCTCCCCCTAAATTTGTGAGCACATTGGCACAAATGAATGCACAACTCCCCCCTTTTGGCATCTTCTCACTGTTTTCCCATTTTGGCCATCTCTCCCTTACTAAGCAATCTCTCACCTCTCCCCTTTCTTCACTCTCCCCCTATTTTTGTAAATTCTCCCCCTTTTGGCATATCAAACATCAAGCTCATAAGATAGCATGACATGACATGGGGTGTATGCCTACAAAGCTTCACACATAGATTACAAAGCACTTGAAGGGACTAGACATGTCAAAGTATTACAAGGAATAAACAATATAGCTCAAAGGCGCACAAAGTCTCAAAGTGATACTATGTTACAAGCACCAGGAGCAAAAGCAAATTTTGATCGTGTCTTTCAAATTTCATAAGATGTCACCACAGAAGCATCCACTGTTACATGATCAGTACAAGGATTAAGTTAAAACTAGTGCTATGTCAAGCTCAAACCAGTCAACCAAGTTCTAGCCAATGGGCTTTGCAAACACCCACATATCGATCCAAGCCTTAGTTTTGACAAGGTGAAACAAAACATACTTAGCACATTTTAACTAGTACAGATTGCTTTTTTTCATTCTTTGATCAAATACTTTGGCCCATCTATACATCCCAGTCGAGCACTGCTCGGAGGAGCTGCTCGTCCACCTAGCGACTACTCGTGAGTCACCTACAACCACGCACAAGACATCCACGACCACGTACAGGTCACACACGACCACATACAGGACATCCAAGACCACTGTCGAGGAACACTAGTGACTACAGACAAGTACATGCGACCATTCACACGAACATGTTGTGCTGAGCACTAGTGACCACAGACGAGTACATGGTGGACGCAGAGATTTTTCTTAGATCAACTTTGGGTTCACTTCCTTGGCAAATGACATGAATCATTTATTTTGGTTGACTTAACATGTGATTCAAAATATGCAAATTTTTACAATGCCAAAGCAAGTTGTGCCTTTGCGACACAAAAGAGCATAAGTCTCCCAAGGGTTAATCATGGGATAAACATTTACAAAGACAAAGAACATGGTGCAATGTTTCCCAATTCACTGAGCTGAACAAGAAGGGCTAGCACAAGCTTTTTACAGAAGTAGCCCTAATTCAAGCACTGATCCAGCTAAAGCAAACACTCAAGGGTGATAAGTGATTAAGTTCAATATTCATATTTCAAATTCATCCTTGGAAATGACAAGCTTGCTCAACAGATTTTATAGCATATCTCAAAAAGAGCCTAAGCTTGCACAAATTGGTACACATCAACTACACTTAGCACAAATTCATAACTAGTACCAGCAAGTGCTATGAACATATAAGAGAAGCTCGTTGAAATGCATATTGCACATGATGATCATATGATACATGATGATATGCAATGCATAAAGAGAGTATCTCATAAGGTGTACATAAAAGAGCAATGAAAAACACAAATTTACACAATATTACAAGAGAATCAAAAGCTCTCCAACTCAAAAAGGAAAGCACACACCAAGTTCCCCTCGAAAGCAAGCAAAGGTGGATGGATCAAGTGGTTTGGTGAATAGATCTGCAAGTTGATTATGGATATCCACATTACAAAAATCAATATCATCCTTTTTTTAGTGGTCTCTCAAGAAATGGAATCTCACCTGTATATGTTTTGTCTTTGAGTGAAGCACGGGGTTTTTGGCAACGATTATAGCATTGGTGTTGTCACATAAAAGTGGCACACTCTGAAAGCTTAACCCAAAATCCTTTAAAGTAGCAATCATCCACAATAGCTGGGAGCAACAACTAGCGGTTGCTACATATTTGGCTTTAGTGGTGGATTGGGCTACACTGGACTGCTTGTGGGAAGACCAACACACAAGAGAAGATCCAAGGAACTGACACGTTCCAGAAGTGGACTTGCTCGGGAGTAAAACGAAGATACGTCCTAATTCGCTTGATGGCTTGGCGATGTGAGGTTCTCGGAGATGCTTGAAACCAAGTGCACAGACACACGGCGAATTGTATGTCCGGCCTCGTAGGAGTCAAGTACAAAAGGGAGCCAATCATGCTCCGGTACTCCTTCTGATCCACTGCTTCCCATTTTCATCCACATCCAGAGCTGCGTACATGGGCATGGGACTTGACATGGGTTTGGCATCCATCATGTCAAACTACCATAACACATCTTTGTGTACTTGTTCTAGTGGACGAAGGTGACTTCCTTGATTTGCTTGATTTGAAGTCCAAGGAAGAAATTCATCTCACCCATCATGGATATTTCAAATTCTCTACTCATAGTCTCTGCAAACTTGGCAACTAAAGCATGAGATGAACCAACAAAAATGATATCATCCACATATATCTGAACAAAAAGAAAGTTATTGCCATGCTTGAGGAGAAACAACGTTTTGTCCACTGAACCCATTTTTGAGCAAAAAAGTTTTCAACCTAGCATACCAACCTCTAGGGGCTCATTTTAACCCATACAAGGCTTTGTGGACCTTGTACACTCTATCTAGGTGTTTTGGGTTCTTGAAACCTGGGGCTTGCCTAACATACACTTCCTCCTCTATGTGCCCATTTAGAAAACCACTCTTGACATCAATCTGAAAAAGCTTGAAACCCTTGGGGGTTGCAAAAAATCTAAAAGGATTCTAATGGATTTAAATCGGGCAATTGGAGCAAATGCTTCATCATAGTCTATACCCTATTTCTAGCTATACCTCTGGGCCACCAGCCTAGCCTTGTTTCTCACAACTAGACGAAGCTCTCCTTGTTTGTTTGAAAATCAATTTTGTACCTATGGGATGACACCCTGTGGGAGGCTCAACTAGGACCCAAACTCAGTTTCGCTCAAAATTTTCTAGCTCCTCATGCATAGCATTAACCTAATTTGAATCAGATAGCACATGTCCAATATCTTTGGGCTCAAAATTAGCAATAAAAGCAGAATGAGCAAAGTGGGATATCTGATTTGAGTTTGACCTGTAGTCCATTCATGCAAACAACCAATCATCTGTTGTGAGGGATATTGGTGCTGAATGTGCTGAGGGGCTTCTCTTTCTGAAGTAACCTCCCCCTAAACGATAGCTGGAGCTTCTACTTGATCATGTAGTGGTGTAGTAGATGTGGAAGTAGTAGTAGCATCAGGACCTTCTGTTCATGTAATGGAAGCAGAAGGTAGCTCTTGAGCAGCTGGTGATGGATGGAAACCAGCATCATCACCATCAACTAGAGCTGGAAAGTCCTCATTAACGAAGATGCTCTCGCTCAATTCTTGTTCACCTATAGTCTCAAAATAAAGGGTTGTGCATGGTATAGTTTCATCAAAAGTAACCTCACATGTTTCCATGATTTTGTTCATTTCTAAATTAAGCACACGATAAGCATGACTATGTAAGTCATAACTAAGAAATGTACCATCAGATGAGCGGGACTCAAATTTGTCCAAATTACCTTGCTTGAGAATGAAGCACCTGCATCCAAACACATGAAAGTGTTTTACCTTGGGTGCCCTTGCAAATCTCAACTCATAGGAAGTTCTATTCAAAATTGAATGCAAGAAAATTCGATTTGAAACACGACAAGCGGTGTTGATTGCCTAGGCCCAATACTTTCTAGGAGTCTTATGCTCATCGAGTATCGTCCTAGCCATCTCAACAAGGGTCCAATTTTTTCTTTCAACCACACCGTTCTACTGAGGCACATAAGGTGAAGAAAACTGATGCTCTAGACCATGTTCAGCACAAAAAGGCTGGAATTGAGCATTTTTGAATTCCTTGCCATTGTCATTGCGAATAGTTCTCATGGCATTGTGTGGAAATTCATTCTTCAACCTTAAAACCAACTCTCAATAATGAGAAAATGCCTCATCTTTTGCTTCCATGAAAAACACCCAAGAGTACCTGAAAAAATCATCAACGATCACAAGAACATACCACTTGCCACCCGCCGAACGCACACGGGATGGACCAATAGTGTCTATATGCAAAAGCTCTCCTAGGTGATTTGTCATCACCTATTTGACAGGTGGGTGAGTAGCAATAATCATCTTCCCATGATGACAAGGGGCACAAACCAAATCGTTTTCAAACATAAGCATGGGAAATCCTTGGATAAGGTCAAGAGCACTCAAATGAGAGAGTAAATCAAAACTCATGTGACCAAGTCTCCTATGCCACTTCCAAAGATTAGAGGTCGAGCTAGCCATTAAGCAACGAGAAGAACCAAAAGACTTTGAAAAATCAATTTTGAACACTCGGCCAGTTGGAGAACTACCACACACAAGATCACCAAAAGAATCAATAACGAGGGAAGCATTTCTCTTGAAGCTCACTTCAAAGCCATCCTCCAGAAGTTGCGAAACTGATAGTAAATTGTACTTCATGTTGTCGACCAAAACAACCTCCTTGAGTACAGAGGAATCATTTACCTTGATGACACCAACTGATATTACCTTTTCGCTGTTGTCATCCCCAAAAGTGATGTACTCTCTGGGGTAAGGATGGAGAACCATTTGGGATTTCTGATCATGTGGTGCAAACAGCTCGAATCCATGATCCACATGTTGTCCAAACCTCTGTCCTCCTGCTAATAAGAGGAGAAATTATGAGCAAATGACTTAACACTAGGGTTAGTGAAATATGAACCATTCCAGTGTCGAGCCACTCGTCCAAAAACAGTGTTAGCATGAGGATACTTATTCTTTCTCACAAGCGGTGGGGAAAACGTGGTTCGCCAAAGCCTTGAGACTCAAAGCATGAGCACGTGAGCCATGGCCATAGAGAGCACGACTAGGTCCATGCCTGGCAAAAGAACCATCTGGAACCATGACCAGTTCCACCACGATGAGAGAGAGCAGATTGTTTATGGCTAACCTGACGAAAAGGGTCATGTACACCATGGACAGGGTAGTACATGTGCCGGTTGTTCCACTCAAACCCACATCTCTCATTTCTCTTGCGCCTAAAGTCAAACTCAACTAGGTGACCCTCATGGTGGCAGTACTCACAGTGATATCTAACTCCTTTGTTAGGTTTGGGATTTATTCTAGGAGGCTATCTTGGCTATTTAGGCTTGCCTTTCTCAGGAATTGGTGGAATGGTGTCAAGTCAGTTTCGATACTCGTTGGGCTTGGGTATCCATATCTTTTTCTTAGGAGAAATTTTGGGTGGATTAACTGGGATAACTTCACACTTGTTTTGGGAGTTGGTGGTAGTAGATTTCTCACAAGCACTCACTCCAGAGGTACTACACTCTCCAATTTTTCCCATATTCATAAGGCACTCTAGTGTAGTCATGCCCGACACCAGCCCTATCCTCTCTCTTGAACTATTCCGCAATCATACCTAATTGTGGTTCACTGGTAGACACCCAACTCAACATAGACCTATGCAGCTTGTTCTCATCTTCTAATCTAAACATTTCAGCTTGACAAGTATGCAATTCATTTAACAAGGAAGCACATGTATCACAAGCTAAAATAATAGCCTTAGGGCTAGAAGCATTAGCTAGTTTGTTCTCAAAATCCTTAAGCTTAGCATAGTTCTCAGAAAGCTCAAATTTCAAGATTGGGCAATTTTTGCAAGCTCCTAGCAAAATAGATCTAGATTTAAGCTCTTCTAAAACAAGCTTAGCTTTCTCAAGCTCATCTACCATAGAAGCATATCTAGTTTGCAAATCAGACATTTGAATCATGTAAACACCACATGCATCACACTCTATCTAATCTACAACTGTGGGAGTAGATTTTAGCAATTCAAGTTCTATGGTAGCATTTTCAAATTTCTTTTTATATTCTCTAAGCTCATGCACAACTAACTTGAGATTGCGATCTTGAGCTACCAAAGCATCTTCTAGTTCATCTATTTTCATAAAGAGCTCATCAGCAGAAAGTTGTACCTCCAAGTCCAACTCGGTGTCGCTATTGTTGCCGGCCATGAAGCACAAGCCATTGAGGTTGTCGATGATCTTCTTCTTCTTCTTGTCCTCATCCTCACTTGAGCTTGAGGAATCATCATCGCTTGAGTCAGCATCAAAGTCGCTGAGGGAGGTGAGGAAGGCACGTCCCTTCACCTTGAACTTCTTGCGGAAGTCCTTCTTCAAAGCCTCACGATCAAAGTACTTCTTCTTTTTGTACATAGGCTTGTCAGCCTCGACCTTCTTCTTCTTCTTGGGGCAGTCAGCGCTGAAGTATTTCGGATCTCCGCACTCAAAATAACCCTTGGAGTTGCCTCTCCTTCGGTTTCTTTTGTTTTCATAGAAGCGGTTGAACTTCTTCTTGATCAGTGCTAGCTCCTCGTCTCCAAGAGCATCCACCTGTTCTTCTGTGATAGAAACCAAAGATGATAAAGCAAAACCAAAATGTGAGGTGTTAATAAGATTAGAACTGTCACTCGACTGGCCACCTCCCGAAACAAAGGCTATACTCTGAGGGTTTGACGGATTCTTATATTTGGCTTTAGTCTCATTGTCAATCTTAGTAAATCTAATCTTGCTATACAACTCATCCACAGTGAGAGTTTCATAGATAGGGGACTCAATAATAGCAATGACTTTGACCTCCCAAACCTTACAATCTAGACTGTAAAGCAGTTTTATAGCTCTCTCATGATCATCATAGGGAAGTCTACCATTCGCTCTCATCTTGTTCACTATCCCCTAAAACCTGCTCAACATGGACTCTACACTCACACCAAGCAATTGTCGAAAGTTCTCATACTCTCTTCGGTATGTATCGAACAACCTTGCCTTGACCTGAGTAGTTCCCTCATGGAAGTTTTGCAAACATGTCCAAGTCGCATAAGCAATAGTAAGATCAGAGACACGATCAAACTCAGAGCGACTCAAGCTAGAAAAGATAATGTTTCTCGCCTTGCTATTAGCTTCAAAATCATCAACTTGAGCTTGACTAATACGAGCTTCGAGAACAACAAGTTGAGCACTTTGACCTACGCTCCACACTGCAGACCCTTGACTTTCAAGGTAGGATCTCATGCGAGTTTTCCAGTAGGCATAGTCAGAACCATCAAAATACGAAACATTCCTTCCTCGTTCCGTTGTTCCCTTCTTGGATCACAAAGCCAATAAAGGTGTGGTGATCCTTGACTAGACTCTGATACCAATTGAAGGACCAAAACGATGACTAGAGAGGAGAGCATAGGAGCCCTTAAAAAATTCTTAATCAAGGAACAAGGCCAATGTCCAATTCGAACCTAACCCTCTACAAGAACGAAACACAATTGAGAGCAACACAAAGCACAGCGAACACAACACTAAAGTGCACTCATAGCAAACAACAAAAGTACGCCGACTATTATTGATGACTCGTGTCCTGACGAGGTGAACAGTAATTCCGACCAGTACTGATGAACATTAGCACGACCAGTACTGATGAACAGTAACCCAACCAGTGCCGGTGGACAATGTTTTGATCAGATGAACAGTAATTCCGACCAGTACTAATGAACAGTAGCATGACCAGTAACTCAACCAGTGCTAATGAATAGTAATTCCAACCAGTACTAATGGGTATTAACTCCGACCAGATGAACAGTATTCCAACTAGTACAGCAACCTACAAGGAGGTCCCAGAAGGATCTGGTTGCAAAATAAATACTGTTTATGGATGTTAAGGATAGGAACCGGAAGTTACAAATTGGTTGCAGTACTGAAAAATTGCTGCTCAAAACACAAGATCAAAACTAGAAATCTAACCAAACAGGGTCCAAATCCAACAAAATTTTAGCCACAACTTCTCATGAACACTGTGAGTCTTTATCCAAAAGATCTCCTCAAAGAGATCAAGATTTCAACCTCTATTTTGTGGATTTGACCAGAGACAAGTGAAGAGGAAAATGTTTAGAAAAAGGACTTCAAGTTGCTAGTGTGAGGGAGATTATATGGGATCACCCTAGATGTTCTCACACAAGTCCTAGCAACCTTTTGACGCAACAAAATCACTTGAAATCCCTGTCACAAGCAAGGAGTGAAAAATCAACTAAAACTTCAAGAACAAGAGATAAACAGGAGGGAGATCAAAAGTATCACAAGTTTACTGAGCAATTGATGAATAGAAATATGAACTTAGCAAGATTCATAGATACATGGCTTGGAAGCCACTCTTCATCCTCCCACTCTTGATGAGATCAAGTCTAGAGCTATGAACCCTAACTTCTCTCTCTTGAAATCCTAACCAAGCCTAAGAAAATATCAAGAATGAAGATAGGTCTTGGAGAGGTGTTGACGTGCTCTGGATGTCCTTCTCTCGGGGTCATATTTGCACCAACCCTCTCCGATATATATAAGCAAAGTGGACAATTCCCAAAATGTCCCTAATGACTAATACATAGATATTATCCCTGAAGGGCAAAATAGTCCGACTATTTTGTTGTGCATCGGACGGACTCGGCGCCTTCACCACTCTACTTCATCTCCAAGCAAGCTCTGTGATGGTGCCACTCATACTCCAATTCTACCCTCGGTTTTGAGGAAAAATCAGCAAAACCGCCGTGCATGCTTCTCCAAGCATAACTCCTCGATGTCGATGTGTGTCCGACCTCCGCCATGAGCTTTGACGCCTTCAAGCCTTCGCGCTCCCGCTACCAAGCCGCCTCTCAACTTGTCATCACCTTTCCACCTTGACTTGGTTGACGCCATCTTCATCACCTTCTTTTCCCACCATGTTTTCTTGCACCCTCCATGTGAGCGATGCGGATCGCCCATGGCTCCACCCGTCCTAGCACAGTCCGTCGGCACCAAGCCTCCACTTGTGATGAGGACATCACTCTTTCGGATACACAAACACCGAGTATTCCTCCAACAATAGGTCCGTTGACACGAGCTCGTGCACGTCAACTAAATCATGAGGTGAGCTCGTTCCTTAGTGTTCCTTTATATTTTGATAAGGATGGGATGCTACTAAATAATTGTGATGTATTGTTACTTAGGAACACGGGAGAAGAGCAGCAAGGGCGCCCAAGCCAAGGTGAAGGTCCAATCAAGTTCGAGTACGTTTCGGAGTCCAGGACCAGACTACACTAAAATCGTCGCCCAGGACGCATAAGGACTCCGTTTTCGACGTTCTACACATGGTTGGAAAGCTAAGGAGATAGGCTTTCCAACGGGACTAATCCCATGTCTAAATTCTTTCTGAGTCAATAGAAATTGTCGAAACAAGTGGACATCCAGAATCTGTTAGGGTGCTACGCCACCATCTTTTGGGCCGTTGGGTCGTGTAACGTGTTGGAGTCCATTAGGGACGTGTCCAGGGGTTCTTGGCCGACCCTAGTCTCTTATATACAGTAGCCACTACCCCAATTAGGGTTGGGTTTTGCTTAGATATTGATCTACACACAGATTGTGAGATTTTCGCTCTTGTTCCGGACCGACTAGGCCGCCGCAAGTGTTTGTGGAACCCCAACTTCGAGTGCTTGAATTCTATTCGCAATATTTCAGATTGCATCTTCTACGTTCTTGCTTGTGTTCTCGGTACGCTTGCAGGGATTGAGCCTTCTTGGCGAGGTCAACCGCGCGACACGATTGATAACAAATAGAGCTGTGGTGTAGTGATTGCAAGTGAGACGATCTGTTCGGGTCAAAGCCTTTGGATCATCAACGTCGAGTTCTCCACCTACCGACTTATCGCTACCTATCGGAAGATCAGGCCTACAATCCCATCAACTGGTATCAGATATTCAGGTTGCCCGTTAGGTAATTTTGTTTTCCTCTTTCGATTAGTCTGCTTTTCATTACCTAGAGTCCAGAAAAAGCCAAAAAAAAAACAATTCCGTCAATTTCCGCTGCCCTAGAACCCTTTGTGCCTTTGCAATTTTTGTTTTCAGTTGCGCGTTGTTGAGTTTGTGTCCGTGGTCGAGTCTTGTTGCTGGTTTAGAGTCATGTTCTTGGTCTTTAGTTAACGCTCCGTGCTGTTTTGATCACGCCGCTATCCCATTGCCACCATCCCCACCAACAAGTCGAGCCACCACATTACTCGATTTGCCACCGCGAGCCGCCTTGTGTTACTTTCCGCCACACCAACCCTAGATAGGTCGCAAGCCGCCTTGTATCAATTGCCCTGCCACCGCTGCCCTCCTTGTTCATCTCGCGATCCTATTGCTTGCAATACCTTAACGAGAACAATTTATGCAAGAGGTGCTTTGAAAAAAAACCCTAACTCAACAGGGGTTCAGTAAAACGGCCATAACTTTCTCATACGGACTCGGAATCAGGTAAAAATTTTTTTCAAGGACTTCTACAGAAAAAGTTACATCCGTTGCTCCCCACTTTGTCTGGTTCCGCCAAAATTTTTTTCCCAAATTCGGCTTGGAAGTTTGAGTATTCGAGCCGTGAAGTTTTCGCACGCTTTTCAGAGAACGTGCTTGATTTTCTATAGGCCACATCTTGCATCCGTTTGCGCTGAAAATTTCTGTGGTTGTTTGTTGTGTGCTCTTAGTTCAGAAAAAAAATATCAGAAAAATAAAAAAAATTCGTGATTCCTACTAGTGCTAAAAGACAAAAAAAGAGGAGCACATAGAGAACACCCAGATAATTGTGCTGTTTGCTGTGTCTTTCTCTGATCATCCTGTTTAGCTTTGTTACAGTTGTTGTGCTAGGACTAGGGACACGTGATAGACCAACAACTGTGATTCATACTTTGGACACTTATTTAGCTTTGCTCATCTGATTACAGTTATTGCTAATCCTTGCTACCATATTGTGCCTTTCCAAGCTCCACCTCCTTTGATCCGAACAGGTTCACTCTTGCAATCATCCCACGCTTCCAGACTTGTCACCGGTTGTTCCTCCTTGCTGCATTGGTAAGAATATTTGTAAGAGCATGGTAAGACGTTTGAGTGTGTGTGATTCCACCTTCCACCACCTAGTAGTTGATAGGGATAATATTGTGTTGTCCTTTATTTTCTACTAACCATGTCAGGTGATGGCTCTCCGTCAGATTTTAAGGATTGTGTGTCCAAGGAAGAACTCAACAAAGCCTTGCAGGATCATACTAGACTATTGACAGACATTAGAACAAGCATTGCTAACCTTGTCACGCGAGTCAACGACCTTGAGTTGCGACAGCCACCACAGGATGATGAACATTCACATGATGATGATAATAATAATGGTGACAGAGATGGTGACCAAGAAGATGGGGAGGTTTTTGTTGGGCAAGATGCGCGTGCTGAGCAACGTCCTCGTGCTGAACAATTACGTCGTGACCAACAACAACGTCGTCAAGGTAACGGAGGTAATAATGTTAATCGCAACGGTCGTGATGATCCTTATTCTAAGATTAAGTTGTCAATGCCTCCTTTTGATGGTGCATATGATGCTGATGCTTATTTGAATTGGGAAATGACGGTTGATCAAAAGTATAGTTCTCATATGGTTCTTGAAATGCATAGAGTTAGACTAGCCACTTGTGAGTTCACGAATTATGCTATTATTTGGTGGAATGGTTTAGTTTCTAGTAGCTTAGAACCTGAATCATGGCCTAGACTAAAGCGTGCCATGAGCAATAGATTTATTCCTCCTGATTATACACGTGAATTGAAAAAGAAATTGCAGCGCTTAAATCAAGGTTCTAAATCTGTGCATGATTACTATCAAGAGCTTCAAATTGCTATGCTTCGTTGTAGTATACAAGAGGATGATGAGGATACCCTGATTCGTTTTTACTCCGGGTTGAGACGTGAAATTCAGAACCTTGTTGATTATAAAGATTACAATACTACCAATAGGTTGTTCCATTTTGCTATCTTGGCAGAAAAAGAACTACAGGGTCGACAATAGGTGCAAAAATTGCGAAACAATTTTGGGAGTACATCTACTTCACGAGTACCACCGGAACAAGCAACAATATTCCCTTCTACATCTACACGATCTGCTGCCCCCTCCTCCAACACTCGGGCACATTCAGCAGGAGCACCACCACCATCACGTGAGGTGAGCAAATCTACTGTTTCGTAGGATCCAATGCCAAGCTCTTCTTCAAGTGCAGCTACCACGGGTCATACAACGGGCATTGTGTGCCGTCGCTGCCAAGGTATTGGCCACGTCATGAAGGATTGCCCAAGCCAGCGAGCATACTCCGCAACAGCAGATGGTGGATATGTTAGTCATAGTGATGTTGAGGAAGAATATGCATTTGAAGCTAATCTTGCAGCTGATCATGACATGGATAGTGAGGGGGAGGAGATTAGTGGTACTGCTGCCACGGAGAGTTATGCAGCACGCACCTTCATTGTGAAGCGAGTTTTAAGTTCTCAAATGGGGCAAGCAGAGCAGCTACAACGCCATAATCTATTCCAGACATTCCTCATTGTCAAAGATGCACGTGTTCGTACCATAATTGATGGCGGGAGTTACAACAACCTCTTGAGCTCCGATCTTGTGAAGAATCTTTCCTTGCCAACACGTGCACATCCTCATCCATACTACATTCAGTGGTTCAATAACAGTGGTAAGGTTAAGGTAACACAATCTGCGAGAGTACATTTTTCTATTGGTTCCTACCATGATTATACTGATTTTGATGTAGTGCCTATGCAAGCATGTTCACTTTTGTTAGGCCGTCCTTGGGAATTTGATACCGATGCTACACACCATGGTAGAAGTAATAAATACTCTCTCATGCACAAGGGAAAGAAAATCTCTTTGCTTCCTTTGACACCTGCTGAAATTGTGCAATGTGATAAAGCGCTAGTTGAAAAAGAAAAGAAAGAACGTGTTTTGGAATCTGAAAATTAGCAAGTAGCTCAATCTGTTTTCCCACCTAAGAAAGAGAAGAACACACCTAGGTCTGAAGGCATTAAATTAAAGGGTGGTGTTATGCTTGCTACTAAATCTGACCTTGCTGAAATTCAAGATAATGATACTTTGTGCTATGCTTTGGTATGCAAAGAGGTTTTATTTTCAATTGATGATATACCTAGCTCTTTGCCTGCTGCTGTCACTAACCTTTTGCAGGAGTATAAGGATGTCTTTCCAGCTGAGATACCCCCGGGGCTACCACCATTGAGAGGGATAGAGCACCAAATAGATTTGATCCCGGGAGTGACTTTGCCAAACCGTGCTGCATATAGGACCAATCCGGAGGAGACTAAGGAAATTCAGGGACAAGTCCAAGACCTTTTGGACCATGGGTACGTACGAGAGAGCCTTAGTCCTTGTGCTGTTCCTGTTCTTTTGGTTCCTAAGAAAGATGGTACATGGCGCATGTGTGTTGATTGTAGAGCCATTAATAATATCATAATAAGGTATCGTCACCCTATTCCTTGGCTAGACGACATGCTTGATGAGTTGAGTGGTTCTATTATTTTCATGAAGATTGACTTGCGTAGTGGTTACCACCAAATAAGAATGAAATTGGGAGATGAATGGAAAACTGCTTTCAAAACTAAGTTCGGTCTATATGAGTGGTTAGTGATGCCTTTTGGTTGAACTAATGCACCTAGCACTTTCATGAGATTGATGAATGAGGTTTTACGTGCTTTCATAGGAAGATTTGTGGTGGTGTACTTTGATGATATTTTGATCTATAAAAAGTCACATGAAGAACACATTGATCATCTACGTGCTGTTTTTACTGCTTTGAGAGAGGCACTTTTGTTTGCTAACCTTGACAAGTGCACCTTTTGCACGAATAGAGTTGCTTTTCTTGGCTATGTTGTTACTCCACAAGGAATTGAAGTGGATGAAGCTAAAATTGAAGCCATCAAGAGCTGGCCGACCCCTGGGACTATCACACAGGTGAGAAGCTTTCATGGCCTTGCAGGGTTCTATCGGCGTTTTGTGAGAGATTTCAGCACCATTGCTGCCCCACTCAATGAGTTGACAAAGAAGGGCGTTCCGTTCCAATGGGGGCCAGCACAAGAACAAGCTTTTAATACGCTGAAAGAGAAGCTTACGCATGCACCTCTACTCCAACTTCCGGACTTTGGTAAGACTTTTGAGTTAGAATGTGATGCTAGCGGCATTGGAATTGGAGGAGTGCTACTACAAGGAGGTAAACCCGTTGCTTATTTTAGTGAGAAATTGAATGGGCCATCTCTGAATTATTCGACTTATGATAAGGAGTTGTATGCTTTAGTGCGAGTTTTAGAAACATGGTAACATTATCTTTGGCCCAAGGAGTTTATTATTCATTCTGATCATGAAGCTTTGAAACATATTAGAAGCCAAGCCAAACTGAACAAATGTCATGCTAAATAGGTTGAATTTATAGAGTCATTTTCTTATATCATTAAACACAAGAAAGGTAAAGACAATGTCATTGCAGATGCGTTATCTAGACGTTATACCATGCTGTCCCAACTCGATCATAAGTTTTTTGGTTTAGAAACAATCAAAGGATTATATGCTACTGATTTGGACTTTAACGATGCTTTTGAACATTGTAAAGAAGGAAGAACTTGGAATAAATATGTGCTGAATAATGGATTGCTATACCGTGCTAACAGGCTATGCATCCCAGCTAGCTCTATTCGCTTATTGTTCTTGCAGGAAGTGCATGGAGGTGGTTTGATGGGACATTTTGGAGTGAAAAAGACCGAGGATGTACTGGTTGCTCACTTCTTTTGGCCTAAGATAAGGCGCGACGTCGAGCGCTACGTGGCACGCTGCACTACTTGCAATAAAGCTAAGTCTCGCTTGAACCCATATGGACTTTATATGCCTCTTCCTGTTCCTAGTGTGCCTTGGGAGGATATTTCTATGGATTTTGTTTTAGTATTACCTAGAACCAAGAGGGGGAGGGATAGTATATTTGTCGTTGTGGATCGTTTTTCAAAAATGGCACATTTTATACCTTGTCACAACAGCAATGATGCTACACACATAGCTGATTTGTTTTTCAGAAAAATCATTCGCTTGCATGGAGTGCCTAACACCATTGTTTTGGATCGTGATGCTAAATTTTTGAGCCACTTTTGGAGGTCACTTTGGAATAAACTTGGGACAAAGCTGCTGTTTTCGACGACATGTCACCCTCAAACCGACGGACAAATGGAGGTTGTGAACCGCACATTATCCACCATGTTGCGGGCTATTTTGAAGAAAAATTTGAGGATGTGGGAAGAGTGTCTACCTCATATTGAGTTCGCTTACAACAGATCAGTTCACTCCACCACCAAGGTAAGTCCGTTTCAGGTAGTGTATGGTTTTAATTCCCGTGCCCCTATTGATTTACTGTCTTTACCAACAACCGAGAAATTGAATTTTGATGCTAAGACACGTGCTGATTTGATTCTGAAAATGCATGAGTTGACTAAGGAAAATATTGAAAAGATGAATGAGAAGTATAGAACTTATGGTAGCCAAGGTCGGAAACATATCACTGTTGAAATTGGTGATCTTGTGTGGTTACATTTGCGCAAAGATAGATTTCCTGATTTGAGAAAGTCTAAATTGCTGCCTCGAGCTAATGGTCCTTTTAAAATTGTGGAAAAGATCAATGATAATGCATATAAGTTTGAGTTGTCTGCAGATTATGGGGTTAGTCCCACATTTAACATTTCAGATTTGAAGCCTTACTTGAGAGAAGAAGATGACATTGCGTCGAGGATGACTCCAGTTCAAGAGGGGGGGGGGGGGATGATGAGGACATCACTCTTTCGGATACACACACCGAGTATTCCTCTAACAATAGGTCCGTTGACACAAGCTCGTGCACGTCAACTAAATCATGAGGTGAGCTCGTTCCTTAGTGTTCCTTTATATTTTGATAAGGATGGGATGCTACTGAATAATTGTGATGTATTGTTACTTAGGAACACAGGAGAAGACCAGCAAGGGCGTCCAAGCCAAGGTGGAGGTCCAATCAAGTTCGAGTCCGTTTCGGAGTCCAAGACCAGACTGCACTAAAATCGTCGCCCGGGACGCATACGGACTCCGTTTTCAACGTTCTACACATGGTTGGAAAGCTAAGGAGATAGGCTTTCCAACGTGACTAGTCCCATGTCCAAATACTTTCTGAGTCAACAGGAATCGTTGAAACAATTGGACATCCAGAATCTGTCAGGGTGCTGCGCCACCATCTTTTGGGCCGTTGGGTCGTGTAACGTGTTGGAGTCCATTAGGGACGTGTCCAGGGGTTCTTGGCCGACCCTAGTCTCTTATATACAGTAGCCATTACCCCAATTAGGGTTGAGTTTTGCTTAGATATTGATCTACACACAGATTGTGAGATTTTCGCTCTTGTTCCGGACCGACTAGGCCGCCGCAAGTGTTTGTGGAACCCCAACTTCGAGTGCTTGAATTCTATTCGCAATATTTCAGATTGCATCTTCTACGTTCTTGCTTGTGTTCTTGGTACGCTTGCAGGGATTGAGCCTTCTTGGCGAGGTCAACCGCGCGACACGATTGATAACCAACGGAGTTGTAGTGTAGTGATTGCAAGGGAGACAATCTGTTCGGGTCGAAGCCTTTGGATCATCAATGTCGAGTTCTCCACCTACCGACTTATCGCTACCTATCGGAAGATCAGGTCTACAATCCCATCAACTTGCCCTTCACCGCCTTGCCGTCGACCGTCCTGTTGCATCGATACACCTACACATCATGAGCTAAGAAATATGTCTCTCCGCCATCCTCTATTTTCACTCTTGGTTAGCCATAAACATAATCGAGCACAAATTGAAGTATGCTATGCAAACCGAAGATTCTAAATCAACAATTACATCCGTCACTCATCATCGACAACACAAATCTCTCTTGTGTTCTCCAAGATATAGTCACTTTCTCAGTTATATGTTAGAGTTCATGGACATATGGATGGAAAAAAGTACGAGCAGGCGGAAGCGGCAAGCGGATGAAACATTAAACAATCTCCTCACAAACCTTGTAAGATTAATCCCATCGCTTGGTTAATTTGATGCTGTACCTTGATCGACTTCCTTGTTAAATGAACTCAAGAAGCAAAACATGATATGACACAAATGGCACATACTCCCCCAATGGAATTTTTCGGATGAACTTGCTGGCAGCCGGCAACGCTTCGCCATTTATTTCGGGAGAAAAGAAACATCGATTTCAGCTCCACATGAAGCTGAAAGAGTTTGACCGCGGTTGACAGACGCTGCCAATGCTTATTCCAAATGATCCACATCTACTTTTCTGGACTCAGACACCCAAAGCAAAACGAAACATCTTGCACCGTGGTTGCTGTGTCCTACGACATGGTATGTTTCGCCTTGCACCGCATGCATTTTTCCTCAGGGGGAAGAAGGCTCAGGCTTTGGATCGACGGGTGGAACGATCTTGGGCTTCTCATCCTCAGTGGGGGGAACCTTGGGCTTTTGATCCACGGCCTGGCCACTGCTGCTCCCGCTCCCGCTCTCGCTACAACTTGCATCGCTGTTTCCTTCAAGCTGTTGCAGGAGCCTTTGGATGTTGTCCGCCAGCCCTTCAGATCTAGCTAACGCAGGTGATGTTGTCCGCCAGTCCTCAATGTCAGAACCCTGCACGCGTTGCAACAAAATAGAAGAGTTGCGTCAGTAAAGTTTAAGCTCCAACTAGTACAAAAGTTTGCTCTGAACATCATGTTTTTATGAAGAGGCTTTGAACATCAAGTTGGCAGTGGATATCTGTAGCATGCGTGTGTTCAAGTAATAAAAATGGGCCTGGCAACTATACACAACAACAGTAGGAAAACGTGTTTAATTTACTTGTGTCTCTTCCTGGCCTTCAGGTGTTTGGTGCTGCACCATCCATTCATCAAACTTGTTCCCTAGTTGCCAGAACTACAGGCATAAAAGGAATACACATATATATAAACACACGACATGGTGGCATGCACTCTCATAGCCTTTTAGCATATATGTTGAGTGACGTGTACATTCGGTATTGAAAATGGCGAACTGGAATGATTTGCCCTCGGCAAGGGGGAAACGCCATTGGCCTTCGTGGATGATTCACCCCCCTCCCCTCCTTCCAAACCGCTTGGTTAGCATCACGGTTCCATTTACCGACCGGAGCTCGGTTACCGAGCTCCGGCGGTAACCGAAAATGCGCGATAACCGCGGTTACCGGTCAAAAATTTAAAAAAATTCGGAGAAAATTCATTCGGCAAATTTTAAATTTTTGCGAAAAAATCATGTTTTTGCCCTCTCGTTAACCGAGCGGTTTGGGTCGGTTACCGAGCGATTTTCTCGCATTTTTGATTCGGTCGGTTACCGAGCGGTTTGGGTCGGTAACCGCTCGGTTTTCTCGATTTATCGAGCGGTTTTATCGAATTTCAGCGCAGTTCAACAAAAAACCTAAAAAAGGGTTCAATCTTGTAAAATCAATAACTAATTCATCCAAGCTTCAAATCAAGTGAAACAAATTTTGTTGGCTTCCTTGTAACATGATCTACATGATAAAAGTATTTATACTCATAAAAAAGTTCAAAATTTTCTGTGAGAAATTTTATTTGTTAAACCAAGGTAAATGCATAGTTTACTCTTTGCTAATCCAAAAATCATGAAACTAATTTTGTTAGTCTTCTTACATGATCCTATATCTTTTAAAAATATATGAACTCATGAATTAGTTATTGTAACATGCATGATTGTGTAAATGTGTTGCGACTAGATTAATTCATAACTGACCCATCACACCTTAAAAATTAGTGAAACCACTTTCATTAGCTTATTTATATTATTATTTACGTATAAAAAATAATAGTAGACATGAAAAAATTAATTAAAGTGATGTTTCTTAACATATTCACTTTATGCTTGTGAACTTTATAAAAATCATAGAGAATTTAATAAAACTCTAAATAAAGTGAAATCAATTTTAAAGATTCTCTTAAAATACGTTTTATACAATAAAAATATGTGTTTGCATGTTACACTTTTCCTTAATGCAAGTTAATAATTGAGCCGCGCGCTTCAATTTTTTTCATTTTTTTCAAACTTTCTCCCTATAGAATATGATGCAAACGACATTATTTTTGAAAAAAAAATTCACAGAAGTTCTTAGAATTATGTCTAGTTTTTTTAAATATTTGTTTTGAATTTTTTTTGAATTTTTTTATTTTTTGAATTTTTTGAATTCAAATTTCGGTTACCGAGCGGTTTTTGAAACCGGACCGGACCGGGAAGGTCGGTAACCGCGATTTTTGAGCGGTTACCGACGGTTTTTTAACCCTGGTTAGCATGTGGTGCTTGGCATGGCAAAAAGACCCTTCTGGCTACAGGAGGGACATCAGATGGGCTAACCCATTACCCTCAACCCCCGCCCCCCTCCTTCCAAACTGCTTGGTTAGGTGGCGCATCATTGAAAACATGATACCTAGTCAAAAAAAGGTAGGTGCAGAACACCAAAAATTTGTAGTGGAAATTGTTGCAGTGAAGCTATTTGCCATCCGTGGTGCCAAAGCCGAGCATGATGGGGAATTATCTAGACCTAAGCACGAGCTGGCCGGTCCAAGGAAAGCTTGATTTTTTTTTTACGTGTAACTGCTGCATAGGCCCACCTAAAAGCCTAAAATTTTGGGCCAAAATGAGCTACCCAATGAATTTTGTGTTGAAAAATAAATGAAATATTATTTTGGGACATGCTCGGTTTACTCGAGACTGAATGACTATTGTCCAAGCCCGCCCATTAAACCCTAGGAAGCGTGTTATTTTGGGTTGAGCCTAGGGTGGGTTGGGCTAGGCCTGAAATGCTCACATCCAGAGCAATCTGCTACTACTTCTCTCCCTTTTGTATCCACCATCATCCGCAGGAGGGGCGCGGAACGATAAATCTAGGTTGGGAGACTAATCAAAACCATGAGAATATGAGCTTGTAATGGTGCCTTGGTTCTTCCTTAATCAGGCCACACATAACTGGTGTGCCAACAAGTCAATGATATAGGCGTAGTAGTGGAAAAAAGGGATTTGAAGGAAAGAAAGGCCACCTCGGGCTGTGTTAAAATCAACCCAACAGATTGAATAATATTTTACATGATCATATATATCAACTTTTTTCCTTTAGAATGAGATGAACATGTAGGTAAATCCATGCATGAGAATCCAAAAGAGGAAGAGAAGATGATAATAGGAAACCTGTTCTGCGATAATCTCAAAGTCCCGTCTGGCCTTGCGCTGCCTCCTCTCTGCCTCGTCAGGCATCAAATCTGCCTTCTTCTTCCCCTTGTCCATTTGGTATCCTAGGAAAACACCTAGCATATGTGTGGTGCTTATATACACGAGCATGTGGGACCACGGTTTCAATCAATATCTGAAAGGTCACAAGGTGCATGCCTAACTCCTCTGTTGGTCTGACGGTGGGACAAGAGGTAGTGTTGATTCTGAATGGCCGGTGCACGGCTAGAGGAACTAGTGTTACCATCTTTACAGCCGTGCTACGGCACAACCAACCATTTAAGTGTGACTTGTGATCCTTATCACAGTCCACAATCCCTTGGTTTCAGTTACCATGGAGAGCCCTAAAAAAAATGTAGGATTGTTGGTGGGACGCTGACATCATTGGCAACCATACGAAGCAATAGTTTGTTCCTTTCAGGAAAGTATAGCTTTTTTGTCATTTTTCTATCAGAGGAAACCTTCTTTCGAATTCATGCAGACATAATATGCGTAAGCAATTGGCCGATTGGAACATATAAAAAATAAAGCCCAATCCGGTTAACAACAGCACATGTCTTCTCGGCTGTTCGATCGCATAATCAACAGCATACATCAAGGTACTGATTCAGAAATAAATCTTGTCTTTTCTATTTCACCTGTTCAATCCCGATGTGCAGCAATTAGTTTGGGCTCCGGTTAAAAAAATATCTACACCGTGCTATGGATAGCAATTTCCCTACAGTGATGGCCCCATGGGATTCCGATACAGATTGGGCCTCTAGTTAAGTATAAACAGACACAGACGCCATTTATTCCCCATGGGCCTGGGGTGCGGCGAGGGACAGTTTTTGCCCCCAGGAGGTCACTGGAGCTCGAACAAAATGGTGCTGGGCATACGTACTTGCAATCAGGCAGCCACGTACTATAAAGATTAGGGCCTATCATTCCATGGAAATAACACCAAGGCTTGTAGCGGCCACTAGGGTAGATTTAAAAGAAATGCAACCCCTTCCACCGCAAAGTCTGTTGTACTATTAGTGATTGCGAGTAGTGTCATGTGCTAACAAGGAGTAATCACAGCACATGCACAAACTAGCTGGAACCCGCACGTTGCAGCGGGCCCATGATAAAGAGGCTGGATTTTGTGGATGTCCAATGTTTTAGGCATGAGAATGAAGTCTCACATGAAAGCAAAGAACAAAAAAGATGGCACTCACGTACAAATGTGCATGGACCATTATCGAACTTAATCACATTCTAATTACCATTTTTACCTTAGAATATTTTACTTCGCCACTTGCAAGAGACATAAATAAAATAGATGAGAGACCAAGTTGAGATGTGCTTTGGTTTATCTTGTGTGATGAGTGATTGACGTTTGTGTGGTTTTTCCTAGTTAGCATATGCATGGTTATATACTGCAATATTGATTTGGTCTAACTAAAGTTGAAAAGAATTAGAGTTTGTATCGGTGTCTCAGTGCAGGAAGCTTGCACTCACCGGATAGTCTGGTGTGAGGGTTTTTGACCTCACCGGATAGTCCGATGTGAGGGTTTTTGACCTCACCGGATAGTCCGGTGTGTGGTAGATATGAGCACCAGAGCTTTTTAGCGCAGATGCAGAGAAAAAATTTATTCACCGGAAGGTCTGCTATAGATGAGAGTGAGTACCATACTAATTTTTTAGAGAAAGGTGCAAATGTAGAAGTCTAGTACGGTAGCCTCACCGGATGGTCCGGTGTGTGCATGGGTGATCACTGGAGGCTTCACCGGACAAAAATTTCCAGAGAGGTTGAAAAACTAAGTTCCAGTGATGATGTACTCACCGGATGTTCCGTGATGGGCGTGTGAACACCGGAGAGTATCACCGGAGCCTTTCAGTTCTGAGGCAAATATTGAGGTGCTCACCGGAATGTTCGGTGTTGGGATTTTATGATCACTAGAATAATTTTTCTAGGGAGGAATGCAAACTAGGTTCCTGTGGAGTTGTACTCGCCAAATGGTCCGATGTTGCACTGGTGTGAATGCCAGACTATCCAGTGTTCACATTTTTGTTAAGTCTGATCTTTTTCAACTTGATTTCAATTAGGACTAACATGTGATGATGTTATATAGTTCTGGAGATGCATGTTTGCTGGTCTCGTGGTGGGCAAGTGATGGATGGAACTTGGCGGTTGACGACGGGTGATCGGGGCTAAGCAGGGTGCTTGGTTCCGGATGATCAAAGAGGCCGGGTAGAGTCAAAGATGATCCTAACGGAACATGTGGAGGTCAAGCAATGTAGGAGATGAAGATTGATGAAGGGAGCATGTTGACAAAGTTAAGCGAAGGGGATGCCGGTGCAAGTGACAATGTGACCCAAGGGATCAGGAGCGGGAGAGACTTGCCAGTGATCAAGATCGCAAGACAGAGGACACACATCAACATCGAAAGACTTGCTTGAGGTCAAAGCAAGCAGCTGTGAGTCACGCTTTAAGAAGTGTGCGAGTATATTCCTGATTTGGTCACAAAACCATGGGCGGATGGAGTGCACGTGACATCATCGCGAAGCTTGCGTCGAGGCGAACCTAAGTCATGAAGGCGCCACGGTCGTCTGATGGATGGAGGAGAAAATGGACCAAAATACCGCCAATGGTAGGTAGGAATGTACTACAAGAGAAGGGTATTTTAGGAACAATTAAAGAAACTTGGGGGTCAAGTTTCCTAGGCTATAAATAGAGGGATTTGACTGGTTGGGACGCCATCCACATGAGAACCTTGTGCTACGGTTTTAGAGGAAAGGGAGAGGAGTGCTTAGCATATGTAATAGGTGAGAGTTTTGAGAGATAAATCTTTGTAATCCGTCTAAAATAGGGCTGACCTCTTTGAGTAATAAAGTATAAGTTTTTGCATATGCTTAAATTCCCCTCCTTCTAGTTTCTTTCTATTGGTTCTATTACAAGTTTGGAAATTCTTGCTGTTTTGTTGTTGATTTTTGTTTTTCTTTTTGAGCTGGAATTTCAACACCTTGGAAAGTTGTTTTTCTTGATGCTAGAGGCATAGAATTAACATACTCATGCATATGTAATGGATCTTGAATTCTCTTGCCTCTAGACCATCATTTTGGAGAGTTTATTTCCCCAGTGATCTCGTCTCTGTTTCGTTCATCATCAAAGTTGCAAGCATTTGGGCACAAAAACACGTGAAATAGTTTTGAATAGAACCTATGATTCATATTCCATCTGTAGAGTCATATTTCCTTGAAACTTTCCATCTTATTTTGTCTCTCTGAGTATTTTACTTCCACTCAAGCTTTGAGGTGTGTTGGGTGATTAAAGATAGGAGAAGGCCTATTTCGCAATAAATTGTCGAGGTGCCTTTTCACCCCCTCTCTAGTCGCCACTTTTTATCCTACAATTGGTATCAGAGCTAGTTTGATCACTTGTTGACCTTAACAGGCTTTGTGAACCGTAGGCGACATGGAAAGAAGTGAAAAGATTTCGCTGTTTAATAGCCATGATTTTTCGTATTGGAAGGTGCGCATGAAGGCTTATCTCTTAAGCCAAGGAAGTAAAATTTGGGAGGTAGTTGATTCCAACTATGAGGTTCTATTCAAAACCATTTCGATTTGAAGCATGAGGCCTTATTGTTGGCCTCATACTGTTTGATTTGAACATGAGTTGTGAAGAACTCTTCAGCAAGCTCAAGTCCATCGAGATAGCCAAGGCAGGTCGGATTAGTTTTGAAAACCCCCCTACCTCAAAACATGACATTGGTTTCCAGACTTAGTAGTGGCAACTGATCTGGAGTTGGTGTTTCTTGTGCTAACACTTTATCTAGTGGTTTTGTTTTGTCTTCTTTGGTCTCTATCACAGAGGAGCAGGTGGATGGGCTTGATGATGAGGATCTTACACTAATCGTGAAGAAATTCACCCGTGTGAGGAACCGTCCAAATAGTATTCTAATTAATCATTAGGAGGATCATTATTCATATTCCCAACCACAACGATTAACCAGAATACCATTCCGGTAGTCCCGGCACGTGTTTTGTGCCCAGGATCGGAACACATGCCTTCCAACTCAAATATCACAACACAGTTTAATAGAGAGCAAGTAATTAAACTGGATTACAATTATTAAACATGCAACTGTTTCCACAATTTACAACAAAAGAGGATCAGCAACAACTATGCAGCGGAAGAAAAACCTATACAACAAAAGAGTATGGAACCGGATGCCCTTAGGCTCCATACAAAAAGCGCCGGAGTTCGGAGTAGAACGTGCTACTCCTGCCCGCCACCCGGATCGGCAGGCAAAAAGTAGCCGAAAACTGCCTCTCCCTCGCCAACCTGTGAACCTGAAAGCAACTTAAGGGCAGCACCCCTTAGTACGAAGGTACTAGCAAGTCTTACACAGTATGAGTATATATATTCTCGACTCCAAGGATCATGCATTTAAAGCTGTAGCAAGGATTAAGACATGTTTAAGTTCATTAAGTGGTAAGCAACCTAAACTCTAGGTGTAAGCAACTGACTTAACCAACCACCGACTCAAACTCTGCCAACTAACTGACCACAACAGATATGAAAACAACAAGTGTATAAAGGTAAACCATTACCATCAAACCACCGACCACATACCGACCAAACCACCCAAACCAACCATGCCACAACCCACATCGAAACTCTACGACCAAAACATGGTTGCTCGGTGGAGATAAGCGATAGCGATGCTCATGACCGAGAGTGCGACAGTTCGAACTGATTATACACCCTGCAGGGGAATACTCCTGGACCCACACGACACAGGGACCATACGGCTTGTGCCACCCGCTAAGATGCACATAAGGGGGTACCCGTGACAACCTTTCCCAACCAGGCCCAACCATGTGGATCAACCATAGCTCGGCGAGGCGGTATTAGAACTACTCCCCGAGCAAACTAATACCGCTAAAAGCCCGGACTCAAACCGGACTCACACCGTCTATGACGAGGCCCACATGACCACGTCTACGAAGGTAATCAGCTCGCCTACCATTATATCAGCATGTGGTGAGTAAGGTAAGTGCTAAAGCCGACTACACCGACGGTCGGTGCTTAACCGGTACAAGCGGTCTACGGTATCCGGGTTCCCTCCCCGAACTGCCTGAGGACTCCTCGTGAGCAGATGACACCCCTAACACCGCCCACACCTCGTCTCAACTCACCACTCACCAAACCGACTCATCATCAACACAACCATAAGTGTGAACAAGTAATAAGCCCTAGGCTCGTGACAACGGTGGACGCCGTCGTCGACTTCTACCGGAAAGCCTAAGTACCACTAAGCATAGCGAACTAAAATTAGACCGCGACGACACCACTAGGCTCCAAGGAATAACACACGACACGTGACCGAAATGGGAGAATGCATCAGCATAGGTTCTACCCAACTCGGTACCCGACACATGCAATGCATATATAAGCGTAGATAACATATTAGATTTCGAATTGACACGGTGCAATATGATAGATGCTTGCCTTGCTGCCCTAGCTGCTGCTCACAGCTACCCGAATCACGATCACCATTGCGGGAACCTCCGGGGACAGCCTCGTTCGCCGGGTCGAAGTTCCCTAAAAGAATAACGCGTGCAATGTAACGAATATAATGTTATGAAATGAAGGATGCTCCATAGAATGCGATAACAGTGCAAATCGTCAGGGCACGAGTTCCAAAGCACCGAAGATTTTCCTTAAATGGGATTACTGTTAAACGTTTGAACACTTCTAGGACTAACTAAGCTTAACCTTATATAGAATTGTAACAACATCTAACATGTGGGTGATTATTTTTGCTGAGCGGGGAACCAATTAACAAGATTTACAAAATTGATCTCATCAATTTTAGAGTTACCAAAATTAAATTATGGATTAATAAAGCTCAAACCTATTTTATTAACCCCTGCAATTTAAATACACATTTCATAGCTCCCAGTATTTTTAACATGTAGACAATGATCATATAAACCTAACAAAATTGGTTTCATGAATTTTGGAGCTATATACGATTTCCTATGCACTTTCTAATATTCAGCCGAAATACTGTTTGCACAACAAATGGATTTCTCCTTTTCCTACCTTATTCCGAATTAAAAAGGCCTGCACTCTCTTTCACCCACCGCTAACTAGCTACAGCCACTGAGCAATGGGGCCAGCTTGTGAATTCAGTCCCAAAAGCTGTGAGGCCATGCTCAGCACGGAGCATCCATGGCCGGTGGCAAGGCACACGCCGGCGACGGGCTCAGCACAAAAAGGCGCGGGCCACAGACGGAAGAGGGACAGGGGAAGCTCACTAGTGGTTCGGCTTGGACGGAGGTGGCTCAGAGCAGAGGGTCGATGGCGGAATCTCGGAGCTCTGCACCGGAGCTAAGGAAGAAGGGATGGTGCGACGTTGCCGCCGGTGAACGACGACGCCAAACGATCGGTGGAGGGTGGCAGCGGCAACAGTCCACCACTAGGAACTCCTCTGGGTGGCACTCGACCGGCGGGCTCGGCTGGAAGATGGTCGGCGGCGAGCGGAGTGGCACGACGGCGCAAGGCGCATGCGGACGGCCATGCCGGCGTCGGGCCGAGGGCCAACAAGCACGCGCGAAAGCTTTCAGCGATCGCGGGGAACCGGTTTGAGCATAGCTCGGCTGGCGGGCCCGGCCAGAAAGGTCCGGCGATGAGCACCCGACGTGACGGCGGTTAGAGCTCCGTGGAAGACACGCCGGCTGTGGGCCTAAGTCAAAATCACGCACGCCAAAGCTCCGAAGAGGCCCAGCGACGTTGGCCGTGCAGTGGATTTGGTCGGCGGAGTGGCTTGGTGGGGCTTCACGCGGAATTCAGCTCGGGGATGCTTCGTGCGGTGGCGTGGCTGTGCGTGGAGAGGATGACGACCACGAGCTTCACGGTGAGGGATAGATCGGGGCTGTTCGGCAGCTGTGGTCACCGGCTCAACGGGGCGACGACTCGTCTAGGCAACAGCTTCTCACGGCGGCGCTCGTGGCAGGTGAGCTCGAGGTGGCTCAGTCCGGTGAGGCTGCTCCAAGCTCCTGCAGGTTCGGAGTGGTTGGGCAACGACGGACTTCGCTCGGCGGTGGTGGAGCCTTGCTGCAGCGCCAGCTCGGGGAAGAAGGTGCTAGCTTTAGCTCTGCGTGGCCGCGAGAGCAGGAGGGAGGAGCTGCTCGTCGTTTTGCTGAGAGAGAGAGCACAAGAGAGCTATGGCTGTTGCTGCTGAGCTGCTGTTGTGTTCAGTTGAGTAGAGAGAGAGATAGCATGCTGCACATGCGGTGCAAGAAAATATCAGAGAGAGAGAGCAGGCAACCGGCCGGCTTAAAGTCAAGGAAAACAGCACTGGCCAGAAGGTGGCCGAATCCACTGGAAGCAAGCTCGGTGGCAGCCGGAAGGAAATCGCTCGAAGAACAGCCGTGGCCATGAACAGCAACCAAGAAAGAAGAAAGCTAGCAAAGTTTAGTGTTAGTTTGTACTAGTGTCTTCATTTTCTCATTTGTTTTCTCGAATTTCTCTAGTGGTCGAAAAGTCATCATAAAAATTGAGGATCAATTTTGCTGGATTCTATAATTCATGTGCAACCCATTTTTACTTGTTTGACCCATAATGCTTGAGCCAATTTCAAACTAAAATTCTCTAAACATGCAACCTTTACTAATTTGTGGTAATTTTTATGCCTCCAAAGTAATTCCCAAAAATTTTGGAAAATTCATTTATATTCCCTGCATGTCATGTACTAATTTCTAAAATTGTTTCCAACCCTATGTTGTATAGCAATATTGTGAGTTGCTTAACAATGCATCAATTAATATTGATTTTTACAATTTGTTTAATTGAAAAAGCATGCTCATAAATCACCAAAACAATTAAGCATGATGCCAATGATGTTTATGATGCTTAATGACATGCTTATGCCTTTTGGGCTGTTACAAAACTCCCCCCCCCCCCTAAAAGAATCTCGTCCCGAGATTCGGGTAAAGTGCAGGGAAGAGAGCAGGGAAAAAGGGTTCCCAAGACTGGGTCTATAATGGCATCACTAGGTGATACGGTAACTCTACATGTCACATTTCCTAGACCTCGGAAAAAGTCCCTGGTTTCTAAGTGCCATATTCACCTAGACAAGTTAATCTTATAACAAGGGCATCACAAGATAACCAGGTAGGTGTCATGTGAGTGACGGTGGGGTCATCATCCTTTCTCATCTCAGTTCACTGACATGACAAAGTTACAACCCTATTTATATTCATGAGATAACACAGGTGAGGGTGGTCTCCTTGGTGACTTGATGGTGATTGTGTACATATATAAGAGTTCACTAACAGCGTAGCCAAAGGAACGCCGTTTATCCCTTGGTGACGACAAGAAGAAAGAGAGGTGAAAGGTCAAATTCCAACTAATGCTATTTCTCTATGTCGGATATTACTCGTTTGGATCCATAACATTATTTATTAGGGCAATTGCATGCAATGAGCGATAATGAAAAATGAATGCATGCATGAATGCCATGGAATGATGCATGCTCGAACCTAGCTACCGCTTCTTTCTCAAAATAAGAACCGCACCTGCAAGCATCAAAATCACAGGCAGTATATAACATCCAGAACGTACCCTTCGCGCTAGAAAGGGTAAGAGCGCGAACGGCCCTTGTACCACATGCCGTACAAGCGACAATCCATACGTCGATAACAACGTACTCACTTCCCGTAGACCCTACGGGACATCTCGTGTAAACGCCACACGAGTAGATGACCATGCCTCCCATCGCATGGTGGATGTTCATACGCTATCGCTAGCATATTCACTTCCCGTACGGATCGCCGTACGGGACACACCGGGCCCCTGCCTCGCATCCGGCTGAGCCCTCGGTGATTAACCGCCACCGAGCGTCGTACCTTACCTTCCGACGATGCAAAGCCGAAGATGCAATGCCCAACATGAATCAATGCAGGGTCGAAAGCGAAACAATGTGGTATAAGAAATATAAACGCCACTCATAGTACGCATTTTAACTTAGGGGCATAAACGATAGCAGTTTAATACATATTAAACATGAAGAGGCGTAAACATAAATTGTGGGTTGTTTAGGTGGAGTTGTCGACTTACTAAACAACGCACTAATTATGTTTAGGCTACTAAATTAAACCAAGATTTGATACCAGAATGTGAGGAACCGTCCAAATAGTTTTCTAATTAATCACCAGGAGGATCATTATTCATAATCCCAACCACAACGATTAACCAGAATACCATTCCGGTAGTCCCGGCACGTGTTTTGTGCCCAGGATCGGAACACATGCCTTCCAACTCAAATATCACAACACAGTTTAATAGAGAGCAAGTAATTAAACTGGATTACAATTATTAAACATGCAACTGTTTCCACAATTTACAACAAAAGAGGATCAGCAACAACTATGCAGCGGAAGAAAAACCTATACAACAAAAGAGTATGGAGCCGGATGCCCTTAGGCTCCATACAAAAAGCGCTGGAGTTCGGAGTAGAACGTGCTACTCCTGCCCGCCACCCGGATCGGCAGGCAAAAAGTAGCCGAAAACTGCCTCTCCCTCGCCAACCTGTGAACCTGAAAGCAACTTAAGGGCAGCACCCCTTAGTACGAAGGTACTAGCAAGTCTTACACAGTATGAGTATATATATTCTCGACTCCAAGGATCATGCATTTAAAGCTGTAGCAAGGATTAAGACATGTTTAAGTTCATTAAGCGGTAAGCAACCTAAACTCTAGGTGTAAGCAACTGACTTAACCAACCACCGACTCAAACTCTGCCAACTAACTGACCACAACAGATATGAAAACAACAAGTGTATAAAGGTAAAGCATTACCACCAAACCACCGACCACATACCGACCAAACCACCCATACCAACCATGCCACAACCCACATCGAAACTCTACGACCAAAACATGGTCTTTCGGTGGAGATAAGCGATAGCGATGCTCATGACCGAGAGCGCGGCAGTTCAAACTGATTATACACCCTGCAGGGGGATACTCCTGGACCCACACGACACAGGGACCATACGGCTTGTGCCACCCGCTAAGATGCACACAAGGGGGTACCCGTGACAACCTTTCCCAACCAGGCCCAACCATGTGGATCAACCATAGCTCGGCGAGGCGGTATTAGAACTACTCCCCGAGCAAACTAATACCGCTAAAAGCCCGGACTCAAACCGGACTCACACCGTCTATGACGAGGCCCACATGACCACGTCTGCGAAGGTAATCAGCTCGCCTACCATTATATCAGCATGTGGTGAGTAAGGTAAGTGCTAAAGCCGACTACACCGACGGTCGGTGCTTAACCGGTACAAGCGGTCTACGGTATCCGGGTTCCCTCCCCGAACTACCTGAGGACTCCTCGTGAGCAGATGACACCCCTAACACCGCCCACACCTCGTCTCAACTCACCACTCACCAAACCGACTCATCATCAACACAACCATAAGTGTGAACAAGTAATAAGCCCTAGGCTCGTGACAACGGTGGACGCCGTCGTCGACTTCTACCGGAAAGCCTAAGTACCACTAAGCATAGCGAACTAAAATTAGACCGCGACGACACCACTAGGCTCCAAGGAATAACACATGACACGTGACCGAAATGGGAGAATGCATCAGCATAGGTTCTACCCAACTCGGTACCCGACACATGCAATGCATACATAAGCGTAGATAACATATTTGATTTCGAATTGACACGGTGCAATATGATAGATGCTTGCCTTGCTGCCCTAGCTGCTGCTCACAGCTACCCGAATCACGATCACCATTGCGGGAACCTCCGGGGACAGCCTCGTTCGCCGGGTCGAAGTTCCCTAAAAGAATAACGTGTGCAATGTAACGAATATAATGTTATGAAATGAAGGATGCTCCATAGAATGCGATAACAGTGCAAATCGTCAGGGCACGAGTTCCAAAGCACCGAAGATTTTCCTTAAATGGGATTACTGTTAAACGTTTGAACACTTCTAGGACTAACTAAGCTTAACCTTATATAGAATTGTAACAACATCTAACATGTGGGTGATTATTTTTGCTGAGCGGGGAACCAATTAACAAGATTTACAAAATTGATCTCATCAATTTTAGAGTTACCAAAATTAAATTATGGATTAATAAAGCTCAAACCTATTTTATTAACCCCTGCAATTTAAATACACATTTCATAGCTCCCAGTATTTTTAACATGTAGACAATGATCATATAAACCTAACAAAATTGGTTTCATGAATTTTGGAGCTATATACGATTTCCTATGCACTTTCTAATATTCAGCCGAAATACTGTTTGCACAACAAATGGATTTCTCCTTTTCCTACCTTATTCCGAATTAAAAAGGCCTGCACTCTCTTTCACCCACCGCTAACTAGCTACAGCCACTGAGCAATGGGGCCGGCTTGTGAATTCAGTCCCAAAAGCCGTGAGGCCATGCTCAGCATGGAGCATCCATGGCCGGTGGCAAGGCACGCGCCGGCGACGGGCTCAGCACAAAAAGGCGCGGGCCACAGATGGAAGAGGGACAGGGGAATCTCACCAGTGGTTCGGCTTGGACAGAGGCGGCTCAGAGCAGAGGGTCGACGGCGGAATCTCGGAGCTCTGCAACGGAGCTAATTAAGAAGGGATGGTGCGACGTTGCCGCCGGTGAACGACGACGCCAAACGATCGGTGGAGGGTGGCAGCGGCAACAGTCCACCACTAGGAACTCCTTTAGGCGGCACTCGACCGGTGGGCTCGCCTGGAAGACGGTCGGCGGCGAGCGGAGAGGCACGACGGCGCAAGGCGCATGTGGACGGCTGTGCCGGCGTCGGGCCGAGGGCCAACAAGCACGTGCGAAAGCTTTCAACGGTCACGGGGAACCGGTTTGAGCATAGCTCTGCTGACGGGCCCGGCCAGAAAGGTCCGGTGACGAGCGCCCGACGTGACGGCGGTTAGCATTCCGCGGAATACACGCCGGCTGTGGGCCTAAGTCAAAATCACGCGCGCCAAAGCTCCGAAGAGGCCCAGCAACATTGGCCGAGCAGTGGATTTGGTCGGCGGAGTGGCTTGGTGGGGCTTCGCGCGGAATTTAGCTCGGGGATGCTTCGTGCGGTGGCGTGGCTGTGCGTGGAGAGGATGACGACTATGAGCTTCACGGTGAGGGATAGATCGGGGCTGTTCGGCAGCTGTGGTCACCGGCTCAACGGGGCGACAACTCGTCTAGGCAACAGCTTCTCACGGCGGCGCTCGTGGCAGGTGAGCTCGAGGTGGCTCGGTCCAGTGAGGCTGCTCCAAGCTCCTGCAGGTTCGAAGTGGTTCGGCAACGACGGACTTCGCTCGACGGCGGTGGAGCCTTGCTGCAGCGCCAGCTCGGGGAAGAAGGTGCTAGCTTTAGCTCTGCGTGGCCACGAGAGCAGGAGGGAGGAGCTGCTCGTCGTTTTGCTGAGAGAGAGAGCACGAGAGAGCTATGGCTGTTGCTGCTGAGCTGCTGTTGTGTTCAGTTGAGTAGAGAGAGAGATAGCATGCTGCACATGCTGTGCAAGAAAATATCAGAGAGAGAGAGCAGGCAACCGGTCGGCTTAAAGTCAAGGAAAACAGCACTGGCCAGAAGGTGGCCGGATCCACTGGAAGCAAGCTCGGTGGCAGTCGGAAGGAAATCGCTCGAAGAACAGCCGTGGCCATGAACAGCAACCAAGAAAGAAGAAAGCTAGCAAAGTTTAGTGTTAGTTTGTACTATTGTCTTCATTTTCTCATTTGTTTTCTCGAATTTCTCTAGTGGTTGAAAAGTCATCATAAAAATTAAGGATCAATTTTGCTGGATTCTATAATTCATGTGCAACCCATTTTAACTTGTTTGACCCATAATGCTTGAGCCAATTTCAAATTAAAATTCTCTAAACATGCAACCTTTACTAATTTGTGGTAATTTTTATGCCTCCAAAGTAATTCCCAAAAATTTTGGAAAATTCATTTATATTCCCTGCATGTCATGTACTAATTTCTAAAATTGTTTCCAACCCTATGTTGTATAGCAATATTGTGAGTTGCTTAACAATGCATCAATTAATATTGATTTTTACAATTTGTTTAATTGAAAAAGCATGCTCATAAATCACCAAAACAATTAAGCATGATGCCAATGATGTTTATGATGCTTAATGACATGCTTAAGCCTTTTGGGCTGTTACAACCCGCTTCTACAACAATCGCTGAGACCGGAGGAGGGGCAGTTCGCGTGCCTGCTTTGGGTGTGGTGACACCACTCACTTTAAGGCGAACTGCCCTAAACTCAAGAAGAAGGAAGACCACGACCACGACTATGACAAGTATAGGAAGAAAAATAAGAAGCCCTTCTTCAAGAAGAACTGTGATAAGGTGGCAATGAAGGCGGCCAACGCGCCTTCTAAGGTGTTCGTGGAAGTTTTTAGCAACATTGACACCTCTTTAAGCGAGGAGAGCTTGGAGGAGGATGAACCGCAAATGAAGAGCAAGAAGAAAGCCAAAGACCTCACAGGTCTCTACTTCATGGCGAGCGACAACAATGGCAGTGACTCCGAGCTTGATCCCTCCGAGGTATTACCTTTATATGACCAGCTTAATCCAAGTCGATGCCATGAATGATGCTCTTGTTAGCCATGATAGATTACTTAAGAAAGTTGTGCATGAGTTGAAAGAGCTTAGGCCTAAGTATGAGTCTGTTTCTTCTGAGTTTTCATTGCTTAGGTCTATGTGTGATGATAAGGAGTGTGAGTGTTGTTTGGTGGTTATGAAAGAACTTGCCGAGCTTTAAGCTTTGCATGCTCAAGTTGCCAATTACCTTGAGACTACTAAGAAGAAGGCTCTTAAGGAGGAGTCTACGTCCACTCTCTTAGGTGTTTGCAAGAATATCCCTTTGCTTGCAAAGGATGTTAAATTCAAATCCAAGCAAATTAAGTAATTGGAATCTAAATTAGAGAGTGTTGGGTGTTTGAAGGATATATAGCTAAATTGTTCCATCTGCACCATCTTTTGGGACAAACTCAGGTGGGTTAGAGGGCAAGTTAAGAAGCTTTTGGTCGAGAATGAGTATCTCTTTTCTCTAGTGGAGAAATGCTCAGAGGGGAAAGGCAAAATGAACTTGATCTTGACCAAGACAAAGATGTGTGCTGATAAGGCGGGTTTAGCTCTTGGGTTGGGTTTTAAGAGGGTGGCTTACAATAGGGAGAGTAAGATTGTGTTTACCACACCTACTATTCTAGAAGCTGAGAAGTCCAAAATCAATACCACACAACAAACCATCAAGAAACCCATTCCACAACCAACAAAGAAGAAGCCTGCATCACAACCCATGTAGCCCAAGATTAGAGAGCCTGTGAGAGAGCCCCAAGTGACCGGCAGTCGAGTTCCCGAGAGACACTATCATTGAACCTACTACCAGAGAGAGGGTCACTTTTTAGTCTCTGCCTAGAGGTGTTGCCCGGTGTGGATCCTACCATGACTCATATGGTTTTGGTTCACGTGTAAGAGGCTTTGAGTCATAGTGCTTTGGCGGACCATGCTCTCCTCGACGTGGTACTCGCCCCCAGCATGCTAGTGCTAGGATTGGTTTACATGCACCTACTTTTACTACCTCAGGGCGGATGACCCAATACTGGATTTCCAAGAAGTTTATGACTAACTCTAGTACTGAGTCATCCACCTAGTACTCTTCTCGCATGTAGGTGGCAAGCGGAGGCCTGTAGAACAAGTTGTTCATTGACTCTGGTTGTTCACGCCATATGACCAGAGATGCATCTTGGTTCTCTAGCCTCACCCCGATGAAGCAGCATGAGTACATCACTTTTAGGGATGATCGGAAAGGAAGGGTGAAAGCCAATTGTATGGTAAGGGTGAATGAGAGTTTTACTCTCAAAGATGTGTCTTTGGTAAAGTATATGGGATACAATCTTCTCTCTGTATTTCAATTGCTAGATGAGGACTTGGAAGTGCGTTTCAAACGTGATACTTCTCAAGTTTTTGAATTGTCTCTGTCGGAGGATTAACTCAAATCGCAGGGATCCCGAGAGACCCCTTTTTAGAGATTCGTCCGAGGGGATGATCCTGAATACGTTAGTCAGAGAAATAAATGGGAATGAATGCAACGGCCGGTGGTGGGGGTGCTGACCTAGTGCAAGAAGAAGTAAATGCACCGGAATTTAGACAGGTTCGGGCCGCTCAGGGGCGTAATACCCTACTCCTGTATGGGTACTATAACTGTCCCGAGGGAGTCCCTCAAGGATGTTGCGGGTTACAAGAATGTTGGTCTATCTAAGAGCTTGAGGCTCCTTGTTCTTCGGCTGGGACTGGGCTTGGCCTTCCTTACAGTGTTCTCTTGCGCTGTGTTCTTATCTATCCGTTACCTCTAACCGTCTTCTTCAGCTCTGCTCTTTCTTCTTGGTCTCTGTTTTGCTATTCTTCGTGTCCTGTTCTCCGTTTGTGCCGCTGGCTGCTTTAAGTACCCGCCGGCCACGACATGCCCCGAACAGAAGGAGGGGGCACGAGTTCCGAGATGCCATAAATGGAAAGGGCGTCATCATTTCCTCTGGGCGAAGTGACCGGGGGTGGAAAATGCGTTGCACGCCCGCACATCCATCACCATAAATGCCCTAGCAATGGGCGCCGTGGAGAGGGCCCACCGGGCAGTCGTAGAGCAACCCGGTGTGCCCGCCCTGTCTTGTTCCCCTACCACAGCAGCACAGCAGACGGAACGCCTTGGTCCTTACGACGTTATCCCGAGACAAGCCGGATGGAACGGGACGGGACCCGTGCAATTAATAACCCCACGCCTCTTTGCCAAAATATGGCAGGAACTGACGCTGAGCGTGGCGGGAGCAGTTGGAGGCGACAGGCCACGCACGCTCATTAAATGCGGCCTCGGGCATTTGACTGGTTGACACCTCATCGGTAGGCCCCTCGGGGGTGTTTCTGGGTCGTCGGGGTACCGAGTGCTCGGGGGTACTGTTCACATCCCCGAGCACTCTCTCCCGAGAATGCCTTTCCTTGTCCTCGGGGTGTCGAGTGCTCGGGGGTACTATTCATCTCCCCGAGCACTCTCTCCCGATCACTCTTGTACAGACCCTCGAGGAACCAAGTGCTCGGGGGCTACCGCATGCAGCCCCGAGCACTCTCTCCCGAGCACTCTTGTACAGATCTTCGGGGAACCGAGTGCTCGGGGGCTACCGCACGTAGCCCCGAGCACTCTCTCCCGGAACTTAGCTCTCCTGATCGTCGGGGGACTAGGGTGCTCGGGGGTGACCGTACACCTCCCTGAGCACTTTCTTCCCGGTACTTGGACTCCGTACACCTCCCTGAGCACTTTCTTCCCGGTACTTGGACTCCGTGGATCATCGGGGAACTGGGGTACTCGGGGGCCACCGACTATGGCCCCGAGAACCTTTTCCCGGGACTTGACCTTTTCTCATCCTACAGGAGAGACCTCGCGGGATGGCGCCATGTGACGGATGGCTGGCCCGGCCTCGGGATTCGGGGACCCTCGGTTCCTGATACACCGACAGTCTCACACTTTGATTTGCAAGATTTCCAAAGTTGGGAGAGTTTTTAGAGCTAATTTTTCTGAGTCTCTTGGTTTTCTCGTTGTTTAATTGCTCAACCTTCTTCTGAGCTTTGGATGTGACATAGGAGACTAGGGCACATGAGCCTTGATTTGCTTACTCGTTTGAGTGCCCTAGGCTTCATCCGAGGATTGTCCAAGTTCAAGTTTGAGAAGAATCTTGTTTGTGCTCCCTGTCGGTATTGCAAGATGGTTGCTGCTTCCCACACACTAGTCAATCTTGTGATGACTGAACGACCGAGAGAACTTCTCCATATGGACACTGTTGGTCCTTCTCGGGTTCGTTCGACGTGTGGGAAGGGGTATATACTTGTCATTATTGATGATCTCTCTCGCTACTCCTGTGTCTACTTTCTTGTGAGCAAGGATGAAGTGTTCTCACACTTTCAAAGCTTGGCTTTGAGATTGTTGAAGAAATTTCCTGGTGCATTGAAAGCAATTTACAGTGATAATGGCACCGAGATCAATAACTATCTCTTTGACACTTCCTATCTTGAGCATGGCATTGAGCATCGATTTTTATAACACCCTGATTTTCAGATTTCTCAAATTTCTAAAATTTTCCAAGATTATTGAATAGCTTCACCAGTAGTATAGGTTTAAAACCTTTTTTTTTTTAATCAATCAATCAATATAGGTTATTATTTTCTGTGCATTGCACGCTGAGTTTTGTTAGGAGCCAGGTAAATGCATTAGAGTTCTTTTTCCTTTTCTTTCTCTTTGGTGTTTTGAGTGAAAAAGATTTTGAAAAGGTTTTTACAAAACTCAGTAGTGAATAAGTTAAGGATCTTAATGGTTGGAATTCATAATCTTTGAATTCATCATCTATTCAATCATTGATCATACCTGATCCTTCTCCAGGTCAATTCAAATCTTATCCAAATTCTTATTTAAAGTCAATCTCTCCTCTTTCTCAAATTCTACCCAAAATCTAAATTCAAATTCGTTATTTACTCCTATTCTTGTTCAACCTCGTCCTTTTCGTTTCTCTTAAATTCACTCCGAACTCAATTCAAATTCAAACCTTATTCAAATTTCTCTGCAAAAGTTTATTTTCTAAACTCTAGATATACCTAAAGTGTATTTGGGCTCAATCTTGCTCAAGTATAAACCCTTAGCCAAGTTATCTAGATGGCCCAACAAGGATTCACAAAATCTGCAAATTTTCGCGGAGTCCTGGACAGCCTCATCTTCTCATGACGTTTCGGAGTTCAAAATGGCCCCAAATGCAAATATTGACAATACTAAAGTTGTAGGTCTCGTCGAGAGCTTCGATTTGAACCTATATAAGTCCTCTTTTAGATAATGGAGCTAGGAGTTATTGCCCCGAAATCAGTGCTGCGCAGATAAGTCCAAGTTCAAACAGTTTATATTGTGGCGCATTTTTGTAAATCAAGATGACGTTTTCAGAAGTTCCAATGACTACCAAAGTTGTATATCTTTTCAAGTAATACAATTTAGAATCAAGAAACATCCAATTTGGAGTTCGTACAATGGAGATATCATCCTCGGAATACAGAGCTACAAAAAAGGAAATCGTAACCGATCGAACTCGAATCCGATTCGTGTTCGGTTTGGACTCCACCTCAACCAGCCACCCCTAGCCCTATATATATGAGTTGCATGCCCTCTCCTACCCCTATTTCACACTCCCAAGCCCTAGAAGTCGCTGCTGCCATGTCCGTGCGTCGCCGGAGCACCACCGTTCGCCGGAGCCGCCGCCGCCCGTGATGTGCTATGTTGTCTTCTCCGCGAATCCTTCTTCCTCGACCACCAAATCAAGGTGAGGACCCCTTCTTATCCTCCCTTACTACTGTTTTAGTATCATACTAAATCCCTAGCCAAACCCTAGCCACGACCAAAGCCCGATCTACGCCGCCACGGTCGTCGCCGTCGCGGACAACCGCGAGATAGCCGCACTGTAGCTGATTGGCATCGACGTTCCCAACTGACTAGAGGTCAAATCACCAAGCCCTTTCACTAGTGCATGTCCCATGATGTTCCCCACGCCCTCACTAACCAGGTCGGCCATTAGAGCAGCCAAACTATCGAAATCAAGGTCGACATACCCGATGTCCGGTTTCAGGACGTGTTCTGCGCGCGCACCGGATTTGCATTCGCGTTTCTCGTCAATCCAAAAGCCGTATGGATGCATCAACCACGTCACAGCGTGTCCAATAAAGTCTTCTATGTGAGCCTAGGAGCCCATCTCCGTTTGTGCAGTGACACGAATAGGACGCCATTGCCAACCACAGCATGTCGCAACTATCACCCATCTCATCTCTATTGATCATTTTTCCTCTCAGTGGATGATCTACCCAAAACTATGCCATAGCATTGTGTTCCCAGGATATATGAACATCTCTATTCAAATGGTTTCTTTTATAGCTAACCTCCTGGAACGCGAGCATCTTCGTTCCTGCATCTGTTCGCGGTCACCACCAAACCTAGAAGCAGTCATCGCTGTTTTGCCGCTACCTCGAATGACCCCTTCCAAAACCAACCATACCGTTGAGTTAGTCTTTTCGCGTTCTACGCCATGCTTACCTCATTTCACTGAAACACCACTAAAGCCGACATTGATGTTTGTGGCCACATGCCCGATCGCCATCTTCGACGAAAGCCGAACCACCACCGCTACATAGAGTCACCAGTAATATCCTTAACTTAGAAGCGCAACCTTCAGCCTTTTTGATCCATCATAGGTGGTCGATACTATATCCAGTGTATCCCTTCTTTAATCCAAGATGTTACTTGCATAGCTTGCCAAGTCAGCGCCACATCATTATCTTTTAGCCTAGTCAGTGAAGTTTAGTCTGCCCTACACTTCTTGAATCTTGCGCAATGATGTTGTCAAGCCTAACACAGTGATTGTGCGATAAAACCTTTCCCATAGGAAGATAGTTCCGGAAAATCAGTATTTCCTTTTCATTCTAATCCATCTTCCGATAGCCCGTTCTCTTTTCATCTTAACTCCGATTTAGGCGATTCTTGAGTCTAAATGTTTCTAAAATCATCCCTATCCAACCATAGTGTTTTTAAAGTGTTTTGATGATGTTTGGTACGTTGTTCTTAGTGTTTTCCTTTGTGTTGTTTGTCGGTAGTTCTCGCGATTAGTCGATAATGTTCCAGAGTAGTTCAAGGGACTTCAAAACCAAGATTTTGACAACACTGAGTAGCATTGGAAAAAAGGCAAGTGTCCTTGATCATATTGAACCTATGTTTTTAAATATTTTATTTTACAAAATTGCATGCAGTGTCAATATGATGGGTAGTCACCTATGTTAGGGTTTTCCTAGATTTTCCCTTATCATCCCTTGGAACCTAGATGGTTTATGGTTAGGTATTCTTGTTGGGTAGATTGCTTAGCCATGCATTTTGGGATACTGGGAAGTGTCATAATCTTGACTAATGAACAAATACAACAATGGTCGTTAATTTGTTAATGGTCTAGCAACATGGAACCTTAGGCCTTGAGCGAAGTGGTTTTGATGGTTGTCATGGTTATGATGTTGGTTTAGTGTTTGCTCAATTAACCTAAGTAAGGACCGGTTCATGGAGCGACAACCCAAGAAGTAACGTACCAACCACGAGGCTGATATGGGTAAGGCGTGACATACTGATTAGAGTCTATCCAGGGTGTGTTGGGTCAGCACAAAAGGGGGCTTCTGGATAGGAGCTTAGCTTGTGTAAAGCTTGGCAGTGAAACCTAGTGGACAGACACATACTAGATTAGTCTCTGATTAGTGACAAATGTCATGCAGTGATTCTTGGCGGCATACCACTGGCGTGTGTTAAGTGTTTCACGAACACGGCAACATGGAATTCACTTACTCGTGGGGAAAGCTGGACAACCTCTGCAGAGTGTAAAACTATTATAATAGCCGTGCTCACGGATATGAGAGACTTGGATCCTCACATGATTAGTGGGTTGTGGTTCTAGTATAGGGAGTACTAGATGGTTGTGGTTATAGTTCTGATACAGGGAGTACTAGATGGTTGTGGTTATGGCTCTGGAACAGGGAGTACTAGATGGTTTTGGTTATAGTACAGGGAGTACTAGAAGGTTATGGTGTGCAAGGTGGGGAGCCTTGTATGCTGCGTGTTGGACTGTATGGGTTACATTCATTTAATAATTGCTTAATGCTTTTGAGTCCAAATATGTTTCATTACTCGCATTTACGCAAATATACCATGTGTTAGCCTATTCTTGGTATAAGCATGCATATCATTATTTTCCCCCACTTGCTGAGTACTCTATGTGCTCACACTTGCTATTTTTCCTACACCATGCGACATGTGTGCTGCTACTCAGTGAGTGAAGATGTTGAAGACTATCAAGATGAGGTTATGACATTCTAGGCGCGTGTCTCCCGGTTGGTTGCCTGCGGTGTTGTTGGGCACCAGTGCTTCTGTTCCGCTGCAGATATTTTCATAGAAGATAATATATGTCAATTGTTGTAAGAGTTTAACGTTTATTTAATAGAAGTATTGCTTTTGTTACTTCACCTGTGACGTCCTTATGTGTGTTGAACATCCTGGGCACACATAAGCCGCATCTGGTTTTGGCCATTAAAACCGGGTGTGACAATTTTTTGCCCCACGTGTTCCTTAGCATAATGGCATGGTTGAGAGGAAAAATCACACTTTGGTGGAGATGGCTAGGATGATGCTCAATGAGCATAGGACTCCTAAGAAGTTTTTGACTGAGACCATTAGCACACCGTGCTACATCTCCAATTGGGTTTTCTTGCGCTCAATTTTAAATTTGACTTCTTATCAGTTGCGCTTTGGGAAGTAGTCGAAGGTCTCACACTTGAGAGTCTTTGGTTGTCGATGCTTCATCCAAAAGTTCAAGTCGCATTCTTCTGATGGCATTTTCTTGGGGTATTCTATTCATGATCATTCTTACAGGGTCTTTAATCTTGACACTAACACCATCGTGGAGTCCTCTGATGTGACCTTTGATGAATCAACCTCTTGTGCTAGTGCTTCCTTTGAGTGTGCAAGTGACCATGAGATTGGTGAAAGCATCTTCTTGGATGGTGACCTTCTAGCTTTTAGGGATGCCGAGGATGATCCACTACTTCCTATTATATTCACTGCTGAGCTGGCTCCAGCCCCTTCTACACTGGCAAAGGGTCCTACAACCTACATTTTCACTTCAGCTGCTTTTGAGCCTGCAACCTACAACATGAAGCCTCTCAACACATTTAGCGATGACACCCCTCACAGTTGATAATCGGGAACCTTGGTGAGAGGGCAACGAGGTGCAAATCTATTTCTCATGCTCATTTCATTGATTATGCATTTTTTGCTTCTTTTGAGCTCCATAATGTTGGACATGCTTTATCTGATTCAAATTGTATTAATGTCATGCATGAAGAGTTAGAAACTTTTGAGAGGAACTAAGTTTGGGTCCTAGTATAATCACCTCCTAATGTTCACACCTTTGGCACAAAATGGGTTTTCAAATACAAATAGGGGGAGGATGGGTCTGTAGTGAGAAACAAGGCTAGGCTTGTGGCTCAAGGTTTCACTCATGTACAGGGGATAGAATTTGGAGAAACCTTTGCACCAGTAGCTAGGCTAGAAGCCATTAGGATTCTTCTTGAATTTGTGGCATCCCAAGGTTTCAAGTTGTACCAAATGGATGTGAAAAGTGTTTTCTTAAATGGTTTCATAGAAGAAGATGTCTATGTTAAGCAACCCCTTGGTTTTGAGCACCCCAAATATCCTCATAGAGTGTATAAGCTTAGGAAGGCTTTGTATGGGCTTAAGTAAGCTCCTCGAGCTTGATATGATAGGCTTAAGTATTTCTTGCTAGAGCATGGGTATGAGATGGGGTCTGTAGATAAAAATTTGTTCACTCTCAGGCATAATAATAGTTTCCTACTTGTTTAGATTTATATGGATGATATCATCTTTGGTGGTTCTTCTCATGCTCTTGTGGCCAAGTTTGCAAAAACTATGAGTAGGGAATTTGATATGTCAATGATGGGTGAGGTCAACTTCTTCCTTGGACTACTGTCGGTGACATGGGAACCGGGGGTCCCCGAGTCCCGAGGCCAGGACAGCAGAGTGCCACGTGGCCCCTCCCTTAGGGATTATCTCCACGAGGTCCAAGAAGACCAAGTTCCGGGAGAGGGTGCTCAGGGACATGAATAGTGGTCCCCGAGTACCTGAGTTGCCCGAGGACCCGAGCAGACACAGTTCCGGGAGAGGGCGCTCTGGGCCATGAACAGTGGTCCCTGAGTACCCGAGTTCCCCGAGGACCGAGAAAAGGCATATCTGGGAGAGGGCGCTTGGGGCTATGAACAGTTGTCCCCGAGCACCCAGAGTCCCCCGAGGACTTGAGAAGGTCCTTGCTGGTGGACCCCACAAGGGCTCAACAGTGAGATGTCAATTGGTGAGAGGCCCGATGCTGCATTTAAGAGGGAGCATGGCCTGTCACTTCCAACCATTCCCCCCACGCTTGCTGTCAGTCCCTGCCACTACCTGGCAGGTAGGCGTGGGGACATTTAATGCAGTGGGTCCCATCGCTCGTCATTCGGCACGCCCCGGGATATCGTCGTAGGGCTCGAGGCGTATTCCTGCCGCTCTGCTGTGTCAGGCTCGCTCTGGCTGGACGGGCACGCAGGGCTGCTCGGTGGCTGCCCGGTGGGCCCTCCCTGCTGCACCCACTGAAAAGCAGGATGATGATGACAGGACCAGACGAGGGGTGCATTTCAACCCCCCATAACGTCAAGCTACAGCCTATGATGGTTGTTTTCCATTTATGGCACCTTGGGACTTGTGCCCTCCATTCTGGGCACGCCAAACCCCCGACGGTATAAAAGGAGGGGGTGCATCCCGACGACGAGGACAGGTTCATCAGGACCAAGTCTTATGAGCTAGAGAAGATCAAGACAAGTTCAAGAAGCTCAACAGGCATAGACAAGCTAACAAAGCTCTAGACTTAGACAAAAATCCTTGTAACATAAGAGATCCTTAGAGAGGCATTCCCAAAGTATTTATAGCATACACACAGGAGTAGGGTATTACGCTCTGTGTGGCCCGAACATGTCTAAAATCCCTCGAGCATTTATTTCCACTAGCATCCGATCATCCATCCCACCTACATCTCATTTACTCTCATTTAATTCACATATGAGGTAGATTCAGAATCATCCCCTCGGCCGAATCTCAAAGGGGGTCCCTCCGGATTCTCAGTTGTGGAGTTCATCCTTTGACAACTACAAATCAAGCAATGCAAGTAAGGTACATTCATCCACCAGACGAAGTACACCAAATATTTACTGAAGAAGTTTGACATGAGCAATGCAAAGCCCTTGGCCACATTGATGGCTACCTCAACAATGCCTGATCCGGATGAAGATGGAGAGAAGGTGGACCAGTCAAAGTACAGGAGCATGATCCGCTCCCTCCTGTACCTTACAGCAACAAGACAGGACATTCACTTTGTCATTTGCTTGTGTGCATGCTTCCAAGCTTCACCAAGCACATCTCATCGCCAAGCGGTGAAACACATACTCAGATACCTCAAGCACACCTTGGAGTATGGTCTTTGGTATTTTTTCACTTCTTCTCTCTCTCTTCAAGGTTTTTAGGATGCGGTTATTGCTGGTTATAGAATTGACAGGAAGAGTACCTCTGGTACCTGTCATTTCTTGGGTAATCTCTTGTGTGTTGGTCTTCTCGCAAACAGTCTAGCATTGCGTAGTCTACTACTGAAGTTGAATATGTAGCTACTGCTAGCTGTTGCTAACAGATTTTGCGGATGTTAGTTACCTTGAGAGATTTTGGATTGGTTTTCAAGAGTGTACCACTTTTGAGTGACAACACTTGAACTACCAGCTTAGCCAACAACCCAGTTCAGCATTCAAGAACCAAACACATAGTGTGAGATTTCACTTTCTAAGAGACCATAATGAAAAGGGACATATTGAGTTGAGATACATTAATACTCAACACCAGTGTTGGTGCAAGAGATTGTCTTGCCTCAGCAAGTACGACGAGAGTTTCTTCTAAGGAGGAGGCTCAAGCTTGAAGACGAAGTTTGAGAGGAAGGAATACCACAAATGTATTGATAGTAGAAAAATGGAACAGTCTGAGGGGAGTATCACGGCATGACTTTGTGTTTGTGCACCTCTGTGTCCTATATATTTTTTCTTCCCTTCTCCTCACATGACCATGGCCCCTTATTTATACGGTTGTGCATAGCTTACCATACAAGTTACCGCTATGTGCAAAATATCTAGGATCTGGCCGAGTTACATGGCCTTATCCTGGATAACTACTTTTTACCCTACATAGAAGATAAATAACTATCATGGTAACTATAGTGGTGCTTGTACACAGAGGGGGTGAGCCGGTCGCCAATTGCGGCCCAGCGCTGCGCTGTGAGGGGTGTCAGGATAACCTCCATCATACTGTGTGTCAGGACAGTGCCCACTAGCCTAGGTACTTAATGCTAGTCACTTCCTTGCAGGCAAAGGATGATCGACGCTCCTCTTCTGGTAGATCTTTCTTGAGGCCCGATGGCTTACCCCGTAGCCTTTGGGAAACCTGCCCAAGCCCCAGAGACAGGGGCTGCAGGGGTGGCATGGCCTCGAGAGATGGAGGCTTTGGGAGGCATGGCTTTGGGAGATGGAGGCTTCTGGAGGCATGGCTCCTGGAGATGGAGGCTTCAGGAGGCATGGCTCCGGGAGATTGAGGCTTTGGGAGTCATGGCTCCGGGAGGCGGTTACTGCGAAGCCCAGTAGTCAAAAAGCGACCTTCAGGAGTCGTGGGTCCATGGGCATGGGCTAGCTGAGCCAATGGGTTATCGGGGATCCTTAACAATGACCCCCAATAGTAGCCCCTCGCGAGGGCGGCCAACAGAGTGGTTGAGCCCGTGATTTTCTCGAAATAGGGCCTCCGGCGGTCCCTGGCTTGCTGTTGATGGCTCATAGTCCCTAATATCGCTTGGCTTGCCTGGAAGATTCGATCCACTTGCTCTGAACTGTCTTGTTTGATGATGCTGGTGACAAGGGGCATTGAATGAGCCCTGTGAGAAAGGCGCGATTATGCCTTGTCAGGCGGATGTGGGACGCGTGGTGTCTTGTGGTTGGGGGGTCATGGGAGGCGGTTCCGCGCCCCCATGATCATGGCCTGGCAGGTGAAGGGATAAAGCATCCGCTCATTTTTCTAGGGGAGATAATCTCTCTCTTACCTTCATAAGCGCAGGGATTATCCTGAGCGGCCCTTTTGCTTGTGCCTTGTTCTCATCTGCCCTTTGCCTCCAGTTATCCTTACTTTGTGTGTGTGTATGATTGGTGCTCTTCTTTCTTCTCCACTACCTAGCACCTTTCATCATCTTACTGTGATCCGTATGGCTGGCTCGAGTGCCCTGGTTCTAGCAAGAACTCAGGCGGTGAGCGAAACCGCTAGTACGGTAGCGACGGGGGGCCCTCAGGTAGCATGGTTCCTTCGTTGTTGATGGGGCCGCAGCCTAGGGTGGAGCTCCATCTCTCCAACAGGAGTCATCCGCAGCAGACTACCGTGCTGGGGGTGTCTGCCATCCATGATGAGGAGCTTGACCGGATGGTTAGGGAGGGGAAGATTCCCTCTAGAGCCGTCGCTCGGCCTCCGCTGGATGAGGAGGTCCCGAAGCCTCTAGACCACGAAGTCGTGGTGTTCGAGGCTTTCTTCAAAGCAGTCCTAGGCTTTCCATTGTTGCCGCTACTCGAGGAGGTGCTCCACCACTACTATGTGGAGCTTCCACAGCTCCATGCCAACGCCATCGCCCACCTGGCCACCTTCGAGTGGGCCATGTGGGCGAAGGGTTGTGAAGGGAGGGCGGACTTCTACACGGCCCTCCACTTCGCCAGCTGTTAGCCGAAGATGATCAAGGGCGAGGGGACGAAGAGGCGCCTCAGCTTCGATAATGTTAACTTCTAGATACGGCTGCAGTATACCGCGATGCCTTACCAGCAAACGCTATTAATGGTTGATGGTATACCGGTTGGCTGTAGCGATGGTTTTACTACAATGTTGGACTCACATCCACCCTTCGCTCCATAAACCGAGATATCCCATATGTCCCGGAACCGGAGACGGGGATCACGGACGACCAGTTTGCTTCGCGGCTGGCCCTTCTCCGGAGGGTGGCTGAAAGGATGAGCATGATCTCATGGAGGAGTTCACCATGTTCCGCATTTGGTTCCTTCAGATGGGCTAGGACTGCGCCTTCGAGCAAGGTGTGGAAGAGTGACCAAAGGTGTACTCCCCTCCCGTTAGCTCTGGTGAGTCCTCTTTGTTGTCGAGTTTTTGATTCACAGATGTGAACTGCCTTTTTCTTTCAGAGATTTGTCTTCTACTGGAGCGCGTAGCGGAGATCACCAAAGTGATCCTAGGCCCACCTACTCACGCAGAGTGGGAGCGGCGGGTGGCTCTGACACAGAGTTGGGAGCGGTACAACTGTGTCTGCTTTTATCTTGAAGTGGGGGCTCCGGCATGGTGGCATTCGGCAGAGGCTAAGGCTGCTAGGAAACGAGCGCGTGTCGCTCCTATGATCCATGTGAAGACGCTCCGGGTTGCATATTGGCTCGACGGCTAAGTCATTTGAGGTGCTGCTGGTCTGTAGGAAGCGTTAGAGGTGGGTCGGGAGCGCGGGCAACTTGTCTGGAGGTGAGGGTCAGCTCGGCGGTGGTGACCGGGGGAAGGGCCTAGCCTCTCCGAACATTGCCGACAATGGCCAGAGCCAAAGAGGAGGCGTGGTCTCCATGGAACATGATTTTCTCTGAAAGGGTTTGAGGGCCTTGGTGAGGCATCATTGCTTCGTTAGCTATATCTTGTTTGGGTCGTGCATTGGGATCTTAACCTTGTGTTTCTTGGTATTTCGCAACGACCGCCGAGGTGGATGTGTCTTTGACTCCTTCCTTGGAAGCTGGGGATCCCCAGCAGGGGTTGGGAACTCCTCCGGAGGTGTCCCTGAAGGCAGCCTTAGGGGCCGTGGCCTCATCTCCACCGAGCCCCTAGCCGGCTGGTGACTTGGCCCTGGCGATCGATGCTGGGGGAACTGTGTCCTCCATCGGGGCTCCTTCCATGACGGTCGAGAGGGGCCCTGGCCTTGGGGTATTGACTTTGGATGACTTCACGCTGTGCCCGGAGGTGTCAAGGGCCTTCGTCGTGGCCTCCTGTCTTCTCCTAAGTGGAGATGTTGAGCGATCGTTGTCCTAGCATCCTTTGGAGCAAGTGGAGGTGCGTTTGGTAACAGTGGCCCTACATGTCAGTGGTTTAGTCATGATTTACTGGGTCCAGTGTCTGGTTCTGAGTAGCTTATTTTGTCCATTTCCTTCTTCTGTTGTGCCTCGTAGCAAGTAATTTTGATGAGGGCACTGGGAGATGGGGGGCGCCAGGCCTTTGCCATGGCCCGTGACAAGGTTGACGGCCTTTGGCAGGTCTTGGAGGAGGCCCAGAAGTAGGTGGAGTCTTCGAAGGGTCGTCTTCAAGAGGAGATGGCACTCCGTGAGCGTGCGGAGGTTTTGAAGCGGGAGCGCCCAGAGGCTGAGGTGCGGAAGGCTGCCAAAGACCTTTGGGATGCAAGGGAGTTCACTGATGAGGCCAATGCGGCCCGGGTGTCTGTCAAAGGTGATGTTGAGACCCTTCAGGCCGAGGGGGGTGAGGTGCGGTGAGAGCTGAAGGAGGCTCAGGCATTCTAGGGAGAATTACGCTTGGAGTACCAGCAGCTAGCTGCAATTGTATCGGAGGTTGCTCGGATCACCTCCGATGCCCTAAGTGGCCTTGGGACAGGTGTCCGCCACTACCTTCTGACTCGGAGGCATCGGTGATACCACTTTTATGCCTTTGGTCTTCCACGAAGGTCATGGTTAGAGCTGCGAAGATATATGCGAGGTCCAGCTCACATGTGGCCGTGGCGCTCCAGCTAACCCTACTGCACCAAGCGGGGGTTGGTCCTCTCGAAGTACCGAAGTAGTAGGTGCCAAACTCCATGATCGAGGGTTTTCAGCCTGAGGCACCTCCGGTGGAGATTCGCGTGGCTCTGGAGAACTTCTATCATAACTTGTGGGTGAGGCACGGCCGGAGCGTGACGCTGCGCTACTTGGCAAGTCAGGTGACTCCAGGTACCCTAGCAGGTCTTCGTCCGAGTTCTTTGTTGGGAGGTCCGACCCTTCATCCGGAGCCTGTAGGTGCGTCTTGGCCCTTTGGAGGCTTCTCGTTTCACGCCGTTGCTCCGCAGGAGCAGTCTTCATGTGTGGATGCTCCAGAGGTGTAGCTCTATCGCAGGCTATTTGTTTTTTTGCTTTCTTTCTTCCCGAAGGAGGTCAAATTCTTAGTTTGTTGACTACCCCCTTATGCTTTATGTATTTGGGCTTTTTTCTTATCTAAATGGAGTCATGTCTGCATTCTTGTGGTTCGCCTGTGTTGTTCTAGAGTGTTCATGCCTTTGAGGCTAACTGGAGTCCGATCTGCGTGTATAGGTGCGGTGGCCCGAAGCCGAAGGGGGCCTCGCTCGTATCTGGGATGGTGCCTCCAAGGAGGGATCGAATCTGTTTGGAGCATCCGGGGCCACTCCGTCTGTCTGACGGTGGAGTCGCTTTGTTATGCCTTGTGGTTCCGAGGGGCGTGTGGATCCAAAGGTGGCCTTTGATGTCTTGATCAAGGTCGAGCCGGAGGACCCCCTTGTGTCTACCCCGGATGTATGTTTTGTTGCAAAGGACGACTAGTGTGCAACTCGAATAGCCTGGTAGGTTGCCGGTTCACGCTTCTTTCAACGCTTTGTCCTCCCCCGGGATTCTGATGGAAGGGTGCCTTCAAAAATCCTTCAGCCTATCCTGGCCAAGGTGAAGGGGGAGGAGGTGCAGGCAGCGGAGTCCCCGCCAGAAGAGCAGGAGGAGGACGAGCTAGATTTCTCATCCTTTGACTCGTATCCCTTCCCAATGGATCCTTCATCTTCCCGAGGTTGAGAGGGTTCTGCCTTAGGCAGTGGTTCCCTCTATGGAGGGGATTCGCGTCGACCGCCTGTGCGGAGTTATCGGGTTCAATCCTCCAGGTCCGACGGTATTTCTAGGAGGCATGGCGGTCGAGCGCCCTCATCCTCCCATAGTGTTCCAGGGAGGCGTAATAGGTTAGCAAGTTTGCTAGGCATAGATTCGATGTACAACGGTTAGCTGAATGCAAACTCTTTGTATTCCGTGTATGAATAAACTTGCGTTGTGTTAGCTTTGCTTTTTTTGGTGTTTTTATAATTTATCGCATCAATGCTTTGTTATGTATCAACGCTTCGCCTGTGCCCCCTATCCTAGCCCCTTCGCATTTTGTGGTTTGTTAGTGGCCGCGGGGTGCAAGATCCGAGGGTTGCTGCATAGCGTTAGGTGTGAGTAGGGAAGATACCGTAGGGGTGAGATGATTTTGGCACGGAGACTTTGAGTCTTCAAGGTGCTGGAGGATCAATAATTTTTATGAATCCTTTTTGGCACAAAGGCTAGGCCTTCAAGATACTGGGGAGGTTATCCCTCCGCCATGTAGGCCAGCCAGGTCTTGAAGATGACGGAGGGTCTTATGCCTGTCTGGCACGGAGGCAATTCCTTCAAGATGCCAGAGCAGTCTTTGCCTCTCCGCAATGTAGGTTAGCTAGACCTTAAAGATGGGAGAGGGATATATGCCTGTCTAGCACGGAGGCTTAAGCCTTCAAGATTCTGGAGCGGTCTTTGCCTCTCCGCCATGTAGCTCAGCCATGCCTTAAAGATGGCGGAGGGATATGCTTCTCCGGCACGGAGGCAATGCCTTCAAGATGCCGGAGGGATTTTGTTCTCTTGGCATGGAGGCAGTGCCTTCAAGATGTCGGATGGTTTTACCTCTTCAGCACAGAGGCAATGCCTTCAAGATGCCGGAGGGTATTCGTAGGCTCTGTGTGGGTTTGTTTTTGTGGGGTAGGTGTTTTCTAGGAGGTGATACCTCTAGGTAAGGTGGTTATTTGTGGGTGGGCAATCTATGGTTTTGTTTGTCTTGGACCTTTGGAGAGGGCAGAGCCTCGGGGACCCTACACATAGTATTTATAGAGGGTCTCCGCGTTGCAATTTTGTTGGAGGGGGGTTCCTTCTGTGTCAGTCATGCGGTAGGAGTTGGGCCAGTTAGACCTGAGGACCAGGTACGGGCCTTCTCATTGTTGTGCAGTTTCCCTAGAGCCAGGGCACGTTGAAGTACTAGGTCACCAAGTTCAAAGTTTCGTGGAGCAACCTTAGGATCATACATGGCCTTGGTTTTCACAATGTAGTGATCGAGGTTCTGGATGGCACACCATGTTCCTTCGATGAGATCAAGGGAGAGTTCTCTTTCTCTGGTAGTTTGTGGAAGTTACACCTTGATTGAGCATCCCTTGACCTTGATGGGGGTCATGGCTTTGTCGCCATATAGGAGGAGGAAAGGGGTGAACTCTGTGGCTCGCTTGACAGTGCTATGGAGGGACCATAGAACCATGGTGAGTTCCTTGACCCATAGGCCTCGAGCTAGGCTGATGAGTCGGCAGTTTAAGCCGGAGAGAATGTTGCTGTTGTCTCGTTCGATGGCCCCATAGGACTGAGGATGCCGAACTATAACGAAGCATAATTTGATGCCGAGGTCATCACAGAATTATCTGAAAGGCCCGGAGTTGAAATTGTGTGCCGTTGTCGACTGTGAGCTATCGTGGGACGCCAAACTAGTAGATTATGTTTTTCCAAAAGAATTTCTGGACATTCTTCGATGTGATCATCGAGAGGGGTTCGACCTCGATCCATTTGGAGAAGTACTTCAATGCTACCACTGTGTACTAAGGTTGCCTTTGGCACGAGGGAATGGTCTGATGAGGTGCATGCCCCAACGAGCTAGGGGCCAGACGAGAGCGATTGGTTGTAGGGGAGCCAATAGGTGGTGGCTTCATCATCCCATCCATTGGCATCCTTGGCAGGTGAGGATGAGGTCTTCTGCAACGGTCATGATTGGAGGGCCTTGACGGCTAGGGCGTGAGGTGCCAAATGGTTGCCGCAAAGGTTGGCCCCTTCTTATCTGGTGATGCAGCAAAGGAAGGGAGCTTAGACACCTATTTTGTAAAGGGCACCTTCTATGAAATAGTAGCCCTAGCACGATGCTGAATGTGGTGGAGTACAATCGGGTCTTCCGGCTCTTCTATTCCACCGAGGAAGGATAAGAGGGGAGCTCTCCAGTCAGTGGTTTCGATGGGGAGGATGGTGGTGGCTGTCTCGTCAAGAGTTTTAGTAGCCAGCTGGTGTAAAGTCTCGAGGAAGGTTCCCAACGGTGGGTCTTTGCCAAGGCAGTAGCTTTTGCCAGGGCATTTGCCTAGCTGCTGTCTGTTCGTGGTATGTTGCATATTGATATGCCACGAAAGTGTGCTTCGGCTTTGCAAATGGCTTTGAGGTATCTTGCCATGTCTGGATGTCGAACTTGGAAGCTTTTGTCGATGTGGCTAGCAACGATCTAATAGTCAGTCCGGATGATGACTCTGGCTGCCCCAAAGCTCGAGCCTTCTCGAGGCCCAAGAGGATGGCTTCGTATTCGGCTATGTTGTTAGTTGTCTTGAAATCCAGACGAGCAACGAAATGGACCTGCTGGCCTGTGCGGGAGATGGGGACCTCACCGGCTTCGACACCCATGGAGTCATATGATCCAGATGTCTTGGGGAGGGGTAGTGGTGGGTTCAGCAGGCGCCGGAGTCCATTCGGCGATGAAGTCTACCACGATTTGGGATTTGATAGCGGTGCGGGCCACAAACCTTACCACGAAGAGGGCTAACTCTATTGCCCATTTGCCGATGCGTCCCATCGCCTCCCGGTTGCAAAACATGTTGCCAAGAGGTTGGGATAGTGATATCGTAGGCAAGGAAGTAGTGCCAGAGTTTTCATGATGCCATCAGCACGGCATATGCTATTTTTTCGAGCTTGGTGTAGCATGTCTTGGCCCCGTCTAAGACCTCCGAGACATAGTATACGGCCCTCTAAGCAGAGTGATTGTCACTCTTCCCCTCTTGTACCAAAGCGGCGCTAACAGCAGAGGCAGAGATGGACAAGTATAGGAGGAGCCCTTTGCCAGAGCGGGGCATTGCGAGTGTTTCGAGGCAGGAAAGGTGGGTCTTGAGAGCCTTGAATGCCACCTAGAACTCCAAAGTCCAGCTGAATAGTTCAGAGCCCCTCAGCGTTTTGAAGAAGGTGAGGCTATGCTCGGCAGATTTGGTAAGGAAGCGGCTGAGGGCTGAGAGGTGGTCGGCCAAGTGTTGTGCTTCTTTTGGATTGTGGGAGGTGACATCTCTGCGATGGCACGAATCTTGCCAGGGTTGTCCTCCATGCCTCCTGGGAGAGTTGATATCCCAGCATCTTTCCCGCCTTAGCTCCAAATACGCACTTCTCCGGGTTCAGCCGTATGCCTGCAGCCCGGAGGCTATCAAATGTTTCTTACAGGTCGACGACGTGGTTGGTTTTGAGCCAGCTTTTTACCACGATATCGTCCATGTAGGCATTGACATTACGACCCAGTTGCTATTGCAGTACCTTGTGCACTAGGTGAGAGAAGGTGGCCCCAGTATTTCGAAGACCGAAAGGCATTCGGACGTAGCAGTATACCCCGAAGGGGTAATGAAGCTGGTCTTGCTCTCATCCTTTATCGCCATCCACACCTGGTGGTACCTAGAGTAGGAATCTAGGAAGCTTAGCAACTCGCAACCGGTGGTGGAATCTACTAGCTGGTCGATGCGAGGAAGGGGGTATGGGTCCCGAGGGCACACTTTGTTTAGCGATGTGAAATCGATGCACATATGCCACTTTCCGCTGTGTTCTTTGAGTAGGACAGTGTTGGAGAGCCAATCGGAGTGGATTACCTCTCGGATAACACTGGCCTTTAGTAGCTTCTGGATCTCCTCTTTTGCATCCTCTGCCCGCTCTGGGAGAGTTTGCAAAGCCCCTAGCATATGGGTCGGGCCTTCGGGTCGACCTGGAGAGAGTGTCAACTCCCGGGAGGTCCTGCGGGGACCATGCGAATGTGTTGAGGTTACCCTACAGGATGGCCAGAAGCTGGGCTTCCTACTCGGAGGTGAGGTCTTCCTCTATTTGGTAGGCCGGTCGGGTTGGTCTGGATGTATGGAGACACGCTTTATGTCTCCCTCTGGTTGTGACCTCGGAGGGCCGCGGTGCCCAGGATGTGCCGACGGAGGATCCTTGGAGCCCTCCTGGGTTATTGTACAGATGTGGCGACCGGGGAGTGGAGCAGGGTGCTTGTACTCGATGCGCCTCGCCAGGTCTTGGTCGCCATAGATGGTTATCAGTCCCTGGGGTCTGTGCATCTGCAAGCAGAGGTAATTGTGATGGGTACATCTCTGAATTTGTTTGGGGTTCCTCGTCCCAGAATGGCATTGTAGGCGTAAGGCACGTCCACAACATCGAAGGTGATTACTTATGTCCGTGTTGCGGGGCCTTCGCCGAAGATAATTGGGAGTTCTATCTGGCCTAGGGCATCGAGGGCGGCCCCATTGAACCCCTGGAGGGGTCTGTGGCCTGGCAAGAGCCGACTTCATGGGATTCGGAGCTGGTGTAAGGCATGTATGAATAGGAGGTCCGCCAAGCTACCTCCGTCGACCAGTATTCTCGAGACCTCGACTTCGGCAATGTTGGCTGAGATGACCAGGGCATCGGAGTGGAGAAATTTCACCCCCTCAGAATCGTCGATGGTGAACCCAGAGTGGACGAGGTTCTGCAAGGCCAGATGATCAACCCGTCGACTGGCCGGTAGCCTGCGATCTTCGGACCGCTCCTTGGTGGCCCCCTCAGTTGAGGCGAAGGCTGCCTGCCTCCTGAGGTATTTTTCTCGAAAGGTAGTGAGGGTCCGACAGTTGTCGGTATTGTGTCCTCGTCCCGCGCCGTGTAGAGTGCACCGTTTCGAAACTCATTTCAGAAGTTATAGTTTTGTGATAATTAGGTGTAAATAGTTGTAATTTTGTAAAATTTACTCAATTTTTTTAATTAATAAAAATAAAATATATTTTAAATATAAATTCAATGGGAGAATCTCTCATGTTCTTGCACACCCAGGCGGCCTTCTCTGTCCTCTCATTTCTACCCACCCATTCTCTCTCCTCCCTCTCTCTCTCACACTCCCAGTACATGATGGCTATGTGAGAGGACGCAATTGTGTAGTGCAATGGTGACCAAGTGCCCTAGCATTGCCAAATCTAGCCCTGTCTAGTGGTGGCGCACGTGAGGTGGCCATCAAAGTTGTTGGTGAGTCATTGTCCCTCTAGCCTCCGTCGTCTTCGGTGGTGGTGGTACATGTAGTCACATGGCTAATGGTGTGGCTAGATCTGTCGCTCTAGGTAGGAGGTTGTCACACATTGGGCCTTTACATAAGGGTTTCCTCACTGCACAAATGGGCTAGCCCCTGGCCCAACAAATTGGAAAAGGGAACCCTCCAAGAGAAGCCAAGAAACAGGCGTAGTACATATATGAGCACATAACTAAATAGAATGCCTTCGGCGTTGGCTCTTCTATTCCCCACTGTTGTGCTCTCCCAAATTCTATTTCTCTGGTCCCAATCCCTTGCTTCTCTCGAGACCACATGCCTCTATTTCACTTAATTTGTATCCCCATGAATATTATTTTGTGTGTGTTTTGCAATATATCTCTTGGTGTTGTGTGCTGATTTTGTGACTGAGCAAGAGGGTACGTCACAATACGGCTTCAGAGCTGGCGATTCGTGGGATTTGTGGTGGTAAGATGGCAAGGAAGAAGCACCAGGGTGGCAAGCGAGAAGCACTAGTGTAGCAAGGGATGGTGGCTATGTGAATGGTGCTCATGACATGTTTGATGAAATGTCTGTGCATGGATTTCAGGTGAAATGGCTCCGAATCGCATACTAAACGTCATGATTCACCAGGCTCACTAACCAATGACCGAACTAGTGCTGCATCAAGTTTTTTATCCTTACGATGTGGTTAAGCCATGGAAATATTTCATGGAAGAGATGAAGTCATGATCTTGTTCATGTATGGTTCATGCATTGAGGCTGCACGTGCTTTGACATTGCATGGCTGCTGCATCTATGATGGACGTTGTGAGCTTGAAATTGAGTATGCACAAGCACCGGGGACAGCAACGGATGGTGCATGACAGCTGCTTAACGAAGTGACAAACCATCAGGAGGCTACTGCAGGAGGTGTCCTTCATGTTGGGGTGAACATATGTGCTACCCCGTGACCAAGAAGTGCTGCAATAAGTCTACAGTGTATACTGAGCCGAGAACATGTTGAGGTTCTCATTTGGTTCCATTCAGGCCATGATGCAGACAGAGCTCGAGACGCTACCCATGGACTCTGCCTCTACTACAAGTATAAAAAATAATCCCATGCCCTTTGCAGATGGAGTATCGTAATAGGAAGATGAGAAATGAAATTCTTGGAGAGTGGATGGACAAGAATTGAAATGACAAAAAATCTACTAAGAAGCTCCAATATTAAACATAATATTAATTAATATTAAGATCGTCATGCAGTACTACAAAAGATGGGCAAAATTACACAAAAAACTTCCAACCGTCCAGAATCCAAAAGCTAGGCAAGCTGCTAAATCTGAATTGCTAAATCTGAAATAGCATGATCTAACCTAGTAGAGTAAATACACTAAGCCTAGTTGTACTTCCATTATCTTAAAAACCTATTCTAACCCTACTCTATCCTACCCTTCCTTGACAGCGGGTGAACATTGTCGTCATCACCAGATGAGGATGCCTCCTTCGCCGTGCCGTTGTTGTTATTGTCCGAGGCAGGTGGCAGCACAGAACCATCCATCCAATGCTCCTAATCTTCGTCAACTCCTCTTTTGTGAAGGAACTTTGATAATCCTCCCTCTCAGACGACACTAGCATTTTCTCCTCCTCCTCCGATTCCAGCTTGAAAGGCCAACTAATTGGTGACCACCCACCATTTGGAGGAGAGGGCGGATGGCCATATGGGGGAGCCTACATCCCACAGATTTTTTTTTCTAAGTCTAGAGCTTCGGTCTTTAAGCGCTGATCTCTCCGAGCTTCTACTCGTCTTGGATTTCTCCTACCTTCAGCTGTGTGCTAGACCTTGTTCTTTTCAATCCGTCTCTAAAAACTAGCGTCTCTAAGACTTTTCCTTCTCCGGAGTGCACCCCCCTCCTTTTATCCTGTCGGGGGAGCCTCGGCGTGCCCAGAACGGGGTCATGAGTTCCCATGAGCCATAAATGGAAAGCAACCGTCATGGGGCTACAACTTGATGTTACAGGGGGTTGAAAATGCATCTTCGGCCGGTCCCGTCGCCCATTACGCCCGACTTTAGCAGATGCAGGGGGGCCCACCTGGAAGACGCCGAACTGCCCCGCATGCCCTCTCGATCAGAGCGGATCTGAGACAGCAACGGGGCAGGAGATATGCCTTGAGCCCAGCGACGATATCTCAGAGCCCTGCAGGGTGACGTGTGATGGGACCCATCGCATTAAATGTCCCCACGCCTTCCTGTCAGGCGGTGGCAGGGGTTGATGTACTCAGTACGACAGGCGTGGGGGGGAGTGGTTGGAAGTGACAGGCCAGGCTCCCTCTTAAATGCAGCATCGGGCCTCCCACTAATTGACACCTCACCGTTGAGCCCTTGTGGGGTCCACCGGCAAGGGGCTTCTTCGGTCCTCGAGGAATTCTGGGTACTCAGGGACCACTGTTCATGGCCCCGAGCACCCTCTTCCAGATATGTCTCCTCTCGGGTCCTCGGGGAACTCTGGGTACTTGGGGACCACTGTTCATGGCCTCAAGCACCCCTCCCAGAACTTGCTCTTCTCAGGTCCTCAGGCAACTACAAGTACTCGGGGACCACTGTTCATGGCCCCGAGCACCCCTGCAGGAACTGGCTCTTCTCGGGTCCTCGGGGAACTACGGGTACTCAGGGACCACTGTTCATGGCCCCAAGCACCCCTCCCTGAACTGGTTCTTCTCGCCCTCGACGAGATGGTCCCCGAGGGAAGGCGCCACGTGGCATTCCGCTGTCCTGGCCTTGGGACTCGAGGACCCCTGGTTCCCATGTCATCGACAGTGGCTAATTAATTGGCCGAGCCGTACCCATTTAGGCCTCATGGTTGTGTGAAACTAACTTTGTTACATGTTCAAGAACTGGTCCTTAGGACCCCACATAGGAACAACCACAACCAACTATGCACTACCGACACACGTGCATTCCCGCACCAACCTCGACAACCATTATGTTGGGATCCGTATACCATGTTGCTACAAAATTACCCTTTCCCAATTCTTGTTCCATAATTCATTAGTCAAGATTAACATTTTTCCCAACCATGACTACACTAGCATACACTACCCATTTTATCTCATGGCTAAACAACGGCGACAAGGAATATTCAATCAGAACTAATAAACCCTAACTTGGGATTCATATTTAGACAAGCATGCATGTTGAAGGATAAAAACTACACCTACAAATCCTAAAACAGGGACAAAATGCTCAAGAACACTTGCTTTCGATGGAGTGCTGTTCAAAATCTTCAAAAGCTTGGTCCTTGAGATTGCTGAACAGCTCAGCTCCTAATTGACAAAACAAAAAAAGCACACACAAGTGAAATCCTAAGAACAGTACAACAAACAGTGCTAAATCTAGATAAAAACCCTATAAAAAGATTCTACACACCGCTACAAACATTTGGGCGTAAAAATCAACTAAATCGGAGCTACGACCAGAAAGTTATAAGCTTTTGAAGTTATAGGGGCTATTATGTAAATTTTCCTTGAATTTCAGAGAAATACCGAATGGATTTTATACTAGAAAATGGATTTATGACGCAATAAACCATTTGCCGATTTAACCTTCTATTGGAAAAGACCATGGAAAAGGCTTATGAGACCGTGGACCACGGCCTGAAGGCCGGTCCACGGGTCCATAGTGGACTGAACTCAAAGGGGTAGGCACCATCTGATCTGGGCCGTAGGAGGGGAATCAGATGGCCGACATTAAACTAGGGTGCTGGCTAGTGGTGCGGGACAGGGAGGCGGCAGCCGACGATGGTGAACGGTGGCAAAGCTCGCCGGCGCGACGCAAAAAGGTGCCCCCAGCCACGGTTCTTGATGGCGAAAGGCGCAAACAAGAGAGGGGGGACAGGGAACCTCACCAAGGGATCAGCGGTGGCGGAGGGGCTCCGGAGATGGCCAACGACAGAGAGGAAGGTGGCGGTGGACGGAGACATGACAGGGATGGCGTCGGCGATGAATTGAGCTCCGGGAAGAGTCGGGGTGAGCTTCTTGAGGTTCGACGACACCGAAAAAGGAAGAAATGAGGTCAAGTAGGGTTCAGTCGAGGAGAATCATAGTAGCGATGAGCTTCTTACCGGCAACAATGGAGGCGATGGTGTGGAGCTCAAATCCATGCGCGAGAAAGAGGGAAAATCGGTGTTTCAGGTGGGGAACAGAGCAAGGAAGGTGATGGGGAGCTTAAATAGCCGAGGGAGGGAGAGGGATGGCCGAAATCAAAGGGATTGGCCAGCGACGCTAAAAGGCAATAAATCTTCGATGTCCATACTTAAGAGGGGCAAATAGGGGGAAACAGTCGAGAAGGGGGAAAGGAAGGGAGAGGATCATGGTGGTGTGCTTTGACTAGAGAATAAATGTGCGGGGAGGCTTGGATTCGATCAGGTGCGGTGATTGGGGGTGGTGCAGGCGTCCGACATCGGGAGAAAGAAGATGAGCTGGTCGGCAGCGGCTAGGCTAGCGGTTCGGCTTGACGGCTCGGGTCGGTTCCACTTGCCAAAAAGAGGGGGTGGGGAGGGGGAGCGGGGAGGGCGGGGGCTGGCTCGGCTGGGCAGGGCCCACCGGGCGGTGAGACGGGCGGAAGGGGGCTGGCTTGGTCTTGTGGGCCGCTGTGGGAGAAAGGGCGCGGCCCAAGCGGGAGAAGGGCGAGGAGAGGGGGGAGGAGGCGGATTGGGTTGAAGAAAAAAAGGATTTCGGCCCGAGAGCACTTTTCAATTTAGAAATTCCTTTTCTATTTGATTTTCAACACATTTTCAAAAGGGGGGTGGGTGAAACGAGCGACTTCTAGTGAAATTTTGCAAACTTTTTCCACGCATAAAAACCTTATTGCATCTACAACAGCATGAATAAAACAAACATATAACCTAGGCAAATTTAAATTTAGAAATTAATTTCCCTATTGAGCAACATTGCAATCACCTATTTAAGTTCTAGCAAAATTTTAAATTATTGCAAAAGTTCAAATTTAGGGTGTTACAACCATGTTGGGCTGGGAAATTCATTGTGTATCAATGACTCCAACTGGTAACTTCAAATTTTCCGCATTGTTAAATTGCATTCTACAAAACAAATCACTAGTCATTAGCTTCTATAGGATATATTGATAGATATAGGCACCACACGCTTATAAGATTGATATCAAGTTTGTTGCAGAGGAACAAAGCATGCATGTCCTTAAAATCTACCATAATAAAGGAGTCTCCGCATAGAAAAACGTTAGCAGGGATAGTAGCAGTGATTATCGAGAATCCGGTGCGACATGCCCTCATGTATCATTTGTGGAATCTCCTCATCTCCCATGCACCATCTTGGAGTTGAAACAATGATAGAAATGGCTTGCTATTCTCATATTTCTCAGGAACATCCAGTGTAGGCAAGAAATCCAACTGAGGGGTACTTAACATTTTGTTAGTCTCTTTCACGAGATCGCCCTTTTCTGGAGATTCATAAGTGAATGATGCCTTTGCTTTGGAGGACAAAAGCGTCTATTCACTGGAGATGTTAGAGTCTTTGCATATGCGGTAACCATGATAGGTACTCTCCGATGCACAAGTGAAGGTGCTGGACGCACAGACGCTGGAGGTGGAGATGCTGGAGTTGTAGATGCTAGAGGCAGAGGTGCCGGAGTCACAGATGGTGAAGCACGATGCAAAGATGCCTAAGGTGGAGAGACTGGGCACAAGGCGGAAGTGCTTGAGGCAAAGAGGTTTAGCACGGGGGCGAAGGTGCCTCTGGCAGAGATGCTAGGTGCGGGGGTGGCCGTGACGCTGGTGATTATGACTACTGATATTTGAAGATGACATCTTGTTTGGGCCACAGAATAAAGTTGCCAACAGTCTCATCAAGAATCTCTATACCCTTAGGTGTGTTGATGTCTAGCTTGTATTTCATGAAAACTGACTTTACTGAGTCCACATGTACCTTGGCATAACTAGCTGGGATGTCTTGATTATGAAACACACGGTCTGGAATGGCCTAGCCCGTGGTAGCCTCGATAGTGAAGTCTCCCTTATCGACCAAAACATACAACATGCAAGGCGTAGCCTCTGCGATATCATCCACATAATATCTTTGATTATCATCTTGCATGGACCCGATGCTGCTCCGAAAGCCTAGGCTGGTTGGTTGCTCTATCATCATTAATGCTCCCCTTTCCTTCTTTTCATTCCACATTTTTATGAACTAGACCTTAACATGTTCTTGTATCTCTTCCACTAGGGTCTTCTTATATCTATTAAGGGTCTTGTACTGGCCCACAGTGTCTGGGAACCCATGCTTCCAGCCCACTTCTGATCTAATGCCTCGAGTGCGACCCATGTGTTCCTTATTCCCTAGGGCCATGTTAAGCAAGTCATTCTCCCTGTTGGGCTCTAAAGACCCTTCCTTAGCGATCTCTTGATTGGTCTGGGTCACTTACATGGTCTTAGAGCTTTGAAGGCTAAGTCCCCAGACTTTGTTCATTCTAATCGAGCATAAACCCAGTTCATGCTTCGCTCATCACAATTTTCTAAAGGGTTAGGTTTCCCAGACGAGCCCAGGTGATGGTGGGTACTTATTCTTCTATGCAAGGTGCTTGAACGATTCACCTAATTTGATGGCTTCAGGTGTGGTCTTCTACTGAACAAACTCCGTCCATTGGTCTGGTGTAATATTTCTGTATTTATTACAGGGTACCAAGTTCTTCTTCACGAAGATCTTATTCAGCTCGCTCTTCCAACCCCAGAAGCTCTTCGCATAGTTTTCAATGCATTCTGTTCGGTGGCTTCCTCTGTTCCTGAGGCGAATCGGATGGTTATCTGCAATGTTTCCCACAGGAACTCCTTCATCTCATCCGGCAACAACACCAATCAGTTATTGTGATTAGGACGTACTCCTTGATAAGAAATTTGCAACTGTTGCAGAATTTGGCACAGACATCACCAGTTGCAACAGACTCTTCTTCAACACTAACTTGCCTTATTGTATAAGTGTCGGATGACAATTTGTTTCTGCTTTGCTCACCCCATCTTTGTTTCAGCATAACCCCAAAGGGACTTGAAGTTTCAAGCATAAATGGAAAGCAAGATTGTGACAGATGATGAACTTGAAGATTTTTTCACCCTCACCCTCTAGAGAGAAAAAGGAGAGTTGACATAAACAAAAAATATTCCTCCATTTAAGAAGTATAAAATGCATTGACTCATCTCAATACATCTTCGAAGGGATCGTAGTCAGGACTACTTTCCTGATGGGTCTCTCCCACTCACATGAAATAGGGCTCGGGCTATGATACGAGCCAGAGCATTCGCTATTGTCAGATGAGGACGACTGGCGTGGGCTTGGGCTCCTATCCAACCTCTTGCTTGTATCCACCCCATCTTGTGCCAGGGCGCCCTCTATTACGAGCATCCTTTGTGCCAGGGTGCCCTCTATTTTGAACAACCTCTATGCTAAGGCGCCCTCTATTGCAATCATCCTCTGTGCTTTTGGTTTCTTAGGGAGGCTTGGGCTCCTATCGAACCTCCTGCTTGCATCCGCCCCATCTTGTGTCAGGGTGCTCTCTAGTGTGAGCATTCTCTATGCTTTTGGTTTGTTAGGGGTTACTGTTCTTTTATGCCCCATGGTACTTAGTCGACCACTAGATTATTGTTGCCTGAAAAAAACTAACAAGTATACAATGGTTCATCAATGAAATTTCTCACTCCAATATGCCACTGTGAAGCAAGATCCAGGAGGATTTTTGGCAAATGACCATAGTTGCTAGTGTACTTTGCAATTTTACCAGAAAATCTATGAATAATGACTCAAAATGGAATAGTGTCGACATATTTTTTTACAGTAAAATACTTTGGTTCATCCATCATCAATACAATGTGTTTTGTTATAACAAATGATAAACCATTCATGACATGATCGAATTAGTAAGCTTGATATAAATATAATGACTCAGAATAGTTCACAAACATGTAAAACTCAACCCGTAAATATCTTCACTTCAATTACAAAGGCTCTTCAGTCCATCGTAGTTTAGGCAGCTTTTACATTCATGTTCATAAAAAATGTTTCCCTGACACTAACAATATGTAAAGAGCTAATTGAATTATTCTTATCAAACTAAAGTGATGTTTTATCAGTTCAGTTGCTAAATATGTGAATATATGATGTGTTTCAAACTTATAATAACCTCATTGGTACCCCTAAATTATTGCAAGTGTTAGGAGTACCAAGCCACAAGGTTCTCGAAACAGATGAATTAGTAGAATGGTGTTTTTACAGACTCATGGTTGTAAATATAAAATGATGTATGCAAGACAAATGGTACTACTACGTGTGAACAAAACTGCACACTATCACATGGCTATATCTTATAACAATGCAGGGCCTAACATAGATGCATGAATAATCGATAGCCTTAGTACAAGAGGACGAGTTCGAATTATGATCGCCCTCTCAAAAAGTGTCATGGCTTACTTATAAGACAAATTGTAACAAGTTACATATATGCTCTTGTGCCATGCTCTAACTTAGAACAATCTTCGCATGTTTGTTTGGCTAGTAATTGTTTGTGAAATTTCATCAAACAATAGCAGGGACGAGAGAGGCAGCTAGCTTGCATCAAATTCAACATGAAAAACATGTTTAATAAGATGATAACAATGGGTGAACTCCTTCCTTGAGAAAAACATGTGCTTTCGCAAAACATTGTTATTGATAAAGGTCAAATAACAATAATATAACTAAGGTGCCATTGGCAGTCATATAGCACATCACAACAACAATAATACAACTCTCTGTAACTAACTATAGATTAAATTCCCTAATGCATGTAGCACATCACAACAACTGCAATTGAACCTTTACAATCTAGCAAATTCAGCAATGTTGTGTCATATGAAGGGAACATTTATATGTAGTCATAAAGGATAGCATGGCGGCACGATGGATCGGCATTACATAGAACGGCGGCACGATGGTCGGACATCACACAGAGAAGAAAAAATGGACCACGACTCGATCGGCGCACCAGCTACGATGGCTCAACTGAGCGACATAGATGAGGGGATGTCTACTCACCATGGCGAGGTGGTCCTCGACATCGGCGTCGGGGACGGCAGTGGCTTCTCCTCCGTGGGGGTGAAAACAGTGCAGGGTGGCTCCTCCTCAGGGGTGGTGATGGCACGGGGTGGCTCCTCCTCCATGGGGGATGACAGCGGTGAGGCCGGCTCCTTCTTGGGGGCCGTAGCAGCGCGGGGCGGGTCCTCCTTCATGGGGGCGATGGTGGTGTGGGGTAGTTCCTCCTCCATGGTGACGACGATGTGGGGTAGGTCCTCCTCTATGGGGGTGACAGCACTCCGACTCCAGGACGACATCGACTTCGACTGTGGCGGACAACATCAGTGTTGGTGGTGGCGGATGGCGTCAGAGGGAGACGGCGACCGGCGTGGGACTTAGGCAACCTGATGGTGTAGCTGTCTACTCTCCATTGGGATTAGGATTTCAGGGTCGTGCAGGCTCCATATATATATAATTCATTTCCACAGATGGTTAACTTAACGAACTGCATGTGAAAATCATTTCCACAAGCGGTTAACTTAAAGAATTGCTTGTGGAAATGCATTTCCATATGCGGTTAACTTAATAAACCGCCTGTATAAATTTTTTTCACAGGCGGTTGACTTAACGAACCCGCCTATGAAAATCATTTTAAATATGTTTTTATTTATTTTTGGAATATAAATTAAAGCATGCCCTAAATACATGTATTTAGTACATATTCTATATGAATATATTTAATACATGCCCTAAATATAAATTAAAGCGTATTATTACTCCATACATGCCCTCGATATAAATTAAATATGTTTCTATAGGTTTATTAAACATTATCATTTCTTGTCACTTTTGGGAATCAATAATCACATTGGAAATTAAGTTACATAACATGAATGTCACATTGGCAATTGAATTACATAACATGAGAATCACATTGAAAACTAAGTTAGATAACATGGCACTATTTGCCTTGAACTATTTTTCCTACACCATCATGGTGCATGTAGGACATCATAGATCTATTGAGGGTTGCTTCTATAAGTTTGATCTTTTCTGGATCTCCGAAAGGTGGCACGCCATCGAACTAATTATATTCTTTGTCATCCTGCACATTCTCAACTCCAATAATTCTTTATTTTCCAGCAACAACTATGTGCTTCTTTTCCTTCACATGGTCGATTATATAGAAAATATGTGCGACATGATCAACGAATACCCATGGGTCATCTTTGTGGCCTACAATACTGAGGTTGACAGTTCAACCTATAGTTGTCCATCGTAGAGCCATTTGGTTGCTTGACCCATTTGCACCGAAAGACACGGATCTGCAGATTCACTCTATTGTCATGTTCTCATATTTCATCTATGAACCCATAGTAGGTGTTCTTTTCCCCTGTTGTATCATATGATTCTATCTGAATGCCATTGTTTTGGGCCGTGCTCTTCTTGTCCTTTGCTTTGGTATACAACATGTACCATATTATACCATACGCTTGTCATGACGTAACTAAACTTAATGGGCCACAAGCCAACATTCACATTTATTTTATCTACGTATTCACCATCTGGTAGGTTTTGGTTCTTGAACCATGTGTTGAAGCAACGCTTGTGCTCTTTCAAGATCCAATCTTCTGAGCGACCTTGATTTTCTGTGTGAAGCTCATTCAGGTGTTGCTTGACGTACAACTCTACTATCTTGATCTGCTGCAAGATGGTGAAATATGCATCTTCCACTGCTTTGTAATCATGATCGATGAATCTTTTCTTTTCTTTGGTCCCTCTCCCAAACAACCTCCCCTCATGTCGAGATATAGGTACACTAATCTGTTTAGCATCTTTCATGTAATTGATGCAACACTCAATGACTTCATCGGTATTGTAACCCTCGATCATGGAACCCTCTGGGTGAGCACGATTCCATACATAGCCCATGAGAATGCCCATGTACTGCTCAAACACATGCATCAAAATATAAGAATACAAGGCCCAGTGCAATTATCTCATTCTCGATGTGAACCAAGAAGTGTACCATAACATCAAAAAAGGATGGAAGGAAGCACATCTCAAATTTGCACAGAGTCTCTACCAAGTAATTATGTAGAGCACCCAGCTTTTCAGTACCGATCAGCTTCTGTGCAATTGCATTAAAGAAGTGACAAAAATTTGTGATGACCACCTTTATGTATTCTTGCTTGATACACCTGATTGAAATAGGGAGCATCCGCATCATTATCACATGACAATCGTGAGACTTCATGCTGATTAGCTTCAAATTTTTCATCGAGACTAGTTTCTTGATGTTAGATGAGTAACCAATTGGGACTCTCACCCCACGTAAGCACTTGCACAGTGCCTTTATCTCCTCAGGTGTCAAAGAGTAGCTAGCTGAGGCAAGGTAATGTTTCCCATTTGGTCTATCTTCAGGGTGTAGCTCTGGCCTAATTTTAAAATACACCAAGTCCTTACGTGACTTGATATCATCCTTTGTCTTGCTCGGTATGTTCAGTAAGAGGCCAAGGATGTTATCACACACGTTCATCTCAACGTGCATGACATCAATGCTGTGGTGAACGTCCAAGTCCTTCTATTAGGGCTAATACTTAAAGAAAATTGGCATCTTCTTCCACAGCATGCCAGTCGGTGTTCCACTTTTCTTCCTCATTTTACCCTTCTTTGGCTTCCCAAAAAACAAACACTAGTGCCCCACTGCTAGGTTTTGGGCTAGTATTTAATGTTTCTTCATCTTGCGGTATTTGTGAGTTTTGAGTAAGAACCGTCGGTGTCGCATCTACACTACATTCTATGAGTACGGAAGGTACACAAACAGTTTTATCCAAGCATACTACACATCCTTGCTTCCCTTTAACCTATCATGATAGGCAAAAAGGATGGGATAATCACTTATGGTAACAAAAATTATGGCTTTTGGCGTGAAGTACTGTCGTCGGAACTCATCTCACACCCGGACCCCATCATTCCATAGTTTGGACATATCTTCCATCAATGGTTCCAGAAACACATCTATATCATTTGCTAGATTATTTCAGTCCTTGGATAAGAATGGACAGTATAAGGTACTTCCGCTTCATGCATCTCCATGGAGGAAGGTTGTAGATGGCTAGGACCACTGGCCAAGTGCTATGTGAGGTGCTCATGTCACCGAAATGATTCATTCCATCAGTATTCAACGTGAACCTTACATTCCTTGGTTCTTTAGTGAAATCTGGACACATGACATCACACTTTCTCCATTGGCTAGCATCAGTTGGGTGTCAACGCATAATTCCATCCTTCTTATGTTTATCGAAATACCAACAAATCAGTTCAGAGTCCCTAGGGTTCGAGTACAATGCTGCAAGCGTGAGATCATTGGTAGGTACCACGTCTCCCTGGCTTGACTTCTTCTCTTCTTCTTCGTGTTGAAAGAATTGTCTTCTTCATCACGACCAGCAGTACTCTTCTTCTTCTTCATGTTGGGGGAGCATCTTCATCCTAACAATCATCATTCCTCTTGTACTAACTCGCATTGCACACTGGGTATTTATTCAAGGCTTTGTACTCTTTATGATAGAGGATGCAGTGGTTCAGACATGCATATATTTTTTGCACATCTAATAACAACGAGTAGATAAACTTCTTTGCCTGCTAAGTAGTGGTGGGCAAGGAGTTAGGGTTCAGAACCATGTTTGCCAAGAGACCCAATAAATCCAAGAAACTCTTGTGAGATCATCCATTGCTGGCTTTCAACCTTAGAAGTTCAAGCACTGAATGCAACATCGTAAATTCATTTTCATAGCCCTTCAATTTCTCATACAAAAGTTCCTTCGATGCCTTCTGTAATGCCTCGAAATTATCTAAACCTCTCATGTCCCTTAAAACATGTGGTTATGCGTGGCACAACATTTCCTCTAGATCGAAATCATCATCATCATCCATCATAACATCAGTGTTGCCTTCGACTCCCTCATCATCACCGTCCACTTGATCAGCAGCAATGTCATTGTTTGATTTGCATGTACGTTTTTTGCCGTGTTTGGACCAACATGTGTAATCCTCCACAAAACCACTCAAGATCAAGTGTGATTTGCTTATGCTTGATTATTGCCACAATTTCTAGTTCTTGCAGTCAGAGCATGGACAGTGTGTTTCCTTTGTCTTTTTAGTTAAGGAGTCCTTCTCGGTGGCTTCAATAAAAGTAGAGAGTCCTTTGATGTATATTTGTCCATGTTTTGGCGCAGTACATCCATGCTCTGTCCATCCTTAACTTCAACCGCAAAATTTGATGCATAAATTAATTAATAAGAAATCATAATAAAAATGATTTTTTTAAAAAATGGAAAAAATTGGGCTTGTTGTGATTATAATATGTCTACGCAATGTAATCTACATTGGCGTAAATTTATAGCTCAAAACAATATGGATTCATTACTCTCTCTCCTTCTACATCTAGATCTCGATCTAGTTCTAGACATATCAAAAAATCCTCAATCATAATAAAACCTCCTAGAGACTAAAAACATCAAATTATAGCTACATTTTTAAAATAATACTAGAATCATGTGAATCTGCACAATTAAATCAACATTGGCCGCAAATTTTAGCTAATTCGAGGATCTAAATGGCTAGAACCAAGAACGTCTCTATATCACATCTAAACCCAAATTAAGCCTTAAATCTAAATCTAAAATTGAAAAAGATGCTAGCTAGGGATGAGATACCATTAACTTAGATGACTCATCCCCCTCTGTTTTCAAAACTCGCGGCCACCTCTGAACTGTTCTGTTCGGACACGGTGAGCTCTATCTAAATAGAGCTCCCCGCAGGGAGGTACTGTTTATGGACAGATTATCACAGAATGTTCACATAAGGAACTACCTCTGAAAATTACTTTCCACAGGCAGTTCCTTATGGAAATCACCTGTGGAAATGACATATTTCTACAGGCGATTAACATAAGAAACTGCCTCTAAAAATGACGGATTTTTACAGCGGATCCTTATGTGAACCGACTATGAAAATGGACTCCATTATCACACGCGGTTCACATCAGGAACTAACTTATGTGAAGCACCTATGGAAATAACTCCATTTCTATAGGTGGTTCACATAAGGAACCGCTTGTGGAAATTAATTTCCATAGGCAGACCAAAACCGCACAGGGCCCTAGCCTACTACTCAAATGATTTGTCATATGAACTGCCTGTAGAAATGAACCTTAGGTGTCTTGAAAAATAGCTTTTGTAGTAGTGCATTTCTCTAACTACGGTTCCAACCACCCAACCATGGTTCCAACCATGCAACCATGGTTCCCACCACCATGGCTACCCTAAAACCGCTACCAATAACTTTCTAATCATGTGAGGTTCTTTTTCACACTCATAACTGCGAGCACTGCTGGTTAATCAGTTTTACACTCTGTATAGATTGTACACTTTACTCATATGACTTGGGTTCCCATTTTTCCCATGTCTGCCAACACCTACACAAGTCCGAATGTGGGGCTTGGAATACACTACAAGGCCTTTACAAAGCTTCTCCCAACATATGCATGCCCGCTAAGTTTTCACCTATGTGGGAGTACACCCTCCACACTAGAGGCCCCCTCTTGTGCCCAGTAGTTTCGGGAAGTATACCATTGCATCCCTATACCAACATTTTGCCTACACTACATTGGGAGAAAACTAATTACATATCCAGGCCATGCTTATAATGTTGGGGGTCGTTGTTAAGGACCCCCGACAGCCCCTTGGCTTAACCAGGTTGGCCTCCCGAAGCCTCGGCCTCCCGAAGGCTCAGCCTCCCAAAGCTCAGCCTCCCAAAGCCTGGCCCCCCGAAACCTTGGTCTCCCGAAGCCTCGGTCCCCCGAAGCCTCGGCCTCCCGAAGTCCCGGCCTTCTAGAGTCCTACCTCCCGAAGCCTTCACCACCCAGAGCCATGCCTCCGGAGGCCCTCATCTCCAGCTACTCGGGCTGACTTCCCAGAGGCTATAGGGTGAGTCATCAGCCCTTAGGAAAGATCTACCCGAAGGGGAGCATCGGGCATATTTTGCCTGCAAGGAAGTGACCGACATTAAATGCCTAGGCTGGTGGATGCCGCTCTAACACCTCGGTGTATTGGAGGCTATCCTGACACCCATGACAGTATGGCGTAGGGCCGCAGTTAGCGACCGGCTCACCCCTGAGGGTGCAGGCACCGTGATGGTTACTACGGTAGATATTTATCTCCCATGTAGGGTAGAAAGTAGTTATGCGAGATAAGGCCCAGTAATTCGGTCAGATCCTAGATATTTGTACATTACGATAACTTGTATGCTAAGCTACGCACGGCCTATAAATAGGAGACATGGTCACCTAGGCTAGAGGGGACTAGACGGCAAAAAGACACAGAAGTGAAAAAACACCAAGTCACACTGTGATACTCACCCAAATCGATCCATTTTTTCTACGATCAATACATTTGTGGTGTTTCTTCCTCTTAACTTTGTCTCCAAGCTTGAGTCTCCTCCTTAGAAGAAACTCTCACCGTACTTGCTGGGGCAAGATAAACTCTTGCTCCAACAGTGGCGCTGTCTGTGGGGATTTCGAATGTAGAAGTGCTAAGAGAGGTAGGATGCCACCCAAGAAGAAGACCACCAAGGCCCCGTCGATAGCGGACAACCCCCCAGCCACACCTGTGTGGCAGTCTAGCTAGCTATACGCAAGCGGCGCCGATGATGGCCCCCCAACCGGAGGGAATGGGAACCTTACGGCCACCGCCGACCCAACCATAACCACAGCTGCGGGAAGCACCGAAGGGTTCTCTACCCTGGAGACCCAGCAGCATCAAGGTGAGGCCCACGCTACGCCACTAGGGGCTGTGGCCAGCTCTACCGCCAAAAACACCATTCCGCCTAAGCAGCAATCACGCTTGGTGGTACTCCTGGCCCAAATGGAGGAACTACAGAAAGCCCTGCGGGTCGAGCAGCAAGCTGCCCACACCATCGCCGCCGCTCACAGGACGACCGGCGTGGTTCCAACCCAAGCTCCACGAGCTGACGAACCCTTCGGCGCAAGGATCTGGCCCGCTCGGTCTCCAGAGCCTCGGAGCTGGCATCGTGAGGACCCCCTGCAAGATCACGACTCTCCCCTGCGGGCCGACCTTCAAGCCACACCCTTTCTAGAGGATTTTCGGACCCTGAAGTTTCCCAAGTTTAAAGGTGATTCGGACCCTGACGAGTTCATCCGATCCTACGCCCTAGCCATAGAGGTCAGCGGGGGCCAACCGGCCACCGTGCCTAAATGCTTCCCCCTTGCCTTAGAAGGGGTGGACATACGCTGGTTCTAGGCGCCTGACCCTGGCACCATTCACACCTGGTCCCAACTCCAAGACCTCTTCCATAGCAACTTCCAGGGCACCTTTGTCGAGCCAGTAACCTCCGACAGCCTATTCACTATCAGGCAGGAGCCAGACGAAACCCTCTGGGGCTACTTCCGAAGGTTCTCCCAGACCAAGGCCCAGATTAGGGGCATATCATACTCCTCGATCATTGACACCGCAACCCAGGGCCTGGCCGAAGGCCCCCTGTACGATCGGCTGAACCAACGTCCAATACGCACGGTAGAAGTCCTCATGAGCAAATTTGAGGAGTATGGCGGGCAGAGGAGGAAAAACTCCACCGAAGGTACTCACAAGCTAGCGAGGCTTCCAGTGCCAATTCTGAGAGGCCGCACTCATAGGCTAGATCGTCACACAGCCCTGCTCCTCCAGCAAAAAGGGGCTTTGAGGAGGCTCTTACCGCCGGGTCCCAAAGGGGGCAGCAGCGACAACGTCGAAACATCAGGAATATCAGCTTGAGCCACAGGGCTCCAAACCAAAGCCACCCCAGCGGATGTGGCCGAGGACGCTCCGGAGGCCTCCCGGAGTGAAGCCATGCTCCAAACCAGCATTCTGAGGAAGAATCCTGGTGCACTCTACACAGCGCAGGGCGAGGACATATTACTAACAACTGTCGAACCCTCACCACCTTCCGAGTGGAGTACCTCGGGAGGCAGGCAGCCTTCGGCTCAACTGATGGGGCCACCAAGGGGCAGTCAGAAGATCACAGGCCATCGGCCAACCGACGAGTTGACCATATGGCCCTGCAGAATCCTTCGCAGCTGACCCTACCTTTGCCACCCCAATCATCCCTAGAGTGGTACAACGATGAAAGGGCACGGGGCAAACAAATTGTCCTCGCCATAACCGGCATAGGGAGCTCCGGTTGCACTTCGAAACGACAGTGGCGAGACTATGCACGCAGGGTACATCCCATCGGAGCGACTAGCATCCATCGACAGACCCACAATTGGGTCGACGCCCCTGTGGCATTCACCGTCAACGACTCCGAGGGGGTGAAATTTCCCCACTTCGATGCCCTGGTCATCTCAGCCAACATCCCCGAAGTCGATGTCTGAATAATACTTGGGCCAGATGGAACTCCCAATCATCTTCGACGAGGGCTCCGCATCACGATCTGAGGTAATCACCTTCGACGTTGTGGAGCTGTACCTCATCACAATTACCTTTGCCTGAAAATGCCCCCCAGGGGCTAATAACCATCCACGGAGACCAAGACCTGGCTAGACGCATCGAGTATGGGCACCCAGCTCCGCTCCCTAGTCGCCACATCCATGCTATGATACAGGAGGACTCAGAGGACCCTCCGTCGATTCATCCTGGGCACCGCTACCCTCCAAAGCCACAACCAGAGGAGGACATAAAGCTGGTCTCCATACAGCAAGACTAACTTGACTAGACCTTCCGAATAGGGGCGAACCTCACCTCTAGGCAAGAAGCCCAACTTGTGGCCGTCTTGCAGGGTAACCTCGACACCTTCTCATGGTCCCCAAAGGACCTCCCAGGAGTCGACCGCAGCATTATCGAGCACTCACTTCAGGTAGACTCAAAGGCAAGGCCCATATGCCAGGGGCTTCGCAAGCTCTCTCTGGAGTGGGCAGAAGCTGAAAAGGAAGAAGTCTAGAAGCTACTAAAAGCCGGTGTTATCCGAGAGTTCATCCACTCCGATTGGCTCTCCAACACCGTCCTGGTCAAGAAACACAGCAGAAAATGGTGTAAGTGCATCGATTTCACATCACTGAAGAAAGTATACCCCCAGGATCTGTACCCCCTTCGTCGCATCGACTAGCTAGTGGATTCCACCACCGGCTGCGAACTGCTGAGCTTCCTCGACGCCTACTCCAGGTACCACCAGGTGTGGATGACAACGGAGGATGAGAGCAAGACCAGCTTCATTACCCCCATTGGAGTGTACTACTACGAATGGATGCCCTTCGGTCTTTGGAATGCTGAGGCCACCTTCTCTCGTCTAGTGCACAAGTTGCTGCAGCGACAATTGGGCCGCAACGTCAAGGCCTACGTAGATGATATCATGGTAAAAAGCCAACTAGAAGCCAACCATGTTGCCAACCTACAAGAAACGTTCAACAGCCTCTTGGTCGCTAGCGTGCGGCTGAACCCAGAGAAGTGCGTAGTTGGCACTAGGGGTGGAAAGATGCTGGGATATCTCGTCTCCCGAAGAGGCATCAAGGCCAATCCGGGCAAGATTCATGCCATCACAGAAATGTAGCCTCCCACCAATCCGAAAGAAGTACAACGCCTGGCTGGCCGCCTTGCGGCCCTCAGTCGCTTCCTGGCAAAATCTGCTGAACACAGCCTCCCCTTCTTCAAAACACTGTGGGGCTCCAATCCATTTAGCTAGACACCAGGATGCCAGGCGGCATTCGAGGCCCTCAAGGGACACCTTCCCCACCTCGAAACACTCACGATGCCCCTCCCCGGTGAAGGACTACTCCTATACTTATCCATCTCTGTGTCTGCCGTCAACGCTGCCTTGGTACGGGAGGAAAAGTGTAACGGTCGCTCCACTCAATGGGTTGTATACTACGTCTCAAAGGCCTTAGCCGGAGCCAAGACACGATACACCGACCTCGAAAAAATAGCTTACGCCCTGCTCATGGCCTCATGCAAGCTCCGGCACTACTTTCTTGCCTACGACATCATTGTCCCAACCTCATACCCACTTGGCACATGTTTCGCAACCGGGAGGTGATGGGATGCATCGGGAAGTGGGCGGTAGATTTAGGCCCCTTCGTAGTAAGGTTTGTGGCCTGCACCACCATAAAATCCCAAATCTTGGCAGACTTCATCACCTAATAGACTCCGGCACCCACCGAACCCACCACTACACCCTCCCAAGACATCTGGACTATCTACACTGACAGAGCATATGGCTCCATGGGTGGCGGAGCTGGTGTGGTCCTCATCTCCCCCACAGGCCAGCAAGTCCAATACGCTACTCGTCTGGATTTCAAGACGACCATATTCCCTTCATTTCGTTCCCTTCCTGATTCCCTTCCCCATTCCCATTCCCGTTATTTTTTCTCATCTCCAACAGCTTCCCTTCGAGGGGAATCGCGAAGGGAAAGGAGAGAGAATTCCTTCATAAAAGGAATGGCCATGGGAATCCCTTCGTGATAGGAACCGTGAAGGGAAACCATTGGAGCGCTGAAGGGAACGAAAATCCCTTCACAATGGGATTTTCGTCCGCGACAGGAATCCCTTGGGCATAGTCTTAGGCCTCCAAAAGGCTCGAGACTTGGGGGTAGCCAGAGTCATCATCCGTACCGACTCTCAGATCGTTGCCAGTCACGTCAACCAGAGCCTCCAAGTTCGGCATCCGGACATGACAAGATACCTCGAGGCCACTCGCAAGGCCGAGACACACTTCTGCGGCATATCAATATGAAGCATACCGCGGGCGGACAACAGTGAGACAAATGCCCTAGCAAAGGCCACAGCCACGGGCAAAGACCCACCGATAGGCACCTACCTCGAGACCCTACACCAGCCAACCGCTAGAGCTCTTGACGAGACGATCGCCGCCATCCTCCCCATCGAAGCCACAGACTGGAGGGCTCCCCTCCTATCTTTCCTAAGAGGAATAGAAGAACCGGATGACTCGATTGCACTCCGTTGCATTCAGCATCGCACCAGGGGCTACCGTCTCAAAAATGGCACCCTTTATAAAACAGGTATTTGCGCTCCCCTCCTTGGCTACATTACTGAACAAGAAGGAGCCAACCTCCTCCTGGAGATACACGAAGGCCTTTGCGGCAATCATCTGGCATCTCATGCCCTAGCTGGTAAGGCACTTTGCCAGGGGCTCCAATGGCCTACGATCATCTCCAATGCAGAAGACCTTGTCCGCACCTGCCAAGGATGCCAATGGATGGGACGCCGAAGCCACAGACCCCCAACTTTTTTTCAACCAATCGCCCTTGTCTGGCTCCTAGCTTGCTGGGGTATGGACCTCATCGTTCCATTCCCCCGTGCAAAAGGGAACCTTCAGTACACAGTGGTGGCATTGGAGTACTTCTTCAAATGGGTCAAGGCCGAACCCCTCATGGCAATAACATCAAAGAATGTCCAGAAATTCTTCTAGAAGAACATAATTTGCCACTTCAGTGTCCCACGATAGCTCACGAGGGACAACGGCACACAATTCAACTCTGGGCCTTTCAGATAATTCTACGATGACTTCAGCATTGAATTATGCTTCGCAGCAGTTCGACACCCTCAGTCCAATGGGGTCATCAGAAGGGCCAACGGCAACATCCTCTCTAATCTAAATTGCCGCCTCGTCAACTTAGCTCGAGTCCTATGGGTCGACGAACTTCCCAAGATTTTGTGGTCCCTCCGCACCACTGTCACGTGGGCCACAGGGTTCACACACTTTTGCCTCCTATATGGAGATGAGGCCATGAACCCCACCGAGGTCAAGGAGTGCTCACTCAGGGTACAACTTCCACAAACTAACAGAGAAAGGGATCTCTCCCTCGACCTCACCGAAGGCACGTGGCTCCATGCCATTCATAATCTTGATCACTACTTCAAGAAAACTAAAAAAAGACGTAAGTCTCCGTGCTGGACAGGCATTCCATCTGCCATCTTTAAGGTCTCGCTAACCTACGTGGCGAATAGGCAAAGACCGCTCCAGCATCTTGAAGGCATAAGTCTCTGTGCTGGATAGGCATTCCATCCGCCATCTTTAAGGTCTCGCTAACCTACATGGCAGATAGGCAAAGACCGCTCTAGCATCTTGAAGGCGTAAGTCTCCGAGCTGGACAAGTATTCCATCCGCCATCTTTAAGGTCTAGCTAACCTACGTGAGGGATAGGCAAAGACCGCTCCAGTATCTTGAAGACCTAAGTCTCCGTGCTGGATAGGCATTCCATCCATCATCTTGTGGGCCTAGCAAACCTAAAATAGCGGATAGGAAAACACCGCTCTGGCTTAATACCGGACAGGCATAACACCCTCCGTCATTTCTAAGGCCTAGCTGACCTAACACATGGCGGAGAGATAACCCCATGGCACCAGTAAGACTAAAAGTCTCCATGCCAAAATCATCTGACCCTTCCAATATCTTGAAAACCTAAAACTCTGAGCTCCCCACTCGCACCTATTGCAACGCAATGCCCCTCGAATCTCGCACCCCGTGGCTGCTAAACACCCGCAGGATGCGAAGGGGCTGGGATAAGGGGCACAGGCGAAGCATCGATGCAATCAACCATAAAAAAAAGTGAGAGAAAGAAACAAAACAAACAAGCTAACACAACACAAGTTATACATACACAACATACAAAGAGTTTTTTTCATATAGCTACCTGTTGTACATCGAATCTATGCCCAACAAACTTGCTAGCCTGCTACGCCTCCCTATAACACTACGGGACGACAAGGGTACCCGACCACCATGCCTCCTGGGAACACCGCGGGACCTGTAGAGTCAATCCCGCAATTGCGCATAGGAAGCCAACATGAGCCCCCTCCGCAAAAAGAGCTACTGGCCAAAATAGAGACTCGGCCTCGGGAAGATGAAGGATCCGCTGGGAAAGGATACGAGTCAAAGGCCGAGAAATCTAGCTCTTCCTCCTCCTACTCCCCTGGCGAGGCCTCCACGGCCTATACCTTCTCCATCTTCACCTCGTCCAGAATAGGCTCAAAAATTTCCAAAGGTACTCTTCTGTCAGAACCCCGGGGAAGGACAAAGCATTGTAGGAAATGTGAGCCTGCAATCTCCCAGGCTGTTCGGGCTGCACACCAGTCGTCCCTTGCAACAAAATATACATTCAGAGCAGACAAAAGGGGATCTTCTGGCTCGACCTTGACCAAGACATCGGCGGCCACCTATGGATCAATACGCCCCTCGGAATCGTGGGGCATAATGAAACGACTGTGCCATCGAACGGATGGAATAGCCCTAAACGCTCTGGATGCACTCGATCCCACCACAGAGGCACTATCCAAGATACGGACAAGGCCTCCTCCGGCCTCAGGCCGCCATACCTATACACACAGATCGGACGCCAGCTAACCTCAAAGGCACAAACATTCCAGAAACAACATAGGCAAACTACAAGAAGACAGACGTGGTTCCATAAAATAAGGAATATACCATATATATGAAGCAGAAGGGGGTAGTCAACATGCTAAGACTTTGCCCCCCTCAGGAAAGAAAACAATACAAAAGACAGCCTCCGGGCATCCACACGCAAAGACTGCTCCAGTGGGACAATAGCACCAAACGAAGAACCTCCAAAGGACCACAGTTCACCCGTAGGCTCCGGATGAAGGGCTGGACCTCCCAACGAAGAACCCGGGCGAAGGCCCCCCGAGGCACCCGGAGTCCCCTAACCTGCCATGTAGCGCAACGCCACGCTCCGGCCATGCTTTGCCCATACGCCATGGAGGAAGCTTTCCAGGGCTGGGTGAATCTCCGTCGGAAGTGCCTCTAGCCGAAAACCCTCGACCATGGAGTCTGGCACCTATTGCTCCAGTGCTTTAAGGGGACCAACCCTCGCTTGGTGTAGCAGGGTCAACTAAAGCGCAACGGCCACACGAGCGCTGGACCTCGCATAGACCTCCGTGGCTCTAACCATGACCTTCGCAGCAGACCGAAGCCTAAAGAGCAGCCTAATTGACACCTCCGGGTCAGAGGGTAGTGGCGGGCACCAAGCCCCAAGCCCTCTCAAAGCATTAGAAGTAATCCCGGCCACCTCCGACACAAGTACAGTTAACTGCTGGCACTCCGAACGCAGTAACCACTTCGATGCCCGTGCCTCCTCCAGCTCTCGCTGCACATTACCCACTCCCACTCGAAGGGTGTCAACATCGTGTACGGAACACATGGGCTATGTTGGCTGCATCGGTGAACTCCCTCGCCTCCCAGAGGTCTTCGGCAACCTTTCGCGCGTCAGCCTCTGTTGGAGCAAGGGTGCATCTTGCCCAGCAAGTACGATGAGAGTTTCTTCTAAGGAGGAGGCTCAACCTAGGAGACGAAGTTTAAGAGGAAGGAACACCATGGATGTATTGATGGTAGAAAAAAATAGATCGCCCTGGGAGGAGTATCATAGCGTGACTTGGTGTATTTTCACCTTTGTGTCTTTTTCACTGTCTTGCCCGTCCCTTTGCCCAGATGACCATGGCCCCCTATTTATAGGGCTGTGCGTAGCTTGGCGTACAAGTTATCATAATGTACAAATATCTGGGACCCCACCGATTTACTGGGTTGTCGGAGGATTAACTCCTATCGTAGGGATCCTGAGAGACCCCTTTTTAGAGATTCGGCCAAGGGGATGATCCTGAATAAGTTCGTCGGAGAAATAAATGGAAGTGGAAGTAAAATGCAATGGCCGGTGGTGGGGGATGATCGACCTAGTGCAAAGGGAAGTAAATGCACCGGAGTTTAGACAGGTTCGGGCCGCACGGGGGCGTAATACCCTACTCCTGTATGGATGCAATAACTAACCTGGGGGTGATCCCTCAAGGATGTAGCTGGTTACAAGAATATTGTGTCTAACTGAAAGCTTGAAACCCCTTGCTCTTGGGCAGGGACTATGGTTTTTGTTCTTGGTGCTTCTGTGCTCGATGCTTACGGTCTCTTCTTCGTTGGTTGCGGCATGGTTGAACGCTTGGGCTTGTTCATCTCTCTTGTTCCTCCCTGTGTGCCGACCCTTTTATGCACTCGCCGGCCGCAACATACCCCGAACGGGAAGGAAGGGGCCCACCGAGCAACCACAGAGCCACCCGGCGTGCCCGCCCTGTCTTGTTCCTCTGCCACGGCAGGGCGGCAGGCGGAACGCCTTGATCCTCGCGACGTTATCCCGAGATACACCGAATGATACGGGACGGGACCCGTGCAATTAATAGCCCCACGCCCCTCTGCCAAAACATGGCAGGAACTGACGCTGTGGCGAGAGCAGTTGGATATGTCAGGTCACGCGCGCTCATTTAATGCGGCCTTGGACCTCTGACGGGCGGACACCCCATCTGTGGGCCCCTTGGGGGCCTCTCTGGGTCGTCAGGGAACCGAGGGCTCGGGGGTACCGTTCACCTCCCCGAGCACTCTCTCCCGGGAATGCCTATCTTTGTCTTCGGGGTACCGGGTGCTCGGGGGTACTGGTTACCTCCCCGAGGACTCTCTCCAGAGCATTCGCGCACGATCCTCCGGGGTACCGAATGCTCGGGGGCTGCCATGAGCAACCCCGAGCACTCTCTCCCGAGCACTTTTGCACAGACCCTTCGGGGAACCGAGAGCCCAGGGGCTGCCACGCGCAGCCCCGAGCACTCGCTCCCGAGCGTTCTCACGCTGGCCCTCGGGGAACCGTGCGCTCGGGGACTGCTGCGCGCGGTCCCCGAGCACTCTCTCCCGGAACTTAGCTCTTCTGATCATCGGGGGACTAGGGTGCTCGGGGATGAGCGGGCACCTCCCCGAGCACTTTCTTCCCGGTACTTGGACTCTGCGGGTCATCGGGGAACTGGGGTGCTCGGGGGAGAGCGGACACCTCCCCGAGCACTTTCTTCCCGGTACATAGATTTTCCTCATCCTGCAGGAGGGACCTCGCGGGATGGTGACACGTGGCGGACAGCTGGCCTGGCCTCGGGACTCAGGGGCCCCCGGTTCCTGATACACCAACAGTAGCCCCCAGGCCCATTGGCAGGTGATGGCACGGAGACCGCGGATGGGCCCTTCGTCGCGGACGAGGCCGAGGCTGGCGTGGACGCCACATGGCAGGCTTTCGAGAGGTGGCCCTTTAGACCCAGGCCTCTGGTACGGCCCATAGGGGAGACTAGCGGACGCGTGTCCACACTACTCCCGAAGGGCATGACAACGGCACGGGCGGCACGTGCGGCTACCACGCAGATCGAGGAAAATACGCCTGGCAGCTGCTGACGCCGCACGACCAGCGGGAGATTCGCCTGGCAGTTGCGTCGATCGAGGAAACCGTCCCGCCAAGTGCACCGTTGGCAGAAAACGTTTGAATCCTCTGATATATAAAAGGGGGAGGGGATCGATCCGCCCCCCTCTTTACGCTATCTTGCGATCTTACTCTCGCTTCCTTCGTGCTTTGGAGCCCTTAGAACTCCTCTAGGCGATCAAAGCGCTTCTCCTCCTTCCTCTCCACCGCCAGACAACCTCCCCTCCCGTCAAGATGCCGAGAGCTGGAGGAGGCTGTCGTGACAGGACTCCGGACAGCGTGCTGCCGGAGTCTCGTCTGAAGAATGAAGAGGCGGCTGATATGATCAGGAAGCTGCTGGTCCCCGAGGGCCAGTAGGGAGCCGTGGTGGTGACGCCGGCGAACTTCCCGCCAGCGACGACCATTCCCGGGCGCATTGTCTTGTTCACATCTTTCGTGGCAGCGGGACTAGTGCCGCCATTTTCAACGTTCTTCCTCCAAGTCCTCGACACCTACGGCATCCAACTGGTGCACTTGAGCCCCAACTCCGTCGTGGTGCTGGCGGTGTTCACGCACCTCTGCGAGATGTTCGTGGGGGTGGCGCCTTCGGTGATGCTTCTCTGACATTTCTTCGTCCTGCGGCCGGCCGGGAAGAAGAGGGGGTACTCCACGGCGGACGTCGTGGGGTGCTGCAATCTTCTGCTGTGAGACGGCGTGGGGGAGCAGTACATCCCCCAGGTGCTGCGCAGCAAATGGGAGGAGCGGCGGCGGGACTGGTTCTTCGTCGACGTCGACCCCCATGATCGTCTCGCTCTACCGAAAGTGGCGGCGGAGCCCCAGAAGTCGACGTGGGAGGCGCCGCCGCTGGAGGACGCGAGGTTGAAGCCGGTGTTCGAGCGCATCAGATATCACCCGGACCTCGGTAATGGTGGCGGACTTCTTGCGCCGTCTCCTGCCTCTACACCGGGCCCGAAGATATCACCCGGACCCAAATCGGCGCAAGCTGGGATCTGGGCCCAGCGGAGCTGAGGGGCATGACCCGAGTGGTGACCGGCATGGAGGACATGAGCCAGGCGGTGCTCCAGTGGCCGGAGATGGCGCTCTGTGCTAACCCCGAGCGCGCGGTGATCTTGGCGAAGCTGCCAGAGTTCGACGCCCAGGGGCTCGTCGATCGGCCGAGGAGCCGGAGTCCCGAGGCTCCCGAGCTCCCTGGGTTGGATGAGGTGGCCAGCGAGGAGGCCGCGAGCAGCCCGGTGCGGGCCGGTGGCCCAGGCGCCGCGTGCAACGAGCCGCAAGCCAGCGGTAGAGCCGCTGCAGGAAGCAGTCGCCGCACCGGAGAAGAGGGCACCGCCGACAGCGCAGCGACGGTGGCGCCGGGAGACCGGGGGAAGCGCCCCCGAATCTACATTTCCATGCCGGAATCCCCACCGTCACCATCGGTGGCGGCGTTCCCGGTCTTGGAGCCGCGCCTCATGTGGATGGGGCCTGACTCGGTGCCTGGAGACCGCGCGGCGGCCCCGCCGAGCCCCCGGTGGAAGAGGAGACGGGAGGATTCCGGGCCGGCATTGCCGGGCTTAGAGTTCAGGCTCCCGGCGGCCAAATGGCAGTACCGGGGAGCTACGACCGCGTAAGTTTCATTTTTTGCTCTTTCTTGGGCGCTCTCCGCCCGAATTAAACTTCGGTTTTGACCTTCGCCTGCCTCCTACATGCCACCTACGGGGGCCGTCGAGGGCGAAGGAACATCGGCGCTGGCGCCAGCGCCCGAGCCAAGCCAGCCGACGGAGCCGAGGCAGGCGGACGTGGCGATGGCGGGGGAGCCAGCGGACGCGGCGGCCGAGGGGAGGACGGTGGAAGCGACGGCTGAGGCGGGGACGCAGCCGTCCCCGGACCCTCAGCGCCGGTGGAACCTACCCCAGGCATGCAGAGCCCGGGGCGGATGATGGCAGAAGCAGTGGCCTTACCGGGGCCAGCGGATGCGGCAGCTGAGGCGGGAACACGGTAGTCGCCCGAGCGCCCGGCGCCGGCCAAACTTACCCCGGGCGTGCCGAGCCCGGGGCGGATGATCGTGTGGCGACCCTCGGGGACCCCGAACCCCCCGGAGGCGGATCTCGGGGAAACCAGCGCCCCACCGGCGCTCGGTCGGCCTACCGACCCCTTTCTGGCCGCGATCGAGGGCGTCCAGGTGGCGGTCGAGCGGCTGGGCACGGCGGTGGACGCGAAGGAGGGGCAGCTTGAAGCGGAGCGCGCCCGGTTGGACTTGTAGAGGGTGCAGCTTGCAAACACCCGGGAAGAGACCCGCGCGGCGGCTGCGCGAGAGCAGAAGATTTTGGAAGATACCCGCGCGGAGGTCACGCGAGAGCGGGAGATTTTGAAGACCGCCCGCGCCGAAGCCGCGTGGGAGCGAGAAGGCGCCGCCCGCCTGGTTGAGGCGTCGTGGCAGCAGGCTGTCGAGGCCCTTGCCAGGGAGGCGCAGGCGTAGGAACGGGAGGAGGTGGTTGCGGGCTGTGAGAAGGCGGCGGAGGACCTCCGGGCTGAGCTAACCTGTCGAGAGGGTGAGGCCGATCGGACGCGCGCCAGCCTCCAACGTTGGAAAGATGAGCTCCAGAGAATTGACGGAGATGTCTGACGGTGGGAGGAGGACGTCTCCATCCGGGAGGTCGACAACGAGATCACGGCGGCGGAGCTGGGCCCCTGGGAGGACTCACTGACCCGCCGGGAGGGGGAGGCTGCCGCCGCGGCGGCGGCCGTTGCCGCCAGGGAGGAGGAGAACGCCAAACACGAGGCAGAGATGACCGCCCGCGAGCGGGCTTTGTCCGAATTGGTGGCGCAGACGAAGCAGGTCGCCGCCCCCGCAACCAACGGCGGCGCTTCAGGTGCGGCCGGGGGCTAGGGTCTCGAGGAGCAGCTTCGGATCGCGAAGGAGAAGCTTGAGGCTGCCTTTGTCTCGCGGGTCAACTTGCAGCAGATGTTGGAGGACGTACTCCGGCAGATGCGGCGAGCCGTGGAGAGGGCCGGCCTTGGCCGACTCGTCGCGGACGAGAAGAGCGATGGCCCCGAACGACAAGTCCTGGGGCTTCAACAAGTCTGCGAGCGCCTCGAGGCACTGCTCTGGGCCGTCCAGGAGCTCACCGCCCGGGAAGGACGCGGCTTCGCCCAAGCGGTGGCCGAGCACGTCCTGGCCTGCTACCGGAGCAGAGACTTGAACTTCGCGCTGGAGCCAGCGCGGGAAGGAGTGGTCGAAGCCGAGGGAGAGGCCGCCCAGGAAGCAGTTCGGAGCACCGTTGCCGAGGTGGCGGCCGGCTTCAGGTGGGAAGTGCCGCCGCCGCCAGCCCCCGGGGATGGCCAAGACGACTACGACGCTAACTCTGCCTCCGATTAGGCTTTTGTAGTAGCTTTTTTATTGTCTTGGCTGGATGTAAATATGGGAGTGATCCCTTAGAAATGCTTGTATTCCCCTTGTGAATATAATGGAAGCTTTTCTTTGGGCTCGCAACTCCGGTGCTCTTGAGTATTTAGCGTTTCTTCTGATGTTTTGCCTTGAAGCCCCGGGGAGTACTCAGTCGGACCGCTCCCGACCTTTCCGTCCCCGGGAACGAAGTCGTCCCGATCATCTTTGTGAGGAACCGTCCAAATAGTATTCTAATTAATCATCAGGAGGATCATTATTCATAATCACAACATCGACGATTAACCAGAATACCATTCCGGTAGTCCCGGCACGTGTTTTGTGCCCAGGATCGGAACACATGCCTTCCAACTCAAATATCACAACACAGTTTAATAGAGAGCAAGTAATTAAGCTGTATTACAATACTTAAACAAGCAGTTGCTTCCACAATTTACAACAAAAGAGGAACAACAACAACTATGCAGCGGAAGATAAACCTATACAACAAAAGAGTATAGAGCTGTATGCCCTTAGGCTCCATACCAAAAGCGCCGGAGTTCGGAGTAGAAGGTGCTACTCCTGCCCGCCACCCTGATCGGCAGGCACAAAGTAGCCGAACACTGCCTCTTCCTCGCCAACCTGCGAACCTGAAAGCAACTTAAGGGCAGCACCCCTTAGTACGAAGGTACTAGCAAGTCTTACACAGTATGAGTATATATATTCTCGACTCCAAGGATCATGCATTTAAAGCTGTAGCAAGGATTAAGACATGTTTAAGTTCATTAAGCGGTAAGCAACCTAGACTCTAGGTGTAAGCAACTGACTTAACCAACCACCGACTCAAACCCTGCCAACCAACTGATCAGAACAGATATATGAACAACAAGTGTATAAAAGCAAACCATTCCCACCAAACCACCAACCACATACCGACCAAACCACCCCAATCCAACCATGCCACAACCCACATCGAAACTCTACGACCAAAACATGGTCGCTCGGTGGAGATAAGCGATAGCGATGCTCATGACCGAGAGCGCGGCAGTTCGAACTGATTATACACCCTGCAGGGGGATACTCCTGGACCCACACGACACAGGGATCATACGGCTTGTGCCACCCGCTAAGATGCACACAACGGGGTACCCGTGACAACCTTTCCCAACCAGGCCCAACCATGTGGATCAACCATAGCTCAGCACGGCGGTATTAGAACTACTCCCCAAGCAAACTAATACCGCTAAAAGCCTGGACTCAAACCGGACTCACACCGTCTATGATGAGGCCCACATGACCACGTCTGCGAATGTAATCAGCTCGCCTACCATTATATCAGCATGTAGTGAGTAAGGTAAGTGCTAAAGCCGACTACACCGACGGTCGGTGCTTAACCGGTACAGGCGGTCTACGGTATCCGGGTTCCCTCCCCGAACTGCCTGAGGACTCCTCGTGAGCAGATGACACCCCTAACACCGCCCACACCTCGTCTCAACTCACCACTCACCAAACCGACTCATCATCAACACAACCATAAGTGTGAACAAGTAATAAGCCCTAGGCTCGCGACAACGGTGGACGCCGTCGTCGACTTCTACCGGAAAGCCTAAGTACCACTAAGCATAGCGAACTATAATTAGACCTCGACGACACCACTAGGCTCCAAAGAATAACACATGACACGTGACCAAAATGGGAGAATGCATCGGCATAGGCTCTATCCAACTCGGTACCCAACACATGTAATGTATACATAAGCGTAGATAACATATTAGATTTTGAATTGACACGGTGCAATATGATAGATGCTTGCCTTGCTGCCCTGGATCAGAAAGGTGGGGCACCTCACAATCGCCCACGGCCTCCGGGATCGATGGATCGGCTTTCACTATAGAGAGCAACGCGTGCAATGTAATGAGCATGTATGAAATGCGACCATATAAGAAAAATATGCTCCACAATACATGACAATATTTTTTCTAGATCGCACTGTCCAAAACAAGAGTTTTCCAAGTAGTCTCACAGCTTTCGAACATGGCATTGACTATTTGTGCTTTAACTAAACTGAAATACATTTAATTAATAAATAAATTCTCAGAACGTATTTAATGAGTTTCAACATTTTTAACATGTAGTTCATGTTCATACGAAGCCAATGCAACTGGTCTCATGAAGTTTAGAGTTCGTACGAATTAACTATGAATTTTACAAGCTACCAGCTTCCAGAAAAACCTGATAACCGCCCTGCAACCACTGCTACAGTGCTCGGGGTACCGGGGTGAACAGTGCTCGGGGGTACCGGGATGGAAAACGCTCTCGATACCCGGGATGAACAGTACCGGAGAGTACTGGGGGGGATGAACAGTGCTCGGGTGACCAGTACCCGGAGTGCTATAGTACTCGAGATGAACAGTATCGAAGTGCTGGGTGAACAGTCTCGGGTACGGGGATAATCAGTACCGGAATGCTACAGTGCTCGAGATGAAACAGTACCCCCGCAGTGATTGGGTGAACAGTACTTGGGTACCGGGGTAAACAGTCCGGAGCGCTCGAGAGCTACAGTGCTTCGGGATGAACGGTACTCGAGGGTGCTACAGTACTCGGACGCTACAGTAAAATCAGCCTCGTGCAGCTCCAGAACAGCAGCCATTACGAGGGGAAAAACTGGGCTAAACTAACCTGGGAGTCTCTCTAAACCAAAAGTAAAAATACCTAGGAGGGTGTACATGAAGGGTTGCGGGTAGGCTACGCTAGCACAAAATAAATTTTCTCTACCGCATTTAACCAGGAAGCCATGCGAGTAGGGGATCATGAATCGTTACCACTTGACGAGCAGTGCAGCGGAAGAAGAGTTGGAGCAGACCAATCCAACGTCGTGCGCATCAAGTAGTCGATCGTCAACCTCGTCCCGAGCACGTCCCGAGCACCTTCCGAGTACTCGCGGGTACGTCCCGAGTACTCCCGAGCAGATCAGCACCGCAATAGTAGCAGCGCCTCTACGGTATCCACACGTACAAGGATGGAATCGCCGTGCGCCGATGTGCTAGCACCGCGCGCCCGGCTAGGGTTTCGAAGGGAGTTCGGGAATAGGAGGCGGCCAGGGTTTCTGAAAAACTCAATGCGCCTTGGCCCCTGCCTATTCTTATATAGAGCACGCTAATGGGCCTTTAATCAACATTAAAGCCCATTATGACTCTAAACCCTAATGGTCCTTTAATCAACATTAAAGCCCATTAGCAGATCCAATCCGCAAACTCGATCGCCTCTAGGGTATATTACCAACAATCTCCCACTTGCACTAGAGTCAGCACAAGTTTTATATTCCATCCCCTTAAGTGTGTGACCCGTTAGGTTCATGTGTAAACGGCCGCTATCCGGAAACCCTTTTCCGAATTGCAAGTCAATAGCGGTACCTAGTAGGACATATTGACTCCCGAATGCACACAAAGATCATATCGGCTGAACCTTGATATACTCATGCACCAATCCCTTTACCACACGATACCAGTCAAGTTCAAGGCGAGATTCGTGCCACCCTTGTGATAGCTCGACCATTCACTCGATCAAGTAGTGGATTCACCATGATTAACTCTTTAATCACATTGGCATGGTCATGCACTTTCCAATCCAACTACCTCGAGGGGCCCAGAGATATCTCTCCTGTTATTTAGGAGGGGTAAATTCCATCTTGATCACTCACATCCCACGACATGTTTCATAACATACCTGAAAGCAACCTTTATAACTACCCAGTTACGGAATAGCGTTTGGAAGCCCCTAAGTGTGTTACTACACATTCTGGAATCAATGATGATCTCAGGTCAAAGGATTCTGTAGGTACACCATTTGAGATAACAACTGATGGCACATTAAAAATAACAATCCCAGCAGTATCTCAGGGTGGGTCTATCCAACATCATGTTCTCTAACATGTGTCCACATTACTGATTTGATATCTCCATATCTATGCTCCGTGAAACATGATCATCATTCAGTCAAATGTGCTAATCTATAAATCATTATTGTCCCACACAATGATATGAGATTAGGGACTATTTAGAATAACATCATAAAAACAAAGAGTTTCACAAACAAGTCACATACTTGCTGATCAATGTAAATGATAATTATTCATGAAACCAGATAACAATTATCCAAAAGTACATTAGCATAGACAGAACACATTCTCTCACATGCACTAGAGTCTATCCCGCAAGTATCTAATACCCATAGAGCTCAAGTGTGCCTCATGCTTGGGCTGTGAGAGAGGCTTCGTCAACGGATCAGCAATATTCGAATCCGTGTGCACCTTGCATACTTTTACATCACCTCTATCAATAATCTCTCGAATGAGGTGATAGCGCCGAAGTATGTGCTTGGACTTCTGGTGCGACCTAGGCTCCTTGGCTTGTGCAATGGCACCACTATTGTCACAATAGAGGTCCATTGGACTGGACGCACTAGGGACCACACCCAACTCAGAAACAAATTTTCTGATCCAAACAGCCTCTTTTGCAGCTTCCGAAGCTGCGATATACTCGGCCTCCGTCGTGGAATCAGCAACCGTTTCTTGCTTGGAACTCTTCCAACTCACCGCACCTCCATTAAGGCAAAACACAAAACCAGACTGCGATCTCGAGTCGTCCTTGTCGGTTTGGGAGCTAGGATCGGTGTAACCATTTACAACAAGCTCCTCCTCACCTCCATAGACTAGGAACATATCCTTAGTTCTTCTCATGTACTTGAGGATACTCTTTACTATAGCCCAGTGACATTCACATGGGTTCGATTGATATCTGCTCGTAACACTTAGAGCATAGGAGACATCTGGGCGTGTACAAAACATAGCATACATGATGGACCCGATAGCAGAAGCATACGGGATCGCACTCATCCTCTCGAGCTCATCAGATGTCTTAGGACATTGATTCTTGCTGAGAGTGATGCCATGTGACATTGGCAAGAAACCTTTCTTGGAATCTTGCATATTGAACCGATTCAATACCTTGTCAATGTACGTGCTCTGGCTTAATCCGATTAGTCTTTTCGACCTATCTCTATAGATCTTTATGCCCAATATGTATGCTGCCTCTCCTAAATCTTTCATTGAAAAACTCTTTTGCAATGAAGATTTGACAGCATCGAGCATTGGAATATTATTTCCGATCAATAATATGTCATCCACATATAAGACCAGAAACACAAGTGCGCTCCCACTAGTCCTTTTGTAAACACAAGGCTCTTCTTCATTCTTGATGAAACCAAACCCTTTGATCACTTCATCAAAACGAAGATTCCAACTCCGAGAAGCTTGCTTTAGTCCATAGATGGACTTTTGCAGCTTGCAAATCTTCCCAGCATTTTTCGGATTGACAAAACCTTCAGGCTGTGTCATGTACACATCCTCACTTAGGTTTCCATTAAGGAAAGCCGTTTTGACATCCATTTGCCATATCTCGTAGTCGAAATATGCAGCAATTGCTAGGAGAATCCGAATAGACTTTAGCATTGCGACGGGCGAAAACGTTTCATCATAATCAACACCTTGAATTTGCCTGAAACCTTTCGCCACCAATCGTGCCTTATAGATGTGAACATTTCCATCAACGTCTATCTTTTTCTTAAAAACCCATTTACACTCGATAGTTTTCACACCATCAGGTGGATCGACCAAGTTCCAAACTTGGTTTTCTCGCATGGATTCTAACTCGGATCTCATGGCTCCAAGCCATTTTTCGGAGTCTGGTCCCACCATTGCTTCCGAGTAAGTCTTAGGTTCATCATTGTCCAACAATAATATGTCGCGTTGTCCCGTGGTTAGGAACATAAACCGCTCGGGTGCACGACTGAACCTTTCCGACCGACGTGGGGCTGGTGTCTTGACAACAGGTTCTGCAACATCTTGCATACCGAGTTGTGGTTCAATAGGAGCTGAAACACTTTCAAGTGGTTCCCGAATTTCTTCGAGTTGCACCGTGCTCCCACTAACTCTCTTCGCGAGAAACTCTTTCTCAATAAAGACACCATTCCGGGCGACAAACACTTTGCCTTCTTCCCGGTTATAGAAATAATATCCTTTGGTTTCCCTAGGATACCCCACAAAGAAGCATTTATCAGATTTGGGAGTGAGCTTATCAGACGACAAACGTTTTACATAAGCCTCACAACCCCATATCTTAAGGAAAGACAATCCGGGACGCTTCCCGGTCCATATCTCATATGGTGTCCTCTCTACAGCCTTAGATGGAACCCTGTTTAACGTGAAAGCAGCAGTTTCTAGAGCGTATCCCCAGAAGGACAATGGAAGATCAGATTGGCTCATCATCGACCAGACCATGTCTAACAAAGTTCGGTTCCTCCGCTCGGACACCCCATTCCATTGTGGCGTACCCGGTGGAGTCAATTGTGGAACGATTCCACATTGCCTTAGATGATCACCAAATTCATGGCTCAAATATTCACCTCCACGATCTGATCGCAGAAATTTAATTGTCTTGCCTATATGATTTTGTACTTCATTCTGGAACTCCTTGAACTTTTCAAAGGATTCAGACTTGTGCCTCATTAGGTAGATGTAACCATATCTACTAAAGTCATCGGTGAAAGTAATGAAATACTGAAAACCACCTCTAGCTGTAGAACTCATCGGTCCACATACATCTGTATGTACTAGGGCCAATAATTCATTTGTCCTCTCACTTCGACCAGTGAAAGGCGTCTTAGTCATCTTGCCAAGTAAACAAGACTCGCATGTATCAAATGATTCGAAATCAAATGAATGTAGAAGACCATCTTTATGGAGCTTCTGCATACGCTTCTCATTTATATGACCTGATCGACAATGCCAAACAAAAGTGGGATTCAAATCATTAAGCCGAGGCTTCTTTGTATCAATGTTATAGATAGTTATATCCTCAAGATCCAATATATATAATCCATTTACTAATGGACAATTACCATAGAGCATACCATTCAAAAATATCGAACAACACTTGTTCTTTATTATGAATTCATAACCATCTTCTTCCAAACATGAAGAAGAGATAATGTTTTTGCCCAAGGCAGGAATATAATAACAATTATTTAATTCCAAAACTAATCCTGAGGGTAGCGATAAGGAGTAAACGCCAACGGCCAACGCAGCAACTTTTGCACCATTACCGACGCGAGCATCCAATTCGCCTCTTGCACACTTCCTAGTCCTTTTCAGTCCCTGCAACGATTTGCAAGTATGAATCATTGATCCGATATCAAATACCCATGAATCATCAGGACGAGTAGCAAGATTAATTTCAATAACATTTATACCTGAAGAGGAAGTCTTACTTCCCTTCTTCTTTTTGAGTTCTTCCAAGTACAATTTGCAGTTCCTCCGCCAATGACCAGTCTTATGGCAGTGGTGGCAAGTGTCAGAAGCGGCAGGGCTAGCCTTGGGCTTTCCAACAGGTTTAGGCTTAGAACTCGAGATCTCATCCGAAGTTTTAGCCTTGCCCTTGCGCTTTCTCTTCTTGCTATCCTTTTGAACCATCATCACATGACTAGAGCTCTTCTTAATGCTTTCCTCAGCAGTTTTTAGCATCCCATGCAATTCAGCCATGCTTTTCTCCATGCTGTTCATATGGAAGTTCAAAATGAACGGCTCGAAGCTCGCAGGGAGCGACTGGAGAATTACATCCGTAGCCAACTCAGGGCTAAGGGGAAAACCAAGTTTTTCCAAGCTCTCAATGTAACCAATCATTTTGATCACATGAGGACTGACTGGACTGCCTTCTGTTAACCTACACGCAAACAAGGACTTTGAGGTGTTGTACCTCTCGGCCCGAGCTTGGTTCTCAAACATGCCTCGGAGTCCCACAATCATATCATGGGCATCCCTGTTCTCATATTGCTTCTGAAGCTCAGAGGACATACAGGCAAGCATGAGGCAGCTAACATCCAGTGAATCGTTGGTGTGCTTCTCATAAGCCCTCCGATCCATGGCAGGAGCATTATCAGCTGGTTCATCAGGATAGGGGACCTCTAGAACATATTCCTTTTTCTCTTGTTTGAGAACAATTCTCAGATTTCTATACCAATCAATAAAGTTTGTTCCAGAAAGCTTCTCTTTTTCAAGAATCGATCGCAAATTAAAACTAGAAGTGTTACTAGCGGCCGGTGCCATAATCTACAACAGAAAATGCAGGTTCAGCACTATGCCTATGTGAATCTTCTATTAAACAATTTAACAAAAGATACTCCACTATATGTGTTTTCCCTCTAACAACATATAGAGGATCAAGATCCATATTCAACTAAGTTCTAGTGAGCTTTGGTATCACTGCTAGAAACTTAGTGACATAGGTAAGCAACGCCTTGCTAATCACATCCCTATGTGACTCTTGTTTGCTGGGTGGCATCGAATGCCCCGGTGCCCAACACCACGCCCCAAAGCCCAAAACCGTTTTGATAGCTTTATCAAGTAAACCAATACTATGCGTGTGGATGTCCGACATCCACTCTAACTGGTTAAGATAAATGATGGCACCCTGCTTTGGCAGACCTACCACACAATGATCAAAACCTTTGTAGGTGCAACTATTGGAAGGGCATCAATTACTCTTGATTTTTTTGAGGGAAACTACTCTATCATGAAAATCATATCCACCACATATAAAACATGAAAGAATAGTATGACAGGAACATAAAAACATCACAGGCAATCATATTAACTGTGACATAGTATGGCCCCTTCACATGGTGATCTTCATCGCCACGGTTCCTGTCCTCCGGGTCATCATGCTTCAAATCTCCATGATCTTGTTCTAGTCTATTACACCTAATAGCACTAGATAAATTACATGAGAAGAAGCATCACAAGTCGACATGCAGGCTGTTATACAATAACATGACAGCCTTGGGCTGCAATTAACCATGACACGCAGGCCATGAAAAATTACACACATGCATCACATATCACAAGGCCATGCCAGTCACAACATTCTCTGCAAAAACGAGTTAAGCGTAGAATCGAATTCTAATGTCGTGATGGGATCATGTTATTACAACAATCTATGCGTGTACGCGACAGCGGTCCCATTGATCATCGCGTGAGGTTTTTCCAGAAACGATGACAGCACACACGACCTCGATCTGCTGTTCTCCCGACCATGTCGCGATGCACGCAGTTAGCCCCGATGGTGATTCCAGCCGGTAGGGGCAAGTCGCACGCAAAACCAAGTGGGAGATCGAGCTAATCTTTTTGGCTATGTGGTTTCATCGACTGGCATCTCATCTGATCTCTAATTCACCAAACCAACCGTGCATTGATCAATCCATCATATGAACTAATCAAAAACAATAGATCTAATCTATTTCTATCACATATCTTCTATATGTGATTGATCCAGATCGAAAACTACGCAGGATGGCTCTAATACCACTGAAGGGTTGCGGGTAGGCTACGCTAGCACAAAATAAATTTTCTCTACCGCATTCAACCAGGAAGCCATGCGAGTAGGGGATCATGAATCGTTACCACTTGACGAGCAGTGCAGCGGAAGAAGAGTTGGAGCAGACCAATCCAACGTCGTGCGCGTCAAGTAGTCGATCGTCAACCTCGTCCCGAGCACGTCCATAGCACCTTCCGAGTACTCGCGGGTATGTCTCGAGTACTCCCGAGCAGATCAGCACCGCAATAGTAGCAGCGCCTCTACGGTATCCACACGTACAAGGATGGAATCGCCGTGCGCCGGTGTAATAGCACCGCGCGCCCGGCTAGGGTTTCGAAGGGAGTTCGGGAATAGGAGGCGGCCAGGGTTTCTGAAAAACTCAATGCACCTTGGCCCCTGCCTATTCTTATATAGAGCACGCTAATGGGCCTTTAATCAACATTAAAGCCCATTATGACTCTAAACCCTAATGGTCCTTTAATCAACATTAAAGCCCATTAGCAGATTCAATCCGCAAACTCGATCGCCTCTAGGGCATATTACCAACAGTACAGAGTCTAGACTTTGCTCAACCGCCTAGCAACATGATTCCAAACTCAAATCCACATAAATCCTCATTTGTTCCCAGACTGAAGAACTTTAAGAACTTTGCAACCCTAGTTCCAGAATCAAGATCTATCCAACCAAAATGAGCATACTTGCCATGGGAGCCTAGCAGACTCACCCAATGTCCTTTGCTGAGGTTGGTGACTGCCAGTTGAAGGAGGAAACGACGGAAAATGGCTTGGAGAAGAGAGGAAAAACTGCTGCTTCCTTGCTTCTCCCAAAGAACACCAAACAAGTTCAGAACCAGCTCGAATTCCTTCGGGGAAACTGAAAATGAATTGGATGGACGAGTAGTCCTTGAGCTGGTGGTCACGTGAGTACCACATACGTACCTTGATCTTGCTCCCAGAGGTAGGGATCCAAAGGGGAAAAAGGGAGCCTAAGAGAGAGAGTGAGAGACAGCCAACTCCAACTTGCTTCCTCAAAAAGCCTTATCTGGTGGGGTGGGTGAGTAGTACGTATGGGCAAGTTGAGGGGGAGAGAGAGTGTTGTTGCCCACCTATAGAGAGATATTTTCCACCCAAGTGGGCCCCATTTACCTAGAGGAAAAGTCCAGACTTGCTTCTAGCTCCTTTATTTCTCTTAGTTTCCTTCTCCCACCTCATTGATTCAAAGTGAGGTGCTCCAGTGACCCAAACTGGAACATGAAGCTGAAATTGCATGTTTTAGGATTAAAACACACAATTACGGATTTTGGGACGTGACAAACCTCCCCTCCTAAAAAGAATCTCGTCCCGAGATTCAGTACGAGTCGGGGAGAGAACGATGAGCACACTCATGTGAGAGATTCCAAATATGCCATATTACGACATCTTTCACAAGTCCTCAAAGAACTCAGGATACTCGGAGCGGAGCTTATCTTCCCGCTCCCATGTCGCTTCGGCTTTTGTATGGTTGCTCCATTGGACTTTCAGGAATTTGATATAATGGCGCCGTGTCTTGCGCTCGGCTTCATCCAAGATACAAATTGGTCGCTCACAATATGTCAAATCCGGTTGCAACTCTTGGGGTGCAACATCAACGACTTCCGTCGGGACTCGGAGACACTTCTTCAATTGTGACACATGGAACACATTGTGTACGGCGGAGAGAGACGGAGGCAAGTCCAACTGGTACGCGACCTCTCCACGCCGAGCAAGAATCTGAAATGGGCCAACATACCGAGGTGCCAATTTGCCTCGGACTTGGAATCGACGAACGCCTTTGAGAGGTGAGACCTTCAGGTACACGTGACCCCCCACCTCAAATGTGAGCTCTCGGCGACGTCGATCCGCATAGCTCTTCTGCCTAGACTGGGCCGTGAGAATACTCTTGCGGATATTCTGGACATGGTCTTCTGCCTCCTTGACCAAATCCGGACCCAGAAAAGCCCGCTCACCGGATTCGGATCAATTCAGCGGCGTACGGCACCTCCGACCATAAAGGGCCTCGAATGGCGCCATCTCAATACTAGCCTGGAAACTGTTGTTATATGAAAATTCCGCGAACGGTAGGCATATGTCCCACTTCTTCCCATAAGTGAGCACACAAGCACGGAGCATATCTTCGAGAATCTGATTTACCCTCTCCGTCTGACCATCCGTCTGCGGGTGATACGCCGTGCTGTGGAACAACTCGGTTTCCATAGCCTCCTGGAAATTTCTCCAGAAATGAGAAGTAAACTGTGTACCCCGATCAGAAACGATCTTCTTCGGCACTCCATGGAGACAAACAATTCTAGTGAGGTACAACTCCTCATACTGCTTAACAGAATAAGTGGTCCTGACAGGAAGGAAATGCGCGGACTTTGTCAACCGGTCCACGATGACCCAAATAGAGTCATACCCACTCGAAGTCTTCGGTAAGCCGGTAATGAAATCCATCCAAACTTCTTCCCACTTCCAAGATGGAATGGGCAAAGGCTGGAGTGTGCCGGTAGGCTTGATGTGTTCAGCCTTCACCCTTCGGCAGACGTCGCACTCAGACACATACCTAGCAATCTCCCACTTCATGCGAGTCCACCAGAAACAGGGTTTCAAATCCTGATACATCTTCGTACTGCCAGGGTGAATGGATAGCAATGAATCATGAGCCTCATCAAGGATCTTCTTCCTCAGCGCCTCGACCCTCGGAACCACTAGACGGTCCCCAAACCAGATAACGCCTTGATCATCCTCAGTAAAGCACAAGGCCTGCCCGATCTTCCTCTTCTCTCGAATTCGGGCCATACCCTTATCATCCCTCTGTGCAGCCTTAATCTCATCAATGAGCGTGGACTTGATTTCGAGATTGGCAATAAAACCATCCGGCACCATATCAAGCCCAAGACGCCGGAAATCATCACATAACGTGGAATCAATCGGCGAGGCTATAAGACAGTGACAATGAGCCCTTCGACTCAAAGCATCGGCGACCACATTCGCCTTGCCAGGATGGTAGTGAACCTCCAGCTCGTAGTCTTTGATCAACTCAAGCCACCTGCGCTGCCTCATGTTCAAATCTGCCTGCGTGAAGATGTACTTCAGGCTCTTGTGATCCGTGTAGATACGGCACAAGTTGCCCATCAAGTAGTGGCGCCACATCTTCAGAGCGTGCACGACAGCTGCAAGTTCAAGATCATGTGTCGGATAGTTCTCCTCGTGACGCTTCAGCTGTCGGGATGCATATGCAACGACTCGGTCCTCCTGCATCAAAACACAGCCGAGACCGATGCCAGACGCGTCGCAATACACATCAAACCCTCTGGTCACATCAGGCTGAGCAAGCACTGGAGCGGTCGTGAGCAGCTTCTTCAATGTCTGGAAGGCAGACTCACAGGCATCTGACCACTCAAACACGCTGCCTTGCTTCAACAACTCAGTCATCAGCTTCGCAACCTTGGAGAAGTTCTCGATGAACCGGCAGTAATAGCCTGCAAGTCCAAGAAAACTCCGGATCTCACTGACATTCTGGGGCTGAACCCAGTCGAGCACATCCTGCACCTTGCTCGGGTCAACTGCCACCCCGTTCTCTGATAGAACATGTCCCAGAAAGGCCACCTCCCTGAGCCAGAACTCACACTTGCTGAACTTGGCGTACAGCTGATGCTCTCGGAATCTGCCCAGAACAATACGGAGGTGCCCAATGTGTTCTTGCTCAGTCTTGGAGTATATCAAAATGTCGTCGATGAAAACCACGACAAACTTGTCCAACTCCTCCATGAACACCGAGTTCATGAGGTACATAAAGAAAGCCGGCGCATTAGTCAAGCCAAATGACATAACGGTGAACTCATACAAGCCGTATCGAGTAGAGAACGCCGTCTTTGGAATATCCTCTAGCCGGACTTTGATCTGGTGATAGCCCAGCCTCAAGTCAATCTTTGAGAAGACTCGGGCTCCAGTCAACTGATCAAACAAGATGTCAATCCTAGGAAGCGGATACACATTCTTCACCGTGACTGCATTCAGCGGACGGTAATCAACACACAACCGGAGAGTGTCATCCTTCTTCTTCACAAATAGAGCCGAGCATCCCCAAGGTGAGGAACTCGGACGAATGAAACCCTTCGCCAGCAGCTCCTGAATCTGCTTCTTCAGCTCAACTAGCTCAATTGGCGACATCATGTACATCTTCTTTGAAACCGGGGCCACACCGGGCACGAGGTCAATAGAGAACTCCACTGCCCTGCCAGGCAGCATTCCAGGCAACTCATCCGGAAAGACATCCGGAAATTCCCACACCACAGGAATGGTCTTCATAATCCTGGTGGGGACAGCCTTTATGGCGAACAGGCAGGATTTGACACCCTTTAGCTTCAACTCGACCCGAGTACCTGACAAACCATTGAGGGTGACGGTCCGCCGAGCACAGTCCAACACAGCCTTGTTCTTGGAGAGCCAATTCATTCCCAGAATAACATCAATTCCCTTCGAGTTCATCACTAACAGATTGACAAAGAAGGGCACTTCGTTGACAATTACCGCCGCTTTATTCACACACTGGTTGATTAGAACTTTGGCCCCCGGGGCGTCTATAAGATACGGCGTGTGGGTAGCACTGACTCTCAACCCACTCTTCCAAACATAATCCGAAGATATAAAGGAGTGAGAGGCTCCTGAATCAAACAAAACCACTGCAGAAAAGATGTCATAGTTGAAACTCATATCCAACGTACCCATCAGGACGGTGTCACCCTCCTGAACCTCATCGGCGGTAGTGTGGCGAGCTCGACCACGCTTGGGAACGTGAGTCTCCTGCGAAGACTGCGGTGCTGACTGAGCCGGCGGTGGTCGCGGGGCACTCACCGCTGCTCCCTGCCTCGGATACGAGCACTCCCTCGAGAAATGGCCGACGAGGCTGCAGTTGAAGCACGGACTGCCTGAGCCACCGGTCACGCTCACTTGGGAGCCGGCTGGTCGTGCAGCCTGCCCCTATGGAGCGGAGAACGCAGGACGTGGTACAAACCACATCGGTCGTGGGTAGCCAGCCGACGGCACCTGAGACTGTGGAGGCTGACTCTCAGTGCGGGCGCGTTGCGAGCTCCCGCCCACAGAAGATGAGGAACCCCTCTTCCGCCTCTTCTCCTCTTGGTGGCTCTTATACTTGAGCTCCACCGTGATCGACGTGCTCACCAACTCGTTGAAGTCGGCGAACTTATGCGCGGACAACCGGTCCTGCATCTTCGAGTTCAGGCCATTCACGAAGCGGCGCTGCCTGCGCGCATCCGTGTTGACCTCCTCGGTAGCGTATTGTGCAAGGTGGTTGAACACCTGCACGTACAACATCACCGCCCGACCTCCTTGATTGAGGTCCTCAAACTCCCGCCTCTTAGCCTCCATGAGGCCACTCGGTATGTGAAACGAGCGGAAGGCCTCGTGAAACTCCGCCCATGACACGCGGTGATCGGCGGGGTGCATGGCCAGAAAGCTGGACCACCACGCACCCGCCGGGCCCTGAAGCTGATGGGCGGCGAAGAGCGCCTTCTCGTGATCCTCACAGCAAAGAAGGGCGAGCTTCTGCTCGATCGTCCGGAGCCAGTGATCAGCATCCAGAGGATCCTCAGCTCGCGAGAAGACTGGCGGCTGAGTCCGCAAAAAGTCCGAGAAGTCGTCTCGGCGCACGGCCCCACCTCCTCCATGAGGAGCCGCATTGCGCACGAGAGCCTCCAGGAGCGGTTGGTTCGTCTGGAGGAGAGCGTGATTCGCTTGGCGGTTCTGCTCGATTTGCATGAGCACATCCGCCATGGTCGGCGGTGGAGAAGGGTTGTTCTGACCGGAACCCTCCGGAACCTCCCCACCACGCTGAGTGACAACCATTCTGAAATGTAAAACAAAAGGGGGAAACGTCAAATTCCGACTCAGCACAATGCATTCGCCGGATATATTGTTAGAATCCCGTAATACATGTATAAATATGAATGCATGCATGAATGCCATGAAATGATGCATGATCCAACCTAGCTACCTCTTCTTTCTCAAAATAAGAACCGCACCTGCAAGCATCAAAATCACAGGCAGTTTATAACATCCAGAACGTACCCTTCGCGCTAGAAAGAGTAAGAGCGCGAACGGCCCTTGTACCACATGCCGTACAAGCGACAATCCATACGTCGACAACGATGTATTCACTTCCCGTAGACCCTACGGGACATCTCGTGTAAACGCCACACGAGTAGACGACCATGTCTCCCATCGCATGGTGGATGTTCATACGCTATTGCTAGCGTATTCACTTCCCGTACAGATCGCCGTACGGGACACGCCGGGCCCCTGCCTCGCATCCAGCTGAGCCCTCGGTGATTAACCGCCACCGAGCGTCGTACCTTACCTTCCGACGATGCAAAGCCGAAGATGCAATGCTCAACATGAATCAATGCAGGGTCGAAAGCGAAACAATGTGGTATAAGGCATATAAACGCCACTCATAAAACGCATTTTAACTTAGGGGCATAAACGATAGCAGTTCAATACATATTAAACATGAAGAGGCATAAACATAAATTGTGGGTTGTTTAGGTGGAGTTGTCGACTTACTAAACAACACACTAATTAGGTTTAGGCTACTAAATTAAACCAGGCTCTGATACCAAGCTGTGAGGAACCGTCTAAATAGTATTCTAATTAATCATCAGGAGGATCATTATTCATAATCACAACCTCGACGATTAACCAGAATACCATTCCGGTAGTCCCGGCACGTGTTTTGTGCCCAGGACCGGAACACATGCTTTCCAACTCAAATATCACAACACAGTTTAATAGAGAGCAAGTAATTAAGCTGTATTACAATACTTAAACAAGCAGCTGCTTCCACAATTTACAACAAAAGAGGAACAACAACAACTATGCAGGGGAAGATAAACCTATACAACAAAAGAGTATGGAGCCGTATGCCCTTAGGCTCCATATCAAAAGCGCCGGAGTTCGGAGTAGAAGGTGCTACTCCTACCCGCCACCCTGATCGGCAGGCACAAAGTAGCCGAACACTGCCTCTTCCTCGCCAACCTGCGAACCTGAAAGCAACTTAAGGGCAGCACCCCTTAGTACGAAGGTACTAGCAAGTCTTACACAGTATGAGTATATATATTCTCGACTCCAAGGATCATGCATTTAAAGCTGTAGCAAGGATTAAGACATGTTTAAGTTCATTAAGCGGTAAGAAACCTAGACTCTAGGTGTAAGCAACTGACTTAACCAACCACCGACTCAAACCCTGCCAACCAACTGATCAGAACAGATATATGAACAACAAGTGTATAAAAGCAAACCATTCCCACCAAACCACCAACCACATACCGACCAAACCACCCCAATCCAACCATGCCACAACCCACATCGAAACTCTACGACCAAAACATGGTCGCTCGGTGGAGATAAGCGATAGCGATGCTCATGACCGAGAGCGCGGCAGTTCGAACTGATTATACACCCTGCAGGGGGATGCTCCTGGACCCACACGACACAGGGACCATACGGCTTGTGCCAGCCGCTAAGATGCACACAAGGGGGTACCCGTGACAACCTTTCCCAACCAGGCCCAACCATGTGGATCAACCATAGCTCAGCACGGCGGTATTAGAACTACTCCCCGAGCAAATAAATACCGCTAAAAGCCTGGACTCAAACCGGACTCACACTGTCTATGATGAGGCCCACATGACCACGTCTGCGAAGGTAATCAGCTCGCCTACCATTATATCAGCATGTGGTGAGTAAGGTAAGTGCTAAAGCCGACTACACCGACGGTCGGTGCTTAACCGGTACAGGCGGTCTACGTTATCCGGGTTCCCTCCCCGAACTGCCTGAGGACTCCTCGTGAGCAGATGACACCCCTAACACCGCCCACACCTCGTCTCAACTCACCACTCACCAAACCGACTCATCATCAACACAACCATAAGTGTGAACAAGTAATAAGCCCTAGGCTCGCGACAACGGTGGACGCCGTCGTCGACTTCTACCGGAAAGCCTATGTACCACTAAGCATAGCAAACTATAATTAGACCTCGACGACACCACTAGGCTCCAAAGAATAACACATGACACGTGACCAAAATGGGAGAATGCATCGGCATAGGCTCTATCCAACTCGGTACCCGACACATGCAATGTATACATAAGCGTAGATAACATATTAGATTTTGAATTGACACGGTGCAATATGATAGATGCTTGCCTTGCTGCCCTGGATCAGAAAGGTGGGGCGCCTCACGATCGCCCACGGCCTCCGGGATCGACGGATCGGCGTTCACTATAGAGAGCAACGCGTGCAATGTAATGAGCATGTATGAAATGCGACCATATAAGAAAAATATGCTCCACAATACATGACTATTTTTTCTAGATCGCACTGTCCAAAACAAGAGTTTTCCAAGTAGTCTCACAGCTTTCGAACATGGCATTGACTATTTGTGCTTTAACTAAGCTAAAATACATTTAATTAATAAAAAAATTCTCAGAACGTATTTAATGAGTTTTAACATTTTTAACATGTAGTTCATGTCTCATGAAGTTTGAAGTTTCGTACGAATTAACTATGAATTTTACAAGCTACCAGCTTACAGGAAAGCCTGATAACTGCCATGCGACCACGGCTACAGTACTCGGGGTACCGGGGATAAACAGTTCTCCTGCAGTGATCGGGTGACCAGTACTCGGGGTACCCAGGGATAAACAGTTCCCGGAGTGATCGAGAGCTACAGTGCTTCGGGATGAACGGTACTCGAGGGTGCTACAGTACTCGGACGCTACAGTAAAATCAGCCTCGTGTAGCTCCAGAACAGCAGCTATTACGAGGGGAAAAACTGGGCTAAACTAACCTGGGAGTCTCTCTAAACCAAAAGTAAAAATGCCTAGGAGGGTGTACAGAGTCTAGACTTTGCTCAACCGCCTAGCAACATGATTCCTAACTCAAATCCACATAAATCCTCATTTGTTCCCAGACTGAAGAACTTTAAGAACTTTGCAACCCTAGTTCCAGATTCAAGATCTATCCAACCAAAATGAGCATACTTGCCATGGGAGCCTAGCAGACTCACCCAATGTCCTTTGCTGAGGTTGGTGACCGCCAGTTGAAGGAGGAAACGACGGAAAATGGCTTGGAGAAGAGAGGAAAAACTGCTGCTTCCTTGCTTCTCTCAAAGAACACCAAACAAGTTCAGAACCAGCTCGAATTCCTTCGGGGAAACTGAAAATGAATTGGATGGACGAGTAGTCCTTGAGCTAGTGGTCACGTGAGTACCACATACGTACCTTGATCTTACTCCCAGAGGTAGGGATCCAAAGGGGAAAAAGGGAGCCTAAGAGAGAGAGTGAGAGACAGCCAACTCCAACTTGCTTCCTCAAAAAGCCTTATCTAGTGGGGTGGGTGAGTAGTACGTATGGGCAAGTTGAGGGGGAGAGAGAGTGTTGTTGCCCACCTATAGAGAGATATTTTCCACCCAAGTGGGCCCCATTTACCTAGAGGAAAAGTCCAGACTTGCTTCTAGCTCCTTTATTTCTCTTAGTTTCCTTCTCCCACCTCATTGATTCAAAGTGAGGTGCTCCAGTGACCCAAACTGGAACATGAAGCTGAAATTGCATGTTTTAGGATTAAAACACACAATTACGGATTTCGGGACATGACAATCTTTCTTGGCGCGTTCAGCCACCGAGCCCTCGCGAGTCCGCATCGACTAAGTCAAGAGACAAATACACGAACTTCCTTGCTCGGGAGATGGATCGATCCAGCACGGAACACGCCATGATCGGTGAACACTTTTTCACCTTGCGACCACTCAGTTAGCAGACCGGAGACACGCACGGGCGCGAATGCGACCAAGAGTCCCCATGGTTCGGTGGTGCCCGGGCTTAAGACGGACTGAACCGAGCACCGACAGCCCGCCCCTGAGGCTTAGGCTCCGGACTACTCGAGTGGCTCAAGCGATAGGATTACCCAGGGCACCTAGGGACTCGGTAGTGCTCGGGGCCCTTAAAAGCGGACCAAACACCACGACCACCATGAAGGACTTCGGTCGGACATTACCGCACGTACGATACACCTTTCTACGGACCGTTCTGTCGTTCTAGGAAAAAGTTGACACACAGTAGGGTTTTGTGCGCGAGGAGATCATCTCACCGGGCAGATTAGAATACGAGGGCCCCCGAGGATGACTCGGGAACAAAATACTATTGAACGTAAATTCATCTGAATTTAATCACTCACTGGACAACCGTCGGCCCTTCGGCCGGCCGATCCAGGAGGAACGTGCACTCCGAGCTCGGGGTGCCCAGGGGCTTGGTTCCTTCAGCCGGGGCGCCCGAGCGTCAAGGGGCACGCGAGGAGCCCAGGGTCGGGTGATCTCGACCACTCATGCCCAAGAGGTAGGACCACCCGAGGACCCTTGGGGTCGAGCAACGACCTGGGCATCGAGGCCCTCGCGGTCGAGCTGCTTTTGCTTTGATTGTCGACCTGTGACTTAAGAGAGAATAGGGAATTTCTTTGCTTGGTGCGCTCTGTTAGTGCGGTACTTGTTATAGACTGCCCTCGTTTTCGACCCGAGATCTCTCGAATACCCAGACCGGCGGACAAGAGCAGGCAGAGGCATAACCCAGAGGTCCTATGGCTCGATGGCACCCGGGTATGACGGACCAGACCGAGTACCAACAGCCCGCCCCTGGGGCCTGAGCTCCGGACTACTCGAGCGGCTCGAGTGATAGGATTACCCAGAGCACCCAGGGACTCGATAGTGCCCAGAGATCAGCCATGACACCGAACACCACAGCCTACCACATCGGACGTAAGTCAGCAGCAGCTGCCCGCGCGTATACCGAGCACAACCGAGCACCTCACCAGACAGATTAAACATACGAAACCCAGAAAAGCGAAATTGCCATACAATTGTATATTAACATTTACACTGAATTGACAAATTTTACAAGGTTGGGTGACTTACCCAGCTATTGGTAGCCCCCGGTTAACCGGGGCGGGGGTGAAGCCCCCGGCCTGGTTAATCTGAGCCGCGAGCATGGCCATCTACGGGTAGAACCTGCGCAGGTGCTCGATGTTCCACGAGTTGGGGAGCGGTCGCCCGTCTTCTGCCGCCAGCCTGAAAGAACCTTCTCGCGGGACTCCGATCACGGTGAAGGGACCCTCCCACATAGGGGATAGCTTATTCTTTCCTTCGCGCGACTGGACGCGTCGGAGAACTAGATCCCCCACCTCAAAGGACTATGCCCGGACGTGGCGCTGGTGGTAGCGCCGCAAACTTTGCTGGTACCGAGCCGCCCGGACGGCGGCACGCTGCCGGCGCTCTTTCAGGTAGTCAACGTCGTCGCGCCTTTGCTGCCCTTGCTCGCCCTCAGAATACGCATGCACCCGAGGGGAGCCTAGAGTGAGCTCGGAGGGGAGGACCGCCTCAGTGCCATAGACGAGGAAGAATGGAGTCTCCCCGGTGGCGCGGCTTGACGTGGTCCGATTAGCCCATAGCACGGCGGGCAGCTCGTCCACCCATCCCTTCCCGTGCTTTGCGAGCATGTCATAGGTCCGGGTTTTGAGGCCCGTCAGTATCTCCGCGTTGGCAATCTCAACTTGCCCGTTACTCCGAGGATGAGCGACAGAGGCGAAGCAGAGCTTTATGCCGAGGTCTTCGCAGTACTCCCCGAACAGGGCACTCGTGAACTGGGTGCTGTTGTCGGTGATGATCCGGTTCGGGACACCAAAACGACTGGTGATGCCGTGGATAAACTGGAGCGCCGTGTTCTTGGTCACCTTGATGACTGGGACCGCCTCCGGCCACTTGGTGAACTTATCGATGGCGACGTAGAGGTACTCATAGCCCCCAATTGCTCGGGGAAATGGACCTAGAATGTCTAACCCCCAGACCGTGAAAGGCCATGACAGGGGAATGGTGTGAAGAGCCTGAGCTGGCTGGTGAATCTGCTTTGCGTGGAACTGGCACGCCCTGCAACACCGAACCAGCTCGGAAGCATCCTGGAGAGCTGTAGGCGAGTAGAAACCTTACCGGAAGGCCTTCCTGACCAACGTGCGGAACGATGAATGGCCACCGCACTCGCCCTCGTGGACCTCAGCGAGAAGCTCGTCACCTTCTGCCCGGGAGATGCATCTCAGGAGGACGCCTCCTGCGCTACGCCGATAGAGATCCCCATCTCCTATGGCATAGCGTTTGGACTGCCGAGCAACTCTTTTGGCAGACGCCTCATCCCCGGGAAGGGACTTTTCCTTCAAGTACCCTCGGATGTCGGTCATCCAAGAGGCATCTTGAGAACATTCAGCAAGTGCAGCACACTCGCCAGACGGCGGCACCCTGACGGGGCTTCCCACTGAGGGCACTGCTGGGGTCCCCTGAATTGAGTTTGAGGTTTCCCCTTCGTCCTATTCGGCAGGCAGGACGGAAGGCCGTGTGAGTCTTTCTTCAAAGACTCCAGCAGGGATGCACGCACGGGAGGAGGCCAGGTGGGAGAGCTCGTCGGCCAGAGCGTTGTCACGGCGAGGGATGTACCGCAACTCAAGGCCATCGAAGTGCCTCTCCAGCTTCCCGACTACTGCCACATACGCCGCCATTTGAGGATCCGTGCACTGGTACTCTTTGGACACCTGGTTGACCACCAGCTGGGAGTCTCCCTTGACCAGGAGGCGACGAATCCCGAGCCCCACTGCAGCTCGGAGGCCGGCGATGAGACCTTCATATTCCGCCATGTTGTTGGATGCACAGAAGTGCAGCTGCACAACGTACCGGAGTTCTTCACCCGTTGGGGAGGTGAGAACCACTCCGGCCCCCGCGCCTTTTAGCGTGAGGGAACCGTCGAAGTGCATGATCCAGTATCCGGGTGCGTCGTGCCCAGGATACGCAGAAATCTCTTCTAGGACGACCTCGGGGACGGGTGTCCACTCTGCCATGAAGTCAGAGAGCGCCTGGCTTTTGATCGCCTGGCGAATGACAAAGTGCAGGTCGAACTCCGCCAGCTCCACCGCCCACTTGACAACTCGCCCGGTGCCTTCTCGGTTCCGGAGGATGGGTCCCAGCGGATATGTGGTAACCACCGAGACCTTGTGCGCTTGAAAGTAATGGCGCAGCTTCCGGGAAGCGATGAGCACGGTGTAGAGCAGCTTCTGAGCCTGGGGATACCTTGCTTTGGCCTCCCGGAGGACTTCACTGATGAAGTACACCAGTCGTTGTACACGGCGGGCCCGAGCGGTGGCTTCACCCGGGGGGCTGTTACAGCCCCTAGGCTCGGCGGCGTGGTCGGGGCTGGCCGGGTGGCCGGGCTCGACTCCCTGGTCGGGAGGAGCAGAGTGCTCGGACTCGACCCCTTGCTCAGGGGGAGCCAAGTGCTCGGGCTCGACCCCCTGCTCGGGGGGAGCCAAGTGCTCGGGCTCGACCCCCTGCTCGGGGGGAGCCAAGTGCTCGGGCTCGACCCCCTGCTCGGGGGGAGCCAAGTGCTCGGGCTCGACCCCCTGCTCGGGGGGAGCCGCGAGGACTGGGGAGTGCCCGGGGGTAGCCGGGAGCTGGGACCCACACCTGGCCCTGCGCACTCGTCGCGCTCCACCACCAACACCATGCTTACGACCTGAGGAGTGGCCGATACGTAGAGCAGTAGGGGCTCACCTTCGGAGGGAGCCACCAGCACAGGTGGTGAGGTGAGGTACTTCTTCAGATCGCGGAAGGCCTGCTCGGCCTCTGGCGTCCAGTCAAAACAACTGGTCTTCTTCAGAAGCTTGAAGTGGGGGAGCCCTCGCTCCCCGAGCTTGGAGATGAAGCGCCTGAGGGCCGCCATGCAGCCGGCGAGACGCTGGACCTCTTTGAGTCGAGCCGGGGGTCGCATCTGCTCGATGGCCCGGATCTTCTCTGGATTGGCCTCGATTCCTCGGCCAGAAACCAAGAAACCGAGGAGCTTACCCGCTGGCACCCCGAAGACACACTTCTCGGGGTTGAGCTTGAGGTGGGTGGTGCGGAGACTGTTGAAAGTCTCGGCAAGGTCCTCGAGTAGGGTGGCGCGGTCTCGGGACTTGACCACGAGATCGTCGATGTAGGCCTCGACGTTGCAACCAACCTGCAAATCAAGGGTAATGCGAATGGCGCGCTGGAAAGAAGACCCAGCATTGCGCAACTCAAAAGGCATTGACATATAACAGTAAGTCCCCACCGGGGTGGTAAAAGCAGTTTTTTCTTCATCCTCAACGGCCATGCGGATCTGGTGATACCCAGAGTTTGCATCTAAAAAACATAAAAGATCGCATCCCGTGGTTGCATCTACGATTTGATCAATGCGGGGCCAAGGGAAAAGGATCCTTAAGGCAAGCCTTATTTAGGTCGGTGTAGTCCACACACATGCGGAGCTTGCTGTTGACCTTCGGGACAATGACTGGATTTGCCAGCCAGTCGGGGTGGAGGACCTCTCGGATAAATCCGGCGTCAAGGAGCTTGCTGACCTGCTCTGGGATGAACTCCTGGCGCTCAGGCGCCTGCTTCACCGAGCGGGCGTCGGGCGCACCGCCAAGTGATGCTCGATCACCTCCCTGGGGATCCCGGGCATGTCGGACGGTTGCTATGCAAACACGTCTGCGTTAGCCCAGAGGAAGGTGACGAGCGTGCTTTCCTATTTGCTGCCCAGGTCACCGCCGATCCGGACGACCTGGGTAGCGCCTTCGCCCACCATGACCTCCTTCGTAGGAACAGAGGCGTCGGCGGCGAGTCGGGGTTTGGATGAAGAGGGTCCCGGGCCCCCTGTGCAGCCTTCGACTTCGGCCTGGGCTGAGACCAAAGCCATGTACGTCTGCTCGGCGCAGGAAACGGCGCCGCCAGAATCGGCAGTCACGGAGATGGGGCCTGCTGGGCCCGGCATCTTAACCGTGAGATATGCATAATGGGCGGCCATCATGAATTTGGCGAGCGCCGGGCGCCCGAGGATGGCGTTGTAGGGGAGGGGGAGCTCCGCGACGTCGAAGAGGACGTTCTCCGTGCGGAAGTTGTCCCGACTCCCGAAGGTCACGGGTAGCTCGACCTGCCCGAGAGGCAGGGAGTGCCCGGGCGTTAGTCCGCAGAATGGAAGCGACGACTTTAGGCGCCGGGAGGGCACCTGCAACTTTTCGAAGGCCTCCTTGGATAGGAGGTTGAGTCCTGCACCCCCATCGATCAGCACTCTGCCAACCTTGACATTGCAGATGGTGGGCGACACTACCAGGGGTAGTCGCCCCACGGCTGCAGTACTCGTGGGGTGATCGGCCGTGCTGAACGTGATCGGGGCGTCCGACCACCTCAGGGGCCTGGCGGCCTCCTCGCTCGGGGTTGCTGAGCACACCTCGCGCCGCATGACCTTGATGCCACGGTGCGAGGAAGGCGTGTAGGCGCCTCCGTCGATGAAGGCGATGGTATGCTGAGGCTCCTGGAAGCCGAGCTCGGTGTTGCCGGGGGCGGCCTCAGCATCGCCTCCCCCGCGGGACTCGTCGCGCTCCCTCTGGCGTTGCTCGACGAGACCTTTGACCGTACGACACTCCGTGAGATCGTGCCATTTGGTCTGGTGTATGGGGCACCATTTGCCTGGCTCGGGCCCCGCGGGAGCGGGGGCCCTCGCTGGAGCAGGAGCCCGGCCGGGTGCCGGGGCTCTTGCGGGAGCCGGTGCCGTAGCTGGTGCTGGGGCCCTCGCAGGGGCCGGAGCCCGAGGAGGGGCCCTGGCTGGGGCCCTTGCGGGCGCGAGCCGTTTGTCGGCGCCACCCGGCGCTCTTACCGGCGGTCGGGCTCTTGGGCCGGCCTACGGGTGGGGCCCTGGGCCGGTTCAATAGGAGCGGCCTCGCGCCTTCTTCTCTTCTTCTTTTCCCGCCTGTCGGAACGGGAAGAACATGGCTGGTCGGCGGTGGGGCACGGAGCATGCCACGCCCGGGCCTCCGCCGCCTTGGCGCACTTATTGGCCAATGCGAAGAGCGCCACAGTGGTTTCGATTTTGTGCGTACCTAGCTTTTCGAGCATCCGTTCGTCACGGACGCCCTGCCGGAAGGCGACGATGACAGCGTGGGGGCTATCCGCGGGATGGTGTTGCGGACCTGGCTGAAGCGCTGAATAAAGCGCCGCAGCGTCTCCCCCTCCTGTTTCTTGACGGCGTGGAGGTCGCACTCCAAACCGGGGCGTGTGAATGTGCCTTGAAAATTAGCCACAAACTGGTGGCAGAGGTCATCCCAGGAGCTAATAGACCCTGGGGGTAAGTTCATGAGCCAAGAACGGGCAGAGCCCCTCAAGGCAACATGGAAATAATTTGCCATCACCTTTTCACTGCCCCCGGCCGCTTGGACGGCCATAGTGTAGATCTGGAGGAACTCGACGGGGTCAATGGACCCGTCGTACTTCTCTGGTAGCTCAGGGTGGAACTTGGAGGGCCATTTGACCCAACGGAGCTCGGTGGTGAAGGCACGGCAATCGGTACCGTACCCCGTGGCGCGGGTGGTAGTCCTTGGCGGACACCTCATCTGTGGGCCCTTGGCGATCGTGGGCTGGGAAAGAGGAAGCCTGATCCTCCGCCTCGGCCTCCTGCCGAGTTTCCCGCTGGCGCTCGAGGGTGACATGCGCATCTTCGTGGTCCCTCTGCTCGTTGAGGCGCGAGCGGAGGTCCTGGGCTTCGGACGCGGCCAAGGGGGTGGCACTCCGCCTGGAGGCCCCCCGACCCGTGTGAACGTTGCCCGTTGATGAGCCAGTTCTGGCAGCGCCGCGCTGGGTGGTGGTGCGAGAACTCCCGGCCAGCACCTGGCGGCGAGCAGTGCCGACCAGGGCGGTGACGTCTTGGATCCAGCGGCCTTCCAGAGTGTTCGGCATTGCCTGGACAGGTAGATGCCTGAGGAGAGCGTGCGCCGCAAGTAGCGCACTTCCGGGGCCAGCCTCACCGAAGGCGAGCCTACACCGCAGAGGCACCTGGCGCTGCCCAGAGGCAGACCTAGCGGCCGGGGTTTCGACCACCTGCTGGGGGTCGGACGGTGCACCGGCGGCGGCAGCGGGGGCCCTGCTGGGCCTAGCGCCCTGGTCCCCTTGGGAGGGGAAAGCCGCGTGTGCAGATAGTGGCTGCTGCTGGGACGCAGCAATGACTAGGGCCTTCTGGACGTCGGGCAGCATTTCCTCACTGGAAGTGGAGCCGGAACGCTGGAGATGGTGTCCACCGGCCATTATTTCCTGCGGAAGAAAACAAACGAACAGATTCAGGGATGTTCCCCCCTACCTGGCGCGCCAGCTGTTGGAGGATTAACTCCTGTCGCAGGGATCCCGAGAGACCCCTTTTTAGAGATTCGATCGGGGGGATGATCCTGAATAAGTTCGTCGGAGAAATAAATGGAGGTGGAAGTAAAATGCAACGGCCGGTGGTGGGGGATGATCGACCTAGTGCAAAGGGAAGTAAATGCACCGGAGTTTAGACAGGCTCGGGCCGCACGGGGGCGTAATACCCTACTCCTGTTTGGATGCAATAACTACCCTGGGGGTGATCCCTCAAGGATGTAGCTGGTTACAAGAATATTGTGTCTAACTGAAAGCTTGAAACCCCTTGCTCTTGGGCAGGGACTACGGTTTTTGTTCTTGGTGCTTCTGTGCTCGATGCTTACGGTCTCTTCTTCGTTGGTTGCAGCACGGTCGAACGCTTGGGCTTGTTCATCTCTCTTGTTCCTCCCTGTGTGCCGACCCTTTTATGCACTCGTCGGCCGCGACATACCCCGAACGGGAAGGAAGGGGCACAAGTTCCAAGACACCACGACTGAGAGAGGCGTCATCATTTCCTCTGGGCGAAGTGACTGGGGCGGTGGAAAAATGGGGCGTGCGTCCGGTCACTTGTCACTGTGGGCGCCCTGGCAACAGGTGCCGTTGAGAGGGCCCACCGAGCAGCCACAGAGCCACCCGGCGTGCCCGCCCTGTCTTGTTCCTCTGCCACGGCAGGGCGGCAGGCAGAACGCCTTGATCCTGGCGACGTTATCCCGAGATACACCGGATGATACGGGACGGGACCCGTGCAATTAATAGCCCCACGCCCCTCTGCCAAAACATGGCAGGAACTGACGCCGCGGCGGGAGCAGTTGGATATGTCAGGTCACACACGCTCATTTAATGCGGCCTTGGACCTCTGACGGGCGGACACCTCATCTGTGGGCCCTTGGGGGCCTCTCTGGGTCGTCGGGGAACCGAGGGCTCGGGGGTACCGTTCACCTCCCCGAGCACTCTCTCCCGGGAATGCCTATCTTTGTCTTCGGGGTACCGGGTGCTCGGGGGTACTGGTTACCTCCCCGAGGACTCTCTCCCGAGCATTCGCGCACGATCCTCCAGGGAACCGAATGCTCGGGGGCTGCCACGAGCAACCCCGAGCACTCTCTCCCGAGCACTTTTGCACAGACCCTTCGGGGAACCGAGAGCCCGGGGGCTGCCACGCGCAGCCCCGAGCACTCACTCCTGAGCGTTCTCACGCTGGCCCTCGGGGAACCGTGCGCTCGGGGACTGCTGCGCGCGGTCCCTGAGCACTCTCTCCCGGAACTTAGCTCTTCTGATCGTCGGGGGACTAGGGTGCTCGGGGATGAGCGGTCACCTCCCCAAGCACTTTCTTCCCGGTACTTGGACTCTGCGGGTCATCAGGGAACTGGGGTGCTCGGGGGAGAGCAGACACCTCCCCGAGCACTTTCTTCCCGGTACTTAGATTTTCCTCATCCCGTAGGAGGGACCTCGCGGGATGGTGACACGTGGCGGATGGCTGGCCTGGCCTCGGGACTCAGGGGCCCTCGGTTCCTGATACACCGACATGGGTCTTATCCTCGATAACTACTTTGTACCCTTTCTAGGAGACAAATATCTACCGAAGTAATTACCGTGGTGCATGCCCCCTGAAGATGGCGAGCAGGTCACCAATTATGGCCTGGTGCCGCACTATCATGGGTGTAAGGATAGCCTCCATTATGCCGGAGTGTCAGAACGGCGTCCATCAGCCTAGGCTTTTAATGTCGGTCACTTCCTTGCAGGCAAAGCAGGATCAGTGCTCCCCTTTCGGCAGATCTTTCCTAAGGCCTGCTGACTCACCTTGTATCCTTCGGGAGGGTAGCCCGAGTAGCTGGAGACAGGGGCCTTGGGAGGTTTGGCTTTGGGAGGCTGAGGCTTCGGGGGACCGAGGCTTCTGGAGACTAAGGTCTCGGGGGGGGGGGGGGCGGCTTTGGGATGCCGAGATGGTTAAGCCAAGGGAAGGCTTCACAGGTACGAAGACATACCGTGAAGGGACCTGATGGCTTCGGAGGTTGAGCCTTTAGCTAAGGGTCCAGAAATCAAGGCTCCAGAGGGACCTGGATAGTAATCTTCAATCATTATCCTCTGGCTGGTTTATTTTCCCCCAACAGGTACCCCCTAAATCTTGGGCCCCGATGTTTCGGAGGGGGGAGAGGATGCAGAGGAAAACCAACACCAGCATAGTATAGTATCAAGGATGCCTGATGGCAATTCCCTGTCCTTAAGAAGTTTTTTGTTGGGGAACTGTGGGCATCGGTGGCGAGGCCGAAGGTTGATGGCGTACTGGTGGTGGCAATCTGCCCTGGGGCTTGTTGGAGCTGGCATGCTTGGTGTCAGGACCCCGGGCCAGAGGGGCATCAATGGATGTGGTGTACTCTGGGGTCTATACCGAGACTGAAACAGGTTATCCGGATTCCTTCGGTATGGTTCTTCCTGCTTTTTGAGGTCGCCAGAGTAAAGGTTATGTCTAGGATTGGAGGATCCTACGCGTTTGCCTGGCAGGATGAGACGTACCACTGTCGCATTTTGACTGGACAATGCAGGGGGTCGATTATGGTCTTGTGCCCATGCCCCTGTCACGTGCTGAAAGGAGTCTGGGTTATTAATGTGATGGGACATCCATGTGAGAAAACGAGGCATTCGTTGTGCCACGCTGCCACATGCTAGTGAAATGACCGGGGCATGGCCGAGGTCCCCTCAAGCATTCAATGGGGGAAGCCGCGGTGTTGGTTCTACTTCATCTTCCGAGCTTACGTGGCTGCTTGGCCCGGGTATAAAGCTGGGGTCACACGGCTTGATTCTCCATAGCCCTACAAGTGAGTAGTTAACCTTGACTTGAGTATGGCGTCGTCTTCCTCCTTATCCTCTTCAGAGATGTCGATGATCTCAACGGCTTCTTCGGGAACTGGACCGTTTCAGTCGTCGATAGAGGCGTTGGTGGCCATGCCGCTTCCATCTCTGCACGGGAGGTAGTTGCCTACCGCTCTAGCCCGACCTTTGGTTGGGAAGGCCCTACACATTGAGATCATCGATACCTCTAATGACGATGTGGAGATCGACTTGCGGGGGGAGAGTGAGCAGGCATCTGCGGAGGTAACGGTAAAGGAGGAGGCTAGGAAGGCGAGGGAGAAGGCCCCCCCGGTGACCTCCTCGGACTCTTCTTCGTCCTCCGACAGCTTGGGAGCCAGCTACTATATCGGCTTTCGCAGCGGCAGGCCGCAGAGGCACATACGTCGTCCCATGCATGGCCCCTACTGGGACCTGTATGAGGTGAAGGTGGTCTCTGGGTTGGCGTACTTGGTGAATTCATGAGGCATTCATGTCTCACGATCGACCATGGCCTTGCTGTGGGCTCATGGCTTGACTTAGTCACCTTCTACTCTTTCTCACCCTGTTTTGCTCCATTGGGGTCTATCTTCTTCATGGCAATTTCTGTACTATCGCTTTTGTATGTGTCCTCTAGATGTACTAGTTGTTTAATAATACAAATTGGACCTTCGAGGACAGTCGTTTCTCATTCCACATCATAGTGCAAAGGGATATTTTGAGCTAGTGACCGTATGTGTGTATGCCTTCATGACTTCAAGCCGCGCTTCTTCGTCCCCTTCATAGGCGATGGCTAGTTTTTCTGATGACCGAGGTACCGAGCCTTCGCATAGATTATTGCCGGTTTTGTTCCTTCGGTGGAAGAGGTGGCCTCAGGAATCTGGTGGTGGTAGATACGTAGGGTAACTAAGGAAAACCGGATGAAGCAGTGGCGACCTCGTCGTTCCCGGTTATTGCATACTCCTCGGACTCAGCACTAGTAGGGCCTTCTTCCCAAATTGTTCCTGATTTCCGACTCAGCGAAGTCTATCTGGAACCTTTGGAGACAAGCTCCAGAGGTGGTCCTTGACCCTTAGGGTTCCTTAGCGACTGCCCAGGTAAAAGGCGATGTTGTGTTGGAGACGAAGCCAAAGGTTAGGCCGGAGAGGTGGTCCACAACCCCCTCGGCGCTTAGCCGTTGCACGGCTCCAGAGGTACTCCGTCTGGAGCCTGGCGACGGTGTGTTAGAGAAGAAGCCAAAGACTAGGTGAGAGAGGTGGTTCAGGACCCCCTTGGCTCTTAGCTGCTGCCCGGCTCCGGAGGTACTCCATCCGGAGCCTGGTGATGGTGTGTCGGAGGCGAAGCTGAAGGCTAGGCGGGAGAGGTGGTCCATGACCCCCTCAGCCCTTAGCCGCTAGTCGGCTCCGGAAGTACTCCGTTTGGAGCCTGGCAACAGTGTGTCAGAGGTGAAGCCGAAGGCTAGGCGGGAGAGGTGGTGCGCGACCCCCTCGGCCCTTAACCGTTGCCTGGCTCTAGCAACTGCATGTCGGAGGCGAAGCCGAAGGCTAAGCGGGAGAGGTGGTCCACGACCCCCTCGGCCCTTAGCCACTGCCCGGCTGCCCAGGTATTCCATCCGGAGCTTGGCGACGGCGTGTCGGAGGTGAAGCCGAAGGCTAGGCAGGAGAGGTGGTCCACGGCCCCCTCGGCTCTTAGCCGCTGCCTGGCTGCGCAGGTACTCCGTCCAGAGCCTAGCGACGCAATGGACAGTCGAGGGTTCCACTATATTTCCTGTGCCATGCAGTGTGGGCTTTTATTAAATGTTAGTATAACACTCATAAAATGACGTATGAAATGTGTCTTTGGAGGAGATGATAGGGTAATGATTTTACCTTTTACCATACGTGTTTGAGTCATGCGGGTCGAACCCTTCCCTGTAGGGAGGGGGATTTTTATACCCCTTTGATCTGTGTGTTGTGCCCTTCGGAGGCTAGCGGGCTTCCTATCGCTTCGGCACGGAGGAATTTTCCTTCAAGATGCCGAGGTATTCTTCCCGTTAGATCCTTTCAGAAACTTTCTGCCTGGCGAAGTTTTCGGAAAACATCCCTGTTGCGGGGATTTTTTGGAAGTCTCTCCATTTTGGTGGAGGTTTGGTAAGGTGTAACACTCTGATTTTCAGATTTCTCAAATTTCTAAAATTTTCCAAGATTATTCAATAGCTTCTCCAATAGAATAGGTTTAAAACCTATTTTCATAATCACTCAATCAATATAGGTTATTATTTTGTGTGCATTGCATGCTAGGTAAATGCATTAGAGTTATTTTTCTTTTTCTTTCTCTTTGTTGTTTTGAGTGAAAAAGATTTTGAAAAGGTTTTTACAAAACTCAGTGGTAAATTAGTTAAGGATTTTAATGGTTGGAATTCAAAATCTTTGAATTCATCATCTATTCAATCTTTGATCATAACTGATCCTTCTCTAGTTCAATTCAAATCTTATTCAAATCCTTGTTTAAAGCCAATCTCTCTTCTTTGTATAATTCTATCCAAATCCAAATTCAAATTCCTTATCTACTCCTATTTTTGTTCAACCTCATTTTTTGTTTCTTTTAAATTCACCCCAAACTCAATACAAATTCAAACCCTATTAAAATTTCTCTGCAAAAGTTTCTTTTCTAAACCCTAGATATACCTAAAGTGTCTTTGGGCTCAATCTTGCTTAGGTCTAAACCCTTAGCCAAGTGATCTAGAAGGCCCAACACAAATGATCCACAAAATCTGCAAATTTTCGCGGAGTCCTGGACAGCCTCATTTTCTCATGAAGTTTCGGAGTTCAAAATGGCCTCAAATACAAATCTTGACAATAAAAAAGTTGCAGGTCTCGTCGATAGCTTCGATCTGAATCTATGGAAGTCCCCTTTTGGATCATGGAGCTAGGAGTTATGTCCCCCGAAATCAATGCTGCGCAGATAAGTCCGAGTTCAAATATTTTATCTTGTGGTGCATTTTTGGAAATCAAGATGGCATTTTCAGAAGTTCCAATGAATACCAAAGTTGTAGATCGTTTTGAGTAATATAATTTAGACTCAAGAAACGTCCAATTTGGAGTCTGGACGATGGAGATATCATCCTCGGAATATAGACCTGCGAAAAAGGAAACCGTAACCGACTTGAACTCGAATCCGATTTGTGTTTGGTTTGGACTCCACCTCAATCAGCCACCCCTAACCTTATAAATATGAGTTGCAGACCCTCTCCTACCCCTATTCCATACCACCAAACCCTAGAAGATGTTGTTGCCCTATCCGTTCGCCGGAGTCGCCGTCGCCGCCGCTTGTGATGCGCTACCTCGTCGTCTTCTCTGCGAATCCTCCTTCCTCGACCGTCAAAGCAAGGTGAGGACCCCTTCTTATCCTCTCTTCCTACTATTTATCATCATACTAAGTCCCTAGCCAAGCCCTAGCCTCGGCCAAAGCCCAATCTACGCTGCCACAATCGTCGTCATCGCGGACAGCTGTGCTGTAGCCAATTGGCATCGACGTTCCCGACTGAGCAGAGGTCAAATCACCAAGCCCTTTCACCGGTACATGTCCCACGATGTTCCCCACACCCTCACCAACCAGGTCAGCCAGTACAGCAGCCAAACCATTGAAATCAAGGTCGACATACCTGCTATCCTGGTTTTGGACACGTTCTGCGTGCGCACCGGATTTGCATTCGCGTTCCCCATCAATCCGAAAGCCGTATGGATGCACCAAATATGTCACGGTGTGTCCCATCGAGTCTTCTATGTGACCCTAGGATCCCATCCCCGTTTGTGCAGCGACACGACCAGGACGCCATTGCCAACCACAGCACATTGCAGCCATCACCCGTCTCATCTCTACTGATCGTTCTTCCTCTCAGTTGATGATCTACCAAAACCCATGCCATAGCATTGTGTTCCTGGGATATATGAACATCTCTGTTCAAACATTTTCTCAAATTTCATAACCAATATCTGGGAACGCGAGCATCTTCGTTCCTTCATCTGTTTGCGGTCACCCCCAACCTAGCAGCAGTCATCGTTGTTTTGCCACTACCTCGGATGACCCTTTCTAAAAACAAACATACTGCTGAGTTAGTCTTTTCGCGTTCTACCCTATGCTTCCCTCGTTTCACTGAAACACCACTGAAGCCCGACATTGATGTCAGTGGCCACGTGCCCAATCGCTGTATTCGACGAAACTCGAACTATCACCGATACATAGAGTCACCAGTAGTATCCTTAACCTAGAAGTGCAACTTTCGGCCTTTTTGATCCATCATAGGTGGTCGAGACTAGATCTCAGCGTATCCCTTCTTTAATCTAAGATGGTATTTGCATAGCATACTAAGTCAGTGCCACATCATTCTCCTTAGCCTAGTCAGCGAAATCTGGTTTGCCCTACACTTCTTGAATCTTGCGCAATAATATTGTCAAGCCTCACACAGTGAGTGTGCAATAAAACCTATCCCATAGGACGATAGTTCCAGAAAATCAACATTTTCTTCTCAGTCTAATCCATCTCTCAAAAGCTATTCTCTTTTCATTTTAACTCCGATTTAGGTGATTCTTACATATAAATGTTTCTAAAATCATCCCTATCCAACCATAGTATTTTTAAAGTATTTTGATGATGTTTGGTATGTTGTTCTTAGTGTTTTCCTTTGTGTTGTTTGTCTGTTGTTCTCGCGATTAGTCGATAATATTCCGGAGCAGTTCGAGGGACTTCAAGACTAAGATTTCAACAACACTAAGTAGCATTGGGTAAAAGGCAAGTGAACCTATGTTTTCAATGCCCCCTGTCGCTGACGTCATCCAGCGTATCATTCCAATCACTCGGGTCAAACCTTCCAAGATAAGCCAAGCGATACTTGGGACCACGAGCCATCAACCACAAGCCAGGGATTGCCGAAGGCCCTGCTCCTAAGGAACCACGGGCCCGACTGCTCCACTGGCCGCCCTCGCGAGGGGCTACTGTTGGGGGTCATTTTTAAGGACCCTTGATGGCCCCTTGGCTTAACCAGCCTGGCCTCTCGAAGCCTTGGCCTCCTGAAGGCTCAGCCTCCCAAAGGCTGGCCTCCGGAAGCCCGGCATCTCGAAGCTCCGGCCTTCCGAAGTCCTGTCGCCCAAAGCCTTCACCTCCCGGAGCCATGCCTCCCGAGGCCCCTGTCTCCAACTGCTTGGGCTGGCTTTCCGGAGGCTACAGGGTGAGCCATCAGGCCTCAAGAAAGATCTGCCAGAATGGGAGAACCGCTCATACTTTGCCTGCAAAGAAGTGACTGGCATTAAATGCCTAGGCTGACGCCGCTCTGGCACCCCGGCGTAATGGAGGCCATCCTGACACCCCTGACCGTGCGGCATAGGGCTGCAGTTGGCGACAGGCTCACCCCTCAGGGTACAGGCATCGCGATGGTTACTACGGTAGATATTTATCTCCCATGTAGGGTTGAAAGTAGTTATCCAGGATAAGGCCTAGTAATTCGGTCAGATCCCGGATATTTGTACATTATAATAACTTGTACACTAAGCTACGCAAAGGTCGCCTGGGCTAGAGGGGACTAGACGGTAGAAAGACACAAAGGTGAAAAAACACCAAGTCATGCTATGATACTCCCCCCAGATTGATCTATTTATTCTACCATCAATTCATTCGTGGTGTTCCTTCCTCTTAACCTTTGTCTCCAAGCTTAAGTCGCCTACTTAGAATAAACTCTTGCCGTACTTACTGGGGCAAGATGAACTCTTGCTCCAACACATAACATGGCTTGTGGTTGTATTATAAACTCGGAATGATCGCTCCATGAACTGGTCCTTAGAATTGGACAAGACTAGTACCACCACCAAAATCTGTGCAACATGCACCTCTTGGTCAATTCTTAGTCCATGTTGCTAAAAATATTATCATAAATTTTATGTCTGTTGCATAATACCATTATCACATTTTGTTAAACAATTATATTCACCAAATTCCCAAAGCAAGGCAAAGCACATCTATAAAACCAGCAAACCAAGGCGACAAGGAATATGTGAAAAACTATGGATAGCCTATTTTTGGGGATTCACAGCAAGATTATTAGCATGAAGATTTGGAAACAAATGATTTGCAAACTAGGAACAATATTGGTCAAGGACAACTTGCCTTCTTGCACAACGGGTTCCTCAAAATCTTGGTCTCGAAGTCCTACAAACTCCTCCTCCCGAACATTGGTGTCTAACATAAAATAAAACAAGGCAATAAACACCAAGACCAAAGAAAGAACCAAACACATGCAAAATAGTTTAAATAATTAATTTAGGATTTTTGGTGAATTTTCGGTGAAAGAATTGATTAGATCAGAGCTATGACGGTTAATATATGGCTATAAGAAGTTGAAACAAGGGATTCGGAAATTTTCAAGATTTTTTTGTTGGGTGCTAGGATTTTCTACGATTTTCCTAGGAATGTTCTAAAATTTATCTGGAATTATTGGCATTTATTACGAATTAAAAAGGTATTAACATAATTATGTTAGATTAAAACTATTTATTTTACTACTAAAAAATCTATTTATTGAATTAACAAAATTATTAAAGAATTTTATGGATTTATTATTACTGTGTAAACCTTAATTAGAATTACTTGAATTATTTTTCTATTGAAAGAGCATTGCATTCACCATGTATCCCATCGTACAATGTGTTTGGGTATCCTCCATGGCCACCTTGGCCTCCACGATGTCTACCGCTATGGCCACAACGTACCCTGCCACCCTCTTGTGATATCCTCGGTCTCGAGTTCTATCTGGTTGACTTCCTTTTGCTTTGAGGTATACCCGAAGGACTCATATTTCTTCGGTTGCTTTTGCCTGTCTTTTAGCTGGCCAGCGCTTGCGTCTTTATTTGAGGGATAAGGCTTTGATGTTTTCAACATTGTCATTTCACTCTTCCTTCGATGATGGTCCACTTTGGACCTTGCTTATTCCTCCATTTGGTTGAAGAGTTCCTAGATACTCTTCGGCCTCTTGCATGTTAGCTTTCCTGCAAGTAGCCCTCCTTTGATGCCTTGGACCGCGACATCATTGATCGTGTCCTTACTCAAGCCCTTCGCCTAACAACACACATGTACAAAGCGACACATGTAGTCTTTGAATGACTCCACCGATTGCTGCTTGATTATGAAGAGGTCACGGGCTTTGACCTTTTAGGTCTGATTTTCTCAAAAATTACAAAACAGGGTGGCACGGAGTTGCTCACATGAATAAATGGACCCCAAAGACAAGGTAGAGTACCATGACCTCACTATTCCCTTTACCACAATACAGAGGCTTTTGCCAATCTTGTGTCATCTCCACCATGGGCTTGATCGCTGCCTCGAAGCTCATAACGAACTTCCTTGGGTCTGATTCCCCATCAAACATTACTACCCTCGACATCTTAAAGCCAGAGGCCAGGGCTGGTTTTGCAAGCTTATAGAGAGCGATGATTCTGGATTGCTTGCATGTGGCCTATGCCAAAGTTCCTACACATGTCGTGTTGTAAATTCCAATGAAGGGGTGACAATGTTTCATGTCTCCCCACTCTCCCGTTGGAGCATATTAATTTGTTCTTGCATTTGGTCTATAGTTCTTCGAGCTTCATCATCCCATCAACAATATTCAGCCGCTTTCCTACTTGCTACCAAGCTTTCTATCATGCACTTCTTGTGTGCAATTTTCCGCTCTAGTTCTTCAGCTTCTAGTTTTCTGCTTTGGCCTCTTCGTCCTCGTCTTCATGTTCTTCGAAGTGGTCGAAGTCTTCATGCTCTTCAACATGAAGTGTCTTTCCCTTCGTTGCTGCCAAAGTTTCGAATTGAGTGCGAAGCTCACCATGTATCCTTCGCATTGCAACATACGCATCTTCCTGGTGAGTAGCCTCTTCGCGAACCCGACCATACCCATCGACCAACATGACCACATCATTTCCTTCTTGAACTTCTTTGACTGCCTCAGGCATGGTGATGACTGAGTTTGCCATGAACGAAGTGTCGATCGCGGTCATAGCCCCCTTTGGAAGTTGTGTCTGTTGTGCCACTAATGCATTTGTGGCCTTCGGCTTCTTTTTGGGAGGCATGGCTTCGTGATGCATTGGTTCGATCCCTATGGATGGTGCCAACTATTGAAACTTGCATAACTGGACAAAGCAGTGGGCCTTTAGAACCCCAAGGAGATCTGAAGGCTAGGTGGAGAACACACCGAGTGGGGAACTGTGCCCTGATATTAATGTCACATGTCTTTTTGGTTATAGTGTCAGCCCTTTTATAGGCCATACCCAAACACTCACCAATACAATTTACAACATTACCCCTTCAACTGCTATATTGTCGCATATTCATGGGTAATTTGGTACCTTCCTAAGTACAACCAGTCTATTTACAATTCTACCATTGGTTATCTTCGCTTGCCAAGAATTGTCACCCTTCGCTCAGTCTCCTGAAGGCACGTGCTCAGCAACGCCTCTGGCCTCTCTTTAGTCGTCCTTTTGGTAGCACCAAGCGAAACTCTTTGAATGTCCTTTGAAGGCCCAACGATGGCTTTGCCTATAATGATACCTTCAGTGTCCGTTTAGTTGATTCCCTCACAGCACCAAGTGAAGGCCCTCAGTCTATACCCGAAGGCCTGGCATAGGCTTCGCCTATTCCCTCTAGTGGATTCATTTCTGCGGCTTTCATCTACCAAAGAGTACCTTTGGAATATTGAACGATTCCAGCATCATGAGACTCACGACAACTAAGCTTTATCAGTAAAGTGGCTACAGAGGTCTTCAACCCAATATCCAAAAGAGGGGGGCTATGAGACCATTCCCCAGCAGGTAGTGATAATATATCACTATTAGTTCATAAGCTCCAAGAACACATAAAAAGCCAAGTCAGCAAGAATCGACAGTGATAGTAGGTATCACTACCGGTTTGTTACAAGAACAGACAGTGATATTTAAACTATCACTATCGGTTCTTAAAAAGATGTACGTTTAATAAAAGGCAGTAATAATATTTATCTCAACCAATTCTTATTTCAAACTATTATCACTGCCGGTTCCTAATTCAAACCAACGGAGCAATAATCGACAAACACGAACTGCCAGTGCGAATTATTATCACAGTCGGTTTGTGTTTGTATTCCAAACTGGTCATGATAGTTCTTCTATAAATGGAACCCATCTCCCTCAGCCACCCCAATCTCATTTCGCTCTCCTAAAGCCGCTTCTGAGTGGTGGTGGCGATCGAAATGGAGCGGTGGTCACCGTCTCCACTACGTCCGCCTCTACTCCTTGTGCCCGACTTCAATGTGTCCTCAGAGCCGTAGCCACTTCTTGTCCCCCGAGCATTGAGCCATAGCCACCTCGTGTTCGCCAAACCCGCTGTCTCCCAAGCTAATGCGCCGTCGTGCGCCTTCCCTATCTCCTCTCCCTGCGGTTTCCTCCTCTCCTCTCACCGTCCCCACTACAGCCATCTACCATCCTCTGAGCAATAGCCACCTCACGTTCATCGAGCCTGCCGTCTCCTGAGCCAGCATGTGGTTACGCACCTTTCTTGTCTCCTCATCTCCTCTCCCCGTCTCCTTATCTCCTCTCCCCGTCTCCACTGCACGCGTGAATGTTGTGTGAAGATGACTGTGGCAATAGGTAGATCTAAATGAATGGTGTTGGGGGATGATCTCCCGTACCCCTTCGGATGGCAACTCGATGTCCGCCGGTGGTTGAGCACTAATAAATATTACAGTTGTGTTTTAGGAAGTGCAGGCGAAGGCTCTGGCAGGCCTTCGATCGGAGGCCCAAGGTCGCGACACCATCTACCAGCATAGGCGAAGGCTCTGGCGTGCCTTCTGTCGGAGGCCGAAGGTCGACCCACGGCGCTGGGGGTCAGGATAGGCGAAGATCCTGGTAAACCTTCCGGTGGAGACCGAAGGGTGACCCATGGTGAAGCATCGGGACTGGCCAAAGGTGCCTGGTGGGTGTCGAAGACCGCATATTCTCTTAGGGTATAGTTGTAATTATACAAATGTACTTGATGGTACCATAATACCCCTGAATGTGCCGAAAATGTGGCAATTGGGGGGTGAAACTGTAAATCCTAGCGTGGAGTGGTTGAGTACGGGCTATAAATAGGGTAGTATTGTAACTGAGATGATAGAGGAATTAAGATTATTTCACCCTCTAAACACGTGTCACACTCTGAAGCATTCGGCTTCCCCTCTAGACGAAGGCCTTCCTTGTTTCGGGACTTAGGTTCCAACAAATGGTGCTGACCGTGGGGATCGAACAAACCAAAGCCATGCCACCTTAAAAGAAGATGAAGCCACTTGGTACATCGGAGATATTGCCGGAGTGCCCGGCTCCAGCAGGGGCTTCAGCCGAAACGCTCCCTACGGCGGTGCCAGGTTCGAGCAACACTTTGACCGGTGGAGCCTTTTGTGACCACCAAGAACACGATGTGTCGATGTGGCGGCCCCGGGAGATAACGGAGATAGCCATGAAGTGGCCATCCAAGAAGACACGGCAGTAGTGCGAGGCGCAGAAGCTAATGTCCGTGCCTGCTTCGAGGCTTCAACAAAAGAATGAAGAAAGGCACATGTTGAAGAAGAGTGGGATGACCTGGGTAACTTCAGAGAATATGAAGATGAAGATGAGACAGAAGTGGAAAGAATAGCCAGGCTAGAAGGCAAAGAAATGGAGTGGTAGATTGCGTAGAAAAAGCACATGCTGGATAGCTTGGCAGTAAGTCGGAAGGCCGTAGAATATCGGCGGTGAGCAGAAGAAGCCAGAAGAACATTGGAGAAAATGCAAGAAGAGAATGACATGCTGCATCGCGCAGATAAAATGGCTCGCAACATGACTCCGTCAGAAGTCATAACATGACCGGCTCAGGACCTTTGGCGACGATCGTGCGCGGGTGATCTAGAGTCATCACTCTCCGTTGGCTTGCAGAACCAGCTGTGGCCTTCAGGCTTCAAGATGCCTAGAGTGGTAATGTTTGATGGAGAGTCAGATCCGAGAGAGTTTGTAATGAGTTTTGAGGCGGCAGTTGAATCTGCTGGAGGAGACGACGCGACACTGGCGAAGACCTTTGTATTGGCTGTTAAAGGGATAGCAAGGTCGTGGTACTCTGGTGCCTCTGAGATCCATTTATTCATGGGAGCACCTATGCAATGCCCAATATAGCAATTTCCAAGGAAATCAAGCGGACAAGATTACCGCCAGTGACCTCTTCGCACTAAAGTAAGAGTCCACGGAGACACTGTAGAGTTATATGCGTCACTTCGTACACATTTGCTGCCAAGCAAAAGGCTTGAGCGAAGACACTATCATTGATGCCGCTATACAGGGCATCAGAGGAGAGCTTCTGGCAGGAAAGCTTACACGAAAGAGGCCAGAGAGTGTACAAGAGCTCTTCAATAAGATGGAACAGTACGCAAGGTCCTAGTTAGATCACCTTTGGAGGAGGAATGAGATGGCAGCTTCAAAAACACTAAAGACAAATGCATCAACTAGAGAAGCAAGCAATGGACACTCTAGAGATAGATCGAAGCATGTCAAAAAAGCCGAAGCATTTGAGTACACATCGAAAGTCAACCAGATAGACTCCAGACCAGTCAAAGTCGCCTAGGCGATAAGAAAAGTGCAAGGTGGGGCTACTCGAGGAGGCCGGAGTATTAGAGGCCATGGCCGAGGAGGCCAAGGTGGACAGGCTCTGCAAGACCCGACCACATTCTACTATGAGTTACATGGTGAAGGTGCTGGTTATAGGACTAAGCAGTGCCCACAGGTCATGGCCATGAAAGAAAGCTTAGCAAAGCAATCCTTCGATCATGCAAGAATCGTGCATCATGCCACAAATTTCAGGCATGGCGAGGAGTGGGAAAACAATCAGACCCACAACCCAAGCACAATGTTCGCTAACTAGTGGCGACCAATGGTAGCGCTGGCACACCAATACATTCCTCTAACTTCAGCCTAGCCAAACCAGACGGCTGGCCAGTTGGCTTTCCAAGGAGAGCTACCTCAACCTCCAACAAGACCAGTGATCGAAGCCCCCCCGGAGACCAGTAGATCGGTGAGCATAGTAAATTGTGGATACAACGTTGTGTTGGCAATCTCCAAAGGATCAAATTAGGAAATATAATTGAAGAGGTAGCGAAAAAAATATGTGCGAAGGGTTAACCACATTGGTGTAGGGCCAACTTATGTTCATTCAAGATGGTCCAATGTGCCCATTACCTTCTCACAGGAGGACATGAGGGTTCTAGATTACCCACACATGGACACCTTCATGGTTACGGCAAACATTTTAGGAAATGAAGTGCACAGAATTCTGATAGATGGCGGAAGCTTGACAGATATCATCTTTGCCGATGCTTTTTAAAGGATGGTTTTGCAGCGAAGTGACCTTCACCAGGCTGGGTCCCCACTACTAGGCTTCGGGGGAAAGGCAATCAATGCTTTGGGGAAGATAGCAATCCCGGTGTCATTTGGCGAAGGGTCAAATTTTCGAATGGAGGACATCACCTTTGATGTGGTCGTTATCAACTATCCCTATAATGCAATATTCGGACGAGGAGTCCTGAATACATTCGGAGCAATACCGCACCATACATATCTGTGTATGAAGATGCTTGGTCCCGGAGGTGTCATAACAGTGCTCGAAGATCAACAGGTGGCCCGTAGGATTGAAGTGGGAAATACTCCAGGCCGGCGAAATGTCCAAGTAGTGGCCGGACCTTTGATGGATCATGGAGAGTGTGAAGAGGAACCGAAGGTACATAAAATGGCAAAGGTTGTACTAGAAGGGCAGACGAAGAAAGTACCATTGTGTCCAAATAGGCTATACAAAAAAGTCATCATCGGGGCAGAAACCACAGAAGAAGATCAGCGAAGATTGATAATGTTCCTTTGCAACAACGAAGTTATCTTCACCTGGTCTCCTAAGGATTTGCAAGGAGTTAGTAGAGAAATTATTCAACACACTTTAAATGTAGACCCAAATGCTGGTGCCACCTTTGCCAGGTTGGTGCAAACAGTGCTGAATTCATAGCTAGCGCGAAATGTCTTGGCATACGTCGATGACATAGTGGTCAAAAGCGTCAGAAAAGACCACCACCTCGAAGACCTTCGGGAAACTTTCGAAAACCTGCGAAGTGCTGGCCTAAAGCTGAACCCTGAAAAATGCACGTCTGGGGTGCAGTCTGGAAGGTTGCTGGGCATCTTAGTCTCAAAAAGGGCATCGAAGTGGAACCCCCAAAAATTTAGGCAATAATTGACATGAGACCTCCGCAGAATAGGAAACAAGCACAGCGCTTGGCAGGCAAGTCGGCAGCTCTAAACCGGTTCATCGTAAAATCAGCCGAGCGAAGCCTACCTTTCTTCAAAATGCTAAAAGGCTCTGACCCCTTCAAATGAGGCACGGAGCAGTAGGAAGCCTTCGACGAGTTGAAGAAATATATAACGAAGCTCACGGCCTGTCCAGCCCCGATCCCGAGGATGAGTTGTTGCTATACATACTAGCATCCCCTTCGGCAATAAGTGTCGTACTTGTGCAAGAAAGACAAGAAAATAACAAGTTATAACAATTTTTGGTATAATACGTGTCGGAGGCTTTGGCGAACCCGAAGAGGTTCTACACCAAAATGGAAAAGGTGGCCTACGCACTAGTAAGGTCATCACGGAAGCTTCGCCATTACTTTACGGCTCACAAGATTACAGTGCCCACCTCCCTACACCTTCATGACATGTTTGAAAATCGTGAAGCTACAGGGAGGATTGCAAAATGGGCTGCAGAGATCACACTATTCATGATGGTTTTCATTGCAAGAATAGCGATGAAGTCTCAGGCATTAGCGGAGTTCGTGGAAGATTGTATGCCACAAGCCGAAGCTCCAGAAGAAGTGCCGTTAGACCCGGTCTGGATTGCATATTGTGACGGAGCCTGGGGGGTTGTGAGGAACCGTCCAAATAGTATTCTAATTAATCATCAGGAGGATCATTATTCATAATCACAACCTCGACGATTAACCAGAATACCATTCCGGTAGTCCCGGCACGTGTTTTGTGCCCAGGATCGGAACACATGCCTTCCAACTCAAATATCACAACACAGTTTAATAGAGAGCAAATAATTAAACTGGATTACCATTATTAAACATGCAACTGCTTCCACAATTTACAACAAAAGAGGAACAACAACAACTATGCAGCGGAAGAAAAACCTATACAACAAGAGTATGGAGCCGTATGCCCTTAGGCTCCATACCAAAAGCGCCGGAGTAGAAGGTGCTACTCCTGCCCGCCACCCTGATCGGCAGGCACAAAGTAGCCGAACACTGCCTCTCCCTCGCCAACCTGCGAACCTGAAAGCAACTTAAGGGCAGCACCCCTTAGTACGAAGGTACTAGCAAGTCTTACACAGTATGAGTATATATATTCTCGACTTCAAGGATCATGCATTTGAAGCTGTAGCAAGGATTAAGACATGTTTAAGTTCATTAAGCGGTAAGAAACCTAGACTCTAGGTGTAAGCAACTGACTTAACCAACCACCGACTCAAACCCTGCCAACCAACTGATCAGAACAGATATATGAACAACAAGTTTATAAAAGCAAACCATTCCCACCAAACCACCAACCACATACCGACCAAACCAACCCAATCCAACCATGCCACAACCCACATCGAAACTCTACGACCAAAACATGGTCGCTCGGTGGAGATAAGCGATAGCGATGCTCATGACCGAGAGCGCGGAAGTTCGAACTGATTATACACCCTGCAGGGGGATACTCCTGGACCCACACGACACAGGGACCATACGGCTTGTGCCACCCGCTAAGATGCACACAAGGGGGTACCCGTGACAACCTTTCCCAACCAGGCCCAACCATGTGGATCAACCATAGCTCGGCGAGGCGGTATTAGAACTACTCCCCGAGCAAACTAATACCGCTAAAAGCCCGGACTCAAACCGGACTCACACCGTCTATGACGAGGCCCACATGACCACGTCTGCGAAGGTAATCAGCTCGCCTACCATTATATCAGCATGTGGTGAGTAAGGTATGTGCTAAAGCCGACTACACCGACGGTCGGTGCTTAACCGGTGCAAGCGGTCTACGGTGTCCGGGTTCCCTCCCCGAACTGCCTGAGGACTCCTCGTGAGCAGATGACACCCCTAACACCGCCCACACCTCGTCTCAACTCACCACTCACCAAACCGACTCATCATCAATACAACCATAAGTGTGAACAAGTAATAAGCCCTAGGCTCGCGACAACGGTGGACGCCGTCGTCGACTTCTACCGGAAAGCCTAAGTACCACTAAGCATAGCAAACTAAAATTAGACCGCGACGACACCACTAGGCTCCTAGGAACAACACATGACACGTGACCGAAATGGGATAATGCATCGGCATAGGTTCTACCCAACTCGGTACCCGACACATGCAATGTATACGTAAGCGTAGATAACATATTAAATTTTCAAGTAGACACGGTGCAATATGAACGATGCTTGCCTTGCTGCCCTGGATCAGAAAGGTGGGGCGCCTCACGCTCGCCCACGGCCTCCGGGATCGACGGATCGGCATTCACTATAAAGAGCAACGCGTGCAATGTAATGAGCATGTATGAAATGCGACCATGTAAGAAAAATATGCTCCACAATACATGACAACATTATTCCAAGATCGTACTGTCCAAACCAGAATTTTCCAAGTGGTCTCATAAAGTTTGGAGTTCGTACGAATTAACTACGAATTTTACAAGCTATCAGCTATCAGGAAAGCCTGATAAACCGTGCTCGGGGTGCCCGGGATGAACAGTACTCGCGGGTACCCGGGATAAACAGTACCCGGAGTGCTCGGGTGAACAGTACTCGGGGGTGCTCGGGGTGAACGGTACCCGGGGGGTGCTCGGTGAACAGTACCGGGAGTGCTCGGGTGAACAGTACCCGGGGTGCTCGGTGAACAGTACTCGGGGCTACAGTAAATCAGCCCCCTGCAGCTCCAGAATAGCAGCCATTACGAAGGGAAAAACTAGGCTAAACTAACCTGGAAGTCTCTCTAAATCAAAGGTAAAAATGTCTAGAAGGGTGTACAGGGTCTAGACTTTGCTCAACCGTCTAGCAACATGATTCCTAACTCAAATCCACATAAATCCTCATTTGTTCCCAGACTGAAGAACTTTGCAACCCTAGTTCCAGATTCAAGATCTATCCAACGAAAAATGAGCATACTTGCTATGGGAACCTAGCAGACTCACCCAAGGTCATTTGCTGAGATTGGTGACCGCCAGTTGAAGGAGGAAACGACGGAAAATGGCTTGGAGAAGAGAGGAAAAACTGCTGCTTCCTTGCTTCACACAAAGAACACCAAACAAGTTCAGAACTAGCTCGAATTCCTTCGGGGAAACTGAAAATGAATTGGATAGACGACTAGTCCTTGAGCTGATGGTCACGTGAGTACCACATACGTACCTTGATCTTGCTCCCAGAGGTAGGGATCTAAAGGGGAAAAAGGGAGCCTAAGAGAAAGAGTGAGAGACAGCCAACTCCAACTTGCTTCCTCAAAAAGCCTTATCTGGTGGAGTGGGTGAGTAGTACGTATGGGCAAGCTTTTTAGGGGGAGAGAGAGTGTTGTTGCCTACCTATAGAGAGATATTTTCCACCCAAGTGGGCCCCATTTACCTAGAGGAAAGTCCAGACTTGCTTCTAGCTCTTTTATTTCTCTTAGTTTTTCCTTCTCCCACCTCATTGATTCAAAGTGAGGTGCTCCAGTGACCTAAACTGGAACATGAAGCTGAAATTGCATGTTTTAGGATTAAAACACACAATTACGGATTTCAGGACGTGACAGGGGTTTTGGGCGCTGGTGTGGCGACAGTATTGTCTTCACCTTCGGGAGTGAAGTTGAGATATGCCGCTAGGCTCGAGTTTTGATCGATAAACAACTTCGTGGAGTACGAAGCCATCCTCCTTTGCCTTCGTAAGGCGTGAGCTTTGGGCACCCAAAGGGTATTGGTAAAGATGGACTCTAAAGTAATAGCAAGCCAAATTGATAAGACATTTCAGACAAAAGAGTCAGAGCTTGTTAAATACATGGTAGCGGTTCGAAGCATGGAAAAGCGCTTCCTGGGATTCACAGTCAAGCGCATATCAAGAAATGACAACTTCAAGGCCGATAACCTCGCAAATGCCGTGGCACAAAATCTGCCAATACTGCCAGATGTGTTCTATCAGAAGTTGAAGGTGCCAGCTATAGAGGTCTCTTCGCATAAGGCACGCTCAGTCGCTATAATTGAGAGCGAAGATTGATGCTCTCCCATAATGGCTTATCTTCGCGACTACTATGAGCCCGAAGATAATGTCGAGGCAAAGCGCATGGCCTAGAGAGCTAGAAACTACAAAATTGTGGGGGACGATTTGTACAAGATGGGAGTTTGTGCACCAATGATGTGATGTATATCCCAGGCAGAAGGGCAAAACTTGCTGAGAGAAATACATGGAGGACTGTGTGGCTTGCACGTAGGCACTCGAGCCCTCATCGGGAAAGCATTCAGGCAAGGATTTTTTTTGGCTGAAGGCGGTCAACGATGCAGAGTATATAGTCCAAAGTTGTACGCAGTGCTAGTACTTGGCGAAGGGATCAAACAGTCCTTTGACAAAGACACAGCTTATACCACCAATCTGGCCGTTAATACAGTGGGGAATTGACATTGTCGGCCAGTTACCAGCTGCCCCGGGAAACTTGCGTTATGCTATCATCTTAGTAGAATACTTCTCCAAATGGGTGGAGGCAATGCCGCTGGTGAATATAACGTCAAGAAATATCAAAAAATTTGTGTGGCAGAACATCATCTGCTACTTCGGAGTCCCACGTGAAGTGACCATTGATAACGACATGCAATTTGATAGTGAAGGGTTCAGGCAATTCTGTGAAGACATGGGAATCAAAGTCCACTTCGCGTTTGTGTATCACCCACAGTCAAATGGAGCCGTGGAAAGGGAAAATGGCATCATTTTTGCTGGTGTCAGAAGACGTCTGCAAGGCATGCCGAAAAGAAAGTGGGTGGAAGAGTTGCCGAAGGTCTTATGGTCTGTAAGAACAATGGTAACAAGACTGACTGGGTTCACACCATTTCATCTGCTCTTCGGTGAAGAGGCGATGACTCTAGAAGAGTGTAAAAATAGATCATTTCGAGTCGCAAATGAATCAGCACAAAGTGAAGAGTTGACATCAAAAGATGCACTGGAGGAAATGAGAATATAGGCCGCTGAAAACTTGACCAAATATCAGTAGGAGTAGGAGACTAGAAGGTGGAGAGGCAAGAAAGTGTCCCCAAATGACTTTGCCCCTAGGGATTTGGTACTGCGAAGACTCAACAATGCTTCAGCCATGTGAAAACTGCAAAGCAAGTGGGATGGCCCCTTTTTGGTGAAGAGGTCATTAAGGCCCGATTCTTATCACTTGGCTACTGTAGAGGGTGATTAGCTCCCGTACACTTGGAACACGGACAACCTTCGCAAGTTCTATGTGTAGTAACCGAGGAAGTCTTCGCATCAATGGGCGAAGCACACAAACCAATGAAATATTTATGTAATTTTGTTTTCCTTTCATGTAACCAAAACAATGCAAGGGCACTGTACTGTTTTCCTAACGAGGGGAACCCTTTGTTAGTGCGTGAAGTTTTTAACGAGGCACCGACCTTTGTAAACACTAATATATATGAAAATATGCCCAAGAAAGTATGTACTTTTTGTTGAGTACGCATAATTTATCATCGAAGTGTTGCAGGCATTCAAAAAATAGAAGCACACCAATCGACGAGAAGTGCGCCAAGAACCCGCCATAAAACTCAAGATGCGAAATGTTAAAGAAAGACACCTTACCCTTCGACCTCAGACGGGCATAAACCCGCGGAGAAACTTTGATCATGGGTTGCTTTGAAGTTGTCCACATTTTAAAGAATTTATTTCTGTAGCATCCTTGCCTCTATGGCAAAGTAATTACGATCCAACTATGAACATCTGTAATCCTAAAAAAAAAGCCGAAGTGCTGCTCGACCTAAAAGAAGGTGGCGCACCTCTCGGCTAAGTCGGGGGCTAAGAGTGCTTGCCCCCGCACCGAAGGAGAAACATACCTTCGGAAGAAAAAAAAGCTGAAGTGCTGCTCGACCTAAAAGAAGGTGGCGCAGCTCTCGGCTAAGTCAGGGGCTAAGAGTGCCTGCCCGTGCACTGAAGGAGAAACATACCTTCAGAGGAAAAAAACCCGAAGTGCTGCTCGACCTCAGAGAAGGCATTGCACCTCTCGGTTTAGTAGGGGCAAAGAGTGCCTACCCCCGCACCGAAGGAGAAACAAACCTTTGGGAGAAAAATAGCACTTACAACGTGAAACCAAGTTATGCACTATTGGGCCACTAAGAGCAAAGTCCCCAATGTCGAAGGTCCCTACGGCTTCAAAGTCGGGGGGACGGCGTTTTTCGATTGATGCTTCACATACGTTGCTGCTAAAGGTCCCTACAGCTTCAAAGTTAGGGGGGACGGCGTTCTCTGAATGATTCTTCGCTTGCGTTGCTGCCGAAAGTCCCTACGGCTTCAAAGTCGGGGGGCACGACGTTGTCAAGATCACAATTCACGCGTGGTGCTACCAAAGATCTAACTTGATAACCACAAGTATAATAACAAAACATTGTAATCATCTCAACATCCTTTATTCCGCAAAATCATCAACATCAGGATCAACAAAATCCTTATACCATCGGCTAAAGCTAAATTGAAAGGCTATGCCTTGACTGGCATGAAAAGACAACATTGGATCCAATATGGATCCAATGTAAGAAGATGAAGTGGTGGACGGTGATACATACAGAGTGCTCCCGCCTTTGGTATGTCGCACTATTTGCGTAGAAGGCCCCTGGCGGTAACAAAATTGAAACTGGCGGGGCAGGAACCCACCGTTATCGTCTTTTGGCTCGGGATTCGGGTCGACGAGAATATGCGGAGGCTCAACATCTCCTCGCGCAATCCAACGAGACTCATGCTCTGCCCTACAAGTATCTAAAACTGAAGGGCTAAAAGACTTCCAAAACGCTTTGGATCTGGCATTCATCACGTCATAAGCCCTACACTTCGCCCTCCAGTACCTCTCAAAATTGATACCTGGATGGCGGCGATGGAAGGAGTCCCAGCAAGACCAAGACATGAAAAAATTGTCCCGCACCATAGTGATGGGAACAACGTCTTCGGCTACCTGCACAGTGTCTGAGGGGAGGCCCTGCACAGGGAATGAAGATAGTCAAAACATTTAACAACAAACAAAAAATGTATATATTACAAAATGTCTCAGTCGATAACAAAATGTTCAAAACCCAACACGATGCTTTGCACTTTTTCATCACACCATCCCAGGTTCTTCAGCCATCACGGTTGTTGCCTTAGCCAAAGGGTCCTCCTTCACCTTCGCCTGCAGCAAAAAGGATCAATGAATGCGCAGACGGCAAAAATCCCAACCCTCTGTAAAAAAGACAAAACACGTACTCGTTGGCGATTGATTTCCGCTTCCCGGAGGGCGAGCTCGCGGCCATGTTTACACCAATAATTAGTGGTGAACGACCACGCAATGGCCTTCGACGCCCTTGACATGGCCGAAGTCAACATATCTGTTGGGTAGCGAAAGGTGTGTTTTTGAAGTGCAATGTGATGGTCACAGCCGATCATTTCAATTGACTGCACTAAACTCCAGGCTGTGACAATGGCGCAGAAGTCACCATACAACTGGGCCACAGGCAGAAGGCTTTCGCTGGTTTCACTGATCCATCTAATAAGTCTACCTAGCCCGACAACATCAAGCGCTGGAGGCAGGGCCGAAGCACCGATCACATCAAAGGTATTACTAATGGCTTCGCAGGCTACAATGGCCTCTAGCTCTCCAAGCATAGTGAGGGTATCTTCAAATAGCGCCTTCACCTCGCCAAGCTCTTTGTGCACCTGTTGCATTTTAGCTGCTTCAGCGGCGCAGAGGGCTTGCAGCTCCGAAACATGAGCTTTGGATGCCATTAGATTTTGCCAGAGACATGTGACTTCTTCCTTAGCACTCTGTTTGCCTGAGCGAAGGGAGCTCACTTCCTTTTCAAGCTGCTGCAGGCGCAGCTCAGCCTCCCTCGCTCGGTGTGCAAATTCATGTTTTTGGGCTTCGGCCTTTTCTGCCCAGGCCTGAAACATGTCCCTCTGCGCCTCTGCATTCCTTGTGCGGGCCTCGAAATTCTCCGCCTGCTTGCGCTGATCGCACGAGATAAGCATAGCCTACGACAGCACGTGGGTATGAGAATGAGTAATAAAGGAAACAATGCAGTGCGGTAATAAATAAATAAACACAATAAAATATATCCAAATACCTTCACAATGGCCATGTCAGAAGCGACGATGAGTTCGGTAGCAGGCTTTCACGAGGGAAATCTCAAGCTCGGGTAGAACGAATGTGCTAAAAATCTTCTTCGCGTCACTGACCTCTCCCAAGCTAGGCTCAAATGATGAAATCTTGAAGGCTTCGGCTTCAAAAGCCTTCGCGTTGATTAAGCCACTATGACTCATAAGCCCCTTCCCGCCAAGGCTGGCATGGGTGGCAAAGACTCCTCTTCCATCTCTATGGCTCTGTGGCCACTGAACGACTTGTTGTCAGAGGAGGAACTCGAGGATGAAGAGGAGGACGATGAGTCGGCTACTGCCTCAATATTCTCGGACCCTTCGGCCTCAGTTTCCCCTGCCATTATCTCAGAAGTTGTATGCAGATCTGAAGGCTCCTTGTCATCGTCGCTAAGGATTAGTGTGGAAAGGTCCATGCTCGTGCAAAAGGACAACTTCGGCAAAGAGGAGCGAGGGTCCTGTGTGCCCTCTGGGGGTTCCTATCGAATGGGTACAACTCGGAGGGTTAGTGAGCACTCGGGATTCAATTCCTTGTGCAGGTCGTCAAAGGACACTTCGCGAGGTCTCTTCCTTAGGGCAAGTGCTTTCTTCTTTCTGCCCCCTTGCAGTGAGGGGTTTGCATTTCTTCGCTTCCTCTCGCTGCCAGCGGAAGGTTCTCCACTGATATCAGCGGCCGGGGAGCCCTCTCTGCTTGGACCCAGTATGGGCGTGTTCACTTTCGGTCTGTCCTTTTAGGCAAGACCTCGAAACTCAAATATCCGGTTGAGCCATCAGCCGAGACCTTGCTCAGCGCATAGTTGGGCTTCGCCCTGGGTGAATTTCCCGAGCAGCATCATGGCCTTAGCCTCAACTTCAGCTACCATTAGGTCTACCACAGAGCAAGAAGTGTAAGCAAATGACAACCAAGATGCACTTAGGAACGTTATAAAAAACAATACCTATGAAACCTTGCAGAGCAGGGTGGGGATAGCAGAGGGGCTCTAGTCCCAGCCGAGGGTCCATACTACGGCTGCCATGAATTCTTCTACAAGATTGTGAGTTGACAGATACTTCACACAACTGGCAAAGGCCTCAAGTGCCAGCCTTTGAGAGGCCTTCAATTGCACATCGGGGGCGCGGTTCTCCTTCACCTCTTCGTACTTGGATACAAGAAAATCTTCCCGGTCCACTTTGTGGTAGAACCACAACTGCATCCAGTCCTTCAGCCACTTATTTTTGTGTACCACGGCTGGCGTGGTCAGGCCAGCGTGGTAAGTAAAGTTTAAGCATCCATAATGGGCTTTCCTCTACACGCTCCGGGCGAAGACCGGCTTCGACTGATGGTGAAGCCGATGGGCGGCAGCGAAGGCCCTCGCTGATGCCTTTCTCCTTCGGGATGGGCAGCCCAGGTGAACAGGCCAAGCCGTATAATAGCGTTTGGCATGAGTTGATGCATGTAGACTTCAAAGAATTTGAAAACTTTTGAGACCATCTCATCGCATGGAAAGCGGAGACCCGCATGAAAGTAGTCGATAAAGATGATGGTTTCGTCATCTTCGGGCTCCGACGTCTCATGGCTCCTGGGAGCCTAACCTTCGAGACATCACTGATCAAGCACTCCCTTGCAAGCCCAACCAGTACCTCATCATCCACCTTAGACTGTCCGATCCAGTAGGTCTTCGGGCGGTTTTCCTTGACCTTCAGAGCCATCACGCTGAGCTTCGGAAGCTAAGAAACTGTGAGAGAAGTCAGAAATAAAACCTTCATACGAGAGCTCATGCTTCAGTGAGTTCAAGCGATAAAAATTAAACCACCGTGTGAAGCATATTTATAGCGGTAAAAACAGGAGGTAACGGCGAGACACGTCAAAAGTTGAACCGTAGCCGTAAAAGACGTTTCGACATTCAACAAAGACATTTAACGTCCTTGATCCGATGGTTGTGCAGGGGCAGGATGGTCATACCAACACAAAAATACAAACAAAAAATAAAAATAGCAATAGTCAAAATGAACAACATTAGGGGGCAATCTGCTAAAAAGTTAACCTAGCCCCCGGTGGCCTTCAACGAGCCGAAGGGGACGGCATTGAGCTATATCATCCGATTTACAGGCTCGGCCCCTCGAAGATGAACCTTACGTATAGGGGGCTACTGTTGGAGGATGATCTCTCGTACCCCTTCGGATGGCAATTCCAAGTCCGCCGATGTTTGAGCACTGATAAATATTGCAGTTGTGTTTCAGGAAATGTAGGTGAAGGCTTTGACGGGCCTTCGGTCGGAGGCTGAAGGTCGATCCGCGACGCCATCTGCCAACATAGGTGAAGACTCTGGTGGGCCTTCGGTCAGAGGCCGAAGGTCGATCTGTGATGCCATCTGCCAGCATAGGTGAAGGCTCTGGCGTCCCTTCAGTCGGAGGCCGAAGGTCAACCCGCGGCGCCAGGGGTCACGATAGGCGAAGATCCTGGTGAACCGTCGGGTGGACACCGAAGGGTGACACGTGGTGCAGTGCCGAGACTGGCCAAAGGTGCCTAGTGGGCGTTGAAGTCTGCGTAGTCACTCAGGGTATAGTTGCAATTATTCAGATGCACTTGATGGTACCATAATGCCTCCGAATATGCTCGGAATGTGGAAGTTGGGGGGTGAAACTGTAAATCCTAGCGTTGAGTGGTTGAGTACGGGCTATAAATAGGGTAGTACGGTAACTAAGATTAGAGAGGAATTAAGATTATTTCACCCTCTAAACACGTGTCACACTCTGAAACTTTCGGCTTCCCCTCCAGACGAAGGCCTTCCTTGTTTGGGGACGTAGGTTCCAACAAATGGCAAAAAGCACATTGATTTCAAGCTAAGTTTGAGTGTTAAAGATTGTGCTTTTGCCATTTGTTTAGACATACTATTGTCACTAGAATAGTATTGTCACTAGGCTAGTGCAAGATGTATAACGGATGGCGTAGGGCTGTTGTATCAGGAGTTCTTTGACTTGGAATATCAGAAGAGCTCCTGGTATAGCAGCTTCGCAATATCCATTCCTATTTGTAGATTTGGATATAAAATACTCTACCACAAACATTACAACTTAGACAATGGATTACACGTTTAGTACAAACAAGTTTCACACAAAATCATAATTGATACTTTACTATCAATAAGTCACCTTTAGGGTGAGGCATACAAGTCATACTCCTTGGGCCTTTGATATTTTCAATAATTATAAATGGGCTTGGCCCATATATCTAACACAAAAAATGATGTTAGCCTTCATAATTGACACTTACAACATCTAGAGACAAAAATACATGTGAGTAAGCAATCAGCCAAGCCCATGGCGTCTTACTACCTATACAAAAGAAGAAGAAAAATAGGAACACGCTAACACAACAGACTAGTCTACAGTTGAACTTGTAATATAGAACACATATATAGTCGTTCTCATTATAACTGAAGTATATACTACTTTATGAGATTTATATACTACTTTCTGATATATATATATATATATATATATATATATATACACTATTTTATAAGATATATATACTTCTTTATAAGTGAAATATATATTTTTTTAGATATATATACTACCTTTTAAGATCTATACTCCTTTCTGAACACTCATTAGATTAGGAGTACAGCAAAGGCATGCATAAAACTGAAGTATGCACCTCTCCTATAACCATTGGAGTTGAAGTTCCAATTTAAGAGTCTTAAGTCTCAAAATTGAGGCAGCACAATTCATAATTTACTTGGTTCATAAAAATTTGCACAAGCATGACTGCACCATAATCAGAGGAAATCATCAGCAAAAATACCCAAAAGTCTAGCATGAAGAAAATCAATTTTGTAACAGTTGCATAGCAAATTCAACATCCCGGTGTCTAGCACTGACATCGAGGGAAACATAGCTTATAATATAAATTACTCCAGCTATATATTAAGCAGGTTCAAAGCGGCAACCACCTATTCTGCATGAGATTCCCAACAACGAATCCACGTGCTGCTGATAATTACAAACAGCAACCAGCTTAATTAAACGAAAACAAAAATGGGAGAGGCAAAAAAAAAGTTAGGGTTCAATCTCAAATTAATCCGTACATGTGGTCCTATCAAAATAGAGGGTGTAGATGATTTTCTTTTCTTATCAATTAATGAGACAATTTCTAGAATGTTTCGCAGATTTTGTTGGTCTTAGGATTATTATGGTGCCTTGAACACCATTTATTGTTTATATATATTATGATAAAATAGATAACTATTTAGTACAGTACTAGCTTTTGCTAAGTTTGATGTCACGATCGCTACTCAGGTATATTCATTGGCAATCCGGGCATATTATCTACAAGCATGGCACTTTCTTCTTCGTATTTCAGTGTCATTTTGTTTCCATTCTGATGTTGGTGGATCAAGCATATGCCATTTAGATGAAACCGCAAATCCAGTGGAAATTTGATCCATCGATCGATCAAAATATAACCGGACTTGCATTGTTGTAAAGCCCTGCATGAACTCGGCGTGAGTCTGATATCGCAAACTGTACGACGGAGAACACCTCGGAGCAATTAGTAGTACAATGGCATCATTCTGCAGTGCAGAGTCATGAGCGTACGCATCATTTGATATGCTTAGCTTTCATTTATGTTTCTAATAATTTCAAACAACATTACATAAGTACGTACATAATGCGATTTATATCACCATCACAAAATTAATAGCAACGTACAGGTACGAAGATATCTCTCCAAAGGAGAGGACTCATCAGGCACAGTACTACAACTCCCACACATTCTTATGACTGTATACAACGATGGCGAATGGAGCTCAAGTGAGCCTGATTTTCGAAGTAAACAGCAGCGGCCGCCAGGGGGACCACTGCCGGGAAAGCCAACAAGACGCCTGCCCAGGACGGGGCAGGGCCTTGCGCCCTTGCTGTGCGGCAACCAAGCAAGCCGAGAAGCACAGGAGGCAATCAGCAGGCTCCAGCTGCCGCAGGTATCCACAATACACTAATACCTCGTGGATGTATGATTTACGATGTATCGATGTGTTATGTATTGTATTCAGATATGGAAGTTTTGAATTAACTGTGAACAATTGGTAGATTAGCAACCCAGGGAGAAAAGAACACTGCGTACACATTTACTTTCATCTTTCGATGGAGGGGGGCGGACCTAATTGTTTTCACATTTCCGTGTTGCATAATCCAGTATCAAGGCACGACCTAACTGTTTTCAATTTTTCATTTTTTCTCTTTATTTCTCGATGAATTCGGATTGGGAAAAATATTTACGCATGTGTTTGGTTTAGTTGTCTTGTGTGAGCTTTCTCCTTTTTTAGACCATGTGTGAGCTTACTCCTTAGAGCACCTCCTATATCATTTACGCAATGACTAAGCTGCACAACATTTGAATCTATCTAATCATTTGCTCACCATTACCGATTACAAATAGGAATAAGCATGAAATAGGCATATGCTGCACCATTTGTTCAAAATATCTGGAAAGTTGATCGATCCATCGGTGGATCAAAATGGCAGCGTCTTGTATTGACAACTGAAAACAGTCTCGCAAACACGTAATACTGAAAACACGCAGATTACTGTGTAGAATTGTAAACTCCGCCTAAGCCTGACATGGCGAACTGCACGAACAACTGGAAGCAGCAATTAGCCATGACCGTACGTATCATTAACTCTGCTCAACTTCATTTATACTTCTGATCGTTTCAACGAACATTACTTGGAGTACGAGTAGGTACATATTGTGACTGATATCACAGTCACCAAGACAACACGATACGACTAACATAGCACTACAAACTTTCACAACTTAATTATCGCCACAGAAAGATGGCAACTATAGAGTTTATACGAGAACTGCAGAACACACGTACTAACATATCAGTGGCCACCACTGCCACTGCCGCCTCCACCACCGCCGCCGAACCCGCCGCCTTTACCAAACCCAAAACCGGAACCACCACCCTTACCGAATCCCCCACCGATGCCATTGCCGCCACCACCACCGTAATAACCTCTGCCACCAATACCACTACCCTTGCCGATGCCACCACCAAACCCGCCGCCCTTGCCAAAGCCACCACCGATGCCATGGCCTATTCCACCACCAAGACCACCGCCTTTACCATAGCCTCCACCGATGCCATGGCCAATGCCGCCTCCAAGTCCACCACCCTTGCCGTACCCACCGCCGATGCTAGGGCCAATGGCTCTGCCGCGACCACCACCTTTTCCGTAGCCACCACCGACACCACCGCTGATACCAGGACCAATGCCACCACCAAGACCACCACCTTTTCCGTAGCCGCCACCAATGCCATGGCCAATTCCTCCACCAAGCCCACCACCTTTACCAAACCCACCTCCAACGCCGTGGCCGATGCCACCCCCAAGCCTTCCACCTTTGCCATACCCACCACCAAGGCCATGGCCGATGCCTCCACCTAGTCCTCCACCTTTACCATACCCACCGCCGAGGCCTCCACCTTTACCAAACCCACCACCAAGACCATGCCCGATGCCTCCCCCTAATCCTCCACCTTTACCATACCCACCGCCGAGGCCTCCACCTTTACCAAACCCACCATCAACACCATGGCCAATACCGCCTCCCAGCCCACCACCCTTGCCGAACCCACCACCGATTCCATGCCCAACACCCCCGCCAAGCCCGCCACCTTTACCGAATCCGCCGCCAATACCATGACCAACGCCGCCCCCGAGCCCCCCACCACCACCACCTCCACCGAGACCACCACCGTCTCCTCCGCCGAAGCCACCACCGCCTCCGCCGCCCAAGCCGCTACCCTTCCCGTACCCTCCGCCCTTCCCTAACCCACCTCCACCTCCAAGCCCCTTGCTGAAGTGCTTCTTGAGCCACAGGAACTTCTCGTCGCTGGCGTCCTTGGCGGCGACCGGGCGAGCCCACGCGCCCACCGCCGTGCTGCTCAGGCAGAGAAGCAGCACGAGCGTCACTCCCTTGCTCCCCATGGCTGCTTCCTCCTACAAGTACAAGCTAGCTAGCTCGAGGCCACTCTGGTGTGGTGCAGTACGGTGGCCTCGCAGCTCAGCGCGTTTTATAGGCGTGGCCGCTGTGCTGCGAACCTCGGAAGCGTTAAGTGCTGGGTAGATGTGAAGTGGAGTGGCCATGTGGAGAGGGGTAGTGGGGGAGGTAGCCATGGCGGTGGCGCAATAAAGGAGCACGCAGCTGGGTGGGTGGAGAGATAAGGGGAGGAGTAAAGAGGTTACTGCACTGCAGTCTGCAGGGACAAACTGGCAGATGAGATGGAGAAGAAGGGCACTGCTACACGCTTAATTAAAACAGTCGCGGATTCGACATGTTCGGCCATCGGCGACGCGTGCATGCCGGCAGTGTTCACGGGAGAAGATCGAATTTACCAGGGCATTCCTAATCTATGGAAATCGACCATCTAAAATAAAAAGGTAATCTATGGTCTACAAGGCTAGCAGAAGAAATAATGCTCGGCTTGCACGGTGGAACGTTCAGCTCATTGTGTCTGGTAGTCCTTTATTCATGTCCTCTTTTGGGGCGTGGCAATTTTAACGGAAGGGAAATTTTCACATATGATGTCACTACAATAGAAATGTTTATCCATGTTGGATATATTGTCGGCTAGATTAGAAAGTGCATTTATGCGATTATTACTGTTGGTTTTAAAAAACAACCGATAGTGATAATAATTTCTCACCGCCGATTCGTACTAAAAACCGACAGTGATACAATCACTGTCAGTTTTTAATTTTTGTTGAATCACCTTTTGGCTTATCCTCATGTTCGCTCACGGCTTGACCGGCTTTGTCCATTAATTTAACTAAGTCCCCCACGTGTTCGCCCTCACCTCCTCTCTCTCTCTCCACCTTATCACTTCCGATTGATCCCCTTTTCTCTCTTTCTCTCTCTCTCTCAAATGGAATCTCGAAATCCATGGCGTTGGGGCACTCCAGTGGCTAGCCACCACTGTCTTCCTCCTCCTCTCTCGTTCCCATCCCCAGGCGAAGAGGGAGGAGATGAGGCGGAGACGGGATGCTAAAGGAGCGCGGCGGAGCTAGCGCGGCGGGCGAGCGGGATCTGGATGCTAACCTCAACCCTGACCTCTTCTTTTGTTGGTGGCAGCGGTGCATCCTTCTTCGTGAGCGGTGGGCTCGTGATGACTATCACGTCTACGCCAGTGGCCAGAGGAGGCAGTGCGCTCGATGGGGCGAGGCGGAACTAGACGAAGGGGCGAGTTCCCTGACCACAGGTGGCGTCTCTTCTTCCCCGTCTGGTCACAGAAGGGGTGGTGATTCATAGCAGTAGCTGCACCGCCTCGCCATCGTCAACGCCAAGCCCACCGCCGTTGCAGAGGGATGGACTGTCGAAGGCTCGAGCGGGTCAGGTTCAATGGGGTTAGAGCACCACTAGCTCGATGCAGCGGCCGGCTCAATTTCCTTTTGTTTTGTTCCCTAGAAATAGCTTTAGTGTCGGTTGTGAACCCGGTAGTGATAGTGCTCGACTATCACTGCCGCTTATGGAGTGCTAGTTCCAAAACCGACACTGATGTCGATTTTGAACTGGTACTGATCAAGTTTTTTTAGTAGTGTGCGCACATATGGTTTATCATGACCCATGCTGGAAGGATAGGTGAACAAAATTATAGGATAGGTGAGAGAATCTATTGATAAATGAATATAATGTGGAAGAAATGGATGGACGAGGTTAGACATGTGTGCACAAGTGAGTGTGGAGTTGCATTTCCCCAATTTTGTTATTTGTTTCATGATTTTTAGATACAACATAGCTAGCTCGACATCCCAAACACTACCATATTTTTTGTTGTACATATATTTGGAATAGCTCCTTCTCAATCGATTGAAAACGTTGAACCTATCAGTCCACAGAGGAATGAGCTACCGCTAGCTGAGCTTTAGAGTTGTGGAGGTTACGGCCAAGGGTTCATTGGCGCCCCAAGGCTTAGAGGAGGCTTTGGAGGTGGAGGCCTAGCGGTGACCTACGATGGAGGCATGGCGACGGTGGTGCCTTCAGCTGCAGGAGTGCAAGAGGGTGGTGAGTAGTTGTTGTAGGTGGTCCAACGTCGGTTTGCCAAGTGGAAGAAGAGATTGGTATTACATGGTGGATAATCTGGAGGCTCATCACCACCGAAGATGAAGATAGAAGACATCGATCTTGAGAGGGAGGTGGTGTGGCGATGGTGACTGTTGTCATGTTGGGTGGTGGTATTGGTGGGGCAAGGGCTATCTCAAGGGGATCGGTTGGCGCTAGGCGGCGTAGGCGAGGCATCAGGAGGCGGTGTGGGGGTGGGGGAGGAGGATGTTGTGGGGAGTTGTAGCTTTGCCTATTGCCTATTTGTTTGATCTCGGCACCTAACGACTGCTAACAGAAAATGATCGAGATCTAAGGGGAGTCCGTCCCCACTGCGTGCCTTGATCGGAGGCGCAACCAACTATTGGTTGTAGCCTTGATCCGTATAGTGCCATATAAATAGGGGGGAACTGGCGCCTGTGAGAATTGAGACTCTTATGTGGCCCTATCTCTCCCTAACACAACTAAACCACCTACAATCATTAGGGTGCTAAAAATGGATTGAAGGTAGTCGCCGTGACTTCACCGAGCTGCTTCACCACACTGACATCCACTACATCGTCCTCATTGTCAGGCCTGCGATCGTCTATAGCAACGTGCATGCCCACACCAACCCTCTGTGTTACACCGCCCCTGGGATCACTAATGGCATCCCGGAACGTAGGTACGCCATTCACACTTCTGTAATTACGTGTGTCTAATGTTAGGGCTAATTACTATGCAAGTTAAGACCCATTTTAGCTTTAACAATGGCATCAGAGCCTAATTAGCCCTAATAAGACCCAATTAGGCTTAATTAAGGCTTAATTAGTTTTGGATGATGCCAATTTGTGAACAATTAGATTTAATCATGTTAATTAGTGGAAATTGGCTCTAATTGTTCTTGGTTTATGTGTTTTTTGTTTCAGATAAGATGAAATTGGGCCTAATTAGCTTCGATTTAGATCTTTTAGTGTTCAATTATGTGTTTTCAAGATCAAATTAGGCTAGGATTAATGTGAATTAATGTTTTATGCCTTGGATTAGAGCCAACTAATCATGTTTAGTCATGTTTATGCATGTATGTGTATGCTTGTGTGTTTTTTGGGTCGGTTTGGGGGAAAATCGACATGTTTGGTGCCAAATTGAGCTTGGGTAGTATAGAGAAGCAGGGGAATTGGGAAATTTGAGAAAACCTAATGAAAAACTCTAAGGAAAATTCCCCAATTCCCAATCCGATACTCTAATCCCCTAATCTAAACCCAAATCCCCAAAATCAAATCCTAATCTAGGAAGGGAGGGGGTAAGACTTACGATTCTTGGTGTTTTCCGTCACCATTTATGCCCGCTGGATTATTCTTCTTCTCCTCTTTCTGCTCCATGGATGGGTGCATGGATCATCCAGACCTCCTCACCTCACCGCCATCTTCTCACACTAGAGTATGCCTCTCTTTCACCGTGCACGCATGTTGCCTTCACGACATGTCCACATACTTGCTTGAAGGAGCAATGCGCGATCGTTGTCGCACACGTGCACCAACGAGCTGACCGATGGTTGCACCTTCTTGCCTTGCTCCTTTGCTCCCTCGCTTGATCCAGCTCCAAAATCTCTCACCTCTCATGGCTGTCGTCTCTCTCTCTCTCTCTCTCTCTCTCTCTCTCATTGTGCTCGTGGTTTTTCAGGGAGAGATGGAGGGGTGAGGGTTAAGGTTTCTGGGGAGGCTAGCGGTTTTGATGTAGCAAACCAACTGGAGGACCGTCAGATTCAATCTAATGGTTCATGTCTTGTCTCAGCTTTACAGCTGGGCCGGTAACTATGAGTGCAGGAGCGGGGTCATTTGTACTGCACTCCACGCCTTCGGGCTGCTCGTGATGATGGGCTAGGCACGGCTGCTGGGCTACGCTCTCGGTTGGACCAACGCGCGTGCTCGGGTGCGTGGGGGATTATTTGGCCTGGCCGTTTTATGGGCCGCATAGCGTGTTCTTGTGCCAAAAGGACGATTTTAAGTTTTTTTCGGCTTTTTCATTTATGAAGTTTCCATTGATTTTTATGTTTTATTAAATACGCATTGGATATATTAATGTTTATAGCCCAAAATTAATGATATTTAATTTACAAAATTATGATTAGTTCTTTGAATGAATTGGAGCCAACGGGAAGATTTTTCTAGACAATTTTACAATCAATTTATATAGGTTCCTAATTACTTTCTGATCAAAATTGATTGTAATTATGTGCCATTTTATATGTTCATTCAAATTCTTTTTTCATTTTCTAACAACGGCGATGCAAATTAGAGTTTAATTTTGTATTAATTTAATCCGACCAACGTAGGCTTATTTTCGTGCAAATTATTTCTTTTTGATAAATTATTGTAAGATCATGTGATGAAAAAATGGTTTGAATAAAGAAATTGGCATGGCAAAGTGTTTTAGCATAATGACATTAGGATAATATTCGAGAGTTGCTAAGATGCTACATGGATATGCTTATACGCTGGTGTAGCATAAAGATGATGCAATATACTCATGTGAATAGTGTTGCGTGAACTAATCTTGAGTCAAAACGGAAAGGACTTGTGCTCGTATTTGTTTGTTGTTTGATTTATGTGCAGGTGTTGCTCGAAGATGAATGTGGTCGATGACATATTAGCAAACTAAGTTCATAGAGGAACTAAGGTTTGATGAATAGGTTCAAGAGGAACTGAGGTTGTGGTGATCAAGGATGTCATGTGGGATATTCAAGCTAAGAGAACAATGCATATGAAGAAAAGGTTTCACGATGGGCGCGAGAGGTGATCTTATCATGACATGATGTGAAGACTAATTCGTGTTTGAGTTAGAGCAGGTACGAGAGAGTTGTGTGGTGGCTGGGCTTGAGACAAGATCCGAGTGGGTTACGTATATGCATGTATGCATGTGAGATGTTGCATGCATGATTACGTGAGAGTTGTTAGCTAACTAGCTTAATTAGTGTAAGTCATCGGTCCTCTTGTGATTAGAGAAGTAAAGAGACCAGGTTGAATACGACTTGGAGTTGTAGTTCGATTTGTTTATATTTGTGCGTATGGCTATACAATAAATAGAGAGGTTTGTGTTGTATTGGGTAAACAAAGCAACAGAGAGAAAAGTAGAGAAACCCTAGAGAGGGTTGTTTTGGGATTTAATGAAAATCTTTGTTGGATGCTTTAGAGAGACATCTTATAAACTCATCTATTCAATGAAAATCAAGTTTCGTAAGTTGATGAGTTACTGATTCAGAATTTTTTCTCTGTTCTATATCCTGCGTGCTTGGTTTTAGTTTTTGATTAATTTTGTGTTTTATTGAGTTCATCTTTATTTAAACCTTGCTAGAATATCTAGTGCTTGATTTGAGAAAAATTTGAGTGGCTTCTCTTTGATCTTGAGTAGCTTTTGATCAACTAGACTAGGTTTCAATCTAGTCGATTCTGTGTGGTATAGTCTGTTTTTACTTGGCATAATTCTTGATCCACATATCTGATTAATATAGTTCTTATTGGATTAGTTTTGTATTTGAATCTAGTTTCTACTATCTGAAATTGAGGGAAATCTAACTTACAGATCTTACTCTACATTGTTTTTACTAGAGCATGTACAATCTAAATTGAGTGAAATACCAAGTTTAAATCGTTTTTCGATTTGAGTGAGTTAATCTTTGAAGTTGGTTTCCGCAGTCATTCACCCACCTATGATTGCCTCATTAGAGTGTAATAGATCCTTCAATTTTCTAAACTAGCCTAACTTTTCTCTCCAGCTCTTAATGCTTCCACTGTTACCGCTACGATTGACGGCATAGAGCAACTTACAAGGAATAACTTTCCCACTTGGAGACTAAAATGACAGTTGTTCTTGGTGTTTTGGACCTTGACTATGCACTCAGGGTTGACACTCCCATTGCTCCCATCCTTGGTATGGAGAATTAAGATGAATTAAAGAAAACTTATGATGCACTTCTTGAGAAATGGGAGCGGTCCAACCGTATGTCACTTATGATAACAAGAAACTCCACATCAGATGCTATAAGGGGAGCAATCCCAAATTCAGAAAAAGCTAAGACATACTTGACATCCGTAGAGCAGTAATTCAAAGGCACCTTCAAGATTTATGCTAGTATACTGATTCAGAAGCTACCCAACACCAAGTACAATTATAAGTCGGGCACCATAAGAGAACACATCATGATTATGGGTCCGCTACTGTGACTTCATCGAGCTACTTCACCATGCCGATGTCCACTACATTGACCTCACACCATTAGGTCGATGATTGTCTACACCAACGTGCACCCCCACACTGATCCTCTGCGCTACACCACCTCTCGGATCAATAATATCGTCCCCGAACGTAGGTACACCATTGATGCTTCCACAATTACATGTGTCTCATGTTAGAGCTAATCATTATGCGAGTTAAGACCCGTTTTAGTTTTAACATTGCCGTGAGAAACATAGGAAGGAGTTGATATCTAGATTGTTAGATGATGCTCCAATGCACAAGATGAATGTGACTGAGATTTGAAGAATTTTCATGCAACTGATGACAAGTCAGTCCCATAAGTTTTGGTCTGTTGTGTATATATAATAGTGTATCTGACGAAGCAAGATATGATTGTCTTCTCTAATCACAACCTCGAGCTTTCCATGTCATCTTGAAATCTGACGTGGAATATCCCGATAAACGTACGTAATATTTACATGATGCGATGTGCACTACTACAGAACCCCACATAATAGCCGCCACCTTTAGTGCCGGTTCAAAGGAACCGGTACTGAAAGTGGTATCAGTGCCGGTTCTAAAACTCCCGCTCACGATCGAGGGCATAGAGTTAAGAACCGGCACTGATAGTGGTGTCGTGCCGGTTCCTCTTTAAATCGACACTGATAGCCTGCTATAGTATATATAGCCCATCTTCTTCCCCGTCTCGACCCAGAACAGAGCCGCCGTCGCCGCAGCCCAGTGTTACAGTGCCTCCTTGCCATTTTTTTTTTGGCGATTCAAGGATTTTTTTTTTGCGTGGGAGCCTTCAAAACTTGGAGGAGTCAACTATTTTAAGGTTAGTGAGATCTATATTTCATTTTTGGATAGATTACTTGGTAGATTGCTCTAGGGTTGATGATGGATGGTGCTTGTTCCATGGTTATGGATTTAGAGATGTAGCTGAGATCTAATTTAGGTAAAGTTTGCAACTTTATCGTTGTTATATGTATAAAGATGATCTACATTTGATTCTTAGTTGGATTTTAGTTGCTAGATTTCTCTAGGTTTGAATTTAGGTGGTTGTTAGTTGGTGTTGAAATTTAGAATGAGAAAGAGCTCAAATATCCATATAAATTAGAGAAAGGTTGTAATTTTATCATTGTAGATTATTTAAGGATTAGATTAAAAGTCACATGTAAATAGAGTTGGGTGCCTACATTAAAATCTATGGATAATTGCAAATTTGCCACTTGTTGAACCGTTATTGCCATTCAAAAATTGCAAAAATACCGCTAGAACTGTCATTCGAGTGGCATCCAAAGAATAAAAAATCAGGGAGGTATTTGCAAAATGTCCCTAAAATCTAGCTCTAATTTTCTAGTATGTGGATTGCGTATATTTTTAAAGTCATGAATTTTAGTAATAATCCAGTGGATTTCCTCTGTTAATTAATCAACATAGTGAATTTAACATGTACAGTTGATAAAATACTGTGTTGTAGGGATGGCACGTCCACCCACGGGTCGCAATCAGACTCGGCAGCCTTTGGAAGGCGGGTCCCCCGACCCGGCCCAAGTACCGAAAGGAGATGGGCCCTCAAATAGGGACCAATCAGGATGCGAGGTAATTCGATGAATATATTCTAGATTCTGAAATGTTTAATGATTATAAGTCCAATGTGTTTAATTATACTGATTTGCAGATAGACCGATCATGGATGTACAAGGAACGAGGACCAGAGTTCATTGTTGGCATCGAGGCTTTTTTGAGGGCTGCCGCGGCATATAAGAAGCCAAAAGGGAAGCGTGACGAGCACTATATATGCAGTTCGTGTGTCGACTGCAAGAATGAGAAGCAGTTTTCAAACATAGAGCAGATCCGTGCACATTTGATTCACAGGGGTTTCAAGGCTGGCTACACCCGTTGAACTGAGCATGGTGAACTTGCAGATGTTGGGCGTGAAGGGCAACCAACAGTCGAAGAAAACGGAGGCAACGATCCGACAGCTAACGAAGACTTCGATATGTCGGCATTTGAAGATACTTTTGTCGAGAACGATGATTGGGACACTTTTGTTAGCAACAATGAAGAAGGCATAGAACAAATGTTGCGCGATGGGGAGGGGGACTTCACCATTGAAAGACAACATCAAAGGTACCAGCGCATGATAGAGGACTCTAAAACACTAGTTTACCCAAACTGTAAAGATGAGCATAGCAAGATGCATGTGGTGCTGACACTGATGCAAATGAAGGCTAGCAATGGTTGGGCTGATAAGGGTTTCAATGAATTGTTAGAATTCTTGACGGAATTGCTTCCAGAGGGGAACGTGTTGCCCAAAAACACGTACCATGCCAAGCAGGTTGTCTGCCCGTTGGGATTGGAAGTAGAGAAAATACATGCATGTGGAAACGACTGCATGTTGTTCCACGGCGAGGATGCAGACTTTGAAGCGTGTTGCGTTTGCAATGCACCACGGTACAAGAGCAACGTTGATGATATTGAGAGCGATGGCGTAGGGGTGAAGAGAAAGAAGAAAAGACGCCCCGTTAAGGTGGCTTGGTATTTCCCTATAGTCCCCCGTTTGAAGCGATTGTTTGCTAACAGAGCGAACGCCGAGCTAATGCGATGGCACACCGAACAACGCAAGAAAGATGGAATGCTTAGACACCCTGCTGATGGCATGAAATGGAGGATATTCAATCTGAAATACAAGGAATTCAGAGATGAAGTGAGGAATATAAGGTTCGGGTTGAGCACGGATGGGATGAATCCTTTCGGCAACACGAGAAGTACTCATAGCACTTGGCCTGTGACTCTCTGTATTTACAACCTTCCACCTTGGATGTGCATGAAGCGGAAGTACCTTATGATGCCTCTGCTGATTAGTGGGCCGAATCAACCAGGCAACGATATCGATGTGTACCTCAAACCATTGGTGGAAGATCTTCTTGTACTGTGGAAAGATGGTGTACGGGTATGGGATGAGTACAGACGCGAGAATTTCACCCTGCGTGCGATGCTGTTCGTGATGATTTTAGATTGGCTTGCTCTTGGTAACCTATCAGGGCAGACTGTAAAAGGGTACAATGGATGTGTTCAGTACTTGGAGGAAACGGAGGGGCGGTGGCTAAAAAACAGCCGAAAAATGATCTTCATGGGTCACCGTAGGTTCCTCCGTCCGGATCACCCATACCGCAAGAATAAAAGAGCTTTTGACAGGACAATGGAGCTTCATCAAGCTCCGAAGATTCGCAGTGGTGAACAGGTATTTAAGATGGTTAATACACTTAGAGTTGTACTTGGAAAGAGGCTAGGCAGTATAAAAATGCAGGCTGGGCAAAATGCTCCCATGTGGAAAAAGATGTCAATATTTTGGTTGCTGCCTTATTGGAAGTATCTTATGGTCCGACACGCAATCGACGTCATGCACGTGGAGAAGAATGTGTTTGATAGCTTGATTGGTACCTTACTAGACATACCCGGCAAAACAAAAGATACACTAAATGTACGGCTGGACCTGCAAGAAATGAACCTCAGGAAGGACCTACACTACATACAATTAGACAACAACAAAAAGAAACTTCCCACAACTTGCTACACTATGAGCAAGGAAGAGAAGATCCGCCTGTTGGTTGCTTGCGTGATGTCAAAGTTCCGACTGGTTACTCCTCCAATATCAGGAACTTTGTAAACATGAAAGATACGAAGTTTGTTGGCATGAAGTCTCATGATTGTCACGTGATGATGACGCAGATACTTCCAGTTGCAATTCGAGGTATTCTGCCAGATAAGGTCCGAGACCCAATCATTAAGCTGTGTTCGTTCTTCAACGCAATTTCACAGAAGGTCATTGATCCGAACAAACTGGCAAAGCTGCAGGAAGACGTGGTCCATACTATATGTTAGTTTGAGACTATTTTCCCTCTGATATTTTTTGATATAATGCCCCATCTAATTGTTCACATTGTGGGTGAGATAAAGAGCCTTGGCCCCATGTTTCTGCATCAGATGTATCCTTTCGAAAGGTTCATGGGGGTTCTGAAGAAATATGTTCGTAACCGAGGTCGTCCGGAAGGTTGCATTGCCCAAGGGTGGAGTACGGAGGAGGTCATTGAGTTTTGCATTGACTATATGAAACTGAATGCGATTGGTATGCCTATATCTTGCTATGAGGGGAGGCTAAAGGGGAAAGGGATGATAGGTCATACTTCAATCCATATCAAAGATCGTGCTTCATTCACTCAAGCACACTTCGCAGTTCTGCAACAGGCAGTTGTAGTGATCCTGTATGTCAAAATGCATGCTACGCTCCACAAATCCAACGAAGTCAGATGATTGGATCGCAAAAGAGCATAGAGATAATTTCGGTAATTGGTTACGTCAACTCATGATGGGTAAGGATACCGACGATGCTCTGTTGGAACTGCTGGCAAATGGCCCGTCAACTTCGATTCGCACATTCCAAGCATATGAGATTAATGGCTATACATTTTATACGCGAGCACAAGACAACAAGAGCACCTAACCAAAATAGCGGTGTCCGTACTGATGCCTGTGACCGCGCTGGCAACAAGGAGACCTACTATGGATTCATAGAGGAGATTTGGGAACTTGAATATGGCTAGTTGATGGTCCCTCTGTTTCGGTGCCAATGGGTCAGACTCACAGGGGGAGTCAAGGTCGACAAGTACGGTATGACTACCGTGGACCTCAAACTCGTCGGATACAGAGAACAACCATTCGTGCTTGCCAACGATGTTGCACAAGTCTTCTACGTAAAGGACCCGGACCCAGCTAACAAGGAGGAGCGTCACATGGTTCTTCAAGGAAAAAGAAAAATCGTCAGTGTTGAGAATGTTGTCGACGAAGAAGACTGCGATAAATTCGAAGACCTGCCTCCTTTTGGAGAGAATGTCGAACTGCCTCTCATTGATGACACTGCGGAAGCTACCTACATACGCCACGACCATAACGAAGCATTAATCGTTCAGTGAAAGCAGCTTTCATGTATTTGGTGAAATTTGTATAATATTTAGGTTAAGCTTTATTTTGTATCAAGGACATGTATGGGTGATGTAATAATATGCTTTAATTTATATCGAGTGCATATTGAATTTTTCTAGAATTATTTTTCAACATAAAACAAGTTAAAAAGATTTTATAAAATTTATTTGCAATTTTCTAGAATTAAAACTAATTTTATATGCAACAAAGCACATTAAAGCATTTATTTTGTCAAACAAAGCACATTATAAGAATTAATTTGCTGAAAAAACTTGTACCAGTGCCGGTTCTATGTAGTAACCAGCGCTGATACTTCAACTATCAGTGCCTGTTGTACATAAAACCGGCACTGATACTTCAACTATCAGTGCCGGTTAGAAAATAGAACCGGCACTGATACGTCTCCTATATTTATCTCCAACACTTAGCCGCATCCTCGTTCCTCTATTCACCCTAGCATTGCTTATTCCTTATGTGCAAAATCTTTCCTTGAAAACTTATTCCTTATGTGCCTTTGGTCTACAAAATATAGGACTAGCTTTTTTATTACTTACCAGTAGCAAGTTGGCAGTTTTATTTGGTTATGCCAGAAATATTTAGAAGTGCAAACACCTGGAAAAGGATAACATATAAAAGAATGCAACAAAATGAATCACCATACCAGTTTCAAGGATAATGTATGTTATCTTTCCAGTTTTATCGATTGTCACTCCTGCATTATGGAAAGAACACCCTATTGTAATATTCTATTGTAGGGCAACTTCATAATTTTGGAGTTAATGCGTCATGTTGGAAGTGATTCTCACTCAACCTGCATTGCTGTTCCTATTCTTACCAGTTACTACCTTTGGAAATTGGTTGTGTACAAAAGGATAACACTAACCTGTTTTTGGGTTTTTATTTTGTGGCATAGGAATAGCTGCTATGAAAATCATGATCTGCCATGTGGCAGCACAGGGAATCACTCCTTTGATCCATTGATGTAAGCAATATCTATACATATGCTTGATGTTATCTTGTGCAAATTTTGTTTCTGTTGCAATGCAGGGCACTCAACTATACTATAGATTTGTGAAAGAGTTAACCTTGCAATGACTGTTTATGTAAGCAAATGATTCCTCGTATGAAGTTGAATTTGATACGGAATCACCCGTACTTGTGAATTTTGGGATGTTGCTGTTTTCATTAATTTGATGTTTGTGGAGGTGGTTCATAAGTTGAGATACTGTCAGTCTGCTTGTTAGTGCAAAAGGAGTGGAGAAGTTCCAATTTCTTTGGATTTCTTCGTCTTTTTCGTGTAGTGATTTTGATTGTGGTGGATTGAACTTTCATCAGATTATGGGTCTCAGTTTGAGGCTAAAAAAAGTTCAGATTTTTGGTAGCACAACATAATGTCCGAATTTGGTTTCTCTGATGGCGGTTTCAATGTAAAGTATTTCAGTTTGTTACCTCGTTCAATACTTTTGGATGTATTCGCTTAAATTTTATACTTCCAATTGAAACTATATTCAGCTTCCTTTTAGTCATAGTTGGATACCTTTCCTCACCAAGCTATATGTAGTCAGGATTTTTCTTTACCACATTTGGTCTCTGAGAGAGAAGTGGAAACTTTGCTTGGAACCAAATATATTTCAGACAAAGTTTTACTTTCTTGAACCTCCACTGATAATGATTTTTTCTCTTATTACTAATAAAATCTTTGATCAAGCTGTATGCTTCCTTAAATTTTTCCAAAAGAAGTTTAAGTCATCCTCCACCTCAACACAATTAAAATTGTCAAGAATTCTTCATTACATTAGTACAAGGGAAAATCGATATCATTTTGTCATGAACTAACTCAAGGTTTCCGATGCTCCAATATGAAGGTACCAATCTGTGGAGAGAAACGGCAAGCAGAGTTGTGTTAAGCTCTTTGCAGAGAATTCAAATTCTACCAAGGACGCAGCCCCAGCCCCAGCACCAATAGCTACTTTTGTCACCAAACTTCTCATATCTTTTCCTCCTAATCAAAAGACCATAGTTCACCAAGGTAAGTTTCTTATACTAACAGAGTCTCTCTACTATTCTCTCCCTGTAATTCTGATGAACATTATCTTGATATTTGCAAACAATGGAGATATGTTTGAATTCCTCAATATATTAGTCAACATAAAAACGAAAGGAAACACCTACAGTTCATTTGGCTACAAGAATAAATGCAGAATTTGAGTAGCACACACCAAGCAATAAAATCTTTGATCAAGCTGTATGCTTCCTTAAATTTTTCCAAAAAGAAGTTCAAGTCATCCTCCATCTCAATACAATTAAAATTGTCAAGAATTCTTCATAGCATTAGTACAAGGGAAATTCGATATCTTTGTATATATAGTTTTGTCATTGATTCTAATATGTTCCTTTCATTTATATTTATAGCTTTGAATATAGCTTTGTATATATAGCTTTGTCATAAATTGGTATGTCATATGTGTTTTCCTATCTGTTTTGGATGGTTGTAGAACAATGACTAATGGTTGGGTGTGAACCATCGAAAAGATCGATGATATAGTTGTAGACCTAAGGAAGATGGCTAATGAAAGCTTCGATCCCTGTTCGTGCAAGTGCTCTATGGATGCGAACCGGCTTGTACTCCAAATTGAGGAGGTAGTGAGCAGGCTTCAGAAGTTGTCCATTCGGCCGAGGTGCTGAACCATCAAGATGTTGGCCACCTTGAGGGCGATGATGTGGATTCTAGCGTGGACCCGAAGGATGTGGTTCCTTATGACTACGTTGAGGGCGATGATGTTGGCCACATTGAGGGCGATGAGTACTGGTGGTTGCCGAGTGATGATAGCGACGAGTAGTTTGAATGTATAATGCTTGTGTGGACCTGATTATTATGTGTTCTGTACTCTGGCTACGAACACTTGTATAACTGAAACTGATGTATGTTGTACTTATGGACCTGATCCATATGTTGTACTTTTGCATTTCTGTGTGCCTTAGGCCCTTGCATTTTATGTCCCTTTCTCCTCATTTCTTCTATGTTCCAGTATAGCATTCGGTTTTAGATTATCTCTAAATCAAGTGCTTCTTGTGTCTAAAATGTTGATGTAGGAATGACACGTACGAAATCCAACCGCCGTGCACGGCCCCGTCCCGTCCCCCCTCCGATACAAGGTCCCTCAAGTCCGGCTCCAGCCTCAGTACATGATGAGCCTGCAAACATGGAACCGAACCAGACATGGGGCGGTAGCCCAAGGTTGTACTTGAACATGGAACAGTTTGAGTTAGAGACAGCCACTGAGGCTACGCAGGCTACAGCCGAAGGTGATGCACCAGAGGGTCAGATCAACCCTGTTGCTGATGCTACGGGTGGTGACGAGATGACTGGAGAAGAGAGGAGTGGACGAGGTCCCAGCAGGATGCCTGAGGGACATTTCATCATCGTGGAGGTCAATGAAGTCGGGGAGCCCACGAGACCAAAAGTTATTCTGGGCCCGTACAAGACAGCAATCGGGTGTCTGGTGAGGGAGCATGTCGCAGTCACATACAGAACTTGGAGAGGCAGACAGGATGACGTGTAGGTGGTTCCCGAAGGATCTTATGTGGGGCAAGTTGTCGGCAAAGTTTGAGTTCCCTGAAGGATGTAGCATGGCCAAAGCGAAGAGTCGTGCCCTATCAACAATGTCCATCGCGTTCAAGAATTTCAAGGGTAAGCTGTGGAGAAATTATGGCTTGGTGGGCCAAACACCAAAATGGGACCATTATCCGACGGTTCAACCATTCTGGAATGATTTCATAGAGCACAAGCGTTCAAAGGAAGCACAACGACTAAGTGAGATCAACAAAGCCAACTCCCAAAAGAACGTGTACCCCCACAGAACTGGCTCGCATGGGTACGTGAGGAAATACGACGAGTGGGATGAGATGGAAGAACAGGAAACCCGCGGTGGTGCCACACCTCAGACGGCCCCCTGGATTGAACGAGAGAAGCACTATCTGTACGCGAGAGGGGTGACCTTGGCGGCAGATGGCAGTCTGAACTTCAAAAGCGACAAAGAACAGGAAGTGATGCAGAGAATTGCAGATACCCACACCCAGTCTTCCCAAGGCTCTTTCAGATGGATAGGGAGAACGACCAGCTAACCTTGGCACTGGGAACCAAGGAGCACCCGGGTCGCACAAGAGGCAAGGGTGTGGTGCCCTAGAAAGAGGGATTCCCAGAATCCGCCGGAAGTTAAAGGAGTCGGAAGAGAAGGAGAGAAGAGCTGGAAGACCTACTGGCTATAGTGCGACAAGAACTTGTGCAAGAGCGTCAGATGACAGACGCCAAAATCAGAGAAATCAAAGAATCATTTCACCAAGGAATCAGGCAGGAGCAAGGCGAAGAAAATGTTGTGAGGCCTGGTGGTCGTCGGAGCAGCTGCGCGTCCGCGGGGTTTGGAGAAGAAGAATTAGCCCGTTTCCCCGTGGACAACATCACAGAAAGCAAGGTGTGCAGAACATTACCATCACAGTGGCTATGGGGTATATCGACCAATGCGTCGAAGGGGCTCTCTTGAGCGATCTCCCGATACCATGGGGATACGCTAAGGTCCACGTGGACTCCATGTGAGAACCGTACCGTAAGCTTGACATGGATTACCCCGGAGAGACGGGTTCCAAGAGGCTCGGATCAAACGTGGGTGGCTTCGTTTTGTGGCAGAAGAGCTACAGACGAGTCATCTAATGCGGAGTCGGACCCAGCACACAGAAGAGATCCAACTCCTCCACGGTCAGCGCCAGTGCCACCGTCACCAGGAAGAGATCCAACTCCTACACTGTTGCCGCCACTGCCACCATCACCGAGAAGAGAGCCTACTCCTCCCCCATGCAAGTCACCAACAAGAGAGTCAACTCCTCCCCCTCCAAAGTCAGCAACAGTGCCACCAAGGGAGCCAACACCTCCCCCTCCGAAGTCAACACCAGTGCCTCCAAGAGAGCCAACTCCTCTGAAGTCAGCAACAGTGCCACCAAAATTGCCAACTCCTCCGAAGTTGACAACTCTCAGTCTAAGAAGGTGGCAGCACCTGAGAAGTTGCCTTATGAAAGAACTGCAGAGGAAAATAGAGCGATAGTGAATGCCGAAGTCGAGAAATTTTTTAAAAAGCGAGAGCCTGAGAAGAAAAAACTGCTCACTGAAGAAACGAAAAAGTTTCTCTTGACGCTGAGCAAACCTGCTGTGGCTAAGCATCAATCAGACTACGAGCGTATCAAAGGAAAGAAATCCTTGAGGCAGGCTTCTATCGACCAGGTACGGGAAGAACAACAATTAGAAAGATTCCTTAAGGATGCCAATATGACAAGAGAGCATTTTTTTAACAAGTTCGTGGCACCCAAAGCAGCCGAGAGATGGCAATTTAAGCTGGGCAAACTGTTGGTCACGCCGGACGAGTGGGCCAAATTGACATATCAACTTTGGAAATTTCATGCGTGGCACATGAATGAGTCGAAGGAGGGTAGGGAAAGTTTCGAGGCCAGAGTCAAGGAACAAGATCTCCTCCACGGGGATGGCAGTATTTTTATATTCTTTGAGGAAATGTATCGACTGTACCAGCATGATGCCCTCGACGTGTCTATCTTGAGTTGTTGGACTCTATAAGTGTCGTATACGTATAATTCACAATATACATTTCTGTACCATTGTATTGAATCTCTTAACTTATTCCTTGTGTAGAATGGAGGTACAAAGATGCAGGAAGGAGTGCATCATGCATGTGGGATTCATCGACCCATATCTTGTTAACCTGACAATGATGAAATCTACCAACCTAAAGAAAACCGAGGACTATGTATTGAAGTGTCTTCTGGAGCTACAATTGAAGAAATACATACTTTTACCCTACCACTAGGGGTACATGTTTCTACTCTTTTTGAGCAATACATCATTAGAAATTAGGACCAACTAACCTATAGTGACCTATGTACAGTTTTCACTGGATCCTTCTTGTCATCCTGTCAGATATTAGCAAGATCTTTATTTTTGACTCACAAAATAATCCAAAAGAAACCCACCAACCCGTCATTGACTTGCTACAAAGGTAAAAACTAACCATTTCGTTACTGCTCTTGTAATATTTTATTTGATTGAATCTAAGTCTACTTATGGTAATAATCACACACATACAGAGTGTACGCGCGATACACCAAGAAGAGCGTTAGATACAGGCCATACACGAAAGAATGGACAGCCCAACATGGCTTTCCTTGTAGGAAGCAGGGTCCAGGCAATAATTTATGTGGTTTTTATGTAATGGAATTCATGTACAGCTTCAACACAGAGGATTCGATCCTGCCGGAAGATCTTGAGGTAGGCAATATACACATTGATGACTAATTTTCAGGTTCGATACGCCAAAATCATATGTATTGATTTATTCAATTCTTGAAATTGCAGATCCTCGAGCTGTCCAAAGAATGTCTCATGCCTCATAAAATCAACGCACTTCAAGAACAACTTGTCGGGTTTATCAATGATGAAATCATCAATCCAACCAGCGAGTTCCATGAAATTGGATCTCTTTCTCGTTACCTTCAACCCATAAAAGAGGGCAGAGTTCAGACCCATCGGTTCACAAGAAATCTTAAACTCCATAAGATTATTGTAATGAAACTTAATAAGTATGCGGTGTATATATATTGTGACGAGACTTGATGTTTTATAAATAAAATTTATATGTGGTTGTGTATATATGCTGTGATGAAACTTGATGTGTATGCGTGTCTATTTCCGGCAACGTCTAAAATTTGAAAATGGCACTGTACTGGCGGCAACCGCTATGTTTTTAAAAAAAGACGGGAAACACCTATCAGTGCCGGTTGGTAACAAACAACCGGCACTGATAGCACTCATATCAGTGCCGGTTGGTAATACAAACCGGCACTGATAGTGATTTTTAGTGCCGGTTCCATACCCAGCACTGATAGTCACTGACTATCAGTGCCGATTAATCGGTGTCGGTTTATAAACCGACACTGATCACGTTTTTGAACCGGCACTGATCACCTGTTCTGTAGTAGTGGTGATTTGTGAATGCCTTGGCCAGTTCTTCATCATAAAGAAAAAGTTTGTAGCCGGCCGTAGCATTGGCGGACGTCTGATACGTAAATGTATGTAAGTTGGCAGCCGGCCGGCGCGGTAGGTTTGGGTGTTAAGGTTGTCCTTGCTACATGGGGAAATTGTGGTCAGGGGAGAGATCCAGCCGCGTCGAGTACGTGCATCGTGTACGTAGGGTGCATAGGTCACAGAGGAAGGTTGGTACAGTAGTGGTCACTCAGGGCACCGTAACATGCATGTGCCGGTAATAATGAGTGACGACAACTAACATAGACGCTTAGACTAGTCCTAAGGATTCCCTTCAGATGTTATTCAGATGTTAGATTCTCATCGTGAAGGGATTTTCGTTCTCTTCAGTGTTCCAATAGTTTCCCTTCACGGTTTTCGTCATGACAAGATTCTCAGGGTCATTCTCTTCAGGACGGGATTATCTCCTTTCCCTTCATGATTCCTCTCGAAGGAAAGCTATAAAGATGAGAGAAAATAAAGGGAATGAGAATGAGGAATAAAATCAGAAAGGAAACGAAATGAAGGAAATATGGTTGGAGATGATCTTATGAGTGTTCAGATCAACTACTGGGTCATACTCATGGGTACGTACGTAGCTCTGTGGAAGTAAGTATGTATAGTCTACGTCCGATATCCTTGTGTACGTAGGTACGCTGGTAGAGTCGTATAGGTACATGCGTGCATATACTTTTCTCTAAGAAAGCTATAGCCTGAAACTCCAGTCTCACAGTACGGAGTGCAGTATCTCTGTCGTCCTTGTTCTTTTCGGGTCCCTCTGGGCTCTTGAAGATTGACGCACAACTGGAAACAAATGCCAGCTCAAAAGAAGAAAAAAGGATCCAGATCACGGCTCAAACTAGAAAGGAAAACAAGTATCGGGCTGAATTAAAACCCAACCGGGCCAACACGTTTTCTAATTTGATCTGCTCCAACTAGGTGGTTCTGTCCTGAGATTCTACTCACCCACTGTTAGAGCAAGAGTTCGTATTGCCCTAGTAAGTACGGCGAGAGTTTCTTTTAAAGAAGAGACTTAAACTTGAAGACGAAGTTTAAGAGTAAGGAACACCATGAATATATTGATGGTAGAAAAAGTGGATCGATCTGGGGGAGTATCACAGCGTGACTTGGTATTTTTTCACCTCTGTATCTTTATGCCGTCTAGCTCTTACGTGTCTAGCCCAGGCGACCATGGCCTCCTATTTATAGGGCTATGCGTAGCTTGGTGTACAAGTTATTATAATGTACAACTATCGGGGACCAAACCGAATTACTGGGCCTTATCCCGGATAACTACTTTCTACCATATCTGGGAGATAAATATCCACCGTAGTAACTATAGTGGTGTATGCCCCCTAAAGGCAGCGAGCCGGTCGCCAATTGTAGCCCGGTGCCGCACTGTCAGGGGTATTAGGATAGCCTCCATTATGCCAGGGTGTTAGAGCGGAGTCCACCAGCCTAGGCGTTTAATGCCAGTCACTTCCTTGTAGGCAAATCATGACCGGTGCTCCCCTTTCGACAGATCTTTCCTAAGGTCTGCTGACTCACCCTGTAGCCTCCGAGAAGCTGGCCCGAGCAGTTGGAGACGGAGGTCTCGGGAGGCATGGCTCCGGGAGGTGAAGGCTTCGGGAGGCTGAGGCTTCGGGGGACTGAGGTCTCAGGGGGCCGAGCTTCAGGAGGCTGAGGTTTGGGAGGCTGAGCCTTTAGGAGGCCGGGTCGATTAAGCCAAGGGAAGGCTTCGCAAGTACAAAGAGGTACCACAAAGGAGCCTGATGACTTCAGAGGTTGAGCCTTTAGCTGAAGGTCCGAAGATAAATGCTCCGAAGGGATCTGGATTGTAATCTTCAAGCATTATCCTCAGACTGGTTTATTTCCCCCAATAGTACCTCCTCATTCTCGGGCCTTGATGTTTCAGAGGGGGGAGAGGATGTAGAGGAAACCAAACCAACCTGTTATAGTATCAAGGATGCCCGATGGCAATTCCCTGTCCTTAAGAAGTTTTTTCGTCGGGAACCGTGGGTGTTGATGGCGAGGCCCAAGGTTGATGGCATACTGGTGGTGGAGATTTGTTCCGGAGCTCGTTGGAGCTGGTATGCGCGGTGTCGAGACCCCAGGCCAGAGGGTCATCGATGGAGGTGGTGTACTCTGGGGTCTGTGCCGAGGCCGATACAGGCTATCCGGATTCCTTCGGTAATGGTTCTTCTTGCCTTTTGAGGTCGCCAGAGTGGAGATTACGCGTAGGATCAGGGGACCCTACGCGTCTGCCTGGCAGGATGAGACATGCCACTGCTATGTTCTGACTGGACAATGCGTAGGGTCGTTTAGGGTCTTATGCCCACACCCCTGTCAGGCACCGAAAGGAGTCTAGGTTATTTATGCGATGGGACATCTGTGAGAGAAAATGAGGCATTCATCGGGGAATGCTACCACGTGCTGGTTAAACAACCGGGGTATGGCCATGGTCCCCTCAGGCATTTAATGGGGGACACTGCTGCATTGGTTGTGCTTCATCTTCCGAGCTTATGTGGCTGCTTGGCCCGGGTATAAAGTTGGGGTCACCTCGCTAGATTCTCCACAGCCCTACAAGTGAGCGGTTAACCTTGTCTTGAGTATGGCGTTGTCTTGCTCCTTATCCTCTTCAGAGATGTTGATGATCTCGACAGCTTCTTCGGGAGCCGGACCATTTCGGTCATCGGTAGAGGCGCCGGTGGCCACGCCGCTTCCATCTCTGCAAGGGAGGTGGCTGCCTGCCACTTTGGCCCGACCCTAGGCCACTCCCGTCGAGATCATCGATATCTCCGATGACAACGAGGTGATCGACTGGGATCTCCTATGGGGGGAGAGCGAGCAGGCGTATGGAGAGATGATGATGACTTTGATGGCGAAGGAGGAGGCCGGGAAGGCGAGAGAGAAGGCCCCGCAGATGAGGCGCATACGTCGTCCCATGCGTGGCCCCTGCTGAGACCCGTAGGAGGTGAAGGTGGTCTCCTGGAGGGAGTTCTTGGTGAAGTCGTGAGGCATTCATGTCTCACGGTCGACCATGGCCTTGCTGTGAGCCTTTTTCCAAATTTGTTCTAGATTTCTGACCCAACGAAGTCCATCTGGATCCTTTGGAGACAAGCTCTGGAGGTGGTCCTGGACCCTTCAAGTTCTTTAGCCACTGCCCGGCTTCGGAGGTGATTTGTTTAAAGCACGGCAATAGCGTTGTTGGAGGTGAAGCCGAAGGCTAGGTGGGAGAGGTGGTCCATGACACCCTCAGCCTTTAGCCGCTGCCCGACTACGTAGGTACTCTGTCTAAAGCCTAGCGATGGAATGTTGGAGCTGAAGCCGAAGACTAGGCGGTAGAGGTGGTCTGCAACCCCCTCGGCCCTTAACCGTTGCTCGACTCCGAAGGTACTCCGTCCGGAGCCTGGCGACAGCGTGTCAGAGGCAAAATCGAAGGCTAGGTGGGAGAGGTTGTCTGCGACCCCCTCGGCCCTTAGCTGTGGCCCGGCTCTAGAGGTACTCCGTCCGGAGCCTAGCGACGGTGTGTCGGAGGCGAAGCTGAAGGCTAGGCGGGAGAGGTGGTCCGCGACCCCCTTAGCCCTTAGCTACTGCAATGAATTTGCAGCCTCTGCAACGAACAGTCGAGGGTTCCAGTATGTTTCCTGTGCCACGCAGCGTGGGCTTTTATTAAATGACAGTATAATTTTCACAAAATGTCGTATGAAATATGTCCTTAAAGGAGATGGTAGGCTAATGATTTTACCTTTTACCATACGTTTTTGAGTCACGCGGGTCATACCTTTCCCTGTAGGGAGGGGGATTTTTATACCGCTTTGATCTGTTTGCTGCGATTTTTGGAGGCTAGCAGGTTTCATACCCCTTTGGTGCGGAGGCATTTGCCTTCAAGATGCTGAGGTACTCTTCCTGTCAGGTCCTTTCAGAACCTTTCCGCCCGGTGGAGTTTTCGAAAAACATCCCCATTGCGGGGTTTTTGGAAGTCTCTCCGTTTTGTCAGAGGTTTGGTAAACTCACCATGGTGCAGAGGTTTGGTAAAGCTCTTTGTTTTCTCCGGAGGTTTTGTAAAACTATCCGTTGTGCGGAGGTTTTTGAAAGTCTCTCCATTTTGGCAGAGGTCTAGTAAACTTTCCATGGTGTGGAGGTTTGGTAAAGCTCTCCATTTTTTTTGGAGGTTTTGTAAAACTCTCCGTTGAGTGGAGGTTTTTGGAAGTCTCTTCGTTTTGGTGGAGGTTTGGTAAACTCTCCGTGGTGTGGAGGTTTGGTAAAGCTCTTCGTTTTGGTGGAGGTTTGGTAAAGCTCTCCGTCGTGCGGAGGTTTTGGTAAGCTCTCCATTTTTGCCGGAGGTTTTGTAAAACTCTCCATTGTGCCAAGGTTTAATAAAGCTTTCCGTTTTTGCTGGAGGTTTGGTAAGACTCTCTATTTTTGCCAGGGGTTTTGTAAGACTCTCCATTTTTTTCAAAGGTTTTGTAAGACTCTCCGTTTTTGTCGAAGGTTTTGTAAGACTCTCCATTTTTACTGGAGGTTTTGTAAGACTCTCCATTTTTACCGGAGGTTTTGTAAGACTCTCTATTTTTACCGGAGGTTTTGTAAGACTCCTTGGCGTGTATTAATACCGAAGGCCCTACACACTATCGGAGCTACGCAATACCTTCCAGGAAACCTAGGTAGTCTTGCCTCCCAGGTGACCTAGGCATGCTACGCCTACGGTGTGTAGGCTTGTCGTGATCCCAAGGAAACACCCAGGGTGCACCGCAACACTGTCCATCAAGGATGTGCCCTAGCACATGGCATTTATACGACCGAAGCTATGCAATGCCTTCCAGGAAACCTAGGCTTGATGCCTTAACGGTTACCTAGCCATGCTACGCCCGTGGTATATAAGCATGTCGTGCAACGAGGATTGTTTGCGACGGGTGCACCGCAACACTGTCCACCAAGGATATGCCCTGGCGCGTGGCATTTATACGACCGAAGCTATGCAATGCCTTCCAGGAAACCTAGGCTTCATGCCTTAACGGTGACCTAGGCATGCTGCGCCCGTGGATCAATTTAGCACATTTCTTAGCATCTAAATTAAGTCTGTCAAAAGTAGACAAAGCTATTAAATCAATAGGACCACGGGGATTAAATACATACACTACCTGGAACGGACTTACCTTGGTGGTGGAGTGTACTGACCTATTGTAAGCAAATTCAATATGCGGTAAACACTCTTCCCACATCCTCAAATTTTTCTTTAAAATAGTACGTAACATGGTCGATAATGTATGGTTGACAACCTCTGTTTGACCATCTGTCTAGGGATGATATGTGGTAGGAAACAACAGCTTTGTCACCAATTTATTCCAAAGTAATCTCCAAAAGTGACTCAAAAACTTTGTGTCACGATCCGGTACGATAGTATTAGGTACTCCATGTAGTCGAATGGTTTTCCTGAAAAAAAACCAGCTATGTTTGTAGCATCATCGCTCTTATGACAAGGTATAAAATGTGCCATTTTAGAAAATCTATCCACAACTACAAATATGCTATCCCTCCCTCTCATTGTCCTAGGTAGTCCTAAAACAAAATCCATAGAAATATCCTCCCATGGTGCATTAGGAACAGGAAGAGGCAAATAAAGACCATGTGGATTTATGCAAAATTTAGCTGGATTTTCAGCATCATAAGCACTCACAAAAGATGGTATAGAAAATTTAACCTTAGCAAATGGATCATCATTAATATATGGGTTATGTTGCTGAAAATTATTACCTCTTATACCTTGACGATTGAAGTTCATTGGTTCTTTTGTCATTCATCAAAGGTGTCACGTTCTTGCCTCAAAATTTCATCATCCGCAATGGACTACTCTTGTTCATGAAGTGCATCATGAGGATCCACTCGACCATTGTTCGGTGGTGGATTAACCAATCGATCAAAACGTGTATTAAGCATTGCAATGCTTTCATTGAGTTGCTGCAATGCTGTATTGGTTCCCGCAAGCTTCTTGTCAATGTCATTATTAATAGTTTGTTGATGATCATCCAACAACATTCTGAGTTCTTCCCTCAAAACACATTCTTTCGCATCCGATATTTCACCTGCCATGGTTAGTAGCAGATAGAAGATAACGAAAGATATTATCCCTATTGACTACTAGGTGGTGGAAAGTGAAGTGGAGTCACACACTCTCAAGTGTCTTATCATGCTCTTGCAAGTGTTCTTACCAATCACAGTAGTTGGCAAAATGGGTGGCTAGTTTGTGATACCTTATCGGATGCGGGTGAGGTAGTTACAAGGGAAGAAACCGTTCTGATCGAGAGAAGGTTTAGCTTGGATAGGCAGTATTTAGTAGCAAGGAATAGCAATAATTGAAATCAGATTAGCAAAGCTGAATAGTCCACAGTACTTGTCACAGTTGCTAGCCCGAACACGTTCTTAGAACTAGCTCAAGCAAGCCGGAAACTATAACAGATACAAGCACAATAGAACAAAATTTGCAATGTAGACTGATTTCTCTCTCTCTCTCCCTCTCTCTCTCTCTTTGAAGCTCTTTGCTTCTTGCTTTTATTTGCGAATGTGACACAAACTCAAAACTCTTCTATTGCCTTTTCTAAGACCTGTGAGGTACGTGGGTCATAAATTTTTTCCAGAGAATAGGGGTATAAAGGTAATAAAAAGATATATATATATATATATATCTACATATATATATATCTAAATTTTGGTTACCTCTATTTCAGCTATGGTGGTTAGATCCAAGAAGCTGGGCGACTCTAAGTGGTCACAGTGACTAGATGGTCATACCCCAAGTAGGTGGTCGGAATGACTGGTCGAGCCCCGAGTGGGTGGTCAGACTGACTACTTAGCTATAACAGATAAGGACTCGATGCTAGAAAAATAGGACACGATGACTTGACCAACAACAAAGATACCGATGATGGACTCGAACTCAACAACACAAAAACTAAAAACAAAACTACGAAGGGCGCAAAGTGGTTTGGACAGCAGAATAACTATGATTTAAATCTTTTTGTGGGGTAATTTTCTAGACTCTAGGTAATGGAATTAAACTAAACAAAGGGGATAACAAAGATTACCTAACGGGCAATAGAAGCTCTGATACCACTTAATGTGGGGATGCCCGATCTTCCGTATGTAATATGATAAGTCAATTTGGTGGAGCTTCGACGTTGATGATCTAAAGGCTCCAATCAGAACAGATCAAGAACCCTCGCAACCGCTACACCACCACCCTATGGTTATCAACCGTGCTAAGACGCGGTTGACCTCATCAAGAAGGCTTTTCCTGCCAGCGAATCAAGAACACAAGCAAGAATAGAATCTGAATATTGCTGATTACCAATGAAGTACTCGAGTTGGGGTTCAACAAACCGATAAAAGGTGAAACTGTCTAAATCAAAATAATCTAATCTAAATCTGAGCCTAAACTATGACAGCTACTATATATTTATAGGAGGACGTGAGAAGGTCAACCTAGGGTTATGCATGAAGGTGATATGCCCCAGAGACAATCATAAAGATGATTATATCACACGTCTATGTTAATGTACTTTTGAATAATATGTTACTCCAAGAATGACTACCTTTTACATTTATTGGCAGGTATGTGACTTGTTCATAAGACTCTTTGTTTAAATTATGATGTTATTCTTAGTTGATCCTTGGTCACATATCATTGTGATGATACATAAGACCAGCACATATATTGATTGATGATCACATTTCATGGATCATAGGTATAGAGATAGCAAGTCAATAATATTTACATTTATGTTAGAGAACATGATGTTGGATAGACCCATCTTGAGATACTGCTAGGATTGTTATTTATGATGTGCCATCAGTTGTTATCTCAAATGGTATATCTGCAGAATCCTTAGACTTGAGATCATCATTGATTCCCATAATCTATAGTGGCATACTTTAAGGCTGCCAAATGCTATTTCGTAACTGGGTAGTCATAAAGGTAGTTTGCGGGCCTGTCATGAAACATGTCGTGGGGTGTGAGCGATCAAGATGAAATTTGTCCCTCCTTGATAATGGAAGAGATATCTCTAGGACCCTCGAGGTAGTTTGATGAGCCCATGGCTCCTTGGGATATGATTAATACCGCCAATAATCCTCAAATCATACAAGGTCTAATTACAAGAGCACGTGCATGACAATTAGACCACCAGGTGAACTCATTTCGCGCTGTTCATGCTTCCTTCGACAGATTCCTACTAAATTCTTGTGATGTTTTATTGCTTAGGAATGTGGGAGAAGCACCACAACCTTACCAGGATGTTACCTCTCAAAGGTCAAGTCTACTCAGACTCGAGGCTGAGCTCTAGTCGTGGTCGTGGTCGAAGTCGTTGTTGTGGTCGAGTCGCAGGACAGTTGTCGGAGGATTAACTCCTGTCGGAGGGATCCCGAGAGACCCCTTTTTAAAGATTCGGCTGGGGGATGATCTTGAATAAGGTCATCGGAGAAACAAATGGAAGTGGAAGTAAATGCAACGGCCGGTGGTGGGGGATGATCGACCTAGCGCAAAGGGAAGTAATTGCACCGGAGTTTAGACAGGTTCGGGCCGCACGGGGGCGTAATACCCTACTCCTGTATGGATGCAATAACTTACCCTGAGGGGGATCCCTCAGGGATATATCTGGTTACAAGAATATCGTGTCTAACTAAGAGTTTGAGGCTCCTTGTTCTTCGGCAGGAGCTCTGCTCAAGCTTGCTTGCAATGTTTTCGTCTGAGTGTGGCACAGTCGACTGCTTGGGCTTGTCTCTTTTTCAATTGTCCTATCCTTCAATCGGTATGCCGATCCTTTTATGCACTCGCCGGCCGCGACATACCCCGAACGGGAAGGAAGGGGCATAAGTTCCAAGACGCCACGACTAAGAAAGGTGTCATCATTTCCTCTGGGGGAAGTGCAGGGACGGTGGAAAAACGTGACGCGTGTCCGGCCACTCGTCACTATGGACGCCCTGACGACGGGCGCCGTTGAGAGGGCCCACCGGGCAGCCACAGAGGCACCCGGCGTGCCCGCCCTGTCTTGTTCCTCTACCACGGCAGGACGGCAGGCGGAACGCCTTGATCCTAGCAACGTTATCCCGAGATACAACGGATGATACGGGATGGGACCCGTGCAATTAATGGCCCCACACCTCTCTGCCAAAGCATGGCAGGGACTGACACTGCGGCGGGAGCAGTTGGGGATGTCAGGCCGCGCACGCCCATTAAATGCGGCCTCGGACCTCTGACTGGTTGACACCTCATCGGCGGGCCCCTCGGGGGCCCTTCTGGGTCGTCGAGGCACCGAGTGCTCGGGGGTACTGTTCACCTCCCCGAGCACTCTCTCCCAAGCACTCTCGCACGAACCTTCGGGGAACCGAGTGCTCGGGGGCTGCCACGTGCAACCCCGAGCACTTTTGCACTGACCCTCGGGGAACCGGGGGCAAGGGGGCTGCCGCACGCAGCCCCTCGAGCGCTCTCTCCCGGAACTTAGCTCTTCTGATTGTCGGGGGACTAGGGTGCTCGGGGGAGACCAGGCACCTCCCCGAGCACTTTCTTCCCGGTACTTGGACTCTGCGGGTCATCGGGGAACTGGGGTGCTCGGGGACCAAAGGCTGTGGCCCCGAGCACCTTCTCCCGGAACTTAGATTTTCCTCATCCCGCAGGAGGGATCTCGCGGGATGGTGACACGTGGCGAATGGCTGGCCTGGCCTCGGGACTCAGGGACCCCCGGTTCCTGATACACCGACAGTAGCCCCCGGGCCCATTGGCAGGTGATGGCACGGAGACTGCGGATGGGCCCTTCATCGCGGGCGAGGCCGAGGCTGGCGTGGACGCCACATGACAGGCTTTCAAGAGGTGGCCCTTTAGACCCGGGCCTCTGGTACAGCCCAGCGGGGAGACAAGCGGACGCGTGCCCACACAATTCCCGAAGGGCATGACAATGGTACGGGCGGCGCGCGGCTGCCGTGCAGATCGAGGAAAATACGCCTGGCAGTTGCTGACACTGCACGACCAACGGGAGATTCGCCTGGCAGTTGCGTCGACCGAGGAAGCTGTCCCGCCGAGCGAACTGTTGGCAGGCGACGTTTGAACTCTGAGATATAAAAGGGGGAGGGGATCGATCCGCCTTCCTCTTTCGTGCTCCGGAGCCCTTAGAAACCCTTCAGGCGATCGGAGCGCTTCTCCCCCTTCCTCTCCACCACCAGACAACCTCCCCTCCCGTCGAGATGCCGAGAGCCGGAGGAGGCCGTCGTGACAGGACTCCAGACAGCGTGCTGCCGGAGTCTCGCCTGAAGAATGAAGAAGCGGCTGATAAGATCAGGAAGCTGCTGGTCCCCGAGGGCCAGCAGGGAGCCGCGGTGGTGACGCCGGCGAACTTCCCGCCGGCGACGACTGTTCCTGGGCGAATTGTCTTGTTCATGTCTTTCGTGGCGGCGGGGTTGGTGCCGCCGTTTTCAACTTTCTTCCTCCAAGTCCTCGACACCTACGGCATCCAACTGGTGCACTTGAGCCCCAACTCCGTCATGGTGCTGGCGGTCTTCGCGCACCTCTGCGAGGTGTTCGTGGGGGTGGTGCCTTCGGTGACGCTTCTCCGATATTTCTTCGTCCTGCGGTCGGCCGGGAAGAAGGGGGGGTACTCCACGGTGGACGTCGCGGGGTGCTGCAATCTTCGGCTGCTTGACAGCTTGGGGGAGCAGTACATCCCCCAGGTGCTGCGCAGCAAATGGGAGGAGTGGCGGCGGGATTGGTTCTTTGTCGACATCGACCCCCATGATCGTCTCACTCTACCGGAAGTGGTGGCGGAGCCCCGGAAGTCGACGTGGGAGGTGCCGCCGCCGGAGGATGCGAGGTTGGAGCCAGTGTTCGAGCGCATCAGATTCCTGTGCGACTCTGGGCTGACCTCGATAATGGTGGTGGCGGACTTCTTGCACCGTCGCCTGGCACCCCTGCGGGAGCGGGCCCGGCCGTGCTGGCTCTACACCGGGCCCGAAGATATCACCCGGACCCAAATCGGCGCAAGCTGGGATCTGGGCCCAGCGGAGCTGAGGGGTATGACCCGAGTGATGACCGGCGTGGAAGACACGAGCCGGGCGGTGGTCCCGTGGCCGGAGATGGCGCTCTGCGCTAACCCTGAGCGCGCAGCGATCTTGGCGAAGCTGCCGGAGTTTGACGCCCAGGGGCTCGTCGACCGGCCGAGGAGCCAGAGCCCCGAGGCCCCTAAGCTCCCGGGGTTGGATGAGGTGGCCACCGAGGAGGCTGCAAGTAGCCTGGTGCGGGCCGGTGGCCCGGGCGCAGGGTGCAGCAAGCCGTAAGCCAGCGGTAGAGCCACTGCCGCACTGGAGAAGAGGGCACCGCCGACAGCGCAGCGATGGTGGCGCCGGGAGACCGGGGGAAGCGCCCCCGAATCTACATCCCTGTGCCGGATTTCCCGCCGTCGCCATCGGCGGTGGCGGCATTCCCGGCCCTGGAGCCGCGCCTTGTGAGGATGGGGCCTGACTCGGCACCTGGAGACCGCGTGGCGGCCCCGCCGAGCCCCCGGCGAAAGAGGCGGCGGGAGGATTCCGGGCTGGCACCGTCGGACCCGGAGTTCAGGCTCCCGGCGGCCAAATGGCAGTATCGGGGAACTACGACCGCGTAAGTTTCATTCTATGCTTTTTCTTGGGCGCTCTTCGCCCGAACTAGACTTCGGTTTTGATCTTCGCCTATCTCCTGCAGGCCACCCAAGGGCGCCGCCGAGGGCGAAGGAACGCCGGCACTGGCGCCAGAGCCAAGCCCGCCGGCCGAGCCGAGGCAGGCGGACGTAGCGATGACGGGGGGGCCAGCGGACGCAGTGGCCGAGGGGAGGACGGAGCCGTCGCCCAAACCCTCGGCACCGGTGGAACCTACCCCAGGCGTGGAGAGCCCGGGGCGGATGGTGGCGGAAGCAGCGGCCTTGCCGGGGCCGGCGGATGCGGCGGTCGAGGCAGGAACACGGCCGTCGCCCGAGCGCCCGGCGCCGGTCCAACCTACCCCGGGCGTGCCGAGCCCGGGGCGGATGATCGTGTGGCGACCCTTGGGGACCCCGAACCCCCCGGAGGTGGATCGCGGGGAAACCAGTGCTCTACCGGCGCCTGGCCGGCCTGCCGACCCCTTCCTGGCCGTGATTGAGGGCGTCTAGGTGGCGGTCGAGCAGCTGGGCGCGGCGGTGGACGCGAAGGAGGGGCAGCTCGAAGTGGAGCGCACCCAGCTAGACTTGGAGAGGGCGCAGCTTGCGAACGCCCAGGAAGAGGCCTGCGTGGCGACTGCGCGAGAGCAGAAGCTTTTGGAAGATACCCGCGCGGAGGTCGCGCGGGAGCGGGAGATTTTGAAGACCGCCCGCGCCGAAGCCGCGTGGGAGCGAGAAGACGCCACCCGCCTGGCTGAGGCGTCGTGGCAGCAGGCTGCCGAGGCCCTTGCCAGGGAGGCGCATGCGCGGGAACGGGAGGAGGCGGTCGTCGACCGCGAAAAGGCGGCGGATGACCTCCGGGCTGACCTAACGAGAGGGCGAGGCCGAGCGGACGCGTGCCAGCCTCCAACGTTGGAAGGAGGAGCTCCAGAGAACGGACGGAGATGCCCGCCGGTGGGAGGAGGACGTCTCCATCCGGGAGGTCGACAACGAGATTACGGCGGCAGAGCTGGGCGCCCGGGAAGACTCGCTGACTCACCGGGAGGGGGAGGCTGCCGCAGCGGCGGCGGCCGTTGCCGCCAGGGAGGAGGAGAACGCTAAACACGAGGTGGAGCTGACCGCCCATGAACGCGCTTTGTTCGAACTGGTGGCGCGGACGAATCATGCCGCCGGCCCGGCAACCGACGCCGGCTCTTCTGGCGCGACCGAGGGCTAGGGACTCGAGGAGCAGCTCTGGGCCGTGAAGGAGAAGCTCGAGGCTGCTTTTGTCTCACGGGTCAACTTGCAGCAGATGCTGGAGGACCGTGGAGAGGGTCGGCCTTGGGCGACTCGTCGCGGACAAGAAGAGCGATAGCCCCGCACGACAAGTCCTGGGGCTTCAACAAGTCTGCAAGCGCCTCGAGTCGCTGCCCTAGGCCGTCCAGGAGCTCACCGCTCGGGAAGGACGCCGCTTGGCCCAGGCAGTGGCCGAGCACGTCCTGGCCTGCTACCGGAGCAGAGACCTGAACTTCCCGCTGGAGCCAGCGCGGGAAGGAGTGGTCGAAGCCGAGGGAGAGGCCGCCCGGGAAGTAGTTCGGAGCACCGCTGCCGAGGTGGCGGCCTGCTTCAGGCGGGAAGTGCCGCCGCCGCCAGCCCCCGGGGATGGCCAAGACGACTCCGATGCCGACTCTGCCTCCGATTAGGCTTTTGCAGTAGATTCCTTTTCTTTTATTTTTGTCTTGGCTAGATGTAAATATGGGAGCGATCCCTTAGAGATTCTTGTATTTTCCTTGTGAATATAATGGAAGCTTTTCTTTGGGCTCGCAGCTCTGGTGCTCTTGAGTATTTAGCGTTTCTTCTGATATTTTGCCTTGAAGCCCCGGGGAGTACTCAGTCGGACCATTCCCGACCTTTCCGTCCTCGGGAACGAAGTCGTCCCGATCGTCTTTCTTGGCGCGTTCAGCCCCCGAGCCCTCGCGAGTCCGCATCGACTGAGTCAAGAGATAAAGACACGAACTTCCTTGCTCAGGAGATGGATCGATCCAGCACGGAGCACGCCATGACCGGTGAATACTCTTTCACCTCGCGACCACTAAGTCAGCAAACCGGAGACACGCACGGGCGAGAATGCGACCAAGAGTCCCCATGGTTCGGTGGTGCCCGGGCTTAAGATGGACCGAACCAAGCACCGACAGTCTACCCCTGAGGCCTAAGCTCCGGACTACTCAAGTGGCTCGAGCGATAGGATTACCCAGGGCACCTAGGGACTCGGTAGTGCTCGGGGCCCTTAAAAGCGGACCGAACACCACGACCACCACGAAGGACTTCGGTCGGACATTACCGCACATGCGGTACACCTTTCTACGGACCGTTCTATCGTTCTAGGAAAAAGTAGACACACGGTAGGGTTTTGTGTGCGAGGAGATCATCTCACCGGGCAGATTAGAATACGAGGGCCCCCGAGGATAACTCGGGAACAGAATACTATTGAACGTAAATTTGTCTGAATTTAACCACTCACCGGATAGCTGTCGGCCTTCTGGCCAACCGATCCAGGAGGGGCGTGTGCTTCCGAGCTCGGGGTGCCCGGGGGCTTGGTTCCTTCAGCCGGAGCGCCCGAGCGTCAAGGGGCACGCGAGGATCCTGGGGTCGGGTGATCTCGACCACTCATGCCTAAGTGGTAGGACCACCCGAGGACCCTTGGGGCCGATCAGCGACCTGGGCATCGAGGCCCTCGCGGTCGAGCTGCTCTTGATTGTCGACCTGTGACTTAAGAGAGAATAGGGAATTTCTTTGCTTGGTGCGCTCTGTTGGTGCGGTACTTGCTATAGACTGCTCTCGTTTTCGACCCGAGACCTCTCGAATACCCAGACCGGCGGACAAGAGAAGGCAGAGGCATAACCCAGAGGTCCTATTATTCGGTGGCGCCCGGGTATGACAGACCAGACCGAGCACCGACAGCCCGCCCCTGGGGCCTGAGCTCTGGACTACTCGAGTGGCTCGAGCGATAGGATTACCCAGAGCACCAAGGGACTCGGTAGTGCTCGGAGATCAGCCAGGACACCGAGCACCACAGCCTACCACATCGGACGTAAGTCAGCGGCAGCTGCCCGCGCGCATACCGATCGGGATTCTTTTATCAGCGGGGAAAATGAGAGCGAACTTTTCTCGCACAACCGAGCACCTCACCAGACAGATTAAACATATGGAATCCGGAAAAAAGAAATTGACATACGACTGCACATTAATATTTACATTGAATTGACAAATTTTACAAGGTTGGGCGACTTACCTACCCAGCTAGTGGAAGCCCCCGGTCAACTTGGGTGGGGGAGAAGCCCCCGGCCTGGTTGACCTGAGCCGCGAGCATGGCCATCTACGGGTAGAACCTGCGCAGGTGCTCGATGTTCCATGGGTTGGGAAGCGGTTGCCCGTCTTCTGCCGCCAGCCTAAAAGAACCTTCTCGCGGGACCCCGATCACGGTGAAGGGACCCTCCCACATAGGGGATAGCTTATTCTTTCCTTCGCGCGACTGGATGCGTCGGAGAACTAGATCCCCCACCTCAAAGGACCGTGCCCGGACGTGGCGCTGGTGGTAGCGCCGCAAACTTTGCTGGTACCGAGCCGCCCAGACGGCGGCACACCACCGGCGCTCTTCCAGGTAGTTGACGTCATCGCGCCTTTGCTGCTCTTGCTCACCCTCAGAATATGCATGCACCCGAGGGGAGCATAGAGTGAGCTCGGAGGGGAGGACCGCCTCAGCGTCGTACACTAAGAAGAATGGAGTCTCCCCGGTGGCGCGGCTTGGCGTGGTCCGATTAGCCCATAGCACGGCGGGCAGCTCGTCCACCCATCCCTTCCCGTGCTTTGCGAGCACGTCATAGGTCTGGGTTTTGAGACCCTTCAGTGTCTCCGCGTTGGCGCACTCGACTTGCCCGTTACTCCGAGGATGAGCGACGGAGGTGAAGCAGAGTTTGATGCCGAGGTCTTCGCAGTAGTCCCCGAATAGGGCACTCGTGAACTGGGTGCCGTTGTCGGTGATGATCCGGTTCGGGACACCGAAGTGACTGGTGATGCCGCGGATAAACTAGAGCACCGTGTTCTTGGTCACCTTGATGACTGGGACCGCCTCCGGCCACTTGGTGAACTTGTCGATGGCGACGTAGAGGTACTCATAGCCCTCGATTGCTCGGGGGAATGGACCCAGAATGTCCAACCCCCAGACCGCGAAAGGCTATGACAGGGGGATGGTGTGAAGAGCCTGAGCTGGCTGGTGAATCTGCTTTGCATAGAACTGGCACGCCCTGCAGCGTCGAACCAGCTCGGAAGCATCGTGGAGAGCTGTAGACCAGTAGAAACCTTGCTGGAAGGCCTTCCCGACCAGCGTGCGGAACAATGAATGGCCACCGCACTCGCCCTCGTGGATCTCAGCGAGAAGCTCGCCGTCTTCTGCCCGGGAGATGCATTTCAGGAGGACACCTCCTGCGCTACGCCGGTAGAGATCCCCATCTACTATGGCATAGCGTCTGGACTGCCGAGCAACTCTTTCGGCAGACGCCTCATCCCCGGAGAGAGACTTTTCCTTCAAGTACCCTCGGATGTCGAACATCCACGAGGCATCTTGAGAACATTCAGCGAGTGCAGCACACTCACCGAACGGTGGCACCCTGACGGGGCTTCCCACTGAGGGCACCACCGGGGTCCCTTGAATTGAGTTCGAGGTTTCCCCTTCGTCCTGTTCGGCAGGCAGGACAGAAGGCCGTGTGAGTCTTTCTTCAAAGACTCTGGCAGGGACGCGCGCACGGGAGGAGGCCAGGCGGGAGAGCTCGTCGGCCAGAGTGTTGTCACGGCGAGGGATGTACCGCAACTCCAGGCCATCGAAGCGCCTCTCCAGCTTCCTGACCGCTGCCGCGTACGTCGCCATTTGAGGATCCGTGCACTGGTACTCTTTGGATACCTGGTTGACCACCAGCTGGGAGTCCCCTTTGACCAGGAGGCGACGAATCCCGAGCCCCACCGCGGCTCGGAGGCCGGCGATGAGACCTTCATATTCCGCCATGTTGTGGGATGTGCGGAACTACAACTGCACGATGTACCGGAGCTCTTCACCCGTTGGGGAGGTGAGAACCACTCCGGCCCCCGCGCCTTTCAGCGAGAGGGAACCGTCGAAGTGCATGACCCAGTACCCGGGCGCGTCGTGCCCAGGATACGCAGAAATCTCTTCTGGGACGACCTCGGGGACGGGTGTCCACTCTGCCATGAAGTCGGAGAGCGCCTGGCTTTTGATCGCCTGGCGACTGACAAAGTGCAGGACGAACTCCGCCAGCTCCACTGCCCACTTGACAATTCGCCTGGTGCCTTCTCGGTTCCGGAGGATGGGTCCTAGTGGATACATGGTAACCACCGAGACCTTGTGCACTTGAAAGTAATGGCGCAGCTTCCGGGAAGCGATGAGCACGGCGTAGAGTAGCTTCTGAGCCTGGGGATATCTTGCTTTGGCCTCCCGGAGGACTTCACTGACGAAGTAGACCGGTCGTTGTACCCGGCGGGCCCGGGCGGTGGCTTCACCCGAGGGGCTGCTGCAGCCCCCAGGCTTGGCGGCGCGGTCGGGGTTGGCCGGGTGCCCGGGCTCGACTCCCTGGTCGGGAGGAGTAGAGTGCTCGGATTCAACCCCTTGCTCAGGGGGAGCCAAGTGCTCAGTCTCGACCCCCTGCTCGGGGGGAGCCGCGAGGACTGGGGAGTGCCCGAGGGCGGCCGGGAGCTGGGACCCAGCTCCTGGCCGCGCGCACTCGTCGCGCTCCACCACCAACACCATGCTTACGACCTGAGGAGTGGCCGATACGTAGAGCAGTAGGGGCTCGCCTTCGGAGGAAGCCACCAGCACGGGTGGTGAGGTGAGGTACTTCTTCAGATTGTGGAGGGCCTATTCGGCCTCCGGCGTCCAGTCGAAACGACCAGTCTTCTTCAGAAGCTTGAAGAGGGGGAGCCCTCGCTCCCCGAGCTTGGAGATGAAGCGCCCGAGGGCCGCCATGCAGCCAGCGAGACGCTGGAACTCTTTGAGTCGAGCCGGGGCTCGCATCTGCTCGATGGCCCGGATCTTCTCTGGATTGGCCTCGATTCGTCGGCCGGAAAACAAGAAACCGAGGAGCTTGCCTGCCGGCACCCGAAGACACACTTCTTGGGGTTGAGCTTGAGGCGGGTGGTGCGGAGACTGTTGAAAGTCTCGGCAAGGTCCTCGAGCAGGGTGGCGCGGTCTCGGGACTTGACCACGAGATCATCGAAGTAGGCCTCGACGTTGCGGCCAACCTACGAATCAAGGGTAATGCGAATGGCGCGCTGGAAAGAAGACCCAGCATTGCGCAAACCAAAAGGCATTGACATATAACAGTAAGTCCCCACCGGAGTGGTAAAAGCAGTTTTTTCTTCGTCCTCAACGGCCATGCGGATCTGGTGATACCCGGAGTTTGCATCCAAAAAACATAAAAGATCGCATCCCGTGGTTGCATCTACAATTTGATCAATGCGGGGCAAGGGAAAAGGATCTTTAGGGCAAGCCTTATTTAGGTCGGTGTAGTCCACACACATGCGGAGCTTGCCGTTGGCCTTCGGGACGATGACTGGATTTGCCAGCCAGTCGGGGTGGAGGACCTCTCGGATAAATCCGGCATCAAGGAGCTTGCTGACCTGCTCCCAGATGAACTCCTGGCGCTCAGGCGCCTGCCGCCGGACCTTCTGCTTCACCGGGCGGGCGCCCGGGCGTACCGCCAAGTGATGCTCGATGACGTCCCTGAGAATCCTAGGCATATCGGACGGTTGCCAAGCAAACACGTCTGCATTGTCCCAGAGGAAGGTGACGAGCGTGCTTTCCTATTTGCTGCCCAGGTCACCGCCGATCCGGACGACCTGGGTAGCGCCTTCGCCCACCACGACCTCCTTCGTAGGAACAGAGGCGTCGGCGGTGAGTCGGGGTTTGGATGAAGAGGGTCCCGGGCCTCCTGTGCAGCCTTCAACTTCGGCCCGTGCTGAAACCAGAGCCATGTATGACTTCTCGGCGCAGGAGACGGCGCCGCCGGAGTCGGCAATCACGGAGATGGGGCCTGCTGGGCTCGGCATCTTAACCGTGAGATACGCATAATGCGCGGCCATCATGAATTTGGCGAGCGCCGGACGCCCGAGGATGGCGTTGTAGGGGAGGGGGTGTGAGGAACCGTCCAAATAGTATTCTAATTAATCATCAGGAGGATCATTATTCATAATCACAACCTCAACGATTAACCAGAACACCATTCCGGTAGTCCCGGCACGTGTTTTATGCCCAGGGTCAGAACACATGCCTTCCAACACAGATATCACAACACAGTTTAATAGAGAGCAAATAATTAAACTGGATTACAATTATTAAACATGCAACTGCTTCCACAATTTACAACAAAAGAGGAACAACAACAACTATGCAGCGGAAGAAAAACCTATACAACAAAAGAGTATGGAGCCGTATGCCCTTAGGCTCCATACCAAAAGCGCAGGAGTTCGGAGTAGAAGGTGCTACTCCTACCCGCCACCCTGATCAGCAGGCACAAAGTAGCCGAACACTACCTCCTCCTCGCCAACCTGTGAACCTGAAAGCAACTTAAGGGCAGCACCCCTTAGTACGAAGGTACTAGCAAGTCTTACACAGTATGAGTATATATATTCTCGACTCCAAGGATCATGCATTTAAAGCTGTAGCAAGGATTAAGACATGTTTAAGTTCATTAAGCGATAAGCAACCTAGACTCTAGGTGTAAGCAACTGACTTAACCAACCACCCACTCAAACCCTGCCAACCAACTGATCAGAACAGACATATAGACAACAAGTGTATAAAAGTAAACCATTACCACCAAACCACCGACCACATACCGACCAAACCACCCAAACTAACCATGCCACAACCCACATCGAAACTCTACGACCAAAACATGGTCGCTCGGTGGAGATAAGCGATAGCAATGCTCATGACCGAGAGCGCGGCAGTTCGAACTGATTATACACCCTGCAGGGGGATACTCCTGGACCCACACGACACAGGGACCATACGCTTGTGCCACCCGCTAAGATGCACACAAGGGGGTACCCGTGACAACCTTTCCCAACCAGGCCCAACCATGTGGATCAACAATAGCTCGGCGAGGCGGTATTAGAACTACTCCCTGAGCAAACTAATACCGCTAAAAGCCCGGACTCAAACCAGACTCACACCGTCTATGACGAGGCCCACATGACCACGTCTGCGAAGGTAATCAGCTCGCCTACCATTATATCAGCATGTGGTGACTAAGGTAAGTGCTAAAGCCGACTACACCGACGGTCGGTGCTTAACCGGTACAAGCGGTCTACGGTATCCGGGTTCCCTCCCCGAGTTGCCTGAGGACTCCTCGTGAGCAGATGACACCCCTAACACCGCCCACACCTCGTCTCAACTCACCACTCACCAAACCGACTCATCATCAACACAACCATAAGTGTGAACAAGTAATAAGCCCTAGGCTCGCGACAACGGTGGACGTCGTCGTCGACTTCTACCGTAAAGCCTAAGTACCACTAAGCATAGCGAACTATAATTAGACCTCGATGACACCACTAGGCTCCTAGGAACAACACATGACACGTGACCGAAATGGGATAATGCATCAGCATAGGTTCTACCCAACTCGGTACCCAACACATGCAATGTATACATAAGCGTAGATAACATATTAAATTTTCAAGTAGACATGGTGCAATATGAACGATGCTTGCCTTGCTGCCCTGACTGCTGCCCGACACTACCCGAGTCACGATCACCACTGCGGGAACCTCCGGGGACAGCCTCGTTCGCCTCGTTCGTCGGGTCGAAGTTCCCTAAAAGAATAACACATGCAATGTAACGAATATGAATGTTATGAAATAAAGGATGCTCCATAGAATGCGATAACAGTGCAAATCATCAGGGCACGAGTTCTAAAGCATCGAAGATTTTCGTAAAAAGGGATTACTGTTAACGTTTGAACACTTTTAGGATTAACTAAGCTTAACCCTATATAAAAATGTAACAACATCTAACATGTGGGTGATTATTTTTGTTGAACAGGGGGTATTAAAACAAAAATAACACAATTAGATTCATCAATTTTGGAAATACCAAACTTTAACTATGAATTATCAAAGCCTAGACATATTTCATTAACTCAATAATTCACAGCACACATTTCATGGCCACTGGTATTTTTAATGGATAGATCATGTTACAACAAAACCAACAAAATTGGTTTCATGAATTTTGGAGCTCTACATAATTTCCTATGCATTTTTCAAGATTTCAGCCGATTTATCAACTCAACAGATATTTACTTCGCAATTTCCGATTTTCTCTAATATTCAAATGGGCCCACGCCTTTTTCTACCAGCACCGGCCTAGCCCAAGCCACTGACCGGTGGGGCCGGCATATTTTGACCCGAGTCAAAATTGACTCGCGCCAGAACATAGCGCAGCGCGGCCGGCCGGGGCTCGGGTTGTGCCCGCCGGCGGCGAGCGGCACAGTCCAAGCGGCCGGGAAGGGCAGCTGCGGCTCCAGCACGTGCGCGTGGATCCATTTGAGGCATACGTGGTCACCGGCGACGGCCGGAGAATGGCTAGCGGCGGCGGACGGCGGAAACTACGAGACGGCGGCTCGGTTTTGACTCACCGACGATGAACGACGGCGTAATAAGCCTGGCCGAGCACACCAATACGTTCTACGTGAGCGCGTATACCTAACGGCGCGCTTCCCGACCGACGAGCTCGATGGCGGCACGCGCATAAGGTGTACAGGAGCATGGGGAAGCTCACCGTGCAGCGGGTTAGGCCGGTGAGGCTGTAGAATAGCAGGGCGACGGAGGACGGTGGAGCTCGGTTGCCGCCGTTGGGGAAGAAGGCGCGGGCGGCTCCAATCCGTGTGGGAAACGGCCGGGGAAGGAAGGGAAACGGCGGGGAAAAGCTTCGGCGACCCTCCTCTGTGCTTCTCCTGGTTCGGGCCCAGTGGAGGCCGTCGGTAGCGTGGCGATTCTTGCTGGCGGCCGGTGCTTGTGTGCGGGTGTTCTGCGCCGGCTGTGCGAGAGGAGGAGCAGGGAGAGAGAGAGAGAGAGAGAGAGAGAGAGAGAGAGAGCAGGGGAGGGGATAAGGCCACGGCGCTGATCTTTTGGTCGGCAACTGCGGCTTGGCCACCGAAGTCAAGGACGGTGGCTGCCACTTGCTTGCTGAGAGAGCGGGAGAAGGGGGAGTGGAGCTGTGAGTGTGCGACGGGGATGACAGGTGGGGCCGATGAATAGCAACCGCCAGGCAAAATATCTCCACTACTTTGGCCATCCATTTGAGTGCCTTCCCAAAGTCCAAAATTTGCAAAACAAATTTTGTTTGAAACTAAAATTCACAAGGAACCCATTTGAACTTGTTTGACCCAGAATGCTTGAGCCAATTTTGAATAAAAATTGTTCAAAAATGCTATCTTTTCCAACTTGTGATAATTTTTATGCCTTCTAAACATTTCCCAAAAATTTGGGAAAATTCATTTATATTCTTCTCCTGGCATCTACTAATTTCTAAAATTATCACCAGCCCCATGTCCCATAGAACTTTTAGGAGATGCTTCACGACGCGTCAGTTAAACCTGGTTCAACTAATTTCGGTTTAATCCACACCGCAAGTCTATACTGCTCAAAACAAAAACAAATGATGCTCATTAGCACTTAATTACGTGTTTAGAAACTCTGGGCTATGACAAACCTCCCCCTCTAAAAAGGAATCTCGTCCCGAGATTTGGTACGAGTAGCAGAGGGGACAATGAGCACGCTGTGATGACTTAGCAGGTTGTGAGCCGACTTCATGACGCTTGAGATGGAATCCAACGCAGATTTTTATTCAATCATAGAGATGAACACATACATGCGAGAGATTCCAAATACGCTATATTACATTGGCATTACAAATTCTCAAAGAACTCAGGATACTCGGAACGAAGCTGATCTTCCCGCTCCCAAGTCGCTTCGGACTCGGAGTGGTTACTCCACTGAATCTTCAAGAATTTGATTGAACTCCTCCGCGTCTTACGCTCGGTTTCACCCAAGACTCGCATCGGTTTCTCACAATATGTCAAGTCCGGTTGAAATTCTTCGGGCGCAACATCAACGACATCGGTCGGGACTCGGAGACACTTCTTGAGTTGTGAGACATGAAACACATTATGTACCGCGGAGAGGGACGGCGGCAACTCCAATTGATATGCAACCTTTCCACGCTGAGCTACAATCTGAAATGGTCCAACATACCGAGGCGCCAATTTGCCTCGGACTTGGAATCGACGAACGCCTTTGAGAGGTGAGATCTTCAGGTACACGTGATCCCCCACCTCAAACGTGAGCTCTCGGCGACGTCGATCTGCATAGCTCTTCTGCCTTGACTGGGCCGTGAGAATATTCTTGCGGATATTCTGGACATGATCTTCTGCCTCCTTGACCAAATCTGGACCCAGAAAAGCCCGCTCACCGGATTCAGACCAATTCAGCGGCGTATGGCACCTTCGACCATAAAGGGCCTCGAATGGCGCCATCTCAATACTAGCCTGAAAACTGTTGTTATACGAAAATTCCGCGAACGGCAGGCATATGTCCCACTTCTTCCCATAAGTGAGCACACAAGCACGGAGCATATCTTCGAGAACCTGATTTACCCTCTCTGTCTGACCATCTGTCTGTGGGTGATACGCCGTGCTGTGGAACAACTCGGTCTCCATAGCCTCCTGGAAATTTCTCCAGAAATGAGAAGTAAACTGTGTACCCCGATCAGAAATGATCTTCTTCGGCACCCCATGGAGGCAAACAATTCTAGTGAGGTACAATTCCGCATACTGCTTAGCAGAATAAGTGGTCCTGACAGGAAGAAAGTGTGCGGACTTTCTCAACCGGTCCACGATGACCCAAATGGAGTCATACCCACTCGAAATCTTCGGTAAGCCAGTAATGAAATCCATCCCAACTTCCTCCCACTTCCAAGATGGAATGGGCAAAGGCTGGAGTGTGCCGGCAGGCTTGATGTGTTCAGCCTTCACCCTTCGGCAGACGTCGCACTCAGACACATACCTAGCAATATCCCGCTTGATGCGAGTCCACCAGAAGCGGGGTTTCAAATCCTGATACATCTTCGTACTGCCTGGGTGAATGGACAGCAACGAATCGTGAGCCTCATCAAGGATTTTCCTCCTCAGCACCTCGACCCTCGGAACCACTAAACGGTTCCCAAACCAGATAAAGCCCTGATCATCCTCAGTAAAGCACAAGGCCTGCCCGACCTTCCTCTTCTCTCGAATTCGGGCCATACCCTTATCATCCCTCTGAGCAGTCTTAATCTCATCAATGAGCGTGGACTTGATTTCGAGATTTGCAATAAAACCATCCGGCACCATATCAAACCCAAGACGCCGGAAATCATCACACAACGTGGAATCCATCGGTGAGGCTATAAGACAGTGACAATGAGCCTTTCGACTCAAAGCATCGGCGACCACATTCGCCTTGCCAGGATGGTAGTGAACCTCCAGCTCGTAGTCTTTAATTAACTCAAGCCATCTTCACTGCCTCATGTTCAAATCCGCCTGCGTGAAAATGTACTTCAAGGTCTTGTGATCCGTGTAGATACGGCACAAGTTGCCCATCAAGTAGTGGCGCCACATCTTCAGAGCGTGCACGACAGCTGCAAGTTCAAGATCATGTGTCGGATAGTTCTCCTCGTGACGCTTCAACTGTCGGGATGCATATGCAACGACTCGGTCCTCCTGCATCAAAACACAGCCGAGACCAATGCCGGACGCGTCGCAATACACATCAAACCCTCTGGTCACATCAGGCTGAGCAAGCACTGGGGCGGTCGTGAGCAGCTTCTTCAATGTCTGGAAGGCAGACTCACAGGCATCTGACCACTCAAACACGCTACCTTGCTTCAACAACTCAGTCATCGGCTTCGCAACCTTGGAGAAGTTCTCGATGAACCGGCGGTAATAGCCCGCAAGTCCAAGAAAACTCCGGATCTCTCTGACATTCTGGGGCTGAACCCAGTCGAGCACATCCTGCACCTTGCTCGGGTCAACTGCCACCCCGTTCTCTGATAGAACATGTCCCAGAAAGGCCACCTCCCTGAGCCAGAACTCACACTTGTTGAACTTGGCGTACAGCTGATGCTCTCGGAGTCTGCCCAGAACAACACGGAGATGCCCAATGTGTTCTTGCTCAGTCTTGGAGTATATCAGAATGTCGTCGATGAAAACAATGACAAACTTGTCCAATTCCTCCATGAACACCGAGTTCATGAGGTACATAAAGAAAGCCGGCGCATTAGTCAAGCCAAACGACATAACGGTGAACTCATACAAGCCGTATCGAGTAGAGAATGCTGTCTTTGGAATATACTCTGGCCAGACCTTGATCTGGTGATAGCCTAGCCTTAAGTCAATCTTTGAGAAGACTCGGGCTCCAGTCAACTGATCAAACAAGATGTCAATCCTAGGAAGCGGATACACATTCTTCACCGTGACTGCATTCAGCGGACGGTAATCAACACACATCCGGAGAGTGTCATCTTTCTTCTTCACAAATAGAGCCGAGCATCCCCAAGGTGAGGAACTCGGACAAATGAAACCCTTCGCCAGCAGCTCCTGAATCTGCTTCTTCAGCTCAACTAGCTCAACTGGCGACATCTTGTACATCTTCTTCGAAATCGGGGCCGCACCGGGCACGAGATCAATCGAGAACTCCACTGCCCTGCCAGGTGGCATTCCAGGCAACTCATCCGGAAAGACATCCGGAAATTCCCACACCACAGGAATGGTCTCCATAATCCTTGCGGGGACAGCCTTTATGGCGAACAGGCAGGATTTGACACCCTTTAGCTTAAACTTGACCCGAGTACCTGACAGACCATTTAGGGTGACGGTCCGCCGAGCACAGTCCAACACAACCTTGTTCTTGGAGAGCCAATTCATTCCCAGAATAACATCAATTCCCTTCGAGTTCATCACTAACAGAATGACAAAGAAGGGCACTTCGTTGACAATTACCGCCGCTTTATTCACACACTGGTTGATTAGAACTTTGGCCCCTGGGGCGTCTATAAGATACGGCGTGTGGGTAGCACTGACTCTCAACCCACTCTTCCAAACATAATCCGAAGATATAAAGGAGTGAGAGGCTCCTGAATCAAACAAAACCACTGCAGAAAAGATGTCAGAGTTGAAACTCATATCCAACGTACCCATCAGGACGGTGTCACCCTCCTGAACCTCGTCGGCGGTAGTGTGGCGAACTCGACCACGCTTGGGAACGTGGGTCGCCTGCGAAGACTGCGGCGCTGACTGAGCCGGCGGTGGTCACGGGGCACTCACCGCGGCTCCCGACCTCGGATACGGGCACTCCCTTGAGAAATGGCCGACGCGGCCGCAGTTGAAGCACGGACCGCCTGAGCCACCTGTCACGCTCACTGGGAGCCGGCTGGTCGTGCAGCCTGCCCCTGTGGAGCGGAGAACGCTGGACGTGGTACAAACCACATCGGTCGTGGGTAGCCAGCCGACGGCACCTGAGACTGTGGAGGCTGACCCTCAGTGCGGGCACGCTGCGAGCTCCCGCCCACGGAAGACGAGGAACCCCTCTTCCACCTCTTCTCCTCTTGGTGGCTCTTATACTTGAGCTCCACCGTGATCGACATGCTCACCAACTCGTTGAAGTCGGCGAACCTATGCGCGGACAACCGGTCCTACATCTTCAAGTTCAGGCCATTCACGAAGCGGCGCTGCTTGCGCGCATCCGTGCTGACCTCCTCAGTAGCATATTGTGCAAGGTGGTTGAACACCTGCACGTACTCCATCACCGCCCGACCCCCTTGCTTGAGGTCCTCAAACTCCCGCCTCTTAGCCTCCATGAGGCCACTCGGTATGTGAAACGAGCAGAAAGCCTCACGGAACTCCGCCCATGACACGCGGTGATCGGCGGGGTGCATGGCCAGAAAGCCGGACCACCACGCACCCGCCGGGCCCTGAAGCTGATGGGCGGCGAAGAGCGCCTTCTCGTGATCCTCACAACGAAGAAGGGCGAGCTTCTGCTCGATCGTCCGGAGCCAATGATCAGCATCCAGAAGATCCTCAGCCTGCGAGAAGACTGGCGGCTGAGTCCGCAAAAATTCCGAGAAGTCGTCTCGGCGCACGGCCCCACCTCCTCCATGAGGAGCCGTGTTGCGCACGAGAGCCTCCAAGAGCGCTTGGTTCGTTTGGAGGAGAGCGTGATTCGCTTGGCGGTTCTGCTCGATTTGCATGAGCACCTCCGCCATGGTTGGCGGTGGAGGAGGGTTGTTTTGACCGGAACCCTCCGGAACCTCCCCACCACGCTGAGTGACAACTATTCTGAAACGTAAACAAAAGGGGAAACGTCAAATTCCGACTTAGGACAATGCATTTGCCGGAAATAATGTTAGAATCTCGCAATACATGAACAAATACGAATGCATGCATGAATGCTATGAAATGATGCATGCTCGAACCTAGCTACCGCTTCTTTCTCAAATAAGAACCGCACCTGCAAGCATCAAAACCACAGGCAGTTTATAACATCCAGAATGTACCCTTCGCGCTAGAAAGGGTAAGAGCGCGAACGGCCCTTGTACCACATGCCGTACAAGCGACAATCCATACGTCGACAACGACGTATTCACTTCCTGTAGACCCTACAGGACATCTCGTGTAAACGCCACACGAGTAGACGACCATGTCTCCCATCGCATGGTGGATGTTCATACGCTACTGCTAGCGTATTCACTTCCCGTACGGATCACCGTACGGAACATGCCGGGCCCCTGCCTCGCATCCGGCTGAGCCCTCGGTGATTAACCGCCACCGAGCGTCGTACCTTACCTTCCGACGATGCAGAGCTGAAGATGCAATGGTGAACATGAATCAATGCAGGGTCGAAAGCGAAATAATGTGGTATAAGACAAACAAACGCCACTCATAATACACATTTTAACTTAGGGGCATAAACGATAGCAGTTTAATACATATTAAACATGAAGAGGCGTAAACATAAATTGTGGGTTGTTTAGGTGGAGTTGTCAACTTACTGAACAACGCACTACTTTTGTTTAGGCTACTAAATTAAACCAGGCTCTGATACCAGGCTGTGAGGAACCGTCCAAATAGTATTCTAATTAATCATCAGGAGGATCATTATTCATAATCACAACCTCGACGATTAACCAGAACACCATTCCGGTAGTCCCGGCACGTGTTTTATGCCCAGGGTCGGAACACATGCCTTCCAACACAGATATCACAACACAGTTTAATAGAGAGCAAATAATTAAACTGGATTACAATTATTAAACATGCAACTGCTTCCACAATTTACAACAAAAGAGGAACAACAACAACTATGCAGCGGAAGAAAAACCTATACAACAAAAGAGTATGGAGCTGTATGCCCTTAGGCTCCATACCAAAAGCGCCGGAGTTCGGAGTAGAAGGTGCTACTCCTGCCCGCCACCCTTATCGGCAAGCACAAAGTAGCCGAACACTGCCTCCTCCTCGCCAACCTGTGAACCTAAAAGCAACTTAAGGGCAGCACCCCTTAGTACGAAGGTACTAGCAAGTCTTACACAGTATGAGTATATATATTCTCGACTCCAAGGATCATGCATTTAAAGCTGTAGCAAGGATTAAGACATTTTTAAGTTCATTAAGCGATAAGCAACCTAGACTCTAGGTGTAAGCAACTGACTTAACCAACCACCCACTCAAACCCTGCCAACCAACTGATCAGAACAGACATATAGACAACAAGTGTATAAAAGTAAACCATTACCACCAAACCACCGACCACATACCGACCAAACCACCCAAACTAACCATGCCACAACCCACATCGAAACTCTACGACCAAAACATGGTCGCTCGGTGGAGATAAGCGATAGCAATGCTCATGACCGAGAGCACGGCAGTTCGAACTGATTATACACCCTGCAGGGGGATACTCCTGGACCCACACGACACAGAGACCATACGCTTGTGCCACCCGCTAAGATGCACACAAGGGGGTACCCGTGACAACCTTTCCCAACCAGGCCCAACCATGTGGATCAACAATAGCTCGGCGAGGCGGTATTAGAACTACTCCCTGAGCAAACTAATACCGCTAAAAGCCCGGACTCAAACCAGACTCACATTGTCTATGACGAGGCCCACATGACCACGTCTGCAAAGGTAATCAGTGTGCCTACCATTATATCAGCATGTGGTGAGTAAGGTAAGTGCTAAAGCCGACTACACCGACGGTCGGTGCTTAACCGGTACAAGCGGTCTACGGTATCCGGGTTCCCTCCCCGAACTGCCTGAGGACTCCTCGTGAGCAGATGACACCCCTAACACCGCCCACACCTCGTCTCAACTCACCACTCACCAAACCGACTCATCATCAACACAACCATAAGAGTGAACAAGTAATAAGCCCTAGGCTCGCGACAACGGTGGACGCCGTCGTCGACTTCTACCGGAAAGCCTAAGTACCACTAAGCATAGCGAACTATAATTAGACCTCGACGACACCACTAGGCTCCTAGGAACAACACATGACACGTGACTGAAATGGGATAATGCATCGGCATAGGTTCTACCCAACTCGGTACCCGACACATGCAATGTATACATAAGCGTAGATAACATATTAAATTTTCAAGTAGACACGGTGCAATAAGAATGATGCTTGCCTTGCTGTCCTGACTGCTGCCCGACACTACCCGAGTCACGATCACCACTACGGGAACCTCCGGGGCAGCCTCGTTCACCTCGTTCGCCGGGTCGAAGTTCCCTAAAAGAATAACGCATGCAATGTAACGAATATGAATGTTATGAAATAAAGGATGCTCCATAGAATGCGATAATAGTGCAAATCATCAGGGCACGAGTTCTAAAGCATCGAAGATTTTCGTAAAAAGGGATTACTGTTAATGTTTGAACACTTTTAGGATTAACTAAGCTTAACCCTATATAGAAATGTAACAACATCTAACATGTGGGTGATTATTTTTGTTGAACAGGGGGTATTAAAACAAAAATAACACAATTAGATTCATCAATTTTGGAAATACCAAACTTTAACTATGAATTATCAAAGCCTAGACATATTTCATTAACTCAATAATTCACAGCACACATTTCATGGCCACTGGTATTTTTAATGGATAGATCATGTTACAACAAAACCAACAAAATTGGTTTCATGAATTTTGGAGCTCTACATAATTTCCTATGCATTTTTCACGATTTCAGCCGATTTATCAACTCAACAGATATTTACTTCGCAATTTCCGATTTTCTCTAATATTCAAATGGGCCCACGCCTTTTTCTACCGGCACCGGCCTAGCCCAAGCCACTGACCGGTGGGGCCGGCATATTTTGACCCGAGTCAAAATTGACTCGCGCCAGAACATAGCGCAGCGCGGCCGGCCGGGGCTCGGGTTGTGCCCGTCGGCGGCGAGCGGCGCAGTCCAAGCGGCCGGGAAGGGCAGCTGTGGCTCCAGCACATGCACTTGGATCCATTTGAGGCATACGTGGTCACTGGCGACGGCCGGAGAATGGCCAGCGGTGGCGGACGGCGGAAACTACACGACGGCGGCTCGGTTTTGACTCGCCGACGACGAACGGCGGCGTAATAAGTCTGGCCGAGCACACCAATACGTTCTACGTGAGCACGTAGACCTAACGGCGCGCTTCCCGACCGACGAGCTCGATGGCGGCACGACCGGCGGCATGCGCGGGGAGGCGGCGGCGGTTCAACCACCACGGAACACCACGCCGGCGACGGAACAGAGAGAAGACGGCGCGCGCATAAGGTGTACAGGAGCATGGGGAAGCTCACCGTGCAGCGGGTTAGGCCAGTGAGGCTGTAGAATAGCGGGGCAACAAAGGACGGCGGAGCTCGGTTGCCGCCGTTGGGGAAGAAGGCGCGGGCGGCTCCAATCCGTGCGGGAAACGGCCGGGGAAGGAGGGGAAATGGCGGGGAAAAGCTTCGGCGACCCTCCTCTGTGCTTCTCCTGGTTCAGGCCCAGTGGAGGCCATCGGTAGCGCGGTGATTCTTGCCGGCGGCCGGTGCTTGTGTGCGGGTGTTCTGCGCCGGCTGTGCGAGAGGAGGAGCAGGGAGGGAGAGAGAGAGAGAGAGAGAGAGCAGGGGGCAGGGGAGGGGATAAGGCCACGGCGCTGATCTTTTGGCTGGCAACTGCGGCTTGGCCACCGAAGTCAAGGACGGTGGCTGCCACTTGCTCGCTGAGAGAGCGGGAGAAGGGGGAGTGGAGCTGTGAGTGTGCGACGGGGATGACAGGTGGGGCCGATGAACAGCAACCGCCAGGCAAAATATCTCCACTACTTTGGCCATCCATTTGAGTGCCTTCCCAAAGTCCAAAATTTGCAAAACAAATTTTGTTTGAAACTAAAATTCACAAGGAACCCATTTGAACTTGTTTGACCCAGAATGCTTGAGCCAATTTTGAATAAAATATGTTCAAAGATGCTATCTTTTCCAACTTGTGATAATTTTTATGCCTTCTAAACATTTCCCAAAAATTTGGGAAAATTCATTTATATTCTTCTCCTGGCATCTACTAATTTCTAAAATTATCACCAGCCCCATGTCCCATAGAATTTTTAGGAGATACTTCACGACGCATCAGTTAAACCTGGTTCAACAAATTTCGGTTTAATCCACACCGCAAGTCTATACTGCTCAAAACAAAAACAAATGATGCTCATTAGCACTTAATTACATGTTTAGAAACTCTGGGCCGTGACAGGGGGAGCTCCGCGACGTCGAAGAGGACGTTCTCCGTGCGGAAGTTGTCCCGACTCCCAAAAGTTCTCCCGTGACAGGGGGAGCTCGACCTGCCCGAGGGGCAGGGAGTGCCCGGGTGTCACTCCGCAGAATGGGAGCGACAGCCTTAGGCGCCTGGAGGACACCTGTAGCTTTTTCAAAAGCCTCCTTGGAGAGGAGGTTGAGGCCTGCACCACCATCAATCAACACCCTGCCGACCTTGACATTGCAGATGGTGGGGGACACTACCAGGGGCAGTCGCCCCACGGCTGCAGTACTCGCGGGGTGGTCGGCCATGCTGAACGTGATCGGGGCGTCCGATCACCTTAGGGGCCTAGCGGCTTCCTCTCTCGGGGTTGCCGAGCACACCTCGCGCAGCATGACCTTGATGCCACATCGTAAGGAAGGCGTGTAGGCGCCTCCGTTGATGAAGGCGACGGTATGCTTGGGCTCCTGGAAGCCGAGCTCGGTGTTTCCAGGGGCGGCCTCAGCATCGCCTCCCCCACGGGACTCGTCGCGCTCCCTCTGGCGTTGCTCGATGAGACCTTTGACCGTACGACACTTCGTGAGATCGTGCCATCTGGTCTGGTGTATGGGGCACCATTTGCCTGGCTCGGGACCCGCAGGAGCGGGGACCCTCGCTGGAGCAGGAGCCCGGCCGGGTGTCGGGGCTCTTGCGGGAGCCGGTGCCCTAGCTGGTGCCGGGGCCCTCGCGGGGGCCGGGGCCCGAGGAGGGGCCCTGGCAGGGGCCCTTGCGGGCGCGGGCCGTCTGTCGGCGGCCACCCGGCGTTCTTGGCGGTAGTCGGGCTCTTGGGCTAGCCTATGGGCGGGGCCCTGGGCCAGTTCGACAGGAGCGGCTTCGCGCTTTCTTCTCTTCTTCTTTTCCCGCCTGTCGGAATGGTAGGAACTTGGCTGGTCGGCGGTGGGGCACAGAGCATGCCATGCCCGGGCCTTCGCCGCCTTGGCGCACTTATCGGCCAGTGCGAAGAGCTCCGCAGTGGTCTCGATTTTGTGCGTACCTAGCTTTTCAAGCATTCGCTCATCGCGGACGCCCTGCCGGAAGGCGACGATGATAGCGTGGGGGGCTACCCGCGGGATGGTGTTACGGACCTAGCTAAAGCGCTGAATAAAGCGCCGCAGCGTCTCCCCCTCCTGTTGCTTGACGGCGTGGAGGTCGCACTCCAAACCGGGGCGCGTGAATGTGCCCTGAAAGTTAGCCACAAACTGGTGGCAGAGGTCATCCCAGGAGCTAATAGACCCTGGGGGTAAGTTCATGAGCCAAGAACGGGCAGAGCCCCTCAAGGCAACATGAAATAATTTGCCATCACCTTTTCACTGCCCCCGGCCGCTTGGATGGCTGTAGTGTAGATCTGGAGGAACTCGACGGGGTCGATGGACCCGTCGTACTTCTCCGGCAGCTCAGGGCGGAACTTGGAGGGCCATTTGACCCGACGGAGCTCAGTGGTAAAGGCACGGCAACCGGTGCCGTACCCCGTGGCGCGGGTGGTAGTCCTTGGTGGCGAACGCCGGCGAGTCGGGGATTCCTGGCGATCATGGGCCGAGAAAGAGGAAGCCTGATCCTCTACCTCGGCCTCCTACCGGGTCTCCCGCTGGCGCTCGAGAGTGACGCACTCATCTTCGTGGCCCCTCCGCTCGTTGAGACGCAAGCGCAGGTCCTGGGCTTCGGATGCGGCCAGGGGGGTGGCGCTCCGCCTGGAGGCCCCCCAGCCTACGCGAACATTGCCCGTTGATGAGCCAGTTCTGGCAGCGTCACGCTGGGTGGTGGCGCGAGAACTCCCGGCTAGCACCTGGCAGCGAGCTGTGCCGACCAGGGCGACGACGTCTTGGATCCATCGGCCTTCCGGAGTGTTTTGGCATTGCCTGGACAGGCGGATGCCTGAGGAGAGCATGCGCCACAAGCAGCGCGCTCGCCGGGCCGGCCTCACTAAAAGCGAGTCTACGCCGAAGTGGCACCCGGCGCTGTCCAGAGGCGGACCTGGCGGCCGGAGTTTCGACCACCTGCTGGGGGTCGGACGGTGCACCGGCGGCGGTGGCGGCCCTGCTGGGCCCAGCACCCTGGTCCCCTTGGGAGGGGAAAGCCGCGCGTGCAGATAGTGGCTGCTGCTGGAACGCAGCAGCGACTGGGGCCTCCTGGATGTTGGGCAGCATTCCTTCACTGAAAGTGGAGCCGGAACGCTGGAGACGGTGTTCACCAGCCATTTTTTCCTGCGGAAGAAAACAAATAAACAGATTCAGGGATGTTCCCCCCTACCTGGCGCGCCAGCTGTCGGAGGATTAACTCGTGTTGCAGGGATCCCGAGAGACCCCTTTTTAAAGATTCAGCCGGGGGGATGATCCTGAATAAGTTCGTCGGAGAAATAAATGGAAGTGGAAGCAAAATGCAACGGCCAGTGGTGGGGGATGATCGACCTAGCGCAAAGGGAAGTAAGTGCACCGGAGTTTAGACAGGTTCGGGCCGCACGGGGGCGTAATACCCTACTCCTGTATGGATGCAATAACTTACCCTGAGGGGGATCCCTCAGGGATATATCTGGTTACAAGAATATCGTGTCTAACTAAGAGTTTGAGGCTCCTTGTTCTTCGGCAGGAGCTCTGCTCAAGCTTGCTTGCAATGTTTTCGTCTGAGTGTGGCACGGTCGACTGCTTGGGCTTGTCTCTTTTTCAATTGTCCTATCCTTCAATCGGTATGCCGATCCTTTTATGCACTCGCCGGCCGCGACATACCCCGAACGGGAAGGAAGGGGCACAAGTTCCAAGACGCCACAACTGAGAAAGGCGTCATCATTTCCTCTGGGCGAAGTGACAGGGGCGGTGGAAAAACACGGCGCGCGTTCGGCCACTCGTCACTGTGGACGCCCTGGTGATGGGCGCCGTTGAGAGGGCCCACCGGACAGCTACAGAGGCACCCGGCGTGCCCACCCTGTCTTGTTCCTCTGCCACGGCAGGGTGGTAGGCGGAACGCCTTGATCCTGGCAACGTTATCCCGAGATACACCAAATGATACGGGACGGGACCCGTGCAATTAATGGCCCCACGCCTCTCTGCCAAAGCATGGCAGGGATTGACACTGCGGCGGGAGCAGTTGGGGATGTCAGGCCGCGCACGCCCATTAAATGCGGCCTCGGACCTCTGACTGGTTGACACCTCATCGACAGGCCCCTCGGGGGCCCTTCTGGGTCTTCGGGGCACCGAGTGCTCGGGGGTACTGTTCACCTCCCCGAGCACTCTCGCACGAACCTTCGGGGAACCGAGTGCTCGGGGGCTGCCACGTGCAACCCCGAGCACTCTCTCCCGAGCACTTTTGCACTGACCCTCGGGGAACCGGGCGCTCGGGGGCTGCCGCACGCAGCCCCCGAGCGCTCTCTCCCGGAACTTAGCTCTTCTGATCGTCGGGGGACTAGGGTGCTCGGGGGCGACCGGGCACCTCCCTGAGCACTTTCTTCCCGGTACTTGGACTCTGCGGGTCATCGGGGAACTGGGGTGCTCGGGGACCAGAGGCTGTGGCCCCGAGCACCTTCTCCCGGAACTTAGATTTTCCTCATCCCGTGGGAGGGATCTCGCGGGATGGTGACACGTGGTGGACGGCTGGCCTTGCCTCGGGACTCAGGGACCCCCGGTTCCTGATACACCGACAACAGTACATCAGTAAAACGGGCATATCTCTCTGGTATGAAGTCTATTTTAGGAAATCTTGGATATTCTGGAAAGCTTACGATGAGCCCTTTCCAAACGATATGAGCTAGACCAAATATTCCTTATAGTTTAGTTAAAGTAAAAGAAATAGGTGTTGTGCCACTATTTTAGATCTAGTTGGATCTTGTAATCGTGTCGGGGTCGGAATCCAGGTTGTGTACGCCTCTTTCCATGGTTGCACAACCCTAGGTCGACCTCCTCACATCCCTCCTATATATACACAGTAGCCATTGTAGTTTAGGCTTGGGTTTTGCTTAGGTTATTCTGTTTTATACAGTTTCGCCGCTTGTTCGGTTTGTGGAACCCCAACTTGAGTACTTCATTGATAATTAGCAATATTCAGATTGTATCTACCTATTCTTGCTTGTGTTCTTGATGTTCTTGTACGAAAAACCTTCTTGGCGAGGTCAACCGCATCTTAGCATGGTTGATAACCACGGAGTAGTGGTGTAGTCGTTGCAAGGGTTATCAATCTATTTTGTTTAGAGCCTTTGCATCATCAACATCAAAACTCCACCAATCAACTTATCATATTACCTTTGGAAGATCGGGCAAATGCACATCAAGTGGTATCAGAGCCTCGGTTACCCGTTTAGTAATCTGAGTTAGCCCTTTTGTTTCATCGAGTTCCATTACCTAGAGTCCAAAAAAGTGCCAAAAAAATAATTTAGATCTTAGTTTTGCGCTATCCAAACTACTTTGTGGCCTTCGCAATTTTTTTCAGTTTTCGCGTTGTTGTGTTTGAGTCCATTGTTGGTGTGTTTGTTGCTAGTCTTGGTCATCGTGTTCTAGTTTCTAGTGTCAAATCTTCACTGTTATAGTCGTCGGGTATCCCAGCCTGGCCTTGTTTGCTATAGCCGAGATTGTGTCTCTAGTCAAGTCGACCATCAACTCGTGTTCGACCACTAGTCGCTTTAACCATCTACTCGAGTTCGACCGCTAGTCGAGTCGACTATCAAGTCGTGTTTGACCACTAGTTGCTTTAGCCATCTACTCGAGTTCAACCATTAGTCGAGTCGACCATCAAGTCGTGTTTGACTACTAGTCGCTTCAACCATCTACTCGAGTTCGACCACTAGTCAAGTCGACCATCAAGTCAGGTTTGACTACTAGTCGCTTCAACCATCTACTCGAGTTTGACTAGTAGTCGAGTCGACCATCTACTCAGTTCGACCACTAGTCACTTCAACCATCTACTCGGGTTCAATCACTAGTCATTTTCGACCACCTCTTCAGATTCAACCACTAGCTGGATTTGACCATCCTTTTGGATTCGACTATCCATTCGATTTTGCCTCCAGAGTCCAGTCGAGTATATCTGTTTCTAGCTGCTCTCGGACACCCCCATACACCCATCATATGGAGAATTGTCCGACAAAGTTCAAATATCACTCGATAGCCCAAACAGAGGTAGCCAAAGTTCAGCAAGAGAGAGAAAGTATCTTTTTATTACCTTTATACCCCTGCTCTCCGCAAAACGTTTCTAACCCACGTACCTCACTGGTCTTAGAAAAGTAGTAGAAGAGTTTTTAAGTTTGTGTTACATTCGGGAAAAAAAAGAAAAGCAAGCAAGAAGCAAAGAGTGCAAAAAATAATAATCAAGGAGTGCAAAAAAAGAGAGAGAATTAAAAAAGGGAATCAGTTTTCTTTGCAAATTTTGTTCCATTGTGCCGGTGTCTATTATAGTTTTCGGCTTGTTTGAGTTAGTTGTAGGAATGTGTTTGGGCCAGCAACTGTGACGAGTATTGTGGACTTTTATTCAGCTTTGCTAATCTGATTTCAATTATTGCTATTCCTTGCTACTAAATACTGCCTGTCCAAGCTACACCTTCTCTCGATCAGAACGGTTTCTCCCCTTGCAACTACCTCACTCGCACCCAAATCATGAACCAGCCACCGGTTGTGCCAAGTGCGGTGATTTGTAAGAACACTAGCAAGAGTGTGGTAAGACACTTTGAGAGTGTGTGACTCCACCTCCACCACTTAGTAGTCGATAGGGATAATTTATCTTTTGATGTTTTCTATCTTCGACTAACCATGGCAGGAGAAGCATCGAATGCACAAGAGTGGGTTTTACAGGAAGAATTCACAATGATGTTGAATGATCATCGACAAGCTATTACTGACAGCTTTGATAAGAAGCTTGCGGAGACAAACAGTACATCGCAACGACTTAAAGATAGTATTACCATGCTCAATACACGCTTTGATCGAGTGGTTAATCAGCCACCAAACCATAGGCGTGTGGATCCTTGTGGCACAAACCATGAGCAAGAGGAGTCTGTCGTAGATGATTAAATTTTGAGGCAAGAACAAGACGCTTTTGATTCACGACAACGGGACCGATTAAACTTCAATCATCAAGGTATGAGAGGTAATAATTTTCAGCAACTTAACCTACATGTTAATGATGATCTATTTGCTAAGGTTAAGTTTACAATACCATCTTTTGCAGGTACTTATGATGCTAAAAAATATTTGATGACAGTTGAACAGAAGTTTAATGCTCATTTAGTTCCTGAAGTACATAGAGTTAGGCAAGCTACTAGTGAATTTAAAGAATTTGCAATTATTTGGTGGAATAGAGTATGCATTGATGGATTAGCGTCTACCACTTGGAATGCTTTAAAGGTTGCTATGTGTAACAGATTTGTTCCACCCTCTTTTAAACGTGATTTGCGTAAGAAATTGCAGCGCTTAAACCAAGGTGATAGATCCGTAGAAGAATATTATCAGGAGCTACAGAATTAGTATGTTGCGTTGTGATATTATTGAGGATGAAGAGGTTGTAATGTCACACTTTTATGGAGGGTTAAGGCTTGACTTTCAGGACATAGTTGATTACAAAGAATAAAGTAGTGTTCCTAGATTGTTCCAACTTGCATGTCTAGTAGGAAAAGAATTGCAGCGACGATAACAGAGGCCAAGGAGCAATTTTGGAAGCACGACCACTTAGAAACCAACACCGGGACAAGTCAAAATAGCCCCACATTTAGCTATATGGTATGCTGCCCCCTTCTTGAGTAGGGTATGTTCGGCAGTACCTTTGACACCTTCACATGCTCCTGAGGTAAGCAAATCCGTAAGTGTGCAGGGTCCAGCCAAGAGCTCTTCTTCGATTGCTTCTACAGGCTGATCGACTGGGATTGTATGCCACCAATGCAAGGGAATGGGCCACGTCATGAAGGATTACCCAAGTTAGTGAGCGTACATTGTAATAGAAGACGATGGATATGTAAGTGCTAGTGATATTGAAGATGAATATGCTCTTGCAGCTAACCATGCAGGTGATGACGATGGATGTGAGACGGATTTCGACCATGAGGAAGTGTTCGATGCCACTGCCATGGAGGATTATTAGACCCTCATTGTGTAGCGAGTGTTAAGCATAAAAATGGAGCAAGTGGAACAGCTAGAATGCCACAATTTGTTTCAAATGTTCCTCATAGTCAAGGATTATCGTGTTCGAGTCATTATTGATGGAGGAAGCTGCAACAACTTGGTAAGTTCAAATATGATCAAGAAGCTTACCTTGCCGACAAGAAATCATGCTCACCCTTATCATATTCAATTGTTCAACAACAGTGGTAAGGAGAAGGTAATGCAAACAGGTAGGATGCATTTTTCTATTGGTTCGTACAATGATTATGCTGATTTCGATGTTGTACTCATGCAATCATGTTCACTTTTGTTAGGACGACCATGGGAGTTTGATACTGATGTAACACATCAGGGTAGAAGTAATAAGTACACCCTTATGCATAAACAAAAGAAAATAACTTTTCTACTTTTAACCCTTGCTGAAATTGTGAAATGTGAACAAGAGATAGTTGAAAATAAGAGAAAAGAGTTTGAGAATGAATCTGAAAGTCAGCAAGTAGCGAAAATAGTTTTTTCACCCAAAAATGAGAAAGCAAGAACAACGTCTAAGTCCGATGGAATTAGACTAAAAGGGTGTGTTATGCTTCCTACTAAATCTGACCTTGCTGAAATTTGTGATAATGAGCTGCCATGCTATGGTTTGATATGCAAAGATGCTTTAGTTTACTCGAGAATATATCTAGCTCTTTGCCTCCTACTGTTGCCAACCTTTTGTAGGAGTTTGTGGATGTATTTCCAGCTGAGGTACCCCCAAGATTACCACCTATTCGAGGGATTGAGCATCAAATTCATTTGATTCTAGGAGCAACTTTGTCAAACCGTGCTGCATATAAGACCAACCCAGAAGAGACTAAGGAAATTCAGTGACAAGTGCAAGACCTTTTGGACCGTGGGTATGTACGAGAGAGTCTTAGCCCTTATGCTATTCATATTCTTTTGGTTCATAAGAAAGACAGTAGTTCGTGTATGTGTATTAAATGTAGAGCCATCAATAATATTACTATAAGATATCGTCACCCTATCCCTAGGTTAGATGATATGCTTGATGAGTTGAGTGGTTCTATAATTTTCATTAAAATTGACTTGCGAAGTGGATACCACCAGATTAGAATGAAACTTAGAGATGAGTGGAAGACTACATTTAAAACTTAGTTTTGTTTGTATGAGTGGTTAGTAATGTCTTTTGGGTTAACTAATGCACCTAGTACTTTCATGCGATTGATGAATGAAGTTTTATGTGCTTTCATTGAAAAATTTGTGGTGGTATATTTTGATGATATCTTGATTTACAGCAAGACACAACAACACTTTGATCATTTACATGCTATTTTTAATGTTTGAGATGCATGGATCGAGTCTCTTTTCTTAGCTACGTTGTTACTCCATAGGGAATAGATGTGGATAAAGCAAAAATCGAAGCCATAAAGAGCTGGCCAACTCCTGAGACAGTTACATAAGTGATAAGCTTTCATGATCTTGCGGGTTTCTATCGACGATTTGTGTGGGATTTCAGCACCATTGCCGCTCCTTTAAACGAGTTGATAAAGAAAGGAGTAGTTTTCAAATGGGGATGTGTAGAAGAACAAGCATTCAAGTTGTTGAAACAAAAGCCCACCCATGCTCCATTGCTCCAACTCCCTGATTTTTGTAAGACCTTTAAACTAGAATGTGATGCTAGTCGGATTGGAATTGGAAGTGTGCTAATTCAAGAAGATAAACATGTTGCTTATTTCAGCAATAAATTAAGTGGGCTAAGTCTGAAGTATTCTACTTATGATAAAGAATTGTATGCTTTTGTTCGTGTTCTTGAAACTTGGCAACATTGTCTATGGCTCAAAGAATTTGTTATACATTCATATGCTTTTGTTCGTGTTCTTGAAACTTGGCAACATTGTCTATGGCTTAAAGAATTTGTTATACATTCTGATCATGAATCGCTGAAACATACTAGAAGTGAAGCTAAACTAAATAAACGACATACTAAATGGGTAGAATTTATTGAGTCTTTTCCATATGTCATAAAACATAAGAAAGGAAAGGACAATGTGATTGCTGATGCACTTTCTAGGCGCTATACCATGTTATCTCAACTTGATCATAAGCTTTTTGTTTAGAGACTATTAAGGACTTGTATGCTGCTGATTTAGACTTTAAAGAAGTGCTTGAACATTGTAAAGAAGGGAAAACATAGAATAAATTTGTGCTGAAAGACGGATTGCTCTATCGTGCTAACAAGTTATGCATTCCAACTAGCTCTGTTGGTCTTTTGTTGTTGCAGGAGGCGCATGGAGGAGAATTGATGGCACATTTGGGAGCAAAGAAGACTGAAGATGTGTTGGCTACTCATTTCTTTTAGCCAAAGATGAGATGTGACATCGAGCGCTATGTGTCATGTTGCACCTCTTGCAATACAGCTAAGTCTCGCTTAAATCCACTTGGTCTTTACATTCCTCTTCTTGTTCCTAGTGCACCTTAGGAGGATATTTCCATGGATTTGCTTTAGGATTGCCTAGGACAAAGAGAAGGAGGGACAACATATTTGTAATTGTGGATCATTTTTCTAAAATAGCACATTTTATACTTTATCACAAGAGCGATGATGCTACAAACATAGTTGATTTGTTTTTCAGGGAAATCATTCAACTACATGGAGTGCCTAATACTATCGTACCGGATTAGGACACAAAGTTTTTGAGTCACTTTTGGAGATCACTTTGGAATAAATTGGGGACGAAACTGCTATTTTCTACTATGTCATCCCCAAACCGATGGTCAAATAGAGGTTGTCAATCATACATTGTTGACCATGTTACGGGCAATTCTAAAGAAAAATTTGAGGATGTGGGAAAAGTGTTTACCACATATTGAATTTGCTTACAATAGGTTGGTACACTGCACCACCAAGGTAAGTCTGTTCCAGGTAGTGTATGGATTTAATCCCCGTGCTCCTATTGATTTACTACCTTTGCCTACTTTTGAAATACTTAACTTAGATGCTAAGAAACGTGCTAAATTTATTCTTAAGTTGCATGAAACCACTAAAAAGAATATAGAGAGCATGACTGGAAAGCATAGTATTGCTGGAAGTAAAGGTAGGAAGGAAATAAGATTTGAACTGGCTAATTTTGTTTGGTTGCATTTGAGGAAGGATAGGGTTCTGGAACTAAATAGCCAAAATTAATGTCTAAAGCTGATGGACTATTTAAGATAATTGAGAAAATCAATGATAAGGCAAACAAATTGTACCTACCTCTAGATTTTGGGGTTAGTTCTACATTTAACATTTCATATCTGAAGCCCTACTTGGGAGAAGAAGAAGAGGTTGAGTCTAGGACACTCCAATTCAAGAGGCGGAGGATGATGAGCACATGGCTCCTTTGGATATGACCAATACCGTCAATAATCCTCAAATCATACAAGGTCCAATTACAAGAGCACATGCACGACAATTAGACCACCAGGTGAACTTATTTCTCACTGTTCATGTTTCCTTGGATGGATTCCTATTAAATTCTTGTGATATTTTATTGCTTAGGAACATGGGAGAAGCACCACAACCTTACCCAAATGTCACCCCTCGAAGGCCAAGTCTACTCGGACTCGAGACTGAGCTCTAGTCGTAGTTGTGGTTGAGTCGTAGGACAACACGTTAGTAAAACGGGCATAACTCTCTCATACAAAGTCTGTTTTAGGCAATCTTGGATATTCTGGAAAGCTTGCGATGAGCCCTTTCCAATGGATATGACCTCGACCTTACATTCCTTATAGTTTAGTTAGACTCAAAGAAATAAGGTGATGTGCCACAGTTTTAGACCTAGTTGGGTTTTGTAATCGTGTCAGGGTCGGGATCTAGGTTGTGTACGCCTCTTTCCATGGCTGCACAACTCTAGGTCGACCTCCTCACATTCCCCCTATATATACATAGTAGCCGTCGTAGTTTAGGCTCGAGTTTTGCTTAGATTACTCTGTTTTATATAGTTTCGCCACTTCATTGGTAATTAGCATTATTCATATTACATCTACCTGTTCTTGCTTGTGTTCTTGATTCGTTTGCAAGAAAAGCCTTCTTGATGACGTCAATCGCATCTTGGCACAGTTGATATCCACAAAGTAGTGATGTAGTGGTTGCGTGGGTTCTCGATCTGTTCTATTCGGAGCCTTTGGGTCATCAACACCGAAACTCCACCAATCAACTTATCATGTTACCTTCGGAAGATCGGGCAAATGTGCATTATAGTTGGATCAGGAAAGTGCATGGCCATGCCAATATGATTAAAGAGTTAGTCATGATGAATCCACTACTTGATCGAGTGAATGGTCGAGCTATCACAAGGGTGGCACATATGTCGCCTTGAGCTTGACTGGTATCGTGAGACAAAGGGATCTGTGCATGTGTATATCAAGGTTCAACTGATATGATCTTTTACGTATACTCACGAGTCAACATATCATGCTAGGGACCGCTATTGATTTCGGTTTGGAAAGGTTTTCCGAGTCATAGCCATTTGTACATGAACCTAACGGGTCACACACTTAATGGGTTAGAACAAAACATGCGAATTGGATTCGTATATGGGTTTTGATTGGATTGTGATCCATGAGAAGTTAGATTCCTAAAGGGCTTCCAACGTGGGAGCCCATTGGTGAGCTCTATATAAGAAGAGGCATGGGTAGCGCGTGCTAAGGTTGAGCCACTCTGAAACCCTAGCCGCAGCCTTCGACACGATCTCCCAAAACCCTAGCCGCATGTGCGGTGCTAGCACATTGTCGCTCAGCGTTTCTGCCCAGTATTTGTGGATGCCATAGAGGCGCTGCTGCTATTGCAGCGTTGATCTTCTCGGTGAGTTGATCATGACGTGTTCAGGACTGACGCCGGCCGTGATGAACTGGTCAACCTACCTGCTCATCTAATCATGGAGCACAACGCGACCACATGGATCTGGTTGGACATCATGACACGACCACTCAAAACTGGTCGAGGATGCGACAGACTTGATCAGGAGCTGGTCAAGGAACTGGTCGAGGAGCACGACCTCCTGCTCACAGTTGGTCAGGGAGCGTGACCACCTGCGTGGGCTGGTCGTGAATCTGATCAAGAAACTACTAGAGGAGTTTGACGTGCATGATGTTAGATTGGTCTACTCCAACTCTTCTTTCACTGCACTGCGTGTCGAGCAATAATGATCTATGATCTCTTATTGGCATAGTTTCTGGGTGAACACGGTAGAAAATTTTTGTTTTAGGCTAGTGTAGCCTGCCCATTACCCAACAGTTGTATCAAAGATAGGTTGCATAGTTTTTGATCTGGATCGGCCACATATATGTGATATGTGGTAGTACTAGATTGGATCTATTATTTTAGTGATCAGTTCATGTGATGGATTGGTCACTACATGGTTTGGTGTAATAGGGATCGGATGAGGTGCAAGTTGATGGAACCATACGACCAAAAATATTAGCTCGATCTCCCACCTAGCCCCGCGTGCGAGTTGCCCCTATCAGCTGGAATCACCATCAGGGCTGACAACGCACGCCGCTTAGTGGTCGAGAGAACAGCAGATCGATGTTGTATGTGTTGTCATCATTTCCAGAAAACCTCACGTGATGATCAATATGATTGATCCAATGAAAATTGAGGCATTGTGAATGACTCGGAATTGGCTTGATATGATCAATCCGATGAGATTTTCATAGCGAATTCATAGATACGATCTATGAATTTCTAAGAGGTTTTCAGGGCACTATCCTGAAACCCGTGGGGGGCAGCTTCCATCTCGACCCCCCACCCGCTAACTAGCTAGCGGGACCGCCGTGCTGTCCAAGCCTAGTGCTTTTAGGGATAACATGTTTTCATCATCCCGTTAGAATTCAATTCTGCGCTTAACTTGTTTTTGTAGGGAATGATATGAATAGTATGGCCTTTATGAGTATCTGTTGCATGCATTTTATGGTTTGCGTGTCATGGTTAATTGCAACCAAAGGCTGTCATGTTATTGTATAACGGCCTACGTGCTGACTTGTGATGCTTCTATTTCTTATGTAGTTTGTCTAGTGCCATTAGGTGTAATAGACTAATACATGATCATGGTGACTCGAAGCGTGATGACCCAGAGGATAGGGACCATGGTGATGGAGATCACCATATGAAGGGGCCATACTATGTCACAGTGAATATGATTGCCTATGATGTTTATCTATATTCCTGTCATGTTATGTATTCTTGTTTTCTATAAGATGAATATGTTTACATGATAGAATAGCTTCTCTCAAAAAAAATTAAGAAAAATTGATGCCCTTCCAATAGCTGCACCTACTTAGGTTTTGATCATTATTTGGTAGGTCTGCCAAAGCAGGGTGCCATCTTTTATCTTAACCAGTTAGGGTAGATGTCGGACATTCACACGCATAGTGTTAGTTTACTTAACAAAGCTATCAAAACGGTTTAGGCTTTAAGGTATAGTGTTGGGCGCTGGGGCATTTGATGCCACCCAAAAAACACGAGTCACATTGGGATGTGATTAGCAAGATGTTGCTTACTTATGTCACCTAAGTTTCTAGCAATGATGTCAAAACTCACTAGAACCTAGCTGAATATGGATCTTGTTCCACTATATGTCATTAAAGGGAAACGATTTCTAAACATATAGTGGGAGTATCTTTTGTTAAATTGTTTAATGAATGGTTTACACAAACATAGTGCTAAACTTTGCATATTTATTTCTATTGTAGATCATGGCACCTACTATTAATGCCAATTCCAGTTTTAATTTGCGTCCGATTCTTGAAAAAGAAAAGCTATATAGAACAAACTTTATTGATTGGTATAGAAATCTGAGAATTGTTCTCAAACAAGAGAAAAAGGAGTATGTTCTAGAGGTTCCCTATCCTGATGAACCGGCTGATAATGGATCCGCAGCTGATCGGAGGGCTTACGAGAAGCATACCAACGATTCACTCGATGTTAGCTGTCTCATGCTTGCCACCATGTCCTCTGAGCTTCAGAAGAAATATGAGAACGCAGATGCTCACGATATGATTGTGGGACTCTGAGGCATGTTTGAAAACCAAGCTAGGGCCGAGAGGTTCAACACCTCCAAGTCCTTGTTTTTGTGCAGGTTGACAGAAGGGAGTCCAGTTAGTCCTTATGTGATCAAGATGATTGGTTACATTGAGAGCCTGGAAAAACTTGGTTTTCCTCTTAGTCCTGAGTTGGCTACGGATGTGATTCTTCATTTGCTCCCTGCAAGCTTTGAGTCATTAATTTTGAATTTTCATATGAATAGCATGCAGGAGAGCATGGCCAAATTGCATGGGATGCTTAAGACTACTGAGGAAAGTATTAAGAAAAGCTCTAGTCATGTGATGATGGTTCAAAAGGATAGCAAGAAGAGAAAGCGCAAGGCGAAAGTAAAGCATCAGATGACATCTCGAGCTCAAAGCCTAAACCTGTTGGAAAGTCCAAGGCTAGTCCTATTGCTTCTGATGTGTGCCACCACTGCCATAAGCCTGGCCATTGGCGGAGGAACTGCAAGCTATACTTGGAAGAACTCAAGAAGAAGAAGTGAAGTAAGACTTCCACTTCAGGTATAAATGTTATTGAAATTAATCATGCTACGCGTCCTAATGATTCATGGGTGTTTGATACCGGATCAATGATTCATACTTGCAAATTGTTGCGGGGACTAAAAAGGACTAGGAAATATGCGAGAGGCAAGATGGATGCTCGTGTCGGCAATGGTGCAAAAGTTGTTGCGTTGGCCGTCGATGTTTATTCCTTATCGCTACCCTCAGGAATTGTTTTAGAATTAAATAATTGTTATTATATTCCTTCCTTGGGCAAATACATTATCTCTTCTTCATGTTTGGAAGAAGATGGATATGATTTCATAATAAAGAACAAGTGTTATTCGATTTATTTGAATGGTATGCTCTACATTAATTGTCCATTGGTGAATGGATTATATATTCTAGATCTTGAGGATGTCCCTGTCTATAACATTAATACAAAGAAGCCTCGGCTTAATGATTTGAATCCTACTTTTATTTGGCATTGTCGCTTAGGTCATATAAATGAGAAACGCATACAGAGGCTCCATAAAGATGGTCTTCTTGATTTATTTGATTTTGAATCATTTGATACATGCGAATTTTGTTTACTTGGCAATATGCCTAAGGCGTCTTTCACCCGTCAAGGAGAGAGGTCGAGTGAGTTATTGGCCCTTATACATACTGATGTATGTGGACCAATGAGCTCTATCGCTAAAGGTGGCTTTCTGTACTTTAGTACTTTTACCAATGACTTTAGTAGATATGGTTACATCTACCTAATGAGGCACAAGTCTGAGTCCTTTGAAAAGTTCAAGGAGTTTCAGAATGAAGCACAAAATCAACTTGGCAAGATAATTAAATTTCTGTGATATGATCTTGGAGGTGAATATTTGAGCCATGAGTTTGGTGATCATCTAAAGCATTGTGGAATTGTTCCACGGTTGACTCCATGGGGGACGCCTCAATGGAATGGAGTGTCCGAACAGAGGAACTGGACTTTGTTGGATATGGTCCGGTCCATGATGAGCCAATCTAATCTTCCATTATCCTTCTGTGGATATGCTCTAGAAACTGCTACGCTCACTTTAAATTGGGTTCCATCTAAAGCTGTAGAGAAGACACTATATGAGATATGGACCGGGAAGCGTCTCGGGTTGTCTTTCCTTAAGATCTGGGGTTGTGAGGCCTATGTAAAACATTTGACATCAGATAAGCTCACTCCCAAATCAAATAAATGCTTCTTTGTGGGGTATCCTAGGGAAACCAAAGGATATTACTTTTATAACCAGGAAGAAGGTAAAGTATTTGTCGCCTGGAATGATGCTTTTCTGGAGAAAGAGTTTCTCTCAAGTAACATCAATGGGAGCATGATGCAACTTGAAGAGATTCATGAACCATCAGAAAGTGTTTTAGCTCCTATTGAACCACAATTGGATGTTGCAGAACATGTTCTGGAGACACCAGCCCCACGACGGTCGGAAAGGATTAGTTGCGCACCTGAGAGGTTTATGTTCTGAACCACGGAGCAGCGTGATATATGATTGTTGGACAATGATGAGCCTAAGACCTACTCGGAAGCGGTGGTGGGTCCGGACTCTAAGAGATGGCTTGGAGCCATGAGATTCAAGATAGAATCCATGCATGATAATCAAGTTTGGGACTTGGTTGATCCACCTGATGGTGTTAAAGCAGTTGAGTGCAAATGGGTTTTTTTTAAAAAAGATAGACATTGATGAAAATATTCACATCTATAAGGCACAATTGGTGGCAAAAGGTTTCAGGCAGATTCAAGGTGTTGATTGTGATGAAACATTTTCACCCACGCAATCCTAAAGTCTATCTGGATCATCCTAGCAATTGCCGCATATTTTGACTATGAGATATGGTAGATGGATGTCAAAATGGTTTTCCTTAATACAAACCTAAGTGGGGATGTGTACATGATATAGCTTGAAGGTTTTGTCGATCCAAAAAATGCTAGGAAGATATGTAAGCTACAAAAGTCCATCTATGGGCCGAAGCAATCTTCTCGGACTTAGAATCTTTGTTTTGATGAGGTGGTCAAAGGGTTTGGTTTCATCAAGAATGAAGAAGAGCCTTGTGTTTACAAAAAGTCTAGTGGGAGGGCACTTATGTTTCTGATCTTGTATGTAGATGACATTATTGATCAGGAATGATATTAAGATGCTTGATGCTGTCAAATCTTCATTCCAAAAGAGTTTTTTAATGAAAGATCTAGGAGAGGAAGCATACATATTGGGCATAATGATCTATAGACATAGGCCGAGAAGACTGATCGGATTAAGTGAGAGTATATACATCGACAAGGTATTGAAAAGGTTCGATGTGCAGGATTCCAAAAAGGGTTTCTTGCCGACATCACATGGCATCACTCTCAGCAAGAGTCAGTATCCTTCGACCACTGATGAGCTTGAGAAAATGAGTGAGATCTCGTATGCTTCTGCTATCGGATCCATCATATATGCCATGCTTTGTACATGCCCATACATTTCCTATGCTCTAAGTGTTCCAAGAAAATATCAATCAAACCCGGGTGAAGCTTACTGGGTAATAGTAAAAAATATCCTCAAGTACTTGAGAAGAACTATGATATGTTCCTAGTCTATGGAGGTGAGGAGGAGCTCGTTGTAAATGGTTACACTGATGCTAGCTTTTAAATTGACAAGGACGATTCGAGATCGTAATCTGGTTTTGTGTTTTGCCTCAATGGAGGAGCAGTGAGTTGGAAGAGTCCCAAGCAAGAAATAGTGGCCGATTCCATGATAGAGGCCGAGTATATCGTAGCTTCTGAAGCTGCAAATGAGGTTGTTTGGATCAGAAAGTTTGTTTCTGAGTTAGATATGGTGCCTAGTGCTTCTAGTCCAGTGGATCTCTATTGTGATAATAGTGGAGCCATTGCGCAAACCAAAGAACTTAGGACACATCAGAAGTCCACGCACAAACTACAGCGCTATCACCTTATCCGAGAGATTTTAGATCGAGGTGACATGAAGATATGCAAGGTGCACAAGGATTTGAATATTTCTGATTCGTTGAAAAAGTCACTCCCGCGACCAAAGCATGAGGCACACATGAGAGCTATGGGTATTAGATACTTACATGATCGACTCTAGTGCAAGTGGGAGATTGAAGGTGATATGCCCCAGATGTAATCATAAAGATTATTATATCACACATCTATGTTAATGTACTTTTGAATAATATGTTATTCCAAGAATGATATCTTTTACATTAATTGGTAAGTATGTGACTTGTTCATGAAACTTGTTGTTTATATCATGATGTTATTCTTAATCTATCAGTGGTCACATATCATTGTGATGATACATAAGACCAGCACGTGCATTTATTGATGATCACATTTCATGGATTATAGGTATAGAGATACCAAGTCAATAATGTCAACATTTATGTTAGAGAACATGATGTTGGATAGACTCACCTTGAGATACTGCTGGAATTATTATTTATGATGTGCCATGAATTGTTATCTCAAATGATATACCTAGAGGATCCTTAGATATGAGATCGTCATTGATTCTCAGAATGTGTAGTGGTATACTTTGAGGCTGCAAAATGCTATTCTGTAACTGGGTAGTCATAAAGGTAGTTTTCGAGCTTGTCATGTAACATGTCATGGGGTGTGAGGATCAAGATGGAATTTGCCCCTCATTGATAACGGGAAAGATATCTTTGGGCCCCTCGAGGTAATTGGATCGAGAAAGTGCATGGCCATGCCAATATAATTAAAGGGTTAGTCATGATGAATCCTGTAACACCCTGGTTTTAAATTTTCTAATTCCCTAAAAATTTGCTAGAATTTAATTAGGGTTTAAATCAACAAATTAGGTTAAAACCTATTTTCAAAAAATAAATTGAATTTTCCCTAGGTTATATTTTTGTGTTGCATTCATGCTGTGTACAGGTGCATTCAGAATTTTTGAAAACCCCAAGGTGCGACGTTTGATTTTTGAATTTTTTTAAAAGAATTCATAAAAGAAAAATTAAATTTTTCTTCTTTGGGCCGAAATATCTTCCTTTCCCTTTTCTTTTCTTCTTTTCTTCATTTTTCGGCGACCCATCACCCTTTTCTCTCTTCGCCCGATTCCTCTCCTCGCCATCTGCCTGGGCTGCGCGTGTCTCAACCCATCCTCGCTCTGTCCGCGCCGGCTGAAGACGCTGGGTCGAAGCCACTTTCTCCCTCGCGAAACGCCCGCATGCGCCATCTCCATCGTTGCCCTGCGCCGACCGAGTCCGAGATGAACCTGACGCCGTGCGTTGATTCTCCCGAGCCCGTATCCCAACCGAACCCCACCAAATCCGAACGCCCTATGCATTCTCCCACCTATATAAGTGCGTGCGCCCCCCCCCCTCCCATTTCATCTGTTTTCGCCCCGCACAGAGCCTCCACTGCCGCCATTGTTATCGCTCGGCCAAGCCCGCCGCAGGCTGAAACCCGCCGCTGCTTGCCGCATCTAAGCACATCCTGGGACCATGTGCCAGCGAGGAATCATTTCCGCTTCTGTTTGTCACCTCTCCGCCGCCAGAACACTACCATCGACGAAGACACGTGTGCCGCCGCCATCGCCCCTCTCGCTGCTGACTACCTTTTCGGACCGCGCCGCCCTAGGTAAGCCATCAAACGAAAACACCTCACTCTCCTAAGTCTTTTGCACCACTTGCCGTCGTCATCCGTGCACGGCGACGAGTTCTCCGCCTCTCTCCGACGAGTCCACCGCTGCGGTTCCCCTCCCGCTGCCGCCTTCTCCCTGCCACCGGTCAGTTAATCCCCCCCATCTTTGAGCCATCGGATCCGAGATGGAAGGCCTAGATTAGATCTATTTATACCCCTTCGCCCGAGCCAATCCCGTGATGACATGTGGCCACTTTAATCCAGTCAGCCTCCAGAGCCACATCATCGCCCTCATCAGCCGGCCACCTCAGAAAAATCGCCTATGTGTCACGCCACATCAGCAAAGCTTTTATACAGTCAGCTTCTATTTGTTTTAATTCCAGAAAAAAAACCAATTTTGCAAATAAGCCCCTAAAGTTTTTTGAAATTACCAAAAAGCCCCTTTCTTTTTACATCTTAGGCCCTAAACTTTCCCATAATTACAAATAGGTCCCTCTATTTTTACAAAAAGACCCCTAAACTTTTTGTTTAATTCAAAATAGGTCTTTTTCTTTTTAGATTTAATGCTAAACTTGTTTTTAGCATAACTTTCTTGTTTTAGCTCTGTTTAAAGCGATTTTTGCGCTCTCGCGTTCATAGTAGGGTGTACGATCTTTTAGTACCCTTTTTTAGATGTTAGCTATTGTTTGTTGTACTGATCTTAGCATTTTGTGTGTGCTTTTTTGGTGTGTTCTGAGAGCAGACGAAGAGTAGTTCGAGAATCTTCAAGATCAAGCCTTTGAAGGGTCTGAGCAGCAAGTTGGAAGAGGCAAGTGTCCTTGAATATTTTGATCCCTATTTTTAAATGTGTTTTTTATTTGAAACATGCATGCTATTAATTTTGAATCCCATTTACTTATAGTTCCATGTTCCATATATTTCTTATCGCCTAGTTGTCAGTAGTGGTTTATGGATAGTTTATGCTTAGCTTTGCACAAGGGTATGGATGGGTTATCAGTTAAACATGATTAATGAACTATGCAACTATGAGTTGGGAATTATTGTAAATTGTGTGGCAACATGGAACTTAGGAATGTCGAGCAAAAGGTTGGTTGATGATGGTGCGTGAGGCACAAGTGTGTGAAACACTTTGGTGGGTGGTAGTGTTTGCTCGGTGTCTTAAGGACTGGTTCATGGAGTAACAACCCAAGAATTATCGTCCATCTATGAGGCTTATATGGGTATGGCCTAGCTTAGTAATTAGCGGATCCTCAGCATATTATGAGCCACTAGTGGTGTAGTGGAAGGGATTAGTCATTCTTTCCGGAGCTACAAGGTGTATGAGGGGGCTTCTGGGTGGTGTGACTCCACTTTGATGGCGGTGAAACCATAGCGGGCTTATTCTTGTTGAGAGGATGCTTTGTAATAGCCTTGTAGTGATCTCCGTGTGACACACCACCGGCGTGTGTATTATGAGCCACTATGCTTGGTCGGCATGGCAACAAGGAAATCATGACTCGTGAGGAAAGCTGGACAACCTCTACAGTGTGTACAATCTGATATATCAGTCGTGATCGCAGTCATGAGAGTCTTGGATCCTCATATGATTAGTTGGTTTGGTTTAGTTGTTTTGAATGGTTACCTGTGAAGGGTAGATGTCAGATTATGGTTCTTGGTTACCTGTGATGGGTATCAAGTTGGTTGGTTTGGAAACCTGATGTGGAATTCATGTAGTTGGGAATCATGTGGAGATATTCCTAGGAGTTGGAAGTCTAGTGATGAATCACATAGTTAAATAGGATGTTTTTATAACTCTTTTACGATAGCATAGTTAGCATTTATGCAAATTTACCTGTTATAGCCTATTGTTTTAATCAAGCTTACATGTCAAATATTTCCCACACTTGAGGAGTATTATATGTACTCACACTTGCTATTTCCATCCAAATATGCATCCAACTGCTGCTCAGACAATGGAGACATTGAAGGAGAGCCATACTTCTACATCGATGAAGACAGAGATTGCTAAGCTAGTAGATCCCCTGGTCAATTGCCTCTGGAAGATGTGAGCTTCTCTATGTTTAGATTGAGTGCTTTAGTCAAATACTTTGTAGTCTATATAATTTGTTCAAGTTAAACGTTGTAATAATGGCACTGTGTGTGATACACTGATGAAGTCGTTGCATGTATGAAACTTGATCCTAGCATACATGTGGTTTGCATCTGATTTTGTCCCTTTATAAAACCGGGTGTGACAAATCCACTACTTGATTGAGTGAATAGTCAAGCTATCACAAGGGTGGCACGTATCTCACCTTGAGCTTGACTGGTATCGTGAGGTGTAGGGATCGGTGCATGTCTATATCAAGGTTCAGCCGATATAATCTTTTGTGTATACTCGGGAGTCAACATGTCCTGCTAGGGACCGCTATTGATTTCGGTTTGGAAAGGGTTTCCGAGTTGTAGCCATTTGTATGTGAACCTAACGGGTCACACACATAATGGGTTGAAAAAAATATGTGAATTGGATTCGTATATGGGTTTTGATTGGATTGTGATCCATGAGAAGTTAGAGTCCTAAAGGGCTTCCAATGTGAGAGCCTATTGGTGAGATCTATATAATGAGAGCCGTGGGTAGGGCGTGCTAAGGTAGAGCTACTCTAAAACTCTAGCAGCAGCCTTCTACACGATCTCCCAAAACCCTAGCCGTGCGTGCGGTGCTAGCACATCGGCGCTCATCGTTTCTGCCCAGTACGTGGGGATACTGTAGAGGTGCTGCTGCTATTGCAGCGCTGATCTTCACAGCAAATTGATCACAACGCGTTCGGGATTGGTTGCCAGTTGTGATGAACTAGTTGATGTACCTGGTTGTCTGATCGCGGAGCTCAATGCAACCACTTGGATCTGGTCAGACAGCACGACATGACCACTCAAAACTGTTTGAGGACGCAACAGACCTGATCGGGAGCTGGTCGAGGAATGGGTCGAGGAGCACAACCACTTGCTCGAAGTTGGTCGGGTAGCGTGACCACCTGCGCGGGGCTAGTCGCGGATATGATCGACAAGCTGCTCGAGGAGTTTGATGTGCACGATGTTGGATTGGTCTACTCTAACTCTTCTTTCGCTGCATTGTGCGTTGAGTGATAACGATTTATGATCTCCTACTAGCATGGTTTTCTGGGTGAATACGGTAGAAATATTTTGTTTTAGGCTAGCGTAGCCTGCCCGTTACCCAATAATGCAGCCATGGAAAGAGGCGTACACAACTTGAACTCTGACCCCGACACAATTACAAGATCCAACTAGATTCAAAATTTAGTGGCGCAACACCTTTTTTTTTTTACTCTGACTAAATTATAAAAAATATTTGGTCGAGCTCATATCCATTGGAAATGGCTCATCGTAAGTTTTCTAGAATGTCCAAGATCGTCTTAAACAGACTTCGTATAAGAGAGTTATACCTATTTTAGTAACGTGCTGTTCTGAGACTCGACCAGGATCATAACCACGACTTCGACCACGACCACGACTAGAGATCACCCTCGAGTCCGAGTAGACTTAGCCTTCGAGGGGTGACGTCCGGATAAGTTTGTGGCGCTTCTCTCATGTTCCTAAGTAATAAAACATCACAAGAATTTAGTAGTAATTCATTAAAGAAAGTATGAACAATAAGAAACAAGTTCACCTGGTGGTCTAATTATCGTGCACATACTCTTGTAATTGGACCTCATATGATTTGAGGATTATTAGCGGTATTGATCGTATCTGAAAGAGCCATACACTTTCTAAATTTTCGCAACATGCACAGGTTTAGGCAGTCGTTGCTTTTGTCTTTTGCCTGGTAAATGAGATTAAAATCTTCATTTAACAACCACTCTGACTTCATGAGAGGCCGAAGAGAAACCAGCTCGTGCAGGAAAAGCGACTTGTCCTCATCACACTGCGGACCGTATACTGTGGTTAATCACTAAGTTTTATTATCAGCTAACATCACTATGTTAGTTGACAGGGTGTGTTCGGTGGCCGAGGAGTCAGACATGGTGAAAAACTAGTGTACCTGTGCTGTTTGGTACAAAAGTGTACCAGTGCTGTTTGGTGGTCGAAAAACTAAATCGATCATCTTTTGTGGGATCACACATATGTTGCCAAAAACAAAACATGATGTTCAATTAGGCATTCCGCACAACAGCACTATCTGTCTATCATTGAATCCAAGCTCTTAATCTGTCAGTGAATTATTGAATATCTATAAGAACAAAGTTATTCAAATTTCTATCCCGATAATAAAGATTATTTTAAAGATGTATTGAGAAACTTATAATAAGTGATCTTGCACAATTCTTTTATTACATAATACCAGATACGCAAAACAACATTAGAGCAAAAGCCTAGTCCCGTGCATTAACATCACAATTGCCGAAGACACCAACCCAATCTGAATCTAGTTCTCTATTTATAGTAGCATTGCTTTACAAGATCTGTTGTTGGAGAGAAGAGGAGGAACGTTCTCCGTTGTTTGAGGTCGTTATTAAGGACCTCCGACAGTCTCTTGGTTTAAGTAGCTCTGAGTCTGTCTCCGTCTTTTGAAGCTCTGGCCTTTCGGAGTCCAGCCTCTCAAAGCCTCTCGAAGGTTCGGTCTTCGAGGCTTCGGCCTCTCGAAGGTTCAGTCTTCGAGGCTTCAGCCTCCCCAAGCCTCCTCTTCCGAAGCCTCGATCTTCCGAAGCTCAGCCTCCTGAAGGCCCAGTCCTCGAGGCTTCGGCCTCCCGCTGCCCAGACCGACTTCCCGGAGATTACTGGATGAGTCATCAGGCCTCAGGAAAAATCTGCCAAAAGGGAGGAACCAGTCGTACTTTGCCTGCGAGGAAGTGATCGGCAATAAATGCCTAGGCTAGTGGACGCCGCCCTGACCCCCTTGGCGGTGCGGCGCCGGGCCGCAATTGGCGACTGGCTCACCCCCTTCAGGGGGCAGGCACCACGATAGTTACTACGGTGGATATTTATCTCTCAAGAAGGGTAGAAAGTAGTTATCCGGTATAAGACCCAGTGATTCGGTCACATCCTAGATATTTGTACATTGTGATAACTTATACGTCAAGCTACGTATGACCCTATAAATATAAGCTCTGGTCGCTTGGGCAAAAGGAAGGTTGAATGGCAGAGAGACACAGAGGTGAAAAATACCAAATCATGATGTGATACTCTCCTAGATCGATCTATTTTTTCTACAATCAATACATTTGTGGTACCTCTTTCTCTTAAACTTCGTCTCCAAATCTGAATCTCCTCCTTAAAAAATTCTCATCATAGTTACTGAGGCAAGATAAATTCTTGCTCCAACATCCATTTACTTCAACAGCCATGACGTGCTGCGCACCTGGACGCGGTCCCAATGCCCGCACGCATCTGCTCGACGCAGTCACCGCGTACACTCTAACAAAGTTACTACCCCTTACATGATGGATTTACAATTCCTAACAGACTGCAGTCTACATGCCCCTGTACAATGTTGAGCTAAGTCAGTCTTCTTCCGAAGAGATTTACATGTCCAAAATAGTTTGGGTCTACAGATCTTTATCAAAATATCTAATTCAATCGTACCTGCTGGCTTGATATCATTCCAGCAGGCACCCGCGTGCCCTTAAATGCTTCCCACATCGTCACAACCATCCGCCCGTCCTCAGTTACGGCAAGTTGGACGCGGCGACTTCTCCTTAGGGTCATGTTCTGCTCCTATTCATCACTGCCAACATTAGCCTCAGCCCCGCGCACATACGAGCGACAAAGGGCGGGGAGCTTGCTGCAATGGTTGTGGCGGCCTCTAGGATTTTGAAAGAGAGAAGACGTGTGGGGTTTCGAGAGTGGGGAACTTTAGAAAAGGCATAATGCCATATGAAATGGAAGTTTTAGTTTTATTTCTATTCCCTCGTTGTGAAAATTGAAGGATATGAGTCAAAGAAGTACATAATATCTGTAATAAGATATTATTTCCCACGCAAAATAAAAGTATCTTTCAGCCTGACCCCAGTTTAGCCTTGTATTGCTGCATCGCATGATTTAGCTCATACTTCAGTGTTCAAACTATTCTGTAATTGAATAATCGAAATGCAATAGCGGTGTGCTTTGGTGTTCGGACAAAGCCCATATAATAACAGACATAGAGTTCACGAGTCAGGAGAGGGGATTTACAAATCATAGAATGTTTACCTCAATGTAGAGTAGAAGATAAATTTTAATTTTTACACATAAACTGCGAATCAGTTGTCCAAATTGGTTCACGGTACCCAGCGAATATTGCAACTCACTGCTTAATATCTCAATCAATATGGAAACAAAATTTCTCAAAAGGAAGTATTTTAGGCTATACTTCCTGCAAGGTGTGTGAACCAGCGGAACAGTAATCAACCGACATTAAAGTGCACCAGTCCAGTTTGGTGGTGAAAAACTGAATCGATGATCTTTTGGTGGCGTCAAACAAATGTAGCCAAAAGAAAACATGATATTCAATTAGGCATTCTCCTCAACAACCACTGTCACTGAATCCCAGATCCTAATCTGTCAGTAAATTATTTCATATCTGTGTCATGCCTGCGCGAGGTCGATGAGACGACTTGAACCGTCAAAGAATCCATCAATTTTTTTAGGACAAAGACTTCTCAGATCCTCAGAGAACTATGAGTGCTCGAGGACTACTGTTCATAGCCCCGAGCACTCTCTCCCGGATATACCTTTTCTTGGTCCTCGGGGAATTCGGGCACTCGGAGACCACTGTTCATAGCCTCGAGCGCCTTCTCCCAGAACTGTGTCTACTCGGGCCATCAGGGAACTCGAGTACTCGGGGACCACTGTTCATGGCCCGAGCGCCCTCTGCCGAAACTTGTACTTCTCAGGTCCTCGGGGAACTTGGGTACTCGGGGACCACTGTTCATGGCCCCGAGCACTCTCTCCCGGAACTTGGTCTTCTCGGACCTCGGGAAGATAATCCCTGAGGGAGGACGCCACGTGGCACTCTGCTGTCCTGGCCTCGGGACTCGAGGACCCCTGGTTCCCATGTCAGCGACAGCAGCCCCGGGCCCATTGGCAGGCAATGATCCAGAGACTGCGGATGGGGCCCTTATTTCTTCGAGGCCGATCCCAGCATCGATGCCACGTGGCTTGTTCTCAGACGCTGGAATTTTGCGGTCTTAGCAGTCTTTCTGGCCCAAGCTTGTGGTACGGCCCAGGCGAGGAACCGAATGGACGTGTGTCCTTCCGACTTCCGAGGAGAGTGATAACGAGGAGGGAGGCGTGCGTGGTAACCACGCGGATCGAGGGTAGTGCGCCTGGCAACCGCACAGATCGAGGGGAATGCGCTTCACAGAATGCGCCACGGAAAGTGACGTTTGAAATCCCCATCCCCAAGATATAAAAAGGAGAGGGGGAATGAACTGTTGCCCCCTCACACCATTCTTGCGATCGCCACCTCTGTCTTCTTCTTCTTCCTTGCGCACCGGGAGCTCTCGCCCTCTTCAGCCCGCAGTGCACCCTCCTTCTCAACCCCTCCAGCACACTCCCCACCCAAAAAATGCCGAGGGCAGGAAGCAGCCGCCGGGACACATCAAGCTCCAATAGCGTTTTGCTGAAGTCCCGCATTGTGAACGAGGAGGGGGCGTAGAAAGTCCGCAAGCTGATGGTGCCCGCCGGCCAGCGGGAGGCATTGGTGTTGACGCCGGCGAACTTTCCGCCCTCCACGTGCCGGCCGGAGCGGATCGTCATCTTCGTGTCCTTCGTCGCCGCCAGACTGGTGCCGCCATTTTCAACTTTCTTCCTCCAAGTGCTGGACACATTTGGCATCCAGCTGGACCACCTGAGTCCGAACTCGGTGGTGATTCTGGCTATCTTCGAGCACTTCTGCGAGATGTTCGCGGGAGTGCCGCCGTCGGTCGCTCTGTTTTGGCATTTCTTCATCCTTCGAGCGGCCGGGAAGAGGAAAGGATCTGACGGGTTGGACATACACCGGCTTGGGCGACTTGACGAGGACCCACATCGGCCCGGACGGGGACCTCGACGAGGCGATGCTGGTGACCCTGCTGAAGGTGGTGACCGGAATCGACAACCTCACCCGGGTGGTCCTGCCCCGAGAGGAGCTGGCGCTCTGCACGGATCTCGGCTGGGTGGCACTGCAAGCGTCCATGCCGGACTTCGACGCCCAAGGACTGGTGGATCGTCCAGGGTGCCGGAACCCCAGGACCATACAGATCCACGGGGTGGATCACAACATAGGGCGGGGCGTCGCCGTCGAAGGCAACATGCCGGCGGCCTGAGGAGACTAAGGGAAGCGTCTTCATCGTCGTCGCTGTCACCTCCGTGACAACGACCGGCGGCGGGCGGTGCGACGGAGGGTGGACGAGGCGGCCAATCTTTGGGACCGGAGTCCGGGATGGAGGCCAGATCTAGGGCGCGGGTGCCCGAGGGCCAGGACCCAGCTAGCGGCGCAATGGTTGGCAGCCAGACTGACCAGCCACCGGAGGCAGGCTCCGGGCGGCCGCTGGGGCCGGCCCACAACAGCCCGAGGGCCAGAGCCCTCCACAGAAGAGGAGGAAGGCGGAGCTCAGACCGAATCCATAGAGCCCCGACTTCGGATGCCGGAGTCTCGGTGGCGGTACCGCGGGCCGAAGACCATGTAAGCTCCCTTTCTATCTCGAGCATATCTGCCCGGATTTTGGCTTGCTACTAACCTTTTTTTGTTTTCAGGCCGCCCAAAGACCCCACAGGAGGCCAAAAGGCAATCGGAGGAGCCGAGGCTAGCCAGCGGGCCTCTTAGAGAGCCGAGCACACCAGCGGGCCTGAAGCCGAGGGCACCAGCCAGTCCTGAGCCGAGGGAACCGGCCGGTCCCGGGCAGCAAGCACCGACCGATCCTACCCCGAGCCCTCCGAGGATGGAGCGAGTGGCCGCGGGGGAGGTGGTTGCGACGAGGGCGGCGCCTGCGCGGCAGCCGTCGGGGACTCCGAGTGCCTCTGTAGAGAGGGCTTGCAGGGGACCCAGCCCCCGGCCACCTTCTAGCCAGGCCCCGAAACCCCTCCCGGAGGTGCTGGGAAGTGCCCGGGAGGTCATCAGGCGGCTCGAAGTGGCCGTGGTAGCAGAGCGGGCGGAACTCTAGAAGGAGCGCGTCGCCCTGCTTGCCGAGAGGGGCCGACTGGAGGAGGCCCAGAAGCTCTTAGAGACCCGTATCGCCTCGACCCGCTCGTCCTACAAGAAGTCCATGCGTGAGGTGGCCGAGGAGCGGGAGGCGCTGGAGGAGACACGCGATGAGGCTGTTGCTGCACAGGAGAAGGGCAGCCGCATGGAGCGGCTCGTGACCGAGCGCGACTAGTCATCCCGGAGGCAGGCCGCAGAGCTGCTTGCTCGGGAGCAGCAGCTGCTATCTCGGGAGGAGGCGGTCGGCAAAAGGGAGGAGGCCGTGCGGTCTGCCCAGGCGGACTTGGCCCGTTAGAACGATGAGCTCGAGCGTAGCTGCGCCGAAGTCCTCCGCCGGGAGGAGGAGGTCGCGGTACGCGAGACCGATGTCGAGATAATGGCGGTGGCCCTTGATGCCCAGGAGGAGCAGATCGTGTGGCACGAGGCGGATGCCGCCTCAGCATCGTCGGCCATCACCGCCCAGGAGGAGCTGGTCGCCAAGCGGGAGGCCGACCTGACTGCCCGGGTGCAGGCAGTTGATGCCCGGGCCGAGCAGCTACAGCACGCTCAGACCGAGATCCTGTCTGCAAGGGGCGTCCCTACCAGCGCATCTGACGACACCGGCCTCGAGGACCGGCTGAAGAGCGCAAAGGACGAGCTCGAGACCGTCATCGTCGAGTAGACTAACGTGAAGCTGATGATGCGGGACATCCTCCAGCAAGCACGGAACTCCGTGAAGGCAGACGGGCTCAGGCACGTGTAGGTGGGTGAGCAGTCGTTGGACAAGAAGACGACTGGCCACATCGCCCTCGGCTTTGCGGAGATCGCTCGGCGCCTCGAGGCCCTTCCAGACGCTGTGCAGGAGCTGGCGTCCCGGGAGGGGCGTGCTTTGGCCCAAGCGGTGGCCGAGCATGTTCTCGCCTGCTATCGCAGCCGAGACCCTGCCTTCCCATTGGAGCCATTCCGGTAGGGCGTGGTTCAGGCCGAGGAAGCTACTGCCTGGGAAGCCTTCCGCGATGTTGCCGCCGAGGTGGCGGCGTGTTTTATGCTGGAGCCGGAGCCGAAACCGAGCAGCGACGATAGCAGCGATGTATCTTTGCCTCCTCCGGAGCCTGCAGATTGTTAGGTTTTTTGTTTTTGGAATGTTGTAAATATGGGAGTGATCCCCTCCAGAATGGTTCCTTTGAATATAATAGAAGCCTTTCTTTGGGATCGAAACTCCACTGTGTTTGTCATTATGTTGTTTCCTTTTTGCTTGATGTCCCGAGAGGTACTGGTCGGACCGAGCCCAGCCTTCTTCCCCCGAGAGTTAAGTTGCCCCGACCACTCATCATACGAGTAGTGGGACCACCCGAGCGTCCAGCCCTCGAGTCCTCGTGAGTCCACAGCTGCTAAGACAGAGACACAGATACGAACTTCCTTGCTCGGGAGATAAGTTCATCCAGCATGGTGCACGCCATGACCAGCGAACACTTTCCACCCTGCAACCTCTCAAACGAGCAGACCGAAGAAACGTGCAGGTGGAAACGCGACCAAGAGTCCCCACGGTTTGGTGGTGTCTGGGGTAGGACTAACCAGACCAAGCACCGACAGCCCACCCCTAGGGTCTAGGTGGTCCCGACCACTCTTTGTTCAAGCAGTAGGATTACCTGAGAACCCCAGAGACTCGGTAGTGTCCGGGGTACTGCCAAGCCAGCCGAACACCACGGCCACCATAAAGGACCTCGGTCAGCCATCGCTGCCTGTACGGTACATCGACTACTATTTGTTTTTGTCATTCCAAAAAAGCGAACACGTGGGCAGGGTTTTGCATGTGAGGAGACCATCTCGCCAGACAGATTAGATTGCGAGGCTCTCGAGGATAGCTCGGGAACAATAGTTTATTGCGTATGTATGAAAGGAAATTCATATAACTTTAGTTACTCACCGGACAGCTGTCAGGCTTCCGAACGACCAATCCAGGAGTGGGTAGATGCCTCGAGCTCGGGGCACCCGGGAACTTTGGTTCCCTCGTACGGAGCACCCAAGCACTGGAAAGCAGGTGAGAGAACCAGGGGCTAGGCGGTCCCGACCACTCATGTTCGAGTGGTAGGATTACCCGAGGATCCCGTAGGTTTGAGCAGCGCCCTGGGCACTGAGGCCCTTGAGGTTAGGCTGCCCGGTTCTTGATCATTGATCTGTAAACTTAAGAAATAGAAAAATACTCCTTGCTCAGTGCGCTTTGTTAGTGTGGTACTGATTATAGACTGCTCTCATTTTTTATCCGAGATCTCTTGAATACCCGGACCAGTAAAGTGTACAGACAGAGGCATAACCAAGAGGTCCAATGGTTCGGTGGTGCCTAGGGCAGGACTGACCAGGCCGAGCACCGACAGCCCTCCCTTGGGGTCTAGGCAGTCCCGACCACTCTTTGCTCAAGTGGTAGGATTACCCGAGAACCGCAAAGGATCAGTAGTGCTCGGGGTACTACCATGTAGCCGGACACCACAGCCTACCACAATAGACCGAAGTCAGTAGCTACTGCCTGTGCGCATACCGATCGGGATCCGTTTTTATCAATGGGAAAAATGAGAGAGCGTGTTTTTCTCGCACAAATCGAGGATCTCAACAAACAGATTAAACATATGGATTCCAGAGAGGAAACTCGGAATAAGAGTGTATATTGACAATTTGTACAGAAGTGGTAACTTACATGGTTAGTGGCAGCCCCCGGCCAACTTGGGCAGGGGGGACTCCTGGCCTGGTTGGTCCAAGCACAAGCATGCTGTCTTATGGATAAAATTTACGCAGATGCACGATGTTCCACTCGTTTGGGAGCGGCTGCCCGTCCTCTGTGGCCAGCCAAAACGAGCCTTGTCGCGGGACACCGGTCACGGTGAAGGGGCCTTCCCACATAGGGAACAGTTTATTCTTTCCTTCACGCGTTTGAGCACGTCAGAGAACTAGATCCCCAACCTCGAGTGACCGGGCCCGGATGTAACGCTGATGATAACACCACAGGCTCTGCTGGTACCTGGCTGCTCGTACGGCGGCTAGTTGCCGACGCTCCTCCAGGTGATCGACGTCATCGCGTCTTTGCTGTTCATGTTCACCTTCAGAGTAGGCATTCACCGGAGGGGAGCTGAGAGTGAGCTCAGAGGGGAGGACCACCTCGGCACTGTACACGAGGAAGAAAGGAGTCTCCCCGGTGGCGCGGCTTGGCGTGGTCCGGTTGGCCCATAACACAGCAGGCAACTCGTCGATCCACCCTTTCCTGTGCTTTGCGAGCACGTCGTAGGTCCGGGTTTTGAGCCCTTTCAGTATCTCGGCATTTGCATGCTTGACTTGCCCATTGCTTTGAGGATGAGCAACAGAGGCGAAGCAAAGATTGATGCCGAGGTCCTCGGAGTAGTCTGTGAACAGGGCACTTGTGAACTTGGTGCCATTGTTGGTGATGATTATGTTCGGGATGCCGAAGCGACTTGTGATACTGCGGATGAATTAAAGTGCCGTGTTCTTGGTAACCTTGATAACTGGGACTGCCTCCGGCCACTTGGTGAACTTGTCGATGGCAACGTAGAGGTACTCATAGCCCCCGATTGCTCGAGGGAATGGACCCAAGATGTCCAGCCCCCAGACCGCGAAGGGCCATGACAGAGGGATGGTATGGAGAGCCTGAGCTGGCTGGTGAATCTACTTTGTGTGGAATTGGCACGCCCTGCAGCGCCGAACCAACTCAAAAGCGTCCTGGAGAGCTATAGGCCAGTAAAAACCTTGCCGAAAGGCCTTCCCGACCAGTGTGCGGAACGATGCATGGCCACTGCACTCGCCCTCGTGGATCTCAGTGAGGAGCTCGCTATCTTCTGCCCGGGTAATGCATTTCAGGAGGACACCGTCCGTGCCACGCCAGTAGAGATCCCCATCCACTATGGCATAGCGTTTGGACTGCCGTGCAATCCTCTCCGCAGAGGCATCATCCCCAGGAAGGATGTTTTCTTTCAAGTACCCTCGAATCTCGTCGATCCACGAGGCATCTTGAGAACCACCAGTAAGAGCAGCGCGCTCACTGGGTGGCGGCACCCTGACGGGACCTCCCACTGAGGGTGCTGCCTGGGTTCCCTCAACTAGGCTCGAGGGTTCCCCTTCATCCTGGTCGGCAAGCAGCACGGACAGCCGTGTGAGCCTTTCTTCAAAGGCTCCGGCTGGGACGAGCGCCTGGGTAGAGGCTAGGCGGGAGAGCGCCTGGGCAGAGGCTAGGCGGGAGAGGTCATCGGCTAGAGCGTTGTCACGGTGAGGTATGTGCCGCAGCTCCAGGCCATCAAAGTGCCGCTCCAGCCTCCTGACTTCCACCACGTACGCCGCCATCTGAGGATCCGCGCACTGGTACTCCTTGGATACTTACTTGACCACCAGTTGGGAGTCTCCCTTAACCAGCAAGCGCCAAATCCCGAGGCCCACCACTACTCGGAGGCCAGCAATGAGGCCCTCATACTCTGCCATGATGTTGGTTGCTCGAAAATGCAGTTGTACGGCGTACTGGAGTACTTCACCCGTTGGGGAGGTGAGCACCACTCTAGCCCCTGTGCCTTTCAGCATGAGGGAGCCATCAAAGTGCATGACCTAGTACCCAGGCCCATCTTGCCCGGGGTACGCGGAAATCTCTTCACTGATGATCTCGAGTGTTGGTAATATGCCCTAGAGGCGATCGAGTTTGCGGATTGGATCTGCTAATGGGCTTTAATGTTGATTAAAGGACCATTAGGGTTTAGAGTCATAATGGGCTTTAATGTTGATTAAAGGCCCATTAGTGTGCTCTATATAAGAATAGGCAGGGGCCAAGGCGCATGGTGTTCTTTAGAAACCCTAGCCGCCTCCTATTCCCGAACTCCCTTCGAAACCCTAGCCGGGCGCGCGGTGCTAGCACACCGGCGCACGGCGATTCCATCCTTGTACGTGTGGATACCGTGGAGGCGCTGCTACTATTGCGGTGCTGATCTGCTCGGGAGTACTCGGGACGTACCCGCGAGTACTCGGAAGGTGCTCGGGACGTGCTTGGGACGAGGTTGACGATCGACTACTTGACGCGCACGACGTTGGATTGGTCTGCTCCAACTCTTCTTCCGCTGCACTGCTCGTCAAGTGGTAACGATTCATGATCCCCTACTCGCATGGCTTCCTGGTTGAATGCGGTAGAGAAAATTTATTTTGTGCTAGCGTAGCCTACCCGCAACCCTTCAGTGGTATCAGAGCCATCCTGCGTAGTTTTCGATCTGGATCAGTCACATATAGAAGACATGTGATAGAAATAGATTAGATCTATTGTTTTTGATCAGTTCATATGATGGATTGATCAATGCACGGTTGGTTAGGTGAATTAGAGATCGGATGAGATGCTAGTCGATGAAACCACATAGCCAAAAAGATTAGCTCGATCTCCCACCTGTTTTTGCGTGCGACTTGCCCCTACCGGCTGGAATCACCATCGGGGCTAACTGCATGCATCGCGACATGGTCGGGAGAACAGCAGATCGAGGTCGTGTGTGCTGTCATCGTTTCTGGAAAAACCTCACGCGATGATCAATGGGATTGATCTAATGGAAATTGAGGCATTATGAATGACTCGGAATTGGCTCGATACGATCGATCCGATGAGATTTTCATAGCGATTTCATAGATGCGATCTATGTATTTCCGAGAGGTTTTCATAGCCGTTGCGTACACGCATAGATTGTTGTAATAACATGATCCCATCATGACATTAGAATTCGATTCTACGCTTAACTCGTTTTTGCAGAGAATGTTGTGACTGGTATGGCCTTGTGATATGTGATGCATGTGTGTAATTTTTCATGGCCTGCGTGTCATGGTTAATTGCAGCCCAAGGCTGTCATGTTATTGTATAACGGCCTGCGTGTCGACTTGTGATGCTTCTTCTCATGTAATTTATCTAGTGCTATTAGGTGTAATAGACTAGAACAAGATCATGGAGATTTGAAGCATGATGACCCGGAGGGCAGGAACCGTGGCGATGAAGATCACCATGTGAAGGGGCCATACTATGTCACAGTTAATATGATTGCCTGTGATGTTTTTATGTTCCTGTCATACTATTCTTTCATGTTTTATATGTGGTGGATATGATTTTCATGATAGAGTAGTTTCCCTCAGAAAAATCAAGAGTAATTGATGCCCTTCCAATAGCTGCACCTACAAAGGTTTTGATCATTGTGTGGTAGGTCTGCCAAAGCAGGGTGCCATCATTTATCTTAACCAGTTAGAGTGGATGTCGGACATCCACACGCATAGTATTGGTTTACTTGATAAAGCTATCAAAACGGTTTTGGGCTTTGGGGCATGGTGTTGGGCGCCGGGGCATTCGATGCCACCCAGCAAACAAGAGTCACATAGGGATGTGATTAGCAAGGCGTTGCTTACCTATGTCACTAAGTTTCTAGCAGTGATGCCAAAGCTCACTAGAACTTAGTTGAATATGGATCTTGATCCTCTATATGTTGTTAGAGGGAAAACACATATAGTTGAGTACCTTTTGTTAAATTGTTTAATAGAAGATTCACATAGGCATAGTGCTGAACCTGCATTTTCTGTTGTAGATCATGGCACCGGCAGCTAGTAACACTTCCAGTTTTAATTTGCGATCGATTCTTGAAAAAGAGAAGCTTTCTGGAACAAACTTTATTGATTGGTATAGAAATCTGAGAATTGTTCTCAAACAAGAGAAAAAGGAATATGTTCTAGAGGTCCCCTATCCTGATGAACCAGCTGATAATGCTCCTGCCGCGGATCGGAGGGCTTATGAGAAGCACACCAACGATTCACTGGATGTTAGCTGCCTCATGCTTGCCTGTATGTCCTCTGAGCTTCAGAAGCAATATGAGAACAGGGATGCCCATGATATGATTGTGGGACTCCGAGGCATGTTTGAGAACCAAGCTCGGGCCGAGAGGTACAACACCTCAAAGTCCTTGTTTGCGTGCAGGTTAACAGAAGGCAGTCCAGTCAGTCCTCATGTGATCAAAATGATTGGTTACATTGAAAGCCTGGAAAAACTTGGTTTTCCCCTTAGCCCTGAGTTGGCTACGGATGTAATTCTCCAGTCGCTCCCTGCGAGCTTCGAGCCGTTCATTTTGAACTTTCATATGAACAGCATGGAGAAAAGCATGGCTGAATTGCATGGGATGCTAAAAACTGCTGAGGAAAGCATTAAGAAGAGCTCTAGTCATGTGATGATGGTTCAAAAGGATAGCAAGAAGAGAAAGCGCAAGGACAAGGCTAAAACTTCGGATGAGATCTCGAGTTCTAAGCCTAAACCTGTTGGAAAGCCCAAGGCTGGCCCTGCCGCTTCTGACACTTGCCACCACTGCCATAAGACTGGTCATTGGCGGAGGAACTGCAAATTGTACTTGGAAGAACTCAAAAAGAAGAAGGGAAGTAAGACTTCATCTTCAGGTATAAATGTTATTGAAATTAATCTTGCTACTCGTCCTGATGATTCATGGGTATTTGATACCGGATCAATGATTCATACTTGCAAATCGTTGCAGGGACTGAAAAGGACTAGGAAGTGTGCAAGAGGCGAACTGGATGCTCGCGTCGGCAATGGTGCAAAAGTTGCTGCGTTGGCCGTTGGCGTTTACTCCTTATCGCTACCCTCAGGATTAGTTTTGGAATTAAATAATTGTTATTATATTCCTGCCTTGGGCAAAAACATTATCTCTTCTTCATGTTTGGAAGAAGACGGTTATGAATTCATAATAAAGAACAAGTGTTGTTCGATATTTTTGAATGGTATGCTCTATGGTAATTGTCCATTAGTAAATGGATTATATATAATGGATCTTGAGGATATAACTATCTATAACATTGATACAAAGAAGCCTCGGCTTAATGATTTGAATCCCACTTTTGTTTGGCATTGTCGATTAGGTCATATAAATGAGAAGCGTATGCAGAAGCTCCATAAAGATGGTCTTCTACATTCATTTGATTTCGAATCATTTGATACATGCGAGTCCTGTTTACTTGGCAAGATGACTAAGACGCCTTTCACTGGTCGAAGTGAGAGGACAAATGAATTATTGGCCCTAGTACATACAGATGTATGTGGACCGATGAGTTCTACAGCTAGAGGTGGTTTTCAGTATTTCATTACTTTCACCGATGACTTTAGTAGATATGGTTACATCTACCTAATGAGGCACAAGTCTGAATCCTTTGAAAAGTTCAAGGAGTTCCAGAATGAAGTACAAAATCATATAGGCAAGACAATTAAATTTCTGCGATCAGATCGTGGAGGTGAATATTTGAGCCATGAATTTGGTGATCATCTAAGGCAATGTGGAATCGTTCCACAATTGACTCCACCGGGCACGCCACAATGGAATGGGGTGTCCGAGCGGAGGAACCGAACTTTGTTAGACATGGTCCGGTCGATGATGAGCCAATCTGATCTTCCATTGTCCTTCTGGGGATACGCTCTAGAAACTGCTGCTTTCACGTTAAACAGGGTTCCATCTAAGGCTGTAGAGAGGACACCATATGAGATATGGACCGGGAAGCGTCCCGGATTGTCTTTCCTTAAGATATGGGGTTGTGAGGCTTATGTAAAACGTTTGTCGTCTGATAAGCTCACTCCCAAATCTGATAAATGCTTCTTTGTGGGGTATCCTAGGGAAACCAAAGGATATTATTTCTATAACCGGGAAGAAGGCAAAGTGTTTGTCGCCCGGAATGGTGTCTTTCTTGAGAAAGAGTTTCTCGCGAAGAGAGTTAGTGGGAGCACGGTGCAACTCGAAGAAATTCGGGAACCACTTGAAAGTGTTTCAGCTCCTATTGAACCACAACTCGGTATGCAAGATGTTGCAGAACCTGTTGTCGAGACACCAGCCCCACGTCGGTCGGAAAGGTTCAGTCGTGCACCCGAGCGGTTTATGTTCCTAACCACGGGGCAGCGCGACATATTATTGTTGGACAATGATGAACCTAAGACTTACTCGGAAGCAATGGTGGGACCAGACTCCGAAAAATGGCTTGGAGCCATGAGATCCGAGTTAGAATCCATGAGAGAAAACCAAGTTTGGAACTTGGTCGATCCACCTGATGGTGTGAAAACTATCGAGTGTAAATGGGTTTTTAAGAAAAAGATAGACGTTGATGGAAATGTTCACATCTATAAGGCACGATTGGTGGCGAAAGGTTTCAGGCAAATTCAAGGTGTTGATTATGATGAAACGTTTTCGCCCGTCGCAATGCTAAAGTCTATTCGGATTCTCCTAGCAATTGCTGCATATTTCGACTATGAGATATGGCAAATGGATGTCAAAACGGCTTTCCTTAATGGAAACCTAAGTGAGGATGTGTACATGACACAGCCTGAAGGTTTTGTCAATCCGAAAAATGCTGGGAAGATTTGCAAGCTGCAAAAGTCCATCTATGGACTAAAGCAAGCTTCTCGGAGTTGGAATCTTCGTTTTGATGAAGTGATCAAAGGGTTTGGTTTCATCAAGAATGAAGAAGAGCCTTGTGTTTACAAAAGGACTAGTGGGAGCGCACTTGTGTTTCTGGTCTTATATGTGGATGACATATTATTGATCGGAAATAATATTCCAATGCTCGATGCTGTCAAATCTTCATTGCAAAAGAGTTTTTCAATGAAAGATTTAGGAGAGGCAGCATACATATTGGGCATAAAGATCTATAGAGATAGGTCGAAAAGACTAATCGGATTAAGCCAGAGCACGTACATTGACAAGGTATTGAATCGGTTCAATATGCAAGATTCCAAGAAAGGTTTCTTGCCAATGTCACATGGCATCACTCTCAGCAAGAATCAATGTCCTAAGACATCTGATGAGCTCGAGAGGATGAGTGCGGTCCCGTATGCTTCTGCTATCGGGTCCATCATGTATGCTATGTTTTGTACACGCCCAGATGTCTCCTATGCTCTAAGTGTTACGAGCAGATATCAATCGAACCCAGGTGAATGTCACTGGGCTATAGTAAAGAGTATCCTCAAGTACATGAGAAGAACTAAGGATATGTTCCTAGTCTATGGAGGTGAGGAGGAGCTCGTTGTAAATGGTTACACCGATGCTAGCTTCCAAACCGACAAGGACGACTCGAGATCGCAGTCTGGTTTTGTGTTCTGCCTCAATGGAGGTGCGGTGAGTTGGAAGAGTTCCAAGCAAGAAACGGTTGCTGATTCCACAACGGAGGCCGAGTATATCGCAGCTTCGGAAGCTGCAAAAGAGGCTGTTTGGATCAGAAAATTTGTTTCTGAGTTGGGTGTGGTCCCTAGTGCGTCCAGTCCAATGGACCTCTATTGTGACAATAGTGGTGCCATTGCACAAGCCAAGGAGCCTAGGTCGCACCAGAAGTCCAAGCACATACTTCGGCGCTATCACCTCATTCGAGAGATTATTGATAGAGGTGATGTAAAGATATGCAAGGTGCACACGGATTCGAATATTGCTGATCCGTTGACGAAGCCTCTCCCACAGCCCAAGCATGAGGCACACTTGAGCTCTATGGGTATTAGATACTTGCGGGATAGACTCTAGTGCATGTGAGAGAATGTGTTCTGTCTATGCTAATGTACTTTTGGATAATTGTTATCTGGTTCCATGAATAATTATCATTTACATTGATCAGCAAGTATGTGACTTGTTTGTGAAACTCTTTGTTTTTATGATGTTATTCTAAATAGTCCCTAATCTCATATCATTGTGTGGGACAATAATGATTTATAGATTAGCACATTTGACTGAATGATGATCATGTTTCACGGATCATAGATATGGAGATATCAAATCAGTAATGTGGACACATGTTAGAGAACATGATGTTGGATAGACCCACCCTGAGATACTGCTGGGATTGTTATTTTTAATGTGCCATCAGTTGTTATCTCAAATGGTGTACCTACAGAATCCTTTGACCTGAGATCATCATTGATTCCAGAATGTGTAGTAACACACTTAGGGGCTTCCAAACGCTATTCCATAACTGGGTAGTTATAAAGGTTGCTTTCGGGTATGTTATGAAACATGTCATGGGATGTGAGTGATCAAGATGGAATTTACCCCTCCTAAATAACGGGAGAGATATCTCTGGGCCCCTCGAGGTAGTTGGATTGGAAAGTCCTTGGCCATGCCAATGTGATTAAAGAGTTAATCATGGTGAATCCACTACTTGATCGAGTGAATGGTCGAGCTATCACAAGGGTGGCATGAATCTCGCCTTGAGCTTGACTGGTATCGTGTGGTAAAGGGATTGGTGCATGAGTATATCAAGGTTCAGCCGATATGATCTTTGTGTGCATTCGGGAGTCAATATGTCCTGCTAGGTACCGCTATTGACTTGCAATTCGGAAAAGGGTTTCCGGATAGCGGCCGTTTACACATGAACCTAACGGGTCACACACTTAAGGGGATGGAATATAAAACTTGTGCTGACTCTAGTGCAAGTGGGAGATTGTTGGTAATATGCCCTAGAGGCGATCGAGTTTGCGGATTGGATCTGCTAATGGGCTTTATTGTTGATTAAAGGACCATTAGGGTTTAGAGTCATAATGGGCTTTAATGTTGATTAAAGGCCCATTAGTGTGCTCTATATAAGAATAGGCAGGGGCCAAGGCGCATGGTGTTCTTTAGAAACCCTAGCCGCCTCCTATTCCCGAACTCCCTTCGAAACCCTAGCCGGGCGCACGGTGCTAGCACACCGGCGCACGGCGATTCCATCCTTGTACGTGTGGATACCGTGGAGGCGCTGCTACTATTGCGGTGCTGATCTGCTCGGGAGTACTCGGGACGTACCCGCGAGTACTCGGAAGGTGCTCGGGACGTGCTCGGGATGAGGTTGACGATCGACTACTTGACGCGCACGACGTTGGATTGGTCTGCTCCAACTCTTCTTCCGCTGCACTGCTCGTCAAGTGGTAACGATTCATGATCCCCTACTCGCATGGCTTCCTGGTTGAATGCGGTAGAGAAAATTTATTTTGTGCTAGCGTAGCCTACCCGCAACCCTTCATCGAGGACCGATGTCCACTCTGCCACAAAGTTGGACAGAGCCTGGCTCTTGATTGCCTGACGGCTGATGAAGTGCAGATCGAACTCCGCCAGCTCCACTGCCCACTTGATGATACGCCTAGTGCCTTCTCGATTCTGGAGGATCGGCCCCAGTGGGTATGTGGCTACCACCGAGACCTTGTGCGCCTGGAAGTAATGGCGCAGCTTCCGGGAAGCGACGAGTACGGCATAGAGCATTTTCTGGACTTGAGGGTATCTTGTCTTGGCGTCTTGAAGGACTTCACTAATGAAGTACACCAGTCGTTGTATACAGCGGGCCCGAACTGAGGCTTCGCCCGAGGGCTTATCACAGCCCCCGAGCTCGGCGCAGTGGTCGGGGCCGGTCTGTCTCTCTGGCTCAACTCCCTGGTCGGGAGGAGCCGAGGTCTCGGGCTCCACTACCTTCTCGGGAGGAGCCTCGAGAATCGAATGCTGCTCGAGGGCGGCTGGGAGCTCGGACCCAGCACCTTGCCCAGAGCACTAATCACGCTCCACCACCAGTACCATGCTCACGACCTGAGGGGTGGCCAAGACGTAGAGCAATAAAGGCTCGCCCTCGGAGGGGGCCACCAGTACGGGTGGTGAGGTGAGATACTTCTTCAAGTCTTGAAGGCCTGCTCGGCCTCCGATGTCCAGTCAAAGTGACCGATCTTCTTCAGGAGTTTGAAGAGAGGGATCCCTCGCTCCCAGAGCTTGGAGATGAAGTGCCCCAAGGCCGTCATGCAACCAGCGAGACATTGGACTTCCTTGAGTTGAGCCGGGGGACGCATCTGTTCGATGGCCCAGATCTTCTCCGGATTGGCCTCGATTCCTCAGCTGAAAACCAAGAAACCGAGGAGCTTGCATGCGGGTACCCCGAAGACGCACTTCTCGGGGTTGAGCTTCAGGCGAGTAGTGCGGAGACTATTGAAAGTCTCGGCTAAGTCCTCCAGTAGGGTGGCGCAGTCTCAGGATTTGACCACGAGGTCGTCGATGTAAGCTTCGACGTTGCGGCCAACCTGCGAATCAAGGGTAATGCGCACGGCCCGCTGAAAAGACGACCCAGCGTTGCGCAAACTAAAAGGCATTGAGATATAGCAATAGGTCCCCACCGGGGTAGTAAAAGATGTTTTTTCCTTGTCCTGTTTGACCATGCGGATTTGGTGATAACCCAAATTTGCATCTAAGAAACACAAAAGATCGCATCATGTAGTGGAGTCTACAATTTGATCTATGCGGGGTAAAGGAAAAGGATCTTTCAAACAAGCCTTGTTTAGGTCGGTGTAGTCGACACACATGCGTAGCTTGCCGTTGGCCTTCGGGACGATGACTGGGTTTGCCAGCCACTCTGGGTGGAGGACTTCTTAGATGAAGCTGGCATTGAGGAGCTTGCTGACTTGCTCCCAGATGAACTCCTGGCGCTCGAGCGCCTACCGCCGGACCTTCTGCCTCACCAGCCGTGGGTCTGGCCGCACAGCAAGGTGGTGCTCGATCACCTCCCTAGGGATCCTGGGCATATTGGACGGCTACCATGCAAACACGTCGATGTTAGCCCAAAGAGAGGCGACGAGCGCGCTTTCCTATTTGTCGCCCAGGTCACCACCGATCCAGACGACCTGGGACGAGTCTTCGCCCACCACGACCTCCTTCGTAGGGATGGAGGCGTCGGCGACGAGTCAGGGTTTCGATGAAGAGGGTCTTGGGCCCCCTAGGTGTCCTTCGACCTCGGCCCGAGCAGAGACCAAGGCCGAGTAGAGCTGCTCAGCCCAGGAGACAGCGCTGCCGATCTCGACGGGCACGAAGATGGGGCCAGCAAGACCCAGCATCTTAACCGTGAGGTATGCATAGTGCGTGATCATCATGAATCGGGCGAGCATCAGGCGCCCGAGTATGGTGTTGTAGGGCAGGGGGACTTCCGCGATGTCGAAGACAACGTTCTCCATCCGGAAATTATCCCGGCTCCCGAATGTGACGGGTAGCTCGACCTGTCCGAGGGGCAGAGTGTGTCCCGATGTCACCCTGTAGAACGGGAGCGATGGCTTTAGGCGCCTGGAAGGCACCTGCTGCTTCTTGAAGGCCTCCTGGGACAGGAGGTTCAGGCCTGCACCCCCATCGATCAGCACTATGCTGACCTTTACATTGCAGATGGTGGGGGACACTACTAGAGGTAGTCGCCCCACGCCTGCAGTACTCGCGGGGTGGTCCGCCAGACTGAAGGTGATTGGGGTCTCTGACCACCTCAGAGGCCTTGCGGCCGCCGTGCTGGGGGTAGCCGAGCACACCTCACGCCGCATTGTCTTGACGCAACGACGAGAGGAGGGTGTGTACGTGCCCCTGTTGATGAAGGCGACAGTGTGCTCGGGCTCTTGGAACCCGAGCTCTTGGTTCTCGGGGGCGGCTTTGTCGTCGCCACCCCTGCGGTGCTCCTCGCACTCCTTCTGGCGCCTTTCGATGAGTCCTTTAACTGATCAGCACTCAGTGAGGTCGTGCCAGTTAGTTTGGTGGATCTCACACCACTTTCCCGGCTCAGGCTTCGCGGGAGCGGGAGCCCTTAGGGGAGCAGGAGCCCTCGCGGGAGCGGGCCTCCTGTCGGGAGCCGCCCGGCGTGCCGGCCTGCAGGTAGGGCCCTCCGACGGCACGACAGGGGTAGCGTTACGCCTACTTCTCTTTTTCTTTTCCCGCTTGTCGAAGCGGGAAGAACCATGTTGGTCGGCAGTGGGTTGCTCAGGGCGTGGGACATGCCACGCCCGAGCCTCCACCGCCTTTGCGAACTTGTCAGCCTACGCGAAGAGCTCCGCGGTGGTTTCGACCTCATGCGTACATAGCCTTTCGAGCATCCGCTCGTCGCGGACGCCCTGCCGGAATGCGACGATGATGGCATGGGGGGTTATCCGCGGAATGGTGTTGCGGACCTGGCTGAAGTGTGCTGTATGAAGCGTCCCAGCATCTCTCTTTCTTGTTGCTTCACGGCATGGAGGTTGCAATCCAAGGCGGGGCGTGTGAAGGTGCTCCAAAAATTGGCCACGAACTGGTGGCATAGATCATCCCAGGAGCTAATAGACCCTGGAGGTAAGTTCATAAGCCAGGAACAGGTAGAACCCCTCAAGGCTACATGGAAGTAATTGGCCATAACCTTTTCACTGCCGCCCGCTGCCCTGACAGTGGTGGTGTAGATCTGGAGGAACTCAACGGGGTCGATGGACCCGTCGTACTTCTCCGGTAGTTCTGGCCTGAAACTCATGGGCCAGTTGACCCAACGGAGCTCGCTGGTGAATGCGCGACAGCTGTGTCGTATCCAGCGGCGCGAGCAGCGCCCTTGGGAGGCGAACGCCAGCGCACCGGGGAGACCCGGCGGTCATGGGCTGGCATAGAGGAAGCCTGGTCCTTTGCCTCGACCTCGTGCCGGGACTTCCGGTGGTGCTCAAGCGTGACGCACGCATCTTCGATGGCCCTCCGCTCATTGAGATGTAAGCGAAGGTCCTGGGCTCCGGTTGTGGCCAGGGGGGCATCACTCCGCCTGGAGGCCCCCCGGCCGGCTCTGCCGCCACCTGAGGATGGACCGGCCTTGGTTGCGCCACGGTGGGAGGTGGCACGAGAGCTTTCAGCCAGCACCTACCAGTGAGCTGTGCCCACCACGGCGGCCACCTCCTACAGCCAACGGCCTTCTGGAGTTTCCCCCACTGCCTGGACAGGCGGGTGCCTGAGGAGTGCTTGCACCGCAAGCAACATACTCCCAGGGCTAGCGTCACCGAAGGCGAGCCTACGCCGTAACGGTGCCCACCGCTGTCCGGACGTAGATCTCGCGGCATGGGCGTCTGTCGCTTGCTGAGGGTTAGGAGGCCCACCTGCGACGGTGGCGATGGCCCTGCTGGGCCCAGCATCGTTGTCCCCAAGCGAGGGGGCTACCATACGGGCCGACCACTACTGCTACTGAGGAACAGCAGAAACTGGGGCCTCCTGAGCGATGGGCTCCACCTCTTTGCTAGAGTTGGAGCCGGTGCATTGGAGGTGATGTCCACCTGCCATCTTTCCTGCAGATGTCCCCTGAGCATTTATTCAGGGATGCAACCCCCTACCTGGCGTGCCAGCTGTCGAAGGATGAACTCCACAAGCGGGGATCCAGAGGGACCCCCCTTGAGATTCGGCCGGAGGGATGATTCTGAATCTATCTCGTACGTGAGATAAATTGGAGTAAATGAGATGCAGGTGGGATGGATGATCGGATGCTAGAGGAAATAAATGCTCAGGGGATTTTATACAAGTTTGGGCTGCACGAAGAGTAATACCCAACTCCTGTGTGTATGCTATAAATGCTCTGGAAATGCCTCTCTAAGGATCTCTTGTGTTACAAGGGTTTTTTTGTCTAAGTCTAGAGCTTCGGTCTACGTGAGCCTCTACTCTGTTGTGCTTCTTGAACTTGTCTTGGTCCTGAAGAACTCATTCTGCCTTCGTCTCCCTCCCGCTCCTTCAGGGAGCCCGCCCCTTCTTTTACCCCGTCGGGGTGGCCTAGCGTGTCTAGAAAGGAGGGCACGAGTTCCAAGGTGGCATAAATGGAAAGCAACCATCATGGGCTACAGCTTGACGTTACGAGGGGGTTGAAAACGCGCCCCTGTCCGGTTCTATCATCATCATCCCACTTTTCAGCGGGTGCAGCAAGGAGGGCCCACCGGGCAGCCACCGAGCAACCCCGCGTACCTACTCGGTCAGGACGAGCCTGACACAGCAGAGCGGCAAGCGATATGCCTCGAGCCCTATGATGATATCCCGAGGCGCGCCGGATGATGCGCGATGGGACCCGCCGCATTAAATGTCCCCACGCCTCCCTGCCAAGCAGTGGCAGGGACTGACAGCAGGCGTGGGGGAGTGGTTAGAAGTGACAGGCCATGCTCCCTCTTAAATGCAGCATCAGGCCTCTCACCAATTGACACCTCACCACTGAGCTCTTGTGGGGACCACCGGCAAAGGACTTCTCAGGTCCTCGGGGAACTATGAGTGCTTGGGGACTACTGTTCATAGCCCTGAGCACTCTCTCCCGGATATACCTTTCTTGGTCCTCGGGGAACTTGGGCACTCGGGGACCACTGTTCATGGCCCCAAGAGCCCTCTCCCGGAACTGTGTCTTCTCGGGTCATCGGGGAACTCGGGTACTTAGGGACCACTGTTCATGGCCCTGAGCGCCCTCTTCCGGAACTTGTACTTCTCGGGTCCTCGGGGAACTCGAGTACTCGGGGACCACTGTTCATGACCCTGAGCACCCTCTCCCGAAACTTGGTCTTCTTGGACCTCGGGAAGATAATCCCCAAGGGAGGGCACCACGTGGCACTCTGCTGTCTTGGTCTCGGGACTTAGGGACCCTTGGTTCCCATGTCACTGATAGCTACGTATATTTAGTAGGTTAGTATGCCGTTTGGATCATTTTCTGTTAGGCCGTGTTGCCTAATGGCTTGCACATTCAGTCACAGCATGGCATAGCTTGGGGTTACATGCCAAACCAGCAGGCCCAATAACTTTTTGTGTCATATCATGTCGTACTTAGGCCGTGTTTGTTTGGGCTTCTGCTTCTGGAGAAGCTTGCTTCTGGCTTATGTGCTGGAGGGGTTGCTTCTCCAGAAGCTGCTTCTGTAGAAGTAGTGACCTGTTTGGCGACCCCACTTCTGGATGCTGTGGATGATTGGCTATGAGCTGAAATGTCTCTTATGCCCCTGAATGTTTGGAGTGGATTTGTTTAGGTTTTGTAAACTGGTATTAGGATGCAATTGGCATTCGTGGATGCCTTGCTGGTGTGTGCCATGTATTTTTGAGGTTGATTACTTTGGATGGTGTATTTCTGAAATTTTATCTATCTACCACCATGGAAACCTTGGCTTTCAGAATGCACTACTGAACTAGAGCTATAAATAACACTCCACAAAAAGAACGATGGCTAAACGGACAGCTCAAGAGGCAGAAACCAAGAGACATCCAGTCAAAAGCTTCATTGTTTAACCTTATCCTCACACAAACACTCCCTGATCATAGCTCTCAAGGTGAAGAACAAAAAGAACAGCATGGTTCCTGTTTTGAGGATGACACGGATCATAACTTCTAGCCTATCCTCTCATGCTCATCAAAGCATTTGCAATATTGTCACGAAAAGTGTTCATGTCGCTCTCTTCATGTGCACTAGTGCTCTCTTCGTGTTGAGATGATGATGCTTGACTAACATTTGGAATGTAATCTTCATCTTGATCACATCTATCAAATAGATTATCTTGCAAATGGCTTTCTCGAATAAAGTTGTGAAGGGCCATGCATGCAATGATAATTTTTTATTGCTTCCACATTGGATACCTTGGCAAGTGAAGAAGTATTCTCCATTTCATCTTGAGAACACCAAATGATCTCTCTATCACATTGCGAAGGGAAGAATGCAAATGATTGAACACTTCTTTCTTACCCATAGGACCCGGGCCTTGTCGAAACTCCGCTAAATGGTACGTCTCGCTTTTGTATGGAGATAGAAAACCCTTCCGATTGGGATAGCCCGAATCAACAAGGTAATACTTTCCTAAACATATAATAACTATGTCAGCGATATGAACTAGATGATGTAAATAAATATACTTTAGAGGTAATGTTGATACCTTCAGGAGGAAATGGAAACTTATCAGCATAGTTGTTTAATGCTTCATTGAACACCCTTGTGTCATGCACAGAACCCGGCCATCCAGAAACAACAAAAGTGAATCTCATATCGAAGTCGCATACAGCTAGCACATTCTGAGTAGTATATCGATACCGTCCAACATGTGCAACCGTCTCAGCAGAAGGCACAACAACAGGAATATGAGTACCATCTATTGCTCCAATACAATCATTAAAGTGAGGTGAAAAACGAGGATCTTGAAGCCTAGAATGCACTGCAACAAAGTGAGGATCTCTTGGTTTGATAATATCCACTGCTAGATTGTTGACACAATTCAACACATATGCCAACTTTCTACTGATAGTCTCATTAGACCTCTCAAACCGATTGTCAATTTGGCTAAAAGATTGTGGAGCACCACAAGTCCATAAAAACATGGCCAAACTATCGATAGATGTCATACTTGAAGTTGATTTCAATCCATAGTTTGACACCAATGTATCATGCAAACTATCAAACACTGCTCTGGTGATCCTAAACATCTTGTAACAAGATCTAGGTTGATTCAAAGTTTTGATGACCCAATCATAACCGGTCACATCAGGTTGTCTCCTTGCTGCCTTCTTCAAGAAAGTTTGACCATAGTACATAGCAAAAACATTTGCTGCATCTAGAACCAACTTTCTCCTCTTCAATGCAATATCCAATTTTTTAGCGTAATCATCATCACTTGAACTGTCAGTGTCACTTGAACTCATCTACAAAGCAACAAATAGAATCAGATAATATATAAATTTTGAATGAATAATAAACAACCAAGTCTCATGCCACATTATTACACAAAAAAGATGAACGATTACATAATACATATATGTCGAAGTATGCATCATCACAGATAAATAGCCAAGTCTCATGCAACAACACGCATAAATAGCCAACTCTCATGTAACAACATTCATAAATAGCCAAGTCTCATGCAACAACATTCATAAATAGCCAAGTCTCATGTCACATTATTACATAAAAGTTGAATTTCAAGAAATAAAACATCAATATAAATAGGATATTATTTCTTCCTTTCTTCATAGCATCTCTTGAGCCAATTGAGCCTCCCTTCATTTGTCTCAAAAGTGAGAAATATTTCACGATTTCCAGCTTTCACAAACAGTTTTGTAGCCATGAAATGCTCATCACTCCCTTCAACTGCTCGTGCTTCTTTTGCCAAATTCATCACCTCTCTAATTGCCTGATGAGTGTAGTCACCAGTCAATGCTTTTGAGGTTACTGAGTTAGAGCTAATGACATCATCCACCATGCGTGACATGACCCTAACCATAGGATTCTTCCCCTTCTTCCTTGGGCTAATCTTCGTTGGGCTACTAGAATTTCCCTTCCGCTTCTGCTGCGTCCTAGCAGCCATCATGGGTGCAATGTCTTCCTCCATACCTTCCGCATCCTCATCATCAACATTTATGTGGCTGCCAGTGCCTTCTTCACCTGGGATGCATGCAGACAGACCGGATACATGACTCCTCTCAAACATAAACTCCATTTCTTTGAGGTTATTTGGTGGACCATAACGCAACGCCTTCTTCTCTCTCTGATTTTGTCCCTGGACAATGAAATAAAATTAGTGGCCTCATAGTATAATAAATTGCAATGTATATATACAATGCTGGGGAATATATAACCTTAGTGGCCTCTTCCCAAAATTCTTGACTTGCTGAAACTGTTCCTAATTCTGCATTCCACCCAAGCCCAGTATTGTTCAAGAGTGATTTCCAAAAAGTGTACAAGATCTTCAGGTTGTTCCAACGGTTTTTTAATTGCTTCTAAGTGTAATTCCTCCCTGTTTGAGCCAAAAACTTCTGACCCAAGCTCTGATAACCTCTTGCATTTAATCCACCAAGAGGTCTATTACCAGCATGGATCTCCTCAACAGCAAGCTTGCAAAAAATTGTGGTACTACGGGGATCCCAATCTGCTTTTGCAACATTCTTGTCCTTCTTGTCCATCTAAATTTCTCAAATTGAATTAATAGTACAAACAAATTGAACATGGAACAATCTCACTGAACATGCCATTATGCCAATGTATACATGGCATGTTCAGTATGCATATCTACTCCTTGTATATCAATACCACTATCGGCCAACTTGCCATTGACATACACCTAAAGTAGCATGTCTATTGCAAACAAATAGAAAGGAACAGGATAGCGAATCAGCATAAAAATTGAGTAATATACCTTCTTGACAAATATGTACAATTAGCTAATTAGGAAAACAACATATTGTCAGCACATAATTGAGCGATATATGTCCAATTAGCTAATTAGGAAAACAACATAGCATGAGACATTACAATTATTCATTGCAGATGACCATACAATTATCCAAAGTCTCAAATTTTGGTTCACAACATCCATTGTAGATGACCATACAAATTACTGAAAAATTAAACAAAGGTGCCATCAATCAATTGGGGACGGCAAGCTTCTGTTACCTCGTAGCAAAACCGGACTGAGGAGCTCTTGGCAGAGGAAGACCGACAGCTTGTCGGAGGGATGCCAACTTGTCAGAGGAATGGATCTCGCTGGAGGAAGGGCGCCCGCCGCAGACGAGGACCGAGGCCGTGGACCTGGAGACGCGTACCTGGCCGTCGGGCTGGAGATGAGCACCTCGCTGTGGAGCTGGAGACGAGGACCGAGGCTGTGAAGCTGGAGACGCGGACCGAGGCCATGGAGCTGGAGACGAGGACCTCACCGTGGGGCTGTAGGGTCGCGGTTTTCTCGGCGGGCTGAGAGTGCGTCGGAGGGAGGAGGCGAAACCCTAGCCGCCGCCGTCGCCTATCTTGCGGAGAGCGCCCGACTCGAGTTCGATGAGAGAGGCCGAAAAAAAAACGAACCGGCTGCCCAATATAAGCGATGGTAGAGGCGGGTAAATAACCTGGAACTTGATGGGGAGGTTCATATCTCAACCCGCAGAAGCACCCGCCGAGCTGCTTTGAGAAAATACACTGCGTGTTGGGTTTCTCTGTGCTTTTGCTTCTGCAAGTGTGGGTTCAGAAGTAGTGGTGTTTGTTTGGGCTTCTTGCTTTTGGAGGCTAGAAGCTAACTAGAAGCCCAAACAAACACAGCCTTAGTCCGTGCCAAACTATTGTGCCATGAGTCATAAAAAAGTCTGTCCCATATCCTAGCTCTACTTGCGGGTTTACGACTTTGGTTCTAGGGTTGGGGGTTCTAGGATTTCGATCCGAACCCTACACAAGTCCGAGGTGGGTAATTGTTATTTTTCAAAATCTTTTCAACAAGAGTCTAAAAAAAAACTTATGAATATATTTAAAAAAGGTTACCGATGAGAAAAACCGTGGCATGGCAAAACTGCTTTGCCACTCTACTGTGGATTGTGTGGCGACACAATGTTGACACCCAACTTATAATGGAGTAGTGCACCACTCGCTATGGCCGTATCAAAAACACTTATTTTCAAAAAATATTGTTCCGTAGGTTTGTTCTTAAAATTTTATCTAAAATGGTTTAATAAAAAAGAAAAATTCAGGGGTTGGGAGTAGATTGATTCATTTTTCTTCAATTTGATTCAGTCTTTTCTATCAATCGAATCAGTTCATATTTTTTCAAACCTCATGTTACATCAAACATTGCTACCGCAATGGAGGTTATAATGTTTATCTGCCATGCGATGGATGGCCGTTTCAACCGCAAGGCCGACCGGCATTTCGAGTTTTGTCCCTCTCTGCATGGCCCATGGCTCGGAGCCTCGGAACAGGATGAGCCCGTCAATTTGCGTACAGCACGACCTAACATAGGAGACACATCTACTCACCAATGACAAGAAAAGAAAAAGAAAAAAAAACATACCCAACCGCTGCCATCGCGGAAACAATGTCAAAAGCAGACACCAAATATTGGTCCTGTTTGACACATCAGCAGCTCCAAGATCTATATAAGATCTGAAGTTTATTAGATAAAATAAAGTAGTTTAAATATATATTTTTAGTTTAAAATAAAAAGAAGATTGTTAAATTAAATACCCTTAATCTGTCTATAGCTCTAGTTTTGAAAATGTCTAGAGCTAAAAATAACCAGTTTTAAAAATTCTTAAAACTAAAGCTCTACCAAACACACTTTTTATCGACTCCTCGCTCCCCTTGGACAATAATGATGCTACCATCCTGAACTAAAATTGCGACACCATGAGAACAATTAAAAAGAAACACCAAAGTATTAAAACTTAAGAGCTAGTAAAACAATACTCATGAGGATGGAAAACCATTTAATATTAAGAAAGATGGGACATGTCAATAAGATCAAGCGACGCATGAAGATTATATTTCACAAGGAACAAACAAATATGCAAAAGGTACCATAGTGTAATAGTAATCAGTGTAAATATGTATAATAGTAATTAGCGTGTTGTTATGTAATAGTATTTATTTGCTTAGGTTAGTAGATTGTATAATAGTATGTAGCGTGAAATTAATTAGGAAAAAACTCAGAGCACCTCAACTCAGCTCACTCAGCGTAAATAAATCTATGAATAGGTTAACAGTGCAGTGTTAATTTATAAGGAGATTTAATATTTACTCAATGTAATTTTCATGTAAATTTAAATAATATTTTAATTCAATATTTAATATTGAATATTAATTATTTCATTTTTATGTAATAATGATGATTTAATTAGCATTGTTAATTACTTACATATTTAGCATGTGTATTGTGGAAATATATTAGTAATTTTATTAGATGTACCTTTGTTTACCAAATACGATATGACTTTCTATATTTATTATGGAGAACGTCCCGCAGTTTTGTATAGGAGGCTCGTAACAATTCAGAACTGCTAGCACATAGAGAGTTCGGTTGAAGTACCTAATGACCTAATTGACCTGAAATCACATGTTATGAGCCTTTTGCGTGTAAACCTACAATCCCATATTGTTGTCCTAAAGAGCGTGCGGCTACGGGTTGTTCTAAACAGCTTGGTCGTTGTCCATACATTGTTCGAGATGAGAAGAAACAACCCATGGGCTTTGTACTCACGCAAGACATTGGAGGAGAACTTTGATAATGGGGTATACGTAAACATAGTGCCACGACTGGTGCAAGGTGATGCAGTGAGTACCGTGGAAGAATCAGAGCAGTAGGTGATGCATGAAGAGGATGAAGGGCATGTTAGGGAGGGCAGTTCCGGTAGAGATGGAGCTAGAGTGAACCATTCTGATGTAGATGCAGAATGCATGGATGATGAAACCGGTGGTAGCGGGAATGAAGAAGATGCTGACAATGAAGACCCAGTGCCACTTTTGTGGTGCTGGTTTGCTGGACTATGCCGTCGTTGAGTATAACACATTATGTAACTTGGGATACCAGAATAGGGACATCCAGGTCAGGTAACAATTTTGTAACAGGGGGGAGGTCGTCCACTTTATTAGTAACTATGCTGTAATGACCAGAAGGGTCCACAAGTGCGTCCGATCGAACCCTACAGAGTATGAGGTCAGGTGTTTCAAACACCTGATTTGTCCTTACTTCGTATGAGCAGATAAGCCTAAATATGAGAACTATTTTGTGATCAGTAGACACACCCCACATACATGCAGCGAAGAGGCTATTAGGAATGTGAGGCACGCCATTGATGCAAGGTTCATAGCCCAACTCCTCATCACCCTTGTTGGCACGAACATTTGTTTGTTGCTAAAATCCATTATGGAGGAGGTGCAAACTAAGACGGGTATGCTAATCAATTAACACACCGCATGGCGAGCGAAGCAGAAGGCGTTGAAGATGCTATTTGGAAGCTTCAAGGAGTCTTATAACTATGCGCCATGGCTACTACAGAAGATTGCCATGACGAATTCAGGGACTCAATGGGCGATGGAGGATGAGCTGATCAAGCTAGAGGATGGGTTATACAGCACCACTAACCGATACCTCATTAGGTTATTTTGGTCCTTTGGACAATGCATCAAAGCTTTCAGATATTACAGGCTGGTTCTATGCGTGGATGCCACATTTCTGAGCGGCAAGTACCATGGTACCCTTATGACAGCGATGGCAGTGGATGCAAATAATCAAATCATTCTTGTCGCGTTTGCATTGGTTGAGAGTGAGAACAATGATAGCTGGTTGTGGTTCCTCACTTTGTTGAGGACACGTGTCGTGGGCAACAGGGAATGTGTTTGCGTCATCTCTGATCGTAACAAGGGCCTTCTGCATGTGTTGGACGTGCTTCATGATAGCACAAACTACGCTATTGCATGTCCTGATATGGAGAGAAGGTAGTGCATGCGCCACTTGGGAGCGAACCTGTACACAAGGTACCTCAGCAAGTCTATTGTAAAGAGATTCAAAGGATTATGTGTGCAGAACCAGCAGACGAAGTTCAACGACATATAGAGAGAGTGAAATGAGACCACTCGCAAGATGATGACAGATCAACAAGAACAGGAGGACCATATGCAAACGCAAATGGTTGGGGGACAAACTATCGTTAGCCGTTCACGTGCTACGTTTAGCCAGTGGATAGCAGAGAAGCCGGTGGAGCATTGGACCCTAATCCATGACACTCACAATGCTAGGTTAGCACTTAAAATTTAAATTACATATTGAACCCTACCTTATGCAAATAGGCCATCTAAAATTTTATATCCCATGTTAGGTACGCCATCTTGACAACAAACATAGTGGAGGCGTTCAACAATGTCATAAAGGGAGTAAGGGGCCTCCCGTTGTGTGCCATTATTGAGCTCATATTCTATAGAACGACGGACTACTTTCAAGACTATGGTAATGCCGCTATGAATTGAAGCACGTGGTTTGCACCTAAGATGGAGGCAACCTTAACAAGAAGGAGGAACAAGGCACACTTTCATCAGACGAGGATCTACGACATGACCAACAATGACTTTGAGGTCATGTGTCACCGTAGGTATACTTCAGGGTATAGCGCAGGGGACACCGTGAAGCAATGTCAACTTGGGCCTCACGAGGCGAAGTGCACATGCAATAAGCCAAAACTGCACCATATCCCAGGCTCGCATATCTTAGCCGCTTGTAGGGACATGGGTGGCAATGACGGATCATAGTACGTAGCATCGTACTCCACGATAGATACATTGAGGAGCATATGGTTTCCAAAGATGCAGTCCTTCAACATCGGAAGCAGCTACAAAGTGATCGAGGGGCCTATGTGTGTACCTTATCCTCGAGCACGACGTATAGATCCTGGAAGTCCTAGATCAATGAGGCTGCAAGGTGACATGGATGAAGCAGATGCTATTGACGGCCTACGCAAGTGCAAACTTTGCAAACAATCTGGCCATGACAAGAGAACATGCCCGACCCAACAGTAAACTATCATGCACTATCAAACTGTAGTGTTTTAGAGTTGTTGCATTTTATTGAACCATGAAGCATGTTTTTCACCCATTTATTGAACCATGAAGCTTGTAACATATTCTAATTTGTCATTCAACTCCTTATTGAACCATGTAGCTTGAAATCATTGTCATGGCTCATACTGGTCTTCCCGAGCTTGTAACATATTCATATTTGTTATTCACCTATTTATTGTGTAGTATATTTTTTTATTCACCTATTTATTGAATCATGAAGCTTTAACATATTCATATTTGTTGTTCACCTACTTATTGAACCATGTAGCTTGAAATCATTGTCATGGCTCATGCTGGTCTTCCCGAGCTTCTTCAGCAGTGGTACAATGAGAACCATTGAGGGCAGATGATTTTCACAAGGCAGCAGGTAACACGAATATATGTGCTGTTAATTGCTAACATAATTTGCTACTAACACAGTACATGTATTGGATACCTTTTATAGTTGCTTCCGTTGCGAGCCCAGAGTGTCCACACGATTAAGGACTTAGACCCTCGATTCCACGTGCCACTCGCACGGGCAGGCTTACTACTGTTCACTCTCATGATGGCTGGAGCTCCCATGATGGTTGGTGCCAAGACACCTCTCTTGCCTATTGAGGAACCACTGCTCACAGGTCTCGTCAACCGGTGGCGTCCTGAGACGCACACATTCCACTTTCCTTTTGGAGTGATGATCGTAATATTGAGGGATGTGGCCATGCTAACCGGGCTGCCAATCAGGGGCGTCCCATTAGTAGTTTCGTGACCAGCGAAGGAACAGTGCAAGGGTTACGTGGAGGGCAGGTAATTATTTTTTATGTACTGCAGTTCAAATATCGTATAGCTATTCAAGCTTCATTGACCATCTGCATCTTGTAGGTTTGGTGTGCCATATAACAAGAAGGATGTTTGCCTCTCCATGTACTGGATTCATGTGTTACCACAGTTCGGTCCATGCCCACCGGATGCTGACGAGGCTACAGTAATACAACACTATAAGGTGTACTTGTACGTTTTGCTGGGAAGCATCATGTTCTACAACATGGTATGCGATTATGTTGTTCCCCATATTCTGACGTCACATTTATACTCGCAGGATTATGTCATCGGACCAATATTTGTAGAGAGCAAATTTTTTGCAAAGTTTTCCTTTTGAACGCACCGGATGATCCGGCGATCATCAAAGACCTCATCGGACAATTTTAACTAGAGAACATTTTTCGGCTAAAATCTTCTTGTTCTCACTGGATAGTCCAATGATACCCCTGAATATCCACCAGACCATTTCTTCGAGAGAGCAAGTTTTCGGCGCAAATTGACCTTTTACACACCGGATAGTCCAACGTTTTCATCGGATCATTCGCTAGACTATTTTAACAGAGAGCATGATTTTCTGCACCAAATTCTCATCCTAGTCACCTGATAGTCCAGCGTTCAATGAGCCCCTCACTGTATGTCTTCTGGCTGAAATCAAACTACAAGCACCGGATAGTCCGGTGATGACATGTCATTGATCACCAGACTATCCGGTGTACACAAAAAAATCTGGCGGTGCCATTTCTTGACATCAACACATGCCCCCCTATTTTTTTGGTAAAACTTGCGCACCGAAAAAATATTTTTACACAGGATAATCATGAATACGTCATCTTCTATTCCAAGTTAAGACTTAGGGAGATACAAACAACATGTCGGCCATATGTGCATGTTCTAAGGGCGATGACATTCACACTGGCCGTGCACAATGATATATTTTAGGACGATAGTAAATTACATCGGCCATGTATAGTTACCTTCTCAAGCATCTTGCCAAACGCTTGGATAATATTTCTTCAAGTATTTCCCATTGATAGTGCGAGGCATCTTGTCTCCTTGTACATATTGCAACATGTATGAATTCCCAAGCACAATTCCTACAAGTTTAAAAGAACCTTCCCAACTAGGAGACCACTTCCCAAATTTATCATCTTTAGACCCAATAGGTAAATTCTTCTTCCAAACTAAATCCCCCTCCTATTTGAAACAATTTTGCCTTTACTTTCTTATTATAGGCTTTAGCTACTCTCAACTTATCCTTTTCAATTTCTCTCAAAGCTTTGAGCCTTTCATCATTGAGGTTATCTACTCTATCTATCATTGCATTATAATAATCAATGGCTGACAAGTTAATTTTGTCGTACCACTCTTAATGTGCCAAGATTTACCTCAACGGGCAAAACAATCTCTTGTCCATACACTAACTCATAAGGAGTAACCTTAGTAGCACTATGCCTAGATATACGATGAGTCCACAATGCTTCACTCAAAACCTCATGCCACCTTTTTGGATGTTCTTCTATATTCTTCTTTGTAAGCTTAATCAAAATTTTATTGCTAGACTCGGCTTGTCCATTAGCCCGAGCATAATATGGTGGGGAATTGAGAAGCTTAATTCTAAGTGACTCGGCAAACTCACGCACTTGATGAGAAATAAAAGAAGAACCTTCATCTGTAGTTAAGTTTGCGGAATACCAAATCTATGAATAATATGTTTCAAATTAAACTTGATTACCTCTTTGTGTGTCATGTTCTTCAAGGGAACGGCCTCGGTCCACTTTTGACATGTTTCACATCCTTTGTAATATCTATAGAAATCATCAAACATAGTCGGCCAATAAAATCCAGCTCTCCTTAACAACCACACCATTTTGTGAGCCGATTGATGTGTTCCACAAATACCTTCATGTACTTCACCCATAGTAATTTTTCTTTGCTCTGAATCTAGAAATTTTAGAAGCAACCCATCTATGAATCGGCGATATAATTCACCATCCAACATCACATATTTTAAAGCTTGTTACCTAGTCTTTCTATGTACTGATGGAACAAGATTTTCTAAATATTCGATCATCGGCTTTCTCCAATCACTAGACATATGCAAATCTGATTTTTTGAGCAAAACCGAACCTTCTTCCTGTTGTTCAGCCAAAAGAACACTAGAACAAGCTAACAACGGTTTTTCTAACACAAAGAACATCCCTCTATTCACTCGATAACTAGATGCTTGCTGCGCTAAATCATTTGACCTCATATTCTCTTCTCTAGATATGTGAACGATGGTGAAATCATCAAAACTTGCTATGATATCTAAGTATCTATCTAAATAGCTATTTAATGACCCATCAGAGCATTGATAAACTCTAGAAACTTGCTGCACCACTAATAATGAATCACCAAACACTTCTACATGTGTCACGCCCATGGACTTTAAAAATTGCAAACCTAACAAAGTTGCTTTGTACTTGGCTTGATTGTTGGTACAAAAGTATTCTATGCAAATTGATGTTTAAAAAATAACACCTCTAGAGGAAATTAAAACATTGCCAACACCTTGACCTTCACTACAAGCCGAGCCATCAAAGTATAATTTCCATGGACACACACTAATCAAACTAACCAATGCATCACTGTCACTAGGATGATCAACAATAAAATCAGCAACGATTTGGCTTTTCATAGATCTTAACAGTTCATAAGCCAAATCATATTCAATTAAAGCATAGGCTCACTTTCTGATTCTACGACTCAAAATCAGATTTTGCAACATGTACTTAATAACATCGGTTTGGCGTGCAACTAGACAAGTACTAGAAACCAAATAATATCTCAACTTGGTGCATGCATAGTATAAAGGTGAACATAATTTTTCAATAAACGCATACCTTGTTTCCACATCCAAGAGACACCGGCTCAAATAAGTGATCGCATATTCTTTCCCTTTGCTTTCTTGTGTAAGAACAACACCTATTACCGTCTCTTGTGCAGCAACATATAGCTGAAACAGAATCCCGGCTTTGGGCGCCATACACAGGAGGTGATGACAAATATTTTTTGATGTCATCAAAAGCTCGTTGTTGTTCTGCCCCCAAGTAAAACCGGCTTCTTTCTTTAACCGAAGTATGGGAGTAAAAGCACTAATCTTGCCGGATAAGTTAGATATAAAATGCCTCAAATAATTGACCTTTCCCAGCAATTTTTGGACCTCTCTCTTTGATTGTGGCGCTCCCAACTTATCTATAGCTACTATTTTGTTAGGATCTATCTCTATGCCCCTTTCATGTATTATAAAACCTAAGAATTTGTCCACCGATACACCAAAAGCACACTTAAGTGGGTTCATCTTTAAACCATACCAACGCATTCTTTCAAAAGCTAGACGCAAATCGGCTAAATGACTATCCATAGCATCCGGTTTGATAACAATATCATCGATATAAATCTCCAAGATTACACCAAGCAAATCATGAAAGATCAAATTCATAGCTCTTTGATAAGTAGCATTGGCATTCTTTAAACCAAATGTCATAACAACACATTCAAATAAACCAACAAAACCTGGGAAACGGAAACCTATTTTAGACATATCTTCTTCGGCCATGAAAATTTGATTATAACCCGCATTACTATCCAAAAAACTAATAACTCTATGACTCGAAGCATCATTAATCAACGTACCGGCGATAGGCATGTATTCATCTTTAGAAGTAGCTTTATTTAGATCCATAAAATCAATGCATACTCTCAATTTATCACTATTTTTCTTCTCAACCGGGACAATATTAAATATCCATTCAGCATATCTTCAAGGACAAATAAACCCCACAACGAGCAACCGGCTTATTTCTTCTTTGATTCTCCCATACATGTTAGGATTAAAATTTCTAGACGGTTGTTTGTGAGGTCTAAAACCCGACTTTATAGGAAGCTGATGTTCTACAAGCTCACGGCTAAGTCCCGGCATCTCATGATACTCCCAAGCGAAACAATCGATATATTCTTTGAGTAATGCAATCATTTCGCCTTTCTGAACATCATGTATATTTTTATTCACAAATGTCGGCTTAGGAACAGTACCATCTCCTATATCTACCTTTTCTAATGGATCAGTCGACGAAAAACCTTGTCCAAGTTTTTCTATCTGATCAAAATCATCAATAGTCTCATAAATATCGTACTTTTTAGACTGATATTGCTCCACACGCTATTGCGACCATTCTAAATTACTTTGTTTATTCATTTATAACATTACATTGCTAAGCTGAGATGAAGAAATCGGCTGTACGGATACGTGTACAAAACCATCTCTAGTAACACTAAGAAAATCATACTCCGGAAGGTCTTGAACGAAGAGACACTGTACATTCCCATGTTGCCAATCTACCGAAGCATCAGCCAAAGCAACAAAAGCCGATGTATCCGCATGTACAACCTCAATTTCATCGTCTACCCATTGAATCAATAATTGGTGCAAGCTAGAAAGTACAAAATGATTTGCATGAATCTAATCACGGCCTAATAAAATGTTGTAGTTACCTTGCACATCGGCGATGAAGAAGGCCGTAGGAACTGTCTTGCTCCCAATAGTGAGCTCCATGGAAATTATGCCTTTTGCCTTTGTAGGCTCGCCAGTGAAGCCATTAAGCACCAAGTTTGTCTTTATGAGCTCTTTGTCTTGTTTTTCTAGCTTCTTGAAAACTGAATATGGCATTAGATTCACAATGGCTCCACCATCCACTAGCATTCTCAAAATTGACCTTCCATCAATATGCCCCTTGACATACAATGGTCTCAAATGTGGGCTCGATTCTTTGAACTTTTCAAATATAGCTTCCTTCGAACCAAGATTTAGTTGAGCAACCTCCTCATAACAGCCTGAAACTCCGAAGGTAAAACAAAAACCATATTGATATCCATATTATCATGCGGCAGAATGCCATCTCTAAGAATTGGAATCTCCTAGCATATCATCTTCATCATCACTAGACGTCACAATAGGCTCTATGACTTGCTTTACTCTCCATTCTTGCCGAATAGGCACCATTGGCTTGATTTCATTGAATACTTGATCTCTCCTTTTCAGCTTGTGCTTCTCCCAACTCTTGCTTGTGTAACCTTTGTAGTCTCCTCTTTTGGGAATGTGAGAGACCCCGAGGACACCACAGTGGCTATGGCTTAGTCCCGGGTAGCAAGGACTTCTCCTTTTCAACCTTCAGATCGTCTAAACTAGCGATCGGCTTTGAACCAGAAGTGGCTTCTTGAACATTTGGCGCCATGGGCCATTGTAATGCTGTAGGTGGTACCCCCTTAAGCTCAAGATCAGTACCAACTACACCTACAACTTCCCCTTTGTTGCTGCCACTTGATCTGTCATTAGCCGATTGCTTTTGCACTTTGCTTTCATCAACAACCAGCTGTTTTCTTTCGGTTCCAGATCTGATTTGTAATTAGAAACACTCGTGTTCTTCACACGATAGACCTTCTTAACATGTCTCCTATCCCTTCTATCATTTGACTGATTTTTGGGATCAAAACGGTCTTGTCTAGGATGAGATAGTCTGTCGAATGCCGAAGGTAGTGGTGCTGTCCACCCTAGGTGAAATAGTGCAAATGGCATAGAAGGTGGTGCCCAAGGTGCACACCAACCCCACGGCGAACATGGAGGACAAACCATCGGAGGAGACCCCCACATCATAGGCATTGGCGGCCCGAAAGGAGGGAACGAAGCTGCTGCAATATTATCCTCCCATTGCCTCCTCCTCCCTTCAAACTCACGCTTCGGAGGTGATCTTGGACGTTTAAGAGCATCGGGCTAGCTGCCCCTTTTTTGGCCAGCCTTGCCACTCTCATACTTAGCCAAAAGTGTATGAAATGTAAGTTTTGTCTTCTTATGCTTATTAATATCTTTGTTCTTATCTTAATTCAATTTCCAACGGCCAATTTCTAGACTTTTAGGTTTGATCATCTTTGGCCTTACATTATTATCACCAATGATCACACTCTTGCCTTTAGTCGATTCGGCTTGAGACGACCGAACCAAGACCTTCTTCCCTTCAAATTTCATCATGTTGATGGGGAATGGATCATTATCTAGCTTCATCTTAGAATTTTTCAGCAAACTTCAATCGTCCTTCATTAATGGCCGATTGAATCTGTCGATGGAAAATATTGCAATCATTAGTAGCGTGAGAATATTAATTATGCCATTTACAATATGCATGTTTTTTAATCTCCTCAAATGATGGAATAACATGATTAGGAGACAAACTAATTTGCTTTCCTTGTAACAAGAGATCAAATTTCCTATCACATTAAGTGACATCGAATGTGAATTTCATCTCTTCTTGCCGATTCTTTTGTGGAGTCGGCTTCAATGCAGAGCACAAGAATGGCTTAGATTTGGACTTCCATGTCCATTCGGCAACACACATCTATGCTATCATAATCTAACGAATCGTCCTCATATTCAACTACATCAACACCCGGATGATCCACCTTGTGTTTTTCACTAAACTGTTGAACCTTTCTATGTTCTTTGGCACGGCTTTCCTGAGCTAGAGCCCGCTACAAAACTTTGTTCACATCTGAAAATTCTTGCACTTCTAACCTCTCTTTAATGTGTGCATGCAACCTGGCAAAAGCTAACTCAGCTAGATCTCTATCGGAGAGCGAAAAATTGAAACATTGATTTTTAGTATCTCTAAATCTTCTAATGTATTCAAAAACAAACTCATTATACTTTTGTGTAACTGATGTCAAATGAATTAACCTCAACTCCGTGTCTACAGTATAAAATTATTCATGAAACTTTTGCTCAAGTGGCGCCCATGTGCAAATAGAATTAGGTGCAAGCGAAGTAAACCAAGTAAATGCATTGCCGGAAAGTGATAAAGGAAAAAAACACAAACGACAAGCATCTCTACTACTGGCTTCACAAAATTGTGCAAGAAATTGCCCTATGTGTTCTATTGTGGTTCTACTATCATCCCCATTAAACTTAACAAAATCAGGAACCTTAAACCCATGGGGATATGGAATTGTATCATAATTATCAAGATATGGCTTTTGATGAACACGTGCCCTCCCTTTAGGTTCTACCCCAAAGTGCTCCTTCAAAAGATTAGCCATCTCCTCTCTAATGCTCTCACATCTCATAGGTTGTTCGGCCATGGGCCGAATAGGATTTGCACTACTTTGTCGAATGCTTTGCGGAGGCACTACGGATTGCGCATGTGTAGTATTTGGTGGAGACACATTGAAGTAAGTATCTGGTAATGGACCATAAGGGATGCCGGTACCTTGTCGAGGTATGGGAGGTGTGCTATACGCCATGGTATTGTATGGACCTAGCAGCATGCTTGCTGAAATTTCAGTAGCTCGGTTATTAGTTATGTGTGGAACCGAACTAGTTATGCTAGATGAAGTGCTTGGAACCGGAAAAACCAATGATGAAACCTCCGGTTTACTAGTATAATATGTATTAAATGGAGATGTCGCCGCATTAGCCAAACCCACATTGTTCTAGCTTTGAATTTGTCGCATCGGCATGTTTTGTTGCATAGGTATGGGTGTCATAGACTGTGCCAATGAACTAAACAGGACATGCTGAAATTTGCCATAGTTATTAGGATTCAAAGTGCTAGCATCACATGACAAAGGCTGTTTCAATGTGTCCTTAATGCTTTGTTTGTTGTCCTTAATGCTTTGCACATCGACAGCTATAGAATCGCAGCATCTATTAAGTGATTGATCTAAACCCTGAGCTAAAGCATCAATTTTATTACTCACTGCAGCTCCTAAGGACTGATCGACTGTATGCACAATGTATTCTTGCAAAGCATGGGGAACATCACTTACATTGGGCTTTACCTGAACTTGGTCGAGGGGCTGTGGAGAGTCTTCTTTCTTGAACACGCCTTGCTGAGTCTTCACATAGCACGAAAGGAGCTGTTGCTGATCTCGTTCCACATCGGTGTCGAGCGCCAAATGCGCCTCTTCTGGCAATTGGACGCCGTTATGATGTTGTCATTGTCGATTTCCAAAGTAGACATGGCTAGGGTTTCAGAATTCAGCCAAGAGGTAGCCAAAAAATCTTGTTCCCCAGCGGAGTCGCCAATTTGTGTTGGCGTGGAATTGGGCAACACCTCGCCAACATGGGTAAGTCAAGGATACTTGTCACTTTTCGCAACGACACGTAACCTGTTTACAAGCAAACAAGCAAAGGTTTCGGCCAGCAACCTTGGGGATCGCCGCTCGGATGATTTACAAGTAAATCGATAAAGAACTACCACGCGAACCACAGGGATTCGAAGTAGCAGCAAAGAACTAACCCTCAATTGCAGGAAAGTAAAGGCAAAACAAAAGGAAGATGCAATAGATGCGATTGCCTGATGGATATACAATCGGCCTCCACCCTTCGACTATTTATAAGGGGGGCTACGGTCTTGACCCTAGAAAATCAAAGTAGGACTCTATACCAACCCTGTTCGGTCAAAATTGTGAAAGAGAACCGAACAAATCCACAAATCCACTTCGATTCAGTTTCGGACTGAACACCGGATGGTCTGGTGAGAACAAACTCTAGAACACTGGACCATCTAGCGAGTTCACTTGGCCGAAACTCTAAGACTCGGTCTTACACACACCGGATATTCCGAGGTCACCGGACCAATATTTGCAGAGAGCAAATTGTTTACAAAGTTTTCCTTTTGAACGCACCGGATGATCCGGCGATCATCAAAGACCTCACCGGACAATTTTCAGCAGAGAACATTTTTTCGGCTAATAACCTTCTTCTTCTCGCCGGATAGTCCGGTGATACCCCGGAATCTCCACCGAACCATTTCTTCCAAAGAGCAAGTTTTCGGCGTAAATTGACCTTCTAAACACGGGATAGTCCGGTGTTTTTATCAGATCATTCGCCGGACTATTTTATACAGAGAGCATGATTTGCTGCACCAAATTGTCATCCAACTCACCGGATAGTCCGGGGTTCAATGACCCCTCACCGGACTATTTTTTCCAGAAAGTATGTCTTCTGGCTGAAATCGAACTACATGCACCGGATAGTCCGGCAATGATACGGCATTGATTATCGAACTATTCGGTGTATACAAAAAATCTGGTCATGCCATTTTTTGCCATCAATACATGCCCTCCTATTGTTTGGTAAAGCTTACGCACCAAAAAATATTTTTACAAAGGATAATCATGAATACCTCATCTTCTACTCCAAGTTAAGACTTATGGTGATACAAACAACATGTCGGCCATATGTGCATGTTCTAAGGGCGATGACATTCACACTGGCCGTGCACAATGATATATTTTAGGACGATAGTAAATTACATCGGCCATGTATAGTTACCTTCTCAAGCATCTTGCCAAACGCTTGGATAATATTTCTTCAAGTATTTCCCATTGATAGTGTGAGGCATCTTGTCTCCTTGTACACATTGCAACATGTATGAATTCCCAAGCACAATTCCTACAAGTTTAAAAGAACCTTCCCAACTAGGAGACCACTTCCCAAATTTATCATCTTTAGACCCAATAGGAAAAATCTTCTTCCAAACTAAATCCCCCTCCTATTTGAAACAATTTTGCCTTTACTTTCTTATTATAGGCTTTAGCTACTCTCAACTTATCCTTTTCAATTTCTCTCAAAGCTTTGAGCCTTTCATCATTGAGGTTATCTACTCTATCTATCATTGCATTATAATAATCAATGGCTGACAAGTTAATTTTGTCGTACCACTCTTAATGTGCCAAGATTTACCTCAACGGGCAAAACAATCTCTTGTCCATACACTAACTCATAAGGAGTAACCTTAGTAGCACTATGCCTAGATATACGATGAGTCCACAATGCTTCACTCAAAACCTCATGCCACCTTTTTGGATGTTCTTCTATATTCTTCTTTGTAAGCTTAATCAAAATTTTATTGCTAGACTCGGCTTGTCCATTAGCCCGAGCATAATATGGTGGGGAATTGAGAAGCTTAATTCTAAGTGACTCGGCAAACTCACGCACTTGATGAGAAATAAAAGAAGAACCTTCATATGTAGTTAAAGTTTGCGGAATACCAAATCTACGAATAATATGTTTCAAATTAAACTTGATTACCTCTTTGTGTGTCATGTTCTTCAAGGGAACGGCCTCGGTCCACTTTGTGAAGTAATCCGTAGCAACCAAAATAAAGCGATGACCTTTGGAAGATGAAGGATGAATTTGGCCGATGAAATCCAAAGCCCATCCTCGGAACGGCTATGGTTTGATGATAGGATTCAACATAGAAGCAGGAGCTAACTGTATATCACCAAACTTTTGACATGTTTCACATCCTTTGTAATATCTAGAGCAATCATCAAACATAGTCGGCCAATAAAATCCAACTCTCCTTAACAACCACACCATTTTGTGAGCCGATTGATGTGTTCCACAAATACCTTCATGTACTTCACCCATAGTAATTTTACTTTGCTCCAAACCTAGACATTTTAGAAGCAACCCATCTGTGGTTCGGTGATATAATTCACCATCCAACATCACATATTTTAAAGCTTCTCGCCTAATCTTTCTATCTACCGATGAACTAGGATTTCCTAAATATTTGATCATCTACTTTCTCAAATCACTAGACATATACAAATCTAATTTTTTGAGAAAAACCGAACCTTCTTCCTATTGTTCGGCCAAAAGAACACTAGCACAAGCTAACAATGGTTTTTCTAACATAAAGAACATCCCTCTATTCACTTGATAACCAGATGCTTGCTGCGCTAAATCATTTACCCTCATATTCTCTTCTCTAGATATGTGGCGATGGTGAAATTATTAAAACTTTCTATGATATCTAAGCATCTATATAAAATAGCAATTTAATGACCCATCAAAGCATTGATAAACTCTAGAAACTTGTTGCATCACTAATAATAAATCACCAAACACTTCTACATGTGTCATGCCCATGCACTTTAAAATTTGCAAACCTAACAAACGAGCTTCGTACTCGGCTTGATTGTTGGTACAAAAGTATTCTAAGCGAACCGATGTTTCAAAAATAACACCTCCAGGGGAAATTAAAACCATGCCAACACCTTGACCTTCTCTACAAGCCGAGCCATCAAAGTATAATTTCCATGGAAACACACTAATCAAACTAACCAATGCATCACTATCAATATGATGATCAACAATAAAATCAGCAACGATTTGGTAGCAGGAAAGTAAAGGAAAAACGAAATGTAGCAGCGAAGAACTAACCCTAAATTGCAGGAAAGTAAAGGTAAAATGAAAAGTAGATGTAGTAGATGCGATTGACTGATGGATGTGAAATCGGCCTCCACCCCTCCACTATTTATAAGGGGGGTATGGTCTTGACCTTAGGGAATCAAAGTAGGACTCTATTCCAACCTTAAACATGCCCTGTTCGGCCAAAATCATGAAAGAGATCCAAACAAATCCACGAATCCACTTTGATTCGGTTTCAGACTGAACATCGGATGGTCTGGTGAGAACAAACTCTAGAACACTGGACCATCCACGAGTTCACTCGGCTGAAACTTTAAGACTCGGTCTTACACACACCTGATATTCCGACGTCACATTTATAGTCACCGGATTATGTCACTGGACCAATATTTGCAGAGAGCAAATTTTTGGCAAAGTTTTCCTTTTGAATGCACTGGATGATCCGGCGACCATCAAAGACCTCAGCAGAAAATTTTCACTAGAGAACATTTTTTTGGATCAAAACCTTCTTCTTCTCACCGAATAGTCCAGTGATACCCTGGAATCTCCATCGAACCATTTCTTTCGGCGTTTTACCTTCTACACACCGGATATTCCGGCGTTTTCATCAGACCATTCGCCAGATTATTTTATACAGGGAGCATGATTTGCTGCACCAAATTCTCATCCCACTCACCGGATAGTCCGGTGAACCCCTCAGTGGACTATTTTTTCCAGAAAGTATGTCTTTTGGCCGAAATCTAACTACAAGCACTGGATAGTACGATGATGACATGACATTGATCACCGGACTTCCAGTGTCTACAAAAAATCTGGTCGTGCCATTTTTTGCCATCAATAACTTGCAAATTTGAAAATTAGGGTGTTACAAACCTTCCCCCCTTGGAATGAATCTCGCCCTCGAGATTCAGACGGAATGGAGAAAAGATGAGGAAACTTTGACTTCATATCTTCTTCTCTTTCCCATGTTGCTTCATCCTCCGAGTGGTGACTCCACTGGACTTTGCACAATGGTATCACTTTGGTTCTGGTAATCCTTTCTGATCTTTCAATGATCTTCACAGGATACTCTGTATAGGAGAGATCTTCTTAAATATCCAACTCTTTCATTGGCAACTGTTCTTAGGGCACTCGAAGACATTTCTTCAACTAAGACACATGAAGACATCATGCACATATGTCAGCTGAGGCGGTAACTCCAACTAATAGGCTACTTCTCCTCTTTTACCCAGTATCGTGAAAGGTCCAATGAATATTGGTGATGACTTTCCTTAAATCTAGGAAGACCTCTTATGGCCAAAAGCTTGAGATAACGAAATCCCTAATTTTAAAAACCAATTCTCTACGTCTGTTATTAGCATAACTTTTTTGCCTCAATTGTGCAATCCTTAGATTCTCTCGAATTATCTGAACTTGCTTTTCTGTATTTCGTAGAACTTTTGGACCAAAAACTTGACTTTCTCCGGTCTCATTCTAGAACAGCGATATTCTATGCTTTCTTCCATATAGGGCTTCAAATGGAGACATTTGGAGACTTGCCTGATAATTGTTGTTATACGAGAACTCTGCATATGGCAAACTCTTATCCCAACTTTTACCATACTTCAGAGCACAAGCTCTTAACATATCCTCGAGTATCTGATTTACTCTCTCAGTCTAACCATCTGTTTGAGGATGATAGGCAGAACTAAAATTCAGCTTCGTGTCCATAGACTCGTGTAGCTTCTGCCAAAACTTAGAAGTAAATTGAGTTCCTCTATCCGGAACAATCATCTTCGGTACTCCGTGCAAACATACTATTCTTGACATATACATCTCTGCTAATCTGGCTCCACTATATTTAGTCTTAACCAGGATAAAATGAGAAACTTTAGTCAAATGATCAACTATAACCCCTATAGAATCATACCCTCCTTGTGTGCTGGCTAATCCGATAGTGAAATCCATACCGATTTCCTCCCATTTCCACTCAGGTACCTTCAAGGGCTATAGCAATACTGCTAGTTTCTGATGTTCTTCTTTGACTTCTAGCAAGTATCACACATGGCTATGTATTCTGCAACATCTCTTTTCATTCCATACCACCAATAATGATCCTTGAGATCTTGATACATCTTCGTGCTTCCGGGGTGAATGGAATATGTTGAATCATGGGCTTCCCTTAAAATTAACTCTTTTGATTGGGCACACAGATTCTCTTTTTAAACCACACAATACCTTGACTGTCTTATGCAAAGCCTGGTGCTTTATCATCCTTAATAACCCACCTTATTTCCTTGAGCCTTTCATCTTCAAGTTGACCTTTACAAATATCTTACTCTAATGTGCAATCAAATTCCATGGTAGTTGCTTCTACATCTGCCACAAAACCAAGGTTAAGCTTCTTAAACTCTTTCCATAACTTGGGTTGACTATCTTGAACCATCATCGAGTTACAATAACTCTTTCGACTCAAAGCATCAACTGCCACATTAGCCTTTCCTGGATGATAATGGATTCCGACATCATAATCCTTGATTAATCTAGCCATTGGCGCTGACGAAGGTTTAATCCGGTTGGGTGGATATATATTTTGAATTGTGATCCGTATATATCATACACCATTTTCCAATGAGATAGTGTCTCCAAATTTTTAGTGCATGAACCACTACTGCTAATTCCAGGTCATGCATAGGGTAATGCTCCTCATGCTTCCTTAACTGCCTTGACACATAAGCTACAACTTGACATTCTTGCATACGAACACATCCAAGTCCTTGTCACGAAGCATCACAGTAGATATAAAAGTTCTTGCTGATGTCTGGTAGAACTAGCACTGGGGTTATAGTCAATCTTCTCTTCAATTATTCAAAACTTGCTTGACAATCTAGGCTCCATTTAAAAACCACATTTTTCTGTAGCAAAGAGGTAAGACGTTGAGCTATCTTAGAGAATCCTTCTATGAAGCGGTGATAATATCCTGCTAAACTGAGGAAACTTCGGATCTCTGACACATTGGTAGGCGGTAACCAATTCAAACATCCTTCACTTTTCTTGGATCTACTTCTACACCTCCGGCTGTTATGATATGACCAAGAAAAGTGACTTGATCTAACCAAAAATCACACTTGCTAAGCTTGGCATACAGCTGATGCTCTCTGAGTGTTTATAGCACAATTCTGAAATGTTCTTCATGATCTTCTTCACTCCTAGAGAAAATTAGAATATCATCAATGCTCTCTGAGTGTCTGTAGCACAATTCTGAAATGTTCTTCATGAAATGCCTCTTTAACTCAGCTAGGTCATTAGCATACATTCTATATGGCCTTTTAGCTATAGGGGCCAAACGGGTACAAATTCAATGATAAACTCAATTTCTCGATCTGGTGGCATACCTAGCACTTCATCGGGGGAAACCTCAAGAAATTCATGAACCACTCTGAATTGATAAATGGGGTTTTCTTTAAGTAAATTGAGAGAACAATCCTCTACTGCTGTGGTAGTAGCTACGAACTCAAATTTGGTTGCATCTCCTCTGGTCAGGAGGACTGCTCTTCTGGCACACTTAATTACTCCATCAAACTTGGATAACCAATCCATTTAGAGGATAACATATGTGCCCTTAGATTCCATGACTACATGATTTGATGGAAAGTCTACCCCCCTTATTTTAAGTTTCATCCTATGACACATAATGAGTGCGAAAACTGGATTTGAACTCCGTCCACATGATAGCTGTTGTGTTGTCATGTCCAGTGAAGTATGCTTCCCACCAGTCCAAAGCTTGACCGGTGAGTTGGTGCGAAGCATAGAGTACAATCTCTCTGTCATTCCACTATGCAACTTCTAGCTTCCTTTCTATTTCTTTTAGCCAATCATCTTCATCCATTGGCTCCACTACATGACTGAAGATTGAGGGCTAAGTTCTCTTGAATTCTCCAATTCTTGATGGTTGATGCGGTTGAGGAACATGATTTGGCTGCTATTGCTGCATCTGCACCATAGTTTGAGCTAAAGCTTGTAAGATCTGAGTTTGCATAGCCATCTGTTGTTCCAAGGTCACTAGAGGAGGCGGGGATGGATTCTTGTTGTTGTTGTCCTCCTCGTTGGTATTGGTGCTCCTTCTTGTGTTAACCGTCTAATTAGGGTTGGAAAGAGGGATAGGAGTAGATAAGCAAGACTGGAAAAGGATTTAACTAAGGAAATCCAACTATATTATATTATAGATATTAAAGATGCAACTATCGACAAGGTGTCAAAGCATACCACAACATACACCGACACGAAAACCAAAAATCCAAATCACACACTTAACACCATAACAATTCTCACCCTATCATTATTATCCTTAACAATTACATAGACGCTCAACTCTAGCAAAACTATGACGATGTACTAAAGACTCTACTGCTAAGACTCCTCTCTTGTACGGGATCTTGAGGGGGAAGAATCAATCAATCCTTCTTCTATGGCGGGGGCATTGAGGTAGATACTCTTGCATGGGGTTGATTGGATAGACATGGCTTCTTCTTCACCTTCTGTAGGTTCTCCTTAGTTGGGATCATGCTCATCCTCGAGAAGTGAAGTGACGAAGGTGAGGCATTGACGATATCTCCCAACTCCCATAGGGCGCAGTCCAGTTCATCTTCCAAGGCCATAGTGAGCGCAACTTGTTCACGTAGTTTGAGGCTTTCTCTGAAAGGGCGCTTCACGAATGGTTCACCACTCCCACGAGTTCTTTGGGGACAGTATGCATAAGGAGTGTTGACCATCTTGTTGTTGTATTGGTCTTGAACACGGGATATGGCTTGTCATGCTGCATCTTGAACACCGGCAGTGAAGGTTGCTCTTGGTGTCATTACTGAGTGAATGCCCACAACTCGACGAACATCCATTCCTTCATCTTTGCTTCATTCGTAGTCATAATGGTGACTTCTACCTTCCATTCCACATATCCAGAGTATTGCTTCTTAACTCCCCTATTGATCGGTTTTTTCATATGTCCAAGTCCAGAAAGTATTTCCAACAGTAGGCGAGGAAGGTGTGCAGTGTGAAGACCATCACTCTCGTAGACGTCGAGAACCGGATCCATGTTGCAAAAAGTGGGATCATCACTCTTCTCTTCAGTTGGAACACATTAAAGAATGGGTGGATGTCCTCCAGTTAACTGGCGAGCGGTGAGCAGCTAGTGAACCATCTATAAAGGAGAAGATAGGACATAAGAACTAACCTTAAGGATAGCAAGAGACAAGTATGAGAACTACGAAAAAGCTCCTATGGGTTTAGAAAAACTAGGAAAAACCTTAGCATGACCATTCTAGCTAGGCTTACGGTCCTACAGTCAGTATGGCTCTGATACGACCACTGTCACACCTGATTTTAACGGGCAAAACCAAGTGCGGCTTATGTGTGCCCAGGAAGTTTAACACACATAAGGATATGATAGGTGAAGTAACAAAAATAATACTTTTAACTTACAACCATTTAACTCTTACATAAAATACTTCACCTAAACAACCTATCAGCTAAACGATAGCAACTAAACGATGGCAGCGAAATGAAAGCATCGGCGACCACAGCAACTCCACAGGCACCGATTGGGAACATACTCCTAGTGCACTTGGTCGTCGTCTTGAAAGTCTTCAAAGTCTTCCACGGAGCAACATATGTATTGTGAAGATAGCAAGGGTGAGCACATAGAGTACTTAACAAGTGTGGGAAAGATAATGATATGTAGGCTTACAACAAGAATAGGGTAACACATGGTATATTTGCGTAAATGCGAGTAAAGAAAATGGTAGTGTAATTCAAATGCATTAAGAAGTTGTTAAGTAATATAACCCAACAACCCAACAACTAGACATTACCCAAGGCTACCCACCCTACAAACAATAACCATCCAACCATCACCCGTAGCATCAACCTATAGCCAAACCATTACCATGACCAACTAATCATGTGAGGATCCAAGCCTCCCATATCGGCGGGCACATCTATTATACCTGTTTACACTCTGCAGAGGTTGTCCAACTTTTAGCCACGAGTCATGATATCCATGTTGATGTGTTGCGCAAACACTTAACACACGCCAGTGGTGTGTCACCAGGAGATCACTACGAAGCATGGCTGTGAGGAACCGTCCAAACAACATTCTAATTAATCATCAGGAGGATCATTGCTCATAATCACAACCACAATGATTAACCAGAATACCATCCCGGTAGTCTCGGCATGTGTTTTATTCCCAATATCGGAACACATGCCTTTCCAACATGTACGTCACAACATAGCTTAAGAAAGAGCAAGTAAATAAAGTTATATTACAAGTTCTTAAGCATGCAACCATTTGCAACATTTTACACAAAGAGAAACTACGCAGCAGAAGATTCAAACCTTAACAACAACAAAAGGAGAGTGGAGTCATATGCCTGTATGCTCCACCCCAAAAGTTACGCCTCACCAGAGTAGAATGCACTACTCTTGCCCACCACCTGCATCGGCGGGAACGCAGTAGCCAAAAACCGCCTCATCCTCACCAGCAGAACCTAAAAGAACAGACATGAGTATCAAGGTACTCGCAAGACTTAACCCATATAGAGCACATATACATAGCTCGACTCCAAGAATTATGCATTGAGCTGTTAGCAAGAGTAGGCCACAAAGGTTAAGTAAAACATATGTGGTAAGCAACCTAGAGACGTATGTGTGAGCATCTATACTTAACTCAAAAATACCTTTCTACCCTGCAATCCACAACTTTAACATGTATGTATTGGAACCATAGTGTCTCATCAACAATATCCACCAACAATTTGCATCATACCATATCTTCATCCCAAATACGTAAACTCTACGATCGATGCAAATGAACGGAAGCATGCTCATGACTGAGAGCGCGGCAATTCGAATTGCTCTTACACCATGTAGGGGGTACAACTTTACCCACACGACTCGAGGACCATTCGGCTTGTGCTACTTGCGAAAGTACACACAAGGGGGAACTCATGTTAACCTTTCTCATACCCGGAACCACCCACTTGCAATGCCTCTATGGCACCAGGGTTACCGCAAGCGTGTCTCGGACACCTCCGGCTCCCCACCACCTTGCTTCTCCTTTCCTTTTTCTCTTACACATTATAGAGCCACAAGGCAAGTGTTGGCATGGCATATGATAATTGGCTTACCTTACCATTAGATCAGCATCTGGTGAGTACGGAAAGTGCTAGAGCCAATTGCACCGACGGACGGTGTTAAACGATGCAAGCGGTCTATGGCATCCAGGCTCCTCTCCCGAACTACCCAGAGGAGTCCTCCTGGGTAGAAGATACCCCTAACACCGCCCACATCTCGCCTCAATCTCACATCTCAACCATCCATCTCAACCTCATCTTTGTATCTGTGAACAGTGATTAAGCCCTAGGCTCGTGAACAATGGCAGCACCATCGCTTGACTTCTACCGAGGACCTAAGCATTGCTAAGCATTTCAAATAACCCTTGAAGCTAGACACCAACTATATCATCAAGGCTACAAGGATAAGGATTCATCAATAAGTCAAGGCAGAGACAATGCATCAACATAGGTTCTACCCATATCAGCCCGACACTGGACTCAACACATGCATACATAAAATATAATTTATCAATTTAGACTCCATTGCCAAGCATTTCAAATAACCCTTGAAGCTAGACACCAACTATATCATCAAGGCTACAAGGATAAGGATTCATCAATAAGTCAAGGCAGAGACAATGCATGAACATAGGTTCTACCCAAATCAGCCCGACACTGGACTCAACACATGCATACATAAAGGGTGCCATATGCTTAGATGCTTGCCTTGCTGCTCCGGGGTTTACCCAATACTTCTCGCACAAAACTAACATAAATGCGGAAGGTTGGCATTGTCCTCGATTGCGCTCGCGTCACACTCTGGACCTTCATTCACTAATGAATAACGCTACAATGATGAGCATGAATGACGTGCAATGACGGATGCTCCACGGTGTATGAAAATAGTTCAATGCATCATTCCATGAGTTTAAAGCCTCAAGGTTTTCTTAAATTCAATCATTGTTAAACATTCAATAGTTTAAAAATGATTAAGCAAGCTCAAATCAAATTTATAAGATAACTATGTTTATCATGAGCGTGAGGATTTTTAAAGAACAATGCATAATATACAAAGATTAGCATCAATTTTGGAGTTACCAATATTTAATTATGAATTACCTAAGATTGAACACATTTCATTAGTCATTGAAATTCCATTAACTATTCATAGCTCCTAGAATTTTTAATGCGTAGAGTATGCTGACACAAAGCCAACAAAATTGGTTTCACTATTTTTGGAGCCATATTTATTTTTCTAGGCATTTTACAAATTTCTAACCGAATTATTAGTACAACAACAACTCCATTTCGCAATTTTTGACTTTTTTCCGAATACTAAAATGCCAAACTCCTTATTGCATTGGTGGCCTTCTAGCCACAACAGCTGATCGCGGGCCCAGTGGGTTTGACCCAGGTTAAAATCGACTTGTGCCCAGGCCAGCCATGGCGGGCAGCGCTGGCGCAGTTAGCCGGCGGCGGACGGTGATGGACTCCAGCCAGCTGAGGGTAGCACGAGGTCCAGCACATGCGCGCGAACACAGTGGGGGCACATGTGGACGCTGGTGATGACCGGAAGGCGGTCAGCGGTGGCAAGAGGTGGCCGTAGCATGGCGGCGGCACGGTTCAAGCACGCCAATGTCAAAAACGAGACGGTTGAGGACCCCTTCAGCTTCTACATGAGCAGGCGGATCTAACGGCGCGCCTGTTGGCCGATGAGCCCGACTACAGCTACGGTGGGCAGCTCATGTGAAACTACGAGCCAGCGACGGGACAAGGCAAAACGAGCACGTGCAAAAGCCCTACGGGGTCACTAGGAAGCTCACCGTGGGTTTGGTTGTGCCGGAGGGGCAGTGGTTCGGTGGCTTAGTGGTGAGGTGTGGAGTGAAACTGTTGGAGATGAAGAAGATGACGGCTCGACCTCCAAATCGAGCGGGAAATGCACAAAATCGACCGGTGAGGGCTTGGTGGAAGCTCTGGCACCACCCTTCGGTGCTCAGAGGAGCTTGGCCGGGGCTGATTCGATCTCAGCTCGATGAATTTAGGTTGGCGGTGCGTGCGGCTATGAGCTCGCACTCTTCTCTGCGTTCTCGGTGGGGAGAAGCAAGAGTGAAAGAGAGAGAGAGAGAGAGAGAGAGAGAGAGAGAGAGAGAGAGAGAGAGAGAGAGAGTAGAGGGCAGGGAGAGGAGGACATAAGGGTGATGGCCATGTGCTCGGAGTCAACAGAGGTTGTGTCAGCGTTGTGGGTGGTCGGCCTCCAAAGTGCACAAAACCAGCAGTGAGAGGCAGAGAGGCAATGAGGGTGAGGGGGATGACGGGTGGGCCGCCATGCATAGTACCGACCGAAACAAAATATACACCTCTTTACTGATCCGATTGGAGATCTTTCATGACCCCAAAAATTATGGGATAATTTTTGTGTGGAATCATAATTCTTGTGCAACCCATTTTAACTTATATTATCAAAAAGGCATGGGCCAATTTTGAATAAAAATTGTCCAAAGATGGAAGCTTTTCTAACTTGTGGCAATTTTTATGCCCTCAAAGTTATTCTAAAAAATTTGAGAAAATTCATTTATATTCTACACATGGCATGGACTAATTTCTAAATTATTTCCAGCTCTATGTTTTATAGCATCTTTGTGAGATGCTTCACAATCCACCAATTAACATTAAATGTAACAATTTATGTTTAATTTAATTGCATGCCAAAACTTTCTCAAAACAACAAACATGATGCTAATGATGCTCATTAATTCTTAATGACCTAATTAACAACTTTGGGCCATCACAAAACTCCCCCCCCCCCACTCCTAAAAGAATCTCGTCCTGAGATTCAGGTGAAGTGCAGGGGAAGCGAGCGAGGAAAAGGAGTTTCCATGACTGCAATGACAATGGCATCACTAGATGATACGACAGTGCTGCATGGCATATTTCTCAGACCTCGAGAAAAGTCCCAGGTTTCTGTGTGCCACATTCACCTAGACAAGTTAATCTTATAACAAGGATATTGCAAGATAACAAGGTAGGTGTCAGGTGAGTGACGGAGGTGTCATCATCCTTTCTCAATTCAGTTCACTGACATGAAAATGTTACAACTTCTATTTATATTCATGTGATAACAAAGGTGAGGGGGGGGGGTCTCATTGGTGACTTGATGGTGATTGTGTACATATATAAGAAAAACAGGAATACAAGATTCCTACTAACCCAGAAGTGATGTGGGTAGAACGATGGAACTTTTATCTACTCAAAAGTGAATGCACCTCAACATCATGCAGGGTGTTTCATTATGTCTACATTATTATAGCACCATTTACACGCTGTGAGAAATAGAAACTAATGCACACTCACAATTTGGAGAAAAACTCGGGATAATCGGCACGAAGCCGATCCTCACATTCCCACGTTGCTTCGCCTTCAGAGTGATTACTCCGCTGAACCTTGAGAAACTTAATTAACCTGCGCCACGTCTTCTGTTCAGCTTCCTCAAGAATACGAATTGGATGTTCGCAATAGGAGAGATCCGGCTGCAATTCTTGGTTTGCAATTTCACTTACGTTAGTTGGGACATGAAGGCATTTCTTCAATTGAAAGACATGGAAGACGTTGTGCACGGTGGGGAGGGACGGAGGCAAGTCCAACTGATAGGCCACCTTGTCACACTGAGCAACGATTTGAAATTGACCTCTGACTTGAAATCATCGAACCCCTTTGAGAGGCAATACCTTAAGATAGACAAAATCCCCAATCTCAAACACAAGATCTCGTCTGCAGCGATCCGCATAGCTCTTTTGTCGGGACTGAGCCATGAGGAGATTCTTGCAAATCGTCAGAACATGTTCTTCTGCCTCCTTGACCAAATCTGGGCTGAGAAAAGCCCTTTCATTGGACTCGAACTAATTCAATGGCGTTCGGCATCGTCGGCCATACAAAGCTTCAAACAATGACATCTCAATGCTCCCTTGGTAACTGTTGTTGTAGGAGAACTCCGCAAAATGCAAGAAGATTTCCCACTTCTTCCCATATGTGAGGACAAAAGACCTTAAAATATCTTCTAAGATTTGATTCACCCTCTCGGTTTGACCATCAGTCTGAGGATGATATGCAGTACTATGGAAGAGCCCAGTTCCCATAGCTTCATGAAGGCCCTTCCAAAAATGGGAAGTGAATTGAGTACCTCGATCAGAAATGATTTTCTTCGGAATCCTATGGAGGCAAATAATCCGAGTGAGGTACAGCTCTTCATACTGCTTGACCAAAAAGGTGGTCTTGATGGGAAAGAAGTGAGCGGACTTCGTCAACCTATCCACAATGACCCAAATTGAGTCATATCCATGAGAGGTTTTTGGCAACCCGGTAATGAAATCCGTGCCAATCTCCTTCCGCTTCCAGGATGGAATGGATAAGGGCTGAAGTGTGCCAGCCAGCTTAAGATGCTCCACCTTCACTCTTTGGCAGACATCACACTCAGCTACATATCGAGGGATCTCTCGTTTCATGCGTGTCCACCAAAATCTGGGCTTGAGATCCTGGTATATCTTGGTACTACCTGGGTGAATGGATAGCAAGGAATCATGAGCTTCATCCAGGATCTTCTTCCTCAATCCAGAACTTTAGGGACCACTAATCTCTTCTCAAACCACAAGACACCCTCATCGTCCAGGGTAAAGCACTTGGCTTGCCCCTCCTTGATCTTATCACAAATCCTTTCCATGCCCTTGTCCTTCTTTTGATGTTCCTTAATTTGGTTGATCAGAGCAGATTTCACCTCCAAGTTGGAAAGGTAACCCTCCGAAACCATCTGAAGTCCAAGTCTTCAAAAATCATCACAGAGGGTGGAATCTTTGGGCGAGACCATAGGACAATGACAATGAGCCTTTTGGCTTAAGGCATCAGCGACCACATTCGCTTTGCCGGGATGATAATGTATTTCTAGCTCATAATCCTTGATCAACTCGAGCCATCTTCTCTGCCTCATATTCAGTCGGCTTGAGTAAAAATGTACTTGAGACTTTTGTGATTCGTATAGATACGGCAGAGATTTCCCAACAGAAAATGGCACCAGATCCCCAACGCATGGACAACTACCATGAGCTCTAAATCATTGGTTTGGTAGTTCTCCTCATGGTGCTTCAACTGACATGAGGCATAAGCAATAACTCAGCCCTCTTGCATGAGGACACATCCGAGGCCTATGCGGGAAGCATCGCAATAGACGTTGGAACCCTTATCCACTTCTGGTTGAGTGAGAATGGGAGCAGTCATGAGTAGTTTCTTCAAGGTTTGGAAAGCTGACTCACGTTCACTGGACCACTCGAACATGCTACCTTTCTTCAACAGCTCAGGCATGGACTTGGTAATCTTAGAGAAATTCTCGATGAACCGACAGTAATAGCCCGCGAGTCCGAGAAAACTCTAGATGTTGGTGACATTCTTGGGCTGAACCCAATTGGGCACATCTTGCACCTTGCTCGGGTCAATGTCAATACTGTTCTTGGATAGAACATGCCCTAAAAAGGCGAACTCCTTGAGCCAGAATTCCCATTTACTAAACTTGGCATAGAGTTGGTGATCCCGAAGTCGGCCAAGGACAACACGGAGGTGCTCAAAATGTTCCTCTTCAGTCTTGGAGTAGATAAGAATGTTGTCGATGAAAACTATGACAAACTTATCGAGTTCCTCCATGAAGACTATGTTCATCAAGTACATAAAGAACGCGGGAGCGTTAGTCAAGCCAAAAGATATGACAACAAACTCATAAAAACCATAACAGGTAGAGAAAGCCATCTTTGGAATATCCTCCAGCCGGACCTTGATTTTGTGGTAGCCCAATCTCAAGTCAACCTTAGAGAAGACCCGGGCACCGGTCAACTGATCAAATAGAATATTGATCCTGGGAAGCGGATACTTATTCTTGACAGTGACCTCATTCAGAGGATGGTAATCAACACACATCTCCAGAGTGCCATCCTTCTTCTTGACAAAGAGTGCCAGGCATCCCCAGGATGAGGAGCTCGAACGAATGAAGCCCTTCGCAAGCAACTCCTGAATTTGCTAATTCAATTCCGCTAACTCGTTTGGCGGCATCTTATATGACATCTTCGAAATTGGGGCCGTACCGGGCACAAGATCAATATAGAACTCTAATGCTCTATCGGGTGGCATTCCTGGCAGTTCTTCTGGGAAGACATCAGGAAATTCACAAACCACAGGAATATTTAGGAGATCAGTGGCTGTGGCAACCTTCAAAGCATATAGGTGGAGACCTCCCTCTCCAAGGTGCAGAGAAACTCTGAAATAGGGGAATGGTCACACTCCAACTAATGCTATTTTTCTATGTTAGACATTACTTGGTTTAGATCCACAATGCTATACACCAGGAAAAATGCATGTTGTATGAGCAATAGAGAAATGAATGCATGCTCGATCCTTTTCTACATGTGTTCTCTCTCGAATGCATCACTCCCCAAGACCGAAATATACGCTCGATGCTTGTGGGGAGTCATCAAGGTCACACTCATCATGATCACATTCATTACCCTTCGCAAAAAAAGATAAATTATCCGCGCAAACGGTGCTTGTGCAACTCGCCGCACAAGCGACGTTTCATATGTTGTTCCCAACGTACTAACTTCTCGTACCAGCGCTTTACGAGAAACCTCATGTAACCGCCACATGAGTAGACGACCATATCAACCATCGTATGGTGGATGTTCATTCATTATCGCTAACGTATTCACTTTCCATACTATCTCCGTACGGAACATACTAGGCCCCTGCCTTACGTTGATTGAGCCCCCGATATGTACTGCCATCAGGATTCGTTCCTTACCTTTTTCGTTGATACAACATAATCAGAAATGCATCTTAATGTGAAAAAAAACAACTTAAGCGACGCTCATATCCACGCTTTATACTTAGGGGCATAATATAGCAAGTTTATACATATTAGCAAGAGAGGCACTAACGGAACTTTAGTGGGTTTCTTAGCGATGTTGACATACTTACTGAACAACGCCTTAAGTGTTTTAAGCTACTTCTTTAAACCAAGCTCTGATACCACGCTGTGAGGAACTATCCAAACAGCATTCTAATTAATCATCAGGATCATCATTGCTCATAATCACAACCATAATGATTAACTAGAATACCATCCTGATAGTCACGACACGTGTTTTATACCCAAGATCGGTATACATGCCTTTCCAACATGTACACCACAACATAGCTTAAGAAAGAGAGAGTAAATAAAGTTACTACAAGTTCTTAAGCATGCAACTATTTGCAACAGTTTACACAAAAAGAAACTACACAGCGGAAGATTAAACCTTAACAACAACAAAAGGAGAGTGGAGTCATATGCCCTTAGGATCCACCCCAAAAGCTATGTATCACCAGAGTAGGATGCACTACTCTTCCCCACCACCTGCATCAGAGGGCACAAAGTAGCCATACCCGCCTCACCCTCACCAGTAGAACCTGAAAGCGTAGGCATGAGTATGAAGGTACTCTCAAGATTTAATCCATATAGAGCACATATACATAGCTCAACTCCAAGGATTATGCATTGAGCTGTTAGCAAGAGTAGGCCACAAGGTTAAGTAGAACATATACGTTAAGCAACCTAGAGACGTATGTGTGAGCATCTATACTTAACTCAAAAATACCTTTCTACCCTACAATCCACAACAAGAACATGTATGTATAGGAACCATAGTATCTCATCAACAATATCGACCAACCATTTCCATCATACCATATCTTTATCCCACATTCATAAACTCTATGATCGATGCAAATGAAAGGAAGCATTCTCATGACCAAGAGCACGCCATTTCAAATTGTTCTTACACCTTGCAGGGGGTACAACTTACCCACATGACTCGAGGAACATTTAGCTTGTGCTACTAGAAAGTACACACAAGGGGGGTACTCGTGTCAACTTTTTCAAACCCAGAACCACCCACTTGCAATGCCACTATGGCACAGGGGTTACCGTGAGGGTGTCAAGGACACCTTCGGCTCTCTACCACCTTGCTTCTCCTTTTCTTTTTCTCTTACGCGTCATAGAGCTGCAAGGCAAGTGTCGGCATGCATATGATAATCGGCTTACCTTACCATTAGATCAGCATGTGGTGAGTATGGAAAGTGCTAGAGCCAACTGGACTGACGGAGGACCTTAAACGATGCAAGTGGTCTATGGCATCCGGGCTCCTCTCCTGAACTACCTAGAGGACTCTTCCTGGGCAGTAGATACCCCTAACACCACCCACATCTCACCTCAATTATACATCTCAACCATCCATCTCAACCTCATCTTTGTATCTATGAACAATGATTAAGCCCTAGGCTCACGAACAAAGGCAGCACCGTCGCTCAACTTCTACCGAGGACCTAAGTTTTGCTAAGCATTTCGAATAACCCTTGAAGCTAGACACCAACTATATCATCAAGGCTACAAGGATAAGAATTCATCAGTAAGTCAAGGCAGAGACAATGCATCAACATAGGTTCTACCCATATCAGCCTGACACTAGACTCAAGACATGCATACATAAAGCATGATTTTTCAATTTAGACTCCATTTAATTTGAACAAAGGGTGCAATATACTTAGATGCTTGCCTTGATACTCCGGGGTTTGCCCGATACTTCCCGCACAAAACTCACAGAAATGCGGAAGGTTGGCGTTGTCCTCGATCGCGCTCGGGACCTTCGTTCACTAATGAAGAACGCATGCAGTGATGAGCATGAATGACGTGCAATGACGGATGCTCTATAGTGTATGACAACAATGCAATGCATCATGCCATGAGTTTAAAGCCTCAAGGTTTTCTTAAAATAGTTTCCATGGATTAAAAAAGATTAAGCAAGCTCAAATCAAATTTATATGTTAACTATGTTTATCATGAGCTTGAGGATTTTTCAAGAATAGTGCATAATATACAAAGATTAATAAAATTGATTTCATAAATTTTGGAGTTACCAATATTTAATTATGAATTACCTAAACTTGAACATAGTTAGTCACAGAAATTCAATTGCATATTCGTAGCTCCTAGCATTTTTAATGCGTAGAGAATGCTAACACAAAGGTAACAAAATTGGTTTCACTATTTTTGGAGCCATATTTATTTTTCTAGGCATTTTACAAATTTCTAGCCGAATTATTAGTTCAACAATAACTCCATTTCGCAATTTCTGATTTTTTTTTCGAATACTAAAATGCAAAACTCCTTTTTGCACTGGTGGCCTTCTAGCCACAGGGGCTGACTACGGGCCCGATAGGTTTGACCCGGGTCAAAATCGACCCGCGCCCAGGCCGGCCATGGCGAGTGGCGCAGGAGCGGTTCACCGGCGGTGAACGGCGGTGGACCCTTCAGTGCTCAAAGGAGCTTGGCCAGGGCAGATTCGATCTCAGCTTGACGAATTTCGTTCGGCGGCACATGTGGCTCTGAGCTCGTGCTCTGCTCTGCGTGCTCGGCGGGGAGAGACAAGAGTGAGACAGAGATAGAGCAGAGGGCAGGCAAAGGAGAAGATAAGGGCGATGGCCACGTGCTCGGAGTTAACAAAGGTTGTGCCGACGTTGTGGGTGGCCAGCATCCAAAGTCCACAGAACCAGTGGTGAGATGTAGAGAGCAGAGAGGCAATGAGGGCGAGGGGGGTGACTGGTGGGCCACCATGCACAGTACCGACCTAAACAAAATATCCACACCTCTTTGCTGATCCAATTGGAGATCTTTCACAACCCCAAAAATTATAGGACAATTTTTATGTGGAATCATAATTCTAGTGCAACCCATTTTAACTTGTGTTATCAAACTGGCATGAGCCAATTTTGAATAAAAATTGTCCAAAATGCAAGCTTTTCTAACTTGTGGTAATTTTTATGCCCTCAAGGTAATTCCCAAAAATTTGGGAAAATCCATTTATATTCTACACATGGCATGGACTAATTTCTAAAATTATTTCCAGCCCTATGTTTCATAGCATCTTTATGAGATGCTTCACAATGCACCAATTAACATTAATTTAACAATTTATGTTTAATTTAACTGCATGCCAAAACTTTCTCAAAACAATAAACATGATGTTAATGATGCTTATTAATGCTTAATGATCTAATTAATGACTTTGGTTCGTCATAATGGTCCATCAATTAGGTCATGGTACTCCGACGAATGCCAGCATGGTTTCTAATTGATACGCTAAGCCTTACCCATATCATCCTTGTGTTTGAACGGTATTTCTTAGGTTGTCGCTCTATGAACAGGTCCTTATATGTGACACTTGGGCAAAGACTATCCAACAGGGAAATAACCAACAAAACCTAATACCTTTCCTTGTAACGTATCCACATGCCCACCACAAGAACCACCATTATCAAACTAACTCCTTGCCCAAGTCCTAGGGTTCCATGTTACTAAAAAAATTTCATCGTCACCATTGCATATGTCCACCAAACATTTATACGACACTTCCCAACATCCTAAAAGCATGGCTAAGAAATTCTACCCAAGCGACTTATATCAACTACCACTTAGGCTTCAAGGATTGTAAGGAAGAACTAGGTAAACCCTAACATAGGTGACTACCCATCAAGTTGACAAACATTGCATGCAATTTTGTAAAACAAAATATTTAAAACATAGGTTCAAGATGATCAAGGACACTTGCCTTCTCTTTGTTGTTGCTCAGTGTACTCTAGCCCGTGGTCTTAACGTTCTTCAAACTAATCCAAGATGTTGTAGTCTAATCGCACAATAACTGGAAAAGCACACAAACAAACATACTAACAACAGTACACAAAATATAAGAACAATAAGACAAAATCTATCTAAAAAGATAGAGCATTGAAAAATGAATCCAACGGCGCAAGAATTGCTTAAAACGGAGCTAGGATGACAAAGTTATGCTAAAAACAAGTTTAGGGTTTAATATGAAAAAGACAAGAACTTAATTTGAAATAAATAGAAAGTTAGGGACCTTTTTGTAAAAATAGAGGGACCTATTTATAATTATAGAAAAGTTTAGGGACTAAAGTGTAAAAAGATAGGGGCTCTTTTGTGTAAATAGAGAAGTTCAAGGGTCTACTTTAAAATTTACCAATTACTGGAATATTTGAATTTTTTTTATAATGAAAAACCTTGATTTACTGTGTGGCTGTTGACTGGCTTACACATGGGCAAAACAGCCGATGTGGCACTGAGGTGGCAGTGACGAGGCAAGTGGTGCTGACTGGGACAAGTGATGACACCTTGTGATGTTTGATTGGTGGCTGAAAGGGTATCGGTGGATCTAATTGGGACTACACATGATAGATCTAATGGCTCAGAATGAGGCAGGCGACCAGTAGGGAACAGGAGGGTGGCTCCGAGGGCACGAGCGGTGCTCACGGTTGGAGAATGGCATGGACCTCATCGCCGATGTCGGATCTCAACGATGAGCAGTGACAAACAAATAGGGGAGCAAGGGGAGTCAGTTTTGAGGCTTACCAAGAGCGGTGCTACACCAGAGTTGCATCGGCGACGATGAAGTCGGTGGAGCACTCAGGAACTCAATGAGGAGAGGTCTCCGGCAGTTGGGGAATGAAGGCGAAGGCGGGAGAAGCTTCGACGGTCACAGGTGGCTCTTATGGTGGGCTCGGCCAAAGCTAGAGGGCACTGGAGTAGCACGGTGAGAAGCTTCTCCGAGGTGGTGGGGACTATGGTGACGACGAGATAGATCTCGATGAGGCGCGTTGGGACTTGGCGGATTGGCTTGTGGAAAAGACTGAAGGGCTTGGCAATGAATATATAGGTGGGCTTGGGAAGGCTCAGGGTGATCTAGGAATCCTTGGCGGTGGCAAGATTTCAAATCAGACTTGGCTGGCGGTGGTATCCTCTAACTCGTAGATGACGAACCAGACATGCGAGACCCATGTGATAGCAGCTCATGGTGACGGATTACTTCCAGAGCTGGACAGTGGCTGAGGGCCGAGGAGGTCGAGGACCACCTCCCACGTCTAGCCTTCGGCCTCGCCTCTGACACACCATCGCCAAGCTTTGGATGGGTTGCCTCCAGAGCCGGGTAGCGGCTAAGAACCCTAAGGGTCGCGGACCACCTCTGGAGCTTGTCCCCAAAGGTTCCAGAAGGACTTTGTTGGATCGGTAATCTAGAACAAATTTGGAAGAAGGCACTACCAACACCGAACCTGAGAAGTATGCGATGGCCGGGATCAACGAGGTCACCACTGCTCCGCCTGGCCCTCCTTAGTTATCCTACGTGTCTACCGCTACCAGATTCCCGAGGCCACCTCTCCCTAGGAAGGAATGAAGCCGGCTACGATCTATGCGAAGTCTCGGTACCTCGGTCATCCAAAAATCAGCCATCGCCTACAGAGGGGACGAAGAAGCATGGCACGAAGGCACGAAAGCACACAAACATGCAGTCACCTATTCGTAGGATCCCCTTACACTTTGGCCCAAAAAGAGATACAATCACCCCCCAAAGGTCCAAATTATATTATTAACAACTCGGGCATCTGGAGGACACTTATAAAGATGCAACAGTACAAAGTTTGCTACGGAGGAGACAGACCCCGAAGAAGAAACCAGGGGGAGAAAGAGTACAAGGTGGCAAAAGGCAACTATGGCCCGCAGCAGGGCCATAGGTGAACGGCAAGATAGGGATGTCCATGGCTCCTACGGATACCGGCAGGGGCTGTGCATGGAGCAGCGTATACACCTCATCTGCAGCCTGCTGCCACGGGAGCTGATGTAGTAGCCAGCCCACGAGCTATAGAAAGATGAAGAAGAAATCGAAGGAGCCACCGTCGGGGCCTCCTCCCCTTCTTCGCGGCCTCCTCCCTCACCACCGAAGCTGCTAGTTTCTTTGTAGACGCCTGCTCCTCCTCATCGCTCTCCCTCTATAAGAGATCCCAGTCGATCTCCTCATCATCGTCGAAAATATCAATGATCTCAACAGGTGCGGTCTCCAGAACCGGGGATTGAGCAAGAGCGGCAGGCAGCTATCCACCCTGCTAGGACGGAAGCAGGACAGCCACTGGTGCCACCGTCGACAGCCATGATAGCCCAGCCCCAGTGGAAGCAGTCAAGATCATCAACATCTCCGAAGAGGATGAGGAGGAAGACAATGCCATATTCAAAGTCAAGGTTATGTGCTCGCTCGTGGGGCAGTGGTAAATCCAACCGGATGAGCCAAGCTTTATATCCAGGCCAAGCAACCACGTACGCCCGGGAGATGAAGTAGAACCAATGCGGCGTCGCTCCATGGCATCCCCCATTAATCCCTTGGGGGGCCGTGGCCATATCCTGATTATTCCACCGATACATGGCAACATGCAACAGCAACGCCTCATTTTCTTGCACGAACGTCACTTCACATTAATGACCTAGACTCCTTTCGGCGCATGTCAAGGGCGTGGGCACAAGACCCTAAATGAACCCACGTATTATCCAGTCAAAACACACCAGTGACACATCCCATCCTACCGTCCTCAAATAGGCAAACATGGGGAGTCCCCCGATACACACGTAATCTCCACTCTGACAAACTCAAATGGCAAGAAGACCTATGACCAAAGAAGTCCGAAGAATCTAAATTGGCTTCAGCACGGACCCAGAGTACATCACCTCCACAGACACACCTCCGGCCTCGGTTCCCGATACCGCATATACCAACTCCAACAGGCTCCGGAGTATGCCTCCTTTGCTAATACATCTTCAGTCTTTGACTTCGATGCTGGCTGCACCTCCAAACTTAGCATAAACCCCGAGGATGTCGCCACCACCAATGCACCATCAGCCTTGAGCTTCGCCATCGACACCCACGGTTCCCATCGAAAAACTTCTCAGGGACAGGGAATTGCCTTCGGGCATTCTTGTTACTATACCAGGCTGGAGTTGGTTTTCCTTTACATCCTCTCACCCCTCCGAATGTCAGGACTAGAAAATGAGGGGGTACTGTTGGGGGAAAATAGACCAACTTGAGGACAATAGTTGAAGATTGCTATCAAAGGTCCCTCCAAAGCCTTCGGTCTCCGGACCCTCAGCAGGAGGCCCAACTTCCGGAGGCTGCGGACCCTTTCGGGCCACCTCTCCGGTACCTATCCAAACCTCAAAGCTACAGCAAGCCCCTCCGAAGCTTTTAGCCTCTGGACTCTCAGCAGGAGGTCTAGCCCCCGGAGGCTGTGGACCCCTTCGGGCCACCCCTCTGGTGCCTGTGTGGCATTTTGAATCCAAAAGATGCAACAGGTCTCGGGAGATAAAATCAGGGAAGAAAGGACACCCCCTGCAACCGACCTGATGCAAGGTGATAGGCGATTAACGCCGATGCAAGTGGTTCTTGTCCTAACACCCCAGTGCAATGAAAGTCATCCTGACACACCTGGCAGAGTAGCGCCAGGACACTATTGGCCACCGTCTCACCCCTCAGAGGGCAGGCACCACAATAGTTATCATGATAGATATTTATCTTCTATGTGGGGTAAAAAGTAGTTACCCAGGATAAGACCTAGTAATTCGGCCAAGTTCTAGATATTTGTACATCGTGATAACTTGTACCGTAAGCTATGTACCACCCTATTAATAGGGGTCATGGTCATCTAGGCAAGGAGGGTTCACAAGGAGAAAACTCAACACAACACAGAGGGCAACACACAGGACACAGAGGTGCACAAACACAAAGTCACACTGTGATACTCCCCCTAGACCGATCCATTTTTCTACTATCTATACATTTGTGGTGTTCCTTCCTCTCAAACTTTGTCTCCAAGCTTGAGTCTCCTCCTTAGAAGAAGCTCTCATCGTACATGCTAAGGAAAGACGATCTCTTGCTCCAACACTTATCTAAGTCTTGTTCGTTTGCTTAGATCTCTATTCTAGGAAAGAGAGAAGTTAGCTATGCAATTTCAAGGTACTAGATCATATAACATGAATTACATGCATAAGTCACTTACAGAGTCCACGCTCTAACTATAGCCACATCAAAGGCATCTTCCTTGTACAGTTCATACAAGCGCAAGAATTCTCACCAGAAGAAGTTATCCCCGTTGAGGAAATATTCATCCCTGTATCTTATGGGGAATGCCAGAAAGCCCTATCTGAACTGCTCCAAGTACCACTGATGTAATCGGTGCATTTGAGTTATAAGGTTTTTTTTCTATATCTATTTTGACCAAAGGTTTGCTCAACTCAAATGGCCATGTAACATCCAACTTTGATATATCCACTCTCACAGTAAGTCACGCTTGTTCCTCTGCTATTATTGTTGAATCAACTAGGAAGTCCGCAATGCTTGGAGCATCCTTAATGATTTGGCCTAGTTTGCTCCTAGCCTACTTTTTACTGATACGTTCATAGTCAGTTGGCGGCTTACATGAAGCCGCCCCTGTCTATTTAGCTTTGGCCATTTTCATGAAAAATTTCAAGGCATCTTCAGACACAACAGGCTTCGATGGAGGTGGTGGAGGATGGAAATGAGACGTAACACTGGCATCCACAATCTTTTTGGTTTCCTCATTAGTGAGTGAATAGACATCCTTGGGTTCCGCCAACTTCTTATATATCACCGACTTCTTAGATGATGTTGTCTGCTTAGATGTAGTAGAACCTAATCTTGTTTTCCAAGATGATGGCTAGCTTCTTGATGGTGTTGGCATCTTGAGCGATGGACTTCTTTGAGGCAATGGCTGAGAAGGTGGACTTGTTTTGGGACATGGCTAAGGAGAGGGAGATCTTCGAGGCAATTGTGGCCTGGGGTGTAGTGGAGAGTAGAGATTCTCGGGAGCTGTCCTTGGTGGAAATACTATGTAGACCTTCTCTCCTATAGTTTTTGCCCCTCCTTTGCGAGGTAGTCCACCTCAATATGGCGATACTAGTCAACTGCCTTGTGTATTTCGACCACGGCATAGCTCTACGGTATCGGACATTCGTGCAAATGTTCATGGGTGCCACGGGGATAAACCACGCCAGAAGCCACCTTGATTGTAATGTTCCTAGCATGTATGTAGTTCACATGGTGTCCATGTTGTGATGAGGTCCACAACATAAGTGATGGTGTCAGCCCCTAGAACTCCCATAGATGCATAGCTACTCTAACGACCATCGAGGCTGGAGCACGCAACATTAGAAGAAGCTGCTGTCCATTCGTGTTCGCTCACAATGGCACCCCGTTCACGCATGAGTGCTTGTCATACTACTTATGCTATTTTTCTTCAGTATGTCCCCTCTCCTTTTTTAGCGCTTGTTCAAGCATTTCCACCATCCTAGCTTGTTTTGCCTCTCGTTCTGTATCTCGTTCTGCTTGGAATCTCTTTCGACTCTTGTAACTATCGACGTCACCTAGGAATCCATATTTCCATTCCATCACCTCAACACTTCGTGTGCGACCACCATGCTCCTTCTTTCCCAAGGCCAAGGTGAGCTCGTCCCAATCCTATCTGGCTTGAAAGAGCCTTGTGCAGACTGCTCGTGGGTAGAATGCAAGCTTTTTTGCAAGATCTTGCATCACTTCTATATCTTTGGAGGTCATAAAGGATAAGCTTCCATCAAACAAGTAAGAAGCACCCCTCCCAAGAAGGAAGTGTGTCGATCATTCGCTCCAGCCCTCCTTCTTAGACATGAAACCTCTCTCTCGTAGTTCATCAAGCTATTGTTGCCACTGCCTTTCTTTCCTCATGTACCCATGATTGCTGAATTTGTGGGAGTACAGGTTCTTCTTCAAGATTGCTTTGTTCACCTCACTTAACCTCTATTCTTCTTCCAACAACTTGTACTCAACAAAGGCTTTCTAATGATATTGCAGTTGTGGCCATTTGCGGAAATCTGGTGTTGAACCTTTTTGCACATACATTATGTTTAGTGTCCCTTCTAGTTCTTAAATGAAAAAGCCCATTATCCTTAGCCTCTTACTCTTAACTACTTCCATATCTGTCTCTTCAGTGAAGTTGAACTTCTCTAATATCTTAGGCCATATGATGTCGTTCTTGATTGAATGAGGAACCACATCAAATCACCTTGTTCGCCAGTCCACAATCTGTAGCTGATGGGCATGTGATCCTTAATAGCAATCCCACGGACTAACTTGTATGGCCCTAGAACTCTCTCTAGGATTGCTGGTGAGACCTCCGTGATCACAAATCGTCCTGTAGGCATCTTCGAGGGACCTCAGACATGATGCCGCTTATAGGATTGCTCATTGTCGTGACCCTCCACAACATCAAGCATCTCCCATAAGTGAAAAAACTATTGGGAACCTATACGATAATATGTAGAACAGATGCATTCATCTACTTATGAATTACCTCATTGCCTCCACTAGCATCTGTTTGGTCCAGGTTGAGATAGTGACTCGGGCTACCTTCTTCAATGTTTGACAGTAGCACTACATCTCCTTCTACCACCTGGGCTGGATCGGCGGTTGGTGATGCCATTCCTTCCTGGGAGTTCTGCATACGATGACAACGAGCAGTTGAGTATTCTACATATAAAGAGCAGAGGAAGGATGGAGATAGAGATGAAGCCGATGAGCGGGGAGGGAGGTCGTAGAAAGAGTGAGATAACCATGAAGGAGCCGATAGATAGAATGCATACACATATAATATTATAAATGAGTACGTTACGACCACATTTAACAAAAAAAAAGTCACATCTTACAGAGCAAAATAGGCATAAAGGTACTGATAGTTGACACATTGATCTTACAAGTCACATCATCTTACATAGCAAAATAATGATGATTACAACAAGAACTAGGATTATGACATCTTTATACGTGAAATCACACTTCTTCTTATTTTTGAAGTTAACCAATTTTAGCTCAGCTTGGATAACTTGACTGGTATATGCCGCAACAGCTTCATGTTTGGACTTGTATCCTTTGTAACATGCTCCTTTGAATCCATTAACTTGTGTGTGACATTCCTCCCAACCGGAGAACACTCCACATTGCTAACCGTGATGAACAACATGCCATGTCATAGCACTCCTAAATTTAAGAGAATATACAAAAATGATATACTACAAACCACACTAACACCAAAGAATGCTCTTGCAAAAAACTATTAGGCACAGTGGCTCTAGCAAATGGCCTTATTAGGACTTCAGTACTGATTACCTGTTCAGAGAGAAACCATTCTTCTCAAGTCAGTATTTATGTGCCAGTCCTACTAGTTCAGAGAGCAGCTTCTCTCAAGACGAGCTGGACGCCCTATCTGAGGTTGACCTCTAGAGTATTCTTTTAGCATTTGCATCAGATTATGCAGATAATTATCTCCTTTCATCATTTGCTCATCTAACTACGAACAACAGAAGGTAACAAAAATCTATAGAATAGGCTCCACTAGTAGGATCATAATCACCCTTATACATGGCCCAATGTTCTCGGCTCGAATTGGCATCAAAGTGCTATTACAAAGTAATCACTGCGACAAGAATATTCCTAGGTGTTTAACTTGCTAAATGAACAGGAATACAAACTCCCAATTAATGATCCTGACTTTATCACTATGTTGAATCATATTTGCTACAAATTATTATGTACAAATTATTCTGGATCATATTAGAATTCTAATTATATTATTATCAAGTTATTAAGAATTAAGAAACCTCTCTAGTACTATTAATGTTTCATCTTGATACATATAGCTTGTCATATAAGCATGCAACTTTTCACTTTTGCTTTCTTCACCATAAAAAAACTTTGTAGATTATTGTGCATATTTTGAAACAGAGTTCACACTAATGCCAAAGGACATGCTAATTATAAGTCAATATTTGCTACTTCTATCACTCATTTCTTCATCTACCTTTCTCTAAAAGGATCATGATTTCTACATGTTATGCAGACAATCAAATTAAAGTTTGCAACTTCATTCACTTCTCCCACTACAATAAAGGAACAACATCAAGTTCAATTACCTATCTAGTATCATCCGCTACTTCTCTAAAGAGTATTGGAAATGAGATCCCCAAATGACTTTGCGAGATATAATCATCATACATGTTTAATGAGACGACCTTTTATCCAACTAGTTTCTTACATACCCCTTGGCCAACCCCAGAAAATACCTGCAGCCCTTTGCTGCAACATGCTTCCCATATTCGACAAATTGTAAGATGGTGAATGGTTATGTAATGAGAAGAACACCTTCACAAGCTCAGCAGCAGTGAACTATGCACCCATATTTACCCCCTTTAAGTGTACAATCCCAAGGCAAGCACCAATTTGACCTTTATAACAAGGCCAGCAAAAAAAAAATATACAAACTCAGTACTACTACTACATAACACAAAAACAACCTTTTTTAAAGAATTGATAAAAAAATTAATGCCTAAATGTCAACTAAGGATTATATGCCACTTGCCTCCATTACAATAGCTAGGAGATAGAGAGGTGAGATAAGAAGGTCAGTATGAGGTTCAGAACGACGGCAAGGGTCTAGGCGACGGGGTGTGCGAGTTGGGCGTCGAGGAGGATGGAATGGCACCGGGAATGAGGACAGTGATGACACCAGGGAGGAGGACGATGGCATCGAGGAGGATAGGGACAGCGGGCACAAGCTAGTCGGTGCAAGCTCATGGTCCTCCGATGGCATGGGCTCCTCAGCGTCAGGAGGCGTTTCGGTGAAGGGCACAGGGAAGGGGAAAAATTTTCTAAGTGTCAAAGGGCGTAGGGCATCGAGCCATTTTATAGGGAAGGACTTCCACTGCTGGCTCAATATGACCACCGGCAGTGAAATGGTACCTTCACTGCCAGCTCAAGAGGACTACCGATAGTGAAACTACTTACACTGTCAGCCCAATATGTCCATCGACAGTGAAACCCCTTTCACTGCTGGTGGCACGGGGTGCAAAAAAATTTGTTTTAGCTTTGCGCGTGCACGCAAAGACTCGAACCCACGACCTACACAAATGAAGAAGTAGCAAACCGCTGCGCTACTCAAGTGATTCCAATTGAGTTTGTGCTATTTTTATTTATTAACATTATGTTGACCTAAAATCCTAATACATATTTATTTAAATTTGAACTTGCTATATACCAAAATTAAGTTTTGTATAAACCTAAATTTCCTAGTTCAATTTTCTAATTCAATAAAAAATTAAAATAAATATGTTCATACCTATGTTTCTATATTAGGGCTTGCTAATTAATTAAAAAATATAATTGGAGCTGCCTATATATCTTACTTTGATCAATAAATATTTCAAATCATTAAAAATTGAAAATAAATATGTTCATAACTATTGGTAATACATTAAAAATAAAAAATATTAATACATAGCAATAGTGCTAGCATGTGTTATTGCTAATTCATTATTAAAAATCAAAAATCAATATGCTCAATAATAAAGATGTCTTCCACCGTAAACTACAAATTGAAACTTCCATAACAAAAGTGAGGTACAATTACATCTAAATTCATACATAGTAATTAATACAATTTAGCTATTTTGTATTAACGATTTGCCCTTCATTATGATCACGGCGTACATAGGGAGGTTCGTTAATGTCTTCCATGGGACCTAGGTCGATATCCTCTCTGAAAGGAGGTACCATGTCGAATTGATTGTAGTATTCATTGTCAACAACATTCTCCACTCCGACAATCCTTTTTTCATTGAAGAACCACGTAGTGCTCCTCCTTGTTAGCCGGGTCCAGGTCCTTTACATAGAAGACTTGCATAACATCATTCATAAGTATGAATGGTTCTTCTCTGTATCCAATGAGTTTTTGGTTCACTATAGTCATATCGTATTGTTGATCTTCACACCCCCTGGGAGTCTGACCCATTGGCACCGGAAAAGAGGATCCTTTAACACTCCATAGTTGAGCTCCCAGATCTCCTCTACGAATCCGTAGTAGGTCTCCCTATTTCCATTGCAGTCATAGGCATTTATACAGACGCCGCTATTTTGGTTGGCGCTCTTACTATCCTGAGCTCCCGTATAAAATGTATAGTTATTTATGTCATATCCTTGGAATGTGAGGATTGTAGTTGACGGTCTGTGAGCCAACACAGTCAACTGAGCACACTCTATCTGCTTATACATCACATGTCTATGTAACCAGGTGCCAAAATGATATTGGTGCTCTTGCACGATCCAAACATTGGACTTCCCTGGGTTTCTAGTTTGTAGCATCTTATGGTGTTCTTCAACATATGGATCACTACAACTAATTATTGCAGAATTGCGAAATGTGCTTGCGTGAAAGAAATGAGGTTTTTAGTGTGGAATGAGTTTGCACCTATCGTCCCTTTCCCTTATAGCCTCCCCTCATGGAGAGATACATGCACACCAATCGATTTGAGATTCATGCAATCAACACAGAAATCAATAATCTCCTCGGTTCCCCATCCCTCAGCCATGTTGCCTTTCGGCCAATTTTATAGGAAAATACCACATCACCTTGACGCCAGGCCTTTTATTCTTTCCTTCACCATCAATATTATCACGGTCACGCTTGTACCATGATGCACCATAGACGAGACACGCTTCCAAGTCTGCATGCTCTCTGCGATACAGTATGCAATCATTTGAACATGCATGTATTTTCTGCACTTCCAACCCCAATGGGCACATAACCTGCTTGGCCTGGTACATGTTTTCTGGAAGCACATTTCCCTTTGAAAGCAATTTCTGCAAGAATAATAACAACTCTGTGAAGGTTGTATCAGACCACCCGTTGCTTGCCTTCAATTGTAGCAGTGAAAGCACGGTACTCAACTCTGTGTGCTGCTTCTCGCAGCCTGGGAACAATGGTGTTTTAGAGTCCTCTACCATACACTGGAACTTTTAAAATTATTTTTCACTGGTGAAGTTCCCCTGCCAATCGCTCAACATCTACTTTAGATCATCGGTGTCAGCGTTGGTGTCGGCGTCGTCCAACATCTCCTATATATCATCATCGACCAATGTATCTTCAGCAGGCGGCATGTCAGTGTATTCGTCAGCAGGCATATCAGTGCACAAGTATTTATCTTCTTTGCCAATGTATTGCGCTTCCTGTACGATCTCAGCTTCACCATGCTCGGTCCACTGATATAGCCAGTCATAAAGCCCATTGGCATCAAGTGGGAATGCATATGCTGGGTGGTGGAAAACTGCTTCTCGTTCTCGCAATCGACGCATGGATAGCACATGTATTCAGACTGTGTATTTGACAAGTGCACCACGGCTTGTACCAGGAAACAATCCACGCCGTTCTTGTACTCTACGCTCACACTGCTCACATCGTACATCCATCTTCTGTCCATCTACAATTATATTATTATTGTAAATCCAAATTCATAACATCTAAAAGATTTTGCGATCACCAACAAATAAATTACCTCATAATCTCCTACCAGCAATTGGCCCAGGTTGGAGGAGCCACCTTTTGCATGCTTTCGCGTCTGCTTCCGATGAGTATTTGTTGTGCCATCCCTAGAAATCTTCTTTATTATTCAACTCCTTATCTATGACTCATTAAGGAAACATGAAAAATAAATACGCTCATACATAAAGTTTCTATATTGGAGCTTGCCAATTAAATAAAATATCTAAAGTACAATTGGATCTTGCTACATACCTAAATATCATGGCAAATTTTCTAATTCACTAAAAATCAAAATAAGGGATAATCAACTTTAGTTTTCAAGGCAACATTTTGAGTTAAAATGCTAAATGAGAGGAAATAAGGGATTTTGTTGGATAGCTAGAGAGAGCTTATCTAGACCTTCTTCTTGACCAAAAATGAGCTTGAGTGGTGGGGGAATCAAAGGGGGAGAAGGAATGAAGTGGGTGCTGCCATGTGAGAGTTTGGGAGGGGGAGAGAAAGTTCTGGTCGAACTGTCTGTTAGTTCAAGCTTGGAGAAGGTAGGGAAGGGGGGCATCAGTGCCGTCTCATTTAACCAGCCGATAGTGATGTTATGCTATCACTACCGGTTGGTGGATTAAGTTGGGAGTGATGATGGAGCAAGGCATCACTGCCGGCTCAATCCAACGTCCAATAGTGACAACACTTACCATTGTCAGTTCATAAGCCACGATGGCTGATTCTTCCCGCGTGGCTTATGAACCGGCAGTGATGCTACATCACTGCTGGCCCTTTAGGAATCGACAGTGATGGGCCGACATATAAGCCAGGTTTTGTATTAGTGCTTGCTCTTATTTCCCCCATTCTTTGAAGACTCGGGCTTGCCTTTGCCAGACTATAGGACTAAGAATGGTGACTAGAGGGGGGTGAATAGGTGTCTTACCAAATTTTTATGAATCGGATGGCCTTCTCCCTTGTTTCACCCAACGCACCTCAAAAACTCAAGTGGAAGAAAAATCTGGAGAGAAACAAGTTGCAATCAAGAACGGAAAGGAAATCATGGCTCTCATGCTTGTATGTGAACTCTAGGTTCCAATAAAACTAAATCCACAAGTCATCACCATAAAAATATTGCAACTTGATGAGAGTAACACTTTAAAAAAATCACCAGGAGAAGAAATTCTCCAAGTTGATGACATAGAGGTAAGGGAATTCAAGACCCACTTGTATACATTAGTATATGAATTTTATGCCTCTAGCAACAAGAAGAATGACTTCTCAAGGTGGGAACATTTCAGCTCAACACCCAAAACAAAAATCACAACCAACGACGGAAAAACTCGCAACAAAGCAAGAGAGCTAATAGAAGGAGACTAGAAGGATATGAACATGAGCATCGGAGGAAACATGCAATTCATTTCTTTAAGAGTTCAGCCCTATTTTAGGCAGATTATCCACCAACCCCATCACATACCCATGCTCTAGCAAGAAAGACTTAAGCCTATAATACTAAGCCCTATGCACCTTCTTAAGCCCATACGAAGACTTATGAAGCTTGTATACTCTATGTGGGTATTTAGGTGCTCAAAGCTAGAGGGTTGCTTGACATATACCTCTTCTACTATAAAACCATTTCGGAAAGCACTTTTGACATCTATTTGATTCAACTTGAAACCCTTGGATGCCAAAAATGCAAGAAGGATCCTAATGGCTTTTAATTTAGCTATGGGGGCAAAGGTCTCTCGAAAGTCTATCCACTCTTTCTGAGTGAAACCTTGGGCAACAAGTCTAGCTTTTTTTCGCACTACCGACCCATCCTCCCCTTGTTTGTTCTTGAAAATCCATTCCGTGCCTGTGGGGCATGATCTCTCATACCCCTTCGGATGGCAAGTCAAAGTCCGCCAGTAGATGAGCACTAATGAATGTTGTAGTTGTGTTTCAGGAAATGTAGGTGAAGGCTCTGGCGGGCCTTCTGTCGGAGGCCGAAGGTCGATCCGCGACTTCACCTGCCAATGTAGGCGAAGGCTCTAGCAGGCCTTCGATCAGAGGTCGAGACCAGCGGCGCCGGGGGTCAAGACACGCGAAGATCCTGGTGAACCTTCGGGCGGAGACTGAAGGGTGACCCACGGTGCAGTGACAGGACTGGCCGGAGGCGCCTGGTGGACGTCGAAGCCTGCATAGTCGCTCAGGGTATAGTTGTAATTATGCATATGTACTTGATAGTACCATAATGCCCCCGAATATGCCGGGAATGTGGCAGTTGAGGGGGTGAAACTGTAAATTCTAGTGTGGAGTGGTTGAGTACGGGCTATAAATAGGGTCATACTGTAACTGAGGTGACAGAGGAATTAAGATTATTTCACCCTCTAAACACATGTCACACCCTAAAGCCTTCAACTTCCCCTCCAAGCGAAGGCCTTCCTTGTTTGGGGACTTAGGTTCCAACAGTTGGCACCATCCGTGGGGATCAAACAGACCAAAGCTATGCCACCTACAAAGAAGATGAAGCCACTCGATGTATCAAAGACATTGCTGGAGCGCCCGGCTGCAGCCAGGGCTTCGGCCAAATGCCCCCTTCGGTGGTGCGAGTCCTGAGCAACGCTTTGACCGGAGGAGCCTTTGGCGACTGCCAACAACATGATGGTGCCAATGTGGCGCTCCCGGGCGATAATGGAGACAACCATGAAGTGGCCATCCAGGAAGACGCAGCAGTAGTAGAAGCTAATGTTTGCGCCCGCTTCGAGGCTTCAGCAGAAGAGAGAAGAAAGGCGCACGTTGAAGAAGAGTGGGATGACCTAGGTAACTTCAGAGAATATGAAGATGATGATGAGATAGAAGAGGAAAGCACAGCCAGGCTAGAAGCTGAAGAATTGGAGAGGCAGATTGCTTAGAAAAGGCGCATGCTGGATAGCTTGGCAGCAAGTCAGAAGGCCACGGAATGTCGCCGGCGAGTAGAAGAAGCCAGAAAAGCACTGAAGAAATGCAAGAAGAGATTGATATGCTGCATCGCACAGGTGAAATGGCTTGCCACATGACTCAGTCAAAAGTCATAACACGATCCAGAGTCACCGCTCTCTATTGGCTTGCAGAACCAGCCATGGCCTTCAGGCTTCAATATGCCTAGAGTGGTAATGTTTGACGAAGAGTCAGATCTGAGAGAGTTTGTAATGAGTTTCAAGGTGGCAGTTGAATCCGCTGGAGGAGACGACCCGACACTAGCGAAAGCCTTTATATTGGTTGTAAATGGGGTAGCAAGGTTGTGGTACACCACGTTGCCTCCAGGATCCATTTATTCATGGGAGCAACTGCGCAATGCCCTATATAGCAATTTCTAAGGAAATTGAGCAGACAAGGTTACCACCAGCAACCTCTTTGCACTGAAGCAGCAGCCAACGGAGACATTGCAGAGCTATATGTGTCACTTCGTACACATTCGCTGCCAAGTGAAAGGCTTGAGTGAAGACACCATCATTGATGCCGCCATACAGGGCATTAGAGGAGGGCTTTTGGCAGAAAAGCTTACACAAAAGAGGCTAGGGAGCATACAAGACCTCCTCAATAAGATGGAAGAGTACGCGAGGTCCGAGCTAGATCACCTTCAGAGGAAGAATGAGATGGCAGCTTCAAAAGTGCTAAAGACAAATACGTCAGCCAGGGAAGAAAGCACTGGACACTCCAGAGACAGATCGAAGCATGTAAAGAAAAGCCGAAGCATTCAAGTAAACAACGAAGCAAAAAGAAGTCAACCAGATAGACTCTGGACCAGTTGAAGTCGCCCAGGCGGTAAGCGAAGTGCAAGGTGGGGCTACTCGTGGAGGCCAGAGTGTAAGAGGCCGAGGCCGAGGATGGGCTTCGCAGGACCCAATCACATTCTACTGTGAGTTACAAGGTGAAGGTGCTGGTCATAGGACTAAGCAGGGCCCAGAGGTCATGGCCATGAAAGAAAGCTTAGCAAAGCAATCCTTCGATCATGTAAGAATCGTGCATCATGCCGCACAATTCAGGCATGGCGAAGCGTGGGAAAACAATCAGAACTGCAACCCAGGCACAACGTTTGCTAACCAGTGGCGACCAATGGTTGCGCTAGCACAACAATATATTCCTGTAACTTTGGCCCAACCAGACCAGACGGCTGGCCAGTTGCCTTTCCAAGGAGAGCTACCTCCGCCTCCACCAAGACCAACGATCGAAGCCCCCCCCCCCAGAGACAAGCAGATCGGTGAGCACAATAAACCGTGGATACAATGTTGTGTTGGCAATCTCCGGAGGATCCAATCAGGAAACAGAATCGAAGAGGCAGCGAAAAGAATATGTGTGAAGGGTTAACCACGTTGGTGTAGGGCCAACATATGTTCACTCAAGATGGTCCAATGTGCCCATTACATTCTCACCGGAGGACGTGAGGGTTCTAGATTACCCACACATAGACGCCTTCGTGGTTACGACAAACATTTTAGGAAATAAAGTGCACAAAAGTCTGATAGATGGCGGAAGCTTGGCAGATATTATCTTTGCCGATGCTTTCGACAGAATGGGTTTGCAACGAAGTGACCTTCACTAGGCTGGGTCCCCACTACTAGGCTTTGGGGGAAATGCAATCAATGCTTTGGGGAATATAGCAATCCCGGTGTCATTTGACAAAGGGTCAAACTCCCGAACGGAGGACACTACCTTCGATGTGGTCAATATCAACTATCCCTATAATCCAATATTCGGATGAGGAGTCTTGAATACATTTGGAGCAATACCGCACCATGCATATCTGTGTATGAAGATGCTCAGTCCTGGAGGTGTCATAACGGTGCTCAGAGATCAACAGGTGGCCCGTAGGATTGAATTGGGAATTACTCTAGGCCGGTGAATTGTCCATGTAGTGGTTGGACCTTCAATGGATCTTGGAGAGTGTGAAGAGCAACCAAAGGTACACAAAATGGCAAAGCCTGTACTAGAAGGGCAGACCAATAAAGTGACACTGTGTCCAGATAGGCTAGACAAAAAAGTCATTATCTGGGAAGAGACCACAGAAGAAGATCAGCGAAGATTGATAATGTTCCTTCGTAACAACGAAGTTATCTTCACCTGGTCGCCGAAGGATTTGCAAGGAGTCAGCAGAGAAATCATTCAACACACTTTAAATATAGACCCAAACGCAAAGCCAAAGAAGCAAAAGCTTCGAAAGGCTTCGAAAGAGAGGGAAGAAGCAGCTAAGGCTGAAGTAAAGAATTTTCTTGACGCTGGGGTGGTATGCAAAGTATTACATTCAGAGTGGCTGGCAGACCCGGTGCTTGTTAAGAAAAGTAATGGCAAGTGGAGAATGTGTGTAGATTTCACAGACCTAAACAGAGCCTATCTGAAGGACGACTTCCCACTACCAAGAATTGATCAGCTGGTAGATTCTGCTGCTGGCTGTGAGATGTTGAGTTTTCTAGATGCATACTCTTGATACCACCAGGTTTGGATGGTGAAGGAGGATGAGGAGAAAACAAGTTTCAGAACCTCCTTCGGCATATATTGCTTTATAAGGATGGCCTTTCACCTTCGGAATGCTGGCACCACCTTCACCAGGTTGGTGCAAAAAGTGCTGAATTCGTAGCTAGGGAGAAATGTCCTAGCATATGTTGACGACATAGTGGTCAAAAGCGTCAGAAAGGACCACCACCTCGAAGATCTTCGGGAAACTTTCGAAAAACTGCGAAGCGCAGGTCTAAAGCTGAACCCAAAAAAATGCGCGTTTGGGGTGCAGTCTGGAAGGCTGTTGGGCTTCTTAGTCTCGAAAAGGGGCATCAAGGTAGAACCCCAAAGAATTCAGGCAATAATTGACATGAGACCTCCGTAGAGCAGGAAACAAGCACAGCGCCTGGCAGGCAGGTTGGCAGCGCTAAACCGGTTTCTCACAAAATCAGTCGAGTGAAACCTACCTTTCTTCAAAACTCTAAAAGGCTCTAACCCATTCAAATGGGGCATGGAGCAGCAAGAGGCCTTCGATGACTTGAAGAAATATCTAACGAAGCTCACAGCCCTGTCCAGTCCCAATCCCGAGGCTGAGTTGTTGCTATACATAGCAGCATCCCCTTCGGTAGTAAGTGCCGTACTTGTGCAAGAAAGGCAAGAAAATAACAAGTTACAATAATTTCCGATATACTACGTGTCGGAGGCCTTGGCGGGCCCGAAGAGGTTCTACACCAAAATGGTAAAGGTGGCCTATGCACTAGTAATGGCATCACGGAAGCTTCACCTTTACTTTACGGCTCACAAGATTACAGTGCCCACCTCCCTACCCCTTCGCAACATGTTTGAAAATTGTGAAGCTACGGGCGGATTGCAAAATGGGCTACAGAGATCGCATCATTCAAGATAGTTTTTGTTGCAAAAATAGCGATGAAGTCTGAGGCATTAGCGGACTTTGTAGCAGATTGGACGCCGCAGGCCGAAGCTCCAACAGAAGCACAGTTAGACCCGGTCTGGATCGCATATTGTGACGGAGCCTGGGGGCTTCGGGCATAGTGCGGCGGCAATACTATCTTCACCTTCGGGAGTAAAGTTGAGATACGCTGTCAGACTTGAATTTTGATCTACAAACAACATCATGGAGTATGAAGCAGTCCTCCTTTGCCTTCGCAAGGTGCGAGCTTTGGGCGCCCGAAGGGTATTGATAAAGATGGACTCTAAAGTAATAGCAAGCCAAATTGACAAGACATTTTAGACAAAGGAGCCAGAGCTTGTTAGGTACATGCCAGTGGTTCGAAGCATGGAAAAGCACTTCCTAGGATTCACAGTCAAGACTATATCAAGAAATGACAACTTCGAGGCAGATGACCTCGCAAAGGCTACGGCACAAAATCTGCCAATACTGCCAGATGTGTTCTACGAGAAGTTCTTGCCAGCTGTAGAGGTACCTTCGCAGAAGGCACGCTTAGTCGCCATAATTGAGAGCGAAGATTGGCTCTCTCCCATAATGGCTTATCTTCACGACTACTATGAGGCCGAAGAGAATGTTGAGGCGAAGCGCATGGCCCAGAGAGCCAGGAACTACAAAATTGTGGGGGATGACTTGTACAAGATGGAAGTCTGTACAACTATGCTATGATGTATATCCCAGGCAGAAGGGCAAAACTTGCTGAGAGAAATACATGGAGGATTGTGTGGCTCGCACGTAGGCATTTGAGCCCTCGTTGGAAAAGCATTCTGGCAAGGATTTTTTTGGCCGAAGGCGATCGGCGATGCAGAGTATATAGTGTGAAGTTGTACGTAGTGTCAGTACTTGGAGAAGGGACCAAACAGGCCTTCGACAAAGACACAGCTCAAACCACCAATCCGGCCGTTAACATGGTGGGGAATTGACATTGTCGGCCAGTTACCAGCCACCCTGAGAAACTTGCGTTACGCTGTCGTCGCAGTAGAGTACTTCTCCAAGTGGGTGGAGGCAATGCTGCTGGTGAATATAACATCAGAAAAATATCCAAAAATTGTTGTGGCAGAACATCATCAGATGCTTTGGAGTCCCACGAGAAGTGACCGTTGATAACGGCATGTAATTTTATAGTGAAGGATTCAGGAAATTTTGCGAAGACCTAGGAATCAAAATCCACTTCGCGTATGTGTATCACCCACAGTCAAATGGAGCCGTGGAAAGGGCAAACAACATTGTTTTTGTTGGTGTCGCAAGACATCTGCGTGGCCTGCCAAAAGGGAAGTGGGTGGAAGAGTTGCTGAAGGTCTTATGGTCTGTAAGAACAATGGTAACAAGACCGACTAGTTTCACACCATTTTGTCTACTCTTCGGCGAAGAGGCAATGACTCTAGAGGAGTGTAAAAATAGATCATTTCGAGTTGCAATTGAATCAGCGCAAAGTGAGGAATTGACATCAAAAGTGCGCTTGAGGAAATGCGAATACAGGCCGCCGAATACTTAACTAAATACCAGGAGGAGACTAGAAGGTGGAGAGATAAGAAAGTGTCCCTAAAGGACTTCGCCCCTGGGGATTTGGTACAACGAAGACTCAACAATGCTTCAGCCATGGGAAAACTGTAAAGCAAGTGGGATGGCCCCTTTTTGGTGAAGAGGTCGTTAAGGCCTGGTTCTTATCACTTGGCTACTATAGAGGGTGATGAGCTCCCACATACTTGGAATGCGGACAACCTTTGCAAGTTCTATGTGTAGTAACCGAGGAAGTCTTTGCATCAATGGGCGAAGCACACGAACCAGTGCAACACTTATGTAATCTTGTTTTCCTTTCATGTAATCAAAACAGTGTACGAGAGTTGTACTCTTTTCCTCACAGGAGGAACCCTTTGTTAGGGCGTGAGGTTTTTAAAGAGATAACGACCTTTGTAAACATTAATATATATGGAAATACCCCCAAGAAAGCATGTACTTTTGTTGAGTGTGCATGACTCATCGTCGAAGTGTTGCAGGCCTTCGAAACAAGGAAGCACACCAATCGACGAGAAGCACGCCAAGAACCCGCTGTAAAACTCGAGGTGCGAAGTGTCAAAAAAAGACACCTTACCCTTTGATCTCAGACGAACTAAACCCACAGAGAAATTTTGATCATTGGTTGCTTCAAAGTTGTCCACATTGTAAAAAATTCTTTCTGCGGCACCCTCGCCTCTTTTGCAAATTTATTACGATTGAATTATGAATGTCTGTGATCCTTAAAAAGAGTTGAAGTGTTGCTCGACCTAAAACCAAGCGGCGCACCTTTCAGCTAAGTCGTAGGCTAAGAGTGTCTGCCCTCACACCGAAGGAGACACAAACCTTCGAAGAATAAAAAGCAGAAGTGCTGCTCGACCTAAAACCAGGCGGTGCACCTTTCAGCTAAGTCGGGGGCTAAGAGTTCCCACCCCTGCACCGAAGGATAAACTAAACTTCGAAGAAAATCATGCCGAAGTGTTGCTCGACCTAAAACCAGGCAGTGCACCTCTCGGCTAAGTCGGGGGCTAAGAGTGCCTGCCCCTGCACCGAAGGATAAACTAACCTTCGAAGAAAAAAAAGAGAAAACTGAAGTGCCGCTTGACCTAAAAGAAAGTGGCACACCTCTCGGCTAAGTCAGGGGCTAAGAGTGCCTACCCCCTCACCGAAGTATAAACAAACCTTTAAAAGATAAAAACAGAGAAGCTGAAGTGCTGCTAGACCTAAAAGAAGGCTACGCACCTCGGCTAAGTCGGGGGCTAAGAGTGACTGCCCCCGCACCGAAGGAGAAACAAACCTTCCGAAGAAAAATAGCAATTACAACATGAAATCAAGGTATGCACTACCGGTCCATTAAGTGAAAAGTCCCACTACCGAAGGTCCCTACAGCTTCAAAGTCGGGGGGGGGGGGCGGTGTTTTCAGAATGTTGCTTCGCTTGAGTTGCTGCCAAAGGTCCCTACGACTTCAAGGTCGGGGGGACGGCGTTTCCCGAATGTTGCTTCGCTTGCGTTGCTGCCGAAGGTCCCTATGGCTCTAAAGTCGGGGGGGGGGGACGGTGTTTCTCGAATGATGCTTCACTTGTGTCACTACCGAAGGTCCCTACAGCTCTAAAGTTAGGAGGGGACGGCGTTTTCCTAACGATGCTTTGCTTGCGTTTCTGCCAAACATCCCTAACACTACAAAGTCGGGTGGGATAGCGTTGTCGAGATCACACTTTGCTCATTGTGCTACCGAAGACCCAACTCGATAAGCATAAGTATAATAACAAAATATAGTAATTGTCTTAACATCCTTTATTCCGCAAATTCGTCAACATCAGGATCAACAAAATCCTTATACCATCAGCTAAAGCCAAATTGAAAGGCTATGCCTTGACTGCCAAGAAAAGGCAACATTGGGTCCAACGGGGATCCAATGTAAGAAGATGAAGTGGTGGATGAAGATACATGCGGAGGGCTCCCGCCTTCGGTATGTCACACTATTTGCGTAGAAGGCACCCGGTGATAACAAAATTGAAACTGGTGGGGTAGGAGCCCGCTGTTGTCGTCTTCTGGCTCAGGCTTCGGGTCAATGAGAATATGCGGAGGCTCAACGTCTTCGTGCGCAATTCAACGGGACTCATGCTTAGCCCTAAGGGTATCTAAAACTGAAGGGCTAAAAGACTTCAAAAACGCTTTGGATCTGTCATTCATCTTGTCATAAGCCCTACACTTCGCCCTCCAATACCTCTCGAAATCGGGAGCTGGATGGCGGCAATAGAAGGAGTCCCAGCAAGACCATGACACAAAAAACTTATCCTGCATCATAGTGATGGGAACAACGTCTTTGACTACCTGCGCAGTGTATGAGGGGAGGACCTGCGCAGGGAGCGAAGATAGTCAAAGTATTTAACAACAAACAAAAATTATATATATATATATATATATATATATATATATATTATAGAATGCCTCAAGTCAATAACAAAATGTCCAAGACCCAACATGATGCTTTGCGCTTTTTCATCACACCTTCCCGAGTTCTTCGGTCGCCACGGTCATCACCTTACCCGAAGGGTCATCCTTTGCCTGCAGTAGAGACGTTCGATGAATGCGCAGATGGCAAAAAAATATATATAAAAAATATATACAAAAAATATACTAGCTGGCGATTGATTTTTGCTTCCTGGAGGGTGAGCTTGCGGCCATGTTTACACCAATATTTAGTGGTGAATGACCGCACGGTGGCCTTTGACGCCCTCGACACGGCCAAAGTCGACATGTGCGTCGGGTAGCGGAAGGTATATTTTTGAAGTGCAATATGATGGTCACAGCCGGTCATTTCAATTGACTGCACTAAACTCCGGGATGAGACCATGGTGGAAAAGTCACCGTACAACTGGGCCGCAGGTAGAAGGCTTCTGCTGGTTTCGCTGATCCATCCTATAAGTCCACCCAGCCTGACAATATCAAGCGTTGGAGGCACGGTCGAAGCACCGATCCTGCCAAAGGTATTGCTAATGGCTTTGTAGGCTGCAACGACCTTCGGCTCCTGCTCTCCAAGCACAGTGAGCGCATCTTCGGATAGCGCCTTCACCTCGCCTAGCTCTTCGCGCAGCCACTGCGTTTTAGCTGTTTCAGCGGTGCAGAGTGCTTGCAACTCCGAAACTTGAGCTTCAGATGCCATTAGATTTTGCCGGAGGCATGTGACCTCTTCCTCGGCGCTCTATTTGCCTGAGCAAAGGGAGCTCAATTCCTTTTTAAGCTACTGCAAGTGCATCTCAACTTCCATCGCTTGGCATGCAAATTCACGTTTTTGGGCTTCGGCTTTTTCCGCCTCGGCCTGGAACATGTCCCCCTGTGCCACTGCATTCTTCGTGCAGGCTTTGAAATTCTCCACCTGCTTACGCTACGCGCGCGAGATAATCATGGCCTGCGATAGCACGGGGGTATGAGAACGAGTAACAAAGGAAACAATGCAGTGTGGTAATAAATAAATAAACATAATAAAATATATACAGATACCTTCGCAATGGCCACATCCGAAGCGTCGATGAGTTTGGCAGTAGGCTTTCGTGCGAGGGAAATCTCAAGCTCGGGTAGGACGAAGGTGCTAAAAGTCTTCTTTGCATCACTGACCTCCCCTGAGCTTGGCTCAAATGATGAAATCTTGAACGCTTCAGCTTCAATAGCCTTCACATAGATTAAGCCGTCGTGACTCAAAATCCCATTCCCGCCACGGCGGGGCATGGGTGGTGAAGACTACTCTTCCGTCTCTGTGGCTCTGTTGCCACCGAATGACTTGTCAAAGGACGAATTCGAGGATGAAGAGAACGATGAGTTGGCTACCGCCTCAATATTCTCAGCCCCTTTGACCTCACCTTCCCCTGCTCCTAGCTCAGCTGTTGTATGCGGATCCGAAGGCTCCTCCTCCTCGTCGCTAAGGATTAGTGTGGGAAGGTCCACGCACGTGCAAAAGGACAACTTTGGCGAGGAGGAGAGAGGGCCCTGTGTGCCCTCCAGCAGCTCCTCTCGGAGGGGTACAGCTCGAAGGGTTAGTGAACCCTTGGGAGTCAATTCCTCGTGAAGGTCGTCGAAGGCCACTTCACGAGGTCTCTTCCTTAGGGCGAGTATATTCTTCTTTTTGCCCCCCTGTTGAGAAAGGTTCGCATGTGTTCGCTTCCTCTGGTTGCCAGTGGAAGGTTCTCTGTCGATGTCAGTGGCCGGGGAGCCTTCTCCGCTTTGGCCCGTTAAGGGTGCGCGAAGTGTAAGCAAAAGACAGCAAAGATGCACTTAGGAACGTGATAAAAGACAATACCTATGAAAACTTGCAGAGTAGGGTGTGCACGGTAGAGCCCCTCTAGCCCCCTATCTCCAAACTCAAGGATGCTCCAGTCCCAGCTAAGGGGCCATACTCCGGCTGCCACGAACTCTTCTACAAGATCCTAAGTTGACAGATACTTCGCACACCTGGCGAAGGCCTCAAGTGCCGGCTGTTGAGAGGCCTTCAACTGCACATTCGGGGTGCGGTTCCCCTTCCCTTCTTCACATTTGGAAACAAGAAAATCTTCCCGGTCCACTTTGTGGTAGAACCACCACTGTGTCCAGTCCTTTGGCCACTTATTTTTGTATACCACGGCTGGCGTGGTCAGGCCAGCGTGGTAAGTAAAGTTTAAGCATCCATAATGGGCTTTGCTCTGAATGTTCCAGGAGAAGACCGGCTTCAGCTGATGGTGGAGCCAGTGGGCAGCGGTGAAGGCCCTGGCTAACGCCTTCGCTCCCTCAGAACAGGCTACCCAAGCAAATAGGCCAAGCCGTACAATAGCGTTTGGCATGAGCTGATGCAAGTAGACTTCAAACAATTTCAAACCTTCGTGACCATCTCATCTCATGGAAAGTGGAGACCCGCACGGAAGTAGTCGACGAAGACGATAGCTTCGTCATCTGCGGCCTCCGGTGTCTCATGGCTCCCGAGAGCCTAACCTTCAAGACATCACTGATCAAGCCCTCCTCTACAAGCCCAACCAGTACCTCATCATCCACCTTAGACTGTTCGATCTAGTAAGTCTTCGGGCAGTTTACCTTGACCTTCGGAGCCATCGTGCTGAGCTTCGGAAGCAAAGAGATTGCAAGAGACTTCGGAAGCAAAAATACCATGAGAGACTTCGTACGAGAGCTACGGCTTTAGTGAGTTCACATGATAAAAATTAAACCACCGTGTGGAGCATATTTATAGTAGTGAAAAAAGGGGGTAACGGTGGTTAAAATGAGATACGTCGGAAGTTGAACCGCAGCCGTAAAAGACATTTCGGTATGCAGCAAAGACATTTAACGTCCTTGATCCGATAGTTGTGCAGGGGCAGGATGGTCATACCAATACAAATACAAACAAAAAATAAAAATAACAATAGTTAAAATGAAAACATTAGGGAGCGATCTGCTAAAAAGTTAACCTAGACCCCACGAGCCTTCGACGGGCCGAAGGGGACGGCATTTAGCTATGTCATCTGATTTACAGGCTCAGCCCCTTGAAGATGAACCTTACCTGGGACGATGTCCCGTACCCCTTCAGATAGCAAGTCAAAGTCCGCTGGTAGCTGAACACTGATGAATGTTGCAGTTGTGTTTCAGGAAATGCAGGCGAAGGCTCTAGCGGGCCTTCGGTTGCAGGTCGGAGGTCGATCCACGACTTCACCTGCTCGTGTAGGCAAAGGCTCTAGCGGGCCTTCGGTCAGAGGTCGAGGGTCGATCCACGATTTCACCCGCCAGTATAGGTGAAGGCTCTGGCGTGCCTTTGGCTGGAGGCCGAAGGTCAACCCGCGGCGCTGGGGGTCAGGATAGGCGAAGATCCTGGTGAACCTTCAGGTGGAGACCAAAGGGTGACCCACGGTGCAATGACGGGACAGGCTGGAGGTGCCCGGTGGACATTGAAGCCCGCATAATCGCTTAGGGTATAGTTGTAATTATGCAAATGTTCTTGATAGTTCCATAATGCCACCGAATATGCCGGGAATGTGGCAGTTGAGGGGGTGAAACTGTAAATCCTAGCATGGAGTGGTTGAGTATGGGCTATAAATAGGGTCATACTGTAACTGAGGTGACAGAGGAATTAAGATTATTTCACCCTCTAAACATGTGTCACACCCTGAAGCCTTTGGCTTCCCTCCAAGTGAAGGCCTTCCTTGTTTGGGGACTTAGGCTCCAACAGTGCCTATGGTGCGAACATTTGAGGGTGGCTCTACAAGGACCCAAACTTAGTTTATCTAAAAGTTTTCTAGCTCATCATGCATGGCATTGACCCAATTTGTATCAGAAAGAGTATGTCCAACATCATGGGGCTCAAAAGAAGCAACAAATACAAAATCAATAAAATGAGCATGATGAGAAGATTTGGATCTTGTTACCCTCTCACCAAGGTCACCGGTCATCAGTTGAGGGGGTATCCACTAATGTGCTAAGGAGCTTCGCGCTGTGAAACAACCTCCCCTTTGAAGATTACTGGTGTAGACTTGAAAGCAGCTAGAGTGGAAGTAGAGGTTGTAGGACCCTCTTATGGTGAGGAAGAAGCAGGAGCCAGCTCGGAAGTAGGTGTCATGATAGGAAGTAGTGGATCATCCTCATCATCACCGAGAGCTGGAAGGTCACCATCTAAAAGATGTTTTTACTCATCTCTTGATCACCTGCACACTCAAGAACAGGACTAGCACAAGGTTGATTCATTAAATGTCACATCACAGGATTCCATGATTTTGTTAGTGTCAAGATTATAAATCTTGTAAGAATGACCATGAAGTGTATAACCCAAGAAAATCCCATCAGAAGAACGTGACTTGAACTTGTCAAGATTGCCACACTGTAGGATGAAGCAACGACATCCAAGCGCAACTCATAAGAAGTCACATTAAAAATCGAGCGCAAAAAAATACAATTGGAGATATAGCAAGTTATGCTAATAGCCTCTACCCAAAACATTCTATGAGTCCTATGCTCATTGAGCATCATCCTAGCAATCTCTAACAAAGTTCTATGCTTCCATTCAACCATGCCATTCTGTTGAGGAACACATGGGGTAGAAAATTAATGCTCAATTCCATGTTCAAGATAGAAAGCATCAAAAAGATAGTTATTAAACTTGGTGCCATTATCATTACGAATTGCTTTCATGGCACCAGTGAGTTCCTCGAACAATCTCAAAGCTAAGCTCTGAAAGTGTGAGAACACTTCATCCTTTCTCACAAGAAGGAACACCCAAGAGTAACGAGAGTAGTCATCAACAATGACAAGTACATACCACATCCCACCCGTCGAACGAACTCAAGAAGGACTAATAGTGTCTATATGGAGAAGTTCTCCTAGTCATTCAGTCATCACCAGATTAACTAGTGGGTGAGAAGCGACAACCATCTTGCCATGCCGACAAGGAGCACAAACAAGGTTCTTTTCAAACTTGAGTTTGGGCAATCCTCAGTCAAGTCTAGGGCACTCAAACGAGAAAGCAAATCAAAACTCATGTGCCCTAGCGTCCTATGCCACATCCAAAGCTCAGAAGAAGGTTAAGCAATTAAGCATCGAGAAGAACCAAAAGACAAAAAAAATCAGCTCCAAAGACTCTCCCTATTTGAGAAATCTGGTAATTCGAAGCACTTAAGGAATCGAGAACTCGAGAAGCATCATGCTTGAAGCGCAATTCGATGTCCTCATCGAGCAATTGAGATACAGAAAGTAAATTATATCCTAGATGCTCCACCAAAGCCACATCCTTGAGAGTGAAACTCTCACTCACTCTTACCATACCTTTGGCCTTCACTCTACCTTTCCTATCATCCCCGAAAGTGATGTACTCGTGTTGCTTCATCGGAATGAAGCTGTAGAACTATGAGGCATCTACAGTCATATGGCACGAACAACTGAAGTCGATAGCCACTTGTTCTCCAAGCCTTCGCCTGCCACCTCAGAAGAATCAAGCTCAGGATCGTTGTTGTTGTCGTTATTGTCCACCATGAAACAAAGGCCAGTGAAGTCCTTGTCCTTTCTCTTGTTCTTCATGGGATGCTCCTCCTCCTGAGAGCTCTTTTCCTCGCTTGAGGAAGTGTCAATGTCATTGAGTGCAGCCACAAATGCTCGAGATGCCATCTTGGCCGCCTTCTTGACCATCTTATCACTATTCTTAAAGAAGGGCTTCTTGTTCTTCTTGTGCTTGTCATGGTCGTGGCTGCGATCTTCCTTTTTCTTGAGCTTTGAGCAATCCACCTTGAAATGAGTGGTATCACCACACTCATAACAAGCATGAGAGCCATCTCTCCTCTGGTCTCTTCTGTTGTTGTAGAAGCGGTGAACTTGTTCACAATCAAGACCAAATCATCATCAGCAAGAGAATCCATCTGCTTCTCTGTGATAGGGACCAAAGAAGACAAAGCAAAACCACTCGATGAAGGGTTAGCACAAGAAAAACTAATTCCACCCTGACTACCACTACTAGGTCTTGAAACAAACACCATGTTCTAAGATAGAGGGTTTTCAAGGCCTATCCGAGTCGTATTGGCTATCTTGATGGATTTGAGCTTGTTGAAGAGTTTATCACAAGTCAATGTATCATGATTTGATGACTCTTCAATGCTTGAGATATTCACTTCCCATATGCTATGGTCAAGAGCATAGAGAAGCTTGACCACCCTCTCATGGTCAAAGTAGGGCAAAACCCCAGTGGATCTCAGATTGCTAACAATCCTATCAAAATGAGCAAACATGGCATCCAAAGACTCTCTAGGGCCCTGCACGAACAATTGATATTCTTGTTGGTATGTGCTCTAGCGCCGAGCCTTAATTTTGTTAGTGCCCTCATGAAAGACACTAAGAGTAGTCCAAATCTCTCGGTCAGTACAGAAGTGCTGGACTCTGTCAAACTCATTACGACTCAAGCTTGTCAACAATATATTTTTAGCCTTGTTGTTGACTTCATATTATTCGATTTAGACCTGAGTAGTATGAGTAGTAGAGATCTCATAGTTCAAGTCCACAATCATCGATATCCGAGTCGTCTTGTTGCATTTCCTTGGCTTAAAAGATAAGCCTCCATGCACACCTTCCTGTATGAAAAAGTCTCGACCTTCAAAGAGCGGGATCTTCCCATGCCTCTCCATTGTTGCCTACAGATCACAATACTGGTTAAGGTCAACAAGTGATCAAATTGGCTTTGATACCCATTTTAGGATTGAGAATAGCAACTAGAGGGGGTGAATAGGTGCTTTCCCAATTTCTTTTGAATCAGATGACCTTCTCCTTTGTTTCACCCAACGCACCTCAAAAACTCAAGCGAAAGCAAAATATGGAGAGAAATAAGTTGCAATCAAGAACAACTTGATGATTGTATGTGAACTCTAGGTTCTAATAAACTCAATCCACAGGTCATCGCCATAAAGAGATTGCAACTTGATGAGAGTAACTCTTAAAAAATTCACCAAAAGAAGAAATTATCCAAGTTGATAACCTAGAGGCAAGGAAATTTAAGACCACTTCTATATATATTAGTATATGAATTTCATGCCTCTAGCAACATGAAGAATGACTTTTAAAGGTGGGAAGATTTCAGCTCAACACCCAAAACAAAAATCACAACCAAAGAGGGAAAACTCGCAACAAAGCAAGGGAGCTAACAGAAGGAGACTAGAAGGAGATAAACAAGCATCGGAGGAAACATACACTTCATTTTTCCAAAAGGTCAGTGATGAGAACAGCGGCCCGATCTTCCGATAGGTTCGATTGATTTCGTTGTGAGGACGTTGAAGCTTGGAGGCTTTCAACCCGCAGATTGTCATCTCGCAATTTGTTACACCCGCACGACTGTCGTTATCAACCACACTTGCACGCGATCGACCTTACCACGAGGGTTATTGTTCCTGCAAGCAATCGAAGCAACTCACAACAACAAGGAAGATGCAATCTGAATTGCTAATAAAGATGAAACACACGAGTTGGGGTTCCACAAACCGATGAACGGCGAAAAACTGACAAATTGTCTAGTTGTAATCTAAGCAAAACCCCAAACCCTAGAAGAGGGGGCGGCTATCTATTTATAAGCTAGGAGGAGAAAGGATTTGGCCACAACTGATGGAGCTCGAATACAACTCAATTACAAGGCCCAAGGCCCAAACTGATTCGGACTGGAAGAGTGACGCGACTTGTTTTGCCAATTCCGGACAGCACAGAAGGTATTTAGAGATGAGGTCGGATTCGTATGAAAGTAGACTCCGCGACCTTTCCAACAAGTACTCATGGGCCTTGACCACCTTTCGGAATCAAGAGTTATGGTCGTTTGAATTTGGTGCTATCTGTAATTTCGATTCCGAATTGATCTTGGGGACAGAACTGAATTTATGCGCGGTAGCCCTCCGGTTACACTTGTGCTTATATGGATCTTCTCTCAGGATCCTAAGGATAATAAAATCATCGCAATATGTTAGTAGCATCCAATCCTTAGAATCATTTGTATGGACAGCGAGGAACAAGTTCACCTGATAATTAAGTTCTCGTGCACAAGCTCTTGTCAAAGGACCTTGAATTACAGCAGCGGGAGGAGGAATATTTGTGGTGCGTGTAACCGAAGGAGTGATGTCCTCATTATCCTCCCCCTCTTGAATTGGAGTCATCCTCGACTCAATCTCATCTTCTTCTCCCACAAGCGGCTTTAAGTCTGAAATGTTAAATGTGGGACTAACCCCAAAATCTGCAGGCAACTCAAGCTTATATGCATTATCATTAATCTTCTTGAGTATTTTAAAAGGACCATCAGCTCGAGGCATCAATTTAGATTTCCTCAACTCGGGAAAACGATCTTTACGCAAGTGTAACCAAACAAGATCACCTGGTTCAAAAGTTAAATGTTTCCTACCCTGGCTACCATAAGCACGATATTTTTCATTCATCTTCACAATATTTTCTTTAGTTAATTCATGCATTTTAAGAATTAGTTCAGCACGTGTCTTAGCATCAAAATTCAACTTTTCAAAAGTAGGCAAAGGTAGCAAATCAATAGGAGCACATGGATTAAAACCATATACAACCTGAAACGGACTTACCTTGGTGGTGGCGTGGACGGACCTGTTGTAAGCAAACTCTATATGAGGTAAACACTCTTCCCACAGCTTCAAGTTTTTCTTCAAAACAGTCCACAACATGGTAGATAATGTGCGGTTAGTGACCTCCGTTTATCCATCGGTTTGGGGATGACATGTAGCAGAAAACAGTAGCTTCGTTCCCAATTTATTCCAAAGTGACCTCCAAAAGTGACTCAAAAATTTCGCATCACGATTTGAGACAATGGTATTGGTCACTCCATGTAGGCGAATAATTTTCCTGAAAAACAAATCAACTATGTTTGTAGCATCATCGCTCTTGTGACAAGGTATAAAATGTGCCATTTTTGAAAAACGATCCACAACCACAAAAATACTATCCCTCCCCCTCTTTGTTCTAGGCAACCCTAAAACAAAGTCTATAGAAATATCCTCCCAAGGTACACTAGGAATAGGAAGAGGCATATAAAGACCATGTGGATTTAAGCGAGACTTAGCTTTATTGCAAGTAGTGCAGCGTGACACGTAGCGCTCGATGTCACGTCTCATCTTTGGCCAAAAGAAGTGGGCGGCCAGCACATCTTCAGTCTTCTTTGCTCCAAAATGCGCCATCAAACCTCCTCCATGTGCCTCCTGCAACAACAAAAGATGAACAAAGCTAGCTGGAATGCATAGCTTGTTAGCACGATAGAGCAAACCATCATTCAACACATATTTATTCCATTCTCTTCCTTCTTTACAATGTTCTATCACTTCTTTAAAGTACAAATCAGTAGCATACAAATCTTTTATTGTCTCCAAACCAAAAATTCTATGATCCAATTGGGACAACATGGTATATCGTCTAGATAAGGCATTAGCAATGACATTTTCTTTACCTTTCTTGTGTTTAATCACATAAGGAAATGACTCAACAAATTCTACCCATTTAGCATGACGTCTATTCAATTTTGCTTGACTTCTAATATGTTTAAGTGATTCATGATCCGAATGTATAACAAATTCCTTGGGCCATAAATAATGTTGCCATGTTTCAAGAACACGAACTAAAGCATATAATTCCTTATCATAAGTAGAGTAATTAAGACTAAGCCCATTTAATTTCTCACTAAAATATGCAACAGTCTTACCTTCTTGAATCAATACACCACTTATCCCAATTCCGCTAGCATCACACTCAATTTCAAAAGTCTTACCAAAATCAGGGAGTTGGAGTGGTGGTGCTTGAGTGAGCTTCTCTTTCAAAAGGTTGAATGCCTTCACTTGTGCAGGACCCCATTGGAAAGGCACTCCTTTCCTTGTCAATTCATTCAATGGTGCGGCAATGGTACTGAAATCCCGTACAAAACAATGATAGAATCTAGCAAGGCCATGGAAGCTCCGCACCTGTGATATGATAGTAGGCGTCAGCTAGCTTTGGATGTTTTCAATCTTTGCCTCACCCACCTCAATTCCCTGTGGTGTCACAACATAACCAAGAAACGCAACTCGATCGGTGCAAAAGGTGCACTTCTCAAGGTTACCAAACAAACATGCATCTCTTAAAGCATTAAAAACAGCACGTATGTGATCAAAATGTAGATCATGTGACTTGCTATAAATCAAGATATCATCAAAATAAACCACAACAAATTTTCCAATAAAAGCACGTAAAACTTCGTTCATTAATCGTATGAAGGTACTAGGTGCATTAGTTAACCCGAAAGGCATCACTAACCACTCATACAACCCAAACTTAGTCTTAAATGCGGTCTTCCATTCATCTCTAAGTTTCATTATAATTTGGTGGTATCCACTCCGCAAGTCAATTTTAGTGAAAATTATAGCACCACTCAGCTCATCAAGCATGTCGTCTAGCCTAGGAATAGGATGACAATACCTAATTGTGATATTATTAATGGCTCTACAATCAACACACATTCGCCAACTACCATCTTTCTTAGGAACCAAAATAATAGGAACAGCACATGGACTAAGACTTTCTCGTACGTACCCTCGGTCCAATAAATCTTGGAATTGTTGTTGAATCTCCTTAGTCTCTTCTGGGTTGGTCCTATATGCAGCTCGGTTTGGCAAAGTAGCTCCCGGAATCAAGCCAATTTGATGCTCAATTCCTCTCAAAGGTGGCAGTCCCGGGGGTATTTCACTTGTAAACACATCAGCATACTCCTGCAAAAGGTTAGCAATATTAGGAGGCAAAGAGGGAGGCATATCCTCAAGTGTAAACAAGGCCTCTTTGCAAATCAAAGAATAGCAAAATGAATTATGTGCTAATAAATCAGAAATTTCAGATTTAGTAGCTAACATGGCAGCACCCTTCAACTTAATGGTGTCTTTCCTAGCATGTGTATTTTTGTTCTCATGTTGAAGTGGAAAAACATTTTTAGCTACAACCTGATTTTCAGATTTGTTATCATTGCATTTTCTTTCATTTTCAGCATGTTCTACTTCATCTTTCAAAATTTCAGCAGGTATCATAGGCAACAACTTAATCTTCTTACCCTTATGTGAGATGAGTAGGTATTAGCTCTACCATGGTGAAAAACATCATTATCATATATCCAAGGCCTACCTAAAAACAAAGAGCATGCTTGCATAGGCACTACATCAAAGTCTGCACTGTCTTTATAATTACCAGCCGAAAATTGTACTCTCACAACTTTGTTTACCTTCAACTTACCACACGAATTGAACCATTGGATGTAGTAGGGGCGTGGGTGTGGTTGTGTGGTCAAGCCAAGCTTCTCGACCATCTCGGAACTGGCAAGGTTGTTGCAGCTACCTCCATCAATGATGACTCTGCAAGCTCTCTCCTTCACAAGAAATCTGGATTGAAACAAGTTGTGCCGCTGATTTTGCTCTGCTTTCCCCATTTGTGCACTTAGAACTCATTGTACAACAAGGCTCATGTATCTCCCTGTATCAACAGCAGCTACTTGTTCCTCTCCATCATCAGCATCATTTTCTGTCTCGTCTCCTTCACATGCAATGTTAGCAGCCAGTACATATTCATCCTCAATATCACTAGCACTTGCATAACCACCATCTTCTGTTGCAATGTACGCGCGCTGAATTGGGCAGTCCTTCATGACATGGCCCATTCCCTTGCATTGGTGGCAAACAATCCCAGTTGTACGGCCCGTGGAAGCAACCGAAGAAGAACTCTTAGCGGGGGCCTGCACACTAGTAGATTTACTTACCTTAGTGTCACAACCAGTTTTAACGACCAAAACCAGATGCGGCTTATGTGTACCCAGGATGTTCAACACACATAAGGACGTCACAGGTGAAGTAACAAAAGCAATACTTCTATTAAATAAACGTTAAACTCTTATAGCAATTGACATATATTGTCTTCTATGAAGATATCTGCAGTGGAACAGAAGCACTGGTGCCCAACAACACCGCAGGCAACCGACAGGGAGACACGCGCCTAGAACGTCACAACCTCGTCTTGATAATCTTCAACATCTTCACTCACTGAGCAGCAGCATACATGTCGCATGGTATAGGAAAAATAGCAAGTGTGAGCGCAAAGAGCATGCTTGCGTAGGCACTACATCAAAGTCTGCACTGTCTTTATAATTACCATCCGAAAATTGTACTCTCACAACTTTGTTTACCTTCAACTTACCACACGAATTGAACCATTGGATGTAGTAGGGGCGTGGGTGTGGCTGTGTGGTCAAGCCAAGCTTCTCGACCATCTCGGAACTGGCAAGGTTGTTGCAGCTACCTCCATCAATGATGACTCTGCAAGCTCTCTCCTTCACAAGAAATCTGGATTGAAACAAGTTGTGCCGCTGATTTTGCTCTGCTTTCCCCATTTGTGCACTTAGAACTCGTTGTACAACAAGGCTCACGTATCTCCCTGTATCAACAGCAGCTACTTGTTCCTCTCCATCATCAGCATCATTTTCTGTCTCGTCTCCTTCACCTGCAATGTTAGCAGCCAGTACATATTCATCCTCAATATCACTAGCACTTACATGACCACCATCTTCTGTTGCAATGTACGCACGCCGAATTGGGCAGTCCTTCATGACATGGCCCATTCCCTTGCATTGGTGGCAAACGATCCCAGTTGTACGGCCCGTGGAAGCAACCGAAGAAGAACTCTTAGCGGGGGCCTGCACACTAGTAGATTTACTTACCTCAGTGTCACACCCGGTTTTAACGACCAAAACCAGATGCAGCTTATGTGTGCCCAGGATGTTCAACACACATAAGGACGTCACAGGTGAAGTAACAAAAGCAATACTTCTATTAAATAAACGTTAAACTCTTACAGCAATTGACATATATTGTCTTCTATGAAGATATCTGCAGCGGAACAGAAGCACTGGTGCCCAACAACACCGCAGGCAACCGACCGGGAGACACGCGCCTAGAACGTCACAACCTCGTCTTGATAATCTTCAACATCTTCACTCACTGAGCAGTAGCATACATGTCACATGGTATAGGAAAAATAGCAAGTGTGAGCACATAGAGTACTCAGCAAGTGGGGAAAAGTAATGATATGCAGGCTTATACCAAGAATAGGCTAACATATGGTATATTTGCGTAAATGTGAGTAATGAAAACATATTTGGACTCAAAAGCATTAAGCAATTATTAAGTGAATGTAAACCATACAGTCCAACACATAGCATACAAGGCTCCCCACCTTGCATACCATAGCCATCTAGTACTCCATGTACTATAACCAAAACCATCTAGTACTCCCAGTGCCAGAACCATAACCACAACCATCTAGTACTCCCTGTACCAGAACCATAACCACAATCATCTAGTACTCCCTGTACCAGAACCATAACCACATCCACACTCATAACCACAACCCATAATCACAACCCACTAATCATGTGAGGATCCAAGTCTCTCATAACCGTGAGCACGGCTGTTATAACAGTTTTACACTCTGTAAAGGTTGTTCAGCTTTCCCCACAAGTCAGTGAATTCCTTGTTACCGTGTTCGCGAAACACTTAACACACGCCAGTGGTGTACCACCAAGAATCACTGTATGACACTTTCCACTAACCAGAGACTAATCCAGTATGTGTCTGCCCAGTAGGTATCACCGCCAGGCTTTACGCAAGCTAAGCTCCTACCCAGAAGCCCCCTTTTGTGCTGATCCAACACACACTGGACAGACTCTAATCAGTATGTCACGCCTTACCCATATCAGCCTCGTGGTTGGTACGTTACTTCTTGGGTTGTCGCTCCATGAACCGGTCCTTACTTAGGTTACTTGAGCAAACACTAAACCAACATCATAATCATGACAACCATTAAAACTACTTTGCTCAAGGCCTAAGGTTCCATGTTGCTAGACCATTAACTAGTTAACCACTATTGTTGCATATATTCATTAGTCAAGTATATTACACTTCCCAATATCCCAAAAGCATGGCTAAGCAATCTACCCATAAAAGACACCTAACCATAAACCATCTAGGTTCCAAGGGATGATAAGGGAAAGTCTAGGAAAAACCCTAACATAGGTGACTACCCATCATATTGACTCTGCATGCAATTTTGTAAAACAAAACATTTAAAAACATAGGTTCAAGATGATCAAGGACACTTGCCTTTTTCCCAATGCTGCTCATTGTTGTCGAAATCTTGGTCTTGAAGTCCCTCGAACTGCTCCGGAACGATATCGACTAATCGCAAGAACTACCGACAAATAACACAAAGTAAACACTAAGAACAACATACCAAACATCATTAAAATACTTTAAAAACACTATGGTTGGATAGGGATGATTTTAGAAACATTTAGACGCAAGAATCGTCTAAATCAAAGTTAAGATGAAAAGATAACAGCTTTCGAGAGATGAATTAGACTGAAAAGGAAATGCTAGTTTACTGGAGTTATCTTCCTATTGGAAAGGCTTTATTGCATGATCACTATGTCAGGCTTGACAACATCATTGCGCAAGATTCAAGAAGTGTAGGGCAGACTAGACTTCACTAACTAGGCTAAGGAGAATGATGTGCCGCTGACTTGGTATGCTATGTAAGTACCATCTTGGATTAAAGAAGGATACGCTAAGATCTATTATCAACCACCTATGATGGATCAAAAAGGCGGAAGGTTGAGCTTCTAGGTTTGAGATACTACTAGTGACTCTATGTAGCGGTGGTGGTTCGGATTTCGTCGGAGATGGCGATCAGGCACATGGCCATAAACATCGATGTCGGCTTCAGTGGTGTTTCAGTGAAACGAGGAAAGAATGGCATAGAAAGCGGAAAGACTAACTCAGTGGTATGGTTGGTTTTGGAAGGAGTCATCCGTGGTAGTGGCAAAACAGCGATGACTGCTTCTAGGTTTGGTGGTGACCGCGAACAGATTCAGGAACAAAGACGCTAGCGTTCCAGGAGATTGGCTATGAAATTTGAGAAACCGTCTGAATAGAGATGTTCATATAACCCAGGAACACAATGTTATGGTATGGTTTTGGGTAGATCATCCACTGTGAGGGAGAACGATCAACAGAAATGAGACGGGTGATGGTTGCGACATACTGTGCTTGGCAATGGCATCCTGGTCGTGTCACTGCACAAATGGGGATGGGCTCCTAAGGTAACGTAGAAGACTCAATGGGACACGCCGTGACGTGGTTGGTGCATCCATACAGCTTTCGGATTGACGGGGAACGTGAATGCAAATCCGGTGCGCGCGCAGAACGTGTCCAGAAACCGGATAACGGGTATATCGACCTTGATTTCGATAGTTTGGCTAATCTACTGGCCAAACTGGTTGGTGAGGGTGTGAGGAACATCATGGGACATGCACCGGTGAAAGGGCTTGGTGATTTGACCTCTTTCGGTTGGGAATATCGATGCCAATCGGCTACAGCGCGGCTATCTCGCGGCTGTCCGCGACGGCGACAACTGTGGCGGCTTAGATCGCGCTTTGGCCGGGGCTAGAGCTTGGCTAGGGACTTAGTATGATGCTAAAACAGTAGTAAGGGAGGAGAAGAAGAGGTCCTCACGTTGCTTTGGTGGTCGAGGAGAAGAAGAGGTCCTCATGGAGAAGACGACGTAGCGTATCACGGACGGTGGCGGCGGCAGCTCCGGCGAACGGTGGCGCTCCGGTGACGCACGGACAGGGCAGCAGCGACTTCTAGGGCTTGGAGGTGTGGAATAGAGGTAGGAGAGGGTGTGCAACTCATATATATAAGGCTAGGGACGGCTGGTTGAGGTAGAGTCCAAACCGAACACGAATTGGATTCGACTTCGAGTCGGTTACGATTTCCTATTTCGCAGCTCTGTATTACGAGGATGATATCTCCATCGTCCGAATTCCAAATTGGATGTTTCTTGATTCTAAATTGTAGTACTCGAAAGGATCTACAACGTTGGTAGTCATTGGAACTTCTGAAAATGTAATCTTGATTTCCACAAATGCGCCACAAAATAAACTGTTTGAACTTGGACTTCTCTACCCAGCACTGATTTCGGGGGCCATAACTCCCAGTTCCATTATCCAAAATGGGACTTCCATAGGTTCAAATCGAAGTTCTCGACGAGATCTACAACTTAGGTATTATCAAGATTTGCATTTGAGGTCGTTTTGAACTCCGAAACGTTATGAGAAGATGAGGCTGTCCAGGACTCCGAGAAAATTTACAGATTTCGTGGATCCTTTGTTGAGTCTTCTAGATGACTTGGCTAAGAGTTTGGACTTGAACAAGATTTAGCCCAAAGACACTTTAGGTATATCTAGGGTTTAGAAAAGAAACTTTTGCAGAGAAATTTTAATAGGTTTTGAATTTGAATTGAACTTGGAGTGAATTTAAGAGAAACAAAAAATTGAGGTTGAACAAGAATAGGAGTAGATAAGGAATTCAATTTTGGACTTGGGTAGAATTTGAGAAAGAGGAGTGATGCTTTAAACAAGGATTTGAATTGAACTAGAGAAGGATTAGATATGATCAAAGATTGAATAGATGATGAATTCAAGGACTTTGAATTCCAACCATTAAGATCCTTAACTTATTCACTACTGAGTTTCGTAAAAACCTTTTCAAAATATTTTTTACTCAAAACACCAAAGAAAAAGAAAAGAAAAAGAAGTCTAATGCATTTACCTGACTCCTAACAAAACTCAGCGTGCAATGCGCACAAAATAATAACCTATATTGGTTTATTGATTAAGAAAATAGGTTTTAAACCTATACTACTAGTGAAGCTATTCAATACTCTTGAAAAAATTTAGAAATTTGAGAAATCTGAAAATCAGGGTGTTACACTCAGTTGCATGTGATGGTGTAGTAGGTCCTGCTGAACGTGCCCTACTCGAGGAGGGGGCAGCAGACCGTGTAGCAGAAGGTGGAATGGTTTTAACTTGCCCCAGCGTTGATCTTGCTGTAGACGTTCTTCCAAAATTGTTCTTTGGCCTCTGTTGTCGTCCCTGCAATTCTTTTTCTGCCAAACATGCAAGTTGGAACAATCTAGGAATATTATCATATTCTTTGTAATCTACTATGTCCTGAATTTCACATCTCAACCCTCCCAAAAAGCGTGCCAAAGCAGCCTCTTCATCCTCAACAATATCACAACGAACATACCAATTTGTAGCTCCTGATAATATTCTTCTACTGACTTATTGACTTGGTTTAAGCGCTGTAATTTCTTACACAAATCACGTCTAAAAGATGGTGGAACAAATCTATTGCTCATAGCCACCTTTAAAGCATCCCATGTAGTAGGCGATAACCCATCATTGCATATCCTATTCCACCAAATGATAGCAAAGTCTTTAAACTCACTAGTGGCTTGCCTAACTCTATGCACTTCAGGAACTAGGTGAGCATTAAATTTTTGTTCCACCGTCATCTCCCAATCTAGATATATTTTGGCATCATAAGTACTCGAAAAAGATGGTATGGTAAACTTAACTTTAGCAAATAGATCATCATTACCACGTGTATTATGTTGCTGAAAAATGTTTCCTCTCATACCTTGACGGTTGAAGTTCAATTGGTTCCTTTGTCGTGCATCAAAGGCATCACGCTCTTGCCTCAAAATTTCATCATCAGCGACGGACTCTTCATGTTCATGGGCTGCACCTTGAAGATGGCCATTGTCTCCATGAATACCATGTTGCATTGGGGGCTGCTCTGGAATGCGCGTCTCCATCCTGTTCAACCTATCAGTAAAATTAACAATAATATGGTTAGCAGAACCTAATGCTTCATCCACATGTTGAAGTTGGGTCTCATGGCTCCGAAGTAATTGTTGCATCTCGTCCGTCTTCTCAGTTTGATTGTTCGCACTCTCAACCAGTTCATCGATCTTACGTCCATAACTCCTCATGGATTCCCGCATCTCCTCCTCGAACGTTTTACCTACCATGGTTAGTAGCAAACAAAAGACAAATATATATATATATATATATATATATATATATATTATCCCTATCGACTACTGGGTTGTGGAGGTGAAGGTGGAATCACACACTCTCAAGCGTCTTACCAAGCTCTTATGAATTTCTTACCAAATTGCAGCAGGTGGTATGACCGGAGAAGGTGGGATGTATGACCGAGACAGAAGCGAATGCGAGGATCCAAATCTGAGGGCCAAAAGTATGTGGAGCTTGGATAGGCACAATATATGATAGCAAGGATTAGCAATAGTTCAATTCAGAAATTGCAAGACTGAAAAGTAGTCCCAAGCTAGTCTATGCCGCCGGCCTAAACTCGTCTCTAACCTAGTTCAAGCAAGCAGAAATCCAACTCAGCTCAAGAACTCAAAGGATGCAAGCACTTCTGTTTCTGTTTTTTTTATCTTCTTTTCTTTTGGTGCAGCTTTTTTTTTCTTCACTTTTTTTGCACCTCTTTGCCTTTTGCTCTTTTCCTTTTCTTTTTTTTTATATGACAGAAAGTGCCGCAAGAGATAAATTACAACCTGAGATCGAACTACAAAGCTTCTGCACCGGAAACTGTTGCACTAGACAAATAAACACTCTCCAATATCAAATAGATTTTTTGCACTAAGCAAACTCACCGCTGGCAATAAACTAGCAGCTGCGCTATAGAACAAATAAGCTTTCGACTTTGGGATTTATAATGCTTGAAAGCTACAGCTTAGCAGAACCGAGCCAGCGTAGCAAAACGGTCTTGGCACTTGCTGCTCGAAATCAGCAATAAAAAAAGGAAAAATTACCTTTCTGTTCAGTGCTATTGACTAGACAAGACAAACTAGCTTGCTATGATTCAGCTTTCCTCTATCTCCGTATGAACAATAATTCGCACGAACATGAAGCACTTATCAGAGGCAGAAGTTAATGGTAGCAAAACTCGAAACTAGAGACCAAGAACAAGACCTAGACACGACAAACACAACGACACAGCGAGGGACTAAAATTCAGAAAAGCAAACCAAACTAAAAATTGCACAGCACAAAGGGGTTGTAGGACAGCGGAAGACGATGAATAATTTTTTTTTGGGGGCGGGGCTAATTTTCTGGATTCTAGGACGATGGCAAATTTAATCTAACAAAAGGGGATACAAAGTTACCTATCGGGCAACTGAGGCTCTGGTACCACGTGATGAGAATAGCGGCCCGATCTTCCGATAGGTTTGATTGATTTCGTCGTGAGGACGTTGACGCTTGGAGGCTTTCAACCCGCATATTGTCACCTCACAATTCGTTACACCCGCACAACTATCGTTATCAACCACGTTCGCACATGATCGACCTTACCATGAGGATTATTGTTCCTGCAAGCAATCGAAGCAACTCGCAAGAACAAGGAAGATGCAATCTGAATTGCTAATAAAGATGAAACACACGAGTTGGGGTTCCACAAACCGATGAACGGCGAAAAACTAACAAATTGTCTAGTTGTAATCTAAGCAAAACCCCAAACCCTAGAAGAGGGGGCGGCTATCTATTTATAAGATAGGAGGGGAAAGGATTCGGCCACAACTGATGGAGCTCGAATACAACTCAATTACAAGGCCCAAGGCCCAAACTGATTCGGACTGGAAGAGCGACGCGACTTGTTTTGCCGATTCTGGACAGCAAAGAAGGTATTTGGAGATGAGGTCGGATCCGTATGAAAGTAGACTCTGCGGCCTTTCCAACAAGTACTCATGGGCCTCGACCACCTTTCGGAATCAAGAGTTATGGTCGTTTGAATTTGGTGATGTCTGTAATTCCGATTCCGAATTGATCTTGGGGACAGAACTGGATTTATGCGCGGTAGCCCTCCGGTTACACTTGTGCTTATATGGATCTTCTCTCAGGATCCTAAGGATAATAAAATCATCGCAATAAGTTAGTAGCATCCAATCCTTAGAAACATTTGTATGGACAGCGAGGAATGAGTTCACCTGATAATTAAGTTCTCGTGCACGAGCTCTTGTCAAAGGACCTTGAATTACAGCAGCGGGAGGAGGAATATTTGTGGTGCCTGTAACCGAAGGAGTGATGTCCTCATCAGTCAGACCTATTTTAAGCAGATTACAAGATGATTTCTTCACAAAAAGCTCTCACATATTACAAAGGCTAAGCTCTCCTCTCTCATTTCCTCTAAAACCCTAGCACACAAACACAAGTGGCTAGCTCACCCTCTCCCTACAGCCCTACCCCTCTATTTATAGGCCTTGGAAGCTTCCTTGGATACCAAGTTTCCTTATTCCCAAAATACCCCTCTCTTATAGTACACTCCTACCTACCACCAGGGGTATTTTGGTCTATTTTCTCCTCCATCCATCGGACAACTGTGGTGCCTTCATGAATTAGCTTTGCCTTGATACAAGCTTCGTGCTGATGCCACATGCTCTCCACCCTTCCACGGTTTTGAGGCCAAACCACGAAACTGTCTCGCATGCTTCTCAGAGCGTGACTCACTGCCACTTGCTTTCACCTCGAGCAAGCATCCTAATGTCGACACGTGTTCTCTATCTTGTGATCTTGACCGCCAGCAAGACTATCTTGCTCCCGATCCCTCGGGCCTCCTTGTCACTTGCACCGGCATCCCCTACGCTTGAATTTTTCAACAAGTCATCTTCATCCATCTTCTCATGCTTTGCTTGACCTCCAAGTGCATAGCTAGGATCACCCTTGACTCTGTCCGGCCTCCTCGATCATTAGGCACCAAACACCCCACTTGGCCCCGATAAAACTGTCGTTGGCCACCAAGTTTCATCCATCACCTACACATAAAGGGACAAGCAAACACATATCTCCAACTCCATCTCAAATTAGTAGAAATCAAAATCTCTGTTGAACCTCGAATGTTCTAATGTGCAATTCATCAGACCGGCCATCTTGCAACCTCTGTGCAAGAAATACTTTGGTGAAGCATCCAGCATTCATCCCTAGAGCAATGAACCATCCAGTGTATGTAAGTGCGCCCGAGTTGATTTGCAACCTCTCTACAAGAAATGCTTTGGCGTTCATTGTGCCCAACTCTAAACAATCCGGCATATGCTTCAATTTTTCTTCTTTGTTGAAATGCCCTAACATGTACCTCTGAATGCCAGAGCTTCCAGCACATACAATTTCCCGAGCGCTGGATAGTATGATGTGTACAATTTTTGTAGACTCAGAAACAAACACACCAACTCTGTTTTCTCTACAACTTTAGTTAGTCATGATCATAATTGCAATACATAAATATGCTTATGCAATCCCACAAATTTGCAAACTAAATTCACAACCTTGTCAATCACTCATCACATATAAACCAACCCACATTTCAACTTGTTTTCTCATAGACTGAGGGTTTTTGCTGTGTGACAAGATTTCAGCACACTTTGCAAACTTGTCTGGACCTTTGACTATCTGGATCTTTTGGGTAGCCAGCTTCCTGACCAGATCTCTGTCCTTGACATCTCTCTTGAAGGCGATGATGACTGACCCATTGGAGATGTTCAGGATCGTATTACACCTGTCGTTGAACCTTTGGATGAAGTCTCGAAGATATTCGCCCTTGCCTTGGTTCAGCTGATGGAGATTGTATACTGTTCCTGGATGCTCAAACGTACCCTGAAAGTTGGCGATGAACTGAGCCTTCAACTCAGCCCATGATTGGATTGAGTTGGGTGGTAGGTTCAACAACCAGAACATTGTAGGTCCATCGAGGGTGGTTAATAGGTAATTGGCCATTACCTTATTGTCGACGCTAACTACTTAAAGAACAGTGGTGTAAATCTTTAACCACTCACTGGGTTTGTGCTTCCCATCATACCTCTGGATCAGACTCGCTTTGAACTACTCGGGCCATCGTATCGACCGAAGCTCGGGTGTGAAGGCTTCACAACCTCCTTTGAATTATTTAGGGGGTGATGGAGGAGGATTGTCACACCTGTACCTTCAGATAGTGTAGTCACATTGACCGTCTTGTCTTGGAGATCTGCGATCAATTTGATGATCATCATCATCACGACGTTCCTCGCAATAGTTATCAATCACGTCCCGTAAGTCGTGTCTGTTGTGAGGGGTGTGATTCCTTAGGTCTTACTGGTTCCTGCACCTATGGATGAGGTGGTTACAGTTTGACCTACAGGGTTGTTCTCCTGCTCGACCACCCGAGCTTCCCGCTTGCGATCCCTCCACTCAGGGGTGTCCACATTCGTGGCTGCTCGAACCAACGCTTTGCCAGTTGTAGTGCCTAAATTCACTAGGGTTATTCACTCGGGTGGCCTAGATCTAAGTTGCATCGAGTAGAATCTTTAGCTGGTTGACCATCAGGGTTAAGAGATTTGTCGGATCCAACTCGAGGAAGGATCTTATAATCAAATGAGTACTGTGGACGTTGGCCTCCGGTGTGTTGAAGACACCACTATAAATGCTCTACTATGGTCAAGCTGACATCGCCCAATGATTACTGTTCTGAGGAAGTTCGTTCCTCGATCTTGCAGTTGTAATTGGTGGGGGTATCACCTGACCAAAAGGCATCTCCATGACAAGTTGACATCAAGTATTAAGTTTGACCTAACTCTCCACAGCCTGTCGATGACGGGTGGTGTTAGGGACCTGTAAGGCTCCAACTGTAGACGTCCCTAGCGGTAACTCTCCGACGATGCCAGTAGCTTGGGCGATGGTCGTCACTGCTAGATCCTTAGGGATTCATACACCATTGTTTACCATGACGTTTGGATAACCTACTTTCAGCAATTGTGCCATCGATTCCTCCGACTATGAACACGAATTGATTTTTTCGGCTGTTCTGGTTGTTGATGGAGTTGTCATTGCTACTCTCATGACCTTCACCATCACTATCAATATCCATGAACTGAACATCTCAGTCGAGGTGTCCCACCTCACGGTATGCGCCCAATGGGTTGGACTCGATGATACTGATGTGGATCAGTCCACCTTGATCATCCTAGCGGTACACCATGATTTCGAAGGTGATCTCAGATTCAACAGGAGACGATGTGAAGATGACCGCCACCGACTTAAAGTGGTTGTAGAAGCCAATGTCGAATAATCCATAGGGTGCGTACTTGAGACATGATTAATCCTAAAAAATAGATGAAGGCCCCTACCTGGCACACTAATTATAAAATATTAGTGCTCGATAATATATCCATAATTATGGGATACCTTCGAGATCAAAGATTGAGCAGGAAGCATGACATGCAATGTATACAGGTTTGGGCCCCCGATTGGAGTAATACCCTACATCCTATGTGGATGCTGCTATATATGATTATATCGAGTATGGGCAATGTAGCTAGACCTATTACAATGGAGGGGATTGGATCTAGACTAATCTAGGGTTGAAATCATCGAGTATCTCCAATTGTTGTGGTCTTGGCGTTGCTTGCCTTGAGTTGCGTATCTGTAGATTGTCATGTGGTTCTGCCATCCTCCCCCCTGGGGCTAGGGACCCAGCCTTATACAGGGGTCAAGGCACTACCTTCGTCCCGGCCATAGTCAATAGGGAGTCCTTTTTCTTGTCAGCCAAGGCAAGGCAGCTGAATTCAACCTGGATACTATTCGTACTCAAGTCGGATAACACGATCAATACATTCCTAGTATATGTCTTTGAGATCTCCGAGTGTATCGGGTCCCGCAGATTTGGGTCCGCAATATCTGGGGTTGTTATACATGTGCGCAATGTACCATATCCATATATGGTGTCATCCTTATGCGTATATTCGACAGTTAACAGCTGGCGCTGTCCATGGGGATCATGATAATAGGTGTTGAAGATTCTACACATAACATGTCATCACCTTCGCCCAAGCATGCATCAAGCACCGGTCTTTCAAATGAGGGGTTCTACAACAACTTTATCCCTCTCCCCGACAAAATGGCGATCGATCGGGTGAATTTCGATGCAATGCTTTCTAGTGATGATTCTAGTGATGAGGTAAGTCATTTTATGGGTCAACGCGCTAAGGATTATGGTGTCAACTTTGAACCACTTGGCTACCAAGACAACCGTGAATGCCCAATTCACCATAAGTCAGGATCTTCCCCACAACTTCTGACAACATGGATTGTCAAGACACCAATCCGGAGCAATCCAATGAGAAATTCATGATAGATCTGCACACTTCCTGTGGTGGAGGTTACCCTCAAGAACTTAAACATTAGAGACGGGGGTAACGATCTAGGTAATCATGATAACGACCCTACGAACATTCATGTCCCTCCCACTCTGGGTACAGGTTATGGCCAACAACAGCTGAGCACACCTCCCCAAAACATGAACCATAATGGAGCACTTGTTTTACTATCTCCCGACCATTAGCAGTGGGCTAAAAGCTTCATATCTACGACTGCCTAGAGGCCCCTACTTCTACAAGAAGCTCTCATACATCTACTCACCACATATCTAATGTCCTTGGCTGGTAAGGAATGAATGAACTCGGTGATCGACTTTACGAAAGAGGTTTTCATCCAGGCCGAGAATTCCCATCAAGTCATAGCTAGCAACATTACTACCTGGGGTAGATGGTGCAATCCCACGTCACAAGATGATTGGATTCGGAGAGGCATAATCCTTAGAACAAGGCTCCCTGGGATGATAACCGGACCAATAAATGCCACCGGGCCTTGCCACTCAAAGGCCATTCAATCAATGACTTGTGTGAGGTCATCGATAGCCAACAAAGACATTCGAGGAGCCCCGAGGGGGCATCATCCACCTCTCAGAAATCTTATCAGGGGACATCCCGACACCGTTCGAGTTAGGGCCAATCCCCAACCCACAAGGAAAAAACACCTGAGGCTACCAGAACCAAGCAGGGCACCATCAACGGGTTCATGGCATTCTCTCCGAATCTATAGAACATAAAGTGTGATGAGGACATCACTCCCTCAGATACATACAATGATCCTCCATTGAACTTTCAAGGTCCAATCACAAGAGCTCGCGCACGACAATTAAATTTAGAGGTGAGCTCATTCCTAAGCAATTCTTTATATAATTTTGAGAATAGATTACTACCTAATGATTATGTGTTGCTTAGGAATCATAGAGAGAACAAGGAGACACATAGAGGAAGGCTTGGAGGCGTGGAGGAGCAGCTAGGACGTCCAACAACAGCAGGAGGTCCAGTCCAACTCGAGTCCGAATCAGTCTCGACCTCCAGGACCAGCGAGCAGTAAAACGGACGCCCAGGACGCATCCGGACTCCGTTTTCGACGATTCACATATGGTTGGAAATATAATTTCATAAGGAAACCAATGGCGTTGGTTTGAGGTCCAAATTCCTTCTGAGTCAACGGGAAACGTCGAAACAAGTCAGCGTCCAGAATCTGTCCCGGTGCTGCGTCACCGTTTTTGGTCCGTTGGGCCGTGTATCGTCGTTGAGCCCATTAGGGGGGCGTGACCAGGGGGTGTGACGACCCTTAGACCCTTATTATCAGCCGCCGCCGCTCTCGTTAGGTCGGGTTTTTGCTTAGATTATTCTGTCAAGAACAGTTTCGCCGTTTCATCGGTTTGTGAGACCTTAACTCGTGAGATTAATCATTCATCTGCAATTTGGTTGCATTCTTCCTTGTTCTTGCTTGTGTTCTTCGATTCGCAGGCAAGGACTTTAGCCTTCTTGGTGAGGTCAACCGTGCAACGCCGGTTGATAACTAGAGGAGACGTGGTGCTGCGATTGCGGGGTTTCGGATCGTGTTGTTCGGAAGCCGGATCGACTTGTGTCTCGTTTCCACCAAATCGAGAGTTACCAGAACCTTTCGGAAGATCGGGAACCCTTGTTCATACTAAGTGGTATTCAGAGCTTCAGGTATGCCGTCAGGTTCATATCTACCCTTAGTTTCGAGTGTTTTCGCCTTCGTTTCATAGTCCACTGCCATATCATTTTTTTTCCCTGTCCTACAACCCTTCCGCGCCTTTAGCTTTTGCATATTTCAGTTTCAGAGTCCGTCGTGTTGAGTTTGTGTCCTGGTCAAGGTCTTGTTGCTGGTTAGGTCATGTTAGAGTCCAGTTCGTGTGTTTTCCCCCACCGTTTCCATCAAACCCTAGCCTCCGTCGCATATTTTCCCCACTTTCTTCCCGTTTTGTCCTCTAATTCGGAGTCGTTTCTCAAATCGGGCATAACTTTCGCGTACGAACTCCGTTTTCAGAAAAGTCACAGAGTTTTTCGCATCGAAACGGCGTTTCGGATCCGTTCGTCCCCGCTTTGTCGGGTTCGGCGAAATCAGAATTCCCAAATTCGCCTCCGAAGTTTGAGTTTTCAATTTCCAAATATTTTTCTCATTTTTCGGCTGAACTTCAGAAAATTCTACAGGCCACGTCTTTCACTTGTTTAAGCTCAAATTTTCTGTGGTTCCCTCTTGTATGCTCCTAAGTGAAAAAAAAAATATCAAAAAAATAAAAAGAAAAAGTCGAATTTTCCCAAAAACACAACGACAGCCCAAAAAAATAGAAAAAAGAGAGGGGCAAAAGAGGAACAATATCTAGAGGAGCACATAGAGAAGGGCAAAGTGAGCTGTGTTAGCGTGTGTTGTTTAGTTCTTTGTTTCTGTTGCTCTTGCTATCCATCATACTTGTTTCTCCACCTTGTTTATCACACATACTTGGTACTTGCAACACTTTAGGCCAGCAACGAGAACAAGTACTTGGGACTATAATTCAGCATTACTATCTGTTTCTGATTTGTGTTCCACATATACATATTTGTTCTCTTTGTGTGCCTTCCAAGCTCCACAGATTCTTCTGGACAGCACTGGTTTGCATCCCTGCAATCGCTCGCACGCCTTCCAGGTATCCTTTGCTTTGCTGGTAAGAACCCTGGTAAGAGCTTGGTAAGGTGTCTACCTTTGCTGATCTTGATTGAGAGGCACCACTCCACCTTTGTAGTACGATTATTAGGGATAACCTTCACTGTTTGTTGTTGTGTTTGTTTCCACAATGTCAGTTGATGGAGATAAAACGCCAAAGGACTTCAAGGAGTGTGTCAGCCAAGAGCAGCTACAAGCTGTTGTAGACAATGCTCAGAAGGAGATGAAGGAGACAGTCATCAAGGCTGTCACTGAAGCGATAATTGAGATGAAACTCGCAAACGCGGTTGAGCGGGTGGACAAACGGTTATCCGAGCTCACCGACAGGGTAAATGCTTTGGAAAACCGTCCTGTGCACAACGAAGATGTGAATGGAAGCAACACCGGTGATGAGTTGTATGATGACGATGTTAATGTTGATCCAGCGGTGACATTGTAAAACAGATTACGGCGTCGTCTTCGCACTAACACCACAGGTATGGGTGGCGTTCCACACCACCATCGAGGTATGTATAATCGAGCTCCTGAAGATCCTTATGCTAAGGTTAAATTTACTATACCTTCTTTTTCGGGACATTATGATGCTGAGGGATATCTTGATTGGGAGATGATAGTAGAGCAAAAATTTAGTGCCCACCAAGTACCTGAACAACATAGAGTTAGACAAGCCACTAGTGAGTTTAAAGATTTTGCTATTATTTGGTGGACTGGTTTAGCTGCAGATGGTGCCACACCTCGTACATGGGAAGAGCTTAAGGTTGCTATGCGTGATAGATTTGTTCCCCCATCTTATCATAGAGACCTGCGTAAGAAATTGATGCGCTTAGAACAGGGAGATAAATCTGTGCAGGATTATTATGGTGAGCTTCAAAAGGGCTTGATGCGTTGTGGCATAGTAGAGGGAAACGAAGATTCTATTTGTCGATTTTATTCGGGTTTGAGACGTGAAATCCAGGATACTATTGATTATAAAGAATTTAACAATGTCAACCAGTTGTTTCAGTTTGCTATGCTTGCAGAGAAGGAGTTGCAGGGGCGTGAGCAGCAGGGCAAGTACAAGGCCAGCACCACATACACGCCACGCACAGGACCATCCTTTGGGCTGTCCAAACCATCCACTTACAGGGCTCCCTCACCAGCGAGCAAGCAACAAGCAGCTACGGCACCAAATCCGGTCACTACACGACCTTCAGGCTCAGGTAAAAATTCTGTTTTGCAGGGACCTTCCAAGAGTGCTTCCTCTGTTGCATCAACGGGACGCACCTCTGGCATTCAGTGCCGTCGCTGCCATGGATTCGGTCATGTGCAGAAGGATTGCCCAAGTCAGCGGGCATACATTGCAACGGAAGATGGGTACATCAGCGCCTCTGACATTGAGGAAGAAGAAGAAGAAGAACCAGTTGTTGAGGAGAGCAACGAAATCTTGGGCAGTGATGACACAGCGACCTATAGGAGCATCATTGTGCAGCGGGCGCTCAGCACAAAGGTACAACAACCAGAGAAGCTGCAACGCCATAACTTGTTCCAGATTTTCTTCGTCATCCAAAATCGGCGAGCACGTGTCATCATCGATGGAGGTAGTTGTAATAATTTGGTGAGTTCAGATTTGGTCAAGAAGCTTGGCTTGACCACACGCCAACACCCCCATCCATATAACCTTCAGTGGTTTAATGATGCTGGAAAAGCTAAGGTAACACAAACTTGCAGAGTTTCTTTTTCCATTGGTTCCTATGTTGATTATGTTGACTGTGATGTGTTACCTATGGAAGCTTGCTCACTTTTATTGGGTCGACCTTGGGAATTTGATAATGATGCTATACACCATGGTAGAAGTAATACATATACTTTTATGCATAAAGGAAAGAAAATTACTTTGGTTCCTATGACCCCTGCTGAAATTGTACAAGCTGATAAAGAGCGAGCTGCTAATTTGTGTGATACTAAATTTGAAAATCAGCAAGTTGCTAATTCTCTTTACCCACCTAAAAGGGATAAGTCTGCACCTAGTTCTAAGGTAGAGGGCATAAAATTGAAGGGTGGTGTTATGCTTGCACTAAAAAGTGACCTTGCTGAAATTTCTAATAATGATATTTGCTACACCTTGGTTTGCAAACGAGTTTTGTATTCGCTTGATGATGTTATTAGTTCGATACCTCCTGCTGCCACTAACCTTTTGCAGGAGTATGAGGATGTTTTCCCAGCTGAGATACCCCCGGGACTGCCACCTATGAGAGGGATAGAGCATCAAATCGATTTGATCCCGGGAGCAACATTGCCAAATCGTGCTGCGTATCGAACCAATCCCGAGGAGACTAAGGAAATTCAGCGGCAAGTCCAAGAGCTTTTGGACCGCGGGTATGTACGTGAGAGCCTTAGTCCTTGTGCTGTTCCTGTGATTTTGGTTCCTAAGAAAGATGGTACTTGGCGTATGTGTGTTGATTATAGAGCCATCAATAACATTACTATTCGATATCGCCATCCTATTCCTCGACTTGATGATATGCTTGATGAGTTGTGTGGCTCTGTAATTTTTACAAAGATCGACTTGCGTAGTGGTTACCACCAAATTAGAATGAAACTTGGAGATGAATGGAAAACAGATTTCAAAACTAAATTCGGATTATATGAGTGGTTAGTAATGCCTTTTGGTTTAACTAATGCACCTAGCACTTTCATGCGTTTGATGAATGAGGTTTTAAGAGCTTTTATTGGACGATTTGTGGTGGTTTACTTTGATGATATATTGATTTATAGCAAGTCTTTGGATGAACATATGGATTACTTACGTGCTGTTTTTAATGCTTTACGTGATGCACGTTTATTTGGTAACCTTGAGAAGTGCATCTTTTGCACGGATCGAGTCTCTTTTCTTGGCTATGTTATTACTCCACAGGGAATTGAGGTGGATGAGATGAAAATTGAAGCCATAAAGAGTTGGCCGGTGCCCCAAACCATCAAACAGGTGAGAAGTTTTCTTGGACTTGCAGGTTTTTATCGTCGTTTCGTGAAGGATTTCAGCGCCATTGCTGCCCCCTTACACGAGTTGACAAAGAAAGGTGTGGTGTTCCATTGGGGTAAGGCACAAGAGGAGTCCTTTGACACTTTGAAGGACAAGCTTACGCACGCGCCATTGCTGCAACTTCCAAATTTTCGTAAGACCTTTGAGCTAGAATGTGATGCTAGTGGAGTTGGCATTGGAGGTGTTTTGATGCAAGAAGGTAAGCCCGTTGCATACTTTAGCGAAAAATTGCATGGCCCTGTTCTTAATTACTCTACGTATGATAAGGAACTGTATGCACTTGTACGTTCTTTAGAGACGTGGCGTCATTATTTGTGGCCTAAAGAATTTGTTATACATTCAGATCATAAATCGCTTAAGTATCTTCGTTCTCAAAATAATCTGAATCGTAGACATGCTAAGTGGGTTGAATTTATTGAATCTTTTCCTTATGTTATCAAACACAAGAAAGGGAAGGATAATATAATTGCTGATGCTTTGTCTAGACGATATGCTTTGTTGTCCCAACTTGATTATAGAATTTTTGGACTTGACTCAATAAAAGAACAATATGTGCTTGATCCTGATTTTAAAGATGTATTGCTGAACTGTAAAGAGGGACGTACATGGAACAAGTTTGTGATCAATGATGGATTTGTGTTTAGAGCTAACCGTCTATGCATTCCAGTTGGTTCCGTTCGTCTTTTGTTGTTGCAGGAAGCACATGGAGGAGGATTGATGGGACATTTTGGTGCTAAGAAGACGGAGGATATGTTGGCCACACATTTCTTTTGGCCAAAGATGAGGAGAGATGTTGAGCGGTTCGTGGCACGCTGTACCACATGTCAAAAGGCTAAGTCTCGCTTGAATCCACATGGTTTGTATATGCCTCTTCCTGTTCCTTCTATTCCTTGGGCAGATATTTCGATGGACTTTGTTTTGGGATTGCCTAGGACTAAGAGGGGGAGGGATAGCATTTTTGTTGTTGTGGATCGTTTTTCTAAGATGGCACATTTTATACCTTGTCATAAAAGTGATGATGCCGTTTATATTGCTGACCTCTTTTTCAAAGAGATTGTTCGCTTGCATGGTATGCCTTCTACTATTGTTTCAGATCGCGACGCTAAATTTTTGAGTCACTTTTGGCGCACTCTATGGATTAAGTTGGGTACAAAACTATTGTTTTCTACTACTTGCCACCCACAAACTGATGGCCAAACGAAGGTAGTGAACCGCACTTTGGGTACCATGTTGAGAGCTATTTTGAAGAAAAATTTGAAGATGTGGGAAGAATGTTTGCCCCACGTGGAGTTTGCTTATAATCGGGCAACACATTCTACCACCAAGGTAAGTCCTTTCCAGGTAGTATATGGTTTTACCCCTCGCGCTCCTATTGATCTTTTACCTTTACCTACCACTGAAAGAACACATAGTGATGCTAGTGCACGTGCTGTTTTTATTCGTAAGTTGCATGAAACAACTAAAATAAATATCGAAAAGATGAATGAAAAGTATAGAATTGCTGGTAGTGAAGGTAGGAAAGAAGTCAAACTTGAACCGGGTGATTTAGTGTGGTTACATTTAAGAAAAGATAGGTTTCCAGAGCTACGTAAGTCTAAATTAATGCCAAAAGCTGCTGGTCCTTATAAGATAATTGAGAAAATAAATGATAATGCATATAAACTTGAGTTGCCACCCGAGTTCAGGGTTAGTCCTTCTTTTAACATTGCAGATTTGAAACCTTACTTGGGAGCCGATGATGAGCTTGAGTCGAGGACGACTCCAGTTCAAGAGGGGGAGGATGATGAGGACATCACTCCCTCAGATACATACAATGATCCTCCATTGAACTTTCAAGGTCCAATCACAAGAGCTCGCGCACGTCAATTAAATTTAGAGGTGAGCTCGTTCCTAAGCAATTCTTTATATAATTTTGAGAATAGATTACTACCTAATGATTATGTGTTGCTTAGGAATTATGGAGACGACAAGGAGACACATAGAGGAAGGCTTGGAGGCGTGGAGGAGCAGCTAGGACGTCCAACAACAGCAGGAGGTCCAGTCCAACTCGAGTCCGAATCAGTCTCGACCTCCAGGACCAGCGAGCAGTAAAACGGACGCCCAGGACGCATCCGGACTCCGTTTTCGACGATTCACATATGGTTGGAAAGATAATTTCATAAGGAAACCAATGGCGTTGGTTTGAGGTCCAAATTCCTTCTGAGTCAACGGGAAACGTCGAAACAAGTCAGCGTCCAGAATCTGTCCCGGTGCTGCGTCACCGTTTTTGGTCCGTTGGGCCGTGTATCGTCGTTGAGCCCATTAGGGGGGCGTGACCAGGGGGTGTGACGACCCTTAGACCCTTATTATCAGCCGCCGCCGCTCTCGTTAGGGCGGGTTTTTGCTTAGATTATTCTGTCAAGAACAGTTTCGCCGTTTCATCGGTTTGTGAGACCCCAACTCGTGAGATTAATCATTCATCTGCAATTTGGTTGCATTCTTCCTTGTTCTTGCTTGTGTTCTTCGATTCGCAGGCAAGGACTTTAGCCTTCTTGGCGAGGTCAACCGTGCAACGCCGGTTGATAACTAGAGGAGACGTGGTGCTGCGATTGCGGGGTTTCGGATCGTGTTGTTCGGAAGCCGGATCGACTTGTGTCTCGTTTCCACCAAATCGAGAGTTACCAGAACCTTTCGGAAGATCGGGAACCCTTGTTCATACTAAAGTGGATGGCAAGGTTTTGCCCTTGGTTGATCAAGAAGTACAATGGGAGCATGAATCCTATTGAGTTCCTCCAGATCTATAACACGGCCATCCAAGCAGCTGGTAGGGATGAGAAGGTAATGGCAAATTACATCCCCACAACCCTTGAAGGGGTAGCCAGGATATGGTTGACAAATCTATCACTAGTGACAATCTACTAGTGGAAATAGCTTTGCGACGTGTGTCGTGCTAACTTCCAAGATACGTATGTTCACCCCCAGCATGAAAAACAACCTCCACCGTTGTGAGCAAATGTAGAACAAGATCTTGCACGAATTCATGCATTACTTCAGCAATACCTAAAACACCATCCCCAAGATAAGCGACTACGATGTTATCTAAGCATTCACTCAAGTGGTTAAGAGCCGACGGTGCATTGAAAACATCACCAGACAGGAGCCCAAAATGGTCAAAGAGATCTACATCAAGGAGAAGACCTAGGGCATCAAGCGTCCACAACTCAGGCTCGACAGCGACAAGGTCAAGAGCAACGACAAGAAGAGCACCAAGGGAGGTAGTGGCAAGAAAGCTAAATATGATGAAGTGCAGATATATCTAACATCCATCCCAAGAATCACTCTAGTTCTTTTTGGGGCAAGAGCTTCACACTAGGCTCCGATGAGCGCAACGGTAAGCCTTAGTGCGGGCCCCACCAAACAGACAACCACAGCCTCCATCTGCCATCAAGCTGGTTACTCAAACCTTCCACGATATAGTACTCAGATCTTTGGCCATTCCTATCAGCTAGATGTCACTCCTTTTTACCTTGAGGAAGTATGACAACTTCTGAACAGAAAAGATTCTATTTGACGTAGTCAACTTCGAGACGGTGTACAATGCCAACTTGGGATGACCAACCGTAGCCAAGTTCATGGCCGCCATGCATAATGCTTATTGACGATGGATAATGGATAGTTACCATATCCGGGCACCCTAGGGTTTCTCGTAATTCTCAGGGCATATCTTTATTTCTAAGAAGGGGATCCCTAGAAGAAAGGAAGCTACTCCCAGGTATCCAAGGTGTCCCATATCCAGGAAGGTCTATCTCCAAGGATAGGAAGGAGGAGTCTAGAGGTCATACAGGGGAAGGGATGAGCCAGAGAGATTTATCATGAGCGATACGAGCCGAAGCTTTAGACCATACAAGCCCATAGAATCCAACATCAGCCAAGGAAGGAACCACTAACTAGGTTTAGATCCATCTAGGCTAGTCACACCACCTTATAACGGGCTTAGATCAATACAACACAAATAGGACATAGGGTTACTATCTTTAGGGATACCCGAACCTCTCTAAAAACCCCTGTGTGTTTCCCTTATGATTTTTCTACTCAAAGCATCCCCCTATTCTTCAACAAGTTTGTTATATAAGTGATTTACCAATCATCAACAGCTAGCGCCATCCATGGGGATCATGAAAAAAGGCATTGAAGAGTCTACACATGACATGCCGTTGACATCGCCTAAAGCTAACCGAAAACTAGTTTTTTGCATGAGGGGTTCTACGGCAACTTTGCTTCTCTTCCTGACAAACCGGTGACCGATCAGGTGGATTTTGGCAATGAACATTCTGATGATGATTCAAGTGATGAGGTAAGTCAATTTATGGATCAATGCAAACAACTTTGTTGCCAAGACAAATGTGAATGCCCAATTCATAGTAATTATGGATCAATCCTCGTATCTTCTGACAACATGGATTGTCAAGTTTCCAATCCATAGCAATCTGATGAAGCACCCATGATGGATCTAAACGCCTCCTCCAGCGGAGGTTACCCCCGACAAGTTTTCTCCATAAAAAATTTGGGTGATGATCTAGATCATCATGACGATGATCATGCGAATACTCGGGGTCCCCTAGCCCAGGCAGCTGGCAATGGTTAGCCTCACCCAGACAGAACACCTTCATCCCTTATCGGGGCCCAGTCTCCTAATCATTGATAAGGGATTGACCATTTTAAGTCGGTGACTACAAAGAGGATCCTCCTTCTAAAAAAGGCCCTCATGAGCCCTCCGACCAAGGATCTGTCTACCCCAGTTGATAAGGATTGGGTGAACTCGGTGGTCAAGTTGATAAAGGAGATCATGATCCAATCTGAGAACACTCATCTGGACCTAGCTGGAAATAGCGCTAACTGGGGCAGACTAGGCAATCCTCTCTGATGAGATGTATCTGACCTAGAGAGGCGTAACCCTAGGAACAAGACTTCCCAGGATGACAATCAGGCAAACAACAGCCATTGTACCTCGCCAGTCAAAGGTCATCCGATCAATGACTTTCATGCGTCAGTTCATTTACAATAGACGAAGACGCTCGGGGGCTTCTGAAGAAGTTTCTTCTACCCCACATAGATCTAATCATGAAACCTCCTGACATCATCAAATCAAGACCAATCCCCAATTGTTGTGGAAAAGACTCCCAGGGGCTCCGGAACCAAGCAAGGTGGCATCAACGGATGCCTGGCCTTCTCTCAAGATCTACAAAACGTAAGTTGACCGGCAAGGTTCCACCCCGTGGCGATCGATAAATACAATGGAAGCATAGATCTCATTGAGTTTCTCTAAATCTATACCACAACCATCCAAGCAGTTAGTGGGAAGCAGAAGGTAATAGCAAATTACCTCCCCATGGCCGTTGAAGGGGTAGTCAGGACTTGGTTGACCAATTTATCACCAGGAGCAATCTACTCGTGGAAGCAACTCTGTGACATGTTCCTAGCTAACTTACAGGGTAAGTATGTTCAGCCCAGTATGAAAAACAATCTCTACTGCTATGAGCAAATGACGAATGAAACCTTGCATGAGTTTGTCCGATGCTTCAGCAACACCTGGAATACTATCCCCAAGATTAGTGACGACAATGTTATCGAGGCATACACTCAAGGGGTTGAGAGTAGGCATTGCGTCGAAGATGCCACCCAGAAAGAGCCTAAAACGGTTAAGGACCTCATGCAAATCTCAAGTCAGTAATTGCAACAAGGAATAGATCAACTTTCTTTCAAGAAGCATTGGAAGAAGGATTTTAGAAATTTAAGCATCATGCTTCAAATATGTTCTTCACAAAGTCAACTATAACAAGTAAACATATAAAAATCATAGTTGATTTGATTCGAATGAGAGATGATTCAAATTAAAATTTTGATATTAAATACATCACTAAAGAAGTACCAAGAATCTCAAGTTTCAGTTTAGAACCAAATGTGGATCGATTAATAGATTCTTGCGAAATTGAGCTTTATATGAGCTTGAAATACCATATAGATGCTAGATAAATAATTATATCAATTCCAAATGGTATTGCTCAAATTTTCACACTTTATGGGTATTTAAGATGCACAAAGCATAACAGCCCAATAATGTGATAATCCATTAATATCACTAAAAGAGAGCCAAATAAAATTCAACAAAGACAATTAAGATCAAATGAGGCTCAAAACTGCACAATCAACAAATGAAAGTGCATTGTATTCTACCCATACTGGTTATGTGACCTACACATACTAGTTGGTAAGAAAATCTAGATGCACTAGAAATAAATTTATAGCACACTTAGCAAACAATCAAGACATGTATGGATATGAAAGATAAGCATGACAAGATTGTGATAAAGTCTATACATGCTAGAACAAGTATAAACTCTAAACAAGCATAGATACAAAACCTATACATGCAAAGAGCTAGGAACTTCCAGAATCCAAAGTTTTCGGATACAACCCAGAACTTCCGAGTTCTAGAGCACTCGGATATTTTGGCCTGATTCGAAACCTCTGAGTTCTTGAGCACTCGGATACTCCGGCCCGATCCGGAACTTTCGAGTTCTGGAACTGTTGGGGATGATCTCCCGCCCCCCCCCCCCCCTTCTTTGGAGGGTACCTCGAAGTCTACTGGAAATATCGCGTGCTTGCCACTGCAGCTTTGTTTCAGTGACTTCATCTGCAAGTGGCGAAGATCACAAAGCGCCATCGATCGAAGGGTGTAGGCGCGCCCGCATCTTCGATCTCTCATGCTGTCGAAGACGAGGGCAACCTTCGACCGAAGGGCGAAGTCCATGCCCGCGGTCCTGAGTGATCTCAACGGGCGAAGATATGAGCGGACCTTCGCTCGGGGGCCAAAGGCCATCTGACGAACATCCAAGTGGAGAAGGCTTTGGTACATCTTCGGAGGCAAAGATCACTGCGGAACAGTGGGCCCATTTTTGGCCGTTCGGGGTAGGGTTGTAATTATGTAATTATGCTTACTTGTACCATAATGCCCCCGGATATTCCGAGAATGTAGCAGGTGAAGGGGTAGGATTTGTAAACCGCACTTGTTATGGCCGAGTACGGGCTATAAATAGGGCCACACTGTACCCGGAAGAGACATCGAAAAACTGTTCCATCTCTGAGACGTGTCACCCCGAGGACCCTTAGATATCCCCGTAACCGAAGGTCCACCTTGTCTGGGATTTCGGTCCCAACAGTTGGCGCCGTCCGCGGGGATCGAACACTTCGATGCCATGCCACCCAAGAAGAAATCAAAGCAAGCAAGAACAGTGGAAGCATTGCTAGAACCTTCAGCCGCAGTCGAGCCTTCAGCCAAAAGACCCCCTTCGACCGTGCCAGGATTAAGTAATGCTTCGGCCAGTGGAGCTTCGGGCGAACAAGAACAATGTTGCAAAGTTGAAGTAGCGCCACAAGGACCCAGTGATGGCCGCCACGAGGAAGTAGTCCGGGTTAATACGGAGCCGATGCAGGTCATGGAACCAATTGATCGCGCACACTTCAAGCCTCCGGCGAAAGAGGGCAAAAGAGTGCGAAACGAAGAATGGGAAGACCTTGATGACTTCGCAGAGTATGAAAATGAGGATGAAACAAATGAAGAAAGAACAGCCAGGCAAGAACAGCCAGGCAAGAAGCCGATGAGTTGGAAAGGCGGATAGCATAGAAGGAGCGCATGTTAGATGGCCTGGCAGCAAGTTGAAAAGCCGTAGAATATCGCAGGTGGGCAAATGAAGCTAGGAAAGCATTGGAAAAAATCCAAGAGGAAATCGATATGCTGCACTAAGCGAAAGGCGTGTCTCGCCAGGTGACGCCATCGGGAGACATGGCGCGAACTTCTCAGGACCTTCGGCGGAGGTCATCCACGGGAGACCCAGAGTCCCCGTTGGCCATGGATCTGCAAAAACCAGCCATGGCCGCTAGGGTTCAAGATGCCCAGAGTGGTTATGTTTGACGGAGAGTCGGACCCAAGGGAATTTGTAATGAGCTTCGAAGCGGTTGTGGAGTCTGCCGGAGGAGATGGTATGACACTGATGAAAGCCTTTGTATTGGCCATAAAAGGAATAGCAAGATCCTGGTACTCCGCGTTGCCCCCGGGATCCATATACTCATGGGAGCAATTGCGTAGTGCACTGTATAGCAATTTCTAGGGAAATCGAGCAAATAAAATTACCGCTACCGACCTCTTCGCACTAAAGCAGCAACCAACAGAAACCTTGAAGATCTACATGCGCCGCTTCGTGCACATATGTTGTCAAGCGAAGGGGCTGAGCGAAGATACAATTATCGATGGGGTGATACAGGGCATCAGAGGAGGCCTATTAGCAGGAAAGCTCACGAGAAAAAGACATGGAAGCGTACAAGAGCTACTTAACAAGATGGAAGAATACTCAAGATCTGAGCTCAATCATCTCTGAAGGAAAAATGAAATAGCAGCCTCCAAAGCAAAACCACATGCATCAGCCAGAGAGTCAGGCAATAGCAATCCTAGAGACAGACTACACCATCCAAGAAAGCCCGAAGTTTCTGACTATTTAAGGCAAAAAGAAGTCAATTAGATTAACTCCAGCCCGTTTGAAGTCGCTCAAGGGGCAAGCGAAGCTCACAGTGCGGCCAATCGAGGAGGCCAAGTCGGTAGAGGAAGAGGCCACGGAGGCCAAGGAGGACGGGTTCCGCAGGACCCAACAACGTTTTACTGCGAGCTGCATGGCGAAGGAGCCGACCACAAGACCAAGCAGTGCTCGCAGGTTGTGGCTATGAAAGAGAGCTTGGCGAAGCAGTCCCTTGACCACACATGGACCATACACCATACAACAAGTTTCAGGAGAAGTGAAGCATGGCAAAACCACAATCAGAACATGGCGTTTGCAAACCAGTGGCGACCGATTCCTGCACTGCAGTATACACCTGCAGCCTCAGTTTAGTTGGATCAAATGAGGCAAATGAATCTCCAGGGGGAGCTACCTCCGCCACCACCAAGTCCTGCGATCGAAGCACCACCAGAGAGCAACAAGTCCATTAACACGGTAAATCATGGGTACAACATGGTGTTGGCCATCTCAGGGGGATCTAACCAGCAGACGGAATCTAAGAGACAGCAAAAAGAATATGTACGAAGGGTCAACCACGTCGGAGTAGGACCAACGTACATTCATTCAAGGTGGTCAAACATTCCCATTACATTCTCGCAAGAGGACATGTGGGTCCGCTGAGCTTCCTCCATCTATTAATACCCACACATAGATGCCTTCGTTATAACAGCTAACATCTAGGGAAATGAAGTGCACAGAATCTTAATAGATGGAGGAAGCTCAGCGGATATCATCTTCGCAGATGCTTTTGACAAAATGGGCCTACGTCGAAGCGACTTGAAGCAAGCTGGATCACCATTGCTAGGCTTCGGCGGAAATACAATCAACGCTCTAGAAAAGATAACAATCGTAGTGTCATTTGGCGAAGGGACGAATTTCCGCATGGAAGATATTACCTTCGATGTGGTCAACATTGATTACCCATACAATGCGATATTTGGTAGGGGAGTCCTGAATACATTTGGAGCAATACCACACCACACGTACTTGTGCATGAAGATGCCTGGTCCGGAAGGCATCATAATGGTATTGGGAGACCAGTGGGTGGCCAGACGAATCGAAGTGGGAATAACTCCAGGAAGATGAAATGTCCACATGGTGATAGAACCTTCGACAGATCGGGAAGAAAGTTACAACCAGTCGAAGATAAGCAAAGCAGCGAAGGCTACACCAGAAGGAGCAACAAGAGTAGTGCAGTTACATCAAGAAAAACAAGATAAAAAAAGTCACCATAGGAGCGGAGGCCCCGACGGAGGACCAACAACAATTTATAATGTTCCTCTGCAGTAATGACGATGTCTTCGCTTGGTCCCCTAAGGACCTGCAAGGAGTAAGTTGGGAAATCATCCAGCATAGCTTAAATGTGGATCTCAAAGTGAAGCCAAGGAAGAAAAAGCTTAGGAAAGCTTCAAGTGACAGAGAAGAAGCAGCGAAGGCTGAAGTGAAAAAGCTGCTTGATGCCGGAGTCATACGTGAAGTAATGCACTCAAAGTGGCTAGCTAACCCAGTGTTGGTGAAGAAAAGCAATGGAAAATGGAGAATGTGCGTCGACTTCACAGACTTGAACAAGGCCTGCCCCAAGGATGACTTCCCGCTGCCTAGAATTGATCAGCTGGTAGATTCCACGGCTGGTTGCGAAATGTTAAGCTTCCTAGATGCATACTCAGGGTACCACCAGGTCTGGACGGCGAAGGAAGATGAGGACAAGACAAGTTTCAGAACCTCCTTCGGCATATACTGCTTTGTGAGGATACCCTTCGACCTCCGAAGTGCTGGCGCAACCTTTACCAGGTTGGTGTAGACAGTACTAAGTTCACAACTAGGGCGAAATGTCTTAGCCTATGTTGATGACATAGTGTTCAAGAGTGCCAGAAGGAGCCAACATCTCGAAGACCTGCGTGAAACCTTCGGAAGCTTGTGAAGAGCAGGGCTAAGATTGAACCCAGAAAAATGTGTCTTCGGAGTACAATCTGGAAGGCTGCTAGGGTTCTTGGTGTCGAAGAGAGACATCGAAGTGGAACCCCAGAAGATACAGGCGTTAATAGATATGAAACCCCCACAAAACATAAAGCAAGCTCAACGCTTTGCAGGGAGGTTGGCAGCATTGAACAGGTTCATTGCAAAATCTGCAGAGCGAAGTCTACCTTTCTTCGAAGTATTAAAAAGCTCCGACCCATTCAAATGGGATGTGGAGCAGCAAGAAGCCTTCGATGAATTGAAAAGCTACCTGCCAAAGCTCAAAGCACTGTCCAGCCCTGATCCAGGCGCGGATTTGTTATTATACATAGCGGCATCCCCTTCGATAGTCAGCGCTGTACTTGTGCAGGAAAGACTCGAAGACAACAAATTATGCTAGTTCCCAATATATTATGTATCAGAAGCTCTGGCAGGCCCGAAGAAGATGTACACAAAACTGGAAAAAGTAGCATATGCACTAGTGATGGCATCCCGCAAGCTTCGCCATTACTTCACATCTCACAAGATTACATTACCAACTTCCTTGCCCCTTCGCGACATGTTTGAGAACAAAGAAGCCCATTGGAAGAATAGCAAAGTGGGCCGCGGAGGTCGCTCCATTCATGGTTGTTTTGTGGCAAGAACATTGTTGAAATCACAAGCATTGGCAGACTTTGTGGCGGAATGGACTCTGCTAATCGAAGCCCCAGAAGAAGAACCGTTAGAACTGGTCTGGACCACATATTGCGATGGAGCTTGGGGAGCTACAGGAGCAGGCGTTGCGGAGATATTATCCTCACCTTCAGGCACAAAGCTGTGATATGTCGCCAGATTGAGTTCCGCTCTACAAACAATATGGCGGAAGTACGAAGCGGTCCTCCTCAGACTTCGCAAGGCAAAGGCTTTGGGCGCCCGAAGTGTGCTCGTTAAAATAGACTCGAAGGTTATAGCAAGCCAAATTGACAAGACATTCCAGGCAAAAGACCCAGAGTTGGTTAAGTACAGAGCAGCAGTGCGAAGAATGGAAAAATACTTCCTGGGATTCACAGCAAGAGTATATCGAGAAATGATAACTTCGAAGTAGATGAGCTAGCAAAAGCTGCTTCGCAAAACTTGCCTATGCCATCAGATGTTTTCTACCAGAAGCTGAGTGAACCAGCCACTGAAGACACTTCGAAGCCATTATGCCCCATCGCGATGATCGAAAGTGAAGATTGGCGCTCTCCAATATTAGCCTACCTTCATGGTAAAGGCAACCTCGAGGACGATGTCGAAGCAAAGCGTATGGCCCAGAGAGCTAGAGACTACAAAATTTTGGGAAACAATTTGTACAAGACCGGAGTCTGTGCACCATTTTTGCAATGCGTATCCCAGAAAGAAGGACAGAACCTACTAAAAGAAATTCACAGTGGGATGTGTGGTTCCCATATGGGTACATGGGCTTTAGTCGGAAAAGTATATAGACAGGGCTTCTATTGGCCGACAGCGGTAAATGATGCGGATCACATGGTCCGAAGTTGTCAACAGTGTCAGTTCTGGGCGAAGGGATCAAACAGACCTTCAACAAAGACACAGCTAATTCCACCGGTTTGGCCGCTAAGACGGTGGGGAATTGACATTGTTGGCCAGTTGCCGCCCGCTCCAGGAAATTTGAGATATGCTGTCGTTGTGGTTGAATACTTCTCCAAATGGGTGGAGGTCATGCCACTAGTAAGCATAACATCAAGAAATATGCAAAAATTCTTGTGGCAGAGTATCGTATGCCGCTTCGGAGTCCCGAGCAAAGTAACAGTAGACAATGGCACTCAATTTGATAGTGCCGGCTTAAGGGATTTTTGCAATGGTCTAGGGATCAAAGTAATTTTTGCATCAGTATACCACCCATAGTCTAATGGGGCAGTTGAGAGAGTGAACGACATCGTCTTCACTGGTGTCGCGAAGCATCTGTAGGGGCTGCCAAAAGGGAAATGGGTCAAAGAATTGCCTAAAGTATTATGGTCATTAAGAACAATGGTTGAAAGACCAACCGGTTTCACGCCATTTCGCCTCCTCTTCGGCGAAGAGGCAATGGCCCCAGAGGAATGCAAAACCAAATCATTTAGGGTCAGAAATGAACCAGAGCAAGGCGAAGAGTCATCGTCAAAGGATGCCCTCAAGGAAGTGAGATTGCAAGCCGCCGAAAATCTGGGCAAGTATCAACAGGACACAAGAAAATGGAGAGATAGGAATATATCCGAAAAAAACTTCGCCCCCGGAGATTTGGTGCTACGAAGATTTGGTACAACAACATCGGTGGGAAAACTACAGAGTAAATGGGATGGTCCTTTCTTAGTCAAAAGGTCATTAAGACCCGGCTCATATCATCTGGCTAATATGGAAGGTGAGGGGCTTCCACACACTTGGAATGCAGACAATCTCCGCAAGTTCTAAGCCTGAAAGTTTGCGGCCAAGACGAAGACTCTTATGTAATTTTTCTTTATGCAATCTTCTTTTCATGTAATCAAATTGTAAGGGAACTGCACTTTTTTCCTCACAGGGGGACCCCTTCATTAGGGGGTGAGGTTTTTAACGAGGCAGGAACCAATGTAAACATATTGATATAGTAGTACCCCTAGAAAATACTGCTTGTTTTGAGTACTAGTAACTCATCATCGAAGTGCGCCAACCTAAGGGTGGGATGGCGTACCAATCGACGACTGGAGGGCCGCACGTGGACGGCGCAAAATGAGGTGCGAAGTGTCAACGAAAAAAGACGTACACTTTCGACCTTAGGAAAAACAAACCTTCGCAAGATAAACCAAAGTATCGTCCGACCTAAGAAAAGGTGACGCACTTCAAGCAAAAGTCAGGGGCTAAGAGTGCATGCCCCCGCACCAAAGGAAAAACAAACCTTCAGAAAATAAGCCAAAGTGTCGTTCGACCTAAGAAAAGGCGACGCACTTCGAGCAAAAGCCGGGGGCTAAGAGTGCCTGCCCCCACGCCGAAGGAAAAACAAACCTTCGAAAGATAAGCCGAAGTGTCGTTCGACCTAAGAAAAGGCGACGCACTTCGAGCAAAAGTCGGGGGCTAAGAGTGCCTGCCCCCGCACTGAAGGAAAAACAAACTTCAAAAGATAAGCCGAAGTGTCATCCGACCTAAGAAAAGGCGACGCACTTTGAGCAAAAACCATGGCCTAAGAGTGCCTACCCCCGCACCGAAAGAAAAACAAACCTTCGAAAGATAAGCCGAAGTATCATCCGACCTAAGAAAAGGTGACATAAATATAAAAAAGGAAGGAAAACTAAAACGACTAACGCAAAAGCGTTCGATCAACAACATAAATTTCTATCAGCCGAAGTTACCTGCGACCAAAAATCCGGTGGGGGGGGGGCGGCGTTTGAGAAACTATTCCTGTGCAATCGCAGGTACCTGTGGCAAAAAATCAGGGGGACAGCGTTATTCGATACATCGTGGCCGACGCGACGCCCCATATGAATAATTGAGAATGCCATTCACCAAAGATAACACCGCGCGAATAAGCGATAAGGCGTTCCTAACATCTGGAAACATCGTAAATCACCAACGTCACTTCGAGCGCAGTGCCGCCGAAGTGCCCCAAAAGGAAACAATTGATAATGTAAATACAAAATTTATTCTGCAAAGCGGTCAACATTAGGATCAACAAAATCCTTATACCATCGACTGAAAGCAAACGGAAAAGCAATGCCTTTGCTTGCGTGAAAACGCATGGTTGGGGCCAATGGGGCCCCAACATGAGTCGAATACGATGGAGGTGCTCCAATACCATCTTTGCCGCCATTGTGTTCTACTAGTTGCGAAGAAGGGCCGTGGCGATAGCAAAGCTGCAGCCGGTGCAGGAGGGGCTCGTTGTCGTCTTGAGGCTCAACCTTCGGCTCAAAGAGCATATACGGACCTTCAACGTCTCCCCTCGCGGTACGGCGTAAGTCGCACTCAGCTCGGCGATTAACTAGCATCGAAGGGCTAAGAGATTTCCAAAATGCCTTCATCCTAGTATTCATAGCATCATACACTTTACACTTCGCATGCCAATACCACTCGAGCTCGACATTGGCATGATGGCAACGAAAAGACTCCCAGCAAGACCAAGACACATAAAAATTATCCCTCATCATGGTAAGGGGGACAGCCTCTTCGGCTACCTACGCAGTGTCCGAAGGGGGGGCCTACGCAGGGAGCGCAATAAGTCAAAAACACTTTGTAACAAATGTAAAATATATTACGTCACCAATGTGCATTACATTGCCCGACCACAAAAGGAAAGCTAAAACAGAAGGACGCTTCGCGTTGAATCATCCAACCTTTCCAGTATCTTCGGTCGTTGCAGTTGTTGCTTTAGACGAGGGATCATCCCTCGCCTTGGCTTGCAGAAGAGATATTTCATTACAAAATAATAATAATAATGTGGTACAGCCAAATAAGAGAACAAGTAATATAAAGCAACGCACCCGTTGCCGGTTCATCTCTGCTTCTCGAAGGGCGAGCTCGTGACCCTGTTTGCACCAGTAGTTGGTGGTAAACAATTAGGCGGTGCTCTTCGATGCCCTCGTAACGGACAAAGTTGACAAGTCCGTCGGACACTGGAAGGTAGGTTTGGAAGAGCAATATGATGGCGCAGCCCGTCATTTCAATCGATTGCACAAGACTTCGGGCAGCGACCATCGCACAGAAGTCACTGTAAAGCTGAGTAGCAGGGAGAAGGCTTCCATTGGTTTCACTAATCCAACCTATAAGTCCTCCCAGCCTGACAAGATCAATTGTTGGGGGAGTCACCGAGACACCAATACCTTCGTAGGTATTGATGATTGCTTCGCATGCAGCGACTGCCTTTGGCTCGAGCTCCCCAATCACGTTTAGAGCATCTTCGGAGAAAGCCTTCACCTCGCTCAATTCACCTTGCAGATGCTGCGTCTTAGCTCTCTCTGAGGCACAAAGCGCCTGCAGGTCACATACTTGCACCTCGGAAGATTGCAGGTTTTGGCGCAAGCATTTCACTTCGTCTTCAGCGTCCTGCTTCTCCGAGTGAAGGGTGCTGAGTTCCTTTTCAGGCTGTTCCAAGTGCGACTCAGCATCCCTCGCTCGATGCGATAACTCGCGCTTCTGGCCTCTGACTTCCTCGACGTGCTTTTGCAGCATATAAATTTGCGCGTGTGTGCTCCGGGCACGGGCTTCGGATTTCTCTACTTGCTTGCGCTGAGCCCGCGATAAAAGCAAAGCCTGGAATGTCGCACATATATGAGCAAAATACTAAGTACAGCAATAATATCAGAAAATACTAGTATACCTTCGCAATCGCCACGTCGGAAGCGTCGAGGAGCTCGTTGGTGGGTTTCCGACCGAGCGGGATTTCAAGCTCGGGGAGGACGAAGGTGCTGAAAATCTTCTTCGCGTCATCGACATCCCCGGCGCTTGGTTTGAAGGAGGAAGCCTTGAACGCCTTGGGCGCTATGGCCTTCGCGTCAAGCAGCCCGCCAAGGCCCATCAACCCCTTTCTGCCGCAGTGAGGCACGCTCGGGGTCGACGCCTCAGTCCTGGAAGAGGAACTCGAGGGCGAAGACGGCGAAGAATAGCTAACACTTCAACATTTTTGGTTCCTTCAACTTCGGTTGCCCGAGTGGTAGCCTCGGGGATTGTTCATGTCTCTGTCATCTCCTCATCATCACTCAGGATTAGCATTGGAAGGTCCACGCGCGAACAGAACAATGACTTCGGAGGCCGGGCCTCCTAGGTGCCTTCGGGAGTTTCCCGCCTAGGCACATCACACGACGCGGCGGAACCCTCCGGAGACATTTTCGCATGGGCAACATCGGGGGCAGCTTCGCGTGGCCTTTTCCGGAGGGCAAGGGCCTTCTTCATCCGACCACCCTGCGGTGATCGCTCAGACTGTTTCCTTTTCATTGAAGGACCACTGGCAACCTCTTCGCCTACATCTGCTACCGGAGACCCATCCCTAGCACCCTGCAGCACGGTGGAGGCCTTCGGCCTTTCAAGATAAGAAAGGCCTTGGTATTCCAAGACTCGATTGAGCCTTCGAACGAGGCCTTGTTCAGCGCACAACTGTGCTTCGCCCGGTGTAAACTTACCGACAAGCATCACAGCTCTGGCCTCCACTTTGGCCACCGACAAATCTAGAAAATATCAAAACCAGTAAGCAAATAAGGCCGAAGATATAAATTATATATGAATGTTTTACAGGTAATCGCGTACCCATGAAGCCGTGCACAGGAGGGTGGGGTCGGCAAAGCCCCTCGGGCCCTTTTTCCCCAAATTCTGGGACAATCCAATCCCGGCTGAGGGGCCAAATCCCAACAACTATAAACTCCTCCACCAGGTCGCGGGTAGATAGATATTTCGCACACCTAGCGAAGGTCTCGAGAGCTGTCTGTTGGGATGCCTTCAATTGCACGTCCGGCGCGTGGTTTCCCTTAACCTCTTCGCATTTCGACACAATAATTCTTCGGCGTCCACCTTGTGGTAGAATCACCATTGAGTCCAGTCGCTAGGCCATTTATTTTTGTACACGACGACGAGCGTAGTTAGCCCAGCGCGGTACGCGAAGTTCAAACAGTCGTAGTGAGCCTCGCTTTGAACTTCACGAGTGAAAACTGGTTTGGGTTGATGATGAAGCCGATGTGCGGCAGTGAAGGCCCTAGCGGATGCCTTCGCTCCTTCTGACCGAGCGGCCCAGGCAAAGAGCCCCATCCTCACTATTGCATTGGGCAACAGCTGGTGGAGATATACTTCGAATAACTTCAGTACTTTAATAACAATGTCATCGCATGGTAGGCGAAGACCCGCTCGGAAGTAATGGACAAATACAACCGCTTCGTCATCGGCGGGCTCCAATGTCTCCTGCCGACCGGGGAGCCAAACCTTCACCAATCAACCCATCCTTCACAAGGCTAGCTAGCACTTCATTATCCACCTTGGATTGCCCGATCCAGTACGTCTTCGGGCGAGAAGATCGGACCTTCGGCGCCATTCGGCTCAAAGAGGGTAACTTGAATAGCAAATTACGCGAAGAGCTCAAAAGCGGGGCTTCCTCCAAGAAAAGATCGGAAAACCATAAGAGTCTTCGTACGAGAGCGACAGCTTCAACAAAGGCGCGGTAAAAACAATTGACCGCGGTGTGACATTTATAGTGTAGGGCGATGGTGGTTAGAACTGCGCGCATCGAAACTTGAACCGGCGAGAAAAACTATGCTTCGGTGTACATCAAGAACATTAAATGCATGTAGTTACCAATGAACCGTTTGGCAGTTACCAAGGAACCGTTTGGCAACCTATAACAAATAATAATAATAATAATAATAACAATAGTAATAATAATGATAATAATTTTCAACGATATGCATTTGCTACATTAGACTTCGACAGGCCGAAGGGGACGGCGTTGAGACATCTTGCAGACTACAGGTTCGGCCTATCGAAGATAAACCTTACCAGTAGGGGGCTACTGTTGGGGATGATCTCCCCCCCCCCCCCCCCACTTCGGAGGGTACCTCGAAGTCTACTAGAAATATCGCGTGCTTACCACTGTAGCTTTGTTTCAGGGACTTCATCTGCAAGTGGCGAAGATCACGAAGCGCCATCGGTCGAAGGGTGTAGGCGCACCCGCATCTTCGATCTCTTGTGCCGGTGAAGATGAGGGCGACCTTCGACCGAAGGGCGAAGTCCATGCCCGCGATCCTGAGTGATCTCTGTGGGTGAAGATACGAGCGGACCTTCGCTCAGGGGCCGAAGGCCATCTGACAAACATCCGAGTGGAGAAGGCTTCGGTACATCTTCGGAGGCAGAGATCACTACGGAACAGTGGGCCCTTTTTGGCCGTTCGGGGCAGGGTTGTAATTATGTAATTATGCTTACTTGTACCATAATGCCCCCGGATATTCCGAGAATGTAGGATTTGTAAACCGCACCTGTGGTGGCCGAGTACAGGCTATAAATAGGGCCACACTGTACCCGGAAGAGACATCAAAAAACTGTTCCCTCTCTGACACGTGTCACCCCGAGGACCCTTTGATATCCCCGTAACCGAAGGTCTACCTTGTTTGGGATTTCGGTCCCAACAAGAACTCTCCAGAAAATTGTGTAGAAGAAAAATCTAACACAATGAACAAGAATATGAATTTAAGGCATTGTGATAGAATGTTACCTTCATAGAATGACATTGGATAGATAGTAAATATAATCCATGTAACTTGACTCTTTAAACAATTTGATAGGTCTTAAAATAAATAGCCAAGTCTCCAATGCCAATTCTCATTGACATCCTTGAGGATATTCATTTCACAAAGAAACTAAACACAAATTTTACTTGCAGAAATATTAGTCTCAAAGAACAGAACATAGGATGAGTGGCCCCTAAATATGTGCATTCAAGTACTTGAATTACTTGTAATATGCATTTAGTTCATTAAGAATCTCAAGAAGCTTACCCTATATTTTGAGTTAAGGCACAAAAGAAATTTTCAAAGGAAATACTTGTGCCAAAAATGAACTTACAACCATGAGATCATGTAGATTACCATAAGATGTGAATTAATCCTTGACAATCTACATATTTTTCCACTCACTTTTTCTTCACATAGTAGATTAAGTTCATCTTCCATACCATCACCAAGTCCAAATCTTCTAGTGTTTTTTTACCTTCTATAGCTCACAAATACATAAAAAGGTAAAATTCATAAGAAATTATAACTAGAGTTTTAGCAATTACCATCCCTCTTTCAAATGTCTCCTAGAACATAATTGATGGAATGGTTTCTTGGACACTAGATGAGCTTTTGATGAAGCACTTGAGGTGGAGGTCCAATTTTAACTTCTTTCTTCATCTCAATATATCTCCAACCTTCTGCAGATTTCAGAACTTCTGAATTTAGCCTGGAATGTCTGGTTTACAAAGACCAAAACTTTCAGATTCAATCAAGAATATCCGGATTATCCAAAAAGCTAAGATGCTTAGGGTTTTCGTGAGTCTTGATCTTTTCTTAATATTTTTCTTGATGACCACCACCAAGTAATTATTGCCTACATCACTTACAAGACTTTGCTCTAGAGAGCATTATTAAACGCATCACTTTATAAGAATGTAGACATTTAAGCAAAAAAAAACTACCTATCCAACTTTGAGTGTTCACAATCACAAAAATATTGTGAATGACTCACACCTACACAAGGTTAAGGAGGCTAGATATTTCAAAGTAGGTACTTGTTATTGAGATGTCATTCATTCTTGATGTTGGAACAATGATCTTCATACTTGGCACCCTTTTCACAAATGATGAGAAATACCACTTGAAAGGAAACTTGGTATGAGATGTGTGTTAAAATTCTTCTCAAGTAAGCCGAATCTTCAATGGATCTCCAAGTACCTATTTAGCAAATTAAGCACTTTGTGGTACCCAAACCATATTGGGTCCTTTAATGTTAGTTATGAGAGATTTAGGCACCCAGAGGGTCTTTGTATTGCCATGAGATGAACTAATCACCTTAGCAACATAAGTACCACTCTTATCCTTCCTAAGCAAATATTGATCATTATTGGAAGAGTTAGCCTTAGGAATGTTACCCTTGGGATAATTTTTACCAAAATATCCCTTTTCGTGGTAAGTATAGCAAATTTTGCCGCCAAGCCTCTTCACTTGAAGCTTCTCACCTTGATGACATTTTGCTTTATCCCTTGTCTTGAGTGATCTTGACTTAGCTTTGGATCTCTTCTTTTGGTGTTTGTCATCATGATGAGAGCTTGCTTGAGTTCTTAATGGTGATGAAGCTTCTTCCTTCTTGTAAGGACATGATGCAATTTCATACCCCTTCTCATTGCAACCATAACACTTCCTTTTGTTGATTCTTATTTCCTTTTTGGAAGTGTTGCTTTATTATTTACTTTGCTAGGACAACTTGAGACAAAGTGTCCCGCATTGGTGCACTTGAAGCACTTGATGTGAGCAAGATTCTTCTCATTTTCTTCTTTCTTGCCCATCTTCTTTTCTTCTTTCTTCAAAGGGCAACCTATCATATGGTGGCCCTCTTTCTTTAAATTGAAGCAAGTGATAGGAATCTTGATCTTCTTTTGATTTTGCCCCATGATCTTGACATTGTTAACTTGTTTTTCTTGTTGGAATTGAGTCCAAGTTCATTTTTATTTCTTGAATGCACTTGATCCTTGAGCTTCTTGATTTTCCCTTCACTATCAATATTACAAGTAACACAAGGGAAAACATTAGCTTTAGAGCAACAAGGATTAGTAGGAAATTCATCATCGGATATAAAATTGACATCAAATGAATTGCTAGAACTAGCACATGTCAAATTTACATTAGGCAAAGAAAATATGCTAATATTCACATTAGGTTCATAGGATTTTACCATAATGACCATTACCTCATAGCCTATTTCTAGTATGGCATGAGAATCTACAAGATCTTCATGAGTAGGTAAAAGCTTGTCATGACTTTCTTATAGGCTTACATGCTTGCTACTAAGCTTTTCAAGTTGAGCCCTTAGCTCAACATTTTATTTCTCCAAAGATACTACACAAGAATTAGAGTTAGTGGCACAATCATCATTAATGGAAGAAATAGTGGATTTATCCTTACATAAAATATTGCAATTAGGACATGTCATTTCTAAATCCACTAGAGGCTTAGCATCTAATTTATCAAGCAAAGAAATATGTTTATTTTTAAGATCCCCATAAAGATCGGATAAAGAACTATGGGATTCTTGAAGTTCTTCATATTTCACATATAAAGCTTTAAGTTCCTTAATTTTCTCAATGAGGAATTCCTCTTGCCTCTCAAGACTTTCTTCTAAGCCTTCCATGGTGGTCATGAGCTTAATCATTTTACACATATTCTTTTTGTTCAAATGATCAAACTCAAGTCCATCAATGGTACTATCACTATTATCATCACTTACCGGTTTCCTTTTACCTTTAGCCATAAGGCTCATGTGGGTGTGCAATGAGAAGATGAACATGTTGGAGAGGTGGATGCTTCTCCACCTAGGCTTTGTCTCTCATAGACTTCTATTTCCTTCAAAAAGTTAGTCTCACAAGTACTAGTAGAAATAGATACATCACTATGAGAACAAAGACCCATATCATTATGATAAATAGAAATTTTTGTACAAGATGATGCAAGAGTTAACAACACAAGATAATATTAAATTTTCACTAGTAGTGTTGTTAAAGTCCAAAGGATGGATTAAACACTTACTAATCATACTCACCCTATCATTACCTTGCTCGGATTTCTCAATTGGTGAGGTGGATGACAAAGTGACATCCTCTTAGACAACGGAGGAAGTCATTTGATGCTCTTCATGATGTGAAGATGAAGTAAAGCAATCCTCAAATGATGTCTCCAGAAGAAGTTCTTCTTCATCACATTTGGGCTTGTCATATCTTTTTTAAGAGTTGCCCAAATGAGATGAGCGTTTTTAAACGGCATGATGGATTCTACTACATCTATACTCATAGCGTCAAATAAGATATTAGTAGCTTGAGCATTGAGATGCATGCATTTCTCTTCCTCTTCGGGTGATAGCAAAATATCACTCGGAGAAGAAATACTTGCATCTACAACTCGCACTATATGAGGACTCATGGTCCTAAAAATATCAAGCATGCGAGTACTCTAATCAAAATAATTAGAACCATCTAATAGGAGTGGCTCTATGTGTACTAATCCACTAGTCGACATCTTTACTCTTTAGATGGTAAAGCCCTAAAAAGAGAGACTTGGCTCTAATACCAATTGAAAAGACAGTGATGTCGCCTAGAGGGGGGTGAATAGGTATTTTTACAAAAATTCATCCCCTTTTACCATTGGCCAAAACTTACAATAAAAAATAAACTAACGGATTTTTCACAAGTAAAAATCCTAAATATGCTACGCTCAACTAGTGCACAATCATCCTAAATAAGTGTAAAAGTTACAATCCTAGGGTGACAGAGATTATTCAAATCAAAAGATATGCAAGAAAACTGTAGTTGAAAATCCTGAAAACAGTGTTCACCGAAGGTTCCGGGTTAACCCGAATACTCCGGGTTCAAATCTGATTATACAGAATCTGGAATATTCGAGTTAAATCTGGAACTTACGAGTTAAGTATAGAATGAACTCGAAATTGAAATTAAACAGCACCTAAAGGGTTCTAGCTAAAACCAAGTGAAGTCGTGTGTTTCAAGTGATGATTTCAAGTAGATCAACGAAGAACCTACAATCAATTTCACACGAGCAAGCAGATTAAGCAATATGCATAAATATTGAGCAAGAACATAAGAACATGAAAACAAGAGAGGAGACACAAAATTTGTTTACCGACGTTTGGACACCTCCTCTAGAGGTTCTTACGTCTCCGTTGTGGGGCTCGGTCACAATTGAGCCGGGTCTCTCTCAATCCTTTTCCTCGTCAAGTTCGATAACACTTGAGCTTGTGTTTTCACTCTTGACTTCTTCCCTTCCGGAGGCGAAATCGAAGTCTTTACAAACTTCCCGCAGCACACCACAACCTTGGATGCTGGCTGGCAACGCCTAGCCACCTAGGAGCTCAAAGCTCCAAGAGTAACAAACGCAACGATGAACTTCTTGTCGATGAACTCAAGTGCTCAAGATGGGAGATACGCTCACTTGCACTCAAACTTGCAATCTCTCAACCCTACTTACTTTTCTTCTCAAATCACACACTAGATTAAAGTGGGAGGGAGTTCTTCTGGCTCTAGAAGGATTTTCTTTCGTGCCCAAGCAGCAGCAAACAACAGTGGGGGTGAGAGGTTATTTATACACTTCCCCCAAAAACTAGCTATTACACAGCTTTTTATACTAACCCAGAGTATCAGGGTTGGCACTAAAACGCATAACAGAGAGCCCTGGCCGGAGTACAACTCGGAGGGTCCGGACAACTACCAGAACCCAGAGTCTCCAGATCAACCCAGAGTACCCGGGTGAAACACTTAGGGCCTAACAGACCACTTGGCTCAAAGCTAAACCCAGAGTCTCCAGCCAACTCGGAGTATCCGAGTTTAACATAGCTGACCCTCTGAAAACGATGATAACTTTTGATCTCAAAGTGCAATTTCGACTATTTTAAACTCTGCGGAAAGCTTATTGAAAGGGATACACATCCCAACTGAATTCATGATCACAAACACATTTGGTCAAACTAGGAACACTTCAAAACCCAATTCGGACACTTCCATACTTTCTGCACCGGATTCCTAAATCACTTTGGGTTGGTTAGAAAACTTTTGCGCACTAAGATATGACAAATAGCTCTACGTTGCATCCCTCTTAATAGTGCGGTATACCTATACTAAATTTCAAAGATAAAACACGTTTGAATCACATTGAGCTTTTGAATACCTTCAAGTACCGCTTCTTTCCTTCAAACTTAGAGGGTTTCCAACTTTTATATCATCACTCTATCTCTTCTTGATTCTTCATGTGATTGATGTGAATCACCGATAGCTTCACATGATCTTACACGATATAGGCGCAAAGCCTTCACTCGCTCTTCACCATCGTCTTAGTCCTTCAGCGCCAAGCCATTTGCTTACCCTTCACTACCGGATGGTCCATCGCAGTCAAGTCTTGCTTGCCCTTCTCCGTTTTGCCATAGAAAAATCACTTTGTATTTGACATCTTCAAAGAATTCACTTTATCATATATAGAGTTCACTCTTGTTCTTCACTCTTGGTATATATGATTTCAATTAAATTTATGCCTTCTTATGGATCCTAACCCTAACTCACTCTCAAGCACAAAGCACATAGATTAGTCTATAAACTTAATTGACAACTTTATACCTTAAGTTAATTGATCTCCACAAGTAACTTATTAGCCTTCACGCATATTGTCAATCTTCATATGGAACATAATCTCACTCATTCTTAAGCACATAGCACACAAGTTAGTCTATAAAACTCTTGATAATATCATACCTTTAGTTACTCGATTTCCACAAGTAACTTACTATTCAGACTTATTGCCAATCTTCTTGAGCTCCTCCTTCATCTCATGAGAATCACTAAGTGTTTAATGACTTTAATGCAATTCTTTGAACTCATGGCAATTCTCAACGAATCCATGCTTCATTATTTATACATCTCATATGAAATATCGTAATAACAATTTTTAAAATAATTGTTAATTCATAGGTATTATCATTAACTTACACGAGCATCACTTAGAGCACATTCATCTTGATGCATATCTCTCTTCCATTGTTAGCTCATAGATATTATTATTAATTAACAAAACCACACTTAGAAGCTAAATACACTTTTAATTTACCATTAGCAATCACTTGGAAATAACATGTATTTGCTGTATCATTGACTTTAGCATGCTGGTGCCAACAATCATTATTTAGATTCATGTATCTCTAAGTTTTTTAAATGCCAATCTTTTGTTGAGCAACATTTGTAAGCAGCCTAATATATGCTATAACAAAAGCTTAACAATGTGTAAAATTTAGAAACCATTGCAACGCATAAGTATTGTACTAGTCTTTGTATATTGAAGAACGTAACCAACATCTGTAACTGCACGTGACAATAGCACACAGGATCCTATACATTTTTTGTACACATTGTACAAAGTTAGGCGCACTGCCCGTGGAGAGTGGGACACCATAAGGCCGCAAGCTTACAACACGAAAAGATCACACGCCAGACTCTGCAATATTTTTACATGCACTAACAACGAGAGTGAGATAAAAAATTATCTAATCACATCAACAATCACAATTAAATACGTTGCTCCCAAAACAGACATTCTTGGGCGTGATCTTCCTGACGCTATCCTGAAGAAACTGGAACGTGCCTGGAGAAATGTGAGCCCTGTCCATTGTATTTACCTTTGGCGCCTCGAGTATCGTCCTCGGAGGGGACAAGGCCCATTGCATTGCCCAGATTGCAAGGGGGCGCATATATATCAGTGATCTATAGTGGCCATCAATTGTCCATGCTTCTGGAGTTTGGAACCAGTACCTGAATTTGTTTTGAGCAAATTGTTTATCAGTGGAATATATCTAATAATGTGGTTTCTTTTCTATTACATCGAAATATGTCTAATAATGTGGTTCATTTTCTATTACATACGAATATGTCTAATAATGTTGCTCCTTTTCCATTACACAACAAACCGGTGACTGCATAAAAGCTATGAAAATGTGGTACCCAAAACAACTATATCCGTTACCAAGAACAATGAATAAAACATTACAATAAATAAGCTCTCCATTATCAGTTTCAGTAGGAACTAGAGGACAGCTACGATTTTGAGCTTTAAGCAGCCATTGAAGAATTAAGAATAAATGCACAGTAGTGTCAAGAGGTAAGTTTTATCTCTAACTAACAGATAGCTACACCGCGTACCTTATAGTCTAAGTTGGCTATCCAAACTACCTAATCTTTCTGTTGTAGCTGAGAGCTCTGTTCTCATGTTCCCGTCAGGCTATTGCCTGCTATATATGCATGATCAGCCAGGCCGGTATGACTATCGTGGCTTTGATCCAATCGACCTCTCTCCACATTTGTTTTTAAGTAGTAATATCTAAACCCTTTAGGACTAAATCCTACGTTACATAACAATTGTCATCTGAAATAAACTAATATATGAGAACTGAATCACATTGAAATGCATGGCATGGTCTGGGAAAAGGATACTAGGACCAAAATTTTAGTATAGTGAAACAAAACAATAGGCATACCCATAGCCCTCTTCAGACCATCCTGCAATATAAATGCCTTCTGCAGTAGTGAAGGCCTGATGCTCCATTCCGTGGAGCAGCATCGTTGCTGCTAAACTGTATGTTACTCCTGTCCAGATTTCCCTTGACTGCATACAAGTTTCATCTACCTTCCCATTTGGATGCATACCATTCACTGCTCCCATACGTCCTCCTTTCACCCTCATCACATTATAGTCAAATATCTTCTGAAGCGTGCATTTTATCCTATCCTCATCAAATAGAGGAGGCAACCCTGATGATGCAGTGTACCATTGTCCAGCAAGCTGGTCTGCCTGGATCGAGCGACTATTATAACTTGTTCCACTGTCATAATTGAAGTACGAGCCATTCCATAACCTGGCTTCAAAAACGGATTTAGCCTTTGCAAATCTTGTCATGTACCTCTCAGCATAGTCATCATGTCCAAGGCTGCGGGCCAGTGCCGCTGCAGCTTTAAGGGCAGCAAGCCACAGGCAACCACAATACGCACTTACTCCTTGAACTGTCCAAGCATCGTAGGTTTGATCGGGAAATCCATCATTCTCAATCATACCATCACCATCATGATCAAACCGTTCCATATATTCCATAGCAGTACAAACTGCAGGCCAGACATCCTTGCCAAATGACATATCACCTGTCGCAGCAAAATCCCTGTAAATCTGGAGCACAAACTTGGGATTAAGATCTTTCCATCTACTTGTGTCATGTATATTGTAAGCATTCAATTCATGCCAAGGATCATGTGCTCCAAGGTCATGGGCGACAGCACCGATTACTTTACGAATCCCCCAGGCACCATCAGCAAGAAATCTGACTCGACTTTTATCTTCCCGTAAAATGGCTCTAGCAAAATCACGTTGAATGCTCAGTTCAATCTTAGGAAACAGATCCAAAAGAGCAAAAGAGGCATAGAAGTGTACATCGTAAGTGCACCACATGAAGTACTCTATTCCTTCCAGGTACAAAAACTTCCCAACATTTTCTTTGTCATCAATCTCATGTGGGTTTAAACCAATAAGTGGAACTGTAGAATTGCATGTGCTATCATTAAGTGGCAAATCACTGTCCTCAGAGAGACTTGAATTCAACTTGTTATCAGCATCAACCACCAAAGATTCACTATCTGCAAGTAACAATACAAATACCAAAACTGTAAAACGATCATGAGATTAGTAATTACACAAATACGTGTGTAAAAGATTGAAATATAATTTTTGGTAGTCACCTTCTACAAGAGTAGATATAATCAGACAAAAAATTTGACAGTCCAAAAGATCAGAATAATGGGATTTGTATGCTCGAGGAACAAACTTAGCATGCTCTTGATCCACTATTATAATGATATTTACTTAGTTCCGTATTCCGTAGCAACTTTATCACCAAAAGAAGACTCTTTCCATATCAAACAATAAACACAAGTTCAACACCAGTTTGCAAGGAATACTTTCTTTGTTACAAAACAACTTCATATTGAGATAAAACTATTTATATATGGATGAAGCAGTGCTTCATAAAGAAATTTGTGTGAATAAGGATCGATGAAGGAGAAAACATAATGTGTATGTTGACTATTTATTTTTATACTGTTGTCCAAAAGGGGCCACTCGAACAGAAGGTAAACAGAGGGTGAGATCAATTTGTTGCTGATACTCCAAGCACGGATCTGGACAAGGGTATTTCATGATAAGACAACTGAAGTCATCACATTGCTTACCATCTCTAAAAAATGTAAAATTTACTATTGTCCAATTCCAGTAATGTGTACATTCAATATACTTCAAGTTCCATGTGTTACTTGCAGAACTAATATGATTGAGAGAAGAGAATTGTAATAAGACAGTAGCAAGCATATGCAGAGATTAGTACCAATCCAAACAGTTCCTCCAGCTACTAGGAAGTACAACTCATTAAAGAGAGTAATCTTGTACCTGCAAGAATTAAAGATGATAAAGCACACATGTTTACTTATCATGCGCATTGAAAGCTAAGAATAACGAACTAAATCCTAAGGTCTCTACAGAAAATTTATGATGTATAAGTATGAACTTCCACCTAATTAATAAGCAGGGAGTAAAACTATCTCAGAAGCAATCAAACCAGTGTAAGTCATGCACAGCACAGGTATGTACCATTCTGGAAGCCTCTCATCACGAAGAATCGGGGTCTGCCACTTATCAATCTCCTCTTCCCAATGCTTATACTCTGAAAGTCAGATTAATAGACAAATATTCTCAAGTAAGAAAGTAACCAGAGAGAAATACATCGCAAATGAAAGGCAGCAGTAAGATTAATGAATGAATCAAACCAGAATATTCAAACATGATACGAAAGCTAACAACTATAGCCATCATATGTTAAAATTATGCCACGACTTGGGAAGAAAGATATATGTTGTGCAATGGATGTTTACAGGAAGCATACTCATCAAAGCATCTTGTACCAAGTTTATAGCTGATCTTGGCGAAGTTCCATAGAACTTTGTATATCTCCTGTCAACAGAGCATGAAATAAAATCTTATTGAATCAGCAGAAAGCTAGCAATCCTGGAGTTTTGTTATCAACAATACAAGTCACATCACTATGGACAGCTTAAATGAAAGACAGAAGTATTATCAATGGTAAGCTTTTGTCAGAAGACAATCTGAGATTAAATATACTTCTCTTCAGTCAAAAAGGTCAGTACTATATGTTAGAATAATCCTTGTGTACTGTAAAAGGTCAGTACTATATGTTAGAATAATCCTAGTGTACTGTAGCAAACAATGAATCACTGTAGTATATGTCACTGTTAGTGATAAGCCTTGATGTGTGCGCATGTGTACAGGTGCTTGCTAGTGTCCAGGTTCACAATCATTAGTGTGCAGATTTCCAGCTAGTAGATTAGGGAAAATACTAGCCAATTGAAGTAGTAATGACGGTAGTTATTAGCTGATTGATCCAGGAATTTTCAGCTAGAGGATTAGGGAGAATAATAGCCAATTAAAGAAGTAATTACTGTAGTTATTAGCTGATTGACCCAAGCTATATTGTAGTGGTCAGCAGTGTATAAATAGAGAAGAAAACAGAAAAGGCAGCAAGCCATTGCAACACAAAAAAATATCACTATTAGTGAACGTGTGTCTCGGGTGAGTTCCTGAGCTACCTGTGAGGCTGTAGACCTTTCAATTGGTATCAGTAGGTTGTTATGGCGGGTGAAGATGACCCTTCTGCAGCTCCTGTGCCTGTGATGCAGTGCGTGGTGAGAGATGTCGGAGGCGCGTATCCGCTGCTCACCAAGCACAACTACACCGAGTGGTCGGTGATAATGGAGGTGATGCTTGAAGCCCACGGCCTCTGGGAGGCCGTGGACAAGGGTGGCGTGGACAGGGTCGACGACAGGTTGGCAATGGAGGCCATCTTTCACGTAGCCCCGCTGGAGATGGTCACCTCCCTTGCGAAGAAGACGGCAAAGGAGGCCTGGAACGCGATCAAGACAATGCGTGTCAGCTCCAAGCGCTCTCACAAGGCGACTACCCAGAAGGTGAGGAAGGACTACGAGGCGATCTCCTTCCGCGACGGCGAGTCAATCGACGACTTCGCCATGCGCCTCACCGGGATCGTCCACCAGCTGGAGGTACTCAGTGATCCGGTCGACGACGCCAAGGTCGTGGCCAAGTACCTACGGGTTGTCCCTCCCAAATTCGCGCACATCGCGCTCTCCATCAAGACGCTCCTCGACAACTCAACGTTGACGATCGAGGAGGTCACGGGATGGCTCAAGGCAGCGGAGGACCGCCTCGATCCGAACCAGGTGCTGCCATCGAATGCCATCGACATTCGATGGCAAGCTGCTGCTCACGAAGGAGCAATGGCTTGCGCGCCAGAAGGGAAGGCGAGCTAGCGAGGGGGGTCGCGGTCTGCCAAAGGCGACAACAAGAATCGCTGCTCCTGTGGCTCGCGCAAGAACGGCGCAACTGATGGCAAGAACGCTGCCCGCAACGACGATCGCGATGCCTGCCGCAATTGCGAGCGTACCAGTCACTGGGCTCGTGATTGCCGCCAGCCCAAATGAGCTCAGGTGCACCTCGTGCAGGAGGACGACTACGAGCCAGCGCTACTAATGGCGCAGGTCTGCGCGCTAAACGACGACACCGCGCCGACGTCGACAACAGTCCACCTCGATGAACCGCGAGCGTAGGCATTCCTCGGCAAGGCGGACACCAGTGAACTCCAGGAGGGCTGGTACCTCGACACCGGCGCCACCAGGCACATGACGGGCCGCAGCGACGTCTTCGCCAAGCTTGATCGCGCGGTACAGGGAACCGTACGGTTCGGCGATGGATCGCTCGTTGAGATCCACGGCTGCAGCATGGTGTTGTTCGCCGAGAAGAACAGCGAGCACAAGGCTCTCTCCGACGTCTACTTCATCCCACGCTTGAAGAATAGCATCATCAGCGTCGGCCAACTCAATGAGTGTGGCTCGAATGTGCTGATCGAGGATGGCGTGCTACGCATCTGGGATCGCCAACGCCATCTCATCACCAAGGTGAACCGCGAGCGAAACCGGCTCTACATCCTGCGCCTCAACGTCGCGCGCCCCATCTATCTCGCGGTGCAGCACAATAACGACTTGTGGCGCTGGCACGCCTGCTACGACCACATCAGCTTCGACGCGCTGCACCAGCTTGGCCGCCAGGACATGGTGCATGGTCTTTCGCGGCTAGAACACGTGGAGCAGCTCTACGACACCTGCGTCATGACGAAGCATCACCGAGCCCCGTTCCTAGCCAAGGTGAAGTACCGTGCAGAGAGCGTCCTAGACCTCGTCCACGGCGACCTCTGCGGCCCCATCACGCCGGCGACGCCAAGCGGGTGCCGCTGTTTTTTGCTGTTGGTAGATGACACCAGCCACTACATGTGGCTAACGCTTCTCACAGCAAAAAGTGATGCTGCAGCGGTCATCACGAAGTTCCATGCTGCTGTGGAGGTGGAGAGCGGGCACAAGCTCCGCGTTCTACGCATGGATAATGGTGGCGAGTTCACCTCCGTTAAATTTGTGCGCCACTGCGAGGACCACGGCGTGCAGCAACACTCCTCCGCGCCGTACACGCCGCAGCAAAATGGCGTGGTGGAGAGGAGGAACCAGACCATCCTCGCCCTCCTTTAACAGCGGAAGATGCCCGCTGAATTTTGGGGGGAGGCTGTAACCACGACTGTCTACCTCCTCGACTGGGCGTAGACGAAAAGTCTTGACGGCGAGACGCCATTTGAGGCGTGGCACGGGCGCAAGCCGACTGTAAGCTACTTGCGTATATTCGAATATCTTGGTTATGTAAAGGATACACAACCAGGCCTACAGAAGCTCGACGACCGCAGCACCCCGATGGTCTTCATCGGCTATGAGGATGGCTTCAAGGCGTACTGCATGCTTGAGCCTCAGTCCCGGCGCGTCCACATCTCCCGCGACGTCGTTTTTGACGAGGATGCCATTTTTGACGAGGATGCCGGCTGAGACTGGGAGGCGGTGCTGCAAGACGGTGGAACAGCCACACCTAACTTCCATGTGGAGGCAGTGGTCAACTACATCCACCCAGGCGCATTGGCTCCATCCGCAGGCAGCGCAGAAGGCGCTTATCCTGCTGCGCCGGCGCCCACAGGGGCGATCTCGTCGCCCACGCCCGTAGGGGCGTCCTCCGCGGCAGACCCACCCGTGGGCTGCACATCGACAGTGCCCGCAGGGGCGTTGGATCCCCTTGCAGGAGGCGCATCCGCGCCCTTCTCGTCCGCAAGGGCAGGGGCCACGCCCACAGGGGCTTCTCCTGCGACAGCCTCGCTCCTAGAGTTCGTCTCTCCTCCGTCAAATGACTCCGCCAGGCTGGATGCGTACCACGACTCCTCCCTTCTCCGTTGCCGTCGCATCGACGACGTGCTTGGAGGGGGAGAGGCACCAGGCCTTGCCAATCGCGTCGTCGATGACGAGGGGTGCTGTTGGTCAGCGAGGAGGGAGAGCCGCGCTCCTTCGCTGAAGCAGAGCACGATCCAGCATGGCAAGCTACCATGCGTGAGGAGATGGACTCCATCGAGCAGAACAGGACATGGTCGCTGGTGGAGCTTCCTCATGGGCATCGACCTATTGGGCTGAAGTGAGTCTTCAAGCTCAAGAAGAACGAGGCAGGAGCAGTGATCAAGCACAAGGCTCACCTCGTCGCCAAGGGCTATGTGCAGCAACCTGGCATTGATATCGGTGAGGTATTCGCACCCGTTGCTTGTCTTGTCTGTTCGGTTGCTGCTAGCTGTTGCTGCGCAAGATGGCTGGCCGATGCATCACATGGATGTGAAGTCGGCTTTCCTCAACAGCGATTTGGGGGAGGTGTACGTCGCGCAGCCGCCGAGCTTCGTCGTTGCCGGAGCAGAACAGAAGGTGTTGCGCCTGCGAAAGGCGCTCTATGGTCTGCGGCAAGCGCCGCAGGCTTGGAACGAGAAGCTGCACACGATATTGCGAGCTCTCGGGTTCGAGAAGAGCCCGCATGAGGCGGCGATGTACAGGCATGGCCATGGCGACTCGCTGTTGCTCCTTGGGGTCTATGTGGATGACTTGATCATCACTGAATCAGCCAAGGCGGAGATCAACCGCTTCAAGGAGGAGATGAAGGCGAAGTTCAGGATGAGCGACCTTGGGTTGCTCTCCTTCTACCTGTCATCAAGGTGCAGCAGAGTAGAAGCGGGATCACACTGTGCCAGGCGCATTACGCCAAGCGCATCCTAGAGATGGCCGGGATGCGGGACTGCAACCCTGCGCACACCCCTATGGAGGAGAGGCTCAAGCTGAGCTGTGAAAGCACGGCGGCGGAGGTGGACGTCACTCAGTACCAGAGGATCATTGGAAACCTCCGTTATCCTGTCCAAACGCGGCCGAACCTCGCTTTCAGCGTGGGGTACGTGAGTCGCTTCATGGAGCAGCCTACGGAGGAACACATGGCGGCAGTGAAGAGGATCCTACGCTATGTGGCTGTGAAGTTAAGTCTCGGTTGCCGCTATGGGAGGACAGCGGAGGCACGACTTGTCGGGTACACCGACAGCGACCTCACCGGCGATTTTTACACAAGGAGGAGTACATCCAGTGATTTGTTCTTCTACGGCAGCAGCTTGGTGAGTTGATACGCTCTCAAGCAAAAGGTGGTGACACTCTCGTCCTGTGAGGTGGAGTATGTTGCTGCCACTACCGCAGCCACACAGGCGGTGTGGTTGGCTCGGCTGCTTGGCGACTTCAAGGGGAGGGACGCCGACACCGTCGAGCTGAAGGTTAACAAGTCAGCCTTAGCGCTGATACAAAACCCTGTCTTCCATGAACGTAGCAAACACATCGATGTGTGCTACCACTTCATCAGGGAGTGCCGAGAAGATGGGAGAATTAGTGTTGATTTCGTCGATACTAAGGACCAGTTCGCTGACATTTAAACGAAGGCACTTGGGCGAGACAGATTCCATGAGCTTCATGTTAGGATTGGAATGTTCAACATCAATTCCAAGTCCACACACAAGGATTAGGGGGAGATTGTTAGCAATAAACCTTGATGTGTGCGCATGTGTACAGGTGCTTGCTAGTGTCCATGTTCAGTCCAGGTGCATACTAGTGTCTAGGTTCACAATCATTAGTGTGCAAATTTTCAGCTAGCAGATTATGGAGAATAATAGCCAATTAAAGCAGTAATGGCTATAGTTATTAGCTGATTGACCTAGGGATTTTCAGCTAGTAGATTAGGAAGAATAATAGCCAATTAAAGCAGTAATGACTGTAGTTATTAGCTGATTGACCTAGGTCATATTGTAGTGGTTAACAATGTATAAATAAAGAAAAAAACAGAAAAGGCAACAAGCCATTGCAGCAAAAAAAATACCACTGCTAGTGTACGTGTCTTGGGTAAGTTCCTAGACTACCTGTGAAGCTGTAGGCCTTTCAGTCACTACTACCAACTCCCTTGCTCCGGTACATCGGTTCCTGTAGCAAACCGACATACTGTAGCACCAATGGCCGACAGCACCCCCTACTCAAGGTGTGCAAGAGTGAGTTGGAGTGTGAAGTAGTGTTGGAGTGTGAAGCTATAAACGAGCTGTAGCGTGAAGCTATAAGTGAATTGTAGCGTGAAGCTATGTGTAAGTAGCGTAAAGCTATATGTAGTAGCGTAAAGTTATGTAAGCAAGTAGTGACTAAGTAGTGTGAATATAATATAAGAAAAAGTTCTTAATTACTACTTGTGTTCTTTCGTGTGCTTGTGTGATTCAAGATATAGAGAGGCAAATAGAGAAATCGAGTGAATCGGTTCCAACAAAGAGGGGGATTGAGTGATTTAATCCCAACACTATATAGTAAAAGCTGAAGTGCGGATGGAGGAAAAGCTTAACATGTGTGCAGAATATGCATGTTCCCACATGCATTGTACAACAACAGCTTCAAGGTTCGCACTAAAGGAATCAAGAAAAAATTCTAACAACTCTCCGAGTTGTGTCAATCCCAATTTGGATCTATCATAATTGTACCCAAATAAAAGTTAGGTATAAAGAATTTACCTGTAGTATGTACTTCCCTTTTTAAATTTAACCTTAGGAGAAGACCAAGCCAACGCAAATACGACAGTACATCTTCCATGTGGTTCAACCCAGGTGGAAGCAGAAACTGCTGCACAAACTGTATCACCCAGTGAAGAAGGCATGCTGGCACCAGCACTGTAATTATCTCGATCAAAGCAACCGTCCTTTAAACAATTAAACAATCAGATGACATGATATGCAGCCTCAGACAATGAAATGGCAATCATTTGTTTATTTCAGGGAAAAACAATATCTCAGACAGAAGATTTCCCTTCTTTGCACTAGCATACAATAATCTCTTGTCTAGAAAAGGGAGTTACAGGCAGGGGCAAATGACTGAAGGAGAAAAGGAAAAATCACCTGGACCATTGTGCCCCACATTTCCCTGGCTGTAACAGAACTTTCTCCAGAAAGCCCAAAAGCAGGCAATACTGTGATATTTACATTTTGGTTTTCGCATGCCGCAATTGCAAATGTTACAGGAGGATTATTATTGGCTGTCCTGCAATGTCATTTAATAGCTATTAGCTAATCGATGGTAGTCTATAAGTAACAAAAAAGTTATTACGATTAGAAAACATATGCCTAAAACATCACGAATTGAGGCATAATTTCTTCCTTCTTTAGGCAGAGAATATGAATAATTCAAGATCAGCTACAAGCTCTTAGTTTCAAGACTGGACTTATCAGAAATGCCTCAGGAAATTGGCCAAAAACAATAGCAAAAGGAGTGATCAGTATATGACTTGCTTGTGATGTAGAAGAACGCCAGATATTCCATTTTCTCCTCTGCGTGTCAAACAGAATACAAATCATTTCACTATATTGATTACAAGCAATAGAGTACATATTAAGCTTTAACTGATATCATACTAACATGAATGGCTCATTTACATGACCTCCAGAATGATGTGAAAGTCCTCCTGTAGAGTTCTGGTATATCATCAAGAAACGTGATTAGACATAATATATCATAAAATCCAAATTAGGTGCAAACATGGGATGAAGTGTAGTAGCTAGTACCGCCCAAGTCATTAATAGGCTAACTTTTGCCCTTTCCTTTCCCGTATTCACTAGCTGAAAAATATCCATATAAATATAAGAATATGAATACCACAAAAGTTACCACATTGTAAACAAAACCATAAGCAACTGCATGTCAAACATATAGTAAATAGCTGCAAGTAATGCAATAACAAGAGAAGCTTATGAATCTTTAAAGCAAGTTTAAGGTTAACAGATATACGAAACATCAAGTCAACATTGTATTTGCATAAACTTCTCTCCAAAAAAGCAATGAAGACTTACAGTATATACAAAAACAGAGGTAGGAAGACTGCTCTCCTGATAGTTGTGGGGAATAAATGGAGATATTTGGCGGCAAGATACTTTCAGTTCAGCATCTGGTTCACCTTTAAACCAAAAGGATAATAACATGTGAGTCTCATTTGGGTATTTGCAATATTTTGGATGATGTGCTAGTTATCCACACAAACAGTTAGCAATTATGCACCATGTAAGAAAACTCAAATGTCATACATAGGCCTTTATCCATGGGAAACTAATAGCACCTTGGACTGTAACTTACAGAGCAATGTTGTTAATTACCAAACTCATCTTGTTGCTTTAAGTGATATTCTGTAAAAAATAAAGAGAAATCTTCTTTTGCAATTGGTTTCAATTCTAATATTTTTTCTAGAATAACAAAATGTCCCTTGTCTCTTTTTCCACTACTCCATCTATGCCCCTTTCCTTTTTGCCGCTTCCTTAGGTCAAACTGTTTGACATTTGAGAAAAAATGAGAACATAGGAAAATCAAGAAAATACTGTAAAAGAGCATAAAAAATGGTATCAACCTAATGGGAATGGCAAAAAGGAAATGAATATGGATAGAGCAGTGGCTAAAGAGATAGTGGGCATTTTGTGATGGTATAAAGAAGAGAGCTCGAATTAATAGCAAAAGAAAACTTTTCTCAAAAAGTGATTAGTAAAATTACCATCATAAACAGTCCATGCTCGAGGGAACAAAGCATGGTAGGTCGAACGATCACCCTTCAATTTCCAATCCCAGGACGATATACCATCATCGCTAGATCTCCTGTACGAAGAAACAGAAAATTCAATAGTGAATAATTTCAGGTTGAGTTGGTACCAGGAAATAAGAACAAAGAAAAAGAAAGCTTCTTCAAGTTTAGGTAAGCATATAGATAATTAAATTGAATATAGATCCTCTTAAAGTTGGGCAATAGTTTGATATCCTTACTACAGATGGTTCATACAACAATCCCCTCACATTCACAGAAATATATCCACACCACAGCTAAAGCTGGAGAAAACCATTCTCCACAAACTCCTGGACAAACCATATCTTCCCACAACAAACTCTACTTATCTGAACCATCTCCATGAAGGAACCTCTAAAAAAAAACACCACTAAACAAAGCTACAGCAGATTCCTAGCAGCCTATTCATCTTCATCTCATTTAAATCTTTTCCAAGGCTTCACAACATCCTCCTCATCCTCTTAGTCTACCAGTCAGCAGTGAACACCACCAAACAAAGCTACAGCAGACTCCAGCATGATCAGGCTTCGTCACTGTTGAGTGAGACCACATCACCCTACCTTGAGTCGGCCCAATTTGGCCATAAGAGGCGTATATGAGAACAGCAAAATAGGCCTGGGGTGCCATACAGGCAAGGCATGGCAGGGCGTAATGGGAGCCAATGGGCATGGATGCATGGTCTAGACCAATTATGTTGTCGGAGGCGCTATGCGGATCAAGGCACAGCTTAGGCAGGTGGCAATGTAAAGCAGATATTGTGGTGCAAGTCGAGCTTGCCGATGGCTGCTTGACATGCTGGGTAATATGATTTTTTTTTAATCCATAAAAAAGAACAAGTATTAAAATACTTCAAGAAAAATAAAAGACAATAGCAGCACATTAGAACAATACCAGAGCCTTTTTAATGATAAAAAACCACAAATATGATAAATAGTCATAGTACTTTGTGTTAATAGATTATGTCACTTGTTCATATACACTTACATGTGAAGACTGAAGAGAACGCTCAAGAGTTATGTCTATTTGGAAAGAACACAAAGCATAAGACATAATAAGCACAGAAACATAGGGATATGGTGCCTGTATTGAGGAAAGAATAAATAAGGCAATCATACTTCAAACCATCAAGTTGACCAGGGGCCAAAACTGAAGCGTATTTCTTTTTTCCTCCTTCTCGAGAGACAAAGATCTGCAATAATTATTAAACATAGTGAATAAGCATTGTAGATGTACTCGTCAGTCAAGATTTATTCTTAGCAAAAACATGCACTGCTTGATTTAATACACAAGCTGGAACTTAAGCGTCTAGATAATGTAGTACATCAGGAAGCTTAGTCAAGACTCCAGGCAATAAATTGAAACTGTTTAGACTAGTTTGGCATTATCAGAAGATCTCAATAAACCATAATTGTGCCATCATTTTTCAACATAATCAATTAATCTGTTAGTATATTTTACTTTACCTAGAAGTGCTATGCCTGCCTACCAAGTGAGCAACACAACAAAAGGGTTGATGGAAATGATGAGTTGTTTGACGAAATATCGAAAGTTTCAAATCAGCTATCTGATTGGATCAAATCGGGAAAATAACTAAACTAACTATTAACAAATGACCTCATTTAAAAGCATTTCCTTTTTTTCTGTTTCCGAATACATCAATAGAACCGGGAGCTATCTTGTGAAAACTAGTTTAGTGTTGAAAACCTAGTCTGAAAGTTAAAAAACAAAAAACTAGAAAATAAATTACCTGATGTAGGTGGGTCCATGTTCTATACCTAGGAAAAGTGCAAGGTCAAACTCTAACTCTATTTAAAAATATGAAAAAGGCAAGTTATGCATGAAAAGTGATCTCACCAAGTATTTGTCTTTATCATATATTGCCTATTAGATATATATATTGCTATGTGTAATATCCCCAGTCTATAAAGAATTTCTTGCATATTATCACATGTACATGTATATATATATACTGGCATAGGGCCTCCGGTGAATACAATTTGCTATTCCTAACATGGTATACATAGCCAAAATTTAGGGTTAGGGTTTCTCTTATCCTCGCGTGTTGCAACTTCGCATGACTGTCCCTTCCAGCTGCTGTTCATCTACAGTAATCATCGGATTCATCTTCCCCCACCATCCCTACCCCTTCCCCGACAAATCTCGTTACCCTCGTTGGGCGGAAGGAGGCGCTCGAGCGGGACTTTGTTTCCTCGCGTCAGGTCATCGCTTCTTGTCGTCTCTTTGCTGAGATCCGGTGCGGGATTCGACCAGTGGTATCCGCGCTCCCGCTATCCGTCGGCGCGCCTCCGTCGGTGGCGCCTGTCAAATACGAATCCAACGCCCGACCGTCGGCCCGTGCGCGCCCTCGACTATCTGCCGGCAAGCCTCCTTAGCCGCCAACTTCCTCCCACCGGCTACCTCTTGGTTGTGTTTGGGCGGCTATGAAACAGAGTCGTCCTTTGTAACATAGGTCGAGCGGAAAAAAAAAGAGTACAAAAATATTTGCAGCAACTTGCCGCTTTCTTTGCGCTCTTGTTGTCGCTTGCCGCCTTTCTTTGCGCTCTCGCCGTCGTTCGTTGCTACTTGTTGTTGCTCACCGTTACCTTTGCGCTCTCGTCTCGACCGTCACTTCTCCTTTGCACTCTCGCCGTCACTTGTCACCTCTTCAGGATGTTGTTGAGCATCGTTTCAGTTCCTCGGTGCTCGATGCTTGGTGCTCTTTGATGGTGCCAACTACCGGGACTTCACGCAGCATATGCACGTCCTCATATGCGGGCTTCGTCTTTGAGGTGTTCTCTGTAGTGACGTTCCTTATCCGCCTTCCCTTGAACTTCCGACAGAACCCGTGCAGTCGACTATAGGCACAGGAGACAAAGCAGCTTTTGATGTCACCATCGCTGCTTATGAGAAGGTTGTCTCCGCCTATCAGGAAGCTTTTGAGCTGTACCGTGATCGGTTGTATAACTGTGTTCAGTGGATGGATGATGATGCTCGTGCATCTTCTATTCTGATTGCTAGTGTGGAGCATAGGTTTTCTTCTGAAATTATTGGGTTCTCTACTGCCTTTCAAATGTAGACTCATCTTCATCAGACCCATGAGCCGTCTGGGGATGCTCTCTATCTGTCTCTTATTCGTCAGGAGCAGTCTCTTCAGCAGGATGATGCTACAGTTGATGCACTCTATGCTCAGATGTCGGATATGTGGCATCAGTTGGACTCTCTTTCTGTTACTAGTTGCCACTCTTGTCAGTGCTGCTTAGATCTGTGTGTTGAGCGTGACTTTCACCGCCTCTACGAGTTCCTGACTCGCCTTCGGCCAGAGTTTGAGCAGCATCGAGCTCAGCTGCTTGCTCGACATCCTCGTGTCACGCTTGTGGAGGCTCTTACGGAGCTACTCTCAGAGAAGACTCGTCTTCGAGAGATTCTGGACTCCTGCCACTTCCTTTAGTGTTGGCTACTCGTCCACCTGTTGCGCCTACGTACTCGACTACACCGCCATCTGCTTCTCGTGCGCCTCCGCCACCTGCGCCCTCACCGCGCCTACTGCAGGAAGAAGGGCCATGTCGAGACGAACTACTCCGGAAGAAGAAGCATCTTCGACGTTCCTCTGGTGCTTCTACCTCGGCTACTTCCTTGACTACCTCTTCGGCTAACACTTAGCGGGAGATTGTGATGTTGCATCGTCGCCTGGTTGCTACCTCTGGCTCTGCACCGATATGTTCTACTGGTTCTGCTACTCTCTTCGGTTACTGAGAGACTACCTTCTACGCAGTCAAGTATTTATCCTTGGATTCTTGACTCTGAAGCATCTTTTCATATGACTTTTGATTCTTCTAGCCTATCTTCACTTCATCCTCTTGTTTCTCATATTCATGTCGTTACCGCTAATGGTACTTCTCTTTTCATTGCTAGTCGGGGCACTCTTAGTACTTCTTCATTTAGCGTTCCTGTTGTTGCTCATGTTCCCCAACTCATCATGCAGCTCATGTCAGCTGGTCAGCTCACTGACCATAATTATCGTGTTATTCTAGATTCTGACTCTTGCTGTGTTCAGGATCGTCACACGGTTGCTCTGGTTGGTACTAACCCCCGGCGCCATGATTCTTAGCGTCTATGGGAGCTTGGCTGGCTTCATCTTCCTTCCAGTGCCGTCGTCGGTCTCTTTGCTTCCTCGACTAATGGCTCCTTCCAGCAGTAGCATCATCGTCTTGATTATGTTTGTGGGTCGCGTCTGTCTTCATTAGTTCTTCGTGGTTTTTTAGGGTCTGTTTCTGAAGATGTGTCCTTAGATTGTCAAGGTTGTAAGCTTGGTAAACAGATTCAACTTCCTTATACTCATAGTGATTCAATGTCTCAACGTTCTTTTGACATCTTTGTTCCTTTCTTACTGAACAGGGTACATTGTCTCAGTTCTCCTACACTGGAGTTCATGCTTAGAATGGTGCTGCTGAGCACAAGCATCATCATATCCTTGAGGATGCTCATGCGCTTATGCTTGCCTCTTCTGTTTCACCTCATTTTTGGGCTGAGACGGTCTTCATTTCCACATACTTGGTCAATATTCAGCCCTCATCTGCTCTCAAGGGTGGGATTCCCTTTGAGCATCTATGTGGACACCTTCCTAACTACTACTCTCTTTGGGGTTCTTTTTTGTGTTTGTTATGTTCTTCTCGACCCTTATGAACATACCAAACTGATTGCTCAATCTGTTGAGTGTTTTTCTTGGCTACAGTGCTAAGCACAAAGGTTATAGGTGTTGGGACACTGTTGCTCGCCAGATGCGTATTTCTCAAGATGTTACTTGTGATGAGTCTCGTCCCTTCTATCCTCGTACCACAACTCCCACAATGGGACCCTGTTGCTCGCCAGATGCGTATTTCTCAAGATGTTACTTCTGATAAGTCTCGTCCCTTCTATCCTCGTACCACAACTCCCACTTCTTCAACATCCTTGATCGAACCTCTGTCATTTCTCACTTTTTCTATAACACCTATTTCTTCTTCACTTCCCCGGGCACCGTTGCCATCCTCTCCTATTGTGCGTGCTTTGGTGCCTTTCAAGCCTTTAGTCACCTCGTCTCATGTTTCTACTACTTCTGGTCTAGTTGAGCCTTTTCGTTTCCACTACACTCATCGTTTTTGTGATGTCTCACATCCCGCTGAGCAGCTTTCTGATAAGCCATCTTTTTCTGGTGATTCAGTTCCTTCCTCTCCTTACTATTCTCTTTGTGATCGCCATTCGATTCGACCTCCTGATCGTTTTGGCTCTGCTGGTACCGTTCCTGCTGAGCCGTCTTCTTACCATGAGGCTGTTATTCATCAGGAATGGCAACATGCGATGGCTGAGGAGCTTGCTGCTCTGGAGCGCACGGGTATGTGGGATCTTGTTCCTCTTCCCCCACATATTCGTTCTATCATGTGCAAGTGGTTCTATAAAGTGAAGACCCGCTCTGATGGTTCTCTTGAGCACTATAAGACTCGTCTTGTTGCCCATGGTTTCTAGCAAGAGCATGGTCACGACTATGATAAGACTTCTACTCCGGTAGGACACATGACTACAATGTGCACTCTTCTTATCGTTGCTTCTGTGCGTCAATGATCTATCTTCCAGCTTGATGTCAAGAATACCTTTCTTAATGCGTGCACCCGTTGTCAGGGTATTATTTTCATGAGGGCATGGTTTTTCGTCTCCGTCGCTCTCTCTATGGCCTTAAGCAAGCCCATCGAGCTTGGTTTGAGCACTTTTCTTCTGTGACCATTGCCGCTAGTTTTTCTACTAGTGCTTATGATCTTGCGCTCTTTATTCACAGTTCCTCTCGTAGTCAGACTCTTCTCTTATATGTTGATAATATGATCATTACAGGAGATGATTCTGAGTATATTGTCTTTGTGAAGGCTCGTCTCAGTGACCAGTTTTTTGTATCCGATATTGGTCTTGTTCGCTGCTTTCTTAAGATTGAGATTTCTTCTACCTCTGGGAGCTTCTTTCTATCCCAAGAGAAGTAGATTCAAGATCCTCTTCATCGTACTTCTCTCACTGATGAGCGCACTATTGAGACTCCTATCGAGCTTAATCTCAAGCTTCGATCACTGATTGTGAGTCTCTTGCGGAGCCTACTCGCTATCGTCATTTAATGGGAGTCTTGTTTACCTTGATGTCACTCGTCCTGACATTTCTCTTAGTGCACATCCTCAGTCAATTTATTTCCGCTCCTACTCAGCTTCACTATAGTCATCTCCTGCGTATTTTGCGCTATCTTCTTGGGAAAATCTCTCGTCGTCTCTTCTTTCCACACTCTAGCTCTTTACAGCTTCGTGCTTATTCTGATGCTACTTGAGCTAGCGATCATTCTAATCGTCGACCTATTTCTGTCTATTGTGTTTTTCTTGGTGGTTCTCAAATTGTATGAAAGACTAAAAAGCAAACCGCAATTTCTCGTTCTAGTGCAGAGGCTGAGTTACGAGAATGGCACTGTTGACAGCGGAGCTAAGTTGGTTACGGCGGTTACTTGAGGATTTTGGTGTTTCTTCTCCTGCACCTACTCCTCTTTACTCAAACAGTACAAGTGCTATTGGTATTGCTCAGGATCTAGTGAAGCATGAGCTCACTAAGCATATTGGTGTTAATGCTTCTTACACACAGACACAGGTACATGATGAGGTGGTTGCTCTTCAGTATGTTCCTTCCGAGTTTCAGTTGGCTGATTTCTTTACAAATGCACAGAATACAGCTCAGCACAGATTTTATCTCTCCAAACTCAGTGTGGTTGATCCCCATGAGTTTGAGGGGGGTATTAGATATATATATTGCTCTGTATAACATCCTCAGCCTATAAGGGGTTTCTTGCATATTGTCACTTGTATATGTGTGTATATACTAGCACAGGACCTCCAGTGAATACAAGTTGCTATTCCTAACATTGCCAACGTGGTTGAGTTTAACTTGAAACTCTGCGTAACTCTAAGAACATGCCCACCGCGACATCTAGTATTTTTCTGAGATTTTTTTGAAACTTGCATATCTGATTTTCACGAGTTTTCATATTAGTGTAGAATCTCTAATTTGACCAAGCTTCTACTATGAACCTCTAGTTCGCAGAATCTCAAGATGCAGCAGCAGAGTGAAAAGGTCCTGTAGTTACCGAAAATTGATTTGCCATCACAGGTGACATTTCACAAGAACCTGGAGTTATCTGCCAATGCTTGAATTCCCCCCTAAAGCCTCTTGAAATGCTACCACTCCTGAAAAGGAAGGGATTGAATGGTACACAGTAAATGTTTCTGGAAACAGAAAGATGGAAATGCCGGCTGCAAACCAATAGTAACACACACCCCATCCCACCAAGAGGTACTCCTTGTGAGGCTGAGGGTTTGTTGCTCTCCCTAGTGAATGGATCAATTGGCGCTTTCTGCCAATTGGTAAGTTGTCAAGCTAAAAGCGAACCATCAGAATAAAAGATCAATTGTAAAAAAAATAAGCATTAGCTTATAAAGTACATATTACCCTTCCATGAGAAGCTTCTTCCCGGATATATGACCAAAGCCGGAGACCAAGTTTCATCTAATAGTCCGGGAAAACATATAATTTGTTATGTTGACTCTCCATGTATCACTTCAAGACTTCAGCAGAATGAAGAAACAGAGAAGACAGGTACAACTTCCAGGAACGAGGAAAGTTGAGAGTTGCATTTTTCCATACCATTCTAATTGCTTCTCTGAATGTAACATTGAACTCCTTCAATCTATTAGCATGACTGCTTAGTTTCCTTCTCCATGCATGCTCTGGTGGTGAGCCATCATCAAAGTCCAGCTGAGCATTGCCAAAAAGAAAATGATAAGAAATATCGCAAAAAATCAAGGCAGTCACAATAGAACTCCAATACGACTATTTGATCTTACAAATTCATGTCATACCCTGGACTAGTCACATCTTTTTTATCTAAAACTAATCAAATAAAATGGAGGAAGTTCTGAGAAGCATATGAAGCTTTGGTCAAATACAGATGGTTAAGAAATTTGCTATTTGATTTAGTAGAGCCAGATGAAATTCTTAGGACAACCACAATGATGGAGAAAATACAACTGTTTGATCTGCAACAGTCAATCAAACAAGTACCCAACATACTACACCCTTAAAAATAGAATATGAGATTTATCAAGCAGGCAAGGCACAATTTAGAACTAAATAACATTTCAGAAGACTCTGAAATATTCACAATTACCATAACTAGTAACTAGATAACAGGGTAAGCAGTCATAGAATAGAGTAGCTTATTACTAGAATTAGCATTTCCCATCAAACCATCTACGCTAGCAAATTTGGTAACAAGGGATGCATTACAACGTTGATATTTCCAGCCCAATGCGCAGGACAGCCAGGAAAAGATTGTAGGACCAATCAAGGGAAGTGAAGGGAGAATGCTCTCACCAATTGCAGGGTGTTCTTGCTCACAAGCTCATCGGCACGCCACGAGCGCTTCCTCCGGTAAAGCAAATTCCCGCTTACCATTTCAACGCACCCGCCAAAACCCCAATATTATCCCCCCAACGAATAGGGAAAAACAAACTTTTAATTGCAAAAAGTTGAAAACATCAAAATTGGGAGAAATCGTGCAAGAACGAAGAACTCCAGTACAAAAGCGTTAAAGAACAAAAAATTGACGAATGGTTCCCCTTTAATTGGACAGGAATTAACCATGATTCCAAACAGATTGAAACTAGGAGGAAAGGAAACGACAGTAGCTGAGCCTGTGCAAGTAAAAAAAAAAACCAAAATCACACCAAAAAGAAGTCCTCACAAATTTACCAGCACCCCCCCCCACCCCAACCCAGGAAAAAAAAAGGGAAAAAGGAGAGACCAGCAAAAAAGAATGAACAGCAGCCGCCACGCCAAACACGAGGGGTCTTCGGCTCGACGGAATCGGGGACCTTGGAGCTGAACCGGCGAAACCCCCCAGAACCGCCTGTCTGTTCAATGGAGGGAAGCTACGAGAAAGCTTTAATCTTTATCTTTTCTCTAAAACAATCGAATAAGACGAAGTCTTGGACCCATTACCAATCCGGCGGTCGCTTTCGCTGCTGCTCCAGTTGGCTCCCGGCTGCATTATGTAGCAAGGGGTATCGCGTAATTGCAGCTAATTAAGTGGACTGCGGCCGCGCTGGTGTCCTTTCCTGTCCTCTCCAAAGCAAATCTTTCATTCTCCTTTGACCCTTTCTGCCGGTTCGGTGAAAAGAATATAGACTTCTAACTTCTTCACCTCGCCGCCGCCGGCAACGTGGCGAAGTCGCGCGGTGTGAGCGGGCAGCGGCCAGCGGGTGCTGTGTTCAACTGCTTCTCACGCGAAAATGGTAGAGGTTTTGGCTTATGGTTTCGGGGCACTGTACTCGGCCGTCGGCTCGTTAGGTATGTTTTGCGTGTTCGTTGGGATACGCTCGCGGCGGACGGCAAATGCTGCTGCTCCGCCTTGCAAGGAAGGCATATTCCTGGAGTAGGCCGTGAGAAATTGGCAGATGGCTTGCTTGTGTTGAAATATATGCCATAAATTGAGCATGTATATTATTCCAAACATATAATTGCAATAACAGAAAAAAGGAGCTATCTATACATATGGTAGAACAACTGAACAACTGTAAAAAGACAGTAGTAACATCTATCATGTGTACCTTAAACAGCCGGATTTCAGAATATAGCATGTGAGCAAGTACTCCAAAAGAATGACAGGACATATGGAAAGGAAAAATTTATTGCTCTCAGATTTATGTCAAACAATTGGCCCCAAGACTTAGAAGTCTTGCTCCCTAATTATTCTATTGATCTCATCAGTGATTGGGCTATTACTAAGATCTCAACTAGCAATTAGAGCTTGGACAAATTATCAATTTCAAGCACTGTAAACCGAGTACTTCTTTGTCACTGCTGTTCTAACATGAGCATACAGAAACTAAAACATGTAGATAGACAATGACCAAATATTCAGTAAAGTAACATAAGCCTTCTCTGTACATATGTGATTAAAGGTTCAGAACAAAAGCAAAAGAGGCCACGGCCACTGAACAGAACAGCACAGTCTGTATTCCTATGGCCAGAGATCAGAACCACATTCAGCACCGAATAGCTCAAATGTCCAGTGCAACACAAGTCTAAAAACTATTGTACTCAGCTAATAGCCCAATCTTAGATCATACAAAATCATCACAGAGCATAGTGCTGTCCAGAGGGAGAAGGGGAGGATACTCACAGCGAAATTCGACCAAAATCGAAAAGAAGGGAGGCTAGGCACGGCTCGCAAGCCGCTGTCCCAGAAAACCTAGCACCCGCCGTTGCCGGCGGCGTGAAGGAGATCGGAGATACAAAGCCAACAGCTCTGCAATCGGCACGAGCTGGCGAGCCTGAGCGACGCAGCTCCGGCTCCCAACACCACGATCACCGTCGGCAATCACCACCGAGCACGTAGCACTCGGTCCAGCAAGCAACAGCCAACCCACGAACAGAGAGAGATGCAAGTCACTTTCTTCCTATTCTTTCTACCTCTTTTCCTTTCCTTTTTGAGAGGAAGTCAGCCCAATCTTATATGAGAGGCTCACCTGGCTCCCATACTCGGATGGACGCTGCCACCCCTCAAAATCCGGCCTCAACCAACTGCCTATCCTCCTCATCTCGCACGCCTCCGATCGAAGCGTCGCCCAGGAGACTCGGGAGCCCCAACAGAAGCCGCCGCCACCCTCTCCAGAGAGAGCACGGGGTGCTCTACTGCCCCTAGGGCAGTGCCCATCTGGAGAGAAAAGGAGCCGGTAGGCCTTGGGCCGAGTTGATTTTTTTTTTTGGACCGGCAGCAAGAAACAAGAAGCAGGAAAATAAAAACCCAAAGGCAATTTCCAACAGGAAAATCCAAAAAGTGACAACAGCTTGATCTGCACATACAAGTGTGCATAACTCAAAAAATAAGAAACACCAAAGGGCCATACGTGACTATGTGTGTGGTCAATTACCAAGTTGTAGATTTTATTATCCTTACATCCAAATGTTACTAACAGAGGGCCCCAAGGTACCCCCCAAATGTTACTAACACTGAGTCTTTCGCGTGCCTCCGCCGCCTCACCTCCGTTAGCACCAAGTCCGTTTGTTGTTGGTGGCGGTGGTGCCACTTTCCACCGAGCTTAATTTGAACCACAGCTGTGGCAAAGACGAACTCCAAATGCCGAATTGGAGCCTGCTGTTGTTGTTGCTTAATCTGAGGAATACATCTTTAGTCTTGCGTTGTTTACCTCCTAGCAAAATCTGGAATGAAAACAGTATGCCCAATATCTCAAAAAGTCCAGCGAAACTCAGCACCGGTGTGGCTTCACATGGAATGTGTACATGATGCTTCGTTCTGTTTTTTACGTTTTGAAACTTGAAAGTTGCTGAAACTGCTTGTATTTTTTGGTTATGATTTTGAAACTTGGTTACAACTTTAGGAACAGTTAGAAATTTCCTTTACACTCTTCCGAGATTTGAATCTTGGGTACGAAATTCAACAAAAAAAAAACATCAAAACATTGAGGTTCTCGTATGGAATTCTTGCAGAACTAAGGGTTTCGCTCTTAAGATCGCCTGGAACTAGGTTAAACTATAGTAACATTGCTTCGAAACTTGACTGAAGGAGTGAAAGCGCTGTAAAACTTGCTACACAGTCGGGAGCTCCCCTCCAACGTTATGCCATGTTTCTATGGTCCGCTCATCATGCCTTAGGAAGGAGACTAGAGAGATTTGTCAGCTAGAGGTGATTTCCAACACCATGATACTACACCACTGCCCAAAAATATAACAAAAAAGGAAATAAAAGTCATCACACACAGAAAATCACCTCTAAATTTAGAGTTCCAAGCTCAGGATCTAATGAAATGTAGAACAGCATCCTTTCCCTCTTGGTCAAATCACAACTGTGTCTATCGCACAGTTGTCAGACGAGTGGATGGGACCATCTAAGCACAATGGCCTCAACTGGTTGGATTTTCCTCTGTATATATCACACCATATATCTCAAACCCCGACCAATTTGTTCCCTAAATACATCCACAATATAGCATAACATCATCAAAAACGAGTTTACAGCTATTACAAGCCACCTTCAATTAAAGAATGAAATAATTATGTTAAATTAAAAGTACAATGCCTTGCCATTGCAGAACTCATTTTTCCTTCATCTTGGAAGCAGGCAATGCTGTAACACCACCCATTTCCTTTTCTGTACAAGAAGATTTTAGAGATATCGTTCGGCGTTCGCAGTTATAGTAAGGTTGCTGAGCTGTCAAGTTGCATGATAGATCGAAGATACTTGGTTCTCCATCTCACATCAACTCATGCCATGCTTCTTCTCTGTGGATGGTCTGCACTGATTGACTTTGGATTCGAAGAATGCTCCACCCCACCAATGCTTTTGGGTTCAGAAAGCCTCTTCAGTCGATCCCTGAATGATTCAGTTGTTACATTTTTCTCTTTCTTCACCCCAGTAAAGGATGGAACTGATTTACTCAGTCCATTCATACTGTTTGCTTTTTGAGGATCGCTCCCTGGACCCTTTCCGTTACCTCTTGAAGCAATCCTCTTTTGCCTCTCTAATTTAAGCCTCTCCAGTCGCTTTATTTGCTCGTCTTCCTGAAAGTTAGAAAAGTTACTAGCAAGTGGAATATACAGATGGTACAGCTACCAAAAATCATCGAGTCACAACAGAACCTAAGTATGAAACAATGTTTGACAAACTCGGCTACAAAGATATAGCACGAGGGAAAAAATCACATGCTATTTTTTTTCCTAAATGAAACTGGCCTTTTAAACAATAATAAATTGATCATCAGTTAGGTTACCAAATTAGAAAGGAAAATGTCATGACAAACAAAGTTCTCGAGCAGAATATATTTTTCAATTTTTTTCCTGAATGTAGATTACATTGTAGATAAAGTTGATAAGACTTCTGAATTATGGGTAACTAATATAGAGCTTAATCATCTGAAATTCTAACTCACAAAAACTTTCAGTAGCCATGTATTATTCCATGAAACTATGCAAAATTGCATTTAACCTTAGTTGGTTGACCCTTTGAAAAGGATGATGATAACAACCAAAAAAGGGTAAAGATATGAACATAAATGTCAGCGAGCCAGCTGTGATGATAATATCCTACAGTTACACCATGTAAGTTTCAAACAGATTAAATGCACATAAGGGAAATGGAATAAAATGTGCAATACCTGCTCTTTCTTCAGTTTCTGAAGGTCTGCTTTATATGCCCGCAGGTTTTGTGCACGTTTTTTAGCATCATTCAGTGGGGTCTTTGGAGCTGATAGTCTCCTCAATAAGGCATCTTTCCGTCTTTTATCTGAACCATCCCTTGCATTCCTTAGCTTCTCTTTCTCTGGCTTCTTCACATCAGCATCAATACCCGGTGAGATATCCTCTGCTGTTGTATCTTCCACCTTCACATTAGTCTGCATCTGCATATGGCTATCATAATCCATTGCCGGATCATATCCAAATGAAACATCTTCAGATCCACGCTCTGGCATCAAGTCATCTGGCTCATAGAAAAGTTGATTTCCAGACTTTCCATCTAATGTTTTCTGAATGCTCATAGGAAGCTCAACATCTATGTCAATAGCAGTTCGATTTTCTGCTCCAAAGTTATCCTGTGAGCCAGATCTAAGAGGAATCATAAAAGACTCATCAGCCACACCATTCACATTTTTGTCCTGCTTAGTGGGACTCCTGTATCGTGCCTCTGCAAGAGGATCCAACAAGCTACTTCTGTCTATCTGCCTTTCCTGATCATAAACCATGAAGTCGTCATTTGTCCCTCTCCTGTACCTTCCTCCACCAGCTTCTATCTCCTTTATTTCACCATCCATATAGCTTCTCCCTTCTCCAGACATCACAAGTTCATCATTGGAGACAATCCGAATAGCTCTCGTCCTCCCGCTAGCAGAATCAAATCCTACTGTCTTCCGTTCATGGACGTCTCCAGAATCCCGCTCAGCAAAAAGAATAGTATCAGCAGTGTTTACATTCTTTTTCCTCCTTGATGGGGGCTCTTTTTCACCAGCAAATAGGTCTGCATCATTAGATCTTGTTTTTTCTTCTGCTCTTAGCAAGAAATTTTGGAATGCATTCCAGTTGCCTTGGTCAGCATCTTGGCCATTTGATGTTTCATCCTTGTTATACTCATCTTCAGAGTCGAAAGTAGTTTTCCTACCCTCCTTTTTCTTTGAACTTGAGCTTTTATGCTTCCCTTCTCTTGATTTTGAGTGTGAATAATCACTATCCTCAGACCCAACATCAGAACTTGATTGTGACTCACTCTCTGATGAGCCATGCTTTTTAGATGTTACATTTGCATTCTTGATAACAACTACACTAGGCTTCTTCTTGCCTGACCTCTTACCCTTTCTATGCGGCTTGCGACCATGAGAACTTCCTCTTTCTGAACTGCTACGGTCACTTTCAACATCTTGGGTTTCTGAGTCCTTACTATCCGAGGAGTGCTTCCTCGATGATTTCCTTCCCGAGTAGTGGTACCTGGGGTCATCCACTGGAGGATATGGATGGTAGTATGGATTCACCCCAGGATAGAATGGCATGCCTTGCATAGGATAAGGTGGGTAAACAGCTGCACCAGATGGAGGATGCATTGCCCATGGGGGATATGCTGTCTGATATCCCATATGGTGGCCAGGCTTCTGATCTGCGAAGCAGAAAACAAATAATTTCTCAAGCTTCAGCAGTTAAGGACAATCGAAGGTGCTTAACAGAGTGACAGGACATGAACTAAATCTACGGTTGCACAATATTTTAACACAAAGATGCTTACTATTTAAATGAACTTTTCTGAGTGCATGAGACAACTTTCAATTAAGAACAAGCTGGATAAATATTGCAAACTAAAGAGAAAATTACAACCCATTCCATTCTTGAAGAGGAAAAATAGGATAGCACCTCCACCTAAAAAAGGTACCATGAATTGCTGATAGTTCATTTTTGTTCCTCCGCACAAACATAAGGAAACTTGAAACATAAAAGAATATTACTTTTCCTATGTACTTTCAGCAAATGCTTGAAATTGAAGTAACATGCTTAGCTTAAAAATTATACTCTTTTTTCGCACGTACATGTTGAATGTTTCAAATTGAAGTGGCATGCTTTCTTTTGGGAAGATACAAAAAAAATATACCAGCTTTAGCTCCATCTTCGCCATTTGCCTCTCCATTAGGAACTGACCCTGATTCCATGTTTTGCTTCATGTTGTCTCCCATAAACACAATGCCAGATGCATTAAATGGTGGAAATTCAGAGCGTGTAGACATTGCTTCAGGTTCAACTTCAATCCATTGTCCAGTTTCATGCTTTTGCTTCCACAGTTCAATGAATTGCGAACATGCCTTCCTGTTCATGGCAACATTAAGGCAGTTAGCATGCAAGATGTCCAGATGAAATTGTTATTAGTTGATGAAATAACTTGTGCAATTGCATAACTTAGTAATGCAGGATATTCAATATTAGGATACTGCAAATATTTAAAGTTCAAGACAGCACAAATAAAGAGAGCATGGAATATCACAGTTTCAGCTCACATTCACATTTTAATAAACCATATAAACATTTGATTAATCCACATTATTCTGAATTTAGGACAGGCCGTAATAAAAGAAATAGATGGTATAATCTTGAAGGCAAAATTAGCAGCCCTAGAGTCATGTTAAAAATACTCAAGAGACTAAGATAACTAGTTTAGTCCAGCATACAAAAATACCAAGTAAAGCTAAGGCTAGACTTACATCAGGCGTGAAGCACCAAATCGCTCAGCAAATGCAATCAGGTAACCCAAGTTGTCAATGTCAAACCCAGCTGCCACGGCACGAGCAAAAGCCATAGCCTGCTCTTTCCGTAAGACAGTTTTGCGGGATTCAAGCACTCTGAGCAGTTGAACTCTGCAAAAGTTGTAATGCATAATAAAAAAGTAATTCTGTTAGCAGCTTCCTAGTGTAGGGCAATACTCACAATAGTAAGAAACTAAATCTGATCACAGAGTATATATGCTGCTTGTTATAGAGATCAAGACAATAAAACACTGAATAAATAGTAATGTTCGCATATCTTTCTCAGATGTCTTAAATGCATTATTTATTTAAAGTACAGCTCTATTTGCAAGAAAATGTAAAGACTAATAACAAACATCTACATATAAAAAAATAAGATGTGTAAGTACTTTGAATTCTCCTCCTGTACTGTTGTTTCATTCTGCACTGGTGGCGTAGGATGTGACCCAGGCTGTCACCAATTAAATATCGCAATCAGATTGTAGTGTTGGACCATAATACATTTACAGAGACAAAACATGGCTTATCCATATGATCATACCTTGTAGACAACAATAGCCGTATCTGCAGCAGGGTCATAATTTACCCAGCCACCTATTAGTGGATAAATAATGTCAGGCATGTTGTAGCAATAAATAAAAAGATAGGATGTGGCAGGTAAGGCAAATAAAAGGATGAAACAGAATACCGTCCAGAATTCTAGTTGAGAGCAAGATTTTACTAAATATTCTAGGATAAAATTATAAGAATTCTATATCTAAATCAATTTAACAAATTACATGGTAAAACTAAAACTACTGGTTTTATAACTTCAATAGATAAGGTTGTCATTAACACAAATTGGCTCTTCCTTCATCCATGACATCTTGGAAATTTAATAATACATACCCAACTCTAACGGTCCCAGATGACACTAAACTTTTTTTTTGAGGAAAATGTCACACCAAACATTTTTTTAGGAAAATGTCACATCAAACTACATAATGACTAGATTCCAATAATCAGAGCGATTGCAGCTTGCATTTTTCTTTTTGATGGTCCAAGGAAACACAATATGCACTGTTCAATACAACATGCTCAAAAAAAGCAATCAAGGTGGTGCCATGTTATACCTTCATTGCTTTCAGTCAACTTTCTTCCATGGTCTTCTACCTTTTAAATGACAAGCAAGGACACGTCATCTCTCATCTTTCTACAAATACACAGTACCAACCCATAACATAAAGTTCTACACTTACAGATCTTAATCCAAGATTATCATTGCCCTGGATAGCAATGGCTTCCTCCAGCTGCAGGATCTCAGACTCTAGTGTCGTCACTCGCTCAAGGACCTCCGGAGTACTCACAAAACGCACAAATCTGCAACCAACTAACAGAAAATTGACCCCAACTGGTAATGCCATGAGTAAGTGTACAAATGTAGACACCAACCTCTCCACAGAGCCTCTCGTAAACCATGGTGCATCAAAGCCAGAGCTTGGTTGGAGCGTGATAGAGTACCCTCCCTTGGCAATCTGATCCTGAGCAGCCTTCAGGTGCGCCAGGAAGGGCTTCAGCAAACCAGATGCAAGCTTCTCCTTCCGGCCATTCAGTATCAGAACCAAATCAAACCTGAAACAGTACAAGGACAACTCCCGTCAGACATCTTGCACAGCGAGTTGACGGGTGCTACTGCCACAAGCATTACCAAACAGTAAGCAAAACCACGAAGTATATCTACATAATCAATCTGTTCTACTAATTTTAGCAATGATCACCAGATCTACTACTAATTTTAGCAATTATAATGAGACAGCCAAGCCCAACATGATAATAACAGAGACCAAAACATATCCTACTCCAAATTGCACCAAGATTACAACTATGTTCAATCCTGACACAAAAAAAGGAACCATCTTAGGACAGTGCAAATAAACAGAATTACTCTTAAGTAACCAAGCTGTCAAACTTAGGGCACATGGACCGTCACAAAAGACTGAACTTTCTAACCCCAAAATACTCTTGAATCAGTTCTTGATACCATTCCACAAACGAAAACCCAATGAACCAACGATTCACCGAAACAGCGCTGCTTCTTGAGCAGATCTAGAATGGTCTCACCTGGTCCGGGTGGGGGTGAGCTGGAAGACCACCGAATCCAGCCGCGCATCCGGCCTCATTGCTGAAGAATTCCAGGTAAGAACAGAACCCCCCCCCCCCCCTCTCTTGCTTTTCTCCCCTTTCTATCAGATCTTGCAGCCAAAAAGGAGCGTAGAAATCACAAGAAGAACCAGCGCTTTGCTTCTGCCGGATGCTAACCTCCGCACTGGGGGAAAGGGACAAGCAGAAAGGAGAGGCTAAAGTGGGAGGCTATAAATCTGCTGCTCCGGTGCGGAACCGGAGATAATATCCCAAGAAATTCAAGAACATGAGGTGGATGGAGCAGAGGGGAATGAGTAATTAAGTCCCAGTACTAATAATCGATGTGGAGCCGTGGAGGCTATAAATAATCCTCGGCACAAGAACAGTGTGTGACTGTGTGTGAATGTTTGGGAGAGTAGTAGCATTTATTACTCTTTAATCAATACTATATTACTATATATTAACGGTGGTGGAATAGACGCTTCGCTAGTGTAGCAGTGAAGTATACGTGTATATTGTATATATGTATAGATATATATGTATATATATACATATGAATATATATGTAATTTTTAAAAAATAGAAAAATGTCTAAATGAATATTAGTTACATTAATAAATAGGCTAAAAAATCTAAAATATATAGAAAAATATCTAAAACTCAAAAAATATGAAACAAATTTTTTTAGGTTAGTATTACTTTCACCTACATGTTAAAACTATGTGCATGCATAAAAGTACTATTGTTTTCTCTATAATTAATTTAATATGTTTAACATTAATAATTTCACAAATAAATATTGAAATGTATAAAATTTGTGAATTTAATTTTTAGTCTTCTTTTATCGTGCTCTACACAGTAAAATAAAAATAGGCACTGCATAGGCACGCTAATTAGACTAGTTAATATAATGCACAGAAGAAAATGGCAGGAAAAAGATGGCCTTTTTAACTTTGAGCCCTCGACTTTCATTGTATTATTACTAATTTAGCACTAATGGCATGCAAAGCTGAGTCCTTTGCCTATGCGTACATGGAAAATAGTACTTTGGGGCATGTTGCGAAGGCGCCATCTCAACCACCGTTGCAGTGTGACAGCCAAAGGAAAGCTTGAGCAGAAAGGGACGTGGCAAAAGAGGTTGTTGCCTTGCTGTATCACATTCACGGCTCGAGAAAATTTACACTGGCCAGCGGACACCAAGCTTTCCGACTTCTTTTTTCGTTCTCCTGCCATGCATATAGCACTGTCATGGTAGGTGCTTGCCGGAAGCGCCAAACTATTCCTGTGATTTTTCGTTTTAAAATTTTGTTCGATCGTGCATTTTGCCGTCATCTTGAGCGGGGGCTGAAAGTCATTCCCCGTGTTGCACTGCCATCCCCTGGATTGCTCAGGAAAGGCAAGCTAGAAAGTTGAGATAATCGGATATGTGTTACAGCAACTTTAAAAATTTTATAAGACCGTTAGCCGAGATGTGATGAATAAGGTTAAATCGAATGTTATATTTGAAACGAAATAGAAGAGTTATGAGAACTAGTTAACAGGCCCTCGCAATCCCGTCGCTAGAAAAGTTAACTAGGAAATTTCAAAAAGGATATTGTTGGGGTTGTTGTTAAGAATCTTTGATGATCCCTGGGCTCAGCTAGCATTCACGTCTCCTGAAAGCCATTTTCGGACCTTCAAACTTTGGAGTAACCATCTCTCAAAATTTTCACTATATAAAAAATAGATAAAAAAAATATGAAATAAGTGACAGATCATAACATAACCTGTCACTGATGATAAAAGTGACAGATCATAGTTGTGACCCGTCGTTTATAACTTATCATAAGTGACAGGTCATCCTAGATTAGTCATAGGTGACAGATCATAGTTATGATCGGTCACCTATTATGACTTATAAGTGGCGGGTCATCATAACCAATCATTGGTGATCATCCATCACTAGCCAATCATTGGTGACGAGTTAAATTGACCTGTCACCAATGACTAACTCATCAATGACGAGTCATTCTAACTAGTCATCAGTGATAGATCATAACTTGACCCGTCACCAATAACTTGATTAATATATAGAGCTATCATTTTATGTATTATGTTATATATATACCCCTAGGTATTCATACATATACTTAAGTTTATGTAGATACATATACACAACATATATATACACAATATTTTTATCTATGCAAAAGTGCATGTACATATACTCATATATATGTATAGTAGGTCAAAAAAATTTATTTTCCTCTTATTTTTTTCTCACCTCAGCAGCACTAGAATAGGAATTATTGTACAATTTTGCTCAAGTTTGATGTAAGGGGTGGCGGCTATGGACACAAACACGCGTTCCGAAATGGTGCAGAAACTTCCGGGGGCGAGAAATCAATCTTCCAAGCTGTTTTTGGCCTCGAAAAATTCTCCGAACACGATAAAACTGGAAGAAATGGATGTAACCTTTTCTATCGATGTCCGTAGAGTAAAAAAAAAAAATCAAAATCAGAGTTTGTATGCAAAAGTTATGCCCTTTTACTAAAAGCATTGTGGTTCAATATTTCAGGAGAAACATCATCAGTGATAGGTCATAATTATGACACGTCACCTATTACCATCGACAACGAAGGTTAAAAGGACAATATTACCTGTTTCTATCACAAGCACGTGATAGCCGAAGGGCTCTCCACCCCGGAGACCCAGTAGCAATAGCAACAGCAAGGCGAGGCCCCCGCTGCAACCCTAGGTGTTACAGTCGGCGCCACTGCCGAGAACACCATTCCACCCGAGCGTCAATCACGTTTGGTGGCACTCCTAACCCATATGGAGGAATTGCAAATGGCCCTACGAGTCGAGCAGAAAGCTACCCGCACGACCATCGCCGCCCACGTGACGACTAGAGCTGTTCCGACCCGAGTTATACGGGTCGATGAACTCGTCGATACCAGGACCCTGCACGTTCGGCCTCTTCGGTCATTGATGCCGCAACTCAGGGCCTGGCAGAAAGCCCCTTATACCATCGGATGAACCGGCGTCTAGTACGCATGGTGGAAGTCCTCATGAGCAAGTTAGAGGAATATGCGCGGGCAGAGGAGGAAAAACTCCATCGAAGGCACTCGCAAGCTACCGAGACTTCCCGTGCCAACCCCAAGAAGTCACTCTCACAGGCGGGATCATCACATACCCCCTCCCCCCCACCAAAGAGGGGCTTGGAGGAGGCTCATACCTCCGGATCCCAAAGGGGGCGGCAGCGACAACACCGAAACATCAACAACATCAGCCCAGTCTGTGGGGCTCCAAACCAACACCACCCCAGGGGACGCGGCCAGGGACGCCCCAGAGGCCTCCCGAAGTGATGCCGTGCTCCGAACCGGTGTTTAAAGGAGGAATCCTGGTGCACTCTACATGGCGCGGGACGAGGATGTAACACCGACAACTGCCGGACCCTCACTACCTTCCGAGAAGAGTACCTCGGGAGGCAGGTAGCCTTTGCCTTGACTAAGGAGGCCACCAAGGTGCAGTCCGAAGATCGCAGGCCACCGCCCAGCCGGCGAGTTAATCATCTGGCCTTGCGGAACCCTCCACAGCTGGCCCTACCTTCTCCACCCCGATCATCCGCAGAGCGGTACAACGACAAAGGGGTGTGAGGAAAATAGATCATCCTCGCTATAACCGGCAAAGGGAGCTCCAGCTGCACTTCAAAATGGCAGCGGTGAGACTAAGCACGTGGGGTACACCACATCGGAGCAACCAGCATCCATCGGCAGGCCCACGAATGGGCCGACGCCCCCGTGACATTCACCATCAATGATTCCAAGGGGGTAAAATTTCCCCACTCCGATGCTCTAGTCATCTGAGCCAACATCGCGTCGAGGTCCAAAAAATACTGGTTGATGGAGGCAGCTCGGCGGACCTCCTATTCATACATGCCTTCGACCAGCTCCGAATCCCGCAGAGCCGGCTCACACCAGGCTATAGATCCCTCCAGGGATTCAATGGGCCCCCTCAATGCCCTATGCCAGATAGAACTCCCGATCATCTTCGGCGAGGACTCCATAGCATGGACTGAAGTAATCACCTTCGACGTTGTGGACGTACCTTATACCTACAACGTCATTCTGGGATGAGCAACTCTGAACATATTCAGAGTTGTACCCCATCACAATTACCTCTGCTTGAAGATGCCCGGACCTCAGGGGCTGATTACTATCCATGGCGACCAAGACCTGGCTAGGCACATCGAGTATGGGTACCTGCTCCGCTCCCCGGTCGCCACATCCACGCCGTGATCCAGGAGGCTCTGAGGACCCTCTGTTGGTGCATCCCGGGCACCGCTGCCCTCCGAGGCCACAGCAAGAGGGGGACATAAAGCATGTCCCCATACATCCAGACCAACCCAACCGGACCTTCCAAATAGGGGTGGACCTCACCTCTGGGCAGGAAGCCCAACTTCTGGCCTCCTACAGGGTAACCTCGACACCTTCGTATGGTCCCCACAGGAACTCCTGGGAGTTGACCACTGCAGTATCGAACACTCTTTTCAAGTCAACCCGAAGGCCAGGCTCGTACGACAGGGGCTTCGCAAGCTCCCAGAGCAGACAGAAGCTGCAAAAGAGGAGGTCCATAAGTTACTAAAGGCTGGTGTTATCCGATAGGTCATCCACTCTGATTGGCTCTCCAACACCATCCTGGTCAAAAAACACAATGGGAAGTGGCATATGTGCAATGATTTCACATTGCTAAACAAAGTATACCCTCGAGATCCGTACCCCCTTCCTCACATCGACCAGCTAGTGGATTACACCACCGGATGTGAGTTGCTAAGCTTCCTGGATGCCAACTCTGGGTACCACCAGGTGTAGATGGCGATGGAAGATGAGAGCAAGACCAACTTCATACCCCCTTCGGGGTATACTGCTACATCTGGATGCTCTTTGGTCTTTGGAATGCTAGGGCCACCTTCTCTCGCCTAGTACACAAGGTACTACAACAGCAACTAGGCCACAATGTCGAAGCCTACGTGGATGATATTGTGATAAAAAGTTGGCTTGAAGCCAAGCACATTGCCGACCTACAAGAAACATTTGATAGCCTCCAGGCTGCAGGCATGCGGCTAAACCAGGAGAAGTGCGTATTCAACGCTAAGGCTGGAAAGATGCTGGGATATCTTGTCCCCCAAAGAGGCATCGAGGCCAACCCGGGCAAGATTCATGCAATCATAAAAATGTCACCTCCCACCAATCCAAAGGAAGTACAATGCTTGGACGGCCGCATCATAGCCCTCAGCCGCTTCCTCGCCAAATCTGCCGAGCATATCCTCCCCTTCTACAAAACACTGAGTAGCTCCGAACCATTTAGCTGGACTCCCAGGTGCTAGGCGGCATTTGAGGCCCTCAAGGCACACCTTTCCCACCTCGAAATACTCGCGATGCCCCTCCCCGACAAAGGGCTACTCCTATAAGTGTTTGCCTCTGCCTCTGCTCTAAGCGTCGCCCTGGTACGGGAGGAGAAAAGTGACAGTCGCTCTTCTCAAATGGTTGTATACTATGTCTCGGAGGCCTTAGCCGGGGCCAAGACACGCTACACCGAGCTCAAAAAGATAGCATATGCCCTGCTGATGGCCTCACGCAAGCTCCGGCACTACTTCCTTGCCTACGACATCACTGTCCCAACCTCTGACCCACTTGGTGATATGTTTCGCAACTGGGAGGTGATGGGACGTATCGGAAAATGAGAAGTAGAACTAGCCCCCTTCATGGTAAGGTTTGTGACCCGCACCGCCATCAAATCCCAAATCTTGGCAGACTTCATCGCCGAATGGACTCCGGCGCCTATCGAACCCGGCACTACCCCTCCCCAAGATATCTGGACTATCTACACCGATGGAGCATACGATATGTTCTTCCTTGCTCACACCTAACACAACGCAGTAACCCTCAGATCTCGCACCCCGCGGCTACTAACAGCCACAGGATGCGAAGGGGCTGGGATAGGGGGCATAGGCAAAACATTGATACGATAACGAAGTGTTGATACAATAAGTTATAAACGTAAAAAACAAAGGTAACATAACGCAAGTTTATTCATACATGACATACAAAGAGTTTGCATTCAGCTAACCGCTGTACATCAAATCTATGCCTAGCAAACTTGTTAGCCTGTTACGCCTCCTTGAAATACTATGGGAGGACCAGGGCGCTTGACTGCCACGCCTCCTAGAAATACTGTGGGACCTGGAGAATTGACCCTGGTAACTGTGCACAGGGGGTCGACGCAAATCCCCTCTACGGAGGGAGCTACTGCCTAAGACGGAGCCCAATTTGCCTCGGGAAGACGAAGGATCCGCTGGGAAGGGATACGAGTCGAAGGCTGAGAAATATAGCTCTTCCTCCTCTTGCTCCTCCGGCGGTGACTCCGCCGCCTATACCTCTTCCACCTTCACCTCGGCTGGAATAGGCTCAAGGATTTTTGAAGGCACCCTTCCATCAGAATCTCGGGGGAGGATGAAGCATTGAAAGAAGAATGAGTCGGTAACCTCCCGGGCTGTTTGGGCTGCACACTAGTCGTCCTTTGCAACAAAATATACATCCAGAAGTAACACAACGGGGTCCTCTAGCTCAACCTTGACAAAGACATCGGTGGCCACCTTTGGGTCCTCTAGCTCAACCTTGACAAAGACATCGGTGGCCACCTTCGGATCCACGCGCCCCTCAGAATCGCGAGGCATAATAAAGAGACTCCACCGTCGAACAGATGGAGTGGCCCCAGATGCTCCGGATGCACTCAATCCCTCCTCGGAGGCACCATCCCAGATACGAGCGAGGCCCCCTCCGGCTTCGGGCCGCCGCACCTATATACTCCAGTTAGCCTCAATGGCACAAACATTCCAGAACAACACAGGTGAACAACAAGAAGACAGACATGTCTCTATTAGATAAGAAAAGGCCAAATACATGAAGCAGAAGGGGGTAGTTAGACTTTTACCCCCTTCAGAAAGAAAAGAAAGCAAAAAACAAACAGCCTGCGACAGAGGTACACCTCCGGAGCATCCACACGCGGAGACTGCTCCTGCGGAGCAACAATGTGAAGCGAAAAGCCTCCAGAGGGTCGTAGTGCGCCTGTAGGCTCCGAATGAAGGGCCGGACCTCCCGACGAAGAACCTGAGTGAAGACGACCTGGGATGCCAAGAGTCACCTACTTTCCATGTAGCGCAGTGTCACGTTCCAGCCATGCCTCGCCCATAAGTTATGGCAGAAGTTCTCCAGAGCCGCGCTAATCTCCACCAGGTGGCAGTGCCTCTGGCCGAAAACCCTCGATCATGGAGTCCGGCACTTGTTGCTCAAGTACTTCGAGGGGACCAACCCCCGCTTGGTGCAGCAGGGTTAGCTGGAGTGCCACGGCCACACGTGTGTTGGACCTCGCGTAGGTCTCCACAGCTCTAACCATGACCTTCGCAATAGACCGAAGCCAGAAGAGCAGCATAACTGACGCCTCTAAGTCAAAGGGTAGTGGCGGACACCTAGCCCCAAGGCCGCTCAAGGCATCGAAGGTGATCCGGGCAACCTCTGATGCAAGTGCAGTAACTGCTAGCACTCCGAGTGCAGTACCCCCTTTGATGTCTGAGCCTCCTTCAGCTCTCGCCGCACCTCGCCCAACATAGCCCGAAGGGTCTCAACATCACCTTCGGTCGACACACGGGCTGCGTTGGCCATGTTAGCGAACTCCCTCACCTTTCGGAGGTCTTTGACAGCCTTTCGCGCCTCAGCCTCTATGCGCTCCTGCTTCAAAACTTCCTCCTGCAGGAGACCCTCCTCACGCTCGTGGAGCACTGTCTCCTCTTGAAGACGATCCTCCGAAGACTCTACCTACTTCCAGGCCTCCTCCAAGGACTGATGAAGGCCTTCAACCTCGTCACGGGTCGTGGCAAAGGCCTAGTGCCCCCTTCTCCCAGTGCCCTCGTGAAAATTACTTACTACGAGGCACAATAGAAGACGAAAAAGGACAAAATGAACTACTCAGAACCAGACACTGGACCCGATAAATCGTGATTAAATTACTGACCTGCAGGGCCGCCACAACAGACGTGCCTCCACTTCCTCCTAAGGATGCTGGGCTAACAATCGCTCGACCTCTCCAATCCAGAGAAGAGAGGAGGCCGTGATGAAGGCCCTTGACGCCTCCGGGTGCAATGTGAAGTCATCCATGGTCAAGACCCCAAGGCTAGGGCCCCCTTCGGTCGTTGCAATGGGAGCCCCGACGGAGGGCACAGTGCCCCCAGCACCGGCCGCGAGGGCCAAGTCACCAGCTGGCTCGAGGCTCCGCAGAGATGAGACCGTGTTCCCCGAGGCGACCTTCAGGGACACCTCCGGAGGAGTCCCCGACCCCTGCCGGGGCTCCAAAGCCTCTGGGGGAGGAGTCAAAGATGCACCCACCTCGATGTTCACAGCAAAATACCAATAAACACAAATCAAGATCCCGTTGTATGACCAAAATAGGATATAGCTAACGAAGCAACAAAGCCTCACCAAGTCCCTCAAAGCCTCTCATAGAAGGGCCCGTGTCATCGATGTTCGAACTGGCGAACCCAAAATCAAATTCCACGGAGCCCACACCTCCTCTCTGGCTCTAGCCATGGCCGGCAATATCTGGAGAGGCCAAACCCTTCCCCCGATCACCACTACCGAGTTGACCCTCACCTCTGAACGGGTTGCCTGCACTCCCGACCCGCCTCTGACGCTTCCTACAGACCAGCGGCACCTTGGACAACTCGGCTGTCGAGCCGGTATGCGAACCTTAGAAGACAGAAGGCCGCTGGGCTCAGAGTGGCTTCGCACGGATCATGAGAGCTGCACGCGCTAGTTTCGCAGCGGACTTAGGCTCCGGTGGATCCCACCACGCTAGAGCCCCCACTCTGAGGTGAAAGCAGACACGGTTCTACCGTTCCTAGCTCTATGTCAGAGTCACCCGCCGCTCCCACTCTGTGTGAGTAGGTGGGCCTAGGATTACCTCTGCAATCTCCGCCGCACACTCCAGCAGAAGGTAGCTCTCTAAAAGACAAAAACCAGATAACAAAGAGGACTCACCAGAGCTGATGGGGGGACCAGAGTACACCTTCGGCCACTCTTTCGCACCTTGCTCGAAGGTGCAGTCCCAACCCATCTGAAGGGACCGAATGTGCAACATGGTGAACTCCTCCACGAGATCACGCATGCTCATCTTTTCAGCCACTCTCCAGATAAGGGCTAGCCACAAAGCAAACTGGTCATTCGTGATCCCCGTCTCTGGGACATACACAATATCCCAGTTTGTGGAGCGAAGGGGGGATGCGAGGCCGACGTTGTAGTAAAACCATCACTGCAACTAGCCAGTATACCATTGACCGTTAATAGCCTTCGTCGGGAAATCTGGAAGTTAACACTACCAAAGCCAAGGGGCCTCTTCGTCCCATCACCCTTGATCATCTTCAGCTGGCAACTGGCAAAGTGGAGGACCGCGAAGAAATCTGCCCTCCCTTCACATCCCTCCATCCACATGGCCCACTCGAAGGTGGACAGGTAGGCGTTGGCGTTGGCATGGAGCTGCGGAAGCTCTACGTAGTAGTGGTGGAGCACCTCCTAAAGAAGCGGCACCAACGGAAAGCCCAGGCCCTCTTCGAAGAAAGCCTCGAACACCACGACGTCGTGGGCTAGAGGCTCTGGAACCTCCTTGTCCAGCGAAGACTGAGCGATGGCTCTAGAGGGAATCTTCCCCTCCCTAACCATGCGGTGAAGCTCCGCATCATCAATGGAAGACACCCCAGAACGGTGATTTGCTGGGGATGACTTCTGCTAGCGCAGCGGAGTTCCACCCCTAGTGGCAGCCCCATCAACAACGGAGGAACCGACACCACCGGAGGGCCCCCTGCCACAGCCGCACCGGTGGCTTCACTCGTCGCCTGAGTTCCAGCTCCACCTGGGGCACTCGAGCTAGCCATACGGATCGCAGGAGGATGGCGGAAGGCGCTGGATGGCAAGAAAGAAAGAAGTGCAGCAATCGATGGACGAACGTGCAAAGCAAGAACAATTGGAGGCAAAGGGCAGACGAGAATGAGGCGCAAGCGAGAAGGCCGCTCAGGGTAATCCCTCTCCTTGTAAAGATAAGGGAGAGATTACCTCCCCTAGAAAAACGGGCACATGCCCTATACCTTCGCCTGCTAGACCACGATCATGGGGGAGCAAAACCGCCCCCCACGACCCCCAAACCACAAGACACCATGCATCCCATGTCCGCCTGACAAGGCGAGATCGTGCCTTTTTCACAGGGTGCATTAAATGCCCTTTGTTACCAACGTCATCGAATGGACAGTTCATATCAAGTGGATCGAATCTTACAAGGCAAGCCAAGCGATACTAGGGACTATGAGCCATCAAACAGCAAAGCTAGGGACCGCCGAAGGCCCTGCTCTGAAAGAACCGCGAGCTCGACTGCTCCGCTGGCCACCCTCGCAAGGGGCTACTGTTGGGGGTCGTTGTTAAGGACCCCAGACAGCCCCTTGGCTCAGCTAGCCCATGCCCATGGACCCACACCTCTCGAAGGTCGCTTTCGAACCTCCAGGCTTCGGAGTAACCATCTTCCGGAGCCATGTCTCCCGAAGCCTCCATCTCCTGGAGCCATACCTCCCAAATCCTCCACCTCCTGGCGCCATTCCCCTTGGAGCCCCCGTCTCCGAGGCTCGGGCAAGCTTCCCAAAGGCTACAGGGTGAGTCATTAAGCCTCAAGAAAGATCTGTCAGAAGGGGAACACCGATCATCCTTTGCCTGCAAGGAAGTGACCGGCATTAAGTATGTAGGCTAGTGGACGCTGTCCTAACACCCCAGTACAATGGAGGTCATCCTGACACCCTGGCAGCGCGACGCCAGGCTGCAATTGGCGACCAGCTCACCCCTCAGGGTGCATGCACCACAATAATTACCATGCTAAATATTTATCTTCTATGTTGGGTAAAAAATAGTTATCCAGAATAAGATCATGTAACTCGGTCGGGTCTTGGATATTTTGCACATAGCGATAACTTGTACGGCTGAGAGGAGAGGGCAACACACAGAACACTTGTGGTACATAAATACAAAGTCAAGCTGTGATACTCCCTCTAGACTGATCTATTTTTTCTACTATTAATACATTTGTGATGTTCCTTCCTGTCAAACGTCGTCTCTAAGCTTGAGTCTCCTCCTTAAAAGAAACTCTCGTCGTACTTTCTAAAGCAAGACGATCTCTTGCTCCAACGTACCTCAATGTTACTGCTATATTATAAATCATAGATTTCAGTTATTTATACGTAACATATAGCGCGTGGAGTGATTGCTAGCCAATGAATATAATTGATCATAGGGTTAGGAAACCTACGCGAGAGGAAATTCAATCGGTTATTATGGTACCAATTGCCGACAAGATATAAAATGAATATTGGGGTTCCAAAAATTAACGGCATAGATTGGTCGTGGTGGCTACTAAAAATAATGCATCCATAAGTATTTTTAGTAGCTAGCTGACCCTTTTTTTTGTTAAGGTGTTCAACACACCAGAAAATATATTTTTTGTACGTTTGCAAGTGAGACACTATAGTATTAGCATGATATTCAGTATTAAGAACTAACCAAAGGTACCTTTTTTCATTTTAAGATGATTGGGTGTGGAATCAGTTTTATATTGTACGGACAAGGGCATCAAGCCCCCTGGTCTCAAGTCACCTCTTTCCACCGTGGCAGGCGGTTAGTCCGACCTGTCGCACGTGCTTTTGTGCGGCTCTTGCCAAGTTGGCATATTGCCAGGTACGGCTGCAAGATATATATAAAAACTAGCGATATAGACAGTTTATAAGAGTGTCTGCATACATGACTGCTAGCTATAAATTGTCTATATCAAATTTTGTATAGGTGAAGGAAAGAAGCGAAGAAGAAGGAGAAAATCTAACTCTTATTTTGTAGGTAGATTATAACATATGAGGCATTAAATACCAGAGAAAAGGTATATGGTGATTGATTGAGAGCCGGGCTCAAAATTTCATCGAAAACCGATCGATATTCGTAAAAACCGGTCAATTCGGTCAGCACCAAATTTTGAATTAAACTGATTTTCAAATTTGAATTTATTTTTTAAAAAAAATACTAGAGACAATTCTAAAACCTTCTGTGAATTGTTTTTCAAAAATAATGTCTTTTGCATCATATTTCATGAGAGAAGGTTTGGAATAGAAAAAGAAAAGGTATGTTTTGAAAAGCATGTAGCTTGTTTAGTAGGGCTCAAGTTAAGAAAAATATTAATATACGAACACTTATTTTTTTTATTTAGGGTGTAACTTAAGAGAATCTATAAAATTATTTTTATTTTATTTAGAGTTTTATTAATTTTTTCATAACTTTTACAAAATTCACAAGCATAAAATGAACATGTTAAGAAACAGTATTGTAATTAACAGTTTCATGTCTACCATTATTTTTCTATATAAATCATAGTATAAGTAAACTAATAAAGTGGTTTCACTAATTTTGGAGGTGGGATGAGTTAAGTATGAATTAATCTATTTGCAATATATTTACACAATCCAGCATGTTACAATAACTATTTTCAAGAGTTCATGTATTTTTAAAAGAAGTAGGATCATGTAAGAAGACAAACAAATTGGTTTCATGATTTTTGCATTAGCAAAGAATTAACTATGTATTTAACTAGATTTAGCAAATACATTTTCTCACAGAAAATATTTAACTTTTTTATGATTATAAATACTTTTATCATGGAGATCATGTTACAAAGAAACCAACAAATTTTTTTTCATTTTATTTGAATCTCGTATGAATTAGTTGTTGATTTTACAATGTTGAAATATTTTTATGGATTTTCTTGAACTTTACTGAAATTCGATAAAACCAAACGGTTTTTGATGAAATTCAAGCAAAGCGAGCCGCCGCCCGCCCCGAGCTGGCTCGCCCTCTTCTACCTCCCGCCGCCCGCCCGTTTCGCCCCAATCGCCATGCCGATTCAAAATCCCGCCTTCTTGAGCCATCACTCGCCAATCGAAGTGCATGGCCGCGATCCCCTCCCTTCCTTTACTCAATTCCGGCCATTTCCCCATTCATTCCTCCCTCACAAATTTAGAAACCATTACAATTATGGAAATAAAGCCGCTGGCCAAATCCTCTAAAATCTGCCCATTCCTCTCTCTCTCTCTGCCTCTCTCTCTCGCATATAAGCCTTCTATCTCCTTTGCGACGTTCCACACTTTTTGCCCCCGTTTTCCCCTTCCTCTTTCTCTCGGATTCGACCTCGGCGTTAGTTCTTATTTACCGACGGTAAGGAGCTCCCCGCCACCACATTTTTCGTTGGCCGAGCCTCCTATAACTTTGGCTCTTGTTTCTTTGGCATCGCAGGGTCTCTGGCGAAGCTTCCCATCGCTCCTTAGTTCTTCTTTCGCCACCGGACGTCGCCACACCGAGCTCGGAGCCCTGTCGTCCATCATTCCCCGTTGCCGGCCACCCTCGGACCTTCTCCGATGTCGTGAAGCCGCGGTAAAGAATCCATGTGTTGCCCTCTCTCTTTTGAGCCGTTTCCTGTCACGATCTGTGGTTGGTAGCGTGATTTTGCGCTACTCTGGTATGGTCCCGACTGCCCGCTGTCGTCGACTGCCGTTCGCCCGTGCTTGCACCGCCTGACCGAGCCATCCGCCACCCCTTTAAAACCCAGCCGCCCGACAATCCGACGGCCGAGATTAGATACACCTTCAAACCTCTTAATCAGCCCATTGTGGACTCGTGGACCAGCCTCCAGGCCGGTGGTCCACGGGCTCGTGAACCTATTCCACACGATTTTTTTTCAATAAAAAAATAAATTTGGTTTTTCTTTATGATGCCATAATCAAGATTTTCAGTATAAAATATATTAGATTTATTTTATGAAATTAATTAAAATTTACAGATTAGCCCTGAAACTTCAAAAGCTTGTAACTTTTTTCCCGTAGCTTTGATTTGGGCGATTTTCGTACCCAAATGTTCGTAGCATAGTTTAGAATCTTTTTATAGGGTTTTTTTTTACCTAGTTTTAATACTGTTCGGTGTACTGTTCTTAGTAGTTTCCCTTGTGTATTTTTTTCCGGTTCGTCGTTAGGAGGTGATCAGTTCGGGAATCTGTAAGATCTAGTTTTTGAAGACTTTGAGCAACCCTCAGCTGAAGGCAAGTGCCCTTCAACATCTTGCTCCTGTTTTAGGATTCGTGTGTAGTTATTTATCCTTGTTAGCATGCTTGTCAAAATTAGAATCCCATGTTAGGGTTTACTAGCTTTTGTATGATTATTCCTTGTCGCCGTTGTTGAGTCATGGTTAATGATGGGTAGATATGCTAGTGCTGTCATAGTTGAGAAAATGTTAATCTTGACTAATAATTATGCAACAAGAATTGGGTATGTTAATTTTGTAGCAACATGGTATAGGGATCCCAACGGAATATTTGTATGATGAGGGTGAGGGAATGCACGTGTGCGGGTAATGCACAGTTAGTTTATGGTTGTTCTTGTGTGGGATACTAAGGAGCGGTTCTTGAAGCATATAACCCGACTAAACCGCATAACCACAAGACTTATATGGGTACGGCCTGGCTAACTAATTAGCCACCCCTCTGGTTCTGTGGGCACCAATGGGTGGTTGAGTGGCACAAGAGGGGGCTTCTGCAGCGATGGAATCGTCTGTTAGCGGTGAAACCTTAGTGGGTGCCTACGGATTGATGGGAGCTTTGTAAAGGCCTTATAGTGAGACCCTGACTCCACACCCCAGAAATGTGAAGCAACACGGGAATCACGACTCGTGGGTAAAGCTGAGCAAACTCTGCAGAGTATCAAACTGATTAGATCAGCCATGCTCACGGTCAAGAGCGGCTTGGACTTCTTCAAGATTAGATGGGATCTGGGCTTTGTATGGTTAGTTGGGTAGCCAGGTAATGGAATTACCTGGTGAGTTTTTGTAGTCGGATGAAATCCGATGAGTCAATCCTTTTGTTATAGTGGTGTCTTCACACTTAGTAAATAGGATGCATGTTGTTGGAGTTATTAGGTTAAAGTTTGCTTAGTGCAGTTAACCATGTCTAACCTTTTCTTGACTTATGCCCCATAGCATATTTTCCCTTCACTTAAGAAGTACATTTTTGTGCTCACACCCGTTGTCCATTCTCTTGCATTCTACCACTGTTCAGAAGCCGTCAATGAAGCTGCTTCCTTCGACGAAGATGACATTGATCTGGAGTTGCTGTTTTAGGCTGGTGCGCCCCCGGTTGACGCTTGTGGAAGATGGAAGACCCGCTGGCGCTGAAGCTCTCTTGTTCCGCTGTGTTTTCTTTTAGACCCTCGGGTCCCTTTGTAATAAGTTAAATACGTTATTGTAATAATGGCACTGTGATGATACAAATTTGATCCTGGCATACATGTGTTGTGTCCCATTTTATTCCTTTAAAACTGGGTGTTACATTTATACAGAGAATTTCGGGTCCTAAACACCTCTGGCGACCAGATCGGTAGACCCACAACGGTCAGACCGCTAGGATTATGTTCTCCCGGTTCGAAAGATTTCTAATTGCAATCCTTTGGAAAGAAACTTTACATTCAACATGGTGATGATTATAGACATGTAAGGTGCTCCAACTATGTAAAATTATAATGGTAGTTACAATTTCTCAAAAAGTTCAGGATATTCGGAGTGAATTTTATCTTCACACTCGCAAGTTGCTTCATCCTCGGTGTGGTTGCTATATTGGACTTTGATGAATTTAATCAACTACCGTTGAGCCTTGCGTTCCGCTTCATCCAAGATTTGAATTGGTCGCTCGCAATATGAGAGGTCCGGTTGCAATATGGAGTGAGATACAACTCGAATCCTTGGCACTGTATCGAGTCTTCACCGGGAGGAAATGTGCTAACTTTGTGAGCCGGTCCATGATGACCCAAATCGAATCATACCTATGAGAAGTCTTTGGCAATCCAGTAACGAAGTCCATACCTATATCTTCCTACTTCCAGGCGAGAATGCGCAAGGGCTGGAGTGTTCCAGTCAGCTTGAGGTGCTCGGCCTTCACTCTCCTGCAGATGTCACATTGGTAACATATCGAGCAATTTCTTACTTCATGCGAGTCCACCAGAATCGTGGCTTAAGGTCTTGGTACATTTTGGTACTCCCTAGGTGAATGGATAGCAAAGAGTCACATGCTTCATCTAGAATCTTCTTCCTCAATGCCTCAACCCTCAGAACCACTAGCTATTTCTCGAACCACAAAATACCCTGATCATCCTCAGAAATGCAAATAGCCTTGTCTTCCTTTATTTTCTCTAAGATTCGGGCCATGCCCTTATCATTCTTCTAAGCTTCTTTGATTTGATTCAAGAGGGTGGATTTGATCTCCAAGTTTGCAAGAAATCCCTATGGGACCATTTCGAGTCCAAGCCTTCAAAATTCCTCACAAAGTGTGGCATTACCAAGCTTGACCATAAGATAATTGCATCGAGCCTTTCGACTCAGTGCTTCAGCGACCACATTCATCTTGCTGGGATGATAATGAACTTCTTGCTCATAGTCTTTGATTAACTCGAGCCATCTTCTCTATCTCATGTTCAGATCAGCTTGCGTGAAGATGTATTTGAGACTTTTGTGGTCCGTATAGATACGACACGAATTTCCTAACAGATTGTGGCACCAAATCTTTAGAGCGTGCACAACTATCTCAAGCTATAAGTCATGGGTTAGGTAGTTCTCCTCATTGCGCTTCAACTGGCATGAGGCATAAGCAACAACCCAGTTTTCTTACATGAGGACACATTCGAGGCCTATATGGGAAGCATTTCAATAAACGTTAAAGCCCTTGTCCACTTCTGATTGAGCAAGAACAGGAGCGGTCGTGAGCAGTTTCTTCAAAGTTTGGAAGGCTGACTTACAATCACTCAACCACTTAATACACTTTCTTGCTTCAATAGCTCAGTCATTGGCTTGGCAACCTTGGAAATGTTATCAATAAACCAATGGTAATAGCCCGCAAGTCCAAGAAAACTCTGGATATCGGTGAAATTCTTGGGTTGAACCCAATTAAGGACTTCTTGCATTTTTCTCAGATCAGCGGCAACACCATTCTCGGATAAAACATGCCCCAGAAAAGCGACTTCTTTGAGCCAAAACTCACACTTGCTGAACTGGCATATAGTTGGTGATCTCGAAGTTTGCCAAGAATGAGACAGAGATGCTCAGAATGTTCTTCTTCAGTATTGGAGTATATGAGAATATCATCGATGAAAACCATGATAAATTTGTCAAGTCCTCCATAAATATTGCGTTTATCAGGTACACGAAGAATACCAGGGCATTGGTTAGGTCGAAGGACATAATGGTAAACTCATAAAGCCCGTAACGCGTAGAGAAAGACGTCTTTGGAATATCCTCCGGTTGGATCTTGATTTGGTGATAGCCAATCTCAAATCGATTTTTAAGAAAACCCGGGCACCAGTCAGTTGGTCAAACAAAATATCAATTCTGGGAAGTGGATATTTGTTCTTTACAGTGACCTTATTCAACGGACGATAATTAATACACATCTGAAGAGTTTGGTCCTTTTTCTTCACAAAGAGTGTCGAACATCCCTAAGGTGAGGAGCTCGGACGAATGAAACCCTTTGAGAGCAACTCCTGAATCTGCTTCTTCAACTCTACTAATTAATTTGGAGGCATCCGATAAGACATCTTCGAAATTGGGTCATACCGGGCATAAGCTCAATAGATAATTCCACTACTCGGTAGGGTGGCATTCCTGTAAATTCTTCTAGAAAGACATAAGGAAACTTACAGACCACAGGAATATTCAAAAGTTCCATGGCTATGACAAACTTTAGGGCATACAAATGGAGATCACCCTCTCCATGGTGAAGAGAAATCCGCACCCCACTTGGATTCTTGAGAGAAACCACTCTCTTGGTGCAACCAATACGGGCACCATATTGGGTTAACCAATTCATTTGTAATATGACATCCACTCCTCTAGTATCAGGGAGGATCAAATTTGCTGAGAACATAATTCCCTCGATGAGTATCTTGGCCTAAGAACAACCCGGTTGGTTTTTAACTTATCATCAGGCCCTTCAATGTGAAAGACAGTAGGTAGGGCCTTGGTGACTATACTGTTACTCAAGACATAACCCTCCTTGATGAATGAATGAGATGCACCTGAATCAAAAAGAACAACTATGGTGTGAGAATTCACAAGTAGCGTACCGACTAGCACGCTATCATTCTCCCGAGCTCCGTCGACAGTGATGTGGTTCACTCATCCACACTTGGGAACGTGCACCACCTTGGAAGCCTGAAGAAGGAGTTGAGCTGACTGTGAAGGTCTTGGAGCAGCCACCATGACTCCCAGCTTTGGGTAAGGGCAATCCCGTGCAAAGTTCCCGACGCATCCACAGTTGCAGCATGGGCCACCGGGGCCACCTGTCACACTCCCTTGAGATGTGGTAGATCTTGGAGGTTGTCCTTTTGGAGTAGAGAAAGATGGATGCCACACTATCCACATCGGCCGTGGAGCAGTTGAGGTCGACGTATGAGATGGAGTAACTTGACTCTCCATCCGTGTACTTTGAGAGCTCCCACCCACGAAAGGTGATGGAACCCTCTTGCTTCTTCTCCTCCTAATGGTTCTTCAGTTTAAACTCGATCGTGAGGGAAATGCTCACCAACTTGTTGAAGTCGGTGAACACATGAGCTGACAAGCGGTCTTACATCTTGAAAGAGAGGCCATTCACAAACAAATATTGCTTCTTCTTATCGATGTTGACCTCATCCAACACATATTGTGCAATGTGGTTGAACACCTACACGTACTCTATGACAGGCTTGCCTCCCTGCTTGAGATCCAGAAACTCCCACCTCTTGATCTCCATCAACCCCTTGGGGATGTGATAATCATCAGAAGGCTTGGCGAAACTCCGGCTAAGACAACCAGTGGTTGGCAGCATGCACGGCGAGGTAGTTGGTCCACCACGCACCAGCAGCACCCTAAAACTGATGGGCGGTGAAGAGAGCCTTCTCGTGGTCCTCACATTGGAACCCTCGGGAAGATCTCTGAGACTTTAGTGGGTTCTTATCCTGCTAGAGATGGCAAAAATGAGAAAAGACAGAAGATTAAATCCGAACCTTAGTTGGAAATGGCAACAGCAGAACCAAGGCAAACGATGCACACTAAAGCATCACATCATAGTAAGGAATGCGCATGATCAAAAGGTTTAGTAGAACACGGCAAAAACACGACCTAGCTCACCCTCGCAACATTTCCTGCGCAATGCCAATAGTCAGACTGCCGCTGACGATCAAATCGTAGGCAATATGGCGGTTAGACTGCTGCCTACTTGGTGGTCAGACTGCTAGAAGTCTGGCACCAGCAGCAATGCCTTTCCACCCCATTCCACAAACGACGAATCTTTATCTACATGTTTCCTTCTCGGGCGTAACACTCCGCAACAAGCATCAAGATCACAGGCACTCATATACACAATGACTACTAATCATCACCCTTCGCGCTACTTTTTATTTCTTGCACAAACAGTACTTGTGCATCTCACCGCAAAAGCGACATTTCATACGTTGTTACCAACATATTCACTTCCTGTACCGTTGCCTTATGGAACACCCCATGTAATTGCCATATGGGTAGACGACCATAACTACCATCATATGGTGGATGTTCATACATTAGTGCTAATGTATTCACTTCTTGTACCATCACCGTACGACACACACCAGACCCTGCCTTGCACTGGTTGAGCCTCCAATATTTATTGCTATCGGGATGCGCTCCTTGCCTCTTTCGTCAATGCAACAAGATCCATAAAGACATCATTATGCAAAAATAAATATTCAATGTAGCAATCAATCGTTCATTACACTTAGGGGCACAATATAGCAAGTTTATACATATTAGCATGAATAGGTAAAAAGAAACTTAAGTGAGTTTCTTAGTGAGGTTGACACCCTTTACTAACCCACGTCTTTTAAGTGTTTTTAGGCTACTTCATTAAACCAAGCTCTGATGCCACGATGTGAGAAACCGACAAAATAATATTCTAATTAATCACCAGGACGATCATTTACTTAATCATATCCACAATGATTGACCAAAATACCATCCTGGTAGTCACAACAGGTGTTTTGTGCCTAAGATCGGAAGGCATGTCTTCCCAACATATAACATCACAACAAAACTTAAGAAAGAACGAGTAATTAGATTATATTACAAGTTCTAAAGCATTTAACAATTATAACAATTACATCAAAAGGGAACTAGCATGATAAAGAACAGATCACCTCCCAACCAACTAGAAACTACGCAGCAAAAGATTAACATCTATGAACCAACAAAATCTAGGTCAAGCCATATGCCCTAAGGCTCCACCCAAAAGCACGCCACATGAATAGTTTGCACTACTCATTCTCGCCACCTACATCAGCGGGCGTGAAGTAGCCAAACATGAGCTCCTCTCTACCAGTAGAACCTGAAATAGCAGCGTGAGTACGAAGATACTCGCAAGATTTAATCCATAATGGGTATATATAGATAACCTGACTCCAAGAATTATGCAATAAGTCATTTGCAAGGTGTAGGCCACCAGGTTAAGTAAACTACTATGCATAAGTAACCTTACCACCTATGTGTGAGAACCTATACTTAACCAAAATATCTTTGGACCCTGTAAGCAACTACTTGCACCTAAATGTAAATGGAACCATCTCATGTGAACCAATGCCATCACCAACCATGCCCAAGAAACCATACCAAACACCCCCAATTCTGGAAACTCTATGACCGATGCAGATGGACAAAAGCATACTCATGACCGAGAGCATAGCAATTTAAATAGTTTTTACACCCTGCAGGAGGTACAACTTTACCAACATGACGTAGGTCCGTCTCTTGGCCACTGAGACAACCTTTCTCATACCCAGAACTACCCACTTGCACATGCCCCTATGACATCGAGGTTATTGTGAGCGTGTCCCGGACACCTCTGGCTCCCCACCACCATGCTTCTCCTTTATTTTTCTTACGCGTCAAAGGGCCCCAAGGCAAACATCAGCACGGTGTATGGTACTCAGCTTATTCATCCATTATCCGAATATATGGTTGTACGGAAAGTGATAAAGCCAATTACAGCAACAAATAGTGCTTAAATGATGCAAGCGGTCTATGGAATCTGAGCTCCTTTCCCAAACTATACCGAAGAACTCCTCCGGTGAAGAAATACCCCTAGCACTGCCCATATCTCGCCTCATCCTCACATCTCATACAACCCATGTCACTGTTGTTGTGTTTGTAAACAATAAGTAAGCCCTAAGCTCATGAACAACGGTTGAACTATTGCTCGTCTTCTACCGAGGACCTAAGTATTGCGAAGCATTTGAAATAACTCTTAAGTTATACACCAACAAAGTTATCAAGACTATAAGAATATGGATAATCAACAACTCAAGGTAGAGGTAATACAAATCAATATGGGTTATACCCATATAAACCCGACATCAACATCACTGAACATGCAAACATACATTAGTGACAATTATCAATTTAGACTTCATTCAATTCAACTAGAGGGGGCAATATGCTTAGATGCTTACCTTGCTGCTCTGGTGATTGCCTGATACTGCCGTAGAGCACTCACATAACTCTGATAGCTCGGCTTTGCCTTAAATCACTTTGACCGTTGGCGTAGCACTCTCTAAACGAATCAAGAATGCATTACATAAATAATCAAATGATGGAAAAGTACGCATATGATGCACACTTGAACATTGATAGAGTGCCATGTTTCGACACTCTTTTTGACCGTCGACGTAGCGCTCTCTAAATGAATCAAGAATGCATTGCATAAATAATCAAATGATGGAAAAGTACGCATATGATGCACACTTGAACATTGATAGAGTGCCATGTTTCAAAAATGTTTGCAAAAGACCGCCAAATGATTCGGGTATCGAAGTTTGAAACCCCGGATAAGACAACCTAATTTCATATAACTTTAAGTGGCTGGCGGTCAGACCGGTGTTAAAGTGGCAGTCAGACCACTGGCGTGTAGAAGGTTTTGGCCTTTGGCAGTTAGACTGACGGTATGTCGATGGTCAGACCGGTGTTCAAGTGGCAGTCAGACCATTAGCATGTAGAAGGTTTTGGCCTTTGGCAATTAGACTGACGGTATGTCGATGGTCAGACCTCTGTCTAGCAGTCAAACTGACCCTAGTGGCAGCCAGGCCGTGAGACTCTGCTGGCAGCACGTTTCAAAGGCCACCGACAAAGTTTTCAGTGATGCCTTCGACCGTGAAGGGTACTGAAACACTCTGTGGGACTAGTTGAGTGTTCCTAAAGTGATTTGGACAACATTTAGTGAGCTAAACTCAAAATACCCCATAGGGAAGCTCTAGGCTAGGGTTGAACTCGGGTTAAATGAAATGGAGACCGATTAGAGCTCAGGAATGATGGGGAAAGGTAGGGGATGCCTCACCTTAAGGTGGAGAAGCTTTCTATTGGAGAGGTTCACACCGGGGAAGCTCCGATTTGGAGATCGAGCTCTGGAGTGATGTAGGGGTTTGAGGTAGATGAATGCTCATAGGAACTCCTCCGACGAAAGGGGATGAGCCCGAGGAAGCCTTCACGAAGCTCGAGAAAGTTCCCTTCGTTGATATCCTGTCGTCATGGACATCGAGGTAGTCTCTCCCTCTCTCTTGGTGTGGATGAAGAAGTGAGTGAGAGTGAGAGTGAGAGTGTGTGAGAGAGTGAGTGTGAGAGAGTTGATCGATTTTCTTAAGTGGAGCCTCTGTGCTATGGCGGTCAGACAGTGAGACAGATCGGTCAGACCGTGGGAAGCCCATGTGACTGACCACGAGGGCAGTCTTGTGCTGAAAACTTAATTTCATTCCCCTTTTCTATTCTTATCTATCCCAAGGCATTTAGGGTTTTCCAAAAGGGTTCTAAACTATCTCCAAGTACTTTTGAGATATGTTTAAACTCAAGTTGTCAAGCAAATACGCATAAACATAATGCCATGATGATTACAGATGCTTAATCACGTTATTAGTATTTTGGGACGTGACAAACCTCCTCCCTAAAAAGAATCTCGACCAGAGATTCGGCAAACTCGGGGAAAAGGTGATGGTGATGAAGTGGAAGGGAATCTCCCACAAATGAAAAATAATTTTGTCGAAATTCATCGACAGGACGTAATGATAGTAATTGGTAAAAACATTTGACAAATATGGTAAAAACTGATTGAGTATGTTTCTTCTGTAGAAGAGTTACTTAAATGATGGCAATTGCTGATATGTGTTTATAAAGAAATCCTTAAAAAGATTTTGTATCATTGAAATTACACAAGAAGCAAGCAATCATCTTAAGACAAAATTTGAGATGAATAATTTGCGTCAAAACCAAATTTTGCTTAGGTATACAACCTGAGCATATTCCCTTATGAGTACTTGTATACTATTCTGCTTATATCCTAAAGATATTGAAGAAATTCAATATGGATATATCATATCCATCAAAATACTTATGGTCATTCAATCCATTGATATGAGTAAAGATCTATTTAAATCTTGGGATAATGATAAAGAGATATTAGGATATAAAGTTCCATATTTGAGTATCTTTGGAGCGCTAATGTATTTTGCAAATTGTAACATACCTGATATTGCATTTGAAGATAACTTGCTAGCTAAACATAGCGTACTCCAACAAAATACCATTGAGCATGAATAAAAGATATTCCTAGATATCTCTAATGTACAAAGAATCTTGGTTTATTCTATCAAAAATCCAAGACGTGACTACGGTTGGATATACAAATACTGACTTTTTATCTGATCCCCATAATGCCATATCTTTGCGGAACAACCTTTTTTATGGAAGCATCAAATAGACTCTTGGGGCTACTTTCATTAATTATTATGAAATAACTATAACTATATGAAGCATCATATGAACGTGTATGACTTAACAAAATAATTAACCACATAGAAGAATTGGGCGGTATTGGTTCCTCAGAATAATCTACCATATTTATAAAGATAATGATGCTTGTATTACTCAAATACATACATATTATATAAAGTGCAATATCACATAACATATTGTAAATAATATCATGTGATAAAGTCTTTACCAACATATTTATTCCATTCATACAATTGGTAAGAGACAATTTCAAGATATACAAAGTTCAGAGGGAGTAAATCCCTAATACATAACCTATTATGATCCTCAGATCATAAATATTACACTTTTTTCCTTTATGAGTTTTTCTTATCAAAGTTTCTCCTATAAGGTTTGATGAGCCCATGGCTCCCTAAGATATGATCAATACTATTAATATTCCTCAAATCATACAAGATCTAATTACAAGAGCATGTGCATGACAATTAGGTCATCAGGTGAACTTGTTTCTCGTTATTCATGCTTCCTTGGATGGATTACTACTAAATTCTTGTGATATTTATTACTTAGGAACATGCGAGAAGCACTACAACCTTATCCAGACGTCACCCCTCGAAAGCCAAGTCTACTCGGACTCAAGGTTGAGCTCTAGTCGTGGTCGTGATCAAAGTCGTGATTGTGGTCAAAGTCGTGGTCGAGTTTTAGGACAGCACGTCAATAAAACGGGCACAACTCTAGCATACTGAGTCCAATTGAAGCATTCTTAGACTTGTTGGAAAGCTTATGACGAACCCTTTCCAATGGATCTATGATTGACCAAATATTTCCTATATTTTAGTTAGAGTCAAAGAAATAAGGTGCTGCATCACCATTTTGGACCCTGTTGGTCTTGTAATCGTGTCGGTGTCGAAGTCTAGGTTGTGCATGCCTCTTTCCACGACTGCACAACCCTAAGTTGACCTCCTCACGTCCCCATGTATATACACAGTAGCCATCATAATTTATGCTTGGATTTAGCTAGATTATTCTATTTTAGACAGTTTCGTTATTTATCGGTTTGTAGAACACCAACTCGAGTACTTCATTGGTAATTAGTAATATTCAGATTGCATCTACCTGTTCTTGCTTGTGTTCTCGATTCGCTTGCAGGAAAAGTCTTCTTGGCGAAATCAACCGCGTCTTGGCACAGTTGTTAACCACGGAGTAGTGGTGTAGTGGTTGTGAGGGTTCTCGATCTGTTCTGGTCAGAGTCTTTGGAACATCAACGTCAAAACTCAACCAATCGACTTATCATATTACCTTTGGAAGACTAGGCAAACACGTATCAAGTGGTATCAAAGCCCTAGTTGCCCGTTAGCTAATTTCAGATATCCTTTTTGTTCCGTTGAGTTCCATTACCTAGAGTCCTGAAAATTGCCTCACCAAAAAAAAAAAACCGATTTAGAACTTAGTTTTTCGCTGTCCAAACCACTTTGTACCCTTCGCAATTTTATTTTCAGTTTTTGCGTTGTTGAGTTTGAGTTCATCGTCGGTGTCTTTATTGCTGGTCGAGTCATCATATTCTACTTTCTAGCATCGAGTCTTTGCTAATTTAGTCGTCAAGTAACTGGCTTGCTCTAGTCTGCTAAAGCCGAGTTTGTGTCCCTGCTTGGGTTCCGACCAGTCACTCTGACCAACCACTCGGGATCTGACCACCCACTCGAGGTTCCGGCCATTCACTCCGACCACCCACTTAGGGTCCTGACCAGCCACTCCGACCACCCAGTTGGGGTCCCGGCCAGTCACTCCGACCACCTACTTGGGGACCAATCAGGTACTCCGACCACCCACTTGGTCCGACCACCTAGTCGTCACGACCACCTAGTCGGATTCGCCCACCTTCTCGGATCCGACCACCATAGCCGAAACAGAGGTAGCCAAATCTCAGAGAGAGAGAGAGTATCTTTTTATTACCTTTATACCCCTGCCCTCCGAAAAAAGTTTCTGACCAATGTACCTTACTGGTCTTAGAAAAGACAGTAAAAGAGTTTTGAGTTTGTGTCACATTTGCAAAAAAAAAAAAAGAAAAGTAAAGAAAGCAAAAAGTGCCAAAAAAAAGAATAAGCAAAGAGTGCAAGAAAAAGAGCGAGAATTAAAAAAAAAATCAGGTTTGCATTGTGCATTTTGTTCCATTGTACTTGTGTTTGTTATAGTTTTTAGCTTGCTTGAGCTAGTTCTAAGAACGTGATCGGGCCAGCAACTGTGATGAGTACTGTGAGCTTTTATTCAGCTTTGCTAATCTAATTTCAATTATTGTTATCCCTTGATACTAAATATTATCTATTCAAGCTACATCTTCTCTCGATTAGAACAGTTTCTCCCCTTGCAACTACCTCACTCGCTCCCGATAAGGTATCACGAACTAGCCACCGGTTGTGCCAACTACTGTGTTTGCTAAGAACACGTGCAAGTGTGTGGTAAGACGTTTGAGAGTGTATGACTCCACTTCACTTTCCACCCCCTAGTAGTTAATAGGGATAATAGCTTTTGTTATCTTTTGTCTGTTACTAACCATGCAGGTGAAACATCGGATGCGAAAGAGTGTATTTTGAGGGAAGAACTCACAATGTTGTTGGATGATCATCAACAAGTTATTAATGACGACATCGATAAGAAGCTTACGGAGACAAACACTACATTGCAACGACTTAATGATAGTATTGCCATGCTCAATACATGCTTTGATCGAGTGGTTAATTAGCCATCAAACCATGGGTGTGTGGATCCTCATGGTGCAGTCCATGAGCAAGAGAAGTGCGTCGCAGATGATGAAATTTTGAGGCAAGAACAAGAAGTCTTTGATGCACGACAACGTAATCGATTGAACTTCAACCGTCAAGGTATGAGAGGTAATAATTTTTAGCAACATAACCCATGTGTTAATGATGATCCATTTGCTAAGGTTAAGTTTACTATACCAGCTTTTGCGAGTGCTTATGATGCTGAAAAGTATTTTGATTGGGAGATGATGGTTAAGCAGAAGTTTAGTGCTCATTTGGTTCCTGAAGTGCATAGAGTTAGGCAAGCCATTAGTGAATTTAAAGATTTTGCAATCATCTTGTGGAATATAGTTTGCATTGATGGGTTAGCGCCTACTACATAGCATGCTTTAAAGGTTACTATACGGTAACAGATTTGTTCCACCCTCTTTTAAACATGATTTGCGTAAGAAATTGCAGCGCTTAAACCAAGGATAGATCCGTAGAAGAATATTATCAAGAGCTACAAATTAGTATGTTACGTTGTGATATTATTGAGGATGAAGAGGCTGCAATGGCACGCTTTTATGGAGGGTTAAGGCATGAAATTCACGACATGGTTGATTACAAAGAATATGATAGTGTTCCTAGAATGTTCCACTTGCGTGTTTGGCAGAAAAAGAATTGCAGGAATAACAACAAATGCCAAGGAGCAATTTTGGAAGCACGACTACATCAAAATCAACACCGGGACAAGCAAAGATAGCCCAATATTCAGCTACACAGTCTACTGCCTCTTTCTCGAGTAGGACGCAATCAGCAGTACCTTCGACACCATCACACGCTCCCGAGGTAAGCAAATCCGTAAATGTACAGGGTCCAGCCAAGATATCTTCTTCGGTTGCTTCTACAGGCCGATCGATTAGGATTTTATGCCACGATACAAGGGAATGGGCTATGTTATGAAGGATTACTCAAGTCAGCGAGCGTATATTGTAACAAGAGATGGTGGATATGTAAGTGCTAATGATGTTGAGGATAAATATGCTCTTGCAGCTAATCATACAGGTGACGAGGATGGATGTGAGACAGATATCGACCATGAGGATGTGTTCGATGCCACTGCCACGGAGGATTATCGGACCCTCATTGTGTAGCGAGTGTTAAGCACTCAAATGGAGCAAGCAGAACAGCTACAATGCTACAATTTGTTTCAGATGTTCCTTATAGTCAAGGATTATCGTGTTCGAGTCAGTATTGGTGGACGAAGCTACAACAACTTGGTAAGTTTAGATATGATCAAGAAGCTTGCCTTGCCGATAAGAAACCATCGTCACCCTTATTATATTCAATGGTTCAACAACAGTGGTAAGATAAAGGAGTTTGTGGATGTATTTCCAGCTTAGGTACCCCCGAGATTACCACCTATTCAAGGGATTGAGCATCAAATTCATTTGATTTTGGGAGCAACTTTGCCAAATTGTGCTGCATATAGGACCAACCAGGAAAAAACTAAGAAAATTCAGTGACAAGTCAAAGATCTATTGGACCGCGGGTATGTACGAGGAAGCCTTAGTCCTTATGTTGTTCCTGTTCTTTTGGTTCCTAAGAAAGACGGTAGTTGGCGTATGCATGTTGTTGATTGTAGAGCCATCAATAATATTACTATAAGATATCGTCATCCTATACCTAGATTAGATGATATGCTTGATGAGTTGAGTTGTTCTATAATTTTCAATAAAATTGACTTACGAAGTGGATACCACCAAATTAGGATGAAACTTGGAGATGAATGGAAAACTGCTTTTAAAACTAAGTTTGGCTTATATGAGCGGTTAGTAATACCTTTGAGGTTAACTAATGCACCTAGTACTTTCATACGATTGACGAACGACGTTTTACGTGCTTTCATTGGAAGATTTGTGGTGGTGTATTTTGATGATATCTTGATTCACAGCAAAACACAAGAACAACACTTTGATCATTTACGTGATGTTTTTAATATTTTGAGAGACACACGTTTGTTTGGTAACATCGAAAAGTGCATCTTTTGCACTAATCGAGTCTCTTTTCTTGACTATGTTGTTACTTCACAGGGAATAGATGTGGATGAAAAAAAAATCGAAGCCATAAAGAGCTAGCCAACTCCAAGGCTGTTACACAAGTGAGAAGCTTTTGTGGTCTTGCGGGTTTCTATCGGCGATTTGTGCGGGATTTTAGCACCATTGCTGCTCCATTAAATGAGTTGACAAAGAAATGAGTAGTTTTCAAATGAGGATCTGCACAAGAACAACCTTTCAAGTTATTGAAAGAGAAGCTCACTCATGCTCCATTGCTCAAACTCCCTTATTTTGGTAAGACCTTTGAACTAGAATGTGTTGCTAGTGGGATTGGAATTGGAGGTGTGCTAATTCAAGAAGGTAAACCTGTTGCTTATTTCAGCGAGAAATTAAGTGGACCAAGTTTGAATTATTCTACCTATGATAAGGAATTGTATGCTTTAGTTGGAGTGCTTGAAACTTGACAACATTATCTTTGGTCCAAAAAATTTGTTATACATTATGATCATGAATCGTTGAAACATATTAGGAGTCAAGCTAACTGAATAAACAACATGCTAAATGGGTAGAATTTATTGAGTCGTTTCCATATGTCATAAAACATAAGAAAGGAAATGACAATGTAATAGCTGATGCGTTTTCTAGGTATTATACCATGTTATCTCATCTGGATCATAAGATTTTTGGTTTAGAGATCATTAAAGAATTATATGCTGCTGATTTGGATTTTAAAGGAGTTCTTGAATATTGTAAAGAAGTGAAAACATGGAATAAACATATGCTGAATGATGGATTACTCTATCGTGCTAACAAGCTATACTTTCCAGCTACTTCCGTTCGACTTTTGTTGTTGCAGGAGGCGCATGGAGGAGGATTGATAGTATATTTTGGAGCAAATAAGACTGTTGATGTGCTAGCTGCTCATTTCTTTTGGCTAAAGATGAGACGTGATGTCGAGCGTTACGTGTCACATTGCACCACTTGCAATAAAGCTAAGTCTCTCTTAAATCCACATGGTCTTTATGTGCCTCTTCCTGTTCCTAGTACATCTTGGGAGGATTTTTTCATGAATTTTGTTTTAGGATTGTCTATGACAAAGAGGGAGAGGGATAGCATATTTATAGTTGTGGATAGATTTTCTAAAATAGCACATTTTATTCCTTGTCATAAGAGCGATAATGCTACAAACATAGCTGATTTGTTTTTCAGTGAAATCGTTCGACTACATGGAGTGCCTAATACTATCATCTCGGATCGTGAAACAAAGTTTTTGAGTCACTTTTAGAGATCACTTTGGAACATACTGGGAACAAAGCTACTGTTTTCTACTACGTGTTATCCCCAGACCGACGGTCAAACAAAGGTTGTCAACTGTACCTTATCAACCATATTACCGGTTGTTCTAAAGAAAAATTTGAGAATGTGGGAAAAGTGTTTACCGCATATTAAGTTTTCTTACAACAGGTCGGTACACCGCACCACCAAGATAAGTCCGTTTTAGGTAGTGTATGGTTTTAATCCCCGTGCTCCTATTGATTTACTATCTTTGCCTACTTCTAAAAGACTTAATTTGGATGCCAATAAACGTACTGAATTTATTCTTAAGCTGCATGAGACAACTAAAAGAATATAGAGAGCATGACTGAAAGTACAGGATTGCCGGAAGTAAAGGTAGGTAAGAAATAAAATTTGAACAGGGTGATTTAGTTTGGTTGCATTTGAGAAAGAATAGGTTTTGAGAATTAAGAAAATCAAAGTTGATGTCTAGAGCTGATGGACCATTTAAGATAATTGAGAAAATCAATGACAATGCATATAAAATTAGACCTACCTGCAAATTTTGGGGTTAGTCCCACGTTTAACATTTCATATTTAAAGCCATACTGGGGAGAAGAAGAAGAGCTTGAGTCGAGGATAACTCTAATTCAAGAGGGGGAGGATGATGAGCCCATAGCTCCTTTAGATATGATCAATACTATTAATATTCCTCAAATCATACAAGGTCCAATTACAAGAGCATGCGCACAACAATTAGACCATCAGGTGAACTCGTTTCTCGCTGTTCATGCTTCTTTGGATGGATTACTACTAAATTCTTGTGATATTTTATTGCTTGAGAACGTGGAAGAAGCACTACAAACTTACCCAGATGTCACCCCTCGAAAGCCAAGTCTACTCGGACTCAAGGCTGAGCTCTAGTCGTGGTTGTGGTCAAAGCTGTAGTTGAGTTTCAGGACAGTACGTTAGTAAAATGAGCATAACTCTCGCATACAGAGTCCAATTGAGACATTTGAACTTGTTGGAAAGCTTATGATGAATCTTTTCTAATGGATCTATGCTCGACCAAATATTCCTTATAGTTTAGTCAGAGTCAAAGAAATAAGGTGCTGTATCATCGTTTTAGACCTTAGTTGGTCTTGTAATCATGCCAGGATCGAAGTCCGAGTTGTGCATGCCTCTTTCCATAGCTGCACAACCTTAGGTCGACCTCCTCACGTCCCCCTATATATACACAGTAGTCGTCATAGTTTAGGCTTGGGTTTAGCTTAGATTATTCTGTTTAGACAGTTTCACCGTTTATCAATTTGTTGAACCCCAACTCGAATACTTCATTGGTAATTAGCAATATTCAGATTGCATCTATCTATTCTTACTTGTGTTCTCGATTCCCTTGCAGAAAAAGTCTTATTGACGAGATTAACTACATCTTGGTACGGTTGATAACCATGAAGAAGTGGTGTAGTAGTTGCGAGGGTTCTCGATCTATTCTGATCCGAGTCTTTGGATCATCAACGTTGAAACTCCACCAATCGACTTATCATATTATCTTCGGAAGATCGAGCAAACGTGCATCAAGATTTTTAATGAGGCAATATTAATATAAACAGATATGTCATATCATTTTTCTCATAATCTTTTTCACTAGGTTTTAAGAGTTTTTGATGGCATATCACGAGTACATATCTCCTTATATTTTTCCAATAGAGTTTTTAAAAGAGATTCTCATTGCGATATATACATATTAATCGAGTAGGAGTGTTACAAATCATATAATCATTGTAACGGCCATCCATTGAAAAATGATGCCTTTGCAATGGACATCCATTCAACTTAGTATATATTCACCACTATCAATGATAGAACAACAGAGATTGGATTCCGGGTTCATTGTTCCTACTGTTTATTAATTGTCTCCATTACACAATATACTACAACAGCAGTAACATGTGGCATCTCCCATTCCACGCGGATCGATCAGATGCTTCGATCCCAGATCTAAACCCCAATCATTAGTTCTAACTGCTGTGCAATCCTAGCGAATCTGAAAGAACGGTGCTGAATTCTACTCCCAGCAGTAGCACCGAGAAAGGGCGATCTGCGAATATCTAGCAAAGAGAGGTACTTTGTGTAAAGAAGGCAATGAAAAATGTGACAGCAGAGTGAGATGCAAACGCCTAGGATTCCCTGAAAATCGATGAGGGGCAGGCAGAAACGGTACAGGCAGGGTAGGGTACAAAGGACAGCTGCTCATTCGATACATGCAATTGGAAATCTAAAAGAATAATACTAATGGATCTGCTGCAGAGTTGAAGTGAACAAACAAACAAACAAAAGAAAAATGGAGGGGGTGGTTCGCTGGGATATCTCGAGCGCTCGTCACGGGTGATTTTTTCTCGCCAACCGATGGGGCCGAGGTTTCCGCTTACTGGATAATAAAATTATGAGCAAATGTTACTTTGTACCATATGACGAGCAGACCGTCCACCTTAATTCCACATATTCAACTATTCGGTGTGTCCACTAAAGGCGCATAGCAGTGCAAAGATAAACGGCGACGAGATGGACATGACTGGAGTGTAGCAGCTTTGAAGGTGACGATTGAGCGGCGGCAAGGCAGACATGGCCAGAGAGGATCGCGTGGTGTGGCTGTGGCTTGAGGTGGCAACGACGGCAATGAGGAATAAGGCCAAAGATGTGCAAGCAATGACCTGGATCGACGAGAAGGGAAGAACATGGCAAAACTCGCGAGTAGTTTTAGGAATAGACCTAGACATCCTCATGTAATTATGTTATCCTAATATATAATCAAAGCAAAAACAATAAATATAATATAGAATTATTATCCTAAGAGAGATCCGAACCTATATAAATCTTGTGTTTATATCTTTAATATGCAGTAGACAACTTAGGTATCCCTACTTTTATATAAGTATTTGCATTTTTGGTTTCCTAATTGTTGACATAAACATTGTAAACTAGTGAAGAAGTCGTGCAATGTGTGAACTTCTAGTTGATTATACTGTGCAAATTGGATGGATCTGCTCGCCACGTGATGATATGCTCAAATTAAGGTCCATTACTTAGACATGGTGTAAATTGAAACATCAGTAATGCAAACTAGGTGGTTTAAAATGACACTTCTTGTTAAAAATAGTTCAACCTGTATTAATACATGGTCAAAAATAGAATTCGCTATAAAATTATTATGACTCGTTTGTAAATTGGAAGAGATGAAGAGATATCACCCTTGGGTCGATATTTCCCGCTCGATCCGGAGCTCCATCTGATCATGAAGCTATTTCGGTGTCTCATCAGCTCCGGATCAAGATGGTTTATCCATCTACTGTATGCAGATCCGGGCCCTGGACTGGGGTTTGGACTGTTGGTATGCTTCAACTAATATGCTTATGTATTTTGAGGCAACAATCATTTTCTGTTTAATATGTTGGAACAATATATATATTTCATTTTGAAATAAATCTTCCTTCATTTAAAAAAATATCCACGCTGATGAAGTGTAGGAAGGACGATATGCTATACGTACGACTCATGCGTCTGACCAGCACAGTGCGCGTCAGTGCATGGGTTCCATGCCATGGACTTGTGCCTTGGTCATACACGGGTCGGACACCCGGGGTCGTACGCAAAGCCTCTCGATGTAGGAATTATCCACCTTCTCTTATTAGCTTAATACTTTTATATCAATTGGTCGGTGCATGCATGCAACCCAATAATCGCATTAAATTTATTCATTAACGAGTTTTAATCTAAATTCTGGCATATTTTGTACGTGCTTGATGATGAGTTATGCAATATAATAGTCAATATATGTGTATGTGTGGCGTTGTTTATGCTTCTGTGTCATTCTTATAATCGCAAATATATGTATGTTTCTAGCTCTGTACCTCGGAAAGGTTAGGATGTGGAAAGAACAATGTCGGACATACTCGACCAGCCGTGAGAGAGAATAATCCTATGTTCAAATGGATAACCCAATGCAGTAGTTATGCAAACGGGACCAACAAATGTTTGCTACATTCTGGGGCTGGTCCTTGGAACTCATGAAACCAATCCTGGTGAAGCAAAAAAGAATGCACCACATCAGCCCTTGCTAAGAAATTATGCCGTTGAACAGTACTAAGTTGGTGTTCCCATTCTGCTTGCCCGCCCCCTACCCTTTTCTGCATTTTCAAATCAGCAAAGAGACAAATTAAGCCCATCGCTTGTATAATGATTGTACTGCACTGTCGGTGCAGGTCTAGGGCTATTTTTTTTACCCTAACAGCCTAAGTTAAAATTTGGTTTGAGGACAAATCAGTATAATGGTAAATTTTAATCATCAAAATAGTATTTGGTTTAAGATAAAACTAAAATTTGGCTGATTAAAAATTTTAGCGGACGATTTGGTAGCCCGAGATTTGCCAAAAACACTATAGAAAAATTTAGCCGATCAATTTTTTCGATATATGATCAATTTTTTTTCAAATCAAATAAAGACCAAATTTTTAAGACACAGCTAAATTTAACTTCGACTCTCTTTGGCCTCTAACCAAGCGGCCACCCAGATCGGCGGCTGCCTCATCTGGGCAACATATACTTTGCCACAACCAATTGGCCATCAAATCGTAGCCTCCCGCGATTGGTGATTGGCGAAGCACACGAAAACGATCGTGCCCATTACCCAACACATCTAAGCTCGTAAACAGGCAGTGAGTGCTTGCCATGTCGTCCCTTGCAGATGAGTCAGAGCATGTTGATAGTTTATTATAGGTTAATTTACTTTGATTATGTAGGGTCAGCTCAAAGAGAATCGGATCAAGTTAATGATGAACAATGATGCTGCTGATCTCCCATTTGCAGAAAGCAAAGTCCCAAAAGTACGAATGTGATTATTTCGACGGAGATTATGAACGGGGTGAGGTGAGTATCATGTTTGCTTAGAAGTTTAGAGGCCCCATATGTCTTTTGAGGCTTATTGATGAAAGAAAATATTTTTTATGAATAAATACGACAGAAGTCTCATCTAAAAAGTAGACTCATATTTGAAGAAGAAATATAGAGACAGAAATACCAATATATTTATCACTAAGAGATTGTCCCTAGTCTGATGGCTATAAGTCTGTATTTATAGTATCATTCGGAGTGTAAATATACAAATATACCCTTATAGAGATAGTGATGCAAGTTACCGCTATGCTACAGGGATTTGGGGTTAGTTGAATTACACAGACTGGGTTCAAATAGAATATATTTACTCATAACTAGAAAATATTATCTACAATGACAAATACAATAGTGTAGGTAACTCAAAGAGTGCGATATTCGATCGATCATCAATTGCGGTGGTGTTGCATTGTCCCAAATATCAGGATAGCCACCACTTGCATCGACATTAAATACTGGTCATTTCCTTGCAGGCGGAGGATGACTCGTGGGAAAATATTATCTACTATGATAAATACAGTGGTGCAGGTAACCCAGAGAGTGCGATATTCGATCGATCTTCAATTGTGGTATAGTGCCGCACTGTCCTGAATGTCAAGATAGCCACCACTTGCATCGGTATTAAATACGGGTCATTTCCTTGTAGGCGAAGGACGACTCGTGGGCCCTCTCTAGCTGACTTTTCCTCAATGCTTGATGACCTACTCTCTGGGCTTTGGAGAGCTTACCTAGGCTCCAGAGGACTAGGGCTCTGGGAGGCTAGGGCTCCGGGAGATTGGGGCTCTGGAGGTCTCTCGAGCTCGAAGACCTAAAAGGCCTTCGGAGACCCGAGATTCACAGGCATAGGCTGACGGGACTAGAGGCGTCGGGGTCCTTATAGATACTACTAAAAAAGCTCCTTCACTGTCGGCCAATAAAGGGGTTTCACTGTCGATTTTGGAGGCGACAGTGGGCAACGGGCAGTGATAGAGCCCAACTATCACTGTCGGTGCGGGGACCTACAATGAAGGAGTTATCACTGCCGGCTGAAGGCTTCAGCCGGCAGTGATAGTCGGGCACCGAATCTATCTTTTTGGGGCTAGAAAAATCGAAAAAACTTTTTCACAAGTCACGCGATTTTTCACGTGAAATAGTGCGCGTGCGGTTCGTGACACTTGAACTGGGAACCTCTCAGCTCGCACGATAAGTCCTTACCATCCCACCACAGAAGTACTAGTGATACCATTAGCATATGCAATCCTTTTGACATCTTCTGTTTAAAACTTCAAACGATTATTTGGATATCTAAATGACATCAAATGAAAAGGTTTTCAACTACAAAGTTATAGATCTCGTCGAAAGCTATAGTTTTGATATAAAATTTGTCCCCATCCAACTTCGTATGAAAAAATTGTGATTTTTTTAAAATAAGTTGTCATCTACTATCACTACTAGCTCGTGGCTAGAGCCGACCGTGATAGTGGATTTTTACTGCTGGTTCTTTTCGAATGGCCTTTTAATGTCAGTCTATGATATGAACCGACAGTGAGATTCCATCACTGTCGGCTCGTAAGAAACCGACAGTGTCGGTGTATCAGGAACCGGGGGTCCCTGAGTCCCGAGGTCCGGCCAGCCATCCGCCACATGGCGCCATTCCATGAGGTCCCTCCTAAAGGATGAGAAAAGCTCAAGTCCCGGGAGAAAGTGCTCGGGGCCATAGTCGGTGGTCCCCGAGTGCCCCAGTTCCCCGATGATCCACAGAGCCTAAAGTACCGGGAAGAAAGTGCTCGGGGAGGTGCCCGAGCACCCTAGTCCCCCGATGATCAGAAGAGCTAAGTTTCGGGAGAGAGTGCTCGGGGCTGCGTGCGGCAGCTCTCAAGCGCTCAGTTCCCCGAAGATCCATACAAGAGTGCTCGGGAGATAGTGCTCGGGGCTGCACGTGGCGGCCCCCGAGCACTCAGTTCCCCGAAGGTTCGTGCACGAGTGCTCGTGGAGGTGAACAGTACCCCCGAGCACCCGGTACCCCGAGAACAAGGATAGGCATTCTCAGGAGAAAGTGCTCGGGGAGGTGAACAGTACCCCCGAGCACTCGGTGCCCCGATGACCCAGAAAGGCCCCCGAGGGGCCCGCTGATGAGGTGTCCACCAGTCAGAGGTCTGAGGCCGTATTTAATGAGCGTGCGTGGCCTGACATCTCCAACTGCTCTCGCCGCGGCGTCAGTTCCTGCCATGTTTTGGCAGAGAGGCGTGGGGCTATTAATTGCACGGGTCCCGTCCCGTATCATCCTGCTTGTCTTGGGATAACATCGTGAGGATCAAGGCGTTCCGTCTGCCGCCCTGCTGTCGCAGAGGAATAAGACAGGGCGGGCACGCTGGGTTGCTCTGCGGCTGCCCGGTGGGCCCTCTCCACGGTGCCCGTTGCCAGGGCGTTTATGGTGACAGGTGACCGGGCGTGCGACGCATTTTCCACCCCTGGTCACTTCACCCAGAAGAAATGATGATGCCTTTCCCAGTCATGGCGTCTTGGAACTTGTGCCCCCCTCCTTCCCGTCCGGGGCATGTCTTGACCGGCAGGTACTTAAAAGAGTCGGTGGCACAGAGGAGAGGGCAAGCATCGAAGAATCAAAGATATAGATCCAGAGCCAGAGGATACGCAGAACAACACAACGCACAAGGCACAACGTCAACAAAGAAGAACGAGAGACACTGTGAGCTAGGTTGAGCACAGTTCCAACCGAAGAACAAGGAGCCTCAAGCTCTTTGTTAGGCCAACATTCTTGTAACCAGCAACATCCTTGAGGGACTTCCTCAGGATAGTTATAGCATCCATACAGGAGTAGGGTATTACGCCCCCGTGCGGCCTGAACCTGTCTAAATTCCGGTGCAGTTACTTCTCTTTGCACTAGGTCGATCACCCACACCACCGGCCGTCGCATTTACTCTCATTTATTTCTCCGACGAACTTATTCAGGATCATCCCCCCGGTCGAATCTCTAAAAAGGGGTCTCTCGGGATCCCTGCGACAGGAGTTAATCCTCCGACAGACAGTAATGGGCCAGCATATAAACCTATTTCTATAGTAGTGAGACAACCCCTAAGAATCCTTTCCAAGAGACCAGCAACTTCCCCTGTCTAAAGAGGCAGTGGTCAGAGGGGTTCACAATCTCCAGAAGCTGGACTTCTGGCTGAGGATCCGAAGCCCAAGGGCTCCAGAGGAGCTCTTGGTGGCAACCCTTTAGTAATATCTACATGCTAGGGTATTTCCCCCCAACAGTACCCCCTCATCCACTGGTCTCGAGGTACGGAGGGACAAGCGGATGCATAAGGAACTAGCTTCAGCCTAGTATCATAGTCAATATATCCTAATATAGCTTCTCACCATTGAGGAGCTTCTCAGTGGTGATCGTGAGTGATGATGGCGAAGCTTGATGGTGACAGCGTAATCTGGAGGAAACTGTATGGTTGATAGGTACATTGAAGTAGTGAGTCCATGACCCCCTTAGTAGTTTACTGTGACAAGTCCTGATGGAGTTAATGCGCTTCGGGGCCTATGCAGAGTAAGCCCTTCAACTCCCTTGATTGTAAGTCCTTTGGCCGCTTGCACTGTCATGGTGGAGCCGCGTGTGGCAGCGAAGTATTCTCCTTATTTTTTGGCCCGAGTAATGGATGACATGTGGTAATGGTTGTGCGTCTGATGGGGTAATGCGCTGATTCGCCTGGGGTCTTATGCCCACGACCCTCACATGCGCCAAAAGAGGTCTTTGCCATAAATGCGACGAGATGTGCGCGCAAAAAACAGGGAGCCACCGCAAGATGTCGCCACGTAGACGCGGATCGACCCGGGCATGGTCACTGGCCCCATAGGGGAGTAATTGGGAGTGCCGCGAAATGACGCCCGTGACGACTCTGTTTTCCTCCCCTGGAGTGCATAAGCAATTGGCCCAGCTATAAAAGCTAGGGGCTCACCTAGTTGATCCTTCACCGCTGTGTAAAGGAGTGCCTCTTCTTGGCTTGAATATGGCATCCTCTCCCTCCTCATTATCGAAGATGACAATGGTTTTGACTATCTCGTCTCCTATGACACCAGCGCTGATTCCGCCTGTTGTGGTGCCTCCGGGGATGAGAAGTCCCGCGGACATGCTTGCAAGTTTGGAGCCGACGGCCATCGTGCTTCTATCCTTGCAGAGGGAGCCACCCCCGCCTCTTTTTCTCGATCTCCAGTTCGACCGGCTGCTCCCATCGAGATTATAGATATACTTGATGATGAAGGGAAGGTCGACTGGGAGGAGAAGGCGGAAGTGGAGAAAGAGGTATCCCAGGTGGGGAAGAAAAAGGCCAGGGAGGAGGGAAAAAAAGGCAACGCAGGAGTTCTCTTCATCCCCATCCTCGTCCTTCAACGGCTCAGGGGTAGCCTACTGCATCAGCCTCCGTAGCGGTAGGCTGCAGATGAAGCACATACACCACTTCATACGTCGCTGCTAGGGCTTGTGGTTTCCTTGATAGTCACCTTGTACTCTTTCTCCCCCTGGTTTGCTCTCTCAGGGTTTTTCGGTGCTTCCTTTGTAAGTGTCTTTTGGATGTACAAGTTATTAAGAAGATAACTAGATTCTTTAACTTGCTCATTGTTTTTCCTTTGATCGAAATGTATGACGATCCTCCGGATGTGTAGCCTTTCGTATTTTTATGTGCACCTAAGCTTCCATGCCTCACCTTTCCTGACCTCCCGCCCCCCCCCCCACACGATGCGGTTTTCTAGCGGTGGAGTGTGCAGCCACTTGTGGGGGCACAAGATGTGTTCTTTGACGGAGGCGAGGTAGTCTTAGAGCCTAGGGCGGTGGATGGAGGTGAAGCCTATGATTAAGGCCGAGGGAGGCAGTTTGCGACCCCCTCAGCCCTAGCTCTCGCTAGGTTCTAGCATTATATGAACATTCTTTTGTCCAATGCTGGTACAGACTCCTTTTCGAATTTGTTCCGGATTTTTGACTCAAAGTGATTCATTTGGAGCTGGGCTATAGTTGCGGCCCAGGGAGGCAGTCCGCGACTCCTTAGCCACCGTGAGGCTCTAGAGTTGGGGCCATTCGGAGCCTAGCAGTGGTTACCCGAGGTGGTGCCGATGGCTAGGCTGAGGAAGGCAGATTGCGACCCCTCGACCATTAACAACAACAAGGCTTTGGAGGTAGGGCCATCCAGAGCCTAGCGGTGATGTTAGAGGTGATACCGATGGCTAGGCCGAGGGAACTAGTTTGTGACCCCCTCAGCCCTTAACTACAGTGAGGCTCTGGAGGCAAGGCCATCCGGAGCCCGACGGTGGTTGCCAAGGGTGATATCGATGGCTGGGCCGAGAGAAGTAGTTCGCGACCCTATCAGCCCTTAACCATAGTGAGGCTCTAGACACGGGGCCATCCGAAGCCCATCAGTGGTTACCTGAGGTGATGCCAATGGCTAGGCCGAGGGAGGCAATTTGCAACCCCCTTAGCCCTTAACCGTGGTGAGGCTCCGGAGGTAGGATCATCTGCGGGAGCCCAACGGTGGTTTCCAGATTGACATCGATGGCTTGAACAAGGGAGGTAGTTTGCCACCCCCTTGGCCTTTAACCGCGAAGAGGCTTTGGAGGCAGGGCCATCTGGAGCCCAACGGTGGTTAACGAAGGTGACGCTAATGGCTAGGCCGAGGGAGGTAGTTTGCTACCCCTCGGCCCTTATCCTCGACGAGGCTATGGAGCCCGATGGCGGTTGCTAGAGTTAATATTGATGGCTAGGCGAGGGAGGCAGCTTGCTACCCCCTCGGCCCTTAACCGCGGTGAGGCTCCGAAGGCAGCACCATTCAGAGTCTAGCAGTGGTTGCCAGAGGTGACACCGATGGCTAGGCCGAGGGAGGCAGTTTGCGACCCCTCGGCCCTTAACTGCGATGAGGCTTCAGAGTAAACCTATCCAAATGGGTCATGCCTACTAGGCCGGCTCGAGGCCCGTCGCTGTAGGCATGGACCAAGCATGGCACAGCCCAAGCATAGACGGGCCAAGCTGGCACTACACGGTGCGATGGGTCATGCTTGGGCGGAGTGCATGGCACGTCCGGCCAGCACGAAAATAGCACTGTTGATATGGGCTGGCCCGGGCATGGCATAGCCCCGCCTGGCCTGGCACGCTAGCGGCTTGTGTAGCATGGCCAGCCTGGCTAGGCACGGTGTGGCTCGGCACGGCAGTGGCCTGGTGTGGCACGGCAGGCCCAGCCTAGCACGGCAAGCCAGCGCGGCACACGACGGCTCATGAAAGCACGTGGTGGCATGCGGCGGCAGGCCTGGCCCAGCCCAGTACGGCACCCCAACGGCCAGCGTGGCACACGGTGGCACACCCAGCTTGGCCAGCACGACACGCCCGACACGGCACACCTGTCGCGTGAGGCCGGCATGGCCAGAGCACGGGCGGCATGGCCGGCACGTGAAGGCACGTGGGGGCATCGCCAATTAACGAGTTAAATGGGCTACGTTCGGCCCATTTAACCCATTAACCCATTTTTTTAATTTTGTAGCCGTTTTGTGACCATTTGAGCTCCAATTTTTTTTTTTTTTTGCAAATATCACCATTTTCACCTATAAATAGAGCACCACCCTGCCATTTCATTCCGCACTAGCAACATCATTTGATATCTTGTTTCCTCCTCTCATTCTTGTCTCAAAGTTCTTGCGAATTTGCAAAATTTGGCACAATTAGGTTGAATTGTTGCCAAAAAACCGAGAAATTTCAACACCGTCATCCTACTATCTTGAAGAAATCTTGTTATTTTTTTTGCATCGTTGTTCTTTGTTGTTTCTTCCAAATTCCAATATTTTTTATTATTTGATTATTTCTAACTCTGGATATTTGAATTATTTGTAGTGGTATTCGATATTGATCATGGACGCTGGTGATCATGATGATACGTCCATCGATCATGATTTCTTTTTGAAGGACTCCCACGGGACTATGGCAACTTTGATACCACTGCTGCAAATGAAGGACCCAACAATGAACTTCCAGCTGGTTCACATGCAACAACACCTCCATCGCAGGCTCTACAAGTGCACACACTTCAGCAAGCATCGGCTCCAAAAGATCAAGAGCCACTAATTTCGAAGTTTGTCAAGACTTCTAAAAGATCTACAGGGAAGAAGACGGGGTAAGTGTCAGGTGTGCTAAGTGTTATATTTGTAAACATGAATTATCTACAAAGTCTTTAGGTAGAACATAACACTTGAAGAGGCATGCTACAACTTGCAAGCGAAAGAGTGGAGCAGCCATGAAGCAGACGATGCTGCAGTACGAACCCGATGGCTTTGTTCGTCATTGGGAGTATGCCTTCGCCAATGCTCGAAAAGAGCTATCCCGCTTCATTAGAAGAGCAGATCTAGCACTAAACATCGATGAGTCTACTGAATTTGAAGATTACATTAAGCAAGCTCATAATCCTAGGTTCACGCATGTTTCTAGATAGACAACTACTAGGGATGTGGTAACATACTACAATGCATGTCATAGCAAGCTTAAAGAAATATTGCAAACATATACATTTTCAGTTGCTTTGACTTTGCACATATGGGCAGGCATGGCTAGAGAGGATTAGCTTAGTGTGGTTACTCATTTTGTTAATAATGATTGGGAACTAAAAAAAGAGAATAATAGGTTTTCAGTTGATTGACAAAGCGCATATCGATGAAAATATTGCTGAAAAATATCTCAAGTAGTTCAAGACTTTGGACTTACAAATAAAATATTTTCTATCACTTTAGATAATGCTGATGCAAACTCTAGAGCAATGGATATTCTTACGCCGTTGTTTAGTTCATATGCTGAATGTTTCTTATTACATCAATGTTGTGCTTGTCATATTATCAATGTTATTGTAAAATCTGGTTTGAAGAGGTTGGAGCAATACCTAAACGATCTTCGTACTGTAATATCTTTTGTGAACTCCTCTAACCAACGAACTACAACATATAAGTAGTATTGTGTTGCAATTGGTGTGTGTCCACGTATGTTTGCTGTGGATATGCCGGTAAGGTGGAACTCTACTTTCTTGATGCTCAAAAATATTCTACCATATAAGAGCATAGTTGTTGTGTCTATTCATACACACTGTCATCAGCATGGGGGTCAGACTTTACTCACAGAAGTATATTGGTATGTTGCCGAAAGGATACTTGAGTTTCTTGAATTTTTTTTATGATGCAACTATGAGTTTATTAGGAGTTTATTATCCAACATCTTGTTTAGTAGTGCATAAGAATATTAAAATTGCTACTCATTTAAACAACTATGAAAATAATAATCTTCTAAGAGATTGTGTAGTTCCTATGAAATCTAAATTTTTAAAACATTGGAAAGAAATTCCTTTATTGTATGCATTTGCCCTTATTTTAGATCCTAGAGCAAAAAAATTGCAGGTTTCTGTAGCGTTCTCACAATTTTAGGTGATCTCTTGGCCACGATTATTTTACTTATTATACTAATATTCGTTCTAAGTTATTCGATGTTTATAGTAAATATCAAATAAAGTATGCCGGAGTTGACCTGCAACGACCTCCACTGGCACCCACATCGAGTAAGAAGATAACAATGTGGGGAAAAATATTTGGAGAAAAATATTTGGAGGAGGTTCTTCATCAAGAAGTTCAGACCCTTCATCATGGTCATCAACGAGCGCCAAAATTCCATCATCTGGAGGGGAGCTGACAACCTTCATCGATAGCGACGTTATCAACCATGAACAAGAAAATTTCAACATATTGCCCTGGTGGCATGAGCATAAGATGAATTATTCAGTGCTTTCACGGTTAGCATGAGATTTGTTAATGGTCTCCGTATCTATAGTTTCTTCGGAGGCTGCCTTTGGTCTTACTGGAAGGATAATCGAAGAGAGAAGAACAAGTCTCACAAGTGAGATGGTGGAAATACTCACCATAGTAAAAGACTGAAAACAAGCTAAAGCGCGAATGCAACACACTACAGAGAATACTAAACTTAAAGATTCATGCAAAAATTTGTATCTAGATGTTGATGACAACATGTAATTTTTGTTTTTCTGAGCTAGGTTGTATTTTTTTCCTTTACTAGAAAGGTTTTTAATGAGGCAACCTATCAACAAAGCTCATTTTTAGAATTAATTATGTGTCCCTATTATTTTTTATTTTTTTTTCAAAAATGACCCGCAACCACTCACGGACTCACCTCTTTGGCTCTCTCTCTATTATTTATTTCTTTATTTTTTTGAAAGCGACCCGTCACCACTCACCTCTCGTCTTAGCCTATAAATAGCCACCATCCTAATTCCTAAACTTCCAGAGTTCCAATGACACAGTGATCACATCGGCCACCCATATCTCTTTTTCTACTTTTTAGCCAAAGGCACTTCCTCACTTCAACAAATCAATTCCATATTTTCATTCATGGATCAAGACGTCGAGAAATCGCGTGCATGGTCATTTATGTGGCGACATTTTGAAAAGGTCTTTAGAGAAATTAATGAGGAATATGTAAGATTTGCTAAGTGTAATATATGTAGCAATAAAATAGGTGTCAGGTCTACACATGGAGCGGGGGGAAGCATGTTAAATATTGCAAGCAAAATTTTAGAGTTTCTAATAAAATCATGTAATTTTCAGAGCATAGGTTGTACTATTTTTTTTCTTCTAATAAAAAGGTTTTTAACGAGGTAACCAATCAATAAGCTCATATGATCTATTTTTAGTATCTATTTTTTAGAATTTTGTAGCTATTATTTGTTATTTTCTTATTTTTGGATCTCCTCCATGCCCCACTGCCTCGTGCCCGTGGCTCGGCTTCACTCCACCTGTGACCCCACCACCATACATCTGTGCCCGTGCCTAGCTTCCTACCTCCACCTGTGACCCGTCCATCATGCCTGGGCAAGCTGTGCCGCACCGTGCCTCCAAGCCGCACCGTGCCGATGGGCCTCGTTGTGCCTTCAGGCCGACCGTACCACTGGCTTGCAATCGTGCTCAGGCTGGTCTGGCATGGCACGATGGCTAACGTGTTGTGCCGTGGGCCGAGCGCATGACACATGGGCTAGCACGGCATGACCCATCACACTAACCAGGCCGAATTGTAATCGGGTTGTGCCTAGATGGGCCTGTGCCGGGCTGGCCCAACATGCCCATTTGGATAACATTACTCAAGAGGCAGGGCCATCCAGAGCCCAATGGTGGTTGCCAGAGGTAACACCAATGGCTAGGCCAAGGAAGGCCGTTTGTGACCCCCTCGGCCGTTAACCGCAGTGAGGTTCTGGAGGCAGGGCCATGTAACACCCTAATTTTTCCACCTTTAGAAATTTCTTAAAAATTGCTAGAGTTTAATATGAGCTTAAATAAATAAAAAGAGTAAAATCCTATTTTATATAATAGAAAATATATTTGACATAGGATATAATTGATTATTATGCATTCATGCTCAATTAGGCTAATATGATTTTTATTTGGCTTTTGATGGATTTTATTTGAAGAGGATTTGCTTTGAATTTGATTTTGAAATTGGAATTGAATTTAGAAAAAAAATAACCTATCTCGGGCTGCCCTTTTCTTTCCCCCCGGCCCAATCTCTCTTTCGGTCTCAGCCCAGCCGGCCGTCTTCGGTTTTCCTCCCGCCTAGGCCGCGCTCGTTCGCCTCAGCCCAATTCAGCGTGCGCCCGTTAGCCACCGTGCCGAAGACGCCCCGCGCCGAGCCGCCTTTACCCGAGTCACCGCCACGTGGGGCTCGCATGTCGGACTCGTCTTCCACCCAAACTCCGCCGCCGTATCCGAGTCGAATCGCCGCCACCTTTGAGAGTCCCAGCCCGCCCTGACCTCTTTTTTGCCACCTATATAACCATCGGTCGTCCCCCTCGGATCTCCCATCACCAAAACCGCCGAAACCCGAGCCAAATCAATGAATCCAAGCTCCCCGACGCCATTAGCGCCACCGCTTGGCTGCCCTCGCCGCTCCCGTGCCGCTTAGCCTCGGTCTAGGCACCTCCGAGCTTCACAGCCGCCTGCCGGAGCTCTAGCCGCCATCATCTTCGCCGTTTGGCCGCCGGACCGCCCTCTCCGACGAAGACCCGAGCCTTGCACCGCCCCTCGTCGTCGCCAATCTTCTCCAGTGCCAAATCGCTCTCAGTAAGCTCTCAAACGGAATGCCCTCTCCCCCTGAAGCTAATCTGCCACTCGTCGTCGAAGTTTGAGGCCGACGACGACCCTTTTCCCTCTACTCCAGCGTGTCGCCGCCGTGCCGAGCTCGGCTCCGCCGAGGACTCCTCCACCGACCGTCCCCTTTGAGCTTAGCCGTCGGATCCATCCTCATCGGCCCAGATTAGATCTATTCGTACCCCTTCAGCTAACCAACCAGAAGCTGCCACATGTCGCTTCTTAAACTAGTCAGCAGCCACGCCATATCATCCAGCCACCTCAGCTGCCACCTAGCCCTCTCTGCTGAGGTGTTATCCCTGTCACCGTGCCACGTCAGCCAAAGCAGCCCAGTCAATATTTCAAGCTTTTTCAGTATAAAATAAATCTAATAATTCTTGGAAATTGGTAATTTTACAGAAAGACCCCTAGACCTTTCTGTAATAACAAAAGAGCCATGTCTCTTTACAGTTAAGTTCCTATACTTTTCCATAATTACAATTAGGCCCCCTGTTTTTACAAAAAGGTTCCTGAACTTTCTGTTTACAAAAAGTGCCATACAGTGATTCTTGGTGGCACACCACTGGCGTGTGTTAAGTGTCTTGCAAACACGGCAACATGGAATTTACTGACTTGTGGGGAAAGCTGGACAACCTCTGCAGAGTGTAAAACTGTTATAACAGCCGTGCTCACGGATATGAGAGACTTGAATCCTCACATGATTAGAGGGTGGATGGTTTTGGTTCTGGTACAGGGAGTACTAGATGGTGTGGTTTTGGTTATAGTATAGGGAGTACTAGATGGTTGTGGTATGCAGGGTGGGGAACCTTGTATGCTAGATGATGGATTGTTTAGGTTACATTCATTTAATACTTGATTAATGCTTTTGAGTCCAAATGTGTTTTTATTACTCGCATTTACACAAATATTACCATGTGTTAGCCTATTCTTGATATAAGTCTGCATGTCATTATTTTTCCACACTTGCTGAATACTTTATGTGCTCACCCTTGCTTTCTCCTACAAAAATATATGCTGCTGAGTGGAAGACTTTGAGGATTTCCAAGACGACGACCTAGTGTTCTAAGGAGCGTGTCTTCCAGTCGGTGCCTGTGGAGTGTTGGTCGCCAATGTTTTCATCCCACTGCCGTCGATTAGATGCTGTCGTTTAGGTTAAATTTTGAGGTTGTTTAGGTGAAGTCTCTTAATTGTAAGAAGTGAACATTTATTTAATTAAAGTATTTCTTTTGCTGCTTCACCTATGACATCCTTATGTGTGTTAAACTTTCTGGGCACACATAAGCCGCACTTGGTTTTGTCTGTTAAAACCGGGTGTGACAGGCCATCTGGAGCCCGACAATAGTTGCCAAAGGTGATGCCGATGGCTAGGCTGAGGGAGGTAGTTTGCCAACCCCTAGACCCTTAACCACAGTGAGGCTTCAGAAGCAGGGCCATTTGGAGCCTGACGGTAGTTGCTAGAGGTGACGCCGATGGCTAGGCCGATGGTAGCAGTTTTCGACTCTCTCGGCCCTTATTCGCGGTGATTATCTAGAGGCAGGCCTATTCGGAGCCCGGCGGTGGTTGCAGAGGTGGCGCCGATGGCTAGGCCGATGGAGGCAATTTGGGAACCCTCAGCCCTTAATCACGGCGAGCCTCCAGAGGTAGGGCCATTCGGAGCTCGATGAGGGTTGTCGGAGCTGACGCCGATGGCTAGGTCGAAGGGGGTAGTTTGCGACCCCCTCGACCCTTAACCTTAGCGAGGCTCCAAAGGAAGGGCCATCCGGAGTTCGACGGTAGTTGCTAGAGGTGACACCGATGGCTAGGCCATAGGAGGCAGTTTGCGACCCCCTGGGCTCTTAACCGTGGTGAGGCTCCAGAGGCAGGGCCATCCGGGCCCTGCAGTGGTGCCAGAGGTTACACCGATAGCTAGGCCGAGGGAGGTAGTTTGGGACCCCATCAGCCCTTAATCATGGCGAGGCTCCGGAGGAAGGGCCATCCAGTGCCTGGCGGTGGTTTGCCAGAGGTGACACCGATAGCAATCCAAGGGAGGTAGTTTGCAACCCCCTTAGCCCTTAATCGTGGTGAGGCTCGGGAGGCAGGACCATCCGAAGCCCGGTAGTGGTTGCCAAAGCAATGGATAGGTCGAGGGAGGTAGTTTTCCACCCCCTTTGCCCTTAACTGCAGTGTGGCTCCGGATGCAGGGCCATTCAGAGCCCGACGTCAGTTGCCAAAGGTGACGTTGTCGGTGTATTAGGAACCAGGGGTCCCTAAATCCCGAGGCCAGGCCAGCCATCCGCCACATAGCGCCACCCCGCGAGATCTCTCCTATAGGATGAGAAAAGCTCAAGTTTGGAGACCGACGGCAGGACGTGATCACTGTTCACCTAGTCTCGATCGTGTCGCAAAGTCACTATTCATTGCCTGAATCACTGTTCACTGGACGGAAATTACTGTCCACTGGTCGGAAATACTGAAGGACCTGTAAACTGGTCAGAAATTACTATTTACTGGGCAGAGCACTATTTGCCTGGTTGGATCATTATTCATCTAGTCAACACTGTTCATCTGATCGTGTTACTGTTCATCCGGTTATGATACTGTTCACTGATCGTACATTAAATCAATTATCACTAAAATAGTCACTATAAATATGAAATCTTATCATTATCACTAAAATAGTCACTATAAATATAAAATCTTATCATCAGAAGTAGTACTTAATGAGAATGTAAACAAAGTAGTAGACATTATAAATTCTAAACAGACTTGTATGCTCTGACAACATGATTTTAGAAGTTCTTCCTCCTATTCCTTTTCTTGTTTTCTTCATTCCTGAGTTGCCTTGCACTCATGTTCTTAAAGCACTTACAGGATTGGGAACGAGCTCTTTCTCTATTGGTAGAGGATGTCATTGAGCTCAGATTTGGGTGTCCACTCCCCAATTGAAGGCCAAAGTTCTTGATATTATTTAAAGGAAAAAGTTCATTTTACTCCTCTAAACTATGTTAGTGATCCGGATAACCTCTTAAACTTTTAAACCGTCCATTTTACTCCTTCAAAGTTTTAATACCGGATCACTTAACCCTTTGTAGTGGTTTTTCTAAGTGGTTTTGATGACATGGATGTCATATCACCTGGTTTTTTCACCACATGGCGGCCACCTCGTCATCTTCCTCCTCACTCTCTCTCCTCTATTCCTTACTCATGCCCTCCTCTGCTCTTGTGCCACCGGCGTCGCCACCAGCACGTCCTCCCGTGCGACCTCCCTTACTGACTCGCTCGACACGCGTAGCCGCGAGCGTGTCGCGCTGCTCAGCAGGCCTAGCCAGCCGATCTCACCCGCGCGCTGCGCCGCCAGCCAACGCACCGCCAAGCTGACCCAGCTGGCCTCCTTCCTCCGCTTCCCCTCTCTTTTCTCCCTTCTGCCGTCCTGACAGCCCGAGGCCGCGCCACCGCTGGCCCGTGTTGTCCTGCCTTGAGCCGCCGCCCCGATCACCTCCGTGGCGCCCTGACCACCCTATGACCTCCTCTGCTTCGTCGATCACGCCCCAACCACCTCCACGGCGTCCCCGACCACGCCATCCTCTCCATTCGCGAGGCCCCAGGTGAGCACCTATGCCATCTGCACCCCTCCTCTCCCTACTCCCTTTCCACTTCCCCTCCGGCTCGGGCCACCACAATGCGCACCGCCTCCCGCCGAGGGCAGCCCACCTCGGGCTCCCTCTGAGGCCCCTCGGTCAGGGCATTGCCTCCCCTCACCGAGGAAGCTGCGAGCTCGCGTGTGCATGGGTTGGTCTCGCCGTCGGGTGCCATCCCCCTTCCCGAGCTCCGGGGAGCCCACCCTGGGCATCCCCTCCCCCTGCGCGCCTCCTGCCACCGCCCGGTCGAGCCGCCGCCTCCCCTTCTCTCTCTGCTTCGATGGAGAAAGGAAAAAGAGAAAGAGAAGGAAAGAAGAGAAGAGAAAAGAGAAAAATAAAAGAAAAGAAAAGAAAAGGGGCTGACGTGGGAAAAAACTAGGCGACATGACATCCACGTCATCAAAACCGCTTAGGGAAACCAGTGCAGGGATTAAACGATCCGATATTAAAAATTCAGAGGAGTAAAATGAGGTTTTAAAGTTTAGAGAGTTATTCGGACCACTAGCATAGTTCGGAGAAATAAAGTGGATATTTTCTTATTTAAAAAGGAAAATGGTACGAACAGACTGCACGAGTACCAACTATGAAAGATACGCTGAGAATTGCTTGGCCGCACTGCCCGCCCAACGAGCGAAGACGTGCCCCTCCGCAGCATGAACGAGGTGGCACCTCGGGATCCACAGTCCATGGTGCATTGGCCATTGGTGCGTGACATGAAAGCAAGGCAAGAGAAGAGAGGAGGGCAAGTCGTTAACAGCTTGCCACCTGTTTATCGGGGAGATCAAGAGCGACCGCCCTTATGCTATAAATAAAACATCATGAGCCCCTGTTTATCGGATCCCACGACTCCCCAACCTCCGCCATCCCAAGCATGCACGTCTCCTCCATTTCTTGGGTCTTCTCCTTTTTCTGCACCTGAGCAGAGCTTACACCAATACGTGTTTCCTCGCTTTGGTGGTTCCTCTGTTTGAATCGGTGAGTGCACTTTGCATTGCATCAGCATCACTCCGATTTTATTCAGGTTGCTTTTTAATGTCCACATTTGGATGAACTCAATCTTAATTCGTTGCACATGCGCAACAAGAAATCAAGGCAATGCGTGGCTCACTGCCAATGACTAGGTTTACCTGAGAAATTGTAGATTGGATGTTTTCAGATTACTTGGGTTTCTGTCTAGTTCTTACATTAGGAGCAAAGTAGATAGCTTCTTGGTTTTCTGCAGGAAACATGATCAGGAACAGGGAATAAAGCTTCCACCTTTATCTAAAAACATGATCAGTATCAGTATTGCAGATTTCATTCCCAATTATTCTATAGTTTCTGTCATCGTGAGGTCAAAGTTCAAGAAATAGGGTGATCAGCGTGCATGGTTGCTTTGGTCAACCAAGGTGATCAGACTACAATGCCTGTTCTTGGGTTCTGCTAAAATCTGGCCTCGATGTTCTCTGTTGATTTGACAGGTCAGTGCTGCCGATCCTAACTTCGCACAGATGGAGGGGACCGTGTTCACGCCCTCGCTTGAAGGAATGAAGCACGTCAAGTCAGAGAGCGGGGTGATCCTAACCAAGCCGTTCCTTGATGTATGCAAGCACATTCTCCCTGTGCTAGGTAAACAAGAGATGTTCCCATTCCTGCCATAGGTTTATGGGGGTTGTCCTTGATATGTACATTGATGTGGTTAAACCAATGACATTTCGATTAATGGATCGTTGCAGAGAAATTTGGATCAGCCATGTCTATTGTGAAGACTGACATTGGAGGTAATATCACGGTAAGACAATCGGTTTTCTCACTGAATGTTCCATATTTTCTTAACTACGTTAATTAAGGTCATTACCCTATTGATCTATCGGACAAACCTAATCAATGTGAGAGAGATTTCCAATTAGGTTAACATCATCTTGTTGCCTCCTTTTCCTTTCAATCTTGAAATGGTTGCCGATTTTTTTCTGTGCTAAAGCAGGAAAATATACTAGAAAATGATACATGTTGCATGGAAATTGCACAAAGAATCACGTCCAGTCGTTCTGGATCTTCAAGTATCTCTTTGACGAAATTTGGTCAAAGCGAATGGTGCTCCCTATGATTTATATCTGGCTCCTACTGCATTTTATGATAACACACTGTTGCTGTTGATATGCAGAGGTTGGAGAACAAATATTCATCTGATCCTTCAAAGTATGAGCAGCTGCACAACATGGTGAAAGTAGAAGTTAGCGCTAAGACAGCGGAAAGTTCTAGCAGTTGTGCCAATGGCCTTCTCTGGTTGACAAGGTAACACACCAAAATTTGCATATTTCAGTGATTTATCATCATATATCAGTATTGTTAATGTTTTGTGCATTTGTTTGTCAGAGCCATGGACTTCTTGGTTGCGCTGTTCCATAATTTGGTAAAGCACCCAGATTGGCAGATGTCACAAGTTTGCAGTGATGCATATGCCAAGACACTGAAGAAATGGCATGGTTGGCTGGCGAGTTCGAGCTTTTCGGTAGTATTCCTTACTTAATCTCCAAAGAAAGTTATATCTTCTGATAATCTGTCAAATACCCAGTCATTACTGATGATGCCATCTTGTGGAGTTTTATTTGGATTTGTTTGTGCTAGTCATCTAGGTCGGTAAGTCCTATGAAGATGTTCATCCTAAAAGTGTGGCGTTAGATTGATCATAGATTTTTGGTTCTTTACAGCGGTACAGTACTACAGTTAACTATATCTCTGGAGAATCCGAGAATATGCAGAAACTGTAATGAGTTATCCCAGATTGCACATTTTTCTTTGCTCTGCATTTACACTGCGATGGAGAGAACGAGAGATCTATGGTGCTTGAGATCTATGGTGCCCATGGACAACCGAAAATCGGAAATACTAGTTGTTAGGGTCGTTATCAAGAACCTTCGATGGCTCCTTAGCTTAATCAGCTCAGCCTCCCAAAGGCTCCGCTTTCCGAAGCTTCGGCCTTCCGGAGCTCAGTCTCCCGGAAGCTCGGCATCTCAAAGCCTCCGCCTTCCGAAACCCCGGCCTCCTTCGGGGGTAGGTATTATGATAATTACCACGGTGGATGTTTATCTCTCTGATAGGATAGAAAGTAGTTATCCGGGATAATGCCCTAGTAATTTATACAGATCCTGGATATTTGTACATTGTGATAACTTGTACGCCAAGCTACGCATGGCGCTATAAATAGGAGGCCATGGTTCTCTGGGAAAAGATGAACATCGCGAGAAAGAACACGTATCACAACGAACGTTGTGATACTCTTCCCAGAGTGATATATTTTCCTATTATCAATATAATCGTGGTGTTCCTTCCTCTCAAACTTCGTCTCCCAGCTTGAGTCTTCTCCTTAGAAGAAACTCTCGCCGTACTTACTGGAGAAAGACAAACTCTTACTCCAACAGTGGCGCCATCCGTGGGGATTCAAATACAGAAGTGCTAAGAGATGTAGGATACCACAAAAAAAAAAGACCACCAAGGCCACATCGGCAGCGGTCGAACCCCAGTCACGCCTGCATAGCAGTACAACCGGCTATACGCGGCCGGCACCGACAACGGCCCCCCAGCCGGGGGGAACAGGAACCTTACGGCCACCACCGACCCAACCATAACTACAGCTACAGGCGACACCGAAGGGTTCTCTACCCCGGGGACCGAGCAGCAGCTAGTCGAGGCCCTCGCTGTGCCCCTAGGGGTTGCAGCCAGCGCTACCGCCGGAAACACCGCTCCGCCTGAGCAGCAATCACGCTTGGTGGCACTCCTGGCACAGATGGAGGAGCTACCCTACGGGTCGAGCAGGAAGCTACCCACACCTTCACCGCCGCTTTCGGGACGGTCGGCGCGTTTTCGACCCAAGCTCTACAAAAAAGCGAGCCCCTTGGCTCAAGGACATGACCCGTTCGATCCCCGGAGCCCCGAGGCTGGTGTCGTGAGGACCTCCTACAGGACTATGACTCTCCCCTGCTGGCCACCCTAGAGGCTATGCCCTTCCCTGAGGGTTTTCAGACCCCGAAGTTGCCCATGTTTAAAGGCAATTCAGACCTCGACGAGTTCACCCGATCCTACGCCCCAGCCATAGAGACCAGTGGGGGTGGACCAACCATCATGGCTAAATGCTTCCCCCTTGCCCTAGAAGGGGTGGCCATACGCTGGTTCTGGGCGCTGGACCCCGACACCATTCACACCTAGTCCCAACTCCGAGACCTCTTCCACAGCAACTTCCAGGGCACCTTCATCGAACTAGTAACCTTCGGCAGTCTATTCACTATCAGGCAGGGGCCAGACGAAACCCTCCGGGACTACTTTCGAAGGTTCTCCCAGAGCAAAGCCCAGATTAGGGGCATATTAGACTCTTCGATCATCGATGCCGCAACCCAGGGCCTGGCCGAAGGCCCCCTATATGATCGACTAAATAGACGCCCAATACGCACAGTAGAAGTCCTCATGAGCAAGTTTGAGGAATCTGCATGGGCAGAGGAGGAAAAACTCCGTTGGAGGCGCTCACAAGCAGGCGAGGCTTCCTGTGCCAATTCCGAGAGACCACACTTGCAGATCGGATCGTCACACGCCCCTGCTCCCCTGACAAAAAGGAGCTTCGAGGAGGCCCTTACTGCCGGGTCCCAAAGAGGGCGGCAACAACAACGCTGAAACATCAGCAATATCAGCCCACGTAGTGGGGCTCAGAACCAAGGCCACCCCTGCGGAAGCGGCCGAGGACGCTCCGGAGGCCTCCTGGAGCGAAGCCACGCCCCAAACCAGCGTTTCGAGGAAGAGTCCTGGTGCACTCTACATGGCGCAGGACGAGGGCATAATACTGATAACTACCGAACTCTCACCACCTTCTGAGAGGAGTACCTTGGGAGGCAGGCAGGCTTCACCTCCAATGATGGGGCTCCCAAGGGGCGGTCCGAAGATCGTAGGCCATCGGCCCACTGACGGGTCAACCACCTGGCCTTACCTTCACCACCCCAGTCATCCCTAGAACAGTACAGTGACAAAGGAGCGTGGGGCAAACAAATCGTCCTCGCCATTACCGGCGGAGGGATCTCTATTGGCACTTCGAAACGACATCAGTGAGACTACGCGCGTGGGGTACACCACATCAGAGCGACTAGCATCCATCGACAGGCCCCCGATTGGGCCGACACCCCCGTAACATTCACCGTCGATGACTCTGAAGGGGTAAAATTTCCCCACTTCGATGCCCTGGTCATCTCAGCCAATATCGCCGAAGTCGAGGTCCGAAGAATACTGGTTCATGGAGGCAGCTCGACGGACCTCCTATTCGTGCATGCCTTCAACCAGCTCCAAATTCTGTGAAGCCGGCTCTCACCAAGGAGCAGACCCCTTTAGGGATTCAATGGGGCCCCCCTCAACGCCCTAGGACAGATAGAAATCCCGGTCATCTTCGGCGAGAGCTCTGCATCACGGTTTAGGGTTATCACCTTCGATGTCGTAGACGTACCGTATGCCTACAACGTCATCCTGGGACGGGGGACCTTGAACAAATTCAGAGCTGTACCCCATCACAATTACCTTTCCCTAAAAATACCCGAACTCGAGGGGCTAATAACCATCCACGGCGACCAAGACCTAGCTAGACGCATCGAGTATGGGCACCCTGCTCTGCTCCCCAGTCGCCATATCCACACTATGCCACAGGAGGACTGGAAAGATCCTCCGTCGTTGCACCCCGGGCACTGCTGCCCTCCGAGACCACAGCCAGAAGGGGACGTAAAGCTGGTCCCCATACACCAAGACCAACCCGACCTGACCTTCCAAATAGGGGCGGACCTCACCTCCAGGCAAGAAGCCCAACTTCTGGTCGTCTTACGGAGTAACCTCGACATCTTCGCATGGTCCCCGCAGGACCTCCCTGGAGTCGATCGCAGCATCGTCAAGCACTCGCTCCTAGTCGACCCAGAGGCAAGGCCCGTATGCCGGGGGCTTAGCAGGCTCTCTCTGGAGCGGACTGAAGCCACAAAAGAAGAAGTTCAGAAGTTGTTGAAAGCCAGTGTTATCCGAGAGGTCATCCACTCCGATTGGCTCTCCAACACCGTCCTGGTCAATAAACATAGTAGAAAATGGCGTATGTGCATCGATTTCACATCATTAAATAAAGTATGCCCCCGGGATCCATACCCTCTCCCCCGCATCAACCAGCTGGTGGATTCCACAACTGGCTATGAAATGCTAAGCGTCCTCGACGTCTACTCCGGATACCACTAGGTGTGAATGGCAACGGAGGATGAGAACAAGAATAGCTTCATTACCCCCTTCGGAGTATACTGTTATGTCCGGATGCCCTTTGGTCTTCAAAACGCCGGGGCACCTTCTCCCGCCTAGTACACAAGGTGCTGCAACAGCAGTTGGGCCGCAACGTCGAGGCCTACGTAGACAATATCGTGGTGGAAAGCCAACTAGAAGCCACCCACATTGCCGACCAACAAGAAACATTCAACAGCCTCAGAGCCGCTGGCGTATGGCTGAACCAAGAAAAATACGTATTTGGCGCTATAGGTGGAAAAATGCTAGGATATCTTGTCTCCCGAAGAGGCATCGAGGTCAACCTGGGCAAGATTCATGCTACCACAGAAATGTCACCTCCCGCCAATTCGAAAGAAGTACAAAGCCTGTCCGGCCGTCTCGTGGCTCTCAGTTGCTTCCTCACAAAATCTGCTGAGCACAACCTCCCTTTCTCTAAAACGCTAAGGGGCTCCGAGCCATTTAGCTGGACACCGGACTGCCAGCCAGTATTCGAGGCCCTAAAGGCATACCTTTCCAACCTCGAAACACTCGTGATGCCCCTCCCCGGTGAGGGACTACTGCTGTACCTATCCGTCTCCGCATCTGCTGTCAGCGCTGACCTGGTATGAGAGGAAAAAAGTAATGGTCGCCCCACTCAAAGTGCTGTATACTACGTCTTAGAGGCCTTAGCTGGGGCCAAGACACGCTACACTAAGCTAAAAAAAATAGCATATGCCCTGCTGATAGCCTCACGTAAGCTCCGCTACTACTTCCTTGCCTACGACAACACTGTCCCAACCTCGTACCCGCTTGGCGACATGTTTCACAACTTGGAGGTGACGGGACGCATCGGCAAGTGGGTGGTAGAGTTAGCCCCCTTCGTGGTAAGGTTTGTAGCCTGCACCGTCGTCAAATCCTCAATCTTGCGGACTTCATCACTGAATGGACCTTGGCACCCACCGAACCCACCACTACACCCACCCAAGACATCTGGACCATCTACATTGATGGAGCATACTGCTCCATAGGCGCCGGATCTGGCGCGGTCCTCATCTCCCCCACAGGCCAGCAGGTTCAATATGCTGCTCGCCTAGATTTCAAGATGACCAACAACATAGCCGAATACGAGGCCATCCTCTTAGGCCTCCGAAAGGCCCGAGCCTTAGGAGTAGCCAGAGTCATCATCTGAACTGACTCTCAGATTGTCACCGGTCATGTCAACAAGGACTTCCAAGTCTGGCATCTAGACATGATAACATACCTCAAGGCCATTCACAAGGCCGAGGCACACTTCCGCGGCATATCAATACGAAGGATACTGCCAGCGGACAACAATCAGGCAGACACCTTAGCAAAGGCTGTAGCCATGGGTAAAGACCCACTAATAGGCACTTTCCTTGAGACCCTGCACCAGCCGACCGCCAGAGCTCCTGACGAGACAGCCATCACCATCCTCCCCATCCAAACTGCAGACTAGAGGGCCCCCCTCCTATCCTTCCTGAGAGGAACAACAGAACCAGATGACCCAATTGCGCTCTGCCTCATCCAGCATCGTGCTAGGGGCTACCATCTCATAAATGACGCCCTTTACAAGACAGGTGTCCGTGCTCCCCTCCTTCGATGCATTACACAAGAAGGAACCGACCTCCTCAGGGAAATACACGAAGGCCTTTGCAGCAATCATCTGGTGCCTCGTGCTCTAGCCGATAAGGCAGTTCGCCAGGGGCTCCAGTGGCCTATGATCATGTCCAATGCAGAAGAACTCGTCCGCACTTGCTAAGGATGCCAATGGATGGGACATCGAAGCCACCAACCTCCAACCCCCTTGCAACTAATCGCCCCTGTCTGGCCCTTGGCTTGTTGGGGTATGGACCTCATCGGTCCATTTCCCCGTGCCAAAGGAAACCTTCAGTACGTAGTGGTAGCATTGGAATACTTCTCCAAATGGGTCGAGGCCGAATCCCTCACTGCAATCACATCAAAAGATGTCCAGAAATTCTTCTGGAAGAACATAATCTTCCACTTCGGTGTCCCATGACAGCTCACGGTGGACAATAGCACGCAATTCGACTCTGGGCCTTTTAGACAGTTCCGCGATGACCTTGGCATCGAATTATGCTTCGCAGCAGTTCGATACCCTCAGTCCAATGGATCCGTCAAAAGGGCCAATGGAAACATCCTCTTCAGCCTAAATCGCCGCCTCATTGGCTTAGCTCGAGGCCTATGGGTCGACGAACTAGCCAAGGTTTTATGGTCCCTCCGCACCGCTGTCAAGTGGGCCACCGGGTTCACACCCTTCCGCCTCCTGTATAGAGACGAAGCCATGACCCCCACCGAGGTCAAGGCCTGCTCACTCAGGGTACAACTTCCGCAAACTAACGGAGAAAGGAAGCTCTCCCTCGACCTTTCCGAAGGCATGCGCCTCCATGGCATTCATAACCTAGATCACTACATTAAGAAAACTAAGGCCTGGTACGATACAAGGGTTGCACCACAAAACTTTAAACCCGGCGAACTAGTGCTTCGACACGCCCTAGCCCCAGGAAAGCTACGCAACAAATGGGAAGGCCCATACCTGGTCCTCAAGTCTAACAGAACCGGCTCCTACCGACTAGCTGATACAGAGGGGACCCCATCAAACACAGTTGGAACACGGAGACCCTCTGCAAATACTATGTATAGAGAACCCCAGGCTTAGTCCTCTCCAAAGAAAAAAAAGACCCCCCAGCATCTTGAAGGCATAAGCCTCCATGCTGGACGGGCATTCCGTCCGCCATCTTTAAGGTCTCGCTAACCTACGTGGCAGATAGGCAAAGACCGCTCCAGCATCTTGAAGGCATAAACCTCCGTGTTGGATAGGAATTTTGTCCGCCATCTTTAAGGTCTCACTAACTTACATGGCGGATAGGCAAAGACCGCTCCAGAATCTTGAAGGCATAAGCCTCTGTGCTAGACAGGTATTCCGTCTGCCATCTTTAAGATCTAGCTAACCTATGTGGCGGATAGGAAAATACCGCTCCAGCATCTTGAAGACATAAGTCTTCGTGCTGGACAGGCATTCCGTCATCATTTGGGCATAGCAAACCTAAAATGGCAGATAGGCAAAGACCACTCCATTATCTTAAAGGTAGTGCCTTCATACCGAATAGGCATAACACCCCCCGTCATTTCTAAGGCCAAGTCGGCCTAACATGGCGGAGGGATAAACACCCCAACACAAGCACGACTAAAAGTCTCTATCACCTGACACTTCCGATGCCCCTCGATGTCTCGCACTCTGTGGACGCGGAGCAGCCACAGGATATGAAGGGGCTGGGACAAGGGGCATAGGCAAAACATCGGCGCGATTAATCATAAAAGAGGGGGAGGAAAAGAAATAAAAACAACAAGCTAACACAATGCAAGTTTTACAACATGACATACAAAGGATCTTTTTATAAAAGTTAATCACTGTACATCAAATCTATACCCAGCAAACTGGCTAGCCTACTATGCCCCCTATACCACTACGGGAAGACGAGGGTGCTCGACCGCCATGCCTCCCGGACACACTGCGGGACCTGGAGAGTCATCCACGATGACTGCGCATGGGAGCCCGACATGAGCCCCCTCCGCAAGAAGGGCTACTGCCCGAAATAGAGACTCAGCCTCGGGAAGACAAAGGATCCGCCGGGAAGGGATATGAGCCCAAGGCTGAGAAGTCCAGCTCTTCCTCTTCTTGCCTCGCCAGCGAGTCCTCCGCTGCATGTGCCTCCTCCACCTTCACCTCACCCAAGATAGACTTGAGGATTCCTGAGGGCACCCTTCCGTCAGAACCTCGGGGAAAGACAAAGCATCATAAGAAGCATGAGCCGGCAACCTCCCGAGCTGTTCGGGCGGCACACCAGTCATCTCTTGCGGTAAAACATACATCCGGAGCAGACACCGAGGGGATCCTCCAGCTTGACCTTAACCAAGACGTCGACGACCACCTACTGGTCAATACGCCCCTCGGGATCACGGGGCACAACTAAAAGACTCCGTCGATGAACGAACGGAGTAGAACCTGACGCACCAGACGCACTCGATCCCTTCCCACAGGGACTATCCAAGGTACGGACAAGGCCTCCTTCAGCCACGGGCTGTCATACCTGTACACCCAGAGCAAACTCCGATTAAAACTCAAAGGTGCAAACATTCCAGAAACAAGACAGGTAAAACACAGGAAGACAGGCGTGGTTTCCATCAAATAAAGGAAAGATTATATACATGAAGTAGAAGGAGGCAGTCAACATACTAGAACTTGACCCCCTCCTTGGGAAAGAAAAGAAAACAAAGACAGCCGCGGTAGAGCTACACCTTCAGGACATCCACGCTTGGCTCCGGCGGGGCAACAACGCCAGACAAAGCTCCTTCGGAGGGCCGCGAAGCGCTCGTAGACCCCGGTTGAAGCACCGGACGTCCCAACGAAGAACTCGGGCGAAGGCCCCCTGAAGCACCTGGAGTCCCCTGACCAGCCATGAAGCGCAATGTCATGCTCCAGCCATGCTTCTGCCATATGCGGTGACGGAAGCTCTCCGGGGCTGCGCAAATCTCCACCGGAGGTGTCTCTAGCTGGAAGGCCTTGACCATGGAGTCTGGCACCTGCTGCTCCAGAGCTTTGAAGGGACCAACCCCCGCCTGATGTAGCAGGGTTAGCTAAAGCGCAGTGGCCACACATGTGCTGGACCTCGCATAGACCTATGCAGCCCTAACCATAACCTTTACGGCGGACCGAAGCCAGAAGAGCAGCATGAACGATGCCTCTGAGTTGGAGGGCAGTGGTAGACATCGAGCCCCTAGGCCGCTCAAGGCATCAGAGGTAATTTGGGCCACCTCTGATGCAAGCATCGTTAACTGCTGGCACTCCGAACGTAGTGCCCCCTCCCATGACCAAACCTCCTCTAGCTCTCACCGCATATTTACCACCGCCACCCGAAGGGTGTCAACGTTACTCTCGGCGGACATGCGGGCCGCGTTGGCTACATCGGCAACCTCTTTCGCCTCTCGGAGGTCGTCGGCAGCCTTCCACGCCTCAGCCTCCGCACGCTCACAAAGCACCATCTCTTCATGAAGATGGCCCTCTGCGGACTTCGCTTGTTTTCGGGCCTCTTCCAAAGCCTGGCGCCCGCTACCTCCCAGCGCCCTCGTCAAAATTACTTGCTACAAGGCACCACAAAGATGGAAAAAGACAAGATGAGCTACTCACGACCCAACACCGGACCTGGCAAATCATAACTAATACTACCGACCTGAAGGGCTGCCACTACCAACCGTGCCTCCAGCTCCTCCAGGGGACGCTGGGCCAACGATCGCTCGACCTCTCCACTCTGGAGTAGAGAGGAGGCCACAGCGAAGGCCCTTGATGCCTCTGGGCATAGCACGAAGTCAACCGGGGTCAGGACCTCGAGGCCAGGGCCCCCCTCAACTTCTTCAAAGGGACTCTCGGCGGAGGGCACGATGCCTTAGGCACCAGCCGCCGTGGGTGGGCCATCAGCTGACTTAGGCCCCGTAGGAACAAGGCCACGTCCCCCGAGATGGCCCTTGGAGAACCCTCTGGAGGAGTCCCTGATCTTCGCTGGGCCTCCGGAGCCTCGAGGGGTTGAGTCAAGGACGCGTCCACCTCGAAGTTCACTACAAAAGAGAAACACAAATTGAGATCCCTACACATGACCAAAAAAAGGATATGACTAATGAAGCAAATCACACCTGGTTCCCCCAAACCTCTTACAGGAGGACTCGAAGCATCCTCAACATCCGAGTCAACAATACCGAAGTCGAAGTCCACAGAGGCCACGCCTCTCTGTTGGCTCTGTTCATGACCCACAATATCCGGGGAGGCACGATCCTTCCCCCGGTCATCACCGCCACCCTGGCCCTCGCCTCCGGATTGATCGCTCGCGCTCCCAACCCGCCTCAAGCGCTTCTTGCAAACTAGGGGCACCTCCAATGACTCAGCCGTCGAACCAGTATGCGAGCCTCTGGATGTTGAAGGCCACTGGGCCTAGAGCGTCCTCGCACGAATGGGGGGGCTGCCCGCGCTCGTTTTCCAACAACCCTAGGCTCCGGAGGATCCCACCATGCCGGAGCCCCCACACCAAGGTAAAACCAGACACAATTGTACCACTCCCAACTCCGTGCCAGGGCCTTCCGCCGCTCCTGCTCTGCGAGAGTAGGGGGGCCCAGGATCATCTCTGCGATCTCCGCCATGCGCTCCAGCGGGAAGCAGCTCTCTGGAAGAAAAAAGATGGCTCACATTGGCAGATCGAGAACCCAACTACAAAGGGAACTCACCAGTGCTGACGGCCAGACTGGAATACACCTTCGGCCTCTCTTTCGCACCTTGCTCAAAAATGCAATTCTAGCCTATTTGAAGGGGTCGGATGCACAACATGGTGAACTCCTCCATGAGGTCACGCATGCTCATCTTTTCGGCCACCCTCCGGAGAAGGGCCAGCCGTGAGGTGAACTGGTCATCCGTAATCCCTGTCTCCGGCTCGGAAACATACACGATATCCTGGTTCATGGAGAAAAGGGGCGATGCAGGGCCGACGCTATAGTAAAACCACTACTGCAACCAGCTGGTATACCACCAGTCGTTAATGGCCTTCGCCAGGAAGGCATCGTGATACTCCCGAAACTAAGGGGCCTCTTTATCCCCTCGATCTTGATCAACTTTGGCTGGCAGCTGGCAAAGTGGAGGGCTGCGAAGAAATCCGACCTCCCTTCGCACCCCTCCATCTGCATGGCCCACTCAAAGGTGGCTAGATGGGCAATGGCGTTGGTGTGAAGCTGTGAAAGCTCCACGTCGAAGTGGCGGAGCACCTCTTCAAGAAACGGCACCGAGGGAAAACCCAAGCCCGCCTCGAAGAAGGATTCAAACACCACAACCTCATGGGCCAGGGGCTTCAGGACCTCCTCGCCCAGCGAAGCCCGAGCGATAGCTCGGGAGGGAATCTTCCCCTCCCTAACCATCTGGTCGAGCTCCTCGTCACTGATGACAGATGCTCCCAGCACAGTGGTTTGCCGGGAGTGGCTTTTGATGGCACGCCGGAGCTCCACTCCTGCCGTCGGCCCCATCAGCAGCGGGAAAGCCAGTGCCACCTGAGGGTCCCCCACCGTAACTACTCTAGCCATCTCCCCTGCCGCCTAAGTTTCGGCTTCACTCGGGGTACTCAAGTCAGCCATATGAACCGCGAGAGGATGGCGAAAGGCGCTAGATTACGATAGAGAGAGAAGAGTAGGGATCAAAGGACAACTAACACAAGGCAAAAGGCACCGATAACAAAGGTAGATGAGAACGAGGAGTCAACGAAAGGGTTGCTCGAGGCAATCCCCCTCCTGCTACAAATAGGGAGCAACTTGCCCCCTCCAGGCGGCGGGCGCACACACCATCCTTTCGCTTGCCAGGCCAAAATCATGGGGGAACGAAACTGACTCCCTTGCCCCCCAACGACAAGATGACACACGTCCCATGCCCCGCCTGACAGGGCAGGACTACACCTCTCCCCAAGGTGCATTCAATGCCCCCTGTTGCCAACATCATCCAACATGCTGTTCCGTCACCTGAGCTAAACCGTCCCGGACAAGCCAAGCGATTCTCAAACCACGAGCCATCAACCACAAGCCAGGGACCGCCGGGGGCCCTGCTCCAAAGGAACCGCGGGCCTGACAGCTTCGCTGGCCGCCCTCGTGAGTGGCTATTGTTGGGGGTCACTATCAAGGACCCCCAACGGCCCCTTGGCTTAATCAGCTCAGCCTCCCAATGGCTCGGCTCTCAAAATCTTCGCCTTCCGAAGCCTCGGCCTTTCGGAGCTTAGACTCCCGAAGGCTCGGCCTCTCAAAGCCTCTTCCTTCTGAAGCCCCAGCCTTTCGGAGCTCAGCCTCCTGAAGGCTCGGTCTCTGAGGCCTCAGCCTCCCGAAGCCTCCCCCTTCCAAAGCCCCGGTCTTCCGGAGCTCAGCCTCCTGAAGGCTCAGCCTCCCAAGGCCTCGGGGCTTCCCACTGCCCGGGTCGGGCTCCCGGAGGTTACTGGCTGAGTCATCAAACCTTAGGAAAAATTTGCCAAAAGGGAAGAACAGGTTGTACTTTGCCTGCAAGGAGGTGACCGGCATTAAATGCCTAGGCTAGTGGATGCCACTCTGACACTCTGATATGATGGTACCTACTCTGACACCCCTGACAGTGTGGTGACAGAATGTGGTTGGCAACCGGCCCTCCTCCTTGAGGGGGCAGGCATCATGATAATTACCACGGTGGATGTTTATCTCCCTAATAGGATAGAAAGTAGTTATCCGGGATAAGGTCCAGTAATTTGGTCAGATCCCAGATATTTGTACATTGTGATAACTTGTACGCCAAGCTATGCATGGCCCTATAAATAGAAGGCCATGGTTCTTTGGGAAAAGATGGACACAGCGAGAAAGAACACGCATCACAGCAAACGTTGTGATACTCCTCCCAGAGTAATATATTTTCCTATCATCAATATACTCATGGTGTTCCTTCCTTTCAAACTTCGTCTCCAAGCTTGAGTTTCCTCCTTAGAAGAAACTCTTGCCGTACTTGCTGGAGCAAGACGAACTCTTGCTCCAACACTAATCTTCCTTTTACTTTGAAAGCATTTATAGTTATTCAAAGTGAGGGAAAATTCTCAATTTTGCTTGGGTCACTTGTGTCCCGAAATCATGCTTAGGGTTTTAGAAATTAGAAGCATGGAAAGTGGGATGTTAAGTTATTATCAGTAACAAAACAAGAAAACCTTTAGTGAAGAATGATTGTGCCATCATTTACAAATGGATACTTCCGTCTGCTATCTTATATGCCTTATATAATCTGTATGCCTCATGGTCAGGTTGCCACAAAGCTTGCACCAGACAGGAAGAAGTTCACGGAGATCATCAGAGGCTCAGGCGATATCAATGCAGACATTGAGAAATTCTGCACGACATTTGCCCCTTTGCTGGCAGAAAACCACAAGTTTCTGGTATGTTGAGTCCAAATTACTCGTGCTTCTGGTGTAATCAACTAAACATATTCAGTCAGAACTTGCCCTTATGATGTACTTGAAAAACTTGCAGGCTAGTGTGGGCATGGATGATCTTAAGGCATCTTGAACACTCCGTTGATCATACAACACTTCTGTTCCAAGTTTATGCAGAAATGAGCGATCGTTTTCGTTCTTAAATTTGGTGAGCAATGAGTTTGTGCTCTCTTTACATGTAATATGTGTTATCCCTTGCTGTATTTGTACCATAAAGAGTTGTATACCACTATACCATAAACTCAAGGACAATTAGAATTTCTATCTGATGACATGACTTTCTTTTGTACGCCAATTCCACTCCAACATCTTGTACAACATGCAGCTACTGGACAACACCCAAATCCATTCTGATGAATGGCTGATGAATGCAAGGCCTTAATTATACTGCTTTGAACCCCAACATCTTGTACAACATGTATTCTACCTTTGTACTTGAGTATGTATGCATGTAGTGAGGAAGGGTTAGGCACAACAAAGAATTGTGTTGTCATTTGCTGACAATGTTGATCAGTAACATTACTCTTCAGAATTTCAAAAACCCATACAGGTTGCATTATGGTGATAGCTTGACAATTTGCCTCAATCCTAAAAAGGGCATCAACAGCCTTGTTCTCCTTTCCTTTTCTATACTCCACCACATAATCCAGCTGGAGCAGCTTCAACATTAACTTATGTTGGATTGCTTCTGAGAGTCTCTGATGAGTAATGTACTTAAGACTTTGTTGATCAGTCCTAATTATGAGTCTAGAGCCCAAGAAGTAATGCCTCCACTTTTTCATTACCTCCAAAATAGCAAGAGCTTCCTTATCATAAGTGGATTGTGCTCGTGTCTTCTGATTGAGAGATTTGCTAAAATATGCAATAGGCTATCCATTCTGCATCAAGACAGCCCCAGTACCATATTCACTAGCATCTGTTTCAAGAATGAAGGGCTGAGTAGAACATTTGGTATGGCGAGTACTGGTGCAGAAATCAATTTGTTCTTAACCTATTCAAATGCCAGATCTTGTGCTGGACCCCATCCAAAGGAATTGTTTCTCAACATATTATGTAGTGGCCTATATATAATTTTGGATAAATCTTCCGTAGTAACCAGCTAACCTAAGGAAGTTTCTAAGCTCAGTTATGTTTTTGGGTGTAGGCCGCTCCTTTATTGCTTCTATCTTGGTCTTGTTGGTTGAGAGGGGCTGTTCATTTATTACATGCCTAAGATATTCAATCACCTTGACAGCAAAGGTGCACTTACTCCTCTTAGTCCTGAGCTGATTCTCTAGAAGGATTTGTAATACAGCAGCCAGATGATACTTGTGCTCCTTCATGGTTTTGCTGTGTACAAGTATGTCATAAAAAAATATTAGCACAAACTTCCTTAGGTGTTTAGAAAAATCCTGATTCATCATGGTCTAAAATGTGGCTGGAGCATTGGTTAACCCAAAGGGCATTATTAGAAATTCAAAATAGCCAAAGTGTGTTCTGAAAACCGTCTTAGGTATGTCATCCTCTTTCATGAGTATTTGATGAAAACCTAACCTCAGATCTAGTTTAGAAAAACAAGTAGCTCCTTGTAGTTCATCAAAGAGGTCATCCACCACTAGTATGGGAAATTTATTCTTGACAGTCTGCTCATTTCACTGTTTGTAATCAACACATGATCTCCATGAGCCATCTTTTTTTCTTGTCAGTATTGAGGGAGATGAGTATGGGCTTTCACTAGGTTGCACCAACCCTTGCTACATCATCTGTTTAACCAGCCTTTCTACTTCATTCTTTTGAAAGTGTGGAATTTTGTAAGAGCTTAAATTGGGTGGTATACTGCCTCACTTAAGTGGTATGGAGTGGACACAATTTTTGTGTGGTGATAATCCAATTGGTTCAGAGAATACCTTTGAGTATTTGTCCAGCAGTAAGAGTGTATCATTATCCAAAGGTTCATCCTCTGTTTGGACACTGGTGGGTAAATTAATATGGAAGATATACCCCATCAAATGCAAGTGCAGAAAACTGAAGATCAACCCACCGGAAGGTCCGGTGCTTAGTTTGTGCACACTGGAGCATTTCTTACAAAGGCCACTGCAATTGCTGAAGAATGAAGATTAACTCACCGGATAGTCCGGTGATCACAGAGATAGTTGCACTGGAGCATTTCCAGTGAAAAGAAGAGAATGTTCAACTCACCAGATGGTCCAGTGTAAATGGAATGAACACCAGATGAATACATCATAGCTTTTTACATATAGAGACTGCAAAGGCTCAGAGGGCTCAAGATAACTCATCAAAGGTTTGGTGATAGATTTGAAATCAGACTGGAGTGCCCAGTGTTCACAGAGACCTTGAGTGGAAATCCAACGGCTAGTTTCTGAGGTTGTACTCACCGGATGATCCGGTGTTAGTACTATTGTTCTCACCAGATCATCCGGTGTTAACAGCTTTTATGAGTCGTTAGGAAAACGGCTAGTTGACGGGTTTGAGGCTATAAATACCCTTCCACTCAGTCATTTGATTTGTGGCAAGCTGCTGGAGTCTAGAGGAAGCTCATATACACTTGAGAAGACATCCAAGCCACCAAAGTGTTTAAAGTTGGTGAGGACATCACCTCTTTAGTTCCAGCCACATCACCTGTTGTTTCCACAACTCCAGAAATGATACAAGGACCGATGACACGAGCTCATGCACGTGAACTGAACTACATGATTCTCCTAAGGAATGAAGGTCCAGAACATGGCAACAAATAAAGGGGTGCTGCGCCACCAATCCTTTGGGCTAGGCCCATGTAATAAAGTCATGTTTTAGGCAGTTTAGGAAATGTTAGAAGGAGATTTCTCCCTGCCTTTGCTGGCCGAAATCTCCTCCCCCTCCTCCTATTTAGTCCAGGTCAAGCCTCCCTTATGAGGTGGGTTTTCTTTTGTTTAAGTTTAGCCATTGTGCAAACATTGATCTTCAGTTGTGTCCAGCGACCACCTGTAAGACAGCAATTGAGAACCCCATATTCTAGTGATTTCAGTTTGCCTACATCCTGTTCTTGCTTGTTCTTCGATTGGTTGCAGGAATTGAACCTCGTGTTCAGGTTGATCTCGCTATTCCAGCAAGGTCAATAACCATTTGGAGTTGGTTCTGCGATTGCTAAGGCACCCATGACCTGTTCGTTCGTAGTCGGATCGCGAGAGTCACCACCACTCAATCGATATTTATCCTCTCACCGAAAGATCGGGCACTCCAGGCGTATCAAGTGGTATCAGATTTTAGGTTGCTCGGTGAGATCGTTCCCCTACCTTTGTCATGCAATTTACGTTCCTATCATCCACATAAAAGCCAAAAAAAAGGATAGGTTAGTCTTGCTGTCCAAAACCGTTGTGCCATTGCATCTTTGTTTCAGTATTTTTGCTTTGTTGAATTTGTGTTCTATCATCGTTCTGTGTTGCTGGTCGCACAACAACTCTGTATTTCTCGCTTTGCACCACGATACAACCCTTGTTTTCCCACGCAACAACCTACACATCCCAGCCATACCCGCTTGGAAAGCTCTCTCCGAATTGGATAGTTTCTACTCATATTTCTACGCCCAGGTGTCTTTCCTTTTTAAACGGCTTTAGCAAGGAAAGTTCCAGCGCCTGTTTTTCTTCCAAGAACCAGCATTACCAAGGCAAAAGGCAAGGTGCACAACACAAAAAGGAAAGAAAAAGCCGCACCTAGTTGTTAAAAAAAAGGGGGTCATGCAATAGGAAAGTTTTCTGCCATATCAGAACGATGTTGGGTTGTGCTGTAATTTCCTCTTGTTGTCTCAACCATAGAAGGCAAGAGCCATTTCCAGGGTTTGCTGATCCATTGAAATAGGAAGGAAAGTACCCGGTTGATCCATGCTCACAGGCTTCCTTGTTTAATTACCTTTTTACCCCTATGCGCCACAACCACAAAAAAAATTGTGCCCAGTACACTCCCAGGACCTAGAATAGGCTACACTCGTGCTTCCTGATAGCCTTCGTTGCACCAAAAAAAAAATTTCCATTTCATCGTTCGAGCCTAGCTGTTGCATACTACTCAAGCTAGGGGCTGTTTGCATTGAACTTCATTTTCATATGCATGTGCCTCACGTCATGTGAACTTTTCTGCCCCCCCCTAACAGCAGCTTTGAGTAGTCGGCTATGGTCTCTCCTAGTACGTGGTGTGAGATTTATTCGTTGCTTGCATCAAGTCACATTATTCGTTGCGCAACCAAGCTGATACGTTTCTCACCTTGTTTATACCAGCAGCATTGCAACATATTTTGAACACTTATTCAACTTGCTGCTGAATTGATTGTGCTCATCCTTGCTACAAAGTGAAACCTTCCTATAGCTACACAGATTTCTACAACGAACGGCTTTGTGTCACTTGGCAATCGCTCCATCCAATCTTCACTGGTTGACACCGCTGGTTGCAGGTCACCCCTGTCGGCTTGGTAAGAATTGGTAAGAATTTGATAATGGCTTTAGCGTGTGTAACCTGAACAGCACCACACCCTGAAGTTGTAGGACATACACTTGTGTTCGTTGCTCTCTTGTTTTGTTGTGCTAACAATGACAGGTCCTTCGGATACTTCAGACAACAGGATGGCGCATTCTCCTCGAACAAAGGGCATCATACAGCACTTTGAGCGGGAAATGAGGCTGCAGGTAGAAGAACTTGACGAGGATATCTGAACAACAAATGAGCGCATGGGCCAGCTTGAGAGCTCCCAGCTTGCAACAGGTGCAACACTCAATGAGATGAAGACCGCCCAGGCCACCACCAACACTAATCTGGTCAACATCATGACACGCCTTCAGGACCTGTCACAACAGCTTGCTAATGTTGTACAGGGCCAAGCTGCCCATAGTGAGATTGACGGATAGGGTGATGCTGATTATGCTGGTGACACCGAGCATGAAGAGCTTCCCAATAACCACAATGCTCGGGATCATCGTCGACGGCGTGCAAATCAGCAAGGTATGCGTCAAAACCAGCACCGACGTGAGGTACGTAATCAGGATGATTCTTTTGCTAAAGTTAAATTCACAATACCTGCGTTCAATGGCAAATATGATCCTGATGCTTATCTTAACTGGGAGCTCGCTGTTGATCAAAAGTTTGCATGCCATACATTTCCTGCAAATAACCAAGTTAGGGCTGCTACTAGTGAGTTTACAGATTTTGCATCGATTTGGTGGAGAGAACATTGTGGTAAGCATTTCAATAACATCCCCACAACTTGGGAAGCTTTAAAATTGCTTATGCGACATAGATTTGTTCCCTCCTACTATGCTCGTGACATGCTTAATAAACTACAACGCTTACGTCAAGGTACCAATTCTGTTGAAGAGTACTATCAGGAGCTGCGAATTGGTATGTTGCGTTGTGGCTTAGTTGAGAATGACGATGCAGCTGTGGCGCGGTTTTTTGGGGGGGGGGGCTGAATCGTGAAATTCAGGATGTTCTTGATTACAAGGAGTACAATAATATTACTCGTTTGTTCCATCTTGCTTGCAAAGCTGAACGTGAAGTGCAGGGACGTCAAACGAGGACACGAGCTAACTATTCTGCAGGTCGCACCAACTCTTGGAAACCAGCCACTACGGCTGCGTCGCCCTCCCCTTCAGCTGCACCATCTCCATCCAGCAGCAAACAACAAACCGTGGCTTTAGCACCTCATGTACAAACCAAAGCTGCACACAACAGTTCAACACCAAGTGCTTCAGTTGCTTCTACCGGACGCACTAAGGAGATACAATGCCACCACTGCAAGGGCTATGGACACGTCATCCGTGACTGTCCAAACAAGCGTGTGCTGGTCATACGTGAGGATGGTGAGTATTCTTCAGCTAGTGATTTGGATTATGCCACATATGCCATGCTTGCCACTGACGTTACAGGACACGAAGATACATTTGCACATGAAGAACATGTTGCTGCTGATGATGCCGACAAGTATTTGAGCCTGGTAGTGCAACGTGTACTTAGTACTCAGCTTGCACCACAAGAACAAAACCAGCGCCATACTTTGTTTCACACCAAAGGCGTTGTTCAAGAGCGATCAGTTCGAATCATCATCGATGGCGGAAGCTGCAACAACTTGGCAAGCATAGATCTGGTGGAAAAGCTTGCTCTCTCAACTCGACCACATCCCCACCCCTACCACATCCAATGGCTCAACCAAGGTGGTAAGATGAAGGTAACACGTTCAGTAAGGATCCACTTTGCTATGGGTTCTTATCATGATTATGTTGATTGTGATGTTGTTCCTATGCAAGCATGCTCCTTGTTGCTAGGTAGACCTTGTCAATATGATACAGATTGTGTGCATAATGGTCGCACTAACCAGTACTCACTCCTCTTTAAGGGAAAGAAAATTGTTTTGCATCCAATGACCCCTGAACAAATTGTGCGAGATGAACTTGCTAGGGCGAGTAGAGAGCGTAAACAAAGTGAGAATCAAATTGTAGCACAAGAAATAAAACTGAATGGTCCTGTTTTGCTTGCTACTCAAGCTGATTTCGATGAATGGGACGCTAGTGCCTCTACTTGCTATGCTCTCATATGCACACAGGTGTTGTTTTCGATTGACGAGGCACCATCTTTTGTGCCTCTTGCTGTCACTAATCTTTTGCAGGAATACTCCGACGTTTTTCCGAAGGATTTACCTGCAGGTCTCCGTGGCATTGAACATCAGATTGACCTTATTCCGGGAGCTTCATTGCCCAACCGTGCGCCATATCGCACCAATCCCGACGAGATGAAAGAAATTCAGCGCCAGGTACAAGAATTACTTGATAAGGGGTACATCCGTGAATCTCTTAGCCCATGTGCTGTTCCTGTCCTGTTAGTGCCCAAGAAAGATGGCTCATGGCGTATGTGTGTTGATTGTCGCGCCATTAACAATATCACAGTACGATATCGTCACCCTATCCCTAGGTTAGATGATATGCTTGATGAACTAAGTGGCGCTATTGTGTTCTCTAAGGTTGATTTGCGTAGTGGGTACCATCAGATTCGCATGAAATTGGGGGATGAATGGAAAACAGCTTTCAAAACTAAGTTCGATTTATATGAGTGGTTAGTCATGCCTTTTGGATTAACTAACGCACCCAGCACTTTCATGAGACTAATGAATGAAGTTTTGCGTGCTTTCATAGGCAAATTTGTGGTTGTCTATTTTGATGATATAATGATTTACAGCAACTCTTTGGAGGAACATATTGATCATTTACGTGCTGTTTTCGATGCTTTGCGAAGTGCATGTCTTTTTGGGAACTTGGATAAGTGCAGCTTTTGCACAGCCCGTGTATCTTTTCTTGGCTATGTTGTTACAGCACAGGGTATCGAAGTGGACAGCGCCAAGATCGAAGCAATCCAGAGCTGGCCAACTCCTTCCACGGTGACGCAGATTTGGAGTTTCCTCGGGCTTGCTGGATTCTATCGCAGATTCGTTCGTGATTTCAGCACCATCGCCGCCCCGCTGAATGAACTCACGAAGAAAGGCGTTCCATTCTCTTGGGGTCCAGCACAAGACGAGGCCTTCCTGACTTTGAAAGATAAGTTAACCCATGCACCTTTGCTTCAGTTTCCTAATTTCACTAAGATGTTTGAGCTAGAATGTGATGCTAGTGGAATTGGGCTAGGAGGTGTGTTGCTGCAAGAGGGCAAACCAGTTGCTTATTTCAGTGAGAAATTAAGTGGCCCTAGTTTGAACTATTCCACTTATGATAAAGAGCTACTTGCGTTAGTTCGAACGCTTGCGACTTGGCAGCATTATTTGTGGCCTAGAGAATTCATTATTCATTCTGATCATGAATCTTTGAAGCATATTTGAAACCAATCAAATCTGAATTGTCGACATGCTAAATGGGTAGAATTTATTGAGTCTTTTCCCTATGTCATCAAACACAAGAAAGGGAAAGAAAATGTGATTGCTGATGCGCTGTCTCGCCGATACACCATGCTCTCTCAGCTTGATTTTAAGATTTTTGGGCTAGAAACTCTGAAGGAGCAGTATGCACTCGATCCTGATTTCAATGACGTGTTACTAAATTGCAAGAATGGGAGACCGTGTGGCAAGTTCTTCATGGACGATGGATTTTTGTTTCGTGCTAACAAGCTGTGCATTCCAGCAAGTTCTGTTCGTCTTTTGTTGTTACAGGAAGCGCATGGAGGTGGACTCATGGGACATTTCGGCGTCAAGAAGACCGAGGACATTCTTGCTGATCATTTATTTTGGCCAAAGATGCGACGTGATGTGGAGAGGTTTGTTGCTCGCTGCTCGACATGTCAACGAGCTAAGTCACGACTCAATCCCCATGGTTTGTACATGCCTCTCCCTGTTCCTTCTATTCCTTGGGAGGATATTTCGATGGACTTTGCCTTAGGATTACCTCGAACCAAGAAGGGAAGGGACATCATCTTTGTCGTTGTTGACAGATTTTCTAAAATGGCTCACTTCATACCATGTCACAAGAGTGATGATGCTACTCACATTGCTGATTTATTCTTCCATGAAATTGTTCGCTTGCATGGTATGCCCAATACAATAGTTTCAGATCGTGATACAAAATTTTTTAGTCATTTTTGGAGAACTTTGTGGAACAAATTGGGGACTAAATTGCTGTTCAACACTACATGTCATCCCCAAACCGATGGTCAAACTGAGGTTGTTAATCGAACTTTGTCTACCATGCTTAGGGCTACTCTAAAGAAGAATCTAAAAATGTGGGAGGAATGTTTGCCTCATATTGAGTTTGCTTACAATCGTTCTGTCCATTCCTCCACAAAGATGTGCCCTTTCCAAATTGTCTATGGTTTTATTCCTCGTGCACCAATTGATTTGATCTCTGTTTCGTCCTCCGAGGACATGAATTTTGATGCTAACCAACGTGCAGATCTGATATTGAAAATACATGAGCAAACCAAGGAGAATATTGAGTGTATGAATGCAAAGAACAAAATTGCAGGTAGTGAAGGACGACAACATGTTACCTTTCCACCTGGTGACTTGGTTTTGTTACACTTGAGGAAGGATCGTTTCCCTGCTTTGCGCAAGTCCAAATTGATACCGCGTGCTGATGGGCCATTCAAGATACTTGAAAAAATAAATGACAATGCATATAAACTTGACCTTCCTGTAGACTATGGTGTTTCTTCTAGTTTCAATGTTGCAGATTTGAAGCCATATGAAGGTGAGGAAGAGTAGCTTCCGTCGAGGACGACTTCGATTCAAGAAGGGGAGGATGATGAGGACATCACCTCTTTAGTTCCAGCCACATCACCTACTATTTCCACAACTCCAGAAATGATACAAGGACCGATGACTCGAGCTCGTGCACGTGAACTGAACTACGTGATTCTCCTAAGGAATGAAGGTCCAGAACATGGCAACAAATAAAGGGATGCTGCGCCACCAATCCTTTGGGCTGGGCCCATGTAATAAAGTCATATTTTAGGCAGTTTAGGAAATGTTAGAAGGAGATTTCTCCCTGCCTTTGCTGCTGGCCGAAATCTCCTCCCCCTCCTCCTATTTAGTCCAGGTCAAGCCTCCCTTATGAGGTGGGTTTTCTTTTGTTTAAGTTTAGCCATTGTGCAAACATTGATCTTCAGTTGTGTCCAGCGACCACCTGTAAGACAGCAATTGAGAACCCCATATTCGAGTGATTTCAGTTTGCCTACATCTTGTTCTTGCTTGTTCTTCGATTGCTTGCAGGAATTGAACCTCGTGTTCAGGTTGATCTCGCTATTCCAGTAAGGTCAATAACCATTTGGAGTTGGTTCTGCGATTGCTAAGGCACCCACAACCTGTTCGTTCGTAGTCGGATCGCGAGAGTCACCACCACTAAATCGATATTTATCCTCTCACTGAAAGATCAGGCACTCCAGGCGTATCAAAAGTGATCATCCAAGGTGATTAAGCATAAGGTTAGAGAGTGTTTAGTGCTTATAGAACTAGAGTGAGTTGTAGGTATGTGCTGCAGCTTGAAGAAGGGATCAAAAAGTGATCCTAGCTTGTACCGAGTGGTACGTCGACGCCTTGGAGTCCTGATGACTCGTCGACATCTTGGGCCTTAGTGGCTCAAGCTTGTTGATCCTCCGACTTGGTGTGGAGTGGCGGTAAAACACCTGTAAGGGGACGCTGAGATCCTTGCCTTGGTGGCTCAAGCTCTGAAGTGATCATAGCGGTAAGTGACCGAAAGAGATGCTAGTGGGGAGACCTTTTCTTGATGGTTTGGTGGCTCATCGTGCTTGTGATCTTATCTTGGTGACTTGGTAGCTCAAGAGCCGTGACCAAAAGAGACTTGATGACCAAGAGAATATCCTTTGTGGAGCTCCAACGTGGATTATGGGTGGTATTTATGTCATCGATACTATGGGATAAAGATCCATTGTAGCGAATTTGTCTCTCTTTCTTACTTATGTTTCTGCATTTACATACTTGCAATTTACCATGCTAGAATATATTGCAATCCTCTTGAGCGGTAGAGTAAACACACTAGACAAACATAGTCATTTAGATAGAAATTTATATAGTTTATCTTGTAAAGTTTTTGGAGCCAACTTGTTTTAGGGTTCTAAGTGTCCTAATTCACCCCATATTAGGACGTCATCATTCCTCACAATTGGTATCAGAATCTTGTGCTCTTAATAGGCTTAACATCGTAGAGTTGTGACGTCCGGGGTTAGGATAGATACCCATAGTGCTCCACTTTTCAATGGCACAATTTCCTTGTTAGAAAATTCTAATGTCTCATTTTTTACAAGGCAAGGGTCTAGATGTTTGGAGAGTCACTGAGGAAGGGATGAGACCTCACATCACCAACAAGGAGAGGTATTTAGATGCATTGGCAAAAAGTATCCTTTTATTATCTTTAAATGTTGATGCATTTAATCGTGTTTATCCTCTCACAAATGCACAGGATATTTGGACTAGTCTCATTGAAATACATGAAGCCACAAAGGATGTGTGCAATGAGAAATAACATGTGCTTGTTACTAAGCTCAACGACATAAAACAACTACCCTATGAAAATAGTAATGACATGTACTTACATTTGAATATTCTTGTCAATGAGATCAATGGGTTAGGTTTGACACAAATTAACGATGATCAAGTGGTGAGAAAAATACTTCAAGCTATTCTTTGAAAGTATAAGTTGATAGTGTCCATCATATACGACAACAACAACATCAAGAAGATGACTCCAAATCAAGTGCTCGGAAAAATGACCGCATATGAGATGACCATGAACATATGGGTGGAAGCCTCTTCCTTATCCGACGCCAAGAACCTTACTCTCCCAAGCAAGCGAACACCATACCCACACATAAAGGTGAAGATGAGCAGGCAAGAGCAAGAGTCAAGCTCAAGCGAAGATGATGAAGATGAAGAGAGCAACGAAGAAGATGAGAAAAGCACATCAAGTGATAAAGAAATGGATCCCGAAGTCGCTAAGCTCATCTCTTAAGTGGAGAAGAACATCAAGAAGATCAATGCTATGAGTGATGATGAATTTGATAAGGATTCTCTAAAGGTATGGAAAGCGATATAAGTGATGATGAATCTGATGAGAATTCTCCATCCTATGATGAACTCCTTTATTTGATCAATAAGCAACAAAGAGCTATTAAGAAACAATCAAAAGAGCTTAAGAAAATCAATGCCCGCAATGACATTCATGCTACCTTTATTTCTAATTATGAATAATTATTGAGTAAATTCAATTAGCTAAATAAGGAGCATGACGAGCTTAAGACAAAATTTGGGTGCATTGAATCTCAATCTAAGACCCCTTTGGAGCAATCTACCTTTCTATTTAATTTTAATCCTAAGGTAGATGCTTGCACATCTTGTAATGTTTTAATTGATATATCATGCTCACCCCTTTACAATGAGATATGTGTTGAGAATATTCTTGTAGAACCATCTAATGACATCATTACGGAAGAAAATGATGAGCTAAAGCAAGAAATTAATAAGCTCAAGAAAGACTTGGCAATATTAAAGAGTAAGAACCGTGTCCAACCACCTCAAGATAACCATGCTACCATGGTGAAGAAGCTTGCAGAGGGGTCTACCGTGACATGCTTCAAATGTCATCTAGAAGGCTATCACACCCTGATTTGCAAGCATGAGAAGATGAGTGAGTGATGACAAAATTCAAGCTCAAGTGATGAGAGCTTCGCCACCCACTCCTCCAAAAGAAACTCCTCCTTAAGGTCATCATCACGCAAGTCATCTCGCAAGCCATCATCACACAAGTGCCTTATGGCCAAAGGTATAAAAAGTGATGTAAGCTCCCTCCTATGATGAATTTGATGAGGATTCTTCCTCCTATGATGAACTCTTTCATTTGATCTATGAGCAAAAAAAGGACCTTAAGAAACAATCAAAAGAGCTTAAGAAATTTAATGCCCTCAATGATATTCATACTACCTTTATTTCTAATTATGAACAATTATTGAGTAAATTCAATTTGCTAAACAAGGAGCATGATGAGATTAAGGCTTAATTTGAGTGCATTGAATCTCAATCTAAGGCCCATTTGGAACAATCTACCTCTCTATTTATTTTTTATTCGATGGTAAAAGCTTGAACTTCTTGTGATGATTTAATTGATATATTATGCTCATCCCTTTGCAATGAGATATGTGTTGAGAATGTTCTTATAGAACAATATAATGAACTCATTGCGCAAGAAAATGATAAGCTCAAGCAAGAAGTCAAAAAGCTAAAGAAGGTTTTGGCAAGATTAAAGGGCAAGAACCATGTCTAACTTCCTCAAGACAACTGTGCAACCATGGCGAAGAAGTTTGCAGAGGGGTCACTATGACATACTCAAATGTCATCAAGCAGGCCATAAGTCCTTCCAATGACAGCAAGTCAGGAAGAAGATTATGAACCTCTCCAACAAGTCCTCCAACATCTACACCAAGATCAGCTACAAAACCAAGATCAAGAGCAACCACTATAAGCTCAAGAAGAAGAACAATAATAAGGTGGTTGCACATATGGTTGGGAGAAAGAATTAGAGATGGAACCAACTCATTTGGGTGCCCAAGGAAGTTATCACCAATATGAAGGGGCCCCAATCGGTTTGGGTTCCAATGAAGACTTGAAGCTCGAGGTAGCTATGGGGATTTGGAGGCTTGGCTCACAAAATAAAGTGAACGTTCAAGCAAAGAAGCCAAGTGTATCAGATTGGACGCTTTGATGAAGATCATAATCATTATATACCCTAATCCCCATCCAAAGGTAAAAGAGGTAAATGGTAGCTAGACTTTTGTTCATGCATTTCTTTTTGTATCTAGCACATTTGCGTTGTTTAGGATTGCATGTGCATATTTCAATTTATTGCAATGCTTAGTTTTCATATGGTAGGTTGCTTGTGTTTATTTCTAACCCATGAGACACCTATATGGTTTTTTAGTTGTAGGTCCCTTACATGGCATTAGTTTCACAATTGGTATCTTTTATGTGTCATGAACCAATCTATAGAGTACCCTTCCTCTTTTTATTAATAACAAGTGCATATGTTTCGCAAGTATTCAACACTTGTATGTACACATTTAGGGGGAGTATATCCTATGAATTGTGATTTTGAGACTAACATGTGTTGCCGATATATCTTTTATAGTCTCATGGAGAAATCAACATGTCTCCGGAGGTATACAATGCTTAAATACTTCAATTGATATCATTGTCAATTCACTTATACATTTAAGCCACCTCCATGCATGATATGAGTTAAACTTCCTACCTCTACTTCTTATCTAGATGTGCATATATTGCTACATTCCTATAAGTGATATTCATAGGTGGGTTTGCACACATAAAGGGAGAGTTTAGATTATATCATATGAGTTTCATGATTTATGATCCTTACTTATCTTTTTCAATTGATATCAATGCCTCCTATCCTCATAACTGGTATCATGAATTTTGTTCTTACAATTGGTATATCTTTTCAATTGGTATCATTTTATTGGATCATGATTTATGAAGTTCTCTCCCATATTCTCTAATTCTTTTTCTTGCGTTCAACATATGTTTGTAGCCCTTTTTGAGATTGTTGACAAAGGGGGAGAAGTTTGATGACCAAATCAACAAGCAAGATACAAGACATCTAGGAATGCTGAGGTTGATAAAGGGGGGAGGGGGAAGAAAAAGATACAAGAAGCAACATGAGGCACCTAGGTTGACAAATAGGGATAAGCTCTTTACGATTAATATCATTTATTATTTGCCACTTGTTTTGGTTGTATTGTCATTAATCACCAAAAAGGGGGAGATTGTAGCGAAAATGACCCTATTAGGTCATGATTATGATTTTAGTGATTAATGATAACATAGTCACTGGGACTAACATGTTTATCAAAAATATATGTTAGTAGGTCTCATGTATGCAATACATAAAGAAGAAGCCACGGCAGTTGGGACAAAGTTTGATTGAATTGGAGAAGTCTAAGGAGAATTGACCTCACCGGAAGGTCTGATGTAGAGGAGTTTGTCCTCACCGAAGCATTATGCACAGAGACTGATAGACTCACCGGATAGTCCGGTACTCTGTGTGTTGAACTCACTGGAGTATTTCTGACAAAGGGGGAGAAAGTTGATGACCTCACTGAATAGTCTGGTGATCTGCACTGGGTAACATCGGAGCATTTCTTGCATAGAGGAAGGCGAGTGCAGAAAATTGAAGATCAACCCACCGGAAGGTTTGGTGCTTGGTTTATGCACACCAGAGCATTTCTTGCAGAGACGATTGCAATTGATGAAGAATAAATATTAACTCACCGAATAATTCAATGATCACAGAAATAGTTACATCGGAGCACTTACAGGGAAAAGAAGAGAAGGTTCAACTCACCGGATGGTCCGGTGTGAATAGAATGAACACTGGATGAATGCATCGGAGTATTTTACATAGACAGGCTGCAAAGGCTCGGATGGCTCAAGATAACTCAGCGGAAGGTCCGGTGATGGATTTGAAGGCACATTGGAGTATCCGGTGTTCACAGAGACCTTGAGTGTCGGGTGTTCCAACGGCTAGTTTCTGAGGTTGTACTTACTGAATTATCCAGTGTTAACAACTTTTCTCACCGTTGGGAAAATGGCTAGTTGGTGGGTTTGAGGCTATAAATACCCCTCTACTTAGTCATTTGATTTGTGGCATGCTGCTAGGGTGTAGAGGAAGCTCATATACACTTGAGAAGATATCTAAGCCAACAAAGTCTTAAAGTGATCATCCAAGACGATTAAGCACAAGATTAGAGAGTATTTAGTGTTTATAGGCCTAGAGTGAGTTGTAGCTAGGTGCTATAGCTTGAAGAAAGGATCAAAGAGTGATCCTAGATTGTACCGAGAGGTACTTCGACGCCTTAGAGTCTTAGTGATTCACCGGCATCTTGGGCCTTGGTGGCTCAAGCTTGTTGACCCTCCGACTTGGTATGGAGCAGCGGCAAGACATGTGTATTAGGATGTGGAGACCCTTGCTTTGGCTCTGAAGTGATCATAGCGGCAAGTGATCGGAAGAGAGGCTAGTGGTGAGACCTTGCCTTGGTGGATTGGTGGCTCATCGTGCTTGAGACCTTGTCTTGGTGACTTGGTAGCTCAAAAGTTGTGACCGGAAGAGACTTGGCGACCGAGAGCATATCCTTTGTTGAGCTCCAACGTGGATTAGGGGTGGAATTCATGTCATCGATACCACGGGATAAAGATCCCTTGTGTTGAGTTTGTCTCTCTACCTTATTTACATTTTTGTATTTACATACTCGCAATTTACCTTGCTAGAATAGGTTGCAATCCTCTTGAGTAGTAGAGTAGACACACTAGATAAACCTAGAGCACATTTAGATAGAAATTGATATAGGTTTCTTGTAAAGTTTTTGGAGCCAATTTGTTTTAGGGTTCTAAGTGTCCTAATTAACCCCCTTCTTAGGACGTCACCGTTCCTCACATACCTTCCAAAGGCAGAAATGCAACTTCAATCATCCTTTATCCTCTAGTTCATCAATCAATAATCATCATAACACAAAAGAAGCAAAGTAGAGCACACACCATACACACACAAGAAGACAACGCTCAGACTGTGAGTGATGGACCAGTGCTTGAGCTAGCCATGGCAGAGCGAAGGGATGATGGTGATAGCACATGCAATGGTGTAGGTACGTGCGATGGCATGGGCACGTCAGCGGGTGATGGCTCGTGCACGACCGTAGGCGACAGCTCGGGCAAGGCTACGCGCGCAGGCGATCATCGACAGTTGTGCACGATGGCTCGGACGAGGTCACGAGCATGGGTGATGGCACAGGCACGGGCACGGGGGGCTGCAATCGGCACCGACACCACAGATGAGAGTAGAGATTTGAGAGACGAATGAGGAATGGATGGATTGGTTTAGGTTTTGTGTGGCGCAGGGAATAGTTTCAGGGCTAAAATTTGGTCCTACGTGCGGCAAAAACAATCCTCCCTCGCAAAACCATCATGCGCCAAACTTTGCATCGCCAAGACGGCCACCTAGTCGCGTGCATAGCCAATTAGTCATGTCCAGCCACCGTTTAGATTCACTAACTAGTCTGTCTTAGACTAGAGTTGACTGTCTAGATGGTCTAGCCGTCTAGAGTTGCTTCTAGGCCCTACACTGGACGCCGAGGCTTCGACTAGCAACTAGTCATCGTCTAGACGTGCTAGGCGGTCAGTAGTATAGAACTACCATATCCAAATACCCCAAGATTTTCTATTATTATGGGGGCATATCTCCATCTCTAGAAAGAGAATCCATGGATGCATGAAAACTACTCGTAGATACCCAGGATATTTTGTAAACATGTAAGTTTATCTCCAAGAATGGGAAGAAAGGACTGCAGAGGCCGTACGATGACCCCATATATATATATGGAGCCAAGAGACCCTGTGAAGGACAAGCGCTTACAATTCGACACAAGCCATCACACGCCCTTGAAGCCTGCAGAAGCTTTGACCCACTAAGCCTTATATAGTTTAGATCTGTATTAGCATTTTCACCTGACTACTCGTAAGGGAGCCTTCGATTAGGTTTAGATCTATCTAGGCTAGTCACACACCCCTTTAATAGTCTTGGAGAATAATACAAGATAAAGAGGATATAGGACTATTATTCTAAGGGAGATCTGAACCTGTATAAAACCTACTCTGAGTTTTATGTGATTCGTCTACTTTAAGCAAGTTTGTAAGATCAATAGTTCACCAATTGTTGATAGCTGGCTCTGTCCATAGGGAACTTAATGTTTGCTTAGTACCTCGAACAACGATCAAATCACAAGTACTCACTGACTTCGTTGCCGAATAGAAAGAACTTGATCAACCCCAGGACAATTGCATCGACTTATCAGATGTATGGACTCTTTTCTTTGACGGATCACTTATGTTTCAAGACGCAAGGGCTGGAATTATACTTATTTGTCCCACAAGAGAAAACCTGCAATACACTTTGCAAATTAACTTCTCGGCCACCAACAATGTAGCCAAATATGAGAGTCTGCTCGTCGGTCCCCGAGTAGCTTCTTCTCTTGTTAAACTGGCAAAACCAACTGTTTACCGACCGAAAAATGAACTCACGCCCGTGATAATTACTTTAGGCTTACGATGAGTGTCCGATGGAAGTGAAGCATTATCTGTACATGCTAGCCATTCCTCTGCTAGGTCTTGATAGCGAGTCTCGGCCTCGGAAAAGGGCCCCATTAGTTGGTCACGTAGGCTGGGGCCAACAATTTCCATGAGGCTATGTTTGGAAGCAAGGAGACAAAATCCCAAGGAAGGAGATCCCTTAGGGGGTTTTAAGGGCATTTCATTTCCCCAGGGGGATATTCCCACATGAGTTTTCATTCCCTACGACTGTTTGGGAACCAAGGGGATGGAAATCCCGAGGAACAAAAATTATCTCAAAAATAAAAAATGATCAAGAAAAATCAATAATATGATAAACTCATTACGCATCTATCTCATACATCACAAGATCACAAAAACAAGCACAAAGAGCATGAAATTAATAGCCCAAGTACAAAGATTGAACATAATTTGACATCCAACATAATTCCAAGTGTCTAATAGCCCATGTTCAGTGTCTTGTGCATAGCATCTGGAATATTTTTCAGAATGGAGAACACAATGATGAGTTAAGAAACACAACAATGGGATACGAAACACAACAACAGGATACGAAACACATGCAGTGGGTGTTTCTTGTCCCTGCTCCGATGCAGCCAGACAGAGACATGAGGAAGACGATAGCGCCGATACCAATGAACAGATAAATAAACCTACAAGAAGCAGAGGTGATTCGATGTCAAACACGGTCGTCTTGGTAGTAAAATAAACAAAGTCCATGGTTCCAGTTGGAATGAATCTAATTCAAAGAGCCAACTGGTTGTGTTTCCTAGTAATATCAAAGAGCACAGGTGTGATCAAAATATAGTTCAGTAATGCGGCAATCTTAGAAATGTCAGGTATAAAAGTTTCAGTTTGCAAATAACAGTTACCCAATTTAGTGAAAATTTGTATTTGCTAGATACCTCAAATGTACTAATTCATCATGTCGCCAATATCAGAATATGTGATTAGTATCTTCAATATCCATGAAAGTAGACTAATGTATGTTTTGATATAAGCAGTCTAGCTCATCTCATGCATTGTTCTCCAGTTGATATAAATATATTTGTAAAGGCATTGGTATATTTCATATTGCAGAGCCTAGCAACTCCATTGCAAAGAGCTACCGAAGTACCTCCAATGTTCAACTAGATATTGATGCGTGAACAACATGAGGATTCTGACGACCCACCTCAAAAGAAAATTCCTACTTTGCTTACTTGAACTCTTGGAGGGAAAATATCTATGTAGAAGGATCATGAGATAACTGGGCATCAAAGTACATTCATCAGACAAATAAGAGACACATTCCATTCCATTTTCCCTCAAACTAAAACTTAACGATAGAAATGTCTTAGTTCTGACACTATTAATATGCATGACAGGAAACCCGTTGAAAAATCTAGAAAAGATCATACCATTCTATTGATGCTTTCATCTGGAGTTCACCGTTATAGGTTCATTGTAGATGGAGAAAGAAGATTTACAACCTCATGCAGACAAAATCTGGGAGGGTCTACACATATAGTAGCAGAGCTAGAAAAAGGCATCTCACTGGTAAGATATAGAAACCATGAAGTTATCTATATGCTATTTGAGAGTGACTTAATCTTTGGACATATCGCTGATATGAAGGATGCAATTATAAACAAGAGAGCCAAGAGAGTGTGCTACTCCAAAACAACATAACAAGCATAACTTTGAAAGGATCATATCTATGGAGTAATTTTCTTCTTCAACCAAATAGTCCGATTGTTGAACTACCTGGTGTGTATAGAAAACTATAGTTGAGTCTCATTGTCTCAATACAATATCTATCTTATTACAAAAGCAAGATTCAACCAGCATATTTCTTGCACACAACTACTATTCTTTAATAAAACCACTAAACAAGGCCAGTTAAAATTTAAACCATAATTGCCAAGCGTGCTATTAAAATAGAAGGAACAAGTCTCTAAGTGTAAGTTTTACTAACTAAACTAGTTATGTTTGTAGTAAGGCATGAGGCCCTAATTCAAACTTCTTGGCAAAAGTGAACACACACATCGTCATATGCAAGCAAGCTATCACACGCACGTGCCATGCCAGCACATATATATACCGCTAGGTAATCAACTCACCATTAACAACGCCGTAATCACAGGTAGGCTCAAGCTTGCTCACGCCCTGCCCACGAAAGAAAAAGAAGTAAGGATCAAAACGAACCAGCGAACACACTCCAATCACTAACAACAGTATCCCAATCTCTGCAATCTGCACAGATTGGAGAGAAGCAAGCATTAGGATATCAGGGTGTAGAGAAAGAGCGAAATTCCGTAGAAAAGAATTAAAATGAGCAACCCGTCCAAGAAGGTAACGGGGGCCAGCCACCCTACCAAGCAAAACAAAAAATCAACCCAGCCCCCAGACCCCCGACGGATCTCCACTCTACACTAGTGGCATGCGCGCCTGGGGGAGTAGACACATCGACGAGGGCAAGAAAGGGAGAACGAGAGGCGCGGTCACGCCATGAGGAGAATACCTGGATCTGGACCGAGGCACGCCTGGCGTGGAGGAAGAATGCGGCGGCGGGTGGAAGGCGATGCCGCCACTGGGCCATCAGAGGAGGGCAGATCAAACAAGGGCATAGAATCGGTGGGGGAAGGCTGAGAGCCAAAGTCGTCCCTTCGCGGTGGCCTTGGCGGTGGGGGTGGGAGGAAGAGGCGGCTGCAGGCATAAGAGGGAGGAGTGGATCGTAGGGCTACAGCCACGGAGGTGGAGACTGTGGCAGCGAAGGTGGTGGTGGTGATGGCAGAGGCTGAGGTGGAGGCAGACTGAAGTCATGAGTGAGCGTCGCGAGACGGGGAGGAGTCAACCATCTACAAAGGTGGGGCAGAAAATCCGTATAGGGACGACGTGAGTTGGATTGCAGATACCTGTCGAATGGGCTTCCAAATGCGTCTAGAAGCTGGCCCATTGATTGTTTCCGTGTAGGCTCGTTCCCTGAGAAAAGGCTAGGATCCTAGAGGGTTTGGGCCTTCCAAACATAGCATGACGAGGAAGACGTCCCCTGTCATGGCGTCCGCGAACGACGATCTTGATCTCCACGATGGACCCGTGGCCGCGGCTTGCGAAAGACATCGCGGAGGTCGGGTGCGTCGCGGTCACCTTCGCCCTTGCCGCGGACCCACCTGACGGCCACCGTCTCGCCCGTGTGGTGGTCGCGTGCCTTGACGACAACGCCGTAGGTGCCCTGAGCGAGCACCTCGAGCCTCTCGTAGTGGTAGATGCTCCCGAACGTGACCCGCACTCGCTTTTTGCCGACTGGCGCAGAGCAGACGCCGCCTCCGGGCGTAGGAGGCTTCCGGATCGCCGCCACTGCCACCGCCATGAGTAGAAGCACCGAGGCAGTGGAGAAGGGAAGTGGTGGCGTTAGGAAAAGATTCTTGGAAGGGACAGATTGTGCGGCGGCGGGGCAGTGGCCTCGTGAAATCTATAGCATTTGAAATCCGATTGAGATTCGCAGAGGGCCCTGTGCGCGTGGCGTGCATTTGAGGTTTCCGATTGACCTCTCGAACAGGCCTCGGCATTCGTCATGGATGAGCTCGCCGCCGATCCACCCCATGGATGTGTCGAAGAAGTCGGAGACGAGTTCGAGGAGTCAAGTTGGGGTTCTGATAACGAAAACGAACGACGGGAAATCAAGGGGAACTGGGGGGAATCCAACGGTAGAGCTTTTCAGTAATTATTTACTGTCGCTCGTAATTGGGTTGGTGACTGTTACAGTTGATGATTTCTTTGACGAGACTGGTTTTTACTGTATGTAGATTGGAAGATGCTGACGGTGCTTGATGGTTGTTTTAACTGAACGAGAAATCCGAGAAAAACTATATGGATTACTTGAATATATGGGTTTAACCGGGTAGCTTTTGTTTATGTTTCGAGGGTATTCTATTAGGCGTTGTCTGGAATTTGGGAAATTGAGAAATTCCCAGCGAGAACTAATCACATAGGAGAAACCATCCAATGAAACAATAAATCCTCTTTGCATTTGGATGAGTAAATTGGTTGGAATCCTCAACATCAAGAACTACAGGAATTCTATTCGCAAAATAATAATAAATAAATCCTTATCACCCTCCTTTGTACTCTCCCTAAGTTCCCTGGACTCAGCAGATGTTGCTGGTTGCAATAAAAAGACACCACTAGCACGCCAAGACTGCCGTGGTGCCGACGTCAATGGCATCGACACCCTCATGTCGTCGATGCTCGACTGTTGGAGACTGCAGTTGAATGTTGTAATATCTATCATAAAGAATATTCTTTACTTTCAGAACTTCTTTTCTGCATTCTGATTTCTCTAGTGTATATCAATTTACTTTCAGAACTAATGTATTATATTCCCTTGAATTCGAAAACTGAGAACGTTCAAAGACCAAAGTTGAAGGTCGCTTATGCTAATCTAATTGAACATAGCTTAAAGGCTCCAAATTAATTAATTAATTTTTTCTCGGAACATTTGAGGCCAAACTTTTTAATTTTAAAAGTAGTATCGCTTAATCAAATAAAATCCAATGCATTTAGGAAATACCAAGCCCAGCCACAGCCCAACTCCTTGTTCCCCATGCCGTAGCTTTCTGCTTCAAAGTTGGATTTGTGAACTCTTCTTGAAACATAACAGGCAGCAAAGCTGCCTATTATATATTAAAACATAGAAAGAGCCCAATGGACTAAAAGTACAAAGCGTAGTCAGGGCAGCGTCGGAGGCAAAAAAACCACCAAATAAAGCAAAAAAGCCCTAATCTTGCATAGAAAGCACCCTAAATGGTGCACCCCATGAAGGCCCAAATCTTGGCCATAGTCGAAGATGTGTTTCACAATTTTGGCTACTGGCTTCTCCCTATTGTCAAAGGTGCATATGTTTCTTTCTTTCCAAATTTTCCAGGTGACTAGCATGATGAGCAATTTTAGTGCTTTCCTTGATGAAGGGATACAAAGAGCTTGAGAAGTCCACTAACAGAGAACCGAGGAGCTTTGGGGCCTCGCTTCAAGGAGGATGAGCAGATGCTTTAGTTTTGTACCTAGTCTTCGCCAAACTTTCCTAGTGAAGGAGCACTCCACGATGAGGTGGACACAAGTTTCATTCGAATGCTTGCAAAGAGTGGAAATGGGGTTGCAGGGCCATCCCCTACGGGCAAGACGATCCACAGTCTAAAGCTTATTTTGGATGGCTAGCCATGCAAAAATTTTTTACATGGGTGACGCCCACGTCTTCCACATCAATTGGGTGAAGTTTGTACATATGAATCCCTTGAACATCATGGTGTATGCTGACCTAGCAGAGTAGGTCTCCTGGTCGGAGTATTTCCATATTATGGAATTAGGGATGTCTGGCTAAAGGTTTACTTCTCTAGTGATGCCCCAAAGCCAAATGAATTGTGCGATGTGGTCCTTTGAAGTATGCTGAAGGGTGGCCATACCAGCAATCCATGCTCTTTGAAGAGTTGCCTCATGAAGGGAGTATTGCTTAGCTCTGGAGATAGCAAAAAGTAGTGGCGTTCGGTCTTTTGGCCTGAGGCCCTTAGCCCAAGATGAATGCCAGAAGGAGATTTTCTCACCACACCCAATGAAGATTGATGTGGCAGGCGCTAAGAGCAGTCGGTCCGTGTTGTCAGACGAGATCCGCGTACCAACCTAGGCTTTCTAGGTCACTGCCTCACTCTTGCCAGAGCCGTTGTTGTCTGAGCGCATGGCCAAAGAAATCAAGATGGAGGACACCGAGGCCGCCAAGCAGTTTTGGTCCTTGCATTTGTCACCCATATTTGGTTTGCAGCTCGTCCAAAGGAATTAGGCAAGGGTTTTGATGGCTGGCAAGAAGTAAATTGATTGGGACGTCATCACAGCTTTCACATGGGCCAAGTGGCCCAGATGGGGGAGTTGGGGGGGGGGGGCATGTTCTTCCCCTTCCAAGAAGACATCTTCCCAATCACTTTGTCCACCATCGGTTGTAGGCTAGATGCTTTCAGTTAGCCAATAGTATGTGGTAGCCTGAGGTAAGTGATTAGAAACTTGGAGATGACCACCGGTAGATCTGAGAGGATCATAGACAGATCAATGTCATCAAATCGGATTGGGGCAAGTGATGTCTTGGTGAAGTTTGTCTCAAGCCCCATAGCCTTACTAAAGGAATGAAGAAAACTAGCAAGCATTGCCATGTCTTGAGCAGAGGGGGCTGTGAAGACCACCGTGTAATTGATGTACATGCATATGCACATCCTATCAATGTTGAAGCCCTCAACAAGCCAACTGATAAGCCCTGTCTGAGTGGCAAAGGTAAGCAACAGCTGAAGAGGGTCGATGGCCAAAGTGAATAACATGGGAAACAAAGGGTCCCCCTATCTAAGTCCCTTCCCATGCGCAATTGGCTCTTTGGAGATCCTGTTGAGGACTATTCTTGATGTAGCCACGAGAAGGATTGAGATGAGGTCTCTCAAGTTTTGCGAGTACCCCAACTTGGAGAGAAGCTCAAGAAGGTAATCCTAATGGACGAAGTCAAAAGCTTTGGAGATGTCCAGTTTGGAAAGGAGAGTAGGAGTGTTGCTCCTGTGCAAGGCCCTAGCCACGCTTCTAATAGTCATGTAATTGTCATGGATGCAGCGTTGTTTGATGAAAGTGCTCTAGCAATCGGAGACCATTGAGTCAAGGAGAGGCGTGATCCTGAGTGCTAGGATTTTGGACAACAACTTGGCGATTGAGTGAATAAGACTGATTGGTTTGAAATCAGTAATTACTTTAGCACTCAGTTTCTTTGGTAGGAGGACAATGTTCGCTGAGTTCAGAAGGTGAAGGCCATACAAGCAAAGGTCAAAGAAAGCCTTGATAGATTCAATAACATCTAATTTGATTATGTGCCAAAAAACCACAAAGAAGCACCCATTAAAGCAGTCTGGGCCTGGAGCCTTGTCCTGTGGTGATAGCTTGATGGTGGAGAGGATTTCCTCCTCTGTTGGAGGGTGATCAAGGAAGGATAGCTCGGGTTGGCGAATATTGAGGTGCTACCAGTTGATGTCAGTTTCTCTTGGCGGCGGTCTTGCCATAACTTGTTGGAAATGATGTTGGATCATGGAGGATTTATCCGCATATGAGGTGGCCCAACCATGAGCGGTACATACCCTCTGGATTTGGTTTCTCCCTCTATGTGCACTCACCATATTGTGAAAATATCTGGTATTGGCATCGCCTTGTTTAAGGAAGGTAATTCTCGATGCTTGACTCTTCCAAGAGCATTCGATAGCAGCAAGGGATAGAACTCTTATTTTGAGCTGTGCCCTAAGCACATCTTCCTAATTGGATAGCTGACGACTCTCCTGAGTAGTGTATAGGAGAAGAATGATCTCGAGCTCCATAATCGATTGAAGGTTGGCACCTGAAAGAAGGGATTTACTCTAACTGGAGAGACGAGTAGTTGTGTTTCAGAGCTTCTGGTTTAGAATGTGGTAAGGGTCATTGTGGCATGTGTTAGCTGCCCAAGTTGAGGTCACTGTGTCCATGAAGCTCGGCATACTGGTCCAGAAGTTTTCAAATTTAGAGGACCATGGCCGTTTAGGGCCGCTTTGGTTGGGGAGCAGTAAGGGGCAATGATCTGAGTGGGTGGAGGAGAGTGCTTGGAGGCCGTGTGAACTCAAGGTAGAGCATCCTATTTTGTGTCGCATAGGAACCTATCTAGCCTAACGAAGGTAGGCTTTCACCGGCCATTTGACAAAGTAAACTTTTAGTTTTGCAGATGGATGTCTCAAAGAAAGTAGTAGTTAATTGCACTGCTAAAAAGCCTCATGTGTCATAGTTGCAGGTTGTTGTTTTTATCTGCAACCTTGTAGATGATGTTGAAGTCTCCCATGACAAGCCATCTTGTCCCTAATGTTGGATGGATCCGCCTAAATTCGTGAAGAAAGAGTTCTTTTAGGGAATGCCTCGTAGGGCCACAGACTGAGGTAAGAAAGAAGGAAGTCCGACAAAGCTTAGTAGTGATGGTGGAAGTGATGTGAAAATTTCCCATGGAGATGTTGGAGACATCCACAAAATTCTTGTCCCAAAGGAGAAGAATCCCCCCTCAGCTAGGGGGAGCTTGAGGCGGGGTGGTGTGCGTAGCTAGATAGAGAAGTTCGTCCCACATATCACGCGGTTTGGTCATCTATTTCGTGAAGCTTGGTTTGTTGGAGTTTCTAGGAATTATGGCACTCTTATCTTGAAAATTAAACACTTTTGCTACTGAATTTTTGACACTTTGAACTCGAGATTTCTTGAACATTCGATAGTAATCCATAGCCTTCAACTCAAGTAGCGGTCGGCAAGTGAACGCTGGAGGGACGGGGATGGTCACTGGAGAGCACACAATGCTTAGCATAATGGGGAGTGCCCCTACTTGGGAGACGAAATATGGAGTTTACGATGCAAAACCTCATTGCCCTCACCGACGGTGGACGTAGCGTGGTGAGGCATCAGATCGGCAGCTGGGTGCTGCTAAAAGGGGGTGGTAGAGGAAGATGGGGTCTGGATTTAGGAATGAGAATGAATGGACACTTATTCATTTATGAAGATCACAATAGGGGGTTGGCAATGGATCACGAAAAAGGATGCTAAACAACATGCATATCAATCGCATATATTGCATATAAAACAGAGAATCACTACATGAAAAAAGCTCGTGGATGATAGGTCTTGCACCCATCATCTCGAACGCATCACTGATGACTGGTCATTGGTGATGGGTCACACCGTTACTCGTCACCTATGAGCATCTCCCATGTACTGGGATGACAGACATAAGTGATGGATAATTTCTTCACTCGTCACTTATGTTAGTCACGTATGTCCTAACATAAGTGACGGGTAATTTCTTAACCCATCACTTATATCCTAACTAAGTTACCCATCACTTATGTCTGTCACCCATGTGCTGGGAGAAATACATAAGTGATGGGTAAGATAGTTACCTATTACTTATATTTAATATAAATGACGGGTAACTAGGTTACCTGTCACTTATGTGTATGTTACCCTATGGAAATATCCTGTTTCCAGGCTGCATCCTGGAGCATAACTATGATTTAGTAGTCCTCTTCTCCCTACAAAAACAACAACACATCCAAATCTATATTGACAAACACGCATATAAGAACTCGCTTCATCACATAATCACAAAGGTTACAAAGTTCCAATCAATTCATTATAGAATCACAAATGTTATAAAGTTCCGATCGACTCATATTACATATATAAGACCTCATAACCTAGGGATTCTATAGTGGAACTCGTCGTGTGGGCTTATGACTTCAACCACCAAGAACTCTGCGATCCACCGTCGAATCTCCAAAAGTGTATTGTTGTTGAAAAAAAGAGCATCAAATTCTTGAATAATTTGACGCGTAACCAATGTCATGTTATCAATTAAACTAATTACTAAAATTAGTTACGAATAATCTTGTATTGAACTTACATAAGAGGATTTGATATCCTTCATGCGGAGTGTGAGGAGCATGTTTCACACAACATAGAATCCGCATGTGTTGCTTGGTGGTTGTTGGTGGTATTACTGTAAAGAAAATTTAGTGTTAGATAAAAAGGAAAAAAAAGAAGCAATAGAGAGCATTTGGTATTTTGTTAGGTAGCATTTACCTCGAACCTGGTCTTGTGTGCCAGTCTGTGACTGGCTTTCGCATCACAATAAGGTTGAGCTCGAATGTACTTGTCAAAAGCCCTACATAAGGATGGATCGATTAGAGAGCATTTGAATGTTAGAAAACTTAAATATGTAAACTAAGTCAGGCAGAACTTATGCGTCGAGCATGCCTTTTACATCGCTGTAATCATGCTATCCAGGTTTGCCTTTTCGTCCTACTGGTCTTGAGGAGTTGAGGTAGAACACCAAGTCCCACTTGAGGCAAATGACCAGTAAGATCCATGGCCACTGATGTTGTGGGTGCCCATCAGGTACTGCATTTTGGAATATTGTTGCATTGCCCTGACCACATGGTCCATGGCATAATCGGGGTGAAGTTGCATGACCGATATTGTAATGGCTTCAAGGTCAAAACATGCGATGGAATCCTTATTCTTCTTTATTTATTTCATCAAGTGTCTATAGATAAAAACATAGTTAGATTTAAGACTTAGTGCTATTAATTAATGAATATTCAATTTCAAGGGACTTACAATGTGAAGATCCGTAATAACGAAATGTCCAGGCCATCAAGGTTGAAGAGGTCGTATAAGTCATTGAAACCCACAATAAAGTAGTAGTCATCATTACTTAAGAGGTGTCGTCGTTTGTACTGTACAACTATGGATGTGGCATTGCTATCTCTAGAAGCCTGCATGTAGTAATTATGCAGGTCGGAACATGCCTGTCCTGCCCTTTGCTAGGCTATCTACTGTCATCATGGGCTTCCCATATTGAAATTTCGTGTTGGCACTAGTCCATGCTGCTCCAATGTCTATTGACTTCTTCGCTGGTACAATGGCCTTTGACATCTTTGACAGGTTCTTCTTATAGCCTTGCTTCTCAGCTCCCTTTTTCTTCTTCTTTGAGCTCCTTGGGGGCGATGGGATTGGTTCTGGAAGCCAGACTATCAAATGCGGAGGAGAAGGTAGTGAAGCCAGCTTCTCTGGAGTTGGAGAAGGTAGTGAAGCTGACTTCTCTGGAAGTGAGGGGCATGGCGCTGGTGCACTTGGAGCTCGTCCAGACTGGGATGCACTGGAGACAACAATGTCGCCCCTGTTTCATTGGATCCTTTGATGAAGAGCTTCTCCCTAAGTTGTGACTTCACATCATTGGGGGGGGGGAGCTCCAACACGTGATCGGTGGCTTTCTATGTACCATGTCCACCGTAACCATGGCATAGCCTGCACGTATCAGGACCGTATGTAAGATGTGGATGCCTGGAAGCACCTGACCTCTTGCAACCTCGATGTGATACCCACCAGGCCTAATTACATGGCTGCAGGGTATGGGCCCTTCTAGCAGGTCAATCATATCCGGCTCAGTCATGGCAGCAACTACTTGTTGATTGACCTCCTTGGAGGTGCAGCCACTCTTCCCTGTAGCTCTGGGGCTAGCTTCCGTTGGAATGGAAATATCTATTCCCTTTGCTGCAGCTGCTCTATGATATTTACGTAAACTTTCAGGGTGATATCCTGTGTCAATGCATCCACGTCCACTGCAAGACTCTTCCTTTTCTTATACATCCTGAGGTCTTTGGGAAAGTTGTATTTCCATCCCTAGGAACTTGGCACACCTTGCACTCATCCTAGGTGCTCTGAGTTTCCCAGTGCTGCTGAGAGAACATCATGCTCCTTGGCCCTGGTGAAAGAACCTTGGCTAGCTTTGGCTGCCTTTTCTTTTACTTTTTCTGCGACTGCCTGGGTTTTGGGGTTTCTGAATGTAATTTCCACACTCTCGAATAGCTCACCCCTTGCACGCAAATATGACTGTGGTGGTCCTGGGAATTGGAGCCTAGTATTCTCGCGGCCTTCTTAGGATAATTTTTTGTCCTCTGCCTGCCATTTGGCCCTTTTACTAGCGTACCCGGTTGCGCTGGTCCTGTGGTTATACTTGTTCCTAGCCCGAAGCCACTTCTTCTCCTCACTCTCCTTTTTGAACTACTCTGAGTTCTTCATCTGTACAAAAGCATCGCAATCTTCCTCTTTCAAGTGCTTGTAGCTCTCAAAGGGCGCCACCCCTTTAGCCAAGTACCAATTCACAAGATTGCTCTTAAAGCTTCGATGAAGTTCGTTGCTACATGGAGCACATCGATCATTTGATGCTCCCTCATATTTCTAGGGTACTCCAGATACTCCTTGATGACATTATCAAACAAGCCCCTCTTATCTTCGTCACTGAGGTCTTCGAACTTAGTCGTTATCAGAACCCTCTCCCGAGCAATGAGCCCTATGACCCTCTGTAATCAATTCAGGGCCTTTTCATCCATAGGCAGCCCATCAACATCGATTCCTATGATGGTAATCTTATCCGTCGGCCACTATGATTGTGACCTTGTCTTTCAAGCTCGTGCACCGCTACTAGTTGTTTGGCTTGGAAACTGCGCTTCTGTTATCTAGAGAGAAAACAAGGGGAGCTGACATAAACAAAAAATACTTCTCCATTCAACAAGTATAAAAAGTATTGACTCATATTAATACCTCTTTGGTGGGATTGTATTCTTCGTCACTTGCCCGACATCGGCTCTCTCGCATCGGTGACAGGCCAGGGCTCAAGCTGTGGTACTGGCTTTCGCTGCAGCCGAAGGAGGATGTCGGGTGTGTAACACCCTAGTTTTTCAATGTTTTGGAAGTAGTAATAAATATCCTTTTCCTTAGAATAGGGTGTTTTTCTTTACCTTAAAATATGAGGAGAAAGAAATTATTTTCTAAAAGTTAGAATATTGAACCTAGGCTATATTATAGTTTGTTGCATTCATGCTGAGTTTAGCTGCATTAGAGTTTTTATTGTGTGGAAAATAAACTTTTAAAAAAAAGAAAAAGAAAAAAAAGTTTGAAAAAGGTTTTATTAAAGGAAAATCCTTTTTCTCTCTCTGGGCCGAAACTTCCTTTTCCTCCCCCTTTTTCTTTTCTCCTTTCCGGCCTTTTCTTTCTTCCTTCTGAGTCGCACCGTCGATGGTACGTGCTAAAAACGGATTCCCTGTGCTCTATTCTCTCTCCACCGCCGCTCGCTGTTGACCCCCGTGCCCGGCGACGAGGATCGCCATCTCTCCGCCGCTTTCATCTCTGGCGCCGGCCAACTAACCCCCCCTCGCCAATAGCTGTTAGATCTGTTTTGGATGGACGTGATTATAAGCTTCTCATACTCTTTCGGTGTCCAATCGCCTGCTGCCATGTGGCCACATAAACCTAGTCAGCCAATCAGGCCATGTCATCGCTTGCATAAGCCGGCCATCTCATCGATTTAGCCCACGTGGCAGTGGCACGTTAGCACACCTTTTCCTATTTGATTTAATTCGGGAGTAATGATAGTTTTGCAAATAAGCCCCTGGAATTTCCTATATTTAAATAAAAGCCCTTGTAATTATGCAGAATAGCCCCTAAACTTTTTCTTAATTACAAATAGGTCCATCAATTTTTGCAAAAAGGTCCCTAACCTCTCTATTTTTATTTAAACTAAGCCCTTTTTATTTTTAGATGTAACCCTAATCTTATTTATGGCATAACTTTCTCGTTCTAGCTCCGATTTTGATGATTTTTGCGCTCACGTGTTCATAGCGATGTGTACTATCTTATAGTACCTTTTTCATAGATGTTAGCTATTGTTTGGTGTACTGTTCTTAGTTGGTTTTGCTATATGTTTTTCTGGTGTGAGTCGAAAGCAGACGAAGAGTAGTTCGAGAACCTTCAGGACCAAGTATTTGAAGAGTTTAAGCAGCAAGTTAGGAGAGGCAAGTGTCCTTGAACATTTTGATCCCAGTTTGTTTAAAATGCATTTTTTTCAAACATGCATGGTGTTAATCCTGAATCCTATGTATTTGTAGTATCCTGTTCCATATAATTCCTTGTCGCCATGTTGATAGTAGAGGATATGATGGGTAGTCATGCTTAGCTTCGCACAAGGGGTTTGAAGGGCTAAGGGCTAAACATGATTAACTAATTAGTGCAATTATGAGTTGAGAATATTAATGATGGCAATAGCAACATGGAACCTTAGGCCTTGAGCAAAGTTGGGTCAGTGATGATGAAGTTATGATGTTGGTTTAGTCTTTGCTCAAGTAACCTAAGTAAGGACCGGTTCGTGGAGCGACAACCTAAGAAGTATCGTACCAACCACGAGACCTGGTATGGGACAGGCCTAGCCTATTAATTAGTGGATTCCAGTTTTGTGCATGCCAAACGGAAGAGTGGTTGTGTGGAGACGGCAAAGGCTAGAACCATTTGGTTAGTGGTATGAGATGTGTAGTGGAAGGGAAGAGTGAAAACTTTCTGGAGCTACAAGGCGCAAAAGGGAGCTTCTGGGTGGTGTGAATGCCTCTTTGACGGTGGTGAAACCTAGCGGACATGCACATACTGGATGAAACTTTGTAACGGCTTTGAAGTGACTTTCCGGGCGACACACCACTGGCGTGTGTTAAATGTCTAGTTAACACGGCAACATGAAAATCACAACTTGTGGGGAAAGCTGGACAACCTCTGCAGAGTGTAAAACTGTTATAACAGCCGTGCTCACAGTTATGAGAGACTTGGATCCTTACATGATTAGCCAAATGGGTTTGGGTTGTTTTGGTTTGTTGGGAACCTGATGTGGGAATTCAGGTGGAGGGGAAAACTGTGGAGATGGTTCTAGGAGTTGGAGATCTAATGATGATTCACCAAGATAAGTAGGATGTTTTCATAATACTTTGTTAGTACAGTTAGCTTTTATGCAAAACTTTAACTGTTATAGCCTGTTCCTTGTTTAAGCTTGCATAGCATTTTATCTTCCCACACTTGCGGAGTACTAGTTGTACTCACACTTGTTGTTTTTACCCCAAATGTCGTTTAGGTGCTGCTCAGACATTGAAGGAGATCCAGATTTCTTCGTTGATGAAGATGAAGACTGCTAGGCTGGCGTTTCCCCTGGTCAAATGCCTATGGATGTTGGAGTTTCGCAGAGTTCCGTTGTGTGCTTTTGTTTAAGACTTTTTGGTCTCATTATTTATTCTAGTTAAAACATTGTAATAATGACACTGTGAGTGATACACTGATGAAGTAGCTGTATGTATGAAACTTGATCCTGGCATACATGTGGTTTACGTCTGGTTTTGTCCCTTTGTAAAACTGGGTGTGACAGAGGAGTGCCGGCTTGGGCTCCTATCCGCCCCATCTTGTGCTGAGGCGGCCTCTAGTGCTAGCATCCTCTGTGCTTTAAGTTTCTTAGGAGTGATAGTCCTCTTCTTCCCTATGGTTTCTTAGAGGAAAGAAAAGCAATCAAGGTTAAGGATTTTCTTAAATCTACGAACTATTCTGATGGTAGTGCATAAAAAAGTACTTAGCAAAACTAAAGAATATAGATACATGTGAAGTTAACCGTGCATCCTCAACCTGTTGAATAAAAGTTTCCATGTATTTAAGAAATTAGTACTCATGCCTAAAATGAAAGAAAAATGAAAGCAATCAAGGTGAGCAAGGTTGCATCAGTGCATGCATTTTGTAACGATTCTATGGACTAGGACAAAGACTCTACCAGCAACATTTTGCATTTTAATGATGCATCAAGTCAAGGACATCTCCATCAATTTCTTAGGCGGCGCTGGCAGTAGAGGCAGAGAGGGACAAGTATCGGAGCAGCCCTTCGCTGGGGAAGGGCATTGTGAGTGTTTCGAGGTGGGAAAGGTGGGCCTTGAGGGCCTCGAAAGCCTCCTGGAACCCCAGAGTCTAGTTGAATGTTTTGTAGCCCCTCAGTGTTTTGAAGAAGGGGAGGCTGTGCTCAGCAGATTTGGCGAGGAAGCGACTAAGGGCTACGAAGCAGCCGGCCAAGCTTGTACTTCCTTTGGATTGGTGGGATGTGACATTTCTGTGATGGCATGAATCTTGCCTGGGTTGGTCTCGATGCCTTTTCAGGAGATGAGATATCCTAGCATCTTTCCAGCCTTTTGCGCCGAATATGCACTTCTTCGGGTTCAACCGCACGCCTGTAGCCTGGAGGCTATTAAATGTTTCTTGCAGGCCGGCAACGTGGTTGCCTTCATGCCGGCTTTTTACCACGATATCTTCCATGTAGGCTTCGACATTGCAGCCCAGTTGCTACTATAGTACCTTATGTACTAGGCGAGAGAAGGTGACCCCAGCATTCCGAAGACCGAAGGGCATCCGGATGTAGCAGTATACCCCGAAGGGGGTAATGAAGCTGGTCTTGCTCTCATCCTCTATCGCCATCCACACCTGGTGGTACCCAGAGTAGGCGTCCAGGAAGCTTAGCAACTTGCAGTCGGCGGTGGAATCGACTAGCTGGTCGATGCTAGGAAGGGGGTACAGGTCCCGAGGGCATACTTTGTTTAGCGATGTGAAATTGATGCACATACGCCACTTTCTGGTGTGTTTATTGACCAGGACGGTGTCGGAGAGGCAATCGGAGTGGATGACCTCTCAGATAACACCAGCCTTTAGTAGCTTGTGGACCTCCTCTTTTGCGGCTTTTGCACACTCTGGGGAGAGCTTGTGAAGCCCCTGGCGTACGAGCCTGGTCTTTGTGTCGACCTAAAGAGAGTGTTCGATAATGCAGCAGTCAACTCCAGGGAGATTCTGCGGGGACCATGCGAAGGTGTCGAGGTTACCCAGCAAAACAGCCATAAGCTGAGCTTCCTGCCCGGAGGTGAGGTCTGCCCCTATTTGGAAGGTCTAGTTGGGTTGGTTTGGATGTATAGGGACACGCTTTATGTCCCCTTCAGGTTGTGGCCTTGGAGGGCAGCGGTGTTTAGGATGCGTCGATGGGGGGTCCTCGGAGCCCTCCTGGGTCATAGTGTGGATATGGCGACTGGGGAGCAGAGCAGGGTGCCAGTATTCAATGCGCCTAGTGAAAGTGCCTAGAGGGGGGGGGGTGACTAGGCTTTTCTGAAAATTAAAACTAAAACAGTGGATTAAAACTGCCGGATACTCCGGTGAAGGTCGGATACTCCGGTCTGGTCCGGAGTATCCGGTCTAGTCCAGAGTCTCCAGTCTATACAAGAAATCAAGAACAGCTGTGAATTAAAGCGAGCAGCTAGAATCTAAAGATGTAGCTACGTCTACTAGATATCACAGAGCTAAAACAACAATTAAACTAGCAAGATGATCACTAAGGCAACTTATAAGTAAATTCACAAATTCGCACGATTAAGTAAATTGCACAAATATGAATGCGAGAGATTTATCCCGGAGTTCGGCCACCCCACAAAGAAGTGCCTACGTCTCCGTTGAGGAGCTCACAAAGAGCCGGGTCTTTTCCAACCCTATCCTCTTCTAGCGACCACAAAGATCAAGCTAGAATTCCCTTACTCAATTTGAAGTCGATTACAAACTTCCCGTGGCACTCCACAAAGATTGGGTGCTCTACGGGCGACGCCTTGCCGTCTAGAAGCACAAAGCTTCAAGAGTAAAGATCACAGCGAATGCTCGAGGAAGAACTCAATGCTCAAGTGGCTTAATCTCACTCCAAACCCAAACTAACTAAATTTTGCAAACTTTGCACTTGAGGTGGTTGGAGGGAATTTGAATGCTCTTAAAGTGCTCAAGGAGTCTAGAGTTCACCAGCCACAGCAAGCCTTTAATGCCATGGGGTGTGGGAGTATTTATAGCCCGCTCTAAAAAACTAGCCGTTACTGTTCTGTCAGACCTGACCGGAGTATCCGGTGAACACCGGAGTATCCGGCCCCAAATCCAAAAACGGTGTCAGAACGATCACAGAACGTGTCAGAACTAGCTGTTACAATTCTGTTAAGTTACCGGAGTCTCCGGTGAACACCAGAGTCTCCGGTCCTGACAGGGCTTTCAAAAAGACATGCCGGACCCTCCAGCCTCTCCAGGTACCGGAGTATCCGGTGAACACCGGAGACTCAGGTCTTTTTATCAAAAAGAATAAATGCTAACTGAGACACCCCTGTCGGAGCCTCCCTCGGAAACTCTGGTTAAAACATTTTTCTCCTACTGGAGTATTCGGTGAACACTGGAGACTCCGGTCTTTTTCAATAAAAAAAAGACTTAACCGATTGACCTCAGGCGGAGTCTCCCTCGGAGACTCCAGCCTTAAAACTCACCATCTAACGGAGTATCCGGTGAACACCGGAGACTCCGGTCCTTTTTTAACAAAAATAAATCGGAACCGAGCACCCTCTGCTGGAGTCTACCTCGGAGACTCCGGACTAAATACTGAGTACCGGAGTATCCGGTGAACACCGGAGACTCCGGACTCAGTGAACACCGGAGACTCCGGACTCAGAGAACACCGGAGACTCCGGACTCAGTGAACTTTTGCTAAACAACCCGGTGTCCGTGGGTGAGTGTGTCTCTCAACTTGTTGGTTCTAAAGGATATCTTGAGCATTGAGACACTAATCAAGCAATCAAATGCAACTCTCTTAATAAAGCGGCTATCCTAGACTCAATTTCAAAAATAAAAGAATTTAAATCCTATTGAGTACTCCTAGTTGCTTCTACTTTCTTTTTGACGGGCGTCAAACGTCATATGTCTTCTCAACTAAGACTTAAACCTGTTCATAATTTAGATAAACATATTAGATCCTTAATCGTTTTGTCATCAATAAGCCAAAACCCACTTAGGGGGCCTAGATGCACTTTCAATATCCCCCTTTTTGGTGATTGATGACAACACGATTAAAGCTTACAAAAATATATTTGAAACAGGATTTTGAATTCTAGAAGATATGGTGAGCTCCCCCTAAATGTGTTCATTGATTTAAGATTGAGTTACACTCAAATGCACATATTCAAGATTTAAATTTGCAAGAGCTCCCCCTATATCCTAGGATCCGTGGGATGCAATATTAAGTAAACAAGATGCATATGGCAAGATATGAATCATACTTAATTTAAGAAATATGACAATCATCATACTAACATAAAAAGTCTTACAAATTCAAATGGAGCACATAGTTTATCACACAAACAATAGAGTCCAAATGTCCAACAACGATGAAACAGAATCCAAAGCTAAAAAACTAAGGAAACTAAGAATTGGATAACTCTCTCTCCCCCTTTGGCATCAAGCACCAAAAAGAGAGATAACCTAATCGCTGTTGGCTTCTTCATATTCATCGGTGTCATCATCATCATCTTCATCATCACTTCCATCATTGTCGTTGCCAGGAATGGCGTCGGAGGAGTCATCTTGAGCTTGAGCTTGAGAGCTCTCTGCAGCTGCTTGGGCTTCATCATACCATGCCCATGGATTTTCAAATTCAACCGGTGCACCTTTCGCTTCATTCGAAGCGATGGGTGAACAAGGTGGTTGAAGGTTCATGGAGGCGTACATAGCTTTCTAATGCTTCTCCATTTTCTTTAAACAAACACCTTGCTCCTTGATCTGAGTAGCATTATGAGTGCACACTCTGAAAATGGCTTTGAGAGCACTTTTGATAAAAGATGACCCTCGAGGAGGAGCATGTCTCGAGGCAAACTTCCTTGAGCTTGGTGGAGCATGAGGAGGTGATGGCGAGGGAGAAGGATCTCGGATGTTAAGGAGTCTCATCCGATAGGGTTCATGCTTTATCTCCTTCACAAAGGTTTTCTTGGATACTCTCTCAATGATAGACATGATGTAGGGAGCGTATCCACAACTCTTGATGGGCGATTTGGATGTGAACATAATTTTTTCCCAAAGGAAATACGCTACACTGAAGGGAGCATGATCATTGGACATGGCGGCGAGGAGATTTCAAGAGATGCTCTTCACAGTTGTCGCATCCCCGCTCTTTGGTGCTAAAGTGAGTCGAAACAAGGAGTTTAAGCAACGGTAGAATGGTCTCATTCCTGTTAGTTTTCCAAACTCGACTCGTCCATGGTTAAGATACATGAACCCAAGATCTTCCAAAGTAAGTTGATTCTCGTTATGGATTTGATCCTTGGATGTGTCTCGAGTATCAAAATGAAAATGATAAGCAAATCCTCTGAAGCTTATTTTGTACTTGACTCCCTTTGTCATCCAATGCATAAAGGGATTCTCCGATCCCTCGAACCACACGGTGGCATAAAATTGTGCGATGACTTCCTCGCACCAATCATACTTGAAAGCCATTATGTTCTTGACTTTCTTGCTCTCACAAGCAGCGATGACTTCATTGAATACGGGATCATCTTTCTGAGCCATGTAATTCCAATCAATCCATTGCATATGTGTAATTGACATCTTCTTTGCTAAGATCACCGTTTCATAAAACTCTGCTTGGAAGTCATTCCAAAAGCGATGGTATGCGACATTTTTCTCATAGTCATATGGATTGTTCAATCTCTTATTGACCACCCTGGATGCATGCCTCATGTAGTTCATCGTTTGTTTTGGAGTGTCAAAGATAGTGGCAGTCCTTCGTGGTCTATGGAGTTTCAAGGGTCCAATTACTTCATCAGCTTGCTCTTCTTTCTCATCTTCTTCGGACTCAGAACTGTTTTCTGTGGCGATGCCTTTGCCTCTCTCTTCTCGAGAAGACATCCCACCTCTTCCCCTTCCTGCTATCACCCTGGCTACACCCTTTCCACAACCACTTTCGCGGCCCCTCATTGCTTGATTTTTGGTCCGACACAGAGTGACAACATCTCTTTGATAATCTTCAGTAAATGCCCCTTCTTCTATGTGAATTCCTCTTGCTGTGGCCACTTTGTGGACTCTCTCACCGCTTGCGTGCCCACTTCCACTATCCTCTGAGTAGGCCGGTGCTCTCGCCTCTTGAGCGCGAGGATCACTCTTTTGTTTCTTCTTCCTCTCAAACGTGTGACCCTTCACAAAGCAATCTCCAGCCATTGCAAATAACCTGAGAGAGATAGAAGGAATAGGTGGATATGAGGGAACACTAATGAATAGAAAGTTTCTGAAAATCAGGCAGACACCGGAGTATCCGGTGAACACCGGATACTCCGGTCAGCCTGAGAAATCCCCCAAAACTTAGGGGTTTGGAAGATTCACTGACAAGAGTTGAATCTGATTTAGGGATAAGTTCTAGGAAGTATATGAAACTATTCTACCAAGGGAAATTGATCCTAGACAAGGGCATTGATAGATCGGGAAGATTTGGGAAAAGTACCTTTTGGAGCAAAATACTCTGGGGATTTTGATGAATATAGTTTTCCGGAGATTCCGGCCTTGAATCCAAGTGAGAAACTATGAAAATCTTGAAGCTCCTTGGTTGTTCCTCAAAAATCGCCGGAGAGAGTAAGTTTGGGAGAGAGGAGTTGAGAGTAGATGAATATGAGCAACTGTTCGGGCAGGGGGTTATATAAGAAATCTGGAGACACCGGAGACTCCGGTGAAGACCGGAGACTCCGGTCCTGATACTGTATCGGAGACTCCGGTGAAAACCGGACTATCCGGTAACTGGAACCTGGACAGGAATCAGCTTGAGTAGTGAACAGTGTCAGGTCCGGATAGTCGGTGTACACCGGACATTCCAGCCCCTGGAACTGTTACAGAATAGATTGAAGGCTGAAATTTGGGGAGGAATTTTTTGGAAAAAAATCGTTGGACATAAAGGACTAATTTGCTAAATGTGATCAGCCAACAAGCATCATTACATAACTATGATCACAAATTGCAAATCATGATCGAGAGATCAAAGAACCAAATAATTTTGAAAAAATCACTCAAAAATGCAGTTTTCGCAAACTCCTAGCTAAGAAAGCTACAAATCTATAACAAGCAAATGTATGCAACAGTTCAAGCCACGTTTCGAGAATCTAGGATATGTAATTCACTTCTCAACTCGCAAAAGCTTTGCTCGTCTAGTGGCTTAGTGAGGATATCGGCTAGTTGTCTTTCGGTTCTCACATGGCGAATATCGGTATCCCCTTTTGTTGCATGGTCTCTCAAGAAATGATGTCTAATGTCTATGTGCTTGGTTCTTGAGTGTTGTACTGGATTGTTGGCTATTTTGATGGCACTCTTATTATCACACAAAAGTGGAATTTTGGATGTTTTGTGACCATAATCTCTTAGTGTTTGCCTCATCCATAGGAGTTGAGCACAACAAGCTCCCGCGGCAACATATTAGGCTTCGGCAGTAGATAGGGTTACGGAGTTTTGTTTCTTGGACGACCAAGACACTACGGACCTACCCAAGAATTGGCAAGTCCCCGAAGTACTTTTTCTATCTACTTTGCAACTGGTATAGTCGGAATCTGAATAGCCGATAAGGTCGAAGGATGACCCTTTAGGATACCATAAGCCAAGGTAAGGTGTATGAACTAAATATTGAAGAATCCTCTTAACGGCCATTAAATGACACTCTTTTGGAGCGGCTTGAAATCTTGCACACATACACACACTAAGCATGATATCGGGCCTAGATCCACAAAGATAAAGCAAAGAACCTGTCATGGAACGATATACCTTTTGATCCACGCTTTTTCCTTCTCCATTGAGATCAAGATGCCCATTAGTTTGCATAGGTGTCTTGATTGGTTTGGCATTCTCCATGTCAAATTTCTTGAGCATGTCTTTGATATACTTTGTTTGGTAAATGAACGTTCCTTTCTTGAGTTGTTTGATTTGAAATCCGAGAAAGAACTTCAATTCCCCCATCATAGACATCTCAAATCTCTTTGTCATGATCCTACTAAAATCTTCACAAAATTGTTGATTAGTAGAACCAAATATAATGTCATCGACATATATTTGGCAAACAAATAAATCAATATCAACATTCTTGGTAAAAAGAGTAGAGTCGACTTTGCCTATTTCAAAGCCCTTTTTGACAAGAAAATTCCTAAGGCATTCATACCATGCTCTAGGAGCTTGCTTTAGCCCATAGAGCGCCTTATGGAGTTTGTAAACATGTGCGGGATGTTTGGGATCTTCAAAGCCGGGCGGTTGCTCCACATATACCAATTCGGAGATTGGTCCATTGAGAAATGCACTCTTCACGTCCATTTGATATAACTTGAAATCATGGTGAGTAGCATAGGCTAATAATATACGAATTGACTCAAGCCTAGCTATGGGAGCATAAGTCTCACCAAAATCCAAACCTTCGATTTGAGTGAATCCTTGAGCAACCAATCGAGCTTGTTCCTTGTTACTATCCCATTTTCATCTTGTTTGTTGCGGAAGATCCATTTTGTGCCAATCACATTTTGCTTTGGCCTTTCCACCAAGGATCAAACTTCATTTCTTTTGAAGTTGTTCAATTCTTCTTGCATGCCCATCACCCAATCCGGATCATCAAGAGCTTCTTCTACCTTCAAAGGCTCCAAAGAGGAAACAAAAGAGTAAAATTCACAAAAATTTGCAATTCTTGAACGAGTAGTTACCCCCTTTTGTATATCACCAAGTATGTTGTCCACGAGGTGATCTCTTTGGATGCTTTGATGAACACGTGGGTGAGGTACTTGAGATTGATGTTGAATATCTCCCACTTCATCATCCAAAAAGTTATTTGGGTCTTCATAGTCTTGATTTTGGTCTTGTGGTCGTTTGTCGCCTTGATCTTGAGTTGATGTTGATGGTTCCACTTGCATTGATGAAGATGGTTGATATTGATCATTTTGAGACTCTTGAAGCTTTTGTTGCTCTAAAGGCTTGATTTCACCAATTGCCATCTTCTTGATTGCTTCGCTTGGTATTTCTTCGTCACCTAGCACATTAGGATCAACTTGCTCCACTTGGGAGCCATTAGATTCATCAAATGTCACGTCTCTCGCAATTTCAACGCAACCAGTGGTTTTGTTGAAAATACGATAGGCGTAGGCATTTGATCCATAACCAAGCATAAAACCTTCATCTACTTTTGGAGCAAATTTAGAACTTCTTCCCTTCTTATTTAAAATAAAGCATTTTCTACCAAAAACTTTAAAGTAGGATACGTTTGGTTTGTTACCGGTTAGAAGCTCATATGTGGTCTTGTTCAATATCTTGTGTAGATACAACCGGTTGATGGCATGGCATGCGGTGTTGATTGCTTCCACCCAAAGTTGATCTGATACCTTGTATTCATCAAGCATTGTTCTTGCGGACTCAATTAGAGTTCTATTTTTCCTCTCGACCACTCCATTTTGTTGAGGGGAGTAAAGAGCCGAGAATTCATGCTTGATTCCCTCTTCATCAAGAAACTCTTCAACTTGTATATTCTTGAACTCACTTCCGTTGTCGCTTCTCACTCTCTTGATCTTCACTTCAAACTCATTTTGGGCTCTTCTTACAAACTTCTTGAAAATAGCTTGTGTTTCGCTTTTGTCATGCAAGAAGAATACCCAAGTGAAACGTGAAAAGTCATCAACAATAACTAAACCATATTTGTTACCTCCAATACTTATATAGGCAATTGGCCCAAATAAGTCCATGCGGAGGAGTTCCAATGGTCTTGTAGTTGTCATCACATTTTTCACGGGATGAGATGCTCCAACTTGCTTTCCCGCTTCACAAGCACTACAAATTCTATTTTTCTCAAAGGAAACATTTGTTAGTCCTAGGATGTGTTCGCGCTTTTGAAGTTTAGATAAATTCTTCATGCCAACATGAGCTAGTCGGCGATGCCAAAGCCAACCCATGCTAGACTTAGCCATTAAGCAAGTTTTAGGCTTCACTTCATCCGTTGAAAAATCAACAAGATAAAGTTTACCCTTCAACTTACCGGTGAAAGCTATTGAGGCGTCTTCCCTTCTCGAGACAATCACACCCTCATTGGTAAAAAGACAATTATAACCTGTCTCACATAATTGAGATACAGACAACAAATTGTAGTTAAGATATTTGACCAACAAGACATTTGAAATAGAATGATCATTTGAGATGGCGATTTTACCTAGGCCTATTACCTCTCCTTTTCCATTATCGCCAAAAATGATGTTTTCATGAGGTCCTCCATTTTCTTCAAAAGAGGAAAACATACTCTTTTCTCCGGTCATATGATTTGTACATCCACTATCAATGCCCAACTTGATCCACCGGAGGAGTATGCCTACAAAACCAAGTTATACCTTTATTTTTGGTACCCAAATTTGTTTGGGTCCTTTAGCATTAGTCACAAGCATTTTTGGCACCCACACATTCCTTTTAACAATTCTATCTCTTGTGCGGGGACCAACATAGAGAGCAACCACTTTACCACGGTGGTGTCTCTTGAGCATATATGAGGCATAAAATGAGAATTGAGGAGCATGGGCCTTTAATTGCTTTGTTTGAGCCGTGTGATCAATTTGCTTGCCTCCTTTGACAAAATTGAGGCATTTCACTCCATTCAATAGCACACGACCATTTGGTTTGCTCGTGTATTGGTGAAATCCAAAACCTCTCTTTAGCTTGTTGTCCTTGGCTTGGATGGTCTTGTAGAGTACATCTTTTGATTTATAAGTTTTGATGCATCCATATTTGACCAAGGCATTTAGCCTCTCATTCTCCTTTTGTAACGCTTGCAAGGATTCAACATTAGCTGTACAAGCATTTATATCAAAGTTGAAACAACGAGAGCATCCATTGCTAGTAGATGCACTAGATAGTAAATTAGCTTCACTAGAGTTGGATGAGCCTTTCTTAAGGATATCAATTTGTGTTTCAAGAGTTTTATAATTTTCATCTAAACAAGATAATTTCTCTTGAAGCAAGAAATTGTTACTCTTAAGGTCTGCAATTGAGGAATTGGCCAAATCATAATCATTTGACAATTTCTCAACTTTTTCCTTCTCTTTAGCAAAGAGCTCCTCGAGTTCAATGTTTCTCTCCTTTTCAAGGATGAGCAAGTCCTCTTGTCTCTCGAGGGTCTCCTTATGACTATCTATTGTATCCATTAGCTCCTTTATTTTAGCCATGACATTTTTATTCAAATCTTTAAACAAGCTATCACAATCACTATCATATTCGCTGTCACTATCTAAAAGCTTGGATTGAGATTTTACCTTGCGGCTTTTAGCCATGAAGCACTTTGGGGAGTTGTCATCATCATCACTCATTAAGAGTGATTTTCTTGGTGTTGGCTCATGGATGGCAATGGTGGCGACTCCTTCATCATCGGAGTCGGAGTCGGAGTTTGAATCCTACTCTTCTCCAATGTGTGCTTGGCCCGAATACTTCTTCTTGTATATCTTGTTCTTGTCCTTTTTGTATGGCTTGATCTTATTGTCTTCTTTGTCCTTTCCTTTCTTCTTGTTCGGACAATCGGCTATGAAGTGACCAACTTCACCACATTCATAGCATGCCCTTCTTGATGTTATCTTCTTGGGCATGTCTCTCTTGTATTTTGAGTAGCCTCCCTTTCTCATGAACTTCTTGAATCTTTTCACAAAGAAGGCCATTTCTTCATCTTCGGAGCTTTCCTCCTCACTTGTACTTGATTCTTGAACTTGCTTGCTTTTGCTTGCCTTGAATGCAACCTCCTTGTTCTTGGAGGTTGAGCTTTGTTTGGCATGAATCTTCACTTCATTTGCTTCTTCTTCCATGAGCTCATGAGCAAGGATCCTTCCAAGCACATTGCTTGGTGTAAGCCTCTTGTAGTCCCTTCTCTCTCGGAGGAGTGTCACCAAAGTAGGGTTTCTAGGAGCAAATGCTCTAAGCAATCTCTTTACCACTTTGTGATCATCAATTTCCTCACTCCCGAGCCCTCTTAGCTTGTTCACAAGCACCATCATCCGATCATACATGGCTCGAGGAGTTTCATGATCTTCCATCACAAATCTTCCTAGCTTGCCCTCAAGCAGCTCTATCTTGGATTCTCTTACACTTGTTGTCCCTTCATGAGCAACTTGAAGAGTATCCCAAATTTGCTTGGCTTCTTCAAGTCCATCCACTTTATTGAATTCTTCCGGACTCAAAGCACTAAGCAATACACTTGTGTCTTGAGCATTGCGGTGCATATTTTGTTCTTCACTTGAGGTGAGCTCTTGATCTACCTCCGGTAACTCAAATCCTGTGCAAACAATCTTCCAAATACTAGGATGAAGAGAGATTAAATGTATTTTTATTTTGTGCCTCCAAGCGGCATAATGTGTACCATCGAAAAATGGTGCACGCCCGAAAGGCACGGAGATATAATTGCTTGAAGAATTTAAACGATCATAATTGAAAGGAATTTCACTTCCCTTTCCTTTACCATTACCGTCATCATTCTTCGATGGATTATCTTTAAAACCCCTCGGACTTCCAGATGTCAACATTATAATTTCCTCCAAGCGGTGAAGCCTTGTAGAAGATTAGGCTCTGATACCAATTGAAAGTGCCTAGAGGGGGGGGGGGTAAATAGGCTTTTCTGAAAATTAAAACTAAAACAGCAGATTAAAACTTCCGGATACTCCGGTGAAGGTCGGATACTCCGGTCTGGTCCGGAGTATCCGGTCTTGTCCAGAGTCTCCGGTCTATACAGGAAATCAAGAACAGCTGTGAATTAAAGCGAGCAGCTAGAATCTAAAGATGTAGCTACGTCTACTAGATATCACAGAGCTAAAACAACAATTAAACTAGCAAGATGATCAGTAAGGCAACTTATAAGTAAATTCACAAATTCGCACGATTAAGTAAATTGCACAAATATGAAAGCGAGAGATTTATCCCGGAGTTCGGCCACCTCACAAAGAAGTACCTACGTCTCCGTTGAGGAGCTCACAAAGAGCCGGGTCTTTTCCAACCCTATCCTCTTCTAGCGACCACAAAGATCAAGCTAGAATTTCCTTACTCAATTTGAAGTCGATTACAAACTTCCCGTGGCACTCCATAAAGATTGGGTGCTCTACGGGCGATGCCTTGCTGTCTAGAAGCACAAAGCTTCAAGAGTAAAGATCACAGTGAATGCTCGAGGAAGAACTCAATGCTCAAGTGGCTTAATCTCACTCCAAATCCAAACTCACTAAATTTTACAAACTTTGTACTAGAGGTGGTTGGAGGGACTTTGAATGCTCTTAAAGTGCTCAAGGAGTCTAGAGTTCACCAGCAACAGCAAGCCTTTAATACCATGGGGTGTGGGAGTATTTATAGCCCTCTCTCAAAAAGTAGCTGTTACTGTTCTGTCAGACCTGACCGGAGTATCCGGTGAACACCGGAGTATCCGGCCCCAAACCCAAAAACAGCGTCAGAACGGTCACAGAACGTATCAGAACTAGCCGTTACAATTCTGTTAAGTTACCAGAGTCTCCGGTCCTGACAGGGCTTTCAAAAAGACTAAGTCCGAAGACATGCCAGACCCTCCAGCCTCTGCAGGTACCGGAGTATCCAGTGAGCACAGGAGACTCCGATCTTTTTATCAAAAAGAATAAATTCTAATTGAGACACACCTGCCGGAGTCTCCCTCGGAAACTCCGGTTAAAACATTTTTCTCCTACCGGAGTATCCAGTGAACACCGAAGACTCCGGTCTTTTTCAATAAAAATAAAGACTTAACCGATTGACCTCTGGCGGAGTCTCCCTCGGAGACTCCAGCCTTAAAACTCACCATCTACCGGAGTATCCAGTGAACACCGGAGACTCCGGTCATTTTTTAACAAAAATGAATCGGAACCGCGCACCCTCTACCGGAGTCTACCTCGGAGACTCCAGACTAAATACTGAGTATCGGAGTATCCAGTGAACACTGGAGACTCCAGACTCATTGAACTTTTGCTAAACAACCCGGTGTCCATGGGTGAGTGTGTCTCTCAACTTGTTGGTTCTAAAGGATATCTTGAGCATTGAGACACTAATCAAGCAATCAAATGCAACCCTCTTAATAGAGCGGCTATCCTAGACTCAATTTCAAAAATAAAAGAATTTAAATCCTATTGAGTACTCCTAGTTGCTTCTCCTTTCTTTTCGACAGGCGTCAAACGTCATATGTCTTCTCAACTAAGACTTAAACCTGTTCATAACTTAGATAAATATATTAGATCCTTAATCGTTTTGTCATCAATAAGCCAAAACCCACCTAGGGGGCCTAGATGCACTTTCACCTAGCCAGATCTTGGTTGCTATGGATGGTTATTAGTGAGTCTAGATCAAGCGCCTTTTGTTCAATTGCATTAAAGAAAAAGCATAGGCTAAGGATAGCCTCACGAAACTTTATTGGGAGGATGTTCCTAATAGCTACCACAAGAAGTGACGTCATCATCACATGGCAATCAAAGGACTTCATCATGGAAAAATTCATTTTCATCTTTTTCACCGAGACAAGTCTTGTGATGTTGAACGAGTTACCGGAGGGAACTTTCATACTATGCAAGAACTCACAGAATTCTTTTTTCTCCTTCTTGAAGAGAGTGGTAGCTGCTGCGGGTAGGTGTTTTCCTTTGTCCGTATCATGTGCATGGAGCTCTGGCCTTAAACCCATTTCTTCAAGGTCAGCTCGTGCGTTCTCACGATTCTTTCCTTTTTCCTTCATTTGGAGCGATGTACTGATCAGACTCTCGCAGATATTCTTCTTTACATGAATATTGCCGATAGAGTGGCGAACATCTAATTTTTCCCAGTACTCTTACTCGAATAGTATTGATTTTTTGTTCCACATTCCTAACTGTTCATCATCCTTAGAGGATTGTTTTCGTTTGCCAAGAACAACATTGATATTCTTAACCTGGTTGTGGATATCTTCCCCACTAAAATGCCTCGGAGGTAACGCTTTCTCCCTTGTGCCATCGAACTGCTTGTCCATGTTTTGGTATGGGTGCTTCCTGGGGAGGAAACGTCGATACTGCATGTACACTATTTTGTTTGAGTTGTTCAACCTCAAACTCCATGTGTCATCTAAGTAATGTGGGCAAGCTTCACCTTATTTTTTGCTCTGATCTAACAAGTTACAAAGTGCTGGCAGATCATTGATGGTGACAAACAACATGGCATGCAAGGTAAAGTACTCTTGCTTGTACTGATCACAAACCTCGATACCTTCCGACCAGAGTTTCTTAGGATTATCGACTAAAGACCTGAGGTACACATCAATATTGTTGATAGGTTGTTTTGGTCCTGATATCAAGATCGACAACATAATGTATTTCTGCTTGTTACAAAGCCAGGGTGGAAGGTTGTAGATCGACAATACAACATTCTAGGTGCTATGTGAGGTACTCATGTTACCGAATGGATTCATGCCATCTGTGCTCATAGCAAACCTAATATTTCTCAATTCTTCAGCGAACCAACCAAATGTGAAATCAACAATTCGCCACTGAGCGGAATCCGTGGGGTGTTGTATCATGCGTTGTTCTAATGACCCTCCCTATGCCAACACACCAATTGTGTCTCATTTCCGTTGGAAAATAGACTCTTTAGATAGAAAATTACAGGAAAATACCACACCACCTTCCTAGGACCACCTTTACTTTTCTTGCCTCCATCCCCATCACCATCATCATTTCTACACTTATATCAATGGGTTACACAAACGGGGCATTGATTCAGCTCTACATACTCTCCACGAAACAAGATACAATTCTACTTGCATACATGTATTTTTTCTATTTCCAGTCATAAAGGACAAAAATTATCTTCTTTGCATTGTAGACGCCCTCAAGCACCAGGTTCCCCTCCGGTAGCATGTCCCTTAGCAAATCCAGCAATGCTTCAAAACTCTTGTTAGTCCAACCATAGGTTGCCTTCAGATGTAAAAGCTTTAGGTTCCTAAATATCTGCATGTACTTCTCCATACAGTTGGGATAAAGGGGCGTCTAGGAATGCCACACGAAGTCCTGGAATTTAGCAAACTCACCATTATTATACTCATCGTGCCGCTCGACATCCCGGACCACCTGGTCCACGTTCTCCACAAAATCCTCGAGATCATTATCATTGAAACCTAATATGTCCTCATCCCTGAGATCATGATCCATTTCACCGGGTGTAAGTCCTTGATCCATACTATCGGTATGGAGGGCCCGATCCAACTCTCCCTCGTTAAGGCCTTCCTCGCCATGTTTGTTCCAATATGTATAATTCTTTTTAAATCCATACATGACCAAGTGTGCATGGATATTATCTGGTTTCAGGAATTTCTTATCATTCTTGCAGTCATGACATGGACATATATTGCTGTTTTACCACGATATTTCATATCCGCCAAGGCAGCACTCATGTAATGTTTCACCCCGCTCAGGTACTCTGGACAAGTCCGGGTCTCAAGATAAATCCAACATCTATCTGTCATCTACAATTAGTGCAGAAACATTCATTTTTCATTAACAATTACCTTAATTTCTTGGTTAAGCATGTGATTAAAAATTCCATACAAATATACTAGATCTGTGGCATCTTGCGGTAGATCGGGTAAACCTAGTATCAAATCTAACATAAATATAGCTCACTTGTACTAAGATTTTGGATGAAGATAAAAATTGACCGATTACAACTCAAAGCACAACAAATCTACCAAATAGGGATTAGAACAGAAGGAAAGGAGGAGAAAAGGGAATATGCAAATCTTGAAAGACCTAGCACCAATTTAAACTTCAAATTAATAAGATATTAGAAAATCTCTACCGGAACCGATAAAAATCGTCAGCATCGTGCATGCAGAACTGTTGAGTAACTGTTCGCCTACACAGTGGCTGACCAGGGGCTAAAACAAATCTAAATAATGTGACGGGTAATATTACGACCTGTCGCTTATAATTGGTCTAAGGAGACCCGTCACCTTTACCAACTCATAAGTGACGGGTCGTAATATGACCTATTACTTATGACTGGTGCAAGAAGAACCATCACTTATGACCAAGTCATAAATGACGGATTTTGTTATTACCCGTCACTCATGTCATAGGTGATGGGTAATGTTACGACCCGCCACCTATTATCTGTTATCTATGATGGGTAAATACCTGATCCCAATCTAAGATAACGTAAGTGACAGGTCGTGTAATGACCCGTCACTTATGTGTGTCTCTTTTGTCGGTTTTTCACGTAGCGAATGTATATAAGATATGAGATATAGCGCACACAGTACACTTTATATATGAATGAATATTGAACAAGACAACAGGTCAGAAAAGGAGGATCGATATTACAAAAAGAAATAGAGAAAAGAATGGCATTTGTGCGTGCACACCCACTCCCCAGAACGCTACATCAACGTGTAATCAACCTTCAACGCTTGGATGCATGTGTTCTTCGAGTACTATATGCGTATATCGATCGATCGCCACTTGATCCTGCTTATGAAGCTCGAAGTACTCTGCAGCATGCATGCTTAATTTCATCTCCAAAACGACGTCAAAGTTGGGTCGTATACAAGGCCGGCCGCAGCCGCATGATTACCACTCGCGATCCTTGTCCTCGTCCACCTGCGGCAGGGGCGCCACCGGCCCCTCCTCCGGCGCGGCACCGGGGCCTTCCTTGGTCGCCGCCTCGGAGCTGCCCTTGTTTTTCCGGCGATTGGACTTCTTGGGCACGGCGGGGAGGTCCTGGCAGGTGGCCGAGCTGCCGCCATCGGCCGCGGCGTCGTCGCCGGCCGACGGTTTGTCCTTGTCCTTCTTACGGTTCTTGCGGGTGCCCTTCTTGCCCTTCTCCTTCTTCTCCGTGGTCTCACCGCCTGTGCAGTCCATGGAGGAGGTAGCAGAGCCCCGGGAGCGGTGCCGCCTTGACCGGCGCATGCCTGGGGACCGTGGGGAGTCTCCTGCCGCGGTGTCGATGCCAACCGCCTCGCTTCTCGTGTCCCTGAACGAGGTGTCTCCCAGGCTTCCTCCATCCATGACTATTTCTATCAGTGACAATATAAAGTTCACTCGATTTTTTTTTTGTGCAAAAACCAAAGCATTCACAATTTGTTGTGCTCTATTGGCTGGTAATATCTTCTGATCAGTATTGTATATGCATTCAAACCAAGCCATATTTTTTTGCAATTTAAAAATGTTTTGTTTTTGCGAGGTTCCATTTTTTCAGAAGATTTTCACAGGGATTGAGAGTCCACGACAAGAAGATCGCGGAAATGAACAAATTGTACAAGGTGCGAAAATAACCTTGAGAAGCCCAAGGATTCGAAGCAGCTGTGGCCCCTCTCTCACTCCTAAAAGAGGCCGAGTCCAGCGGCGCCGAGTGGTAATCCTTCATCTGACAAACCCAGCATTTGTCAGGCCACGATATCCATATTATGATTGAATATCTCATCGTTTCCAGGTCAAAATGAGGAAGAGACAGTGAGAATTAAGTAGACATGAAAAATTGATTGCGTTGACGTCAAACATTTTATGCGCTTTTTGCCTATGTCAGTTAACGTCGCCGGCTTACCCAGCTAGGTGGTCCAGCATTGTTGATGGGGACGCTGGGCCCATCCCAACCGATATGCGCCACATGTTTCACATCCGTTGGAAATCCGATTTGCATTTCAGGCTCCTTACCATCTGGTTGTTGCAATTCAATATGAAATATTGATCATATCAATACTTATCATGATTAAACTGTCCTAGTCCTGCGCTATGAGTATGTGTACACAAATAGCAAAAGTATTAATTTCAGGGTATTGAATGAATAACCAGATTGTGCATACCCATCATGTTAGAGATGTAGCGGAACGGCCTCAGGATCCCCTTCATCTTTGTGCTCATGTCTTTTCTTCCAAACTTTGCTTGTGTATGTGCGCGCACGCACTCTTCTTGAATTCACAAATTGCTGATGGGAGAAATGAACAACAAAAAAATTGCAGTTAAACAATACCATTGAACAAAAAGAAAAAAAAATGAAATCCCTAGATTCATATTAGGATGTTGAAAATATGTATAAAATTGAAGATGTCAAGGGAAGAGAACGCCACATTGGAATGCTTACTCTGTTGGGAACCGCAAAACTGTTTGTTAATAAGATTGACCATATGTTGGCAATTCTTGTTAACCGGTTCTCACCCTTCCTCAATGGGCCAATGCCATTTTTGCTCCTCTCTCAATTTCTTTCTTCCTAGAGCTAGCTCAATATTGTCTAGCCCTGGGCATTGCCGCGATATGATTCAGAATCTTATTACACTGACCGCAGCGGATGGGGCCTGGCGGTCAATGGTATTTCGAGGGCGAGAAGAGGAGATCTATCTTATGCCTAGTTTTTTTGGAGAGCTAGCTTCTACTAATATTCAATCATGGGGTGTAGGAAGAGGCTACCTGTCCTTTTTGTGGCTATTTATGGAGAAGACAGTTATGGGAAACTGGATGGAGGATGCAGAGGAGTTTATCTAAAGATAGTCATTTGGGCAAAGATGTCTCTTGGAAATAAAGCGTGGTTTCATCCACCTTGAGTTCACATGTTTTTTGCATTTCCACTTCTGTACACAAGTTTCTTCGGTTCAGTTGGCCAAATTTCTATAGAGGCGGCATCACGTTGAATGTTTTTATTTATCTAGGCCCCATTTATTATATTAATAACCTAGTAAAATTTAGCAATAATATTGATGAGTAGTATAACACTGCCGTGTACAATACTTATATGAATCCTTGGGTACCCAGAACGTATGGACGTATTTAGGAAGAGAATCCTCATGCGTATGAAAACCTTTTGCAGGTGTCCAGCTATCCCTTAAATAAGAAAATATATCTCTAAATTTAACGATGATTGAATCCTATTTAGAAAGGAGTCTGGATGCCACACTATAACCCCCATATATATATATATATATGAATCATGGAGCAGGGGGACCCTGCAGATCAGGATAAGCAATAAAGAAGTGATTCAGAAGCCACGCAAGCCATCTGCAAATGCAATCATAATGACAATCGTGATCTACATTAACAACTCGTAAGGAGCCTTGACTAGTTTTAGATTATATCTAGACTAGCCACAACCTCCTTTTACTATCTTGAAGATAAATACAAGAACACATGACGTAGGGTTATTATTCTCCAGGAGGCTCGGACCTTCATATAATTTCTGTCTTTGGTGTTCGATTCGGCAAGAGGGAGTATCCCCTACATTCATCACACATTCGTAAGATCGGCAGGTTACTAAAATCGTTGACAGCTGGCACCATCCATGGGGACCATTGCCAACGACATTGAATCTTCACCATCTACCTTGTCGCCGACTCCACATGAAACCATGTCAAAATCCGGCTACTTGGACAAGCAGTTCTATGACAACTTTGCCTTCTCACCTGATAAAGATCCGATTATCGATAAGGTGGATCTAGTAGAAAACTTCTGTGATGACGCGTCTAGTGACGATGTAAGTCATTTCATGGATGAGTGTGCTAGGGCTTACGGTATCGAGATTGACTCGCCCGATAACCAAGACATTCACGCGAGCGACATATACAGCAAGTTAGGATCTTCCCCCGTGGCTTCTGACAACTCTGGTTGTCAATGAAACTTCCTGAAGATATCCTCCGATGATAGCTCCATGATGGATATAGACTTCTTATCTAGCGGAGTGTACCCCCAAGAAGTTTTCACTCTCGAGGATGGAACGGTGCTCGATCCAACCAGGATGATAACTCAGCGGACCCACAAACTCCCATTGATCTATACGGTTGAGATAAGACTCAACCCTAGCCAACAACAACGCTTTACGACCAGGTCCAATGCCATGTTGCAAATCCAGATCCTACTACCCTATACCACTAGCAAGGTGCCAAACGCTTTAGATTTGAGACTGCTCAAAGGCTCTTGGGTCTGTAGGACCTGCTTTGACAACCTCCCATGGCGGATCTTATTATCCCTAAGGGAAAGAAGTGTAATTTAAAGGTAAGAAAAACTTGATGTAATAGGCTCACTTCATTAATGCTTTGAAACTCGATTGTAAATTGTTCCCACCTAAAAGAGAAGCTTACAACCTGCTAAAATACATGCCCTTCAAGAATAGATGGCCGGGTTCTTATTGGAACATGTTATCAGCCTAAATGGAAAGTTTCATGAACCGATCATGCCGTCCACGGGTGTGAGACATTTAGATGACACCTTACCTTCAAGCAAAGAGTATGGGACAAGGAGGAAGGCTACCAAGGGGCTTGTCAACGTATTCTATTTCCGCAATTCACACAATATTAATGAATGACATTACCTGTTGCATGATATGCCACCAGTGTGTCAATGACATGTGGGACTAAGTCCCACTTTTCATCCTCACAATGGATGGCATATCGTAGAACCGGCACTTATTCAGTTGTAAATCATAGATTTTTCTATTTATTAATGAATTATATGAATTACTATGTATGATGCGAAGTTGGTATCGTCGAATGACTCTTGGACACAATGGCCTTCCAACGATGATGCGAAGGAGGAGCAAGAAGCAGTGTCTCGTAAATGTGCCCAAGAGGAGAAGGATGAGACGCTAGCCCGTGAGTTGTGCACTGCGGAGGAGCAAGAAGCAATATCCCATAAACGCGCCCAGGAGGAGGAGGATGAGAGGGTGGCCCATCAGTGTGATGCGGAGGAGACCGAAGGCTCAAAATCTAGAGGCGTTTAGGGGTTAGACTTTGATGTCTTTGACACACCGGTGAGCTTGGAGCATAGGCGACGCTCTGGTCGGTCAGGCATTCCTGGGTCCTCCGCTCCACCACCATCGGCCCCCCAGCTCCCCAGAGGTACTCACGCCATCAATTGTCAATGCAGAAAGCGGTCCTCGTCGCGGGAGAGGTAGAGGTAGAGGGATACTGGACTGGCTCAACTCAACCGACTTTTGAGGGGGTGACTTGTAATATTGTGTGTTTGTCGATGCCTGACTTATAATATGTGTTTGTTACTATGTATTAATGAAGCTGTTTTTATTATTGATTTAAGGTAAATATATGTATCATTGTATGCATGTATTGAGAGAGAGACGGAGAGATTGAGAAGAGAGAGAGTACAGAGAGGATAGAGAGGAGGACAAGGGGGAGAGGGAAAATATTGCTGGCTCAAACCTTTGGCTGGCAGTGATACCCAAGGAATCATTGCCGGCCAAAGGATACAGCCAGCAGTGATGCCTTGGGTATCACTGCCGGTTGAATCCTTCAGCCGGCAGTGATAACCCCCTTCACTGCCGATCCACCGAGCCAGCACTGATAGAACTCAACTATCACTGTCCGTTGCCTACTACCGGCTCCAAAACCGGTAGTGAAGGGGGTTTTGGAACCAACAGTGAAGGGGTTTTTTTAGTAGTGGATATACAACGCCATCTTAGGATGACCAACTCTAGATAAGTTCATGGCTAACATGGACTATGCTTACCAGCGTGTGAAGATTTCAGGACCCCAGGGAGTCATTACTGTCCAGGGCTAGACCAAGGCAGGCCTATGCTACAATAAGCAGGGCATAGAGATGGTGGTATAACATCAATCTGACAAGGAGACTAAGTACTCAAGACTTAAAGTAGTCGTGAAATCTCACGATAATATAAAACAGAGCTATACAAGACTGTTCGGATTGGCTCCACCCTAAACCAAAAATAGGAACTCGAGCTTATCACCTTCCTCCAAGCAAATACTAATGTGTTCGCATGGCAGCCATTCGACATGCTCAGTATCCCCGGGAAGTTGATTGAGCACAGGCTGGTTGTTCGACCTGATGCGAAGCCTGTCAAACAAAAACTCAAGCAATTTGCTCCTGACCGAAAAGAAGCAATCAAGGCGGAAATCAAGAGCCTCTTGAAGGCAGGATTCATCAGAGAGGTGGAGCACCCTAAGTGGCTAGCTAACTTAGTCATGGTTAAAAGGTTAAATGACAAGTGGCGCATGTGCATGAACTTTAGAGATCTCAACAAAGCCTGCACAAAAGATGCCTTCACTTTGCCTAGAATAGATCAGATAGTTGACTCCACCTTTGGATGTGACTATTTAAGCCTTCTCGATTTCTATTGTGGTTATCACCAGATTAGCATGTGTCCTAAGGATGAGGATGAGACCTCCTTCCTAACCCCTTTTGGGGTGTTTTGTTATGTAAAGGTACCTTTCACATTAAGGAGTCTAGTTAGGTATGATCTGATTAAAGTACGACCCGTTAGACTTAGTTAAGTAAATAGGTTATATCGTGTCTATTGTCAGGATAAGGTGACACGACCTCCTTCCTAACCCCTTTCGGGGTGTTTTGTTATGTAAAGGTACCTTTCGCATTAAAAAGGAAATATCTTCAGTCGGGGTGTTTTGGCACTATGTATCAGCGCAGCATGCAAATAACTCTTCATGACTAGATCGGCCGAAACGTTGAAGCCTATGTCATTTACCTTGTTTTCAAATCCGAAAGGAAGGAAGACCTTATCTCTGACCTATAAGAATCCTTCAACAATCTAAGCAAGCATCGAGTCATGCTAAATCTAGAGAAGTGCATGTTCGGAGTCAACACCGAAAAGCTACTCGAGTTCCTAGTGTCACATCAGGGAATCGAAGTGAATCCTGAAAAGATCAAGGCCATCAAGGAAATACGTCTCCCAGGTCAGTATGAGAAATTCAAAAGCTAACCGGGATCATGGTGGCACTCAATCATTTTATCTCCCAACTCGGAACTCGGAGACCAGGGGCTCCCTTTTTCAAGTTGTTACGCCAACACGATAGGTTCGAGTGGTCAGAAGATATAGAAAAGGCATTCTAGAATCTCAAAGGATATCTTTGCCCCCCCCCCCCCCCCCTGTGCTTGTGGATTCCAACCTAGAGGAGGAACTCCTTCTCTACATAGCAACCAGACCACAGGCCATGAGTGGAGTATTGGTGCTAGAAAGAGAAGTGCCTGACAAGAAGGAGAAGAGCTAGAGACCAGTATACTACATCTGTGAAGTCCTTATGGTCCTAAGGAACGCTACTCGCAAGTGCAGAAGTTGCTAGATACGGTGCTAATGGTCTTCCACAAGATTACAAACTATTTTCAAGCTCACAAGATCACCATACCATCAACCTTTCCACTCGGAGAGATCCTCCACAATGAAGATGCCATAGGACAAATCGCATAGTGGGCTATCGAACTTGGGGAGTTCGACGTTTGTTTCGTCCTGTGCATGATAGTCAAGTCGCAAGTGCTCGTCAACTTTGTCGCTGAATGGACATAACTCGAGCAACCCTGAGCATCCACGATGACATGGCCAATTTATGGACACTCTACTTTGATGGGACACTGATGTTCAAAGGCTCGAGGGCTGGGATAATACTCATCTATCTAACCAGAGACAGACTACAATAGGCTTTGCAGATAGACTTCTTTGCCACGAACAATGTGGCTGAGTACGAAGGCTTGCTCACAGATCTTCAAGTAGCTTATGCGCTTGGTATCCACTGCCTTCTTGTGAAAGGGGATTCACATCTAGTGGTGAAGCAAGTTAGCAGTGAGTATCAAACCTTAGACAAGACCATTGCAGCATACCTTGTGAAGGTGAGGAAGCTAGAGAAGAAATTTGTCAATCTCAAGGTCAGGTACTTCCCGAGAAAGGACAACTATCTCGTTGATAGTGTTTCCTGACTAGCCTCGTCATGATCTCTTGGACAATCTAGGATCTTTATAGAAAGACTCTCAAAGTCAACCTTGGCATTGACAGGTAACACGACTGTAGGAGCGGTGGTCTATGAGACTTACAACCAACTTGGGGGCTTGCAAGGAAACGATGCTCCACAATGAGTCATGGGGGAACTCGTAGCTCCACTCGAATACGAAGATACGTGGATGGATCCAATCGGCAAGTTTCTTTAGGATCGAGTTATACCCGAGGACGAGGCACTATCCAAGTAGATTTCCTGTAGAGCCAGGATGTATACCCTGGTCAATGGCATCCTCTATGCATAGGTGCCCATGGAGTGCTCATGAGGTGTATATCTCAAAAGCAGGGTAGCGAACTACTTGAAGAAATCCATAGAGGGTTGTGCCAGGCTCATGCTTCCTTCTGAGTCCTGGTCGAGAAGGCCTTCATACAAGGTTTGTACTGGCCTATGGCTCTCCATGATGTGAGTGAGATGGTTAAGAAATGCTCCAAGTTCCAGTTTCACAACAGACGCGTTCTCCAACCCACCCAAGCCTTGCATACTAATCGATTACTGCGAATAACTAGGCACTACAATCTGCTTTGTGTCCGTGGCTCATCCACAAAGTAATGACCAAGTCGAGTGGGTGAATGGTCTAGTGCTACAAGGAATCAAAACCCACATCTTCAACCACTTATCCACCTATGCTAAAGCCTAAACCTCCGAGTTGCCTAATTTACTTTGGGCCCTCTGAATGACATTCAATAGGGTGATGGGTGAAATGCCTTTCTTCTAGTCTACGAGGCCGAAGCAATGCTACCCTGTGAACTAAAGATCAATTCTCCCCTATTCGAGTTGTACATTGACAAGAATGAAACCCCAAGAAGACAGGATGACCTCGATGTTCTCAAAGAAAAAAGGACACAAGTGTTGATAAGATCAGCGTGGTTCCAGCAAGCTCTCCAGCGTTACCATGACTAGAACATCCACAAAAGATTTTTCAAACCTGAAGATATGGTCCTACAACTCCTACAAAGCTAGAAGAACTGTCCAAAGTGGGAAGGCCCTTATAGGATGGTCAAGTCAATCGACCAAGTTCTTATAGGTTAGCTATGAAGGATGGTCAAGTTCTTGAAAATTCTTGGATTATCAACCAACTTCTTAAGTTCTATGTGTAAGTATTTATGACATATTTTTTAATATTAGTAGTTATATTATCAATATATGTCTTTTATCTATTTTGATCCAATGCCTTCAAAAACTAAGATAGGGATTTTATACCCACACGCGCATTCAGGATTCTAGATTGCCCATCCAGGAATCCTTCCCCGATAGCCAAACGAGTGCTTCATGTATATTAGGACTACAAAACTTGCCACGCGTGCCATTTTTCCAACAAGAAGAGAGGAAATATCTTTTAGGGACCACGGAGAAACTTATCATGTCCCCAAGTGCCTAGAAGATGAGACATTTTCTACTCAAAGTCCGACCTAAGGTAATCACGATGAACATCTCGATAAGAGATTCCAAGACACGCAAAGCTACTTGAAAGAAACAAAGGATGAACACTTGTTTAAACTTTCCTTGTATTCACAAGGGGGACTCACAATCATACACATGTATTCCAGTAGAAATAGGAATCTTTCTTTAACTAGATTTTGAGCTCTTTTGCTGATAAGCAAAGGGAAAAAAGATTACAAGAAGTCCTAAAAGATCTACTCGACGAAGAGGAATGGGAGACTTCCCTGACTCTGTCTAGCCATCGACGCCAATGGAGCGGATGGGTTCATCGATGCTCTGACCCCCTGCTGAACTCGCCAGGTCGCTACCCGATCATCAACATCTCTGACGATGATGATTTTGGGAGAGGCATTGGCTCCCCACCATCATTGTCGGTGTCGCTGCTTCGGCTACTCCCTCCAGCAGCCCTCGCTGATAATAACATGAGGATGGAGAAGATGAAGCGGTTGGCGTCTTATCATCTTTAATGGAGACGCTGCCAGACGCCTCCTCTTCCTCCACCTCAGCTGCTGCCTCTTCTTCCTCTACTTCTGCCTCCAAAAGGTCCCAGTCCACCTCATCTTAGACTAGGGATGCCCCGAGGATGCTAGGGGCTTACCATATTTAACAGGGACGCCATGAGTCACCACCTTCTCTTCAGCCTCCTCGTTAGAGGAGATGCCGATAACCTCCACCATCGAACCATATTGAGTGGGAGACGATGGTGGAGTGAGGGTTGGTACTTGGGGAAAGAAGGTGAATAATCAGGAGAAGAAGGTGTGTATTCAAGCAAAGGAGGAGGTTCCATTATCGGACTCAGGTTTGATGTAGCCAAGCTTTAGCACCTCGGGGCTTACATAGGTCAATGGGCAAAGAGATGGCGTTGCTTCATCTCCTGAGCATTAATTTTTGGTGTGGCCACATTATGAACCGCGGATGCCAAAGTGACATTCGATCGTCAAGGCTGTGTCTTTTCAGCTAGCTTGTTCAGACAAAGAGGTAGTCAATCGCATAGCCATTTATCCATTGGGTTTTCCAGAGCATAGGGAGTAGTTGAAAAGATAGAATTGTAACTTTGTCATGCTTGTGATAGAGATTCTCTTCATCACTACGCAAAGTTTCCATTGCGACAATTCAACTTCTGACCCTAGCCAGCGATGAGTCTTGTCTCTCTCATACTTTTGCAAAGATGGGATGATTTTTCAAGCTAATTAAAAAACCTACTCAGATAGAACACCTTCTCGAGGACTCGCTTAAGAACTCGGAGGCGTTTGGAATCCCTAGTAGATGATATAAGAACCAAGACCCGGTTAGATGTTTCATCCTAATCGGGAACCTGAGTCTACTCGATGACATGATCAGACAAAATGCTTATCTTTGTTGGCCATGTACTTGATCCATTGAAGCCTCATTTCATGTACTGATGGGGGGCTTGATGATGAATACTGGATAATTACCATATCCGGGAACCCTAGGGTTTTTCATAATTCTAAGGGCATATCTTTATCTTGAGGAAGGGGATCCCTGAATGAAAGTAAACCACCCGTAGAAGCCCAGGGTATCTCATAAAAAGAGAAGTTTATGTCCAAGAATGGGAAGGAAAACTCCAGAGGGCGTACAACATCACTATATATATACGGAGCCTAAGGCCCCTGCAGAGGACAAAAGCCATTAGAAGAGAATACAATCCATTGCAATTAGAGCACACCGAGCAAGGATGTCAATGGTTAGGTTTATATCCATCTAGGCTAGCTACACCCCCTTCTAACAGGCTCTGTTCAATATAAGATAAACATGACATAGGGTTGTTATCCTAAGTGACATCCAAACCTGTATAAAAAAAACCCTCTGATTTGTCTACTTGAAGCATCCCTAATCTATTCTACAAGTTCGTAAGATCGGTTGTTCACCAATCGTCAACACATACGATACCCTTGTCGTGGCCTTTCGCGACATCGGGGCTGCATATCCTAGGGCCCTTCCCAGTAGCGCCCAGGAGCTTCAAGTTCCTTTACATTCCCATTGATACTTTCACCAAGTGGATCGAAGCTGAACTAGTCAGAAGGATCACTTTGGAATCCCACTAAATGATTCATCATGAAGAACGTCATCACAAGGCTTAGCCTCCAGAGCAGGATCATCACAGACAAAGTGAAAGTGCATCTAGCCCTTATGTGTGGTTTGATAATTAATGATAATACTTATGGACTAACAATGGTGTTGAGTTTGTTAGTAGGTTATTCCATAGGTAATGCATTGAAAGATATGCATGAACTCTAGGTGAATGTGGAGATTGAAAATGCATTAAGATGAATGAGCTCTAAGTGATGCTCAGGTAAGTGATGACAATACTTATGGACTAACAATTGTGTTGAGAATTGTTATTAGGTTATTCCATAGGAGATGCATAAGTGATGAATCATAGATTTCCTGATAAATACCATGAGAACAAAAGAAATGCATCGTTGTCATTGAGCTCTTAGTGAAGCTCATAAGGAGAAGGAAAAGCTCAATAAGATTGCCAATAAACTTGAAGACTAAGTTACTTGTGGAGATCAAGTAACTAAAAGTATGACATTGTCAATAGAGTTTTATGGACTAACTCGTGTGCTATGTGCTTGAGAATGAGTGGGGTTAGGTTCTATATGAAGATTGACAATATGCATGAAGGCTAATAAGTTATGTGTGAAGATTAAGTAACTTAAGGTACAAAAGTTGTCAATTAGGTTCTATGGATTAACCCATGTGTTTTGTGCTTGAGAGTGAGTTGGGGTTAGGGTCCATAAGAATGCATAAGTTGAATTGAAATCATATATGCCAAGAGTGAAAAATGAGTGGAATCCATATTTGATAAAGTGAATTCCTTGAAGTTGTCGAATACAAAGTGGTTTTCTATGGCAAGAAGGTGAAGGGAAAGCAAGACTTGGCTGCGATGGACCATCCGGTGGTGAAGGGCAAGCAAATGGCTTGGCACTGAAGGACCAAGGCGGTGGTGAAGAGAAAGTGAAGGCTTTGCACCGATGGACAGTGTGAGGCCAAGGGAAGCTATGAGTGATTCGCATCAATCATATGAAGAATCAAGAAGAGATAGAGTGAAGAATATATGGAAGTTGGCAACCCTCAAGGTTTGAATGAAAGAAGCAGTACTTGAAAGTTATTCAAAGGCTCAAACTGGTTCAAACGAGTTTTACATTTGAATTTGAGTATAGTTATGCTGCACTATTAAGAGGGATGCAATAAAGAGCTAATTGTCGTGTCTCAGTGCTCAAGAGTTTCTAACCAAACCCAAGTGAGAGTTCTTTTTAGAAATTTCGGTGTGGAAAGTGTGAAAGTGTTCGAATTTAGTTTTGGAGTGTTCCTAGTTTGATCCAATATGTTTGAGGTCATGAATTTAGTTGGGATGTGTAGCCCTCTGAATAAGCTTTACATAGAGTCCAAAATCATCGAAATAGGACTTCGGGATCAAAAGTTATTGCCATTTTCAGAGGGCCGACTGTGATGAACTCAGATACTCTGGGTTGACCCAGATACTCCGGGTTGTCCAGAGTCTCCGGATGAGGTTCCTAGTCGAGTGGTCTGTTATGGCCTTTTTGGTTTACCCGTATACTCTGGGTTGACCAGGATACTCCGGGTGAGGTTCCGAGATGGGGTCTTGGTTTGGGCCTTTTTTAGTTTACCCGAAGATTCCAGGTTAACCCGGAGACTCCAGGTCAATACAAAAAAGTGCTGTAATGGCTAGTTTTTAAGGGTTGGGTATTTATACGCCCTCACCCCCATCCTTTGGAGCTGCTGCAAGGGTACAAAAGAGAACACATTTTAGAGCCAAAAGAACTCATTCCCACTCCATTTTAGTGAGAGATTTGAGAAGAAAAGTGAGTTTGGTTGAGAGAATGAAAGATTGAGTACAAGTGAGCTAAAATCCATTCTTGAGCACTCGAGTTCATTAGCGAGACGATTTGTTACTCTTGGAGCTTTGAGCTCCTAGGTGGCTAGGCGTCACCGACGAGCTCCCAAGGTTGTGGTGAGCCGCGGGAAGTTTGTGAAGGCTTCGATTTCGCCTCCGCAAGGGAAGAAATCAAGAGTGAAAGTCAAACTCAAGTGTGACCGAGCTTGGAGAGGAAAAGGGTTGAGTGAGACCTGACTCAAGTGTTACCGAGCCCCTCAACAGAGACGTAGGAACCTCTAGAGGAGGTGTCCGAACTTCGGGAAACAAATTGTGTGTCTCCTCTCTTATTTTCATGTTCTTGTGTTCTTGCTTAATATTTGTGCATTTTACTCGATCTACTTGCTCGTGTAAAATTTCATTGTTGGTTCTTCGTGGATCTACTTGGAACACACGACTTAATTTTGTTTGAGCTAGAACTCTATAACCATACTTTAATTTCAGTTTTGAGCACATTCTGTACAGAACCCAGAGGTTTCGGATTTAACCTGGAGACTCTGGATACTGTACGATCTGCTATCAACCTGAATACTTCGGGCTGACCCAGATACTTCGATGAATAGTATTTTAATAATTTTTTTAATTAATGTTTTTCTGCATATCTTTTGCTAGAATTGAATTTTTTTTGTCACCCTAGGATTGTATCTTTCACACTTATTTAGGGTGATTGTTTACTAGTTGTGACTAGCATATTTAGTATTTTTACTTGTGAAAAATCCGTTAGTTTATTTTCCACTGCAAGTTTAGGCCAACGGTAAAAGAGGAAATTTTTTTGCAAAAATGCCTATTCACCCCCCCCCCCCCTTTAAGTGACATCATTGTCCTTTCAATTGATATCAGAGCTAAGTCTCTCTTTTTGGGTATTACCGCCTAGAGAGTAAAGATGTAGACTAGTAGATTAGTGCACGTAGAGCTACTCCTATTAGATGGTTCTAATTATTTTGACTGGAGTACTCGCATGCTTGATATTTTTAGGACCATGGGTCCTCATATAGAGCGAGTTGTAGATGTAAGTATTTCTCCTCCTAGTGACATTGTGCTATCACCCGAAGAGGAAGATAAATGCATACATCTCAATGCTCAAGCTACTAATGTCTTATTTAATGCTATGAGTATAGATGTAGTTGAATCAATTATGCTGCTTGAAGACGCTCATCTCATTTGGGCTACTCTTAAAGAAAGATATGCCAAATCCAAATGTGATGGAGAAGAACTTCTGGAGACGTCATTTGAGAAATACTCTACTTCATCTTCATATCATGAAGAGCGCCAAAAGACTTCCTCCTTTGTCCAAGAGGTTATCACTCTACTATCCACCTCACCAATTGACAAATCTGAGTAAGGTAATAATATGGTGAGTGTGATTAGTAAGTGTTCAATCCCTCATTTGGACTTTAACAAACTTTGCTATGAAATTTCTATATCTACTAGTGTTGATAACTCTTGCATATCATCTAGTGTAAAAGTTTCTATTTATCATTATGATATGGTTCTTTGTCCTCATAGCAATGCATCTATTTCCATTAGTACTTGTGAGACTAACATTTTGAAGGAAATAGAAGTCTATGAGAGACAAACCTCATGTGGAGAAGCTACAACAAAAATCAACAAGAAAGTTTCATCTAGGAGAAGATCAAGGACAAGTCAAGCTTGCTACATTTGTCACCAACACGGACATTATAGGATGGATTGTCCTCAACTTAGAAGTGAACCATCCACTTCTCCAAGTTCTCATCCCCTCACATCGATTCTCCATTATGCCTTATGACAAAAGGTAAAAGGAAATCGGTAAGTAAGATAAATAATGCTAATGCTAGTTCTAGTGCTAGTGATAGTGATGAGCTCGGGTTTGATCTTTTGATCAAAAAGAATATGCCTAACAGAATCAAACTCATGCATATAATACAAGGTCATGAGGAAAGTCTCGAGAGGCAAGAGGAATTTCTCATTGAGAAAATTGAAGAGCTTAAGGCCTTAAATGTGAAATATGAAAAACTTCAAGAATCCCATAATTCTTTATCTAATCTTTATGGGGATCTTAAAGTTAAGCATATTTCTTTACTTGATAAATTAGATGTTATACCTCTAGTGGATTTAGAAAAATTATGTCCTAATTGTAATGTTTTTTCTAAACACAAATAAACTATTTCTCCGATTGATAATGCTTGTGCTACTAACTCTAATTCTTATGTAGAATCTTTGGAGAAAGAAATATTGAGCTAAAGGCTCAACTTGAAGATCTCATGAGCAAGTATGTGGCTTTGCAAGAAAATCATGATGAGCTTGTGTTCTCTCATGAAAATCTTGTGGACTCACATGTCATGCTAGAAATAGCTCATGAGATTGTTGTAACAATAGTAAAATTCTACCGACCTTACATGCCCAAATGCACATGCTCACTAGTTCATATTTAATTTCCTTGTGCTAATCCTTATTTCTCTCAGGAAAATGTTTCCCTGAGCACTACATGTGACTTGGATCATATAGGTAAAAATGAGAAGCACAAGGATTATGGATTTGAAGTAAAATCCAATAAGAAGAGCAAGTCTAACAATACCAAGATCAAGGGGCCAAAACAGAAGAAAAATAAGGCTCTCATCACTTACTTCAAGTGCAAGAAGGAGGGTCACCATGTGAGAAATTGCTCTTTGAAAAAGAAAGAGAAAGACATAAGCAAGAGCCAAGTTAAGAAGATACCTCATGTCAAGTGCTTCAAGTGCTCAAGCATGAGACACTATACCTCTATATGTCCCAACAAGTTTGATGACAAGACTACACTTCTAAAGAAGAAAATAAGACGAAGCAAGAGGAAGTGCTATTGATGCAATAAGAAGGGACATGAAATTGCATCATGCCCCTACATCAAGAATGAAGGCTTTATGTCATAAAAGAAGAGGCTCACCGGCAAGGAAGCAAACAAGAAGCAAGATAAGAAGGCATCTTGCAAGGACATGCACCGCATTTGTTACACTTGTCGGGCCAAAGGACATATTGGCAAAAATTGACCCATTGGTAACATTCTTAAGCCTAAATCCTCAATTGATTATGATTTATCACTTAGGAAGGCGAAAGATGGAACTTGTGCTACTAAGGTAATTAGTTCATCATTCTCTAGTACAAAGGCCATTTGGGTGCCTAAGTCTTTTGTGACTAACCAAGGTGGACCCAACATGGCTTGGATACCACAAAATGCCTAATTTGCTAAATAGGTACTTGGAGGTGCATTGAAGACTTGGCTTGCTTGAGAGAAACTATATTTGATATCTCATCTCAAGATTCTTTTAAATTGGACTTTCTCATGATATTTGAAAAGAAGTACCAAATGTGTGGATTATTGATTTATTTCAATCTTCAATGACATCTCGGTAACAAGTATCTAACTTGAGCTATCTAGCTATTTAGCTTAGCATAGGTGCTAATGCTCATAATTTTTTGTTGTGAGTACTTGAAGGTGGCTAGGTAAAATTTGAGCAAAATTTAAACTTGGTGTAATATGATGCTTTTAACGGCTCTCTAGTGGATCAAGATCTTGTTAATAATGTAGGTGATGGATACTTAGTGATGACTATGGAAGATGAACTTAATTTACATTATCTCATGGTTGTAAGTTCATTCTTGCACAAGTATTTCTATTGTAAATTTCTTTTGTGCCTTAACTCAAAATGAAACTCCTCTAGATTCTTGAATGAACTAAGTGCATGTTACAAGTAATTCAAGTATTTAGATGCACATATATATGGGGAGCTCATCCTATGTTTTGTGCTTTGAGACTAATCTTTCTTCAAGTAAAATTTGTGTTTAGTCTCTTGACAAAATGGAGGGGATTGAAGACTTTTCTATTTGTTTGAAGAATTATCTAATGAATTAAAGAGCCAAATTTTGTGGGATTATATTTATTATTATCCAATGCCACTCTATGAAGTTAACTATCTACCATAATATCTTTAAATTCATAGTTTACATCCTTGTGATAGATTCTTTATTCTACACTTTTTCTGGAATGCTCTAGAATCCGGATGTTCCAGGTCAGGCTGGAATGTCTGAGTGCTCTAGGACTCGGAGTATCCAAGTCAGTACGGAATATCCGAGTTTGATAGAAACCGAAAGCTCCGGGTTGTATCCAAAAGTTCCAGATTCTGTAAGTTTTTAGCTCTTTGCATGTGTAGGTTATGTATCTATGGTTGTTTAGAGCTTATACTTATCCTAGCATGTGTAGACTTTATTACAATCTTGTCATGTCTATATTTCCTATTCATACATATCTTGATTGCTTGCAAAGTGTGTTATGAATTTGTTTCTAGTGTATCTAGCTTTTCCTGCCAACTAGAATGTGTAAGTCATATAACTATTATGTGTAGGATACATTGCACTTTCATATGTTGATTGTGGTTTTGAGCCTTATTTGAGCTTATTCGTTTCATTAAATTTTCTTTGGCTCTTTTGGAGATATTAATGGATTATCACATTAAGGGGGAGTATTATGCTTTGTGCATCATAAAAACCCATAAATTGTAAACATTTGAGCAATACTATTTAGAATTGATATAATTGATTACCTAGCATCTATGTGGTATGTCAAGCTCATATGAAACTCATTTTTGCAAGAATCCATTAATTGATCTACTTTTGGTTTAAATTGAATCTTGAGATTCTTGGTACTTCTTTAGTGATATTTTAATCTCAAGATTTTAATTTGAATAATTTATCATTCGAATCAAATCAACTATGGTTTTTATATTTTTACTTGTAATAGTTGACTTTGTGAAGAATATTTTTGAAGCATAATGTTTAATTTTTAAAATCTTTTTTCTCATGCTTCTTGAACGAAAGTTGATCTATGTCTTGTTGCAATTACCGACTTGTGAAATCTTCATATACCATTGTTTTCTTACAATTGGTAGTAATACAAGTGGTAATCCTTGTTGATCATCTTTGTTTCAACTTTTGCTTCCAAGTGATTTGTTTCTTTGCGAAAGACCTCATTTAACTCCTATGATTAGGAATATTGGTTTCTTCAAGAAAATTTTCCTTTTTGGAGTTTTTGGAAGCTTGCTATCTCAATGCTTGTATCATGTTCAATATACTTGCTTGAGATAAGTTTTTAAGCATGTTTAGAATTTATTCATTTCTCTACATGCTCAAATCTTGCTTAGTTCATTTGTTGAACCTTGTGAGTGATAATTTGTCGATATTTTTGTCTTAGATGTAATTTGGATAACTTTTTTATATTTGTCTTTCATTTGGTATCTTCAAGTCTCATATGCCTTTTTGTCCAAATTATATCTTTTTGGATGTTGAAAGTGACGAGCATGCTTGTACTTAAATGTTAAAATCTATAGCATGTTTGCTTTATTTGATCCTACATTTCAAGTAAGCCTCTCTCAAGTGCTTTTATTGTCTAAAAGGTGCATAAAGTTTTCATTTGATTTTAATTGGTATATACCTTCATTCGGTATATATTTTCAATTGGTATCTATCTATTAGTGTAAACTTCAATTATTATCATTTCCATATCATATTAATATGCCTAAGTTTATAGGAGAGTTTGCTCTATGTGGTGAGTTTTACTAACCTCTTCAGACCCAATGAGTTTGGGGATCAAATTGTACTTGAATGTGTTTAGGTACAATGAAGATGCATTGGATACTTGGATTAATCATAATGAATGTCCTTTCAAGTAGAAGATTATTTCAATTGGAATTCATGAAGATGATCTTTTCCTTTCAATTGGTATCTACAAAGAAGATAATCTCCTTCAATTTCAATTGCAATAAAAAGAAGAACCATATCAAAGCAAGCAATTCGATGTCATTCTTGGTAATTTGCTCTTAATTCATGCATCTAATATCAAAGATTCAATCTTGTGTAGATTGCATCATAGCATGAAAATGAATTGTGAAATTTTGTTTTCCATGCAAGTGCTTAAAATCTCTTTATTGCAAATATGAGCAATTTGATGTAGCATATTTTTGTGGGAACTCTATAATCATATTTATGATTCATCCAATCCCAAATATGCAAAAGATTTCACATCAAATGTTTGAGTTGCTCCTATATGCAATATTGATGAAATCGCAAAATCTTTTGCTTAAGGTTTTTAGTCCAGTTTGTTTGACCTTATTGAACATGTATTCTTATGAGATGTTGACACTTTGTGCTAAACGAGATATTCATTATAATGTTAACTATTTTCTATGTTCAATTTTGTGTCTAATCTCGAACTCATGCTTGACTCATCTTCAAATTGAATTTGTTTCAATTGACATCTATTTCAATTGGAATTGGTATCTCCTTCAAATGGAATGCTTTGGATTTTCAATTGGTATTTCTTGTAAGTATTCAATTGATATCCTTTAGAATTAAATTGGTATTCTTTGTGATTTCATTTGATATCTTTTCAATTAGTATTTTTTTTAAAAATCTCATTTGGCATCTCTTTGAACCCCTTTGACCTATTGTATAGTTTGTTCTCCTCATATAGTTCATAATTGGATATGTGTATTTGGTTTAAATCAAATTATGAGAAATACACATATCATGAGGAGTTTATACTATACATGGTCTTGCACTAGCTTTCGATGATTCCTTTTGTGGGATAGAGCTAGCGTGCTTTGGAGAAAATTTCTCTTTTAGCAAGTCCTCCATAATTCTTACCAATTTGACGTTAATTGGGGGGAGAATTCGTTTCAATGATTCTATTTTGGTATTGATGTCAATTGGGGGAGAATTTGGACTAGATGTTATATTTTGTAAGAGGGCTTTGCTTATGGGGGAGAATTATTTGTTCATAGGGGAGAATTTGCAATATCTTATGTTTGTAATGTGGATGTCAATTGGGGGAGTTTCAAAACCAAATCCATGAAACCTTATTGTCGAAAAAGTTTTCCTTTGCATAAGCATATTCATTTTCATGGGGGAGAAATTGTAATCCCTTATGTTTGTAATGTGGATGTTAGTTGGGGGAGTTTCAAAATCAAATCTACATGGTTGGTACACTAGGCTGATCGATACTTTACTTTGAGGATCTGGCACCTGCGCCCGACTAAACTTAATTGTTGAAAAAGTTTTGCTTTACATGAGCATATTCATTTTCATCTTGATATATACTATGTCATGTTTGCTTCATATGTATAAAAGAAACTCGGTCCAAAATTTAGATAAACAATATATGCAATGATATTAATGATTCAATCACACATGCATAGATTGTGAGGGAGTTTGCTTTATACATTTTTAGTTATACTAACATCAAAACCATTGTAGTGTTTGACGCTAATAAAACTAGTTTTGGTAACCTCAAATATCTTTGTGATGTTTGATGTTTCTAGAACTTGTTCTTTGTATACATTCATCTTCGGATTATATGTATACTTAGAATTTTAAATTTTTAAAATATAATCATCTAGTGAGATTGTCATCAATTACAAAAATGGGAGAGATTGAAAGTGCATCTAGCCCTTACAATGGTGTTGAGTTTGTTAGTAGGTTGTTACATAGGTAATACATTGAGAGATATGCATGAGCTCTAGGTGAATGGGGAGATTGAAAATGCATCAAGATGAATAAGCTCTAATGATGCTCGGGTAAGTGATGACAATACTTATGGACTAACAATTGTGTTAAAAATTATTATTAGGTCATTCCATATGAGATGCATAAGTGATGAATCATGGATTTCCTGAGAAATGCCACATTACCTCAATGCTTATGGACTAACTCGTGTGCTATGTGCTTGAGAATGAGTGGGGCTAGGTTCTATATGAAGATTGATAATATGCATGAAGGCAAATAAGTTACGTGTGGGGATTAAGTAACCTAAGGTACAAAAGTTGTCAATTAAGTCTTATGGACTAACCCATGTGTTTTGTGCTTGAGAGTGAGTTGGGGTTAGGATCCATAAGAATGCATAAGTTGAATTGAGATCATATATGCCAAGAGTAAAGCATAAGAGTGGACTCCATATTTGATAAAGTGAATTCCTTAAAGATATCGAATACAAAGTGGATTTCTATGGCAAGACAGTGAAGGGCAGGCAAGACGGTGAAGGGCAAGCAAGACTCGGCTGCGATGGACCATCCAGTGGTGAAGGGTAAGCAAATAGCTTGGCGCCGAAGGACCAAAGCAGTGGTGAAGAGCAAGTAAAGGCTTTGCATCAATGGACCGTGTGAGGCCATGTGAAGCTATGAGTAATTCACATCAATTATATGAAGAATCAAGAAGAGATAGAGTGAAGAATATATGAAAGTTGGCAACCCTTAAGGTTTGAATGAAAGAAGCGGTACTTGAAAGTTATTCAAACGCTCAAAGTGGTTGAAACGAGTTTTACATTTGAATTTGAGTATAGCTATGCCGCACTATTAAGAGGGATGCAATATAGAGCTAATTATCGTGTCTCAGTGCTCAAGAGTTTCTAACCAAACCCAAGTGAGAGTTCTTTTTAGAAATTCCGGTGCAGAAAGTGTGAAAGTATTCGAATTTAGTTTCAAAGTGTTCCTATTTTGATCCAATATGTTTGAAGTCATGAATTCAGTTGGGACGTGTAGTCCTATGAATAAGCTTTCCATAAAGTTCAAAATCATCGATATCGGATTTTGGGATCAAAAGTTATCACCGTTTTTAGAGGGCCGGCTGTGCTGAATTCGGATACTCTGGGTTGACCCACAATCCGGAGTATCCAGGTGAGGTTCCGAGCCGAGTGGTCTGTTATGACCTTTTTGGTTTACCCGTATACTCTAGGTTGACCCGAATACTCCGTTGGTCGCTCATCCATAGAGCAACAAACAAGTGGAACGGGCCAATGGTGTAACACCCCAACTGCCGCATTACTCCTAGGATGCCACTAAATGTTACTAGAGACTGACCGTGCAATGAAAAAAAATTCGGCAGCATCTTCTCTAAAAACATGGTACAGTAGAAGCAACATAAAAAATATAAAGGATGCATAAAGAAAAATAGCACACTAACATATAAGCATCCTAGCAATTTAACCAACACATTAAGGCTTCAAACTTCCACTTATAATATAGCAAACCAAAACAAAAGTTCTGCAATGCTAAGAAGCAAAAGCAACTCTAAACTAGCATTATTATTATGGCATCACTACTTATTATTAAGTGTGATCATAACGTATGAGAAGTGCTGCTAGTCCACTCCTCCAAGCAAAGCAATTATCAACCACCTAGAACGATTATAAATGGGAGTGAGAATAAGTCTCAGCAAACAAACTGCTTTAACAAGCTAGTTAAACTACAAGTTCATTGAACATCATTCTAATATTGAGAGCATCAACATTACGTTGATAATAAGTTTAACTTCAATATGTCATAACTTCAAGTATGCTAGAATAACCACAACTCAATATCCACAAGAGAAACATACATTTTTCAATAACTTTAGTGATATGTAATACTTTAATTTAATAACTGCAATATGCAAATGCATGTCCACTACCTTTACACCCAACATTGTGTAAAGCTGCAACGTACCCCTCCTCAGGCATCGTATGGCGCGTATCAGTACAAGTCATAGCCAGCAAACGGTGACACTTTCTTCATATACAATGGAATGCAGTTGAGTGCCTATGAATAACTGCAAATACCACATTACCTCAATGCCTCAGTCGTCGACATATACCACAATAAATCGATTATTCATGAATATCAATAACATAAAGCAAGATAACCACATATACATGAATAAACAAGATTTAGTTCATAAAATTCATCAATTAATCTTGTCTTATTTAGTGAATCATGGTTCTGAACTTTTATTAAGGTGAAGGTAGATGAAATAATAGGTTAAAGCAGGTAGCAAAACCATAACTATGTTTACTTGCCTACAACAAAAGCGACAAAAACTCTAGACGCAATCCAAGGTACTACCACCTATTACCACATCATACACTCAGCATACATACTCATATAAACACATCCGAACAGGAGGTAAAGCATTCCTATGCCCCAAAGCGACATACATACAAAAACAGCAAAGATCACATTCGTTCGATTGCAGCAGCGCTGCTTGCCTTTTTCTTATCTTTATTTTTTCCTACAACAGCTATGACAGAAAATAAGTACGTATTCAGAAACTACAAAAAATATCTACAAATTTCATAGAGAAACCATATTTTTATCCGGTCATTGGTGTGGCCCAATTCGCCATTGAAAACAGCACACCAAAACTATCCAAAAAGGCTGACAGTCATCTTCACACTTCTATAGCCATTAATCTACTTATCCAAAAATTCTCAAATTTCACAAGGAGCTAGAAAAAAATATGATATAAAAATTTTCTTCACATTCTTCCTTACCATTGTGCCATCTAGATGACCCAAAACAAGTTCAATCTACTACTGTCCAGAACCTCATCAGAAAATTTTAGTCAACAAGGGCTAAAACCTTATTCTTGCACCAAAAGAAAGATATTGTAGTCCTCTACAACTCATTGTTATATTTTCCAAAATAATTTGGCCATTAATTTGCCCTGATTCCACGTTAAATAGACGCTGCACAATCTATAAAAAATATAGCACGCACGCAAAATCGGAATTCGACGATTCCCCAACTAAGCCCCCCCCCCCTCCCCTAAAAACATGATGTAAACCACAATTCATATCCAAACAGAGGGGATTAGGGTTGAGAATCTCACCTAGCACAACCACAGCGAGGGCATATCGAATTCCCATGAGAAACCCTTCTCTTGTTCTCCTCCTCTTTATTTCTACTGTTTCGTACTATATCTTGTGGCCTTGTAGCATGTGGTACTGTAGCAAGACGGCTGCTAGGGTTAGGGAAAAGGGGTGGCTAGCCAAGTAGGGGTGGTTAAATAGGGGAAAAAATGGTGGGGCAACATGGGTCAACAGGGAAAAGCTGGATGGGCTCTGGCCCAAGTTGGCTTTGTTCGTATTGGTCTACTCTATTTTATTTCATTTTTTGTTTTAATGAAAGAACCCCTGCATTTTAATTCATTCACCCTAATCTTCTGGGAACCAGATAGTCTAACAACTAACCCGAAAGACGATGTTTTGACTTTTAGGGCATTACAAACGGTCTCGTGGTACAAGGGATCAAGACATGTGTCTTCAACCACACTTATTTGCCTACTCTGAAGTCTGAACATTTGAGTTGCCTAACGTACTCTGGTCACTCTGGAAAACAGCCAGCAGGGTGACAGGTGAAACACCTTTTTTCCTAGTCTACGGGGCCAAAGCCATGCTCCCTTGTGAATTAACCATCAAATCTGCCCGTGTCGAGTTATTCGTCGTCAAGGATGAAACCCTCAGAAGAGATGGCAGCCTCAACAACATTAAGGAAAAGAGGACTAATATGCTAATGCGATCAATAAAATATCAACAATCCCTCTGGCGCTACTATGACTAGCACATCTGAAAGAGAACCCTCCAGCCTGAGGGCTTGGTTCTATGACTTGTTCAAAACCAAAGTAACCATAATAAGCTATCCACGAAGTGTGAGGGTCCATATATGGTGGTCAAGTCTATTAGCCCTAGGTCGTTTATATTAGCAATGGAGGATGACTGAGTCCTTAATAATTCTTAGAAAATCGACGAGCTCTGAAAGTTCTATATGTAGGTACTAACAGTATGTTCATATTAATAAAGCTCATATTGCTCGTAAGGTTTCTTGAATCTTCTATTCTCTCTGTCTATTCCACAATTCAATGTTTGCCACCCATAAGATGGGAACACCTACAGTAAGCCACTATTCAGGTACCTCTACCCAGCACGTGCACCCGGATATGCCTGGACAAAAATCACACAGGATTGACTAGGTAACAAAAGTTCTACGACCAAAAGAGGCAATGTGAACATTATATTATTTTCTTTGATTGTCTATCCTAGATTTCTTCCCACTTAGCCAGTCGGGGGTTGGAAGTGTACAACATACTAAGAGCTAATTACAAAGTACTACTCATGTGCAAAAGCTGCTTCTTTTGTGAAAGAGGGCTTTCTGAATTATGACTTCACGAGATGTGACAAGGTCTCTTATCGCGTTTATGAGTGCCAAGAGGCCACGACGCCTCTCACTCATGTCGGACCAAAAGCAGGCTGATTAATCTCTCCGAGTAGTGACAACATTTTCCTACCCTACCCGAAAGGAATGGTGAGTAGTACTAATCGTAGTACGTTGTCGGGATTCACTTGGTATCGAGTCCTCAAAAAGTCCTAACATTACATGCACAGGCATTTTAGATATTACTTGTTAACTGACAAAAGTTAAAGTTCAACCATAAAGTGCAGGTAACATCAAAACAAAGAAATCCTAGGGGGATGTCAAGAAGGTCATCTCATCTACATACTCCTTGGGCATGCCCTCCATCGCCTCCACTAGCTAGGCATCTTCATCGCTAGTTTCCATCGAGAACTCATCCTAGAGGACATTGGCGTCCACCTCCGGCAAGCGAGCCTTATGGATCGCAAGTACTTGGGTGAGCGCCGCCTCTTCACCGTTCTAGACTTGGCAAGTGGTGTTCTTGGTGATTGCTAGCCTCAAGCTGTCAAAGACCTCGGCTAGCTCTGCCACCCAGATGGCTATGCCAAGGATGATTTTGTCATCCTAGGGCCGAACTTGCATTCCTAGCCCACTCAAAGCGGCATGGAACAGGTCTAGGGCAAAGTAGAGGGTTTTCCAGACCCCACCTGGGCCAGGGCATCTTAGGTCTTGGACAGCTCTGCAAACATGCCAGAAGCTTGTCAGAAAGATACACAAAGCAAAAATAACAAGCACCAGAGAAGGAACAATTACCCCAGGGCCTCATGTTTGAACTAGATTGCGTCTAGATCTGTTTGGCCTCCCATTGGACCGGTTACTCTTTCGGATGCAGAATCATAGGGCCCCACAAGATGGAAGCATGTGAGGCTATCACCATCAGGGGAGCCCCTCCTCTTGACATTGTTGGTCTTGAGGCCTACGTGAAGACTCCCCGTAGTCTCCGCGCACTCAACTCTGTTTTGGCTCAGCATCTTAGTGTATTAAGGATAAGGTTCTGCAAGAACTGGTGGGAGAGCAAGAAGAAGGGTTTCACTAAGTACGCTCCCCAATACGATAGTGATATAGGCAAGAATCAAAGCAGTGGAATAGATCCAGGGTAGAAGCAACCAAAGCACGCAAGGGGATCACCTCGTTGCGCTCCAGTGGGGCCAACATCTCATCCGAGACTTTCGACGGCGCCCAAGCCAAGATCATGGAGTAATCGACGGAGGATGTGATTTGTTTTCCTAGATTCTTGCAACCCAAGGAGGTTCTAGGAGTGAAAGGGAAAAGGAAGGTTCATAGGGATAGTTGCATGCACAAGGAGGAAGGAGAAAGGGCAAGAGCTCAAGGAAACAGATGACTGGGAAGCCAAAAGTGTCGCCTAAGTCGCTCTGGATTCCTTTTGTAGAGGCATTCGATAGATCTTTAACTAGCCTCGCGACGGCTCCGAGGTCTACTCGGTGCCACGATATTTTGTGCCAATGTCTCATCGCATTTAATGCTCAGAATCTCATTCGATGCACGCGGGTTAGTTGATGCGAAAAGCCAGGGGAGCAGGCGCACATCTCCACTACACGCGCTCTTGTTTCCAAACATCATTATGATCTATTACTGAAAAAAGAGGAAAGATTCCTTCACTACCACACGAAATCTTTGTTATGATGATTCAAATTTTGAAAGACATGTTGTACGAAGAGCCAGATTTTCTATCCTTATCAGAAGTCTGAGAAATCAATAGCATATTTTCAAATGATCCGGAATTCCTACTCGGATGAAAGATCTTCTCTTGGAGCTACCTAGAGTAGGCCTAATATCCCGACTAGATGACATGAGGACAACTAGAAACCCGGTTAGACGTAAATCCTACCTGAAACCCCGAGTTATCACTCGAAGATGTAGTTTGTCGAGATGCCTTCCTTGGCTAGGCTAAGTGTTTTGATCCATCACAACCTCATTTCATGTATTGATGGGGGCTTGATGATAAGTAGTATAAAACCACCATGTATAATATGTATACGAATCCTTGGGGTTCCCTAGATACCCAAAATGTATGGACATATTTAGAAAGGGAATCCCCGGATGTATGAAAACCTTCTGCAGGTGTCCAGATATCCTTTAAACAAGGAAGTATATCCCTAAGTTTAAGAATGACATAATCCTACTTGGAAAGGAGTCCGGATGCTACACGACAACCTCCATATATATGGAGCCAGCGGACTATGCGGAGGAGGACAAGCAATACAGAAGCGATTTGGTGGCCATACAAGCCATCTGCATCTGCAATCATAACGACAATCATGATCTACATCGACAACTTGCCAGACAACTCACAATTAGCCTTCAACTAGTTTTAGATAACATCTAGGCTAGCCACAACCCTATTGTACTCTGTCTCAAAGATACTTACAATAGCACATGACATAGGATTATTATCCTCCAGGATGCCCAATCTGTATAAAATCTCTGTCTTTGGTGCTTGATTCGGAAGAGGGAGTACCCCCAACATTCATCATGTATTCGTAAGATCAGCGGCTTACTAATCACTGACAAATAATAATGCTTATTTGTAATTACCTAGAAAAAATACTAATTTGCAATTGATTATTGTGTCATCTGTAAGTAAGGTGTACATGCATCATTTATTATTGTTAAAATGCTTGGAACTCATGTCATTTTAATTAATCTGGTTATAATTGTATTACATGTTACCATGAAAGGAGGTTCATACAAGATACAGTTATCTCCGGTACTCATATGGAACGAGAATGAACCCTTGGGTGATGCACAGGTGAAGGCCCAATAACCTGCTGTGCTTGAAAGTGATCTAGTTGCAATTGCAATCACCCCTAAATTTTACTTGAAAATTCAAGTCCATTTGATTTATCCAATAAAGTTCCAGCCAAAATTTCTAAAACTTGATTTATAAATTCATATTTTCTATGGTTGAAAATGAAATCTAGTTGAATTTTTCACAATTCCTAACCGAAAATGTGATATGTGATTGCCGGCTGAACCTCTGAAGAGCTTATGGTCACCATTCCTTTAATAGAAGCCCCTTGAAATATCTTCATATGAGCAATTAAGTTTGATGGACGTTTTTATTTTCCTTAAAATTTCTTTGTGAATTTTCATTTGTTTTTCTCAAATTTTAATTTGGGAATAAGCTAAATTTATTTGCAACCTCAACAGTACATAAGTTGAAATATTAAAAGAAAGTTTTTATAGGATGAACTGATTAAACTGAGTCCACACCGATACAAGAACTTGACCTATATAACACATTTTGGGTGAGAAGAAGCCATAGACGAAGCTGCAACTACTGAAGCAATGGGGTATCATTTTGCATATGATTTTATACAATGAGATGATGCAAAAAAAATTCTTCCATTGAATTTTCCAATATAAAACATTTCTTTCAGCATGATTCATGGTCTTAGCTGAGATTTCTGGTTACCATATAGAATTTTACCGTCAAAAAATGGCGGTACCTTTGCTAAGGCTAAGAAAAGTTGATCGAAAATGGGGTAGCATTATATTTTGTAGAGCATTTTTGGTTCCAATTCAGTACGTTCAGATTTTCCCGGGTGGTAAAATCGGACAAAAGTCACAATCATTGACAAGCAGCAGCGGGTAAACTGAAAAGTTTATTCACCGTTGGATCCCATGAAGAGGTACGCTTGAATTCCCGCCGTCCGATTTCAATAATTCGACCCGAGTTGACTCCGGGAACTCGTCTCCTACTTCTGCTCGAGCTCATCTTCCAGCTTCCTCTGCGTGATCAACTCATCTACCAATCCGATTCGGGAAAAAAATTCTATGGAGACGTGCTGCACAGCAATCCTCATGCATCACGCTCCGAATGTTCGCCACCTGTATATATATGTGCATCTCAAAGCATCCGCCCGAGCCGAGCGCTAGCAAAGGAGCGCGAGCCGAGCGTGCGAGGATTAGCTCTAAAGCACGAGCAAAGCCACAAGTGCATCTGAGCCGATGACCAGCGCTGGAGCACGAGAGCAGCCATATGTAGACGAGCGTATCTGAACTAGATTGATGGGCAGGCTTGACGGTGGTAGGTACTTCTTTCAAAAGGTAATATAATAATTTGATTTAGTAAAATTTTGATGTTCATAATCTAAAGGTTCTGATTACAACAGATCGAGAATCTTCACAACTACATCACTACTACGTAGTTAATTCATAACGAATATAAACAACTCTAGTTAATTCCTAACGAATATAACGCATCACTTTATTTAAACAAACTCTAGTTAATTCTTAACGAATATAAGAGTGAGACTAGATCTATTAGAAATATCTTGTCATATACTTTCCATCAAGTTCAAAAACGCATCAATTAGACTATTGCGAAAGTTATATCCATTTTATTAACACGCTATTCTAAAACTCTGAGTAGGCTTTGAAGTCCAACTAGAGCTCAACTTCGAGCCTGAATATAATTGTACATCCTTATGTCAGCCTGTGATGACTCTTCCATATTCATAAGCAATAAAATATAATAAAAAATTTAGTAGCAACTCATCTAAAAAAGTATGACTAAGTAAGAAATGAGTTCATCTGGTGATTTATTTATCGCACACGTATTCTTACAATTAGCTCTTGTATGATTTAAGGATTATTTATAATATTATCCATATCTGAAGGAGTGATGTTCTCATTAAAACCTCTCATGTCCAAGTAGTGCGCCGCCAAGGTTCCCTCGCTGCCCAGCGTGCGCGAGATTGAACCACCGATGTGATAGCTGCCCGTCAAGCATGCTGGCGCCGTCCAGATCGCTGAGGCTGCTGCCGCTAATGAGATGGCGTTTGTCCCGGCCGAGCATGCCGGCACCACCAAGATCGCCGAGGCTGCCAGCGCTGATGAGATGAGGCACGTCCTTGCGCATAAGACCAGCACTGCCTAGATCGCCGAAGCTGCTGCTGTTAATGTGTTGACGCTTGTCACTGCCGGGCAGGCTTGTACCGTCGAGATTGCCGGGCATTTCAACAAACAGGAGATATGCATGGGTATCTATAGAAGTTAGAACTAACAAATCGTAGAAAGATTCAGGAAAAAATAATGCAGAGAATTGATTTGTGACAAGAACACAAGCACCTGTGAGCAAATACCACAGAACGTAAATCAAACGTTCCTCACCGGCGGAACACAAGCAGCTGTAAGAACACAAGAAATTGTGAGCAAATACGGCGGAACGCAGCCGGAAGAGGATCGCTTCAGTCCTCACTGGCAGCGCATCGAGGGCGGTTGCTGCTCGGCAGGGGCATCATCGCTTCGGTCCTCACTGGTGGCACATTGACGGCGGCCCGCGACCATGGCTCGGGTCAGAGGCACACACGACCATGGCTCAACTGGTTGGCTCAAGCGGCGACTCGTTCGGTGCGGCTGGCTCGACTAGAACAAAGACTGCAGGCTCGGCTGGCCGCTCGCGGGTCTGGATTTTCTTGTCTGGCGCTGGTGTGATTCGGTACTTTGTGATTGGTTCTTAGGAACAGCTGGCTTCCATCACCCGGTGCTGCAAACGTGTGGTTTTGCAGCACGGCACCATAGAATTTTCTTCCTCGGATTCCGTCCATGAAGCGGAGTTCATGCCCTATAAATTTAACGAGACCACACCTCCACAGCCGAGAGCCGACCCATTCTTCCCTTCCAAGAAACTCTTTCTCCTCCCACTTCTTTCCTTCTCACGCAAAGTCGGTCTGTGGATTGAACACAACACGGTCATGGGACCAGGGGAGATTTTGGGTATTGTCCGTTTGTTTATCCAAGGTAAAGCCAACAAGGAGACGCGACGTGTTCACCGTCACCAAGCTGTTGGACATGCCGTCATTACTCTTCAACGGATATTTATAGATGGATTTTAAATTTTATTGGGGTCGTTGTTGCGGACCTCAATGGCCTTTTGGTTTAACCAGTCTGGCCTGCCGAAAGCTCAGACTCCTAAAAGCTCGGTCTCCTAAAACCCCGGTCTTCCAGAGTTCTGCCTCTCGAAGGTTCGGTCTCCCGAAGCCCCGACCTCCCGAAGTCCCGGCCTTCCGGAGTCCTACCTCCCGAAGGCTCAGCCTCCCAAAGACTCGGTCTCCTGAGACCTCGGCCTCCCGCTACTCGGGCCGGCTTCCCGGAGGCTACTGGGTGTGTCATCAGGCCTCAGGAAAGATCTGCCAGAGGGGAAGCACCAATCATACTTTACCTGCAAATAGAAGACCGGCATTAAATACCTAGACTAGTGGACACCGCTTTGACACCCCAGCATGATGGAGGCTGTCCTGACACCCCTGATACTGTGAAGCCGGGCTGCAGTTGGTGACCGGCTCGCCCCCTTTAGGGGGTAGGCACCACGATAATTACCACGGTAGATATTTATCTCCCAGATAGGGTAGAAAGAAGTTATCCAGAATAAGGCCCAGTGAATTGATCGGATCCCAAATATTTGTACATTATGATAACTTGTACGTCAAGCTGCGCACGGCCCTATAAATAGGAGTCATGGTCGCCTGGGCTAAAGGCATGGGCAAGACAACAAAAAAGACACAAAGGTGAAAATACACCAAGTCACGCTGTGATACTCCTCCCAGAGCGATCTATTTTTTCTACCGTCAAAACATTCATGGTGTTCCTTCCTCTTAAACTTCGTCTCCAAGCTTGAGTCTCCTCCTTAGAAGAAACTCTCGCCGTACTTGCTAGGATAAGACAAAATCTTGATCCAACAGCGCGCCGTCCATGGGGACTCAAACACAGAAATGCTAAGAGAGGTAGGATGCCACCCAAGAAGAAGACCATCAAGGTCGCGTCGATGGCAGCCGACCTCCCAGGCACGCCTGCGCGGCAGTCCAGCCGGCTATACGCAGGCGGCGTCGACGATGGTGACCTAGCCGGGGGGAACGGGAACCTTATGGCCACCGCCGATCCAACCATAACCATAGCTGCAGGTGACACTGAAGGGTTCTCTACCCCGAAGACCCAGCGACAGCAAGGCGAGGCCCCCGCTGCGCTCCTAGAGGCTGTGGCCAGTGCTACCACCGAAAACATCGTTCCGCCTAAGCGGCAATCATGCTTGGCGGCACTCCTAGCCCAGATGGAGGAATTACAGATAGCCTTGCGAGCCGAACAACAAGCTGCCCACACCTTTGCCACCACTCCCAGGACGGCCGGCACGGTTCCGACCCAAGCTCCATGAACAGATGAACCCCTTGGCACAAGGACCCGGCCCATTCGATCCCTAGAGCCTCGGAGCCGGCATCGTGAGGACCCCCTGCAAGACCACAACTCTCCCATGCGGGCCGACCTGCAGGCTACACCCTTCCTAGAGGGTTTTTGGACCCCGAAGTTGCCCAAGTTTAAAGGCGATTCGGACCCCGATGAGTTCGCCTGATCCTACGCCCTAGCCATAGAGGCCAGCAGGGGCGAACCAGTCGTCATGGCTAAATGCTTCCCCCTCGCCTTAGAAGGGGTGGCCATACGCTGGTTCTGGGAACTGGACCTTGGCACCATTCACACCTGGTCCCAACTCCGAGACCTCTTCCGTAGCAACTTCCAGGGCATCTTCATCGAACCAGTAACCTTCGACAACCTGTTCACTATCAGGCAGGAGCTAGACGAAACCCTCCGGGACTACTTTTGAAGATTCTCCCAGACCAAAGCCCAGATTAGGGGCATATCAGACTCTTTGGTCATCGACGGCGCAACCCAGGGCCTGGCCGAAGGCCCACTATACGATCGGCTAAACAAACGGCCAATACGCACGGTAAAAGTCCTCATGAGCAAATTCGAGGAATATACGCGAGCGAAGGAGGAAAAACTCCGCTAGAGGCACTCACAAGCTAGCGAGGCCTCCCGTGCCAATTCTGAGAGGCCGCACTCGCATGCCGGATCGTCACACGCCCCCTCTCCCCCAGCAAAGAGGAGCTTCGAGGAGGCCCTTACCGCGGGGTCCCAAAGGGGGCGGCAGCGACAACGCCAAAATATCAGCAATATCAGCCCAAGCCGCGGGGCTCCGAACCAAAACCACCCCAGGGGACGCGGCCGGGGATGCTTCGGAGGCCTCCCGAAGCGAAGCCACGCTCCAAACAAGCGTTCCGAGGAAGAATCCTGGTGCACTCTATACGGCGCAGGACGAGGATATAATATCGACAACTACCGAACCCTCACCACCTTCCGAGAGGAGTACCTTGGGAGGCAGGCAGCCTTCGCCTCAAATGATGGGCCCCCCAAGGGGTGGTCCAAAGATCGCATGCCATCGCCCAACCTACGGGTCGACCATTTGGCCCTACAGAATCCTCCCAGCTAGCCCTACCTTCATCACCCCAGTCATCCCTAGAGCAGTAGAATGACAAAGGGGCGCGGGGCAAACAGATCGTCCTCGCCATTACCAGCGAAGGGAGCTCTGGTTGCACTTCAAAACGACAGCGGCGAGACTACGCACGCAGGGTACACCACATCGGAGCAACTAGCATCCATCGACAGGCCCCGACTGGGCTGACGCCCCTGTGACGTTCACCGTCGACGACTCCAAGGGGGTAAAATTTCCCCACTCTGATGCCCTAGTCATCTCAGCTAACATTGCTGAAGTTGAGGTCCAAAGAATATTGGTCGATGGAGGTAGCTCGGCGGACCTCCTATTCGTGCATGCCTTCGAACAGCTCCGAATTCCACGAAGCCGGCTCTTACCAAGCAATAGACCCCTCCAGGGATTCAATGGGGCCCCTCTCAACGCCCTAGGCCAGATAGAATTCCCGATCATCTTCGGCGAGGGCTCCGCATCATGATATGAGGTCATCACCTTCGACGTCATGGACGTACCATACACCTACAATGCCATCTTGGGATGGGGAACTCTGAACAAATTCGGAGCTATACCCCATCACAATTACCTCTGTCTTAAGATGCCCAGACCCCAGGGGCTAATAACCGTCCAGGGCGACCAAGACCTGGCTAGGCGCATCAAGTATGGGCACCCTGCTCCGCCTCCTAGTCGCCATATCCATGCTATGACATAGGAGGACTCGAAGGACCCTCCGTCGGCGCATCCCAGGCACCGTTGCCCTCCGAGGCCACAACCGGAGGGGACATAAAGCTGGTCCCCATACACCAAGACCAACCTGACCGGACCTTTCGAATAGGGGCAGACCTCACTTTCGGGCAAGAAGCCCAACTTCTGGCCATCTTGCGGGATAATCTCGACACATTTGCATGGTTCCCGCAGGACCTCCTAGGAGTCGACTGCAGCATCATCGAGCACTCACTTCAGGTCGACCTGAAGGCAAGGCCCATACGCCAGGGGTTTCGCAAGCTCTCTCCGCAGCAGGCAGAAGCCACAAAGAAAGAAGTCCAGAAGCTACTGAAAGCCGGTGTTATCCGAGAGGTCATCCACTCCAATAGGCTCTCCAACACCATCCTGGTCAAGAAACACAGCGAAAAATGGTGTATGTGCATCAATTTTACATCGTTAAACAAAGTATGCCCCCGGGATCCATACCCCTTTCCTCGCATCAATCAGATAGTGGATTCCACCGCCGGCTACGAACTGCTGAGCTTCCTCGATGCCTACTCCGGGTACCACGAGGTGTGGATGGCAACAGAGGATGAGAGCAAGACTAGCTTCATTACCCCAGGCCACTGGCTACGTCTGGATGCCCTTCGGTCTTCGGAATGCTGAGGCCACCTTCTCTCATCTAGTACACAAGGTGCTGCAGTAGCAGTTGGGCCACAACATCGAGGCCTACATGGATAATATCGTGGTAAAAAGCCAACTAGAAGCCAACCATGTTGCCGACTTGCAAGAAACATTCAACAGCCTCTAGGCCACTCGCGTGCGGCTGAACCCAGAAAAATGCGTATTTGGCGCTAGGGGTGGAAAGATGCTAGGATATCTCGTCTCCCGAAGAGGCATCAAGGCCAATCCGTGCAAGATTCGTGCCATCACAGAAATGTCACCTCCTACCAATCCGAAAGAAGTACAACACCTGGCCGACCGCCTCGCGGCCCTCAGCAGATTCCTTGCAAAATCTGCTGAGCACAACTTCCCTTTCTTCAAGACGCTGAGGTGCTCCAAGCCATTTAGCTGGACGCAAGAATGCCAGGCAGCATTCGAGGCCCTAAAGGCACACATTTCCCACCTCAAAACACTTGCGATGCCCCTCCCCGGTGAAGGACTACTCCTATACCTATCCGTCTCTGCATCTGCCATCAGCGCTGCCCTGGTACAGGAGGAAAAGAGTAACGGTCGCTCCACTCAAAGGGCTGTATACTACATCTCAGAGGCCTTAGCCGGGACCAAGACACGCAACACCGAGCTCGAAAAAATAGCCTACACCCTGCTGATGGCCTCACGCAAGCTCCCGCACTACTTCCTTGCCTACGACATCACTGTCCCAACCTCGTACACACTTGGCGACATGTTTCGCAACCAGGAGGCGACGAGACGCATCAGCAAGTGCGCGGTAGAGTTAGCCCCCTTCGTGGTAAGGTTTATGGCCGCCCCACCATCAAATCCCAAATCTTGATAGACTTCATCGCCGAATGGGCCCCGGCACCCACCAAACCCACAACTACACCCACCCAAGACATTTGGACCATCTACACTGACAGAGCATACTGCTCCATGGATGCTGGAGCCGGCGCGGTCCTCATCTCTCCCACAGGCCAGCAGGTCCAATACGCCAAATACGAGGCCGTCTTCTTAGGCCTCCGAAAGGCCCGAGCCTTGGGGGTAGCCAGAGTCATCATCCGTACTTCTGCGCAAGGCTGAGGCACACTTCCAAGTTCAGCATCCAGACATGACAACATACCTCGAGGCTGTGCGCAAGGCTGAGGCACACTTCTGCGGCATATCAGTACGAAGCATACTGTGGGCGAACAACAGTCAGGCAAACGCCCTGGCAATGGCCGCAGCCATGGGTAAAGATCCACTGATAGGCACCTTCCTTGAGACCCTACACCAGCCAACCGCCAGAGCTCTTGACGAGACGGCCGCCGCCATCCTCCCCATCGAAGTCGCGGACTGGAGGGCCCCCCTTCTATCCTTTCTGAGAGGAACAGAAGAACCGGATGACCCGATTGCACTCCGCCGCATCCAGCATCGCACCAAGGGCTACCGTCTCATAAATGGTGCCCTTTACGAGACACGTATCTGCACTCCCCTACTTCACTGCATTACTAAACAAGAAGGAGCCGACCTCCTCCGGGAAATACACGAAGGCCTTTGCGGCAATCATCTGGCGCCACGTGCCCTAGCCAGTAAGGCACTTCGCCAGAGGCTTCATTGGCCTACGATCATGTCCGATGCGGAAGATCTTGCCTGCACTTGCCAAGGATGCCAATGGATGGGACGCCGAAGCCACCGACCTCCAACTCCCTTACAATCAATCGCCCCCATCTGGCCCCTGGCTTGTTGGGGTATGGACCTCATCAGTCCATTTCCCCGTGCCAAAGGCAACCTTTGGTACACAGTGGTAGCATTGGAGTACTTCTCTGTCATGGCCCAGAATTTCCAAAACATATAATTAAGTGCTAATGGACGTCATTAGCATCATTTGTTTGGTTTTGAGCAATTTTAGGCATGCAATTTTTAATTAAATAAATTGTAAAAATCAATATTAGTCGATGCGTTGTTAAGTAACTCACCATATTTCTATACAACATAGGGTTGAAAACAATTTTAGAAATTAGTAGGTGCCTGGAGGAGAATATAAATGAATTTTCCCAAATTTTTGGGAATTATTTTAAAGGCATAAAAATTAACACAAGTTAGAAAAGCTTGCCTCTTTGGAGAATTTTCATTTGAATTTGGTGCAAGATTTTTGGGTCAAACAAGGTAAAATGGATTGTTCATGATTTATAGAAGCCAACAAAATTTGTCCCACAATTTTTAGACCACAGTAAGGCCTCCACCTTGATAACCAAAGTAGTGAAGATATTTTTGCCTGGCGGTCACTGTTCATCGGCCCCACCTGTCATCCCCTTCGCTCAGGCAGCCTCTGCTTCCCCTTCTCCCGCTCTCACAGAGCAAGGCGGCGCCGCAAATCTTGACTTCGGTGGCCAGCTCCACGTTGCCGGCCAAAAGATCGGCCCAGGCCTTATCTCCTCCTTCGCCTCTGCCTTATATCTCTCTCCCTCGCTTGCTCTTCCTGTCGCCCAGAGCACCACAGCGCCGAGCTGCATTGCGCCGCGCCGCTGGCCAAGCCGACGCACCACCGGCAAGCACCCTCGAGCCCGAGCCCAGTAGAGCCGCAGGGAAGAGCGCCCCGAGCTCCTCCGCCGTGTCCCCTCCTTCCCCGGCTGTTTCCCGCAAGGATTGGAGCCATCCACGCCTTCTTCCCCAACGGCGGCAGCCGAACTCCGCCGCCCTTCGTCGACCCGCCGTGCCCTCGCTTCTTCGGCCCAACCTGCTGCACGGTGAGCTTCCCCATGCTCCTGTACACCTTTTGCGCACGGCGTTTTTCCTCCGTCCCGTCACCGGCGCGTGTGTCCACGATGGCCGAGCCGCCGCCGCCTCCCCGCGCGTGCCGCCAGCCGTGCCGCCGTTGAGCTTGTCGGCCGGCGAGCACGCCGTTAGGTCCACATGCTCGCGTGGAACGTGTTGGTGCATTCGGCCAGGCGTGTTACGCCGCCGTTCGTCGTCGGCGAGTCAAGACCGAGCCGCCGTCGTATAGTTTCCGCCGTCCGCCGCCGCTAGCCATTCTCCGGCCGTCGACAGTGACGACGTGTGCCTAAAATGGATCCCCGCGCACATGCTGGAGCCGCAGCTGCCGTTGCCAGCCGCTTGGACTGCGCCGCTCGCCGCCGGCGGGCTCAAGCCGAGCCCCGGCCAGCCGTGTTGCGCTCTGTTCTGGCGCGAGTCAGTTTTGACTCGGGTCAAGATGTGCCGGCCCCGCCGGTCAGTGGCTTGGGCTAGGCCGGTGTCGGTAGAAAAAGGCGTGGGCCCATTTGAATATTAGAGAAAATCGAAAATGCGAATTAGAATATTTGTTCAATGTTAAATCGGCTGAAAACTTGAAAAATGCATAGGAAATTGTGTAGAGCTCCAAAATTCCTAAAACCAATTTTGTTGGTTTTTTTGTATCATGATCTGTCCATTAAAAATGCTAGTGGCCATGAAATGTGTGCTGTGAATTATTGAGTTAATGGTTTATGTCTAGGCTTTGATAATTCATACTTAAAGTTTGGTATTTCCAAAATTGATTAATCTAATTTTGTTGGCCTTGTAATGTCATACTCTGCACATGAAAAATACTAGGTATTGTGAAAGGTATAATTACTTTTATTCAATTAATAAGTGTGTTTAATCCTCAATAATTCATAAACAATTTTTGATGAGTCCAAAATTGGCAAACCAAATTCTGTTAATCTTGTTAAATTATGCCATGTTTATTAATAATATTAGGGTTTATGAAATGCTTACTGAGGATTAATAAGTTGTTAAAATGGTTTCAATCTTTAAACATTTCATAATTGGTTAGTCCATAAATTGAGTTGTGTAAATCCTGTTAGTGGGTTCCTTGTTTACTCAAAAGAGTTGCCCTCTTGTTAAGTATAGTTAACTTTCTTTTGGATTTAACCTTAGAGTAAGCTTAATCAATCTAGGAAGTTGTCAAATGTTAAACAATAATTCGGATAAGGAAATCCCTAAGGCTTTTAACTCATGGCATAAGTGCATTGCATCTCCACTGCTGTCTTGCAGTAAAGCATCTTTCATTGCATGTCATTCATATTCATTACATTGCACGCGTGATTCTTTTAGGGAACTTCGAACCGGCGAACGAGGCGAACGAGGCTATCCCCGGAGGTTCCTGCAGTGGTGATCGTGACTCGGGTAGCTGTGAGCAGCAGCTAGGGCAGCAAGGCAAGCATCTATCATATTGCACCGTGTCTACTTGAAAATCTAATATGTTATCTACGCTTATGTATACATTGCATGTGTCGGGTTCCGAGTTGGGTAGAACCTATGCCTATGCATTCTTCCATTTCGGTCACGTGTCATGAGTTATTCCATTGGAGCCTAGTGGTGTCGTCGCGGTCTAATTTTAGTTCGCTATGCTTAGTGGTACTTAGGCTTTCCGGTAGAAGTCGACGACGGCGTCCACCGTTGTCGCGAGCCTAGGACTTATTACTTGTTCACACTTATGGTTGTGTTGAGGATGAGTCGGTTTGGTGAGTGGTGAGTTGAGACGAGGTGTGGGCGGTGTTAGGGGTGTCATCTGCTCACGAGGAGTCCTCAGGCAGTTCGGGAAGGGAACCCGGACACCGTAGACCTCTTGCACCGGTTAAGCACCGATCATCGGTGTAGTCGGCTTTAGCACATACCTTACTCACCACATGCTGATATAATGGTAGGCGAGCCGATTACCTTCGCAGACGTGGTCATGTGGGCCTCGTCATAGACGGTGTGAGTCCGGTTTGAGTCCGGGCTTTTAGCAGTATTAGTTTGCTCGAGGAGTAGTTCTAATACCGTCTCGCCGAGCTATGGTTGATCCACATGGTTGGGCCTGGTTGGGAAAGGTTGTCACGGGTACCCCCTTGTGCGCATCTTAGCGGGTGGCACAAGCCGTATGGTCCCTGTGTCGTGTGGGTCCAGGAGTATCCCCCTGCAGGGTGTATAATCAGTTCGAACTGCCGCGCTCTCGGTCATGAGCATCGCTATCGCTTATCTCCACCGAGCGACCATATTTTGGTCGTAGAGTTTCGATGTGGGTTGTGGCATGGTTGGATTGGGTGGTTTGGTCGGTTTGTGGTCGGTGATTTGGTGGTATTGGTTTACTTTTATACACTTGTTGTTTACATATCTGTTATGGTCAGTTGGTTGGCAGGGTTTGAGTTGGTGGTTGGTTAAGTTAGTTGCTTACACCTAGAGTCTAGGTTGCTTACCGCTTAATGAACTTAAACATGTCTTAATCCTTGCTACAGCTTTAAATGCATGATCCTTGGAGTCGAGAATATATATATACTCATACTGTGTCAGACTTGCTAGTACCTTCGTACTAAGGGTGCTGCCCTTAAGTTGCTTTCAGGTTCACAGGTCGGCGAGGAAGAGGCGGTTTTCGGCTACTTTTTGCCTGCCGATCCGGGTGGCGGGCAGGAGTAGCACATTCTACTCCGAACTCCGACGCTTTTGGTATGGAGCCTAAGGGCATACGGCTCCATACTCTTTTGTTGTATAGGTTTTTCTTCCGCTGCTTAGTTGTTGCTGTTCTTCTTTTGTTGTAAATTGTGGAAGCAGTTGCATGTTTAATAATTGTAATCCAGTTTAATTACTTGCTCTCTATTAAACTGTGTTGTGATATTTGGGTTGGAAGGCATGTGTTCTGATCCTGGGCACAAAACACGTGCCGGGACTACCGGAATGGTATTCTGGTTAATCGTCGAGGTTGTGATTATGAATAATGATCCTCCTGATGATTAATTAGAATACTATTTGGACGGTTCCTCACAGCTTGGTATCAGAGCCTGGTTTAGTTCAGTAGCCTAAACATAATTAGTGCGTTGTTTAGTAAGTCGACAACTCCACCTAAACAACCCACAATTTATGTTTACGCCTCTTTATGTTCAATATGTATTAAACTGCTATCGTTTATGCCCCTAAATTAAAATGCGTATTATGAGTGGCGTTTATATGTTTTATACCACACTGTTTTGCTTTCGACCCTGCATTAATTCATGTTGAGCATTGCATCTTCGGCTTTGCATCGTCGGAAGGTAAGGTACGACGCTCGGTGGCGGTTAATCACCGAGGGCTCAGCCGGATGCGAGGCAGGGGCCCGGCATGTTCCGTACGGTGATCCGTACGGGAAGTGAATACGCTAGCAATAGCGTATGAACATCCACCATGCGATGGGAGACATGGTCGTCTACTCGTGTGGCGATTACACGAGATGTCCCGTAGGGTCTACGGGAAGTGAATACGTCGTTATCGACGTATGGATTGTCGCTTGTACGGCATGTGGTACAAGGGCCGTTCGCGCTCTTACCCTTTCTAGCGCGAAGGGTACGTTCTGGATGTTGTATACTGCCTGTGATTTTGATGCTTGCAGGTGCGGTTCTTGTTTTGAGAAAGAAGCGGTAGTTAGGTTCGAGCATGCATCATTTCATGTCATTCATGCATGTATTTATGTTTGTACATGTGTTACGGGATTCTACCAATATATCCGGCGAGTGCATTGTGCTAAGTCGGAATTTGACGTTTCCCCTTTTGTTTGCATTTCAGAATGGTTGTCACTCGGCGTGGTGGGGAGGTTCCAGAGGGTTCCGGTCAGAACAACCCTCCTCCACCGCCGACCATGGCGGATGTGCTCATGCAAATCGAGCAGAACCGCCAAGCAAATCAAACTCTCCTCCAGACGAACCAAGCGCTTCTGGAGGCTCTCGTGCGCAACGCGGCTCCTCATGGAGGAGGTGGAGCCGTGCGCCGAGACGACTTCTCGGACTTCTTGCGGACTCAGCCGCCGGTCTTCTCGTGAGCTGAGGATCCTCTGGATGCCGATCACTGGCTCCGGACGATCGAGCAGAAGCTCGTTCTTCTTCACTGCGAGGATCACGAGAAGGCGCTCTTCGCTGCCCATCAGCTTCAGGGCCCGGCGGGTGCGTGGTGGTCCGGCTTTCTGGCCATGCACCCCGCCGATCACCGCGTGTCGTGGGCGGAGTTCCGTGAGGCCTTCCGCTCGTTTCACATACCTAGTGGTCTCATGGAGGCTAAGAGGCGGGAGTTTGAGGACCTCAAGCAAGGAGGTCGAGCGGTGATGGAGTACGTGCAGGTGTTCAACCACCTTGCACAATACGCTACTGAGGAGGTCAGCACGGATGCGCGCAAGCAGCGCCGCTTCGTGAATGGCCTAAACTCGAAGATGCAGGACCGGTTGTCTGCGCATAAGTTCGCCGACTTCAACGAGTTGGTGAGCACGTCGATCACGGTGGAGCTCAAGTATAAGAGCCACCAAGAGGAGAAGAGGCGGAAGAGGGGTTCCTCGTCTTCTGTGGGCGGTAGCTCGCAGCGCACCCGCACTGAGAGTCAGCCTCCACAGTCTCAGGTGCCGTCGGCTAGGTACCCACGGCCGATGTGGTTTGTACCACGTCCTGCGTTCTCCGCTCCACAGGGGCAGGCTGCACGACCAGCCGGCTCCCAAGTGAGCGTGACCGGTGGCTCAGGTGGTCCGTGCTTCAACTGTGGCCGCGTCGGCCATTTCTCGAGGGAGTGCCCGTATCCGAGGCCGGGAGCCGCGGTGAGTGCCCCGCGACCACCGCTGGCTCAGTCAGCACCGCAGTCTTCGCAGGCGACTCACGTTCCCAAGCGTGGTCGAGCTCGCCACACTACCGCCGACGAGGTTCAGGAGGGGGACACCGTCCTGATGGGTACGTTGGATATGAGTTTCAACTCTGACATCTTTTCTGCAGTGGTTTTGTTTGATTCAGGAGCTTCTCACTCCTTTATATCTTCGGATTACGTTTGGAAGAGTGGGTTGAGAGTGAGTGCTACCCACACGCCGTATCTTATAGACGCCCCGGGGGCCAAAGTTCTAATCAACCAGTGTGTGAATAAAGCGGCGGTAATGGTCAACGAAATGCCCTTCTATGTTAATCTGTTAGTAATGAACTCGAAGGGAATTGATGTTATTCTGGGGATGAATTGGCTCTCCAAGAACAAGGCTGTGTTGGACTGTGCTCGGCGGACCGTCACCCTCGATGGTCTGTCAGGCACTCGTATTCAGTTGAAGCTGAAGGGTGTCAAGTCCTGCCTGTTCACCATAAAGGCTGCCCCCACTAGGATTATGGAGACCATTCCTGTGGTGTGGGAATTTCCAGATGTCTTTCCAGATGAGTTGCCTGGAATGCCTCCTGGCAGGGCAGTGGAGTTCTCTATTGATCTCGTACCCGGTGCGGCCCCGGTTTCGAAGAAAATGTACAAGATGTCGCAAATTGAGCTAGTTGAGCTGAAGAAGCAGATTCATGAGCTGCTAGCAAAGGGTTTCATTCGTCCGAGTTCCTCACCTTGGGGATGCTCAGCTTTATTTGTGAAGAAGAAAGATGACACTCTCAGGATGTGTGTCGATTACCGTCCGCTGAATGCAGTCACGGTGAAGAATGTGTATCCGCTTCCTAGGATTGACATCTTGTTTGATCAGTTGACGGGAGCCCGAGTCTTCTCAAAGATTGACTTGAGGCTGGGCTATCATCAAATTAAGGTTCGGCCAGAGGATATTCCAAAGACAGCGTTCTCTACTCGATACGGCTTGTATGAGTTCACCGTTATGTCGTTTGGCTTGACTAATGCTCCGGCCTTCTTTATGTACCTTATGAACTCGGTGTTCATGGAGGAGTTGGACAAGTTTGTAATTGTTTTCATCGACGACATTCTGATATACTCCAAGACCGAGCAAGAACACCTTGGGCATCTCCGTGTTGTTCTGGGCAGACTCCGAGAACATCAGCTGTACGCTAAGTTCAGCAAGTGTGAGTTCTGGCTCAGGGAGGTGGCCTTTCTGGGACATGTTCTATCAGAGAACGGGGTGGCAGTTGACCCAAGCAAGGTGCAGGATGTGCTCGACTGGGTTCAACCCCAGAATGTTAGTGAGATCCGGAGTTTTCTTGGACTTGCGGGCTATTACCGCCGGTTCATCGAGAACTTCTCCAAGGTTGCGAAGCCAATGACCGAGTTGTTAAAGCAAGGCAGCGTGTTTGATTGGTCAGATGCCTGTGAGTCTGCCTTCCAGACATTGAAGAAGCTGCGCACGACCGCCCCAGTGCTTGCTCAACCTGATGTGACCAGAGGGTTTGATGTGTATTGCGACGCGTCTGGCATCGGTCTTGGCTGTGTTTTGATGCAGGAGGACCGAGTCGTTGCATATGCATCCCGACAGTTGAAGCGTCATGAGGAGAACTACCCGACACATGATCTTGAACTTGCTGCTGTCGTGCAAGCTCTGAAGATGTGGCGCCACTACTTGATGGGCAACTTGTGCCGTATCTACACGGATCATAAGAGTTTGAAGTACATTTTCACGCAGGCGGATTTGAACATGAGGCAGCGAAGATGGCTCGAGTTGATCAAAGACTACGAGCTGGAGGTTCACTACCATCCAGGCAAGGCGAATGTGGTCGCCGATGCTTTGAGTCGAAAGGCTCATTGTCACTGTCTTGTAGCCTCGCCGATGGATTCCACGTTGTGTGATGAGTTCCGGCGTCTTGGGCTTGATATGGTGTCAGACGGTTTTATTGCAAATCTTGAAATCAAGTCCACGCTCATTGATGAAATTAAGGCTGCTCAGAGGGATGATAAGGGTATGGCCCGAATTCGAGAGAAGAGGAAGATCGGGCAGGCCTTGTGTTTTACTGAGGATAATCAGGGCGTTATCTGGTTTGGGAACCGTCTAGTGGTTCCGAGGGTCGAGGCGCTGAGGAAGAAGATCTTTGATGAGGCTCACGATTCGTTGCTGTCCATTCACCCGGGCAGTACGAAAGATGTATCAGGATTTGAAACCCCGTTTCTGGTGGACTCGCATGAAGCGGGAGGTTGCTAGATATGTGTCTGAGTGCGACATCTGCCGAAGGGTGAAGGCTGAACACATCAAGCCTGCCGGCACACTCCAGCCTTTGCCCATTCCATCTTGGAAGTGGGAGGAAGTTGGGATGGATTTCATTACCGGCTTGCCGAAGACTTCGAGTGGGTATGACTCTATTTGGGTCATCGTGGACCGGTTGACAAAGTCCGCACACTTCCTTCCTGTCAAAACCACATATTCTGCTAAGCAGTATGCGGAGTTGTACCTCACTAGAATTGTTTGCCTCCATGGGGTGTCGAAGAAGATCATCTCGGATCGAGGTACCCAGTTTACTTCTCATTTCTGGAGAAATTTCCAAGAGGCTATGGAGACTGAGTTGTTCCACAGCACGGCGTATCACCCACAGACGGATGGTCAGACGGAGAGGGTAAATCAGATTCTCGAAGATATGCTCCGTGCTTGTGTGCTCACTTATGGGAAGAAGTGGGACATATGCCTGCCGTTTGCGGAATTTTCGTATAACAACAGTTTCCAGGCTAGTATAGAGATGGCGCCATTTGAGGCCCTTTATGGTCGGAGGTGCCGTACGCCGCTGAATTGGTCCGAATCCGGTGAACGGGCTTTTCTAGGTCCGGATTTGGTCAAAGAGGCAGAAGACCATGTTCAGAATATCCGCAAGAGTATTCTCACGGCCCAGTCTAGGCAGAAGAGCTATGCAGATCGACGTCGCCGGGAGCTCACATTTGAGGTGGGGGATCATGTGTACTTGAAGGTCTCACCTCTCAAAGGCGTTCGTCGATTCCAAGTTCGAGGCAAACTGGCGCCTCGGTATGTTGGACCGTTTCAGATTTTAGCTCGGCGTGGAGAGGTTGCATATCAATTAGGGTTGCCGCCGTCCCTCTCCGCGGTGCATAATGTGTTTCATGTCTCACAACTCAAGAAGTGTCTCCGAGTCCCGACTGATGTCGTTGATGTTGTGCCCGAAGAATTGCAACCGGACTTGACATATTGTGAGAAACCGATGCGAATCTTGGGTGAAACCGAGCGCAAGACGCGGCGGAGTTCAATCAAATTCTTGAAGATTCAGTGGAGTAACCACTCTGAGTCCGAAGCGACTTGGGAGCGGGAAGATCAGCTTCGTTCTGAGTATCCTGAGTTCTTTGAGAATTTGTAATGCCAATGTAATATAGCGTATTTGGAATCTCTCGCATGTATGTGTTCATCTCTATGATTGAATAAAAATCTGCGTTGGATTCCATCTCATGCGTCATGGTGTCGTCTCACAACCTGCTAAGTCATCACAGCGTTCTCATTGTCCCCTCTCTGGCTCATACCAAATCTCGGGACGAGATTCTTTTTAGGGGGGGAGGTTTGTCATGGCCCAGAATTTCCAAAACATATAATTAAGTGCTAATGGACGTCATTAGCATCATTTGTTTGGTTTTGAGCAATTTTAGGCATGCAATTTTTAATTAAATAAATTGTAAAAATCAATATTAGTCGATGCGTTGTTAAGTAACTCACCATATTTCTATACAACATAGGGTTGGAAACAATTTTAGAAATTAGTAGGTGCCTGGAGGAGAATATAAATGAATTTTCCCAAATTTTTGGGAATTATTTTAAAGGCATAAAAATTAACACAAGTTAGAAAAGCTTGCCTCTTTGGAGAATTTTCATTTGAATTTGGTGCAAGATTTTTGGGTCAAACAAGGTAAAATGGATTGTTCATGATTTATAGAAGCCAACAAAATTTGTCCCACAATTTTTAGACCACAGTAAGGCCTCCACCTTGATAACCAAAGTAGTGAAGATATTTTTGCCTGGCGGTCACTGTTCATCGGCCCCACTTGTCATCCCCTTCGCTCAGGCAGCCTCTGCTTCCCCTTCTCCCGCTCTCACAGAGCAAGGCGGCGCCGCAAATCTTGACTTCGGTGGCCAGCTCCACGTTGCCGGCCAAAAGATCGGCCCAGGCCTTATCTCCTCCTTCGCTTTTGCCTTATATCTCTCTCCCTCGCTTGCTCTTCCTGTCGCCCAGAGCACCACAGCGCCGAGCTGCATTGCGCCGCGCCGCTGGCCAAGCCGACGCGCCACCGGCAAGCACCCTCGAGCCCGAGCCCAGTAGAGCCGCAGGGAAGAGCGCCCCGAGCTCCTCCGCCGTGTCCCCTCCTTCCCCGGCTGTTTCCCGCAAGGATTGGAGCCATCCACGCCTTCTTCCCCAACGGCGGCAGCCGAACTCCGCCGCCCTTCGTCGACCCGCCGTGCCCTCGCTTCTTCGGCCCAACCTGCTGCACGGTGAGCTTCCCCATGCTCCTGTACACCTTTTGCGCACGGCGTTTTTCCTCCGTCCCGTCACCGGCGCGTGTGTCCACGATGGCCGAGCCGCCGCCGCCTCCCCGCGCGTGCCGCCAGCCGTGCCGCCGTTGAGCTTGTCGGCCGGCGAGCACGCCGTTAGGTCCACATGCTCGCGTGGAACGTGTTGGTGCATTCGGCCAGGCGTGTTACGCCGCCGTTCGTCGTCGGCGAGTCAAGACCGAGCCGCCGTCGTATAGTTTCCGCCGTCCGCCGCCGCTAGCCATTCTCCGGCCGTCGACAGTGACGACGTGTGCCTAAAATGGATCCCCGCGCACATGCTGGAGCCGCAGCTGCCGTTGCCAGCCGCTTGGACTGCGCCGCTCGCCGCCGGCGGGCTCAAGCCGAGCCCCGGCCAGCCGTGTTGCGCTCTGTTCTGGCGCGAGTCAGTTTTGACTCGGGTCAAGATGTGCCGGCCCCGCCGGTCAGTGGCTTGGGCTAGGCCGGTGTCGGTAGAAAAAGGCGTGGGCCCATTTGAATATTAGAGAAAATCGAAAATGCGAATTAGAATATTTGTTCAATGTTAAATCGGCTGAAAACTTGAAAAATGCATAGGAAATTGTGTAGAGCTCCAAAATTCCTAAAACCAATTTTGTTGGTTTTTTTGTATCATGATCTGTCCATTAAAAATGCTAGTGGCCATGAAATGTGTGCTGTGAATTATTGAGTTAATGGTTTATGTCTAGGCTTTGATAATTCATACTTAAAGTTTGGTATTTCCAAAATTGATTAATCTAATTTTGTTGGCCTTGTAATGTCATACTCTGCACATGAAAAATACTAGGTATTGTGAAAGGTATAATTACTTTTATTCAATTAATAAGTGTGTTTAATCCTCAATAATTCATAAACAATTTTTGATGAGTCCAAAATTGGCAAACCAAATTCTGTTAATCTTGTTAAATTATGCCATGTTTATTAATAATATTAGGGTTTATGAAATGCTTACTGAGGATTAATAAGTTGTTAAAATGGTTTCAATCTTTAAACATTTCATAATTGGTTAGTCCATAAATTGAGTTGTGTAAATCCTGTTAGTGGGTTCCTTGTTTACTCAAAAGAGTTGCCCTCTTGTTAAGTATAGTTAACTTTCTTTTGGATTTAACCTTAGAGTAAGCTTAATCAATCTAGGAAGTTGTCAAATGTTAAACAATAATTCGGATAAGGAAATCCCTAAGGCTTTTAACTCATGGCATAAGTGCATTGCATCTCCACTGCTGTCTTGCAGTAAAGCATCTTTCATTGCATGTCATTCATATTCATTACATTGCACGCGTGATTCTTTTAGGGAACTTCGAACCGGCGAACGAGGCGAACGAGGCTATCCCCGGAGGTTCCTGCAGTGGTGATCGTGACTCGGGTAGCTGTGAGCAGCAGCTAGGGCAGCAAGGCAAGCATCTATCATATTGCACCGTGTCTACTTGAAAATCTAATATGTTATCTACGCTTATGTATACATTGCATGTGTCGGGTTCCGAGTTGGGTAGAACCTATGCCTATGCATTCTTCCATTTCGGTCACGTGTCATGAGTTATTCCATTGGAGCCTAGTGGTGTCGTCGCGGTCTAATTTTAGTTCGCTATGCTTAGTGGTACTTAGGCTTTCCGGTAGAAGTCGACGACGGCGTCCACCGTTGTCGCGAGCCTAGGACTTATTACTTGTTCACACTTATGGTTGTGTTGAGGATGAGTCGGTTTGGTGAGTGGTGAGTTGAGACGAGGTGTGGGCGGTGTTAGGGGTGTCATCTGCTCACGAGGAGTCCTCAGGCAGTTCGGGAAGGGAACCCGGACACCGTAGACCTCTTGCACCGGTTAAGCACCGATCATCGGTGTAGTCGGCTTTAGCACATACCTTACTCACCACATGCTGATATAATGGTAGGCGAGCCGATTACCTTCGCAGACGTGGTCATGTGGGCCTCGTCATAGACGGTGTGAGTCCGGTTTGAGTCCGGGCTTTTAGCAGTATTAGTTTGCTCGAGGAGTAGTTCTAATACCGTCTCGCCGAGCTATGGTTGATCCACATGGTTGGGCCTGGTTGGGAAAGGTTGTCACGGGTACCCCCTTGTGCGCATCTTAGCGGGTGGCACAAGCCGTATGGTCCCTGTGTCGTGTGGGTCCAGGAGTATCCCCCTGCAGGGTGTATAATCAGTTCGAACTGCCGCGCTCTCGGTCATGAGCATCGCTATCGCTTATCTCCACCGAGCGACCATATTTTGGTCGTAGAGTTTCGATGTGGGTTGTGGCATGGTTGGATTGGGTGGTTTGGTCGGTTTGTGGTCGGTGATTTGGTGGTATTGGTTTACTTTTATACACTTGTTGTTTACATATCTGTTATGGTCAGTTGGTTGGCAGGGTTTGAGTTGGTGGTTGGTTAAGTTAGTTGCTTACACCTAGAGTCTAGGTTGCTTACCGCTTAATGAACTTAAACATGTCTTAATCCTTGCTACAGCTTTAAATGCATGATCCTTGGAGTCGAGAATATATATATACTCATACTGTGTCAGACTTGCTAGTACCTTCGTACTAAGGGTGCTGCCCTTAAGTTGCTTTCAGGTTCACAGGTCGGCGAGGAAGAGGCGGTTTTCGGCTACTTTTTACCTGCCGATCCGGGTGGCGGGCAGGAGTAGCACATTCTACTCCGAACTCCGACGCTTTTGGTATGGAGCCTAAGGGCATACGGCTCCATACTCTTTTGTTGTATAGGTTTTTCTTCCGCTGCTTAGTTGTTGCTGTTCTTCTTTTGTTGTAAATTGTGGAAGCAGTTGCATGTTTAATAATTGTAATCCAGTTTAATTACTTGCTCTCTATTAAACTGTGTTGTGATATTTGGGTTGGAAGGCATGTGTTCTGATCCTGGGCACAAAACACGTGCCGGGACTACCGGAATGGTATTCTGGTTAATCGTCGAGGTTGTGATTATGAATAATGATCCTCCTGATGATTAATTAGAATACTATTTGGACGGTTCCTCACATTCTCCAAATGGGTCGAGGCCGAACCCCACTGCAATCACGTCAAAAAATATCCAGAAATTCTTCTAGAAGAACATAATTTGCCACTTCGGTGTCCCATGACAGCTAACAATGGACAACGGCACACAATTCAACTTCGGGCCTTTCAGACAGTTCTGCAATGACCTCGGCATCGAATTATGCTTCGTAGCAATTTGACACCCTCAGTCCAATGAGGCCGTCGAAAGGGCCAATGGCAACATCCTCTTCGATCTAAATCGCCGTCTCGTCGGCTTAGCTCGAGGCCAATGGGTTGAGGAACTTCCCAAGGTCTTGTAGTCCCTCTGCACCACTGTCACGCGGGCCATCGGGTTCACACCCTCCCGCCTCTTGTACAGAGACGAGGCCATGACCACCACCGAGGTCAAGGGCTCCTCACTCAGGGTACAACTTCCACAAACTGTTTGAGAAAGGAAGCTCTCCCTCAACCTTACCGAAGGCACGTGGCTCCATGCCATTTAGAACCTCGATCACTACATCAAGAAAACTAAGGCCTGGTACGATCCAAGGGTTGTGCCGTGAAACTTCAAACCCGGCAAACTAGTGCTTTGACGTGCCCTAGCCCCAAGAAAGTTGCGCAACAAATGGGAAGGCCCATACCAAATCCTCAAGTTTAATATGCCCGGCTCCTACCGCGTGGCTGATACAGAAGGGACCCCCCTCGAACACAGTTGGAATGCGAAGACCCTCCACAAGTACTATGTATAGGGAGCCCTAGGCTCAATCCTCTCCAAAGGTACCAAAAAACAAACAGACCCTCCAGCATCTTGAAGGCATAAGCCTCTGTGCTGGACATGCATTCCGTCTGCCATCGTTAAGGTCTCACTATCCTACGTGGCGGATAGGCAAAGACCGCTCTAGCATCTTGAAGGCATAAGCCTCCGTGCTGCACAGACATTCTGTTCGCCATAGTTAAGGTCTCACTAACCTACGTGATGGATAGGTAAAGACCACTCTAGTATCTTGAAGGCATAAGCTTCCATGTTGGACAGGCATTCCGTCCGCCATCTTTAAGGTCTAGCTAACCTACGTGGTGGATAGGCAAAGATCGCTCCAGCATCTTGAAGACCTAAGTCTCCTTGCTGGACAGACATTCCGTCCATCATCCTTTGGACCTAGCAAACCTAAAATGGCGGATAGGCAAAGACCGTTCCGACATCTTGAAGGTAGTGCCTTCATACCGGACAGGCACAACACTCTCCGTCATTTCTAAGGCCTAATGACCTAACATGGCGACGACTAAAAGTCTCCATGCCAAAATCACCTGACCCTTCCGATATCCTAAAAACCTAAAGCTCTAAGCTCCCCACTCCCACCTACTGCAATGCAATGCCCCTCGAAATCTCGCACCCTGTGGCCGCTGAGTAGCCACAGGATGCGAAGGGGCTGGGATAAGGGGCACAGGCGAAGCGTCGATGCGATCAATCATAAAAAGAGAGAAAAAGAAACAAAATAACAAGCTGACATGACGCAAGTTGTACATACATAACATACAAAGAGTCTTTGCATATAGCTAACCGCTGTACATCGAATCCATGCCCAGCAAACTAGCTAGCCTGCTACACCTCCCTGTAGCACTATGGGAAGATGAGGGTGCCCGACCGCCACGCCTCCAGGAAACATCGCGGGACCTGGAGAGTCGTCCCCGATAATTGCAGACAGGAGGCCGCCGCGAGTCCCCTCTGCGAAGGCCAAGAAGTTCAGCTCTTCCTCCTCCTGCCCCTCCGATGAGGCCTCCGCGGTCTGTATCTCTTCCACCTTCACCTTGCCCAAGATAGACTCAAGAATTTCCGAAGGCACTCTTTCATCAGAACACCGGGGAAGGACAAAGCGTTGTAGGAAGCGTGAGCCGGCAACCTCCCGGGCTGTTCGGGCCGCACACCAATCATCCCTTGCAACAAAATATACATCCGGAGCGGACACCAGGGGATCCTTCGGCTCGACCTTAACCAAGACATCGATGGCCACTTACGGATCAATACACCCCTCGAAATCACGGGGCATAATGAAATGACTCCGTCGTTGAACGAACGGAGTAGCCCCCAATGCTCTGGGCACACTTGATCCCTCTTCGAAGGCACTATCCAAGATACGGACAAGGCCTCCTCCGGCCTCGGACCGCCATACCTATAAACGCAGATCGGACTCCAGTTAAAACTCAAAGGCACAAACATTCCATAAACAATACAGGCAAACCACAGGAAGACAGGCGTGGTTCCATCAAATAAGGAAAAGATTATATACATGAAGCAGAAGGGGGTACTCAACATGCTAAAACTTAACCCCCTCGGGAAGGAAAAGAAAAACAAAAGACAGCCCGTGGCAGAGCTACACCTCCAGACCATCCATGCACGGCTCCGGCAGGGCAACTGCGCCATACGAAGAACCTCTAGAGGGCCGCAAAGCGCCTGTAGACTCCAGGTGAAGGACCGGACCTCCCAATGAAGAACCCAGGCGAAGGCCCCCAGAGGCACCCAGAGTCCCCTGACTGGCCATATAGCGCAACGTCATGCTGCGGCCATGCTTCGCCCATACACCACGGCGGAAGCTCTCCAGGGCTATGCAAATCTCCGTCGGCGATGCCTTTTACTGGAAGGCCTCGACCACGGAGTTTGGCACCTGCTGCTCCAGTACGTCGAGGGGACCAACCCCCGCTTGGTGCAGCGGGGTCAACTGAAGTGCAGCGGCCACACGAGCGTTGGACCTCGCATAGACCTCTGCGGCCCTAACCATGACCTTCGCGGCGGACAAACCCAGAACAACGGCATAACCGACGCCTCCGAGTTAGAGGGCAGTGGCGGGCACCGAGCCCCAAGAACGCTCAAGGCATCAAAGGTAATCTGGGCCACCTCCAACGCAAGTATCGTTAATTGCTAGCACTTCGAACGCAATGCTCCCTCCAATGCCCGAGCCTCCTCCAGCTCGCAGCATATTTGTCACCGCCGCTCGAAGGGTGTCAACATCGCCTTCGGCGGACACACGGGTTGTGTTGGCCGCATCGGCAACCTCCCTCGCCTCTCGGAGGTCTTCAGTAGCCTTCCACGCCTCAGCCTCCGTACGCCCGCGTCTCCTCCTGAAGATGACCCTCCGCAGACTCCGCCCGCTTTCAGGTCCCTTCCAAGGCCTGACGAAGGCCCTCAACCTCATCAAGGGCCGCGGCAAAAGCCTGGCGCCCTCCACCTCCCAGCACCGTCGTCAAAATTACTTGCTACAAGGCACAACGGAAGAGGGAAAAAGACAGAATGAGCTACTCAGGACCCAACACCAGACCCGACAAATCATAACCAATACTACCGATCTGAAGGGCCACCCTACTAACCACACCTCCGGTTCCTCCAGAAGATGATAGGCCAACGATTGATGGACATCTCCACTTTGGAGAAGAGAGGAGGCCGCAGCGAAGGCCCTTGACACCTCCGGGTGCAGCACGAAGTCATCCAGGGTTAAGACCCCGAGACCAAGGCTCCCCTCAACCACTCCAGAGGGACCCTCAGCGGAGGGCACGGTGCCTCCAGCACCAGCCGCCAAGGGCAGGTCACCAGCTAGCTCAGGGCCCTATAGAAACGAAGCCATGACCCCCGGGACGGCCTTCGGAGACCCCTCCGGAGAAGTCCCTGATCCCTACTGGGCCTCCGGGGCCTCGGGGGGTGGAGTCAAGGACGCATCCACCTCGAGGGTCGCTAAAAAAAAGAAACACAAATTAAGATCCCGGTGCACAACCAAAACAGGATATGCCTAATGAAGCAAACCACACCTAGTTCCTCCGAACCTTTTACAGGAGGGCCTGTAATGTCCTCAACATCCGAGCTGACAATACCAAAATAGTAGTCCACGGAGGCCACACCTCTCTATCGACTCTAGTCATGACCCACAATATCCTAGGAGGCTTGGCCCTTCACCTGGTCATCACCGCCACCCTGGCCCTCGCCTCTGAACTGTTCGCTCTCGCTCCCAACCCACCTCAGGCGCTTCTTGCGAACTAGGGGCACCTTCGATGACTCGGTTGTGGAACCAGTATGTGAGCCTCTGGAGGCAGAATGCCGTCGGGCCTGGAGTGTTCTCGCAAGGATTGGGGGGGGGGGGCTTCACGCGCTCGTTTTCTAGCGGCCTTAGGCTCTGGAGGATCCCGCCATGTCGGAGCCCCCACGCCAAGGTAAAGCAGACACGGTTGTACAGCTCCCAGCTCCTTGCTAGGGCCACCCGCCACTCCTACTCCGCAAGAGTAGGGGGCCTAGGATCACCACGGCGATCTCCGCCATGTGCTCCAGCGGGAGGCAGCTCTTTGGAAGAAAAAGACGGCTCACATCGGCAGATCAAAAATCAAACTACAAGGGGAACTCACCAGCACTAACAGGCGGGCCAGAGTACACCTTCGGCCACTCTTCCGCATCTTGCTCAAAGACGTAGTTCCATCCCATTTGAAGGGGCTAAATGTGCAACAAGGTGAACTCCTCTATGAGGTCATGCATGCTCATATTTTTGGCTACCCTCCGGAGAAGGGCCAGCCATGAGGCGAACTGGTCATCCGTAATCCCCGTCTCCAGCTTCGGAACATGCGCAATATCCCGGTTCGTGGAGCAAATGGGCGATGAAGGGCCAACGTTGTAGTAGAACCACCGCTGCAACCAACCAGTATACCACCGACGATTAATGGCCTTCGTCGAGAAGGCATCGCGATACTGTGGCCATGTCTGGAAGTTGACACTCCCGAAGCTAAGGGGCCTCTTCGTCCCCTCGGCCTTGATCAGCTTCAGCTGGCAGCTAGCAAAGTGGAGGGCCGCAAAAGAAATCCGCTCTCCCTTCACACCCCTCCGCCCACATGGCCCACTCAAAGGTGGCCAGGTGGGCAATTGCGTTGGCGTGGAGCTACAGAAACTCTACGTAGAAGTGGCGGAGCACCTCCTCGAGTAGCAGCACCAAGGGAAAACCCAGGCTGGCCTCGAAGAAGGCCTCAAACACCACGACGTCATGGGCCAGAGGCTTTGGGACCTCTTCGTCTAGCGGAGGCCGAACGACAGCTCTGGAGAGAATCTTCTCCTCCCTAATCATCCGGTCGAGCTCCTCTTCACCGATGATAGACGTCCCCAGCGTGGTGGTTTGCTAGGAGTGACTTTTGCTGGACGCTAGAGCTCCACGCCTGGCGGTGGCCCCATCAGCGATGGGAAAGCCGGCGCCACCTGAGGGTCCCCCGCCGCGGCTACTCCAGTAATCTCTCTCGCTGCCCGAGTTCCGGCTTCACTCGGGGTACTCAAGCCAGCCATATGAACCACAGGAGGATGGCGAAAGGCGCTGGATTACGAGAGAATGGAAGAGCAGGGATCAAAGGACGACCCGCGCAAAGAAAAAGACGTTGAAGACAAAGGTAGATGAGAACGAGGAGTTGACGAAAAGGTCACTCGGGGCAATCCCCCTCTTGCTACAAATAAGGAGAAACTTACCCCCCTAGGCGGCGAGCGCACGCCCAGTCCTTTTGCCTGCCAGGCCGAAATCATGGGGGAGTAAAACCGACCCCCTTGACCCCCCAATGACAAGACAACACGTGTCCCACACCTGACTATCGGGGCAAGACCATGCCTTTCCCTAGGGCACATTCAATGCCCCCTGTCGCCGACGTCATCCAGCATACCGTTCAGTCACCTGGGTCAAACCATCCCAGACAAGCCAAGGAATACTTGGACCACGAGCCATCAACCACAAGCCAGAGACCACCGGAGGCCCTACACCGAAGGAACCGCGGGCCCGACCACTCTGCTGGCCACCCTCATGAGGGGCAACTGTTGGGGGTCATTGTTAAGGATCCCCGACGGCCCCTTGGCTTAACCAGCCCAGCCTCCCAAAGGCTTAGCATCCCAAAGGCTTAGTCTCCCGAATCCTCGGCCTCCCAAAGCCCCAGCCTTCCAAAGTCCTACCTCCTGAAGGCTCAGCCTTCCGAAGCACCGGCCTTCCAGAGTCCTTCCTCCCGAAGGCTCAGCCTCCCAAAGGCTCGGTCTCCTGAGGCCTCGGCCTCCCACTGCTCAGGCCAGCTTCCCAGAGGCTATTGGGTGTGTTTGTCAGGCATTAGGAAAGATCTGCCAGAGAGGAAGCACCGGTCATACTTTGCCAGCAAGGAGGACCAGCATTAAATACCTAGGCTAGTGGACACCGCTCTGACACCTGGCATGATGGAGACTGTCCTGACATCCCTAACAGTGCGACGCCGGGACACAGTTATGCTATAGATATTAAATTTAAACAAGCATTCTCATTACTTCTAAAATCCAACAGAGACATAATTTGGACAAAATGGCATATAAATCAGGAAAACTTGTCCAAAATACATCTAAGGTATAAGATCAACAAATGATCATTCATAAAGTTCAACAAATGAACTAAGCAATAGGGTTGAGCATATAATAAAGATGAAAGAAATGCATTCATGCTCAAAAGCTTATCTCAACATAGTATATCGAAAAAAGATATAAGCGATGAGATAGCAAAACCTTAGCTTATATAAACAAAAGTAACCAATTATTAGAAGAACAAGGTTGAAAGGAAGATGATCAATAAATATTACCAATTTTGTAATTACCAAATGTAAGTAAATACAATGGTATATCGAGATATCTCAAAATGGTAATTGCAAGATAACATAGATCAACTTTATTTCAATGAAACATATGATGAAAGTTTAGAATTAAGCACCATGCTTCATGTCACATTCTTCACAAGATCAACTAGCATAAGTAAACTTTTCATAAGGCTATTAGTTCATTTAATCCGAATAAGAAAATGATTCCAATTAAAATTTTGAGATGTTGGTGGTCGTTGTTAAGGACCCCCGACGGCCCCGTGGCTCAGCTAGCCCATGCCCATGGACCCACGCCTCTTGAAGGCTGCTTTTAGACTTCCGAGCTTCGGAGTAACCATCTCCCGGAGCCATACCTCCCGAAGCCTCCATCTCCTGGAGCCATGCCTCTCACGGAGCCCCTGTCTCCGGGGTTCAGGCACGCTTCCCAAAGGCTACAGGGTGAGTCATCAAGCCTCAAGAAAGATCTGCCAGAAGTGGAACACCGGTCATCCTTTGCCTGCAAGGAAGTGACCGGTGTTAAATACCTAGGTTAGTGGACTCCGTCCTGACACCCCAGTGCAATGGAGGTTATCTTAACACCCCTGACAGCGTGGCACTGGGCTGCAATTGGCGACCAGCTTACCCCTCAAGGTGCAGGTACCACAATAGTTACCATGGTAGATATTTATCTTCTATATAGGGTAAAAAGTAGTTATCAAGGATAAGGCCATGTAACTCAGCCAGTCCTAGATATTTTGGACATAGCGATAACTTGTATGCCAAGCTACATACAACCCTATAAATAGGTGGCCATGGTCATCTGGGAGAAGGGAGCAACACACAGGACACAGAGGTGCACAAACACAAAGCCACACTGTGATAGTCCCCCTAGATCGATCCATTTTTCTACTATCAATACATTTGTGGTGTTCCTTCCTCTAAAACTTCGTCACCAAGCTTGAGTCTCCTCCTTCGTACTTGCTGGAGCAAGATGATCTCTTTCTGCAACAGCGCACTGACTGTGGGGAGAACACAGAAGTGCTAAAGAGAGGTAGGAATCTAGCCAGAAAAAACACCAAAGCGCTAGCTCTAAACCGCCATATCCACCATTGCAACCATGCAATCATATGCGTGGTTGTCTCAGCCATGCATACCGCATGCACCCTTTAGCCCCACTGCCATGTGGGATGGTGTTCCTCTGGCCTTGACCAACCGAGAACCTTGGGTCGGTACGTGTCGTTGAAGCAGGAACCAGGGGTCCCCGAATCCCGAGGCCAGGCCAGCAATTCGCCACGTGGCACCTTCCCGCGGGGTTCATCTCCGCGAGGTACGAAAAGACTAAGTCCCGGGAGAGGGCGCTCGGGGCCACAAGCAGTGGTCCTCGAGTACCCGGTTTTCGCGCTGATCTGCGAAGACCAAGTGACTGGGAAGAGAGTGCTCGGGGTCACCGTCAGTGGCCCCTGAGCACCAAAGTCCCCCGACGACCAGAAGAGCCGAGTACCGGGAAGGGTGTGCCCGGGGCTGCGAACAGTGGCCCCGGGCACCCAAGTACCCCGAGGACCCAAGGAAGGTAGTTCCAGGAGAGAGTGCTCGGGGCTGCGAACAGCGGCCCCCGAGCACTCGGTTCCCCGAGGATCCAAACAGTCAATTCCGGGAGAGAGTGCTCGGGGCCGTGAACAGTGGCCCCCGAGCACTCGGTTCCCCGAGGACCAAGAGAGGGCATTTCTGGGAGAGAGTGCTCGGGAAGGTGAACAGTGACCCCCGAGCACTCGGTTCCCCGACGGCCCAAGGAGTCCTTCGTTGATGGCCCCCACAGAGGTCCAGCAGTGAGGTGTCAGCCTGTGAAAGGCCCGATGCCGCATTTAAGAGCGCGCATGGCCTGTCACCTCCAACTGCTCCTCCACGCTCAGTGTCAGTCCCTACCACATTTTGGCAGAAGGGCGTGGGGAAATTTAATGCACGGGTCCCATCCCGTGTCATCCGGCGTGCCTCGGGATAGCTTCGCAAGGCCCGAGGCACCCCGCCTGCCGCCCTGCTATGGCAGGCGTACAAGACCGAACAAGCACACCGGGCTGCTCTGCGGCTGCCCAGTGGGCCCTCTCCATGGCGCCCGTTGCCAGCGCCATCATGACGACCGAAGACAGGTTGGGGGCGCATTTTCAACCCCCTGTCACTTCGCGCTAGCGAGCCCATGATGACTGCCTTTCCATTTATGGCACCTTGGAACTCGTGCCCTCCCTTTCGGAGCATGCTACCGTCGGCAAGTATTTAAGGAGCTGGCAGGCACGGCCAAAGACAATCGGAGCCTCCTGAACTTTTAGAAACCCGAATCTGAGTGAACCTAGAACACAGGAACGCCCGAACTCTCAGGCACTTGCTCAGAGACCGAAGAACATCTTCGTACAAGCATAGAAGCTGAGACCACCGAAGAACAAGGATCCCAAAGATCTAGGATAGACAGACGTTCTTGTAACCAGCACATTCCTGAGAGACATTCTCAGGGCATTTATAGCATCCACACAGGAGTAGGGTATTACGCTCAGTGCGGTCCGAACCTGTCTAAAAATCCCTCCAGTGCATTTACTGCGTTTTGCATTAGATCATTCCACCCCACCTGCCATTGCATTTATATCAATTTATTTCTCCAGCAAACATATTCAGAATCATCCCCCCAGCCGAATCTCAAAAAGGGCTCCCTCAGGATCCCTACGATAGGAGTTAACCCTCCGACAGCTGGCGCGCCAGGTAGGGGGGTTGCATCCCTGAATTTGTTTATTTATTTTTTTCTGCAAAAAAAAATGACAGGAGGCCATCGTCTCTAGCACACCGGCTCCAGCTCCAGTGAGGAAATGGGGCCCCTTGCGCAGGAGGCCCCAGTCGCTACCGCTTCCCAGCAGCAGCCGCGGTCCGCACGCACGGCGTTCCCCTCTCAGGGGGACCATGGCGCTGGGCCCAGCAGGGCCGCTGCCGCCGTCGCTAGCACACCGCCTAACCCTCAGTAGGCGGCAGAAATTCCTACCGCCAGATCCACGTCTCCTCAGGCACCCGCCAGTCCAGGCGGCGGGGGAAACCCCAGAAGGCCGCTGGCTCCAGGAGGTGGCTGCCTTGGTCAGCATGGCTCATCGCCAAGTGCTGGCCGAGAGTTCTCGTGCTACCTCCCACCACGGCGCAGCTAAGACCGGCCCATCATCAGGTGGCGGTCGCACTGGTCGTGGGGCCTCCAAGCGGAGTGCCGCCCCCCTGGCCACTACCAGAGCTCAAGACCTCCGCTTGCACATCAACGAGCGGAGGGCCATTGAAGACGCACGCGTTACCTTCGAGCACCAGCGGGAGACCCGGCATGAGGCCGAGGCCGAGGACCAGGCCTCCTCCTTGACGGCCCATGATCACCGGGGCTCCCTGGCTCGCCGGTGTTCATCGCCCAAGGGCGCCGCCCGCGCAGCAGGGTACAGCACAGGCTATCGTGCCTTCACCAGCGAGCTCCGCCAGGTCAAATGGCACACCAAGTTCCAGCCAGAACTGCCGGAGAAGTACGATGGGTCCATCGACCCCGTCGAGTTCCTCCAAATCTACACCACCGCTGTCCAAGTGGCCGGTGGCAGTGAAAAGGTGATGGCCAACTATTTCCATGTTGCCTTGAGGGGCTCTGCCTGCTCTTGGCTTATGAACTTACCCCCAGGATCCATCGGCTCCTGGGATGATCTCTGCCACCAGTTTGTGGCGAACTTTCAGGGCACATTCACGTGCCCCGGCCTGGAGTGCGACCTCCACGCCGTCAAACAGCAGGAGGGGGAGATGTTGCGACGCTTCATACAGCGCTTCAGCCAGGTCCGCAATACCATCCCGCGGATAACCCCCCACACTTTCATTGTCGTGTTCCAGCAAGGTGTTCGCGATGAGCGGATGCTCGAGAAGCTAGGCACGCATGAGGTCGAAACCACCGCAGAACTTTTTGCGCTGGCCGACAAGTGCGCCAAGGCGGCGGAGGCTCAGGCATGGCATGTTCCCCACCCTGAGCATCCCACCGCCGATCAGCCAGGTCCTTCCCGCTTCGACAGGCGGGAAAAGAAAAAGAGAAGGAGGCGTGAGGTTGTCCCTGTCGAGCCAGCCCAGGGCCCCGCCCATGGGCCGACCCAGGATCCCGATCGCTGGCCAGCACGCTGGGCGGCCACCGACAGACGGCGCGTGCCCGTGAGGGCTCCAGCCCGAGCCCCTCCTAGGGCTCCTGCTCCCGCAAGGGCTCCCGCTCCTGCAAGGGCCCCCGCTCTCGCGAGGCCTGAGCCGGGGAAGTGGTGCCAGATCCACCAGACCAAGTGGTATGACCTCACAGAGTGCCGCATGGTCAAAGGCCTCATCGAGTAGCACCAGAGGGACCGCGTGGAGCCCCACAGGGGTGCCGACGACAGAGCCGCCACCGACAACCAAGAGCTCGGCTTCCAGGAGCCTGAGCACACCGTCCCTTCATCGACAGAGGCACGTACACGCCCTCCTCCCGTCGCAGCGTCAAGACCATGAGGCGCGAGGTGTGCTCGGCGACCCCGAGCGAAGAGGCCGCAAGGCCCCTGAAGTGGTCGGACGCCCCGATCACGTTCAGCCTGGCCGACCACCCTGCCAGTACTACAGGTGTGGGGCGACTACCCCTGGTAGTGTCCCCCACCATCTGCAACGTGAAGGTCAGCAGAGTGCTGATCGACGAGGGCGCAGGCCTGAACCTCCGTTCCCGGGAGGCCTTCGAGAAGCTGCAGGTGCCCTCCAGGCGCCTAAAGCCGTCGCTCCCCTTTTACGGGGTGACACCCGGGCACTCCCTGCCCCTCGGAAAGGTCGAGCTGCCCGTGACTTTCGGGAGCCAGGACAACTTCCAGACGGAGAACGTCACCTTCAACGTCGTGGAGCTCCTCCTCCCCTACAACGCCATCCTCGGGCACCCGGCGCTTGCTCAGTTCATGGTGGTCACCCACTATGCTTACCTCACGGTAAAGATGCCGGGCCCTGCGGGCCCCACCGAGACCGGCAGCGCCGTCTCCTTGGCCGAGCAGTTATACTCGGCCTTGGTCTTAGCTCGAGTCGAGGTCGAAGGTCATATAGGGGGCCCGAGACCCTCTTCATCCAAACCCTGACTCGCTGCCGATGCCTCCGTTCCTACGAAGGAGGTCGTGGTGGGCGAAGACGCTTCCCAGGTCATCCGAATCAGCGGTGACCTGGGCATCAAATAGGAAAGCGCGCTCGTCGCCTTCCTCCAGGCTAACGTCGACGTGTTTGCATGGCAGCCATCTGATATGCCCGGGATCCCTAGGGAGGTGATCGAGCACCACTTGGCTGTGTGCCCGGACGCACGCCTGGTGAAGCAGAAAGTCCGGCGGTAGGCGCCCGAGCGCCAGGAGTTCATCCGGGAGCAAGTAAGTAAGCTCCTTGACACTGGCTTCATCTGAGAGGTCCTCCACCCTGAGTAGCTGGCAAATCCAGTCATCGTCCCAAAGGCCAACGGCAAGCTCCGCATGTGCGTCGACTCCACCGACCTAAACAAGGCTTGCCCAAAAGATCCTTTTCCTTTACCCCGCATAGATCAGACTGTAGATGCAATCGCGGGGTGTGATCTTTTATGTTTTCTAGATGCAAACTCTGGTTATCACCAAATCCACATGGCCATAGAGGATGAAGAAAAAACTTCTTTTACCACTCTGGTGGGGACTTATTGCTATGTATCGATGCCATTCGGTTTGCGCAACACTGGGTCGTCTTTCCAGCGCGCTGTGCGTATTACCCTTGACTCGCAGGTTGGCCGCAACATGGAGGCCTACATCGACAATCTCGTGCTCCAATCCCGAGACCGCGCCACCCTGCTTGAAGATTTAGCTGAGACTTTCAACAGTCTCTGCACTACCCGCTTGAAGCTCAACCCCGAGAAGTGCGTCTTCGGGGTACCTGCGGGCAAGCTCCTCGGTTTCTTGGTCTCTAGCGGAGGAATCGAGGCCAACCCGGAGAAGATCCGGGCCATCGAGCAGGTGCGCCCCCCGGCTCGACTCAAGGAAGTTCAGCGCCTCGCAGGCTGCATGGCGGCCCTCGGGTGCTTCATCTCAAAGCTCGGGGAGCGAGGACACCCCCTCTTCAAACTCCTGAGGAAGACCGGTCACTTTGATTGGATGCCGTAAGCCGAGCAGGCCTTCCGCGATTTGAAGAAATATCTCACCTCGCTGCCCGTACTGGTGGCCCCCTCTAAGGGCGAGCCACTACTGCTCTACGTCTCGGCCACTCCTCAGGTCGTGAGCATAGTACTGGTGGTGGAGCGAGACGAGTGCTCGGGGCAAGGTGCTGGGTCCCAGCTCCCGGCCGCCCGCGGGCACTCCCCGGTCCTCGCGGCTCCGCCCGAGCAGGGGGACGAGCCCGAGCACTTGGCTCCTCTCGACCAGGGAGTCAAGCCCAAGCACTCGGCCAGCCCCAACCATGCAGCCGAGCTCGGGGGCTGTGACAGGCCCTCGGGTAAAGCCGTAGTCCGGGCCCGCTGTGTACAGCGACTGGTGTACTTCGTTAGTGAAGTCCTCCGAGACACCAAGACAAGGTACCCCCAAGCCCAGAAGCTGCTCTATGTCATGCTCGTTGCTTCCCGGAAGCTGTGCCACTACTTCCAGGCGCACAAGGTCTCGGTGGTTAGCACGTATCCGCTGGGGCCCATCCTCCGGAACCAAGAGGGCACTGGGTGCATTGTCAAGTGGGCAGTGGAACTGGCGGAGTTTGATCTGTACTTTGTCAGCCGCCTGACGATCAAAAGCCAGGCACTCTTTGACTTTGTGGCAGAGTGGACGCCCGTCCCCGAGATTGACTAAGAAGAAATTTCCGCCTATCCCGGGCATGATGCGCCCGGGTACTGGATTTTGCACTTCGATGGTTCCCTCACGCTGAAAGGCGTAGGGGCTGGAGTGGTTCTCACCTCCCCAACGGGTGAAGAACTCCGGTACATTGTGCAGTTGCAGTGCCGAGCAACCAACAACATGGCGGAGTATGAGGGCCTCATCGCCGGCCTGCGGGCTACGGTGGGCCGCGGGATTCGTCGCCTCCTGGTCAGGGGAGACTCACAGCTAGTGGTCAACCAGGTGTCGAAGGAGTACCAGTGCACGGATCCTCAAATGGCGGCATACGTGGCAGAAGCCAGGAAGCTGGAGAGGCACTTCGACGGCCTAGAGCTACGGTATATATCTCGTGGTGACAACGCTCTGGCCGATGATCTTTCTTGCCTGGCCTCTTCCCGTGTGCGCGTCCCTGCCGGAGTCTTCGAAGAAAGGCTCACACAGCCTTCCATCCTGCATGCTGAACAGGATGAAGGGGAAACCTCGAGCCTAGTTTAGGGGACCCCGGCAGTGCCCTCAGTGGGAAGCCCCGACAGGGCACCGCCGCCCAGCAAGTGCGCTGCGCTTGCTGGTAGTTCTTAAGATACCTCGTGGATGGACGAGATCCGAGGGTACTTGAAAGAAAAGTTCCTCCCCGGGGATGATGCCTCTGCTGAAAGCATTGCTCGGCAGTCCAAACGCTATGCCATAGTAGATGGGGATCTCTACTGGCGTGGCGCAGGCGGCGTCCTTCTGAAATGCGTCACCCAGGAAGAAGGCGGCGAGCTTCTCGCTGAGGTCCATGAGGGCGAGTGCAGTGGCCAAGCATCGTTCCGCATGCTGGTCGGGAAGGCCTTCCGGCAAGGTTTCTATTGGCCTACAACTCTCCAGGATGCTTCTGAGTTGGTTAGACGCTGCAGAGCATGCCAGTTCTATGCAAAGCAGATTCACCAGCCAGCTCAGGCTCTTCAAACGATCCCCCTGTCATGGCCTTTTGCAATCTAGGGGCTGGACATTCTGGGTCCATTCCCCCAAGCAATCGGGGGCTATGAGTACCTCTACGTCGCCATCGACAAGTTTACCAAGTGGCTGGAGGCAGCTCCAGTTGTCAAGGTGACCAAGAACACGGCGCTTCAGTTCATCCACGGTATCACAAGTCGCTTTGGCATCCCGAACTGGATCATCATCGACAATGGCACTCAGTTCACCAGTGCCCTGTTCAAGGACTACTACGAGGACCTCGGCATCAAGCTCTGCTTCACCTCCATCGCTCATCCTCAGAGCAATAGGCAGGTCGAGTGCGCCAATGCTGACATACTGAAGGGGCTCAAAACCCGGACCTACAACGTACTCGCAAAGCACGGGAAAGGGTGGATCGACGAGCTGCTCGCTATACTATGGGCCAATCGGACCACGCCAAGTCGCGCCACCGGGGAGACTCCTTTCTTCCTTGTGTACAGCGCTGAGGCGGTCCTCCCCTTCGAGCTCACTCTTGGCTCCCCTCGGGTGCGTGCCGCCGTCCGAGTAGCCCGCTACCAGCAAAGCCTGCGGCACTATCATCAGCGCCACATCCGGGCCCGGTCTCTCGAGGT